>NW_027133217.1:5534510-6918138 GCF_026122565.2 Emydura macquarii macquarii
TTTGTAAAGCGTTCAGCTTTCACTGGTGTTTGCCCTGCCAGCCAGTGTATCTTTGAGTTCTTTGGGGGCAAGGACAGCTATTGATTATATGTTTGTACAACACCTATCACAATTAATCCCCATGGGTTGTGGCCTCATGTATACTGTGTGTGTGAGGTCAAACTGTGTGGAAGACATCATCAGTATTGTTTAGGCCCTGGTACCTCTTTCTTTAGAAATTAAGAACTGATCAACCTTCCTAAATCCTCTAATATCTACCTAAGTTAGTCAGATTTCTTTGAAATTTGGTGTGCCTAGGAAGGGTGCAGGATAGGGTTAGTGACTCAAATTTGGAGCCATTGGAGGCAGAGGTTCCAGAGATATAAGCCCCGAAAACATTAGCCATTTTAAAAAAGAGTTTGTAGGTGATTCTTCCTCAGCACCCCAAGCTAAAGATCAAACTATTGCTGTGATGCACTTCAAAATGGTCTCAGTCTGTGGAGTTTTAATCAAGATAGTGCATGGTACCCACTATGTCTTTGAGGAATCCACACTGAGAACAGTGTTTAAGAAAATGAAAAGTTTTTACATTATGCATGCACCAATGCAGAGAAATGGCTAGAGCGTTTCCATTCCCACCATTGCATATGCTTTAAACTCAATTCTTATAAGTGCTCTAAAATCTCAATGGTTACTCAGATTGCTTTGAAATTTGGGGCACCTCATGGGGATCGTTGGGGAGCATTAGTGATCCAGATCTGTGTGTGTGTGTGGGAAATCCGCGGCTCTTATTCTGGTTTGGGTGCTGATTCATTGCGTGGGCTGGTGCAAATCTCTCACACGTCCTCTTGCCTCATTTTCCTTCCCTGTAAAGCAGCATTGTTGTGAGTTTTCATTCGTGTTCACAATGATTTGAAGGTTGTGCACCTGATCCTTAACTGGTGTCAATTGTCATAGCTCTATCGACTTCATTGGAGCATCTCTGGTTACAGGAGGGGATGTGGTCCCCTTATTAAACACTATTAGTAAACCAGCCTCTACTATGAGATATTGTCCAATTTCCTAAGCAATGGCATAGAAATATTTTATCACAGAATCAGAGTGGGTTAGAGATGAACAGAAGCCAATCAGACCATCAAGTCCATTCCTAGGCCCATGCAGGATTATTCCCTAGAGCGCGTTTTATCCAATATCCAGTTTTGCCCATTTTCAATATCCCAACTGACGGGGTTTCCTGCACTCCCCTTGGGAGATTATTCCACAGCCTAAAATAGCTCAGTGTCACAGAATGATAGAATCCTAGAAGAGTAGGGTTGGAAGGGACCTCAAGAGGTCAACTAGTCAAAGCCCCTGCTCAAAGCAGGCCCAACCCCAACTAAATCATCCCAGCCAGGGCTTTGTCAAGCCAGGCCTTAAAAACCTCTAAGGAGGCCAGGAAGATGTGTTTTACACATCGGCTTTCGTTCAAGAGTCAGAAGGGAAGCATTTAGACAACGCACGCAAGGAGTCCCCAAAACGGAAACCACGTGTTTCTCTTCTACGGCAGGTTCTTAACTAACTGGGGCAGGGGCTGGGTTGGAAAAAGGAAGATACTTTTTCACAGGAGCCCAATTTATGGAAATGCTGAGGATGGAAAGAGGACCAGACACCCATCCAGGTCTGTCTTATGGTGGTGAGGTAACATTTGTGCCCTGCAAGATTTTTTCCACTACATCCTTTTTCAAGCTATTAACACACATCATGCTGGGCAGCAAGACCCACAAATCCATGAGCTCTTCCATTGTACGCAAAATCCTGCAGGGCCCAGGCCCACCCCTTTATTATTATCCCTGAGTCAGCAGTCTCTGATACCATCTACTTCTTGAAATTCTTCCTGCTCTGTGAATACCCCGTTGAGGTTCTCCATCATATAATCCATACAAGAGAAGTTGGAGAGAAAGAGACTGAGATGTGTGTAGTCAGGGGAGGTGGATAGATAGATAGATAGATAGATAGATAGATAGATAGATAGATAGATAGATAGATGGTGTGTAAGGGGTAGATATAGAGATGAGTATGGGGATGGATGGATGGATAGATTAGATAGATACTCAGGCTGCCCTTGGGTATTAAGGACGAGTATTGTTGTCTGTTCAGTGATCTCTTTACCCTTCCTACCAATCCACAGGGGCCCCAAATGCTCCTTTCCACCTGCTGAACCCACTCCAAACCCTCCCACAGCTGTGCTGCTCTGAATTCCCCCTTTACTGAGCAACTCACCCACTACTGCCTCCTCCGACAAGTCCCCAGCCCATTCTCCCTCTTTCCCAGCCATTGAATCCCCCTGCTCTCCTCCCACACATGTTCTGGATGGTAAACAGGGACCCCCTCTGGGTCCTAGGAATTCCCGGGCTTGCTAAAAGTATAGGCCTTGGCCGGAACACGATATCATAGGAGTTGCTTCACTGGGATAGCCCAGTAGATGGCCTGTTGTTTGGATTAAGTACCTGTCCCGATTATCACCAGTCACATCTTCTGTAGTCATTGTGGAGTGTAGATAATCCCCAGAGATCCCCGCAAAGTTTAGATGACTCACGGTAGCCCATGCAGAATGACTTGCCCCAGGCACGGACAGAACTAGGAATAAAACCCTCGTCTCTTAGCTCTGCACTGTAATTTTGAACCATTCTTCCTCTCCTGGGGCATAAGCAGTTCATCTGAGATCTGTCTCCATTAACTGGGTTTTCTGGTTCTCTCTGTCCACATAACATGGTAGGTGATGCCTCACCATTGTATGTCTTGTTATTCCAGCACTTACACTCATGGTCCTGGTAAATACTAAAGCCCAGATCCTCAGATGCCTTTGGGAGTTAGAAGCCTAAATACCTTTGAGGATCTGGACCAAATTCCCTAAGTGTTTTGGGGGCAACCACTCAGGGGCGCTGTGCTGTGAAGAAGGGAGGGTTTCAGGTTGCTGGGAGGTCAGGGCTTTAGCCTGGAATAAATCTGGATGGGCTCTGCCATGCCAGGAACCTCTCCCTTCCAGGCTGTGCTCTCTGCCCCCTCTCCTTCTTCAGCGTGGAGGCTGTCTTCCCAGGGAGCACAGGCCAGCTGGGATGGGGGAAACACTGGCAGGGGTCTCAGCATCGCTCCATGAAGGGAGCTGTGCTCTCAGGGGAGGAGGAAGCATGAAGCTCCCTACCTCCCGTGTGAGAAGCTGTGTCTCCCAGGGTTTGTGGCGAGGACGAAGGAGAAGAGCAGTGCTGCGGCAGGGCCTAGGAACTGACTCGTTGACTGGCCTTGCTGAGAGAAGGGCCCGCAGCAGGTCTGCTCAGGTGCAGAGTTTTGGGGTGGACCCATCTCCAGCCCGGCTCTCCACCAAACAAAAATTCCACCCTCTGGAAAATGTCAACACAGCAACCTTCGGTTTTGTTACCACATCGGAACGAACCCAACCCTGTTGAAAGTGTTCGTGACACCTCAGCCAGAGCCCCAGCCAGGTATCGTCACTAGCTCAGAGGTCAGCATGCTTTCCCTGACTCAGGGCAGGAGCCTGAACCCGGGCTTCCCACAGCTCAGCTGAAGGCCCTAACCCCATGGCTGTAATGGGGCAAGCCAGCCGTTCCCTCCTGCACCTGGGAAACCTTTGACAAATTGACACTCTCCAAGGGAATAAACGAAAAATTCCCCACCCGCTCTAATCTCTAGTCTGCCGCAGCCGGAGGACAAGTCCACCCGTCCTCCGTGTGTTAAGGGCTAAGCCTGGCGGCCCACGGGGAACACGAGTCTCCAGTGATCAACAGCTGCTTCTCCAGGGCGGCCAACCCAAGAGGAACACGGAGCACTCGGTTCTTGCCCTGGTCTCTCCTTCACGATCGATGCTTTAGTCCCTGAGATCCACCCTGACGGATGAGCAAGAACCCAGCTTGACACGGGCCTGCCATTCCCAGCCTCCTCCTTGCTAGCGTATTTTTTCAAAAGAGACTTCAGGGATGGGGGTGGCTCTTGTTCTTTTAAATGCTAAACCTATTTGGCAGGAGGCTTTAGTCTGTAAGGTGATAGCCCCTTTCTTTTATTGAGAACATGCCCCCTTCTTTTCC
Organism: Emydura macquarii macquarii; assembly: GCF_026122565.2. Taxonomy (NCBI): domain Eukaryota; kingdom Metazoa; phylum Chordata; order Testudines; family Chelidae; genus Emydura; species Emydura macquarii. The sequence continues at coordinate 5,538,569 of NW_027133217.1, forward strand.
ATAGCAATGGGAATTCTGAGGCATCAGGGGGAGAATTAGGGCTGATTTGGAGAACTGAGACAGTTTTTGACAACGTCCAGCACCAGAAATGTAAAACGTTTTAGATCAACTGTTCCCCGTTAGCAACATGATCTTGGATCCTCTGACCGCGTACTGAAGGCTGGCTCACCTCCTTTCCTCCCCCAGTCCTCCCCACAAGTCTTGCAGCAGATGTTTGTTCAGATGGTCTTAACCAGCGAAGTATTATGAAAAATTAAAACCACCCTTGGATAAATCGCAGGGGAAGCAAAATGTGGTGTGTGCCAGCTGCTTAAAGGAGACCATAAAGGGCTGGACTGGGTACTTGGTCCGTTGCAAGGATTGCGCCATAGATGGGACTCTAAGGCCGAATTCTGGCTGACTCAGAATTTCTGTAGAGTCAAATAACAGAGGTCCAGGACTGATTGGGTTACAGAGTCCAAAGTACCCTCTGACCCTAAAGATGGTCCCCTCAGTCACATAGAAAAGACACTTGGGCAGAGCCCCAGGCAGCACCAGAACCAGCCATGTTGTTTTCCCACAGCTCCTGTCTGATAGTGCTTTGCATCTACAGAGGATTGTGGGAGTGGGCGGGTCGCAGCAAGGAATCACTGGTAGCTTTTGGGTCCCTTGTAGATAAAGTTGAGAACCTCTGCTTTATAGCACAGCATTTCTGTCCTGGGATGTCACAGTCACACCACGATGAACCTGAAGTAGTAACTGCATAGCTCACAACAAGGCAACACAAACATCATTGTCACGGTTTCAGGGTAACTACACCTGTGTTCCCTTTCCATGGTCCACTCCAACTAGGGTTGCCAACCCTTCTAGATTGTCCTGGAAGTTCCAGGAATGAAAGATTAATCTTTATTTCAAGATTATGTCATGTGATGAAACCTCCAAGAATACGTCCAACCAAACCGGGCAACCCTAAATCTCCAATCGTGTCCAGTCTGGTCTCAGGCCTCTAACCATTACCTGTGTCCGGGCAGGGGCCCGTGTCCCATTTCTTTCTGACCAGGTGTTCCTGCCACATACTGGGATACCCCCAGCCAGCCAGTCTACCTATAACCCAGCACCTGTGCTTTGCTTTCTCTCTGAAGATGACAGTGTTTCTACCGGTGACCACACAGCTCTTCCAAAGGAAAGTACATTTATTCTTAGGGCAAAAGCACCACAGAGAAAACATATAAAAACAATACAAGGATGTAAATGCTCACTAAATGTACCAGGAATTGCCTGTCTCTCACATGGGGAGAGCAGTCGACCAATGTCCCTTCCAACTTTTCAGCAAGGGTTGCGGCCTCCCTTTGGACAGAAGATGCTGTCCCGTCACTGAATCAAAATTAAGCCCTTGAGCCTGTTGAAACTCAATCTTCTATACCCAAAGCCATCTCTTTGTCTCTTGGTCTCTGGAAAACAGGTAAAACCAGTCCCTTGCCCTGCCCCGACAGTCAAATTTTATAGACAGGCTTAGGATTTTGCATTAAATTCCCTTTAGTCATTCCAAGAACACACAAATGCACATTACCCGTATTGATAGAAAGGGAGATGAAGATAATACAGCTCATACTGCCTGGTCCATCCCAATATAGTGGCTTTTTGATGTCTTCTTGCTTTCAATGTAAAATACAATATGGCCCCCAAAGATACCGACTGTGATTGCAATGTCTGTCACAATCGTGACCCCGTGACACGGTGCTGAAAATATCACAGCGCTGTCATGACCATCATGGCCGGTATGTGGTGGGGGGCCATGTTAATTTTAGCAAGGCATGCAACAACTCGCAAGCCTTAAGTGGTCCAAAATGTGTTGTGGAGAGAGGCCTTCATCTGGTTATCAACAGGACAGGCCTTTTTTTGGGTGTTTTGTCCCCCATCCGGTACTGAGATGAAACCAGATGTGGTTTTCATCCAGTATCGAACAGGGAACCTCATAAAGAGAGTGTGCCACTCTGTCCCTGCCAATGGGACCTCACACTAGGGAATGAGATAGCAAGTGTGAAAAATCGAGTCAGGAGGTGGGGAGTAACAGGCATCTATATAAGAAAAAGCCCTGAATATCAGGACTGTCCCTATAAAATCGGGACATCTGGTCACCCTCCCTCACACATGTCGTGCACAGAAGGTCATGCAGGCAGGGGCGGCATGGTGTGCTCTTCGAAATGGCATCCCCCATGAGGCATGCATGTGAGATCATGCTGAGGAGGGCAGGAAGTAACGGGATGTCCGGTATTCCAGGAATGTCTGAGTGGCCACCGTAGCAGCCCGACTTTTCATGGATGGAGTGCGTGAGGTCTGAGCCGAGGTCTGTTCTACAAAATGGACCAGAGGACAAGAGGACCAGATGGAATTGTCCCACAGGCCAGATCAGGCCCATGGGCCACCAGTTGGACAACGGCACTGGCACGCAGGATGTGCAATGCCAGCCTGGCATATAGAGATACCATATGCCCACTAGCTTGACTTCCTGGTGCTGCAATGAGGCCCCCCAATATCATGACGCAAATGTCCCAACAGGGCGACATACTTTGGAATGGTGCAACATGCACCTCAGGATCTAGGCTCCTTATAGGTGCAATCCATGCCTTTGTCCTTGAAGCTTTTAAGATTCCAGCAGTGTAAATCATAGCTAGCCAGCTAGAAATGTCACACTGCCTACTGTGCTGGGTAAATGCCTGCCTGAGGAACTACGGACACTCTGGCTCTTCCAAAGAATCGCCGCGATAAAGAATTGGCAACAGAGAGAGCTCTGATTTTGTTTCAGAGTTGGCAGAGTCAACCTGCATGCCTCTCCCAAAATAACCGTCCTGGAATTTAGCCATGGCCTTTAATGGGCCAGACTGATCCCATGAGTAAATTATCACATCAGAAGATATGCCCCTGAGCTCCGTTGGACCCATTACTGTAATTTATTATTGTCCTACAGAGGACACCCTTCAGTGCAAGCTGACGCACATTGTGTTCTGAGCCTTCCTTACAATTCCCACTGTTCCAGACACTCCTCCTGCGTCGAGGAGTTTGTTAAAAAAATGAGAAGCTCAGACTAAGTTCGCTGGTCGGTACTGGTGAAAAATGTTGAAATTTTGATACACTTTTTCAGCAAAATTTCAAATTAGAAAAGGGAGGATCAAATATTCTCCTCCCTCCACCCCATTTGCCAATCCATTGTTTCCTGCAGCTCACACGCCTTTAGGGCAAACTTGACTCCGGTTCCAGGTGCTTTGCTACTGAACTAGACATGGGTCAGAGCTGCACAGCTGAACCCGCATCCAAACCAGTCTGAAGCTCAGTGGTATTTCGATCCTGGTTTTTGGATCACCCCTTAGAGCGTCCAGGTTTGACGCGTGGAGCCAGATTGGCTGTGTCCAGACGCTGGCAGTATTGATGAAGTGTAGACCATGACTATTTGGTCCGGGTTGAGATTTAGGGGGACCATGGGCTGTTTAGTTACGCTGGGAGCTAGAAGCCAGAGAAAATGACAGTTTGTCTGGCTCCAGTAGCCTCAGTAAAGAATGCTCAGTACATTCGTACAGCTGAGTCCTGGCCCTTTTCTGCCCCAAAGGACACCAGCATTCAGATAAACGGATTTGAGTTTAAAACCTTGCTCTAAACATGTCATTCAAAATGAAGGAGGGAGGAAAAGGGGGGAGGAAGTTTCTCAATACAAACAGATTCAAGGCCCAAAAAAAACAGCTGATGGGAAATCTGAGACTTTCACCCATCCCTAGCCGTAAACCGTGGGGGGTTTGACACTGAGGTCTGTTCCTTTGCCAATGTTTTGTCCCTGCACCCATCATACACACATTAGTCTGCTATTGTAAGGTCACAGTTGTGTCATTGTAGGGTTCTTTCTCAGCATACTAGAATTATAGAATCATAGCAGATGAGGGTTGGAAGGGACCTCGGGAGATCATCTAGTGCAACCCCCTGCTCAATGCACGACCAGCGGCAACTAAATCATCTCAGCCAGGGCTTTGTCAAACCAGGCCTTAAAAACTTCTAAGGATGGAGATTCCACCACCTCCCTAGATAACCCATTCCAGTGCTTCACCACCCTCCTAGAGAATTTTTTTTCTAATATTCAACCTAGGACCTCCCCCACAGCAACTTGAGACCATTGCTCCTAGTTCTGTCATCTACCACCACTGAGAACAGCCTAGCTCCTTCCTCCCTGGAACCCCCTTCAGGTAGTTGAAGGCTGCTCAGAAATCCCCCCTCACTCTTCTCTTCTGCAAACTAAACAAGCCCAATTCCTTCAGCCTCAGCTCATAAGTCATGTGCTCCAGCCCCCTAATAATTTTTGTTGCCCTTCGCTGGACTCTCTCCAATTTATTCACATCCTTCCTGTAGTGGCGGGCCCAAAACTGGACACGATATTCCAGATGTGGCCTCACCAGTGCCGAATAGAGGGGAATAATCACTTCCCTTGTTCTGCTGGCAACGCTCCTACTAATGCAGCCCAATATGCCGTTAGCTGTCTTGGCAACAAGAGAACACTGTTGATTCATGGCCAGCTTCTTGTCCACTGTAACCCCCAGTTCCTTTTCTGCAGAACTGCTGCTTAGCCAGTCGGTCCCCAGTCTGTAGCTGTGCATGGGATTCTTCCGTCCTAAGTGCAGGACTCTGCACTTGTTCTTGTTGAACCTCATCAGATTTCTTTTGACCCAATCCTCCAATTTGTCTAGGTCATTCTGTATCCTATCCTTGCCCTCCAGTGTATCTACCACTCCTCCCAGCTTAGTGTCATCTGCGAACTTGCTGAGGGTGCAATCATCATCCAGATCATTGATGAAGATGTTGAACAAAACCGGTCCCAGGACCGACCCCTGGGGCACCCTGCTTGATATTGGCTGCCAACTAGACATCGATCCGTCAATCACTATGCATTGAACTCGATGATCTAGCCAGCTTTCTGTCTACCTTCTAGTCCATTCATCCAACCCATACTTCTTTAACCTGCTTGCAAGAATACTGTGGGAGACCGTATTAAGAGTTTTCGCCACAACCACAGAGCCAGTCATCTCATCATAGAAGGCAATCAGGTTGGTCAGGCATGACTTGCCCTTGGTGAATCCATGCTGACTGTTCCTGATCACCTTCCTCTCCTTCAAGTGCTTCAAAATGGATTCCTTGAGGACCTGCTCCATGATTTTCCTGGGGACTGAGTTGAAGCTGTGGTCTGCAGTTCCCCAGATCCTCCTTCCATTTTCTAAGGTTGGGCACTATATTCCCCTTTTTCCCCTGATCCCCATGAGTTTTCAAAGACAATGGCCAATGGCTTTGCAATCACATCAGTCAAATCCCTCAGCACCCTCAGATGCGTTGGATCCAGCCCCATGGACTTTTTCATGTCCGGCTTCTCTAAATAGTTTTGAACCTGTTATTTCAGCACTGAGAGCTGCGCACCTGCTCCCCATACTGTGCTGCTCAGTGCAATAGTCTGGGAGCTGACCTTGTCCGTGAAGACAGAGGCAAAAAAAGCATTGAGTACTTCAGCTTTTTCCACATCATCTGCCACGAGATTGCCTCCCCCATTCAGTAAGAGGCCCACACTTTCCCTGATCTTCTTCTTGTTGCTATCATACCTGTAGAAACCCTTCTTGTTCCCCTTCATGCCCTTTGCTAGCTACAACTCCAACTGTGCTTTGTCCTTCCTGATTTCACTCCTGCGTGCTCGAGCAATATTTTTATACTCCTCCCTAGTCATCTGACCAAGCCTCCACTTCTTGTAAGCTTCCCTCTTTGTGTTTAAGATCACTGAAGACTTCTTCGTTAAGCCAAGCTGGTTGTCTGCCATATTTATTATTCTTTCTATACATCAGGATGGTTTGTTCCTGCACCCTCAATACGGTTTATTTAAAATACAGCCAGCTCTCTTGGATTCCTTTCCCCCTTATATTAGCCTCCCAGGGGATCCTGCCCATCAGCTCCCTGATGGAGTCAAAATCTGTTTTTCTGAAGTCCAGGGTCCTTATTCTGCTGCTTTCCTTCCTTCCTTTTGTCAGGATCCTGAACTTTACCATCTCATGGTCACTGCTGCCCAGGTTGCCACCCACTTCTACTGCCCCTACCAACTATTCGTCTCCAATTACTTTGTTATGGTAGGGTTGCACAGAGGCACTGTTTTGTTCTCCAAGGGCTGATGATCTCCAAGGTACCATAGGCTCGATCAGAGGCATGGCTTTGTTCTGATAGGACTGTCTGTACATGTCTGATTGATGGTGTTCTCATTTTATGGTCTCCGGAAAAAGAGAATCAATGATTTTTTGTTGTCATTATTCCACTATCCAGACGTGTAGAGTTGCTCATGCACATCACAGCTTGCAGACTCGGTGGGATGTCGGCGTGGGGAGAGCAAGAAGTGAACTGCATTGGCGCATCCGGGCACAGTCCCTCCAAGCAGGGCTGCTGCACATCAGTGGGGTGCTATGGGGGAAGCTCTCCAATGATTCACCTGTTCTAGGGTTGGAGCAAGGATGTCATGCGCCACGGCTGTCATGTCCCCTCCCCACCAGCATGGTATTTACGTGCCATTAGCATCCTGCCCCAAGAGAGCAGCCAGCCCCAAGGGGTGGGAGAAATGAAGGCCCAGAGCCGCATCAATGGGCCACATCCTCAGTGGCGTAAATCAGCATTATTCCACTAAAGCTAATGGGCCAGAGTTGCAAACGGGTGTAGCTTCCTTGAAGTCAGTAGCTCCTGGACATGGATAGATTTTGTGAAGTCAATAGCGCTATGCTGATTTACACCAGCTGAGAATCTGGCCCCGAGTGCAGAGAGACGTCACAAGTGAATGCATCTGAATCTTCCTGGAGCACTATTATTAGCTCGGCGATAACATCCAGCTCCCTGTAAGGGACCATTCGGGAACGTGATTCTAGGAAGCAGCCATCTCATCAGAGAGCTTGGCTCCGGGATGACCGCATACCCTTAGCATAACTTACTGCTTTCGGTTTAAATTTAGTTGCTCTGATGCCCCCTCCTCCCTTTCCACTCCTTCTGATTCCGAATGCAGGCAGGCCAGAGCGAGCAGGGAACAATGCCTTATAAGATGTCTGCATGCAGTGCGAGATGAAATTACAGTCGGGAAGGGATATTGCTCAGAAACAATTCTATCGCGGGGTTGTGACTGCATTGTCCCTCCGGCCATATCGCTTCCCTTTCCTTTCCCGTGTTTTTTCCCAAGCCTTTAAACTTGCCAGCATACTTTAAAAGAAAAAAGACAGGAAATGGGTTTGGGGGTTGCTCTGTCTTTCAAACACCATCAGAGCCGTCATTTCATTATGGATAGGGCTCTACCAATCTCACGGAGGTGAAAAAATGCATCACGGACCGTGAAATTGGCCCTTCCCTGTGAAATCTGATCTCCCCGTGCTGCTGGGAGCACCCCAGTTGGGGGCCCCTTAGCTGCTAGTTGTGGCCAGGCTGGGGTGCTCCCAACAGCACGGGGAAGATCAGACTCACCCTCCTGCTACCTTCAGCACCCAGCTCTGAACACCACCCCTCTACAACAGGTTTGCCGTGTCCCCCCACACACACACACACACACTTTGGGTCGGGACCCCCACAGTAATAACCCCACGAAATTTCAGATGAAAACATCTGAAATCATTAAACTGACCAATTTTCACATCCTACGGCCAGGAAATTGATTAGAATGGACCGTGAATTTGGTAAGGCCCTCGTTACGAATGGCAGCTCAGCAGAGTTAGGGGGTGGGTGGATGCTTGCTTAACGAGAGAACAGGCTCTGGGGGGGCAATCCTTCGGAAGCAGTGGTGCTGTCGGTTGGAAGGCTGGGCTTGTGGTGGATGTGCATCTCAGGATTGTCGCGTGCACCTCCTGGCTCTATCCCAGATTTGTAGTGTGACCTGGGCATGTGTCTTGACTTCCCTCTGCCTCAGGTCCCCCGCTTGTCCAATGAGACTAACACCTCTCTAGCGTAGGCACGTATCTGGCCCTCAATACTTGCAACCGTCCGCTGAGCATTCATTTCCCTCCCATTGCAGAGGCCTCGGGGACCAGCGCACCTGAGTCCCTCCTGTTCTCTGCCTGTGGCATATAATAGTCTAGTCTCTTGTGAGTCTCATTTCGGTTGTTGGGTTTCTAGGGAACTAGGCTTGTTTAGTCTGCAGAAGAGAAGAGTGAGGGGGGATTTGATAGCAGCCTTCAACTACCTGAAAGGGGGTTCCAGGGAGGATGGAGCTAGGCTGTTCTCAGTGGTGGCAGATGGCAGAACTAGGAGCAATGGTCTCAAGTTGCAGAAGGGAAAGTCTAGGTTGGATATTAGGAAAAACTTTTTCACTAGGAGGGTGGTGAAGCACTGGAATGGGTTACCTAGGGAGGCGGTGAAATCTCCATCCTTGGAGACAAAGCCCTGGCTGGGATGGTTTAGTTGTGGTTGGTCCTGCTTTGAGCAGGGGGTTGAATTAGATGAGTTCCTGGGGTCCCTTCCACCCCTCATTTTCTATGATTCTATAGGGGGAAGCAGTGTGGTCCAGTGGTTAGACCACTGACCTGGGATTCCAGATATCTGGGTTCTGCTGCTGGGTAACTTGGGCAAGTTAGTTCCCCCCTCTGTGACTTCATTTCCCCATTTGTAAAATGGGGATAATGCTACTGAGAGCTCTGAGCAGAGAAAGGCTAAGTGATGTGTCCAAGGTCATACAGAAAGTCTGTGGTACAGTCAGGACTTGAACTCACATCTTGGCCTAGTGCCCCATCCAGCAAACCACCCTTCCCCTGTATGCTAATACCCCCTTTGCCTGTCTTGTCTACTTAGATTGTAAACTCTTTGGGTCAGGGGCTGTTTCTTACTGAGAGCTCAGTTGTGAACCCAACTGAACACGGGCACAGGGAAATCAAAGGGCACAAGAAAGGTTTCCATTTAAGCCCATGTATATCTACTGAATCAGCACGGCCTGCAGGGGAATGTAAGCCAATGGCAGGCAGGGAATGGGTGGGACCTAATACCTGACGCCCTAATGCGGTACTTGCCCCGTGGCAAGTCAGGCCCTGAATTATAACTCTCCACGTCACGTTTCAGCCTCTCCCTTTAGGTTTTACTGGTTTATGGGTGAAATAAATGCACCATTTCTACAGTTTGGCTTTTGAGTCACTTGGGAAAAGTTTAGCACTTTGGCTCCCGCATCCTGCATGCACTTAGCTGTGCGTTTAACTTACATTTAAGAGAACAGTTGTTGCACATTAAACAAATAATGATTAAAAACATATTTATTGAGGTTTAACAGCCATGTGAGAAATGCAGATCTTATTACAGAGCTGCTTTGTCTGCAGAATGTGCTTTTAATAACTCCCTGCTCATCAAGCCGCACGGTGGCTGGGTTTTAAAAAGAACTGATCGGAGAGGGCCAAGGCCAGGGAAGTCGAGTGGACAGGGGCACTGGACTGAGAATCAGGAGCCCTTGGTGAAATGCACAGGTCAGGTACAAATTGCCTGTGTGACTGGAGGTAAGATGCTTAAACTCCTCTGTGCCTCCATGCCGTATCTGCAAAATGGGGGTAATACTTCCCTACCCTTGTAATGACTATGAGATGCTCAGATACTACAGGGCTGAGGCTGGATAAACGTGCAACTAGAGAGCAAATTAGCTACTTTGTTGGCATAAATCAGGGTAGCTCCAATACCCACGTACGCTAGCTGAAGCACACCTCCCCAAGCTTTTGACTGGTATCAGTAATATTTGCACCTATGCAGGCTAAGGTAGCAAAGATAATAACCCTCATCCTTCAAAACACCATCTGCTTGCCCGTGAGGCTCAGGGAGACATTCCGCACTATCCCCCGAGCACGTTGATGACCAGAACCAACAGGCTGCGTTCTCAGCTAGTGTAAATCAGGGTAGCTCCGCTGAAATTAAAGACCATATCCTCGGCTAGTGTAAACCGGAGTGGCTTTGCTGAAATCAGTAGGCTGGATTTTCAGATGGCATGGCTGCTCTGAAGCTAATCAGTTTCCCGTTGACTTCAGTGACAGCTGGATTGGGCCACGGATGCACAAAAGGCATCTTCACCAGATCCTTTACAGGAGCAGATTCTGAGGCATTATTAGACATGGGTTATCATTAGGTTAATTACACTAACATCCTGTTCCGGACGCAGCCCTATCCTGCGTCCCTGCTTTACTGACCATAGCTGTTATATACTAAAGCAGCAGTTCCCAAACGGTGGGTCGTGACCCCAAATGGGGTCACTTCAGCGGCAGATGGGTCATGGCCATCCTGAACGTGCAGAGTGCATTTTGTAAAATGGTGTCCTCTGCGCAGGGCGACCTCACACGCACCGTATGCACGAGGACACGTCGCACGAGGGAAGCTATTTTGCTCTACAAAACAGCGCCCTCCATGCAGCATGACATCGCATGCACCGTGCGTGTGTGATTATGCAGTCCAGAGGACGTAGTTCTGTATAGCAAAATGGCATCCTATTTGCGGCGTGACCTCGCATGTGCAGTGCATGTGAGGTCACACAGCAGGGAGGACACCATTTTTAAACTGCAGCTTCCATGCTGGGTGGGGAAGTTGGAAACAACACATCTGAAAATGGGGTCATCAAGGGAAAACGTTTGGGATCCGCTCTCCTAGAACCTTAAAAGCCACAGGCCTCACCTGGCTGAATCCCCCTCGGAAATGCAATGGTAGGAAGTGCACCATATCCTGACGGAGCTCAGACAATGAATTTAAAGCAAAACCCACAAAAAAGATTTACAAGCACTGGGCATCTACAATACTGACCATACTGAGAGCTGTGCAAAACTTTTGTAACACACTAAGAAGCCCGGTGAAACTCTGAAAGCAGGTTACACTCACCTGCCTCATTACACAATTAAAATTCAAGCCAGGAACTATGGTGATGAGAGCCATGTAAGTCTGAGAGAGAGAGATGGGTACCTATAGAGATGATAGATCTTTAGGTGGATCGATGGATGGACAAGTATGTATGGGGATAGATAGATGGATGCATAGGTATGCTTGGAGACAGACAGACAGATACATAGATAGACAGATAGATAGATAAGATAGATAGATAGATGGTTTTGTGGTGCTTTGTGCCAAGCCCAGTTTTAAGCAACCCAGGGTCTAGTTTCGAAGTGCCCCCAGCTTGAGTTTTGAGTGTGCCCAGGCCTGAGTTTCTTGCCATTCCACAAGCTGGACTGAATTAAGCTAAAAGGTGAAAAACAGGTGACGTTTGGAGGGTTCCCACCATGGCCCTAATCTCCTGAGTCCCACTATAGTGTCTTAAACACAAGCCCTTTCTTCCTCTTGACTTTCTGATCTCTCGTTCTGTCATAGAATCCTAGAAGGTGAGGGTTGGAAGGAACCTCAGGAGGTCATCTAGTCCAACCCCCTTCTCAAAGCCGGACCAACCCTAACTAAACCATCCCAGCCAGGGCTTTGTCAAGCCAGGCCTTAAAAACTTCTAAGGATAGAAATTCCATCCCCTCCCTAGGTAACCCATTCCAGTGCTTCACCACCCTCCTAGTGAAAAAGCTATTCCTAATATCCAGCCTAGAGCTCCCCCTCTGCAACTTGAGACCATTGCTCCTTGTTCTGTCATCTACCACCACTGAGAACAGCCTACCCCCATCCTCCCTGGATCCCCCTTTCAGGTAGTTAAAGGCTGATATCAAATCCCCCCTCATTCTTCTCTTCTGCAGACTAAACAAGCCTAGTTCCTCAGCCTCTCCTCACAAGTCATGTGCTCCAGCCCCCTCATCATTTTTTTGCCCTTCGCTGGACTCTCTCCAATTTTCATTTCCTTCCTGTAGTGGGGGGCCCAAAACTGGACACAATACTCCAAATGTGGCCTCACCAGTGCTGAATAGAGGGGAATAATCACTTCCCGCGATCTGCTGGCAATGCTCCTACTCATGCAGCCCTGTCCTTGTGTCTCTGACCTGGGGGCTCTCCAGTCCCTATTTCCCCATCACTATCTTTCAAAGCTAGTCCCTTCAGTGAATACCCCTAAACATTAAGCCTCTTTGTGCATCAACAGCTGGATCAAGCTTTGTTGACACAAGCCCCGGCTCTGTTTAAAAGGAAAGGGCTTGATCCTGCAGCCCTTCCTTATATGAGGAATCCCAAAGGGACTGTCAGGGCCAGGCCAGCAATGCAGCATACACTGTTTCCTAGAGGTCAGATACCACCCACCGTGTCAGGCAGTGACCAACTTCTGCAGAGTTAGTTGCCAGATCTAAGTGAGCTTCAGCCAGCTGCTCAGAAGAGAGTTTTCTCTGGTTATTGAAAGCCTTCCTACTAGTGCCCAACCTGACAGAGGATGGCTTGTAGTTACAGGCGCTGGGATAAATAAAGGTGCGAATAAAAGAGCAAAGCTGCTTTTAGAACTGTGTGATGACTGCCTGGTGTTTTAATTATCTTTGCTGCTGGGACCCATCCATAGGCACTGGAGTAAATTACTAACAAGGTATTCTAAGCATGGCATCGGCTGTATGGCATACATAAAACAGACCCAGTCTTGGCCGCAGGCTCCTGAAGGCTGAGGGAAAACCGGCCGGCAGTAATTGAAGACAACAGCCGTTCACAGCAGAGGAGGCATGTGAGAGGAAACAGACATTGTGTTGACAGGCCAGATATGGATTCCCCTTGCTGAGATGCTCCCTCCCTGCATGTGTGCGCTGTGTGTAACATCACACCTTCCTGCCTCCTGTTACACAAAGGGGACACAACAGGGTGGAAGACAGACCCTTCCATTTATAGAAGACAAGAGCAGAGGGGAGGCAGACAGGAGCAGAGAGTGACACTGGATCCTGTGAGAACATTGTGAGGCCCAAGGCCCATTGAAAGCAAAGGGAAAACTTCAGTCCACTTCAGATCACGCCCTTTGTCCACACCAAAACTTCAGTAATATCTACTGGGTCCCACGAAGATTGCTACTCAAACTGCTTTTTCCTCAAACTCTCAGAGGAAAAAAAATCACTTTTAGGCAGAGATCAAGAATGGAAAATTTCAGTCTAACAGGTGACTACTGAAACTTACAAGTGTGTGAGCAGAGTGGGTTAGGAGGGAAATTGCTCTGCAAGTATAACTCTGCTGGACAGCATTGTGTGCCAGTAATGATAAAGGGAATGATGATTGAAAATATATTACCTGGGAGAGAGGAAAGGGGGAAGAGAAGAAAGAAAGAAAGAAAGAAAGAAAGAAAGAAAGGCTGTAGCCAGCCTCTGGAGACTGCAAGGAGTTTCCATCTCCTTCTTGAGAAAGATCTAGCTAGAACCCCAAAGCAATTCATGCCTTCTAGCATCCTGAAAGATGCTTTGTACCCAAGGTTGGTGAGACCTTGGATCTACCTTGTGTCCAGCCAGAAGAATAATCTCTACCTCTTCAAGGATGGCCATGCCAATGCCTGCGTGTGCTGCATGGAATATCCAGGATGAATTCCTTCTGAGTCAGAATTCCTCTCGGTTGCTACACCGCACCTGACATTACCCAAGGCACCATACAGCCTGTGCAAAGGAACTGGGGGAGCAGAGTGGGTGTCCAACTCATGCACTGTTTCAGTTTCCAGTTATAACATTGTGGAAAAAGTGACACTAATTTGACTGATTTTGCAGCTTTTACCAGTGAGGAAATACACAGAGATTGGATTGCTTTCTTTTTTCTTTCCCGCCTGGCCCATGAACCCTTTAAAGAGAAGTGTAGGAACGAAGCTGATGATCAAGGCCCTGCCTCAGCAAAGTATTTAAGCATGTGCTCAACTTTATGCACGCGAGTTGTCCCATTGAGCAAGATGGTTCAAGTGATAAGTGATTCTGAGTGCCCACCCTCTGAACCTGAGGTGTCTGGGTCTGTGAAATCACTTAAAGAATCTTGGCTGCTGACCTCACCTGCAGATGTGCTTCACGTGAGGCAAGTATTAAAGTGCTTTGCTGATCTGGGGCTTGAACCGGAACCTGGTTTGTTTTTAGTCACAAAATGTAGACTTTTTGGTACAGAGCAAGTTCAGATTTGCTGGCCAAACCACTTAAGCAGTAGTTTCCTGAATAAGACCCCTGCACTTCTTTTGAGAAGGCAGCCAGGCAAGTGACTCAGGAAATGAATTAAACAAGGGGGAATGTGAAGAAGGAGGTAAATTTTCAGGCATTTTGGGCTTAAATAAGTCAGACAAGATCCTAGTGTAAATAAGTGTAGCCCCATGGAAGTCCATGGGTTCTGGCCCATTGGTTGGTAATGATTCAAAGCTGTTATCAGCTGATGGCCGTGGAGTGACTGAGATGAGGAGAGCTGGTAGGTCTCAGGCCATCTCTTGTTGGCAGGACCAGATTTCCAGTTAGGCACAGTAGGCATGTGTCTAGGGGTGCCGGCGTTCTAGGGATGGCTAAACAGTGGTGTGTTACTGCATGGGACAACGGGGCCTGTGCTCAGAGGCCTTGGCCAATTTGGGGACCCTGCATGAGCACCGGAACTCTGGCCCCACCCCCTGCTCCTCCTCCTCTCTCCCGGGGTCCTGCCTCTTCTCCCTGAGGCCCCACCCCCTGGCCAGGCCAGAGGGCAGAGCCCAGGTGTGAGCATATTTTCCCCGCCCAGAGCTCGCCGAGCTGGTCGCCCCAGGCCACCCCCGTGCCCCCACGCAGAGCTGACTGGCCTGCCCCTCTCTCTCTCGTCATCCCCTGCAGCACGGAAAACACGAAGGTCAGCTGTAGGCGTTGGGGGAGGGAGGGCGCTGAAGATGCTATGCCTAGGGGCGCGTAAGATGTAAATCCAGCCCTGCCTGTGGGTTCGTGTCACATAAGCAACCATCTCAGCTGGCCCTAACTGGTCTTGTCTAAGGAGGTTTCAGCACAGCGGTCAGAGAACGACTGGCTGGAGGTGTACAGTGGAGTTGTGGCCGTGTCAGTCCTAAGCGTGGATATGTCAGTTCTCCTCTCACACCTAAGGCGGCCCATGTGGATCAGGGGTGAGGCACGGGAATGGACAGCATGGAAGAAGCCAGCCCTTTTGCTGCCCATGCTGTTCTGCAGAGACAGGCATCCCATCATAGAGTTGCCAATTTGGCAGCTTTCACCAGTATATGGAGACTTCAGTAATGCATCTGTGACAGGATGTCCTAACCTTAATTCCAACAGGCGGCTTTTTCTGGCAACAGAAGCCCCCTCGCTTTCTTACGTAGTCAGTCCAGCTTCACTCTTTTCAAATGGGCCCCAGACACTTGTCACTGGCCAGTTAGGATTTAACTGTGGCAGAATCTCACAGGCCAACGTACGCCATCTCTCTCTTACACACACACACACACTCAGCCTCTCTCCTGCTCACGTTCACAGGTTGGAATCCTCACGTCTCCCACACCTGCACAATGCCCATCCCGCCTCTTGTTCACACAGACTTATCCTGGCCCATCTGAGTCTGCACTTCCTCCGCGACCCTGCTATGACAGAGCACTAGCTGTCCACATGCTCTCCATGCCTGTGAACTGAACGCATGCTTTTGAGAGCAGGTGGGGGACTTATCTTCCCTGTCACCCACTGCAGTATCTGTTTTTTACTCCCTCAGAGCTGTTACAGTCTTGGAGCCTTAAAATCCTTCCTTTCCTGCAGAGAGGGGAGGGGAACTTTTAAAACAGAAACTCAAGGTTATACCAAGGCGTGCAACCTGCAGGGGAAGAAATCCCTGTTGGAGAGGTGGACTTTCAAGGTTCTGGGATGGTAGGTGCCCAGTGAAAATAAACCATGAAAAGCCCATGCCCATAAGTTGGTGAATATTGTTATGATGGGCCTCTTGAATGGAGACATCTGACCAAGCTTTTCAGACTCTCACCACTGTGGACTCTTCCCAGGCACCACTCTGGGGGCCAAATCCTGCCTCAGTTTATGCCCTGTGCAATTCATTTAGTATAGAATCATAAAACCCTAGAAGATGAGGGTTGGAAGGGATCTCAGGAGGTCATCTAGTCCCGCCCCCTGCTCAAAGCAGGACCAACCCAACTAAATCATCCCAGCCAGGGCTTTGCCAAGCCAGGCCTTAAAAACCTCTAAGGATGGAGATTCCACCACCTCCCTAGGTAACCCATTCCAGTGCTTCACCACCCTCCTAGGGAAAAAGTTTTTCTAATATTCAACCTAGGACCTCCCCTGCACCACAACCTGAGACCATTGCTCCTAGTTCTGTCATCTACTACCACTGATCTTTGGGAGCAGAACATAGGACAAAATTCAGCCCCTCCAACACAAGGAGCATGCTACAGGGAATGAAGGCAGCTTGCACTGTGTGTGTGTGAAGAACACAATGTCCTGGCTCCAGAATTTCTGAAGGAGAATTCGTCCCTCAGTGGAGGGAGGGTCAGATAAAGTTTTGTCAGTGCCAAGAGACAGTGAAGTAAATTCACAGTGCAGCACTGGTCACTGTGACATAAAATCCAGGGAAGAGTTTATGTTCTACACTGCCCCCTGAAGAAAACAGAAACCTTTCCATTGACTTCACTGGGCTTTTGATCTCATCCAATGTCCTTTACAGGTACCACAATGTCAGGCCAAATCCTGTTCTCCAATCCACCATTACAGATGCTGAGTGACTCCACTGACTTAAATGGAGTTCCTCCAGATTTACTCTAGTGTAACAGTGATGGGAAAATAGGGGCTGATCCTATTAAAGTCAATGGCATTCATTTCGTGGGTGCAAGCTCTGGCTGTTAGTCCGTTATTAATTAAGTTAGAATCTAGAGGTAGAAAAGACCATTTATCCCATGCCCTGAGATTCAGGGTAGCAATGAGCCCCTTTGTGCATTTATTAATCTTCACCAGTCTCGTTTTAAACGTGCCAAGCGATGGCTTTCAATCAAGTCCCATGGAGATCGTTTCACAGACCAACAGATCTCACCACTGGGAAGTTTTTACAATATTTTTCCAGTGAAAAGGGGCCTTTTTTCCCTTTTACAACAAAGTTTTGTATTTGAAAATCCCCGTTCCGATGGCAAAGAGTCGCAGCATGTTGATTTTTAAATGAAAGATCTGTCCATTTTGAAAACTAGTGGAGTGAGACTGTGTTCGGAAGTTTTGCAAATCTGATGAATTAAAAAAAAACAAGTATTTTTGATCCACTCTAGAATGTACTGATGCCCATCTCGTTAGCCTCCCGATATGGTTCTCATTACCATGGAATCTGAGCGCCTTGCAACCTTTAATGTATTGATCATCGGAACACACCGTGAGGTAGGGCAGCGCTGTTATCCCCATTGTACAGATGGAGAACTGAGGTTCAAAGGTGGGCTCAAGCTCCCACAGGAAATCTCTGGCAGAGCATGGAGTTGAACCTATCCCTCCCAAGTCCTACCCTAGACCTATAACCACCATTATTAGAGTTCTTTTTTGCCTATTTGGCCCCTCTCTTACCATGATGCTAGCTATAAGTCTCCTCTTCCTGGTCCGCTGTTTGCAGACTGTTATGTCTGGGACCCTCATAAGAACATAACGTAAGAACGGCCATGCTGGGTCAGACCAATGGTCCATCCAGCCCCGTGTCCTGTCTACTGACAGTGGCCAATGCCAGGGGCTTCAGAGGGAATGAAAGAAGCTGGAGGAGGTCCCAGCCCTGCTCTTCCTTTCTCAGAAACCCTCAGCTGGGATGCGGGGTCACAATCTTTCAGGTGGAGCGAAGCAGCTGCCATGTGGGCCTACTTGCTCTGAGCTGAGCGAGCCCCTCCCGGAGGCAGCAGAGTGACCCATTCATGGCATCTAGCACTTCTCAGCTCTTTTATTTGTCCACAGAGAGACTTGACTTTTTAAGGAGCAGTGGATGTATGACCCTCCTCCCCCACCTGATTGTTAATCAGTGTCTCTTCAGAGAAGCCGGGCCAGATCCTTCTCTGGTGGAAATCAGGCTGGCTCCATTGTCTGCAGCTAAAGTACACCAAGGTGCCGAGGAAGGATCTGGCCCCATGGACTTCAATGCAGCTCTGACATGATACACCAGCTAAGGATCTGACTTTATTATTTCAATGGAGTGACACCAATTTACACCAGAGGAGGGTCTGTTCTGCTGCAGCTTTCAGCTCCATCTCCCTGGAATTACCCCTTTTATCCCTGTTGCCTTAAAATCTTCGGCCTGTCCTAAATGCAGACAGTCCTTGGGACAACTTCCCAAGCAACCAGTTGGATCGTTATCAAAGCCGTGGGCCAAATCCTCAGCTGGTACGAATCAGTCAGTAGAAATACTCCGATTTACACCACCTGAGGATCTGGCCCATGCTCCCGCAAGAGCTCGCTTTGTGAATTGCTATGGCGAGTCCTTCGTTTCCCAGCGCACACACAAACCCTTCCCAAAAGGCAGACAGACGTGCCGATGCCTGACTGCCTCTGTCTGTCGCACAGCGTTTACCGTGCAAATGACATGAGAAAGTGATTCCTCAAGACCTGGATGGAGCTTTTGAGTTTCAGTCCAAGATGTTTGTGGTCCAGAAAGAGCAAAGTGTCAATGGAGCGGTCCTCCCTGCCAACCTGTATTTCTTGCTTTCATTTTGTATAAATCAGCAGGGCAGCGGTCCCCAAACCCCCCAGTCACTCATCTCTCTGTCACTGACATTTGGCTGTACACTTTCTCTCTCTTTCTCAGCCGGGGCCAGCTCCTCAGCTAAAGTCAATGCAGCTACCCTGATGTACATCAGCCGAACCTCTGGCCCTCTCTGTGACTATATAGGAAGGGAAACACACACACATGTATAAGCAGGACTTAAGCAAATACCCCAGGGCTCCACAATATCAGCTGTTTCACAGAGCTGATCTAAGAAAGGTAGACCGGAATTAGCCTCCTTGCGTTTGGTGATCCTTTGGGAGAGTGCCTCAAGACAGCAGGATGCTCAGTACGCCTGGACTTTTGCCCGGGTTTCTCGCTGCATACCTAGCCTACGCACGCACCGAGGGTTCCCTAGCCACTCTGTTATGCTGCTCATAGGAACTGTGGGGTGTGTTTTTACTCCCTGGCCTTACGGCAAACGATCATCTATCATTTGCACAGCAAACCTGGCCGCGTTAGGTTTCCCATCGCCGTGTGGAAAGATGGAAGGGGATGGATTTGCCTCGAGTGGTGCCCACCGAGCGAAGAGGGTCAAAATCATCCCTTGCCAAATGGAGCTCAGCCTTCAGCCTTTTCCTTGGGAAAAGAACAGCCTCAGGCGCTGGGTTATGTTGCTCCACTGGGCATCTGAGGCAGGCAGATTTGACGCCGAGAGCTGGCCCCAGGGCACAGCTCGTTTGCTACCCATCTGCCCCCCAGAACCTGGCCAAGTGACACAGGGGAACTCCAGACATGCTCAGCCCGAACCTGATAATGCACAGACAGCAACAACGCTGCTACAAACAGCCCTGGCTGTTCCTCCTGCAGTAGGTAGAAAAGATACGTACTTTGATGTTCGCTGGGTCAAATAGGACTTCCTTTGGGGGCTCCGGTTCTGGGGGTGGTGCTGGCTTGGGGGCTGCCTTCGGTTCCTCTTTCTTCGGTTCGGGCTTCTTCGGATCGGGCTTCTTAGGGGCCATGTTGATTTTTAGACGGTTTTAGAAAGAGGAAAAGAAAAAGAGAGAGAGAGAGAGAGAGAGAGAGAGAGAGAGAGAGAGAGAGAGGTGACTGCTCTAGGGTAAAGCAGAGCACAAATTACTCCTCCAGCGGAGGTCTTTATCCCCGTCGGTCCCTTAATGTCACACATTGTGTCATTCACCCACCCCGTCACATGCCAGGGCCCACAATAGGGGCACTGCTATAAAAGGACAAGACATCTACCCTGCTATTTTAGAGCAGTTGCTTATGGCATTGTCATGAATTAGCACTTAAATGGGAAGAGAGTGTGGGGATTTTAGGCGTGAGGCTGGACCTTGATCAGATGTTTCTTGGGGCAGGGGGAGAGTCTTGCGGGGGGGGGGAGTGGATTACACTGCAGGTTCCCATATATGTTTTTATTCCCCCTGGACTCTGCCAGTTACCTTTACCTGTTGCTGAGTGACGGGCTCTTCTAGCACTGAATGAACGCCCTGCCTTTGCTGTACAGTGTTTAGTGGGACTGTGGGTCCTAGTTCCCCGCTGAGACAAAAGGTGTCTCATTTTGAGACGCCGGCTCTCTGATTCCTAAGAGAGGGTAAGGCAAGAAAGGGGTCTGTTCCCACTGCAATTAGACACCTGTGGAAGGCCCGTGCCAATGGACTTGGGCTCACTATGTGGACAGATCCTAAGAACCCTAGCCACAGGCATCTTCCCTGGCACCATATGCACAGGCCTCTCCCAAGGGAGATTAAAGGACCCAGCTAGCTGGGCATGTAGTGGGGGACTGGCAGAAGGCAGTGACATGCACATTCATTCCCACTCTAGTGCGATACTAAAAGTCTCTATAGAAAGAAGGGTTTGACCGTAGTGGCTGAGATTTCCGAAACTGCTTCAGGGACATGAGTGATGAGTTCCTGTTAAAATCAATAGCAACTGGGTGCCCAGTTTCCCAGGGAAGCTCTGATAATTCAGCCTGTGTTCTGATTGTCAAGTGGCGCAGTGCAGTGAAGACACCGCGCAGAACAGAAGCACAGCAGTCGACGGGAGTTACGCAAGGTACTCTGTGTAGCTTGTGTAACTCCTGTCGACTGCTGCCGAATCGCCGGGTAAGTGTAGACCACGCCTCATTCTTTTTCGGTAAATGAGACTTTCAGGGATTCTACCAGCAGCCCCTATGGGACCTATATTGCTTCATATTTGATGGCATTGCTATCTTACGCTCCCCGTCCATCAACCTGTCTCCACCTGTTGTCTTGCTTCTACTTAAATGGCAAGCTGTTTGGGGCAGAGACCATCTTTTTGTCCGTTGTTTGTACAGCGCCTAGCATAGTGGGGACCTGGTCCGTGACTGGGGCTTGTAGGTGCTATGGTAGTATACATGATAAATAATAATAATAATATGTTTGTTTGTGCGTCTTGAAAAAGCACGATTGTCCACTATGCACCGGCCATCCAGAATCTCCCTCCTGTTTGCAAAGGCGGATGTGAAAATAATCCAGACACCTGGTCTGCTTTTCCAGCCTGATATTCACTTCCATTCCCTGTTCCACTGACTACCCCCTGACTTCCAGAGATCACCTGTGAACTGTGGGGTTATTAGAGGTGGGGATCATTTTTTTTAAACGTATCTTTACGTTATCTGACTGGCTGCTACTCAGGATACCTCCATGTTCCTCGCCACACTCCTCCCCCTTTGTAAGGAAGGTAGAAAAAGGAAATTAAAGCTGCCATATGGCATTTCTGAGGAGGCCGAACCAAGCCTATGTCTACACTGACGGTGGCAAATTCGCCACTGTCAGATCGATTTTTCCAGTTCCATTGAGCGGCAGTGAAGACCCGCTCAATCGATATGGAAGTTGATCTAATAAAACCACCTCCCCAAAAAGTGTAGGGCTGCGTCGATGGGAACGCATTTCCCGTCAGCACAGCGCAGTGGAGACAGCATGCTAAAGGGAAGTTACGAAGTCGACAGGAGTTACGCAAGCTACGCTGCGTGGCTTGCATAAATCTTGCCCCCTGCCACCAAATTTTGCCAGCAGTGTAGACCTGCCTACCCCCTCCATGCAGGGAGAAGCACACTGAAACCATGCGTACCAACAGCCCCTGCCCAAAGGAAGGTCGGCTGTTCTTCAGCGATCTTAGACTAAATGCCAAGAAAAGCTGCACTCCCTGCTTTTCATCTGACATTTCATTCTGCTCCATTTGGGCCGGCCAGAGCTCCCATCTGCAGTGGTCTCTGCTCAGATCCAGGTGACACGTTAAGTGCAAAAAGCAGCGTGTCCGCTGTGAACCCAGCATAAATGACATGCTTGGGATCCTCCACGGAAACAGGACAAACTCAGCAGCTAGCTGGCTGCGGGAAAGGTCAGACAAGCCTCCCAGGAGAGCGTTGACTCAAAGCTTCCCAGGCTTCCTTACTTCTCCAGTTTCCAGGGTGGATGCTATCGCCAAGCGACATGGCCAGGGGCCCCACATGGGAGGGGGGGAAAAGGGTACACTTTACCAGGGCCCGGAGACCCTGGGGGGCCTGGCCCAGGCTGCAACCCCCATTACCCTGAGCAAAAAATGGAGGCTAAATTGTAGATCATGCCTGAGGATATTTATAGAAACTTTTTTCCCTGGATCTACATAGCTATTGTCCAGATCTTGTGAGATTTGCAAATCTTGGAGATTTGTAACACGGGAGGGGCCCCGTGTTACAAGTTTGTACAGGGCCCGAAAAAATTAGGCTTTGGCCCTGGCCGTGGCCTGGAGCGTGACAGATACGAGCAATCATCAAGGGCAGCGCTTTATCTGCTCCCACTAAAGGGCACTGTAGCATCGGCTTGGCAGCCCTAGAAGCTTGACAGGCCGAGAGCCTGATGCCCTAGATCCCGGGAAAGAGAAGGGGCAGAGCAAACTCCCACGCAACGTGCCTTAGCGCTGCCCTGCAAGGGGTCCCTGTTCATTGGTCTAAGCAGCAGGGCTCAGATCCAGCCACTCATTTCACATAGGCCAGATTCCAGTGCTGTCAATCCGTGCAGGCCTATGGGGGACATACTTATCGGGGTATCTAGCACCCTTAGCGTGACGTGTTTGCGTCACCGTAACTGAAAGCAGAACTTTCCCATCCCGCTGCAGGAAACTCCTTCTGCTGCAACAGGAAGGACAGAGGGACTGGAGAGCAGATGCTATAGTGATGATGAAGGCCTTAAAGTGCAGAGAGAGATGCGTGGACCGACAGCGTGGCAATCACAAGCATACCCCACTTGGGCAGAGAGAGCCACTCAGGACCTTGCTGGAAGCAGAGGGAGGGAAGCTGAGGGCCATATCCCAAGCCTTCCTCGACATATTGCAATGCAAACATTGACAGAGCTCAGATGTATAAAGTGCAACCAAATTTTGCTCAGATGCAAAGTGCAACCCACATAGCAGGTTATCCCTATACAGGGAGGTAGCTGAAATCCTGCCACGTTTTATGTCTTCTAAAAGTTTTTTTTGGCTTTATTGTAAGTGTCCATTTACATTTTTCTGACTTTACTTCTGTTTTGAGGGAAATTCACTGCCGAAAAAAAGTGCCAAATGGAAAACAGAAATTCTCCATGGATACAGAAAATGGGTATAGAATCATAGAATTATAGACAGTGAGGATTGGAAGGGACCTCAGGAGGTCATCTAGTCCAACCCCCTACTTAAAGCTGGATCAACCCCAACTAAATCATCCCAGCCAGGGTTTTATCAAGCCGGCCCTTAAAAATCTCTAAGGATGGAGATTCCCCCACCTCTCTAGGTAACCCATTCCAGTGCTTCACCACCCTCCTAGGGAAAAACATTTTTCTAATATCCAACCTAGACCTCCCCCACTGCAACTTGAGACCATTGCTCCTTGTTCTGTCATCTGCCACCACTGAGAACAGCCTAGCTCCATCCTCTCTGGAACCCCCTTTCTGGTAGTTGAAGGCTGCTATCAAATCCCCCCTCACTCCTCACTTCTGTAGACTAAACCAATCTAGTTCCCTCAGCCCTTCCTCACAAGTCATGTGCTCCAGCCCCCTAATCATTTTCATTGCCCTCCGCTGGACTCTCTCCAATTTGTCAACATCCTTCCTGTAGTGGGGGGCCCAAAACTGGACATAGTACTCCAAATGTGGCCTCACCAATGCCGAATAAAGGGAAATTATCACTTCCCACGATCTGCTGGCAATGCTCCTACTAATGCAGCCCAATGTGCCATTACACTTCTTGGAACAAGGGCACACTGAGTCATATCCAGCTTCTTGTCCACCGTAACCCCCAGGTCCTTTTCTGCAGACCTAGGCAGCCGGTCCCCAAAGTACAGCATCGTATGACAAAGGCAGAGCCAACACAAGCTTCCACCACCTTACCCCACTAATGCGCCTCGAGTTAGAGGAAGGACCTCGAAGAGTCGGGGGAGGGAGGTCTGTCTCCATATCCCATTCAGTCATGGCCCTCATTGCTGAGTCAGCCAACCAAGGGTGCGAATTATTGCTCAGCGTGAGGATGGTTTGAGGACATGGACAGCAGTTCACTGGGGATCGAGCCCACAGATCACTGAATATCCAGCAAGTCCTATTTCTGAACTGAACATGGCCATGGGGAGAGGGAAATATCAGGCCGCTCAGATGCCAGAGACAGTTTAGCAGCAGCTAAGGATCTTGTCACCTCTGGGGTGAGAAGGTTATAATAACAACCAGGAGCTTTTCCCATCTGGAAGTCCACAGACTGTAATTAATTTCTCAGCCATATTCACCGGGTGGTAAAAAGATACTGGAGGACTCTCTGGAATAAAGAGCCCAGGAAATGACTGAATCCTCATTGGGCCCTTCGGGGTTGATCCAAAGGATGCTAAAATCAATGGGAGTCTTTCCATACACTTCAATGGGCTTTGAATCAGTCTCTTGCTGCAGAGCAGCAGAGATGCTTTTTACCTGGGCCACCAAAGGCCATTCTCAAATACCAGATGGTACCCCCCGGCTAAATAAAGGATGCTCCAGTTAGGAAGACAGCATTGTGCAATGTGTGGACAATAATGTTTCATATGCCCAGCACCTTCACCTGACAAAGTGCTAACGAGGTAAACCTAATAATGTCCCTCTGGAATAAGTAGGTATTATTATTACCATTTGACAGGTAGGTAAACCAAGTCACAAAGAAGTTCAGCAAGTTGCGTTACATCAGTTGTAGAGTTGGGCATAGAAACCAGGAGTCTTGATTTCCTAATTCAATGCTCTAATCCCTAGATGTCACACCATTGCTATTCTGTTGGCAACCCAGAGAGAGATGCAGTAGGTATTAGCAACAATTTTGCTTCCTATTAATAGTCTTTCAGGTGCAAAAAAACATGTTTTTCTTTTTCAGTCACGCTCACAACAAATGTTGGTTCCGGAGTCAATGGAGCATCTAATACAACATGCTAGGCTTGTTGTGGATCTACTGAAACACTCTTGTTTATTACTTTATGAGAAGTTTCACTTGGGCGCTGGACTGGGATAATCATCAAAGATGGTACAGCACGTCAGAAAATGGGCATTTTTCACTGAAAATTTTGCCTTTTAGACAAAAAAATCAAAATCCAAAATATTTGAGGACCAAACCAGAATATTTCAATTCAGAAATGCTGCCGTGGTGCTGTATGGGAGTTATAGTTCAGGAGCCTCACACTCCCATTCTCCTCCATCAGTCCATCTCCCCAGTCAGACTACATTTCCTGTGCTGCACCACAGTCTCCCTGCACGGTGAAGTGAAGAGAGTGCATCATGGGAATTCCTGGATGTTGTGAAATTTGGAAAGGGAGACCAGCCCATGCAAAAAATTGAAGGCATGAAGAAACTGACTAACAAACAATTCCTATGAAGCACCACAGAGGATATCTGAATTTAAATATTTCAATTTTCAGAAATTTTCAATTTTCAGAAATATTTCAATATTTTAGTTTTCAGGCTTTTTTTTTTTTTTTTTTTTTTTTTGACAAGAAATGAATTTTCTGTGGAAAGCAGGCACTTTTTGTGAAAATTGCATTTAGTCAAAATCCCAATTTTCCATCGAAAACCAGTTTTGATGGAAACATGTTTACAAGACCTAAAAGAGATGCTGTGGGCACATCACAGGAGGTTGTTCTGTGGCTTTTCCCAGGCAGGCATGTCCTCCATAAGAATGAAGACAGTACTCACTTTCAGCATCATCCCTGGAGAAGAACAACAGAGAATATTTTGCTGACTTGCATGCAAAAGCTGACGCATGTTCGTGTTCCTTCAATTTCCACCCCAGCAGATGCCACGTCAGTCACTGAATGGAGAGGGGAAGCTTTCAACCATATCTGCTAAGATGGCGATTCAAGCTCTATATACTGAAATAGCCAAATATTTCACATTTTCAATAAAATTTCAAATTTTGAAAATTCAAACAAAAAACTGGGGAAAATGCTAGTAAACTGTCATCATTCCCCCCTCCCCCTTCTCTTTTTGGAACAATTGTACAGCTGGTGAAATTCTTTTTATAATCTGAAATTTTGACATTCACAAATTGAAATTGTTCAGTTTTCAACATTTCACATTTTGGAAAAAATGGGGAAAAAATTGAATAGAGTTGCCCCACACCCTTTTTTCCCAGCTCTGTTCAGTTAGATGTGTTTAAAAATCTGCTTTAATATACGTGCAATTAAAAATATATACCCCCAATCTAATTTCTATTTCTTGCATCTGACGAAGTGGGTTGCAGCCCACGACAACTTATGCCTGCAGAAATTAAATTGGTTAAAGAGCTACAGGACTCTCGTTTTTTGTTTGTTTGTTTTTTTAAATATATAGGTTTTTAATGTGTAGTCACTTTCTGTTAAGTTTAGAAGTAAAGGGTAAGAGAAGAGTTGGAAGACATGAAACTAGATGGATGGATGTCACACAAAAAGAACTGATTAGCTGAAGAATTTCCTAGAAACTGCTTCAAGATAGAGTCCTTCTTATCCATTCCAGTCTAAGAACTGACCCCTAATGATGGGACTAAAGCTAATAGAAAAAGGAGAATTTTAGTCACTTTATTACTTCTAGCTCTATGGAGAAACACAATCATTCTGTTATAGACCTCTGGGCAACTATCAGATGACCTGAACCGGTGTGTGTAGTGGAGGACTATATCGGACCATACAAGTTACCATTTCTGTATGTCTGTAGCCACATGAAAACTTCCAAAATGCTGCTTTAGGGAGACGTTATTAAGAGCGTGGGGAAACCAGGTTTCCAATTTCAAAAGGTTGGTGAAAATGTTCATCAAAATGTTGAACTGTGATGAAGGCTGGGAAGAAAAATTGGCAAAATTATCTTCACCCAACTGACTAGAGTGGAGCTGGGCCAACGTACAGACTCTTTTCCAGTCGTCCCCTCCCTTCTTCTCTTCTTTCCCTCTCTCTCTCTCTCCCCCTTTGGTGACAAGCTGGATCATAGGCTCATATGACACCGTGACTATTTTTTACAGCCTTTGCCTGTCCCCACATATATCGCAATGCAGCTGCCATAAATTAAAAAAAGCTGAGCACTGCAGAGACAGCTGCAGTGCAGGGTGAAGGTGGATTTCTTTTCTTCTCTCAGGCTCCATTGTTTTCAATCCGGTCAACTGGAAATCAATCCTGGGGCCACAGAGTAACAGCTGCTTGCTTCTGGCAACCTGGAACGCATGTAAGAGTTGACATAGGTCTAGACTATGCTAGGAAAATGACCCAGTGCATGTCAACAATGGAACCAATGCAGCCAACACTGCATGTAGTTGGACTGAAAGATTGGAGCAGGAAAATATATGTTAAAACCTTATAAATGTTATCTGGTGCAGAGGACAATTGGCAATTAAATCATGCTTCTGCTTGTAGCGATCGAAAGGAGAATTTTAACTTAGTGCAGTTAGCCCAGGCCTCCACCACTTCAGCTAACTCCTTTATCTGGTAGGTGCACTATGATCCTGCAGTGTATCCACCATCAGAGGGGAACGCGACACATACTCTGCCAGAACGTCACCCTGAATCCATTATCGGCAATGGGGAGAGATGGAAAATAATCTGCCCTTGTGTGAACTGCGCTGTTCAGCGTGTGCCATGCGTCTCCTTTCAATGGCTCAGGTTCTTGAGTTGGCCGCTGCTTCTATGTCTAAAAGCGCAGCCCCCCCACCCAAAGTCTTTAAAAAAAACCAAACAATTGTTCACATGCGGAAAGCTCACAAGAGTAAAGACACAGAGCAGGGGGCCGGTCCCTGATCCATTCACATATAGTAACTCTCACTGCCCACCTCCACCTATATGTCAGGGCTCTGACACAATGCACCAGTGTCTATGGCTGCAGAGTGGTAATTACATTGCAGTGTGGACGTGGGTTTAATACCCCGTAAAACTGCATTCCGACAAGCATCTACTAAGGGTAAACGGCAGGTAGAATGTAACCTGCTGCTGAGTGTGTGATATGGGGCTGCCGATGGTGGGAGATTCCAAGGGACACTGGGGGGAAGCTGATGAGATGGGGACAGACCTAGCAGTTGTGGAGTACAGCCCAGGCCACGAGGCCTCCTGGATGTGACTGGGAATCAGCTGCGGGCGATAACTAACTGACGACTTTTGCAGTCACTTCCGCAGTGGGATTGAGTGAGGAGCCCAGCACAGGGACGGAGGGAGAATGGGTATCCTGACACTGCTAGGGAATAGCCAGGGCCTTGAGAAGGCAACGGGGAAGTAGCTGAGATGCAGGGCCACCCTGGCCTGCCCATGAATTGGGCCCAGTGAACTAGGTATCGGAGGACCAGGTTCCTGAGTGGGTTTTGAGCACCTGCAGCTCCTGTTGAAGTCAATGGCGGCGGAGGGTATTCAACATCTCTTAGGTTCACGGGATCACAGCCTAGAGATGGAGAAGAGTCCAGCCCCTCCTTCTCCCTGCCACTGTCTGTTTGTCCCTCTATGCACTGCTGTCGCTTTGCTGCAGTCCTCCTGGACGTGCAAGCTTCAGCTCCTCCTCATGCAGCTAAAGTGCATGGCAAATGTAGCTGGTGTCCCAGGTGGCTGCGGGCTCCTAGATCCAAGGCACTGAATCTCAATGTCTCTCAGCTTTCCCCATCACTTCTGCGCTGCATGGGTGGGGAGCCCCAGAGGACTCACGGAGGTCCCAAATCCTGTCCCAACATGCACCGGGGTTGAGCGTAAAACCTGGGATGAACTCTCTTTGGTTGCTCCCAAGTTCTGGTCAGGAACGGGGAGGGGATATTCCCAGGGCTTTGCAAACCTTCCCGATAAGCACAGCAGCGTGAAGAGTGCACTGGAGACGCTCCTGCGCTCGTTGTGATGATAATAGGCCTGGTGAGCAAGCTATTAATCCGCCTTTGAAGGGAGGTCAGATGGCAGGAAAGTCCCCAGTTCCCGAGAAATAGCGAGGGGCGCATTAGGACGCAGGACACCGGAGGTGCTTTGTGAGCAGAGCCCTGATCCTGACAGGAGCTGAGCAGTAGCAACTCCCAGTAGAACGTTTGAGGCCCCTTTAAGAATCCGCTCCATTTCCAGCTGCCTTCTCATCCCAGAATCCTTCAATTCCCCCTTCACCAGCAGTGCTCAGCAAAACCAGAACTCAAAAGTTCCCCCTGAAAGCACAAAGTCATTCATCCGTTCCAGCTCCACACAGTCTCCCGGGGTTCCCTAGCTCATGGCCAGGCCTTCTGGCTTTGACAGTCCCAGAGACTCCTCCCAGCCACCCCCCAGCCAGAAACTTCCCATTGCCTTTTATTTCTGGAGTACCTGGCTCCTCTTTGGTGCGGCTCATCTTGTAATTAGGGCCCCAGGAGCTCTAGTCCCAGGGCAAGACACACTATTCCAGGCCCCAAAAGAGATTGAAGTCCCACTGTGCTATGTGCTGTACTGACATAGAAAGAGAGAGCCCCTGCCCTGAAGAATTTACAATCTGGAGAGGCAAGGCAGAATTTTCATATCCATTTTACAGGTGGGGACCTGAGACGCAGGGCGATTAAGTGATTTCCCCATAGGGAGCTCTGTGGCACAGCTAGGAACTAAACCCAGCTCTCTGAAGGCCCTGTCTAGTGCGTTAACCCACAAGACCGTCCTTCCACATTTTATTATCCTACCCAGTGGCTGGCTACAATCCCTCTATAAGACACATGGAAGGAGCAATGATTAATTCCCGGGGTCTCTCCTATAGTGATCATATTCTCGGCCATCAATTTCTTTGGTGTTCACCTAGATGGGATTTTTTTAAACGGGATTTTCACAGGGGTTGGCATGCACACATGGAATCCTCGTGCATGAGGTCACACGTGTACAGTAACACTGTCTCCCAAAATACACACCTTCCTTTTTCATGCAGTGGAATCTCTGGCCTAAGAGTGAAACCCAACTCTACTTGTGAGAGCCGTAACTCAATCTGCGGCAGCAGCCGCAGCTCAGGAACAATGCTTGCACGGTGCTGGCTGCAGAGGTAGCTAAAACCTGGCCTGGTTGTGGGGATTTTCTGGGCTGCCTGTCTCCCCTCTGTGATCCTGAAAATGTGGGACACTGTATGAGAGGTCACTTGGGTTAAGAAGAAAAGCCAGGCATATTGGAGGGGGCTGGTGGCATGGCAAAGAGATGGGCCCATGCATCCAAACTAGGATCCAGATCCAAACTTCTCCAAAGCCTGTAGGTGCTCAGATCCAGCTTAGGTATTGATTCTTTATAGAGACGCAGCCCAGCCATAGAGGGGGAATAGGGATCCACAGTTCAGGGGTGCTCATCCAGGGTTTGGCTGTGGGCCACGCTGTGTCTTTGCTGTAGAACCTCACTCTCATTCTCTACTGACAGAAACGTTTGCCAGGAATGGAGATGCCATTTCCGATAACGTAAGCGCCAAGTCGAGCCCTCTCCCCAAACTGTAACTGAGCCTTCCATGAGGTGTGAAT
Source organism: Emydura macquarii macquarii (assembly GCF_026122565.2). Classification (NCBI taxonomy): domain Eukaryota; kingdom Metazoa; phylum Chordata; order Testudines; family Chelidae; genus Emydura; species Emydura macquarii. Next base: position 5,568,995 of record NW_027133217.1, read on the forward strand.
ACTTTGGCTAACTTTTCTCTCCTGTTTTGGGTTCCATCTGCACTTTTTGGCTTCCAGCTGTGAAGTATCAAGAAAGATTTCCAGCCTGGTTTTGCAGCGTCAAGAGCGTTGGGCAAGATTTGGATGCACATCTGAAGTTTGAGGTGTGACTGGAACCTCCCAGCTGTTGTCTGTTGCTAATATTTGAAGGGACCTTTATAATCATCTAGTCTGACCTCCTGCATAATACAGACCAGAGCCCTTCACCCGGACACAGGCCAGATAATTTCATTTGCTCTCACACTGAAGGGGCATGTCTACACTACCAAACGAAGTCAACCTAAGTTACGTCGACGCACGGCCGCCGCCATAATTAAATTGTTTTTGAGTGTCTGCACTTCGCTTCTTGTGTGAGCCGTCAGTGTGGGGCATTGAGGGATAACACCTGAAAGGCAGAAGCAGTCGATGTCAGCAATGCAGTGTCTGCACTCAGACTGTGTCGACCTCAGGACATCGACCTACGCGATACGCCCTCATGGAGGTGGACTTGTAAAGCCGGTGCAGTGGGGGCGTTACTTTGGCAGAAGCAACATTTTATTGTAGATGCTCACAGAGTTAGATTGACGTAAGCTGCCTTACGTTGACCTACTTCTGAAGAGTATATCAGGCCTTAGTGTCAACTGAAGTCTCTCCTTTTGGCTTAGAGCTGTAGCAGTCTGGTCACTCAAACTGACTCCCTGCAGGTGAGCAGAGTGTTCTCTATAGGTATGTCTACCATGATGGCGGCGTGTAGAGTACAGACACTTCATGCCCCACTAGCATGGGTTTAAACAGCAATGTAGACAGTGAGGCATGGCTTAGGTGAGCAGAGTAGGGCAGAGTGCCCTATACACTTGAGCCCTAAAATATATACCCTACATGGCTCTTTGCAACTCCATGCAGGGCGTTCCACGTCTACACTATTATTAGCAGTGTAGTGCCCTGCCGCCTCCCGCCAGCCCCCCGCCAGAACCTTTCACTGCAGCGTGTAGCTATACGTGTAGTGCCTGTACTCTACAGGCCGTCATAAGTGTAGACAAGGCCAACGAGGGCCCCCCTCCTTTCACTGATCCAATGTAGCCCAAATGACCTACCTGGTACGTGTGTGGGTGCACATGCAGGGACTATAGGTTTCATTGGTCTCATGACTGGCGATTGGATGAAGTGAGATGGGGGGGAAGAAGGCACTGCATAACTCCTATAGCTTTGTGTTTAAATGTAATCCCAGGGCCTCCAGAGTCCCCTTAGCTTTGGGGTATTCTTTAGATCAAGCACCACCCCTCTGAAAATCAGGGCTTCTTAAGGCATCTCGAATTGAGCAGCCAAAAACGGAGACACCCCAAATCACCAGTTGCTTTGGAAAATCTTGACCTAAAAAAATAAACACCAGTCTGAGCCTGTCAGCACCCTCCAGCTTGACTAGCAGATGAGGTGCTTGGCACCTGACAGGATTGGGCCCAAAGAGGGGATTGTGACATCAGTTGGGGAACGGGCCATGGAAGTTTACTTCTCTGGTGAGAGGACGTGATGTATCCCCCTCTGTGCTGATCCATGAAGGATATGAACCTGCTACAACAATCCCATAGTCTCAGTGCTCTAGCTCAAGCAATTCAGCTTGTACCTCTGGAAGTGAATCAATCCTTCAGTCCCTGGTGTGTTGGTCAAGGTGGTGGCCACCCCTCAAATATCCTGACAATACATATTGCCGGTAATGATTCCACCTATCACAGAAACACAGCTACCTCTGCAATAAAATGTGGCAGCTGCTTAACCATGTGCAACCATTGAGGAAGATGAAATGAAGAGGAATGCTTTGTCCTATCGAAACCTCAGGGGGAATTTCACTTAGACAAAATGCAATTTAGCCAGGATGCCGGTGTCGACGCACCAGCTCATGCGATCAGTGTCATGTGATCATTAATAACCAAAAGTGGTCAGGAGCTCAGTTTTATGACCCAACCCAATGATATAGTAGAGAAGCAGTATTGTAAGGACAGAATGAGCCCAATTCATGCTCGTTCACATTAATGGATACCTCGGGGATGAACATGACCTATCTTTCAAAACAAGGTTTTACGAGAACTGCCAGTGGTCGTGTAAGAATGTTCTGAGGTTCTGAAATCAAAGGATCATTTCCTTTTCTTCTTACATGTCATAGTGAATCATTTGCGGGAAAAAATAAATATAGTTTATTCTTGTGTTCTTTCTTTGTACGTTTTAAGAAACTGATTGTCCAATTTTTTTTTTAACATCATGGTCATACAGGATCACAAGGCTCAGGAGGCATAAGATGAGTGCTGGGATGTTGAAAGAGAAGATTCCACATTGATGAACAGAATGAGGGGTAGGGCTGCCAAATGATTTAAAAAAATAATTGCAATTAGCCAGGAGATTAAAAAAACAGTCACAATTGATTGCAATTTTAATTACATTGTTAAACAATAATAAAATACCAATTTAAATTTATTAGAAATATTTTTTGATGTTTTTCCACATTTTCAAATATATTGATTTCAGTTACGACACAGAATGCAAAGTGTACAGTGCTCACTTTACATTATTATTTTTTATTATAAACATTTGCACTATATATAAGATAAAACAAAAGAAATAGTATTTTTCAATTCACCTCATACCAGCACTGTAGAACAATCTCTTTATCATGAAAGTGCAACTTGCAAATGCAGTATTTTTTTTTAAACATAACTGTACTCAAAAACAAAACAGTGTAAAAATATAGAGCCTGTACATCGAAGCATGAAGGGGCATATGAATATTTAGCATATCTGGCACATAAATGCCTTGCAATTCTGTCTACAACAGTGCCATGCAAACACCTGTTCTCATTTTCAGGTGACATTGTAAACAAGAAGCAGGCAGCATTATCTCCCATAAATGTAAACAAACTCTTTTGTCTGAGCAATTGGCTGAACGAGAAGAAGGACTGAGTAGACTTGTAGGCTCCAAAGTTTTACGTTGTTTTCTTTGAGTGCAGTTATGGAAAATAAAAATTCTACATTTGCAAGTTGCACTTTCACGATAAGGAGATTGCACGACGGTACTTGTATGAGGTGAATTGAAAAATACTATTTCTTTTGCTTATCTTTTTTATAGTGAAAACATTTGTAATAAAAAATAATAATATAAAGTGATCCTGGTACCCTTTGTATTCTGTGTTGTAACTGAAATTAGAGGGTTTTAAGATGCAGCTTGACAAAACCCTGGCTGGGATGATTTAGCTGAGGTTAGTCCTGCCTTGAGTAGGGGGTTGGACTAGATGACCTCCTGAGGTCCCTTCCAACTCTATGATTCTATGAAATCAATATATTTGAAAAAGTAGAAAAACATCAAAAAATATGTATAATACATTGAAATTGGTATTCCATTATTGTTTAACAGTGCAACTAAAACAGCGACTAATCACGGCTATTTTTTTTTAATTTAGTTAATTTGCTGTGTGTTAATCGCAAGTATTAACTGATTAATTGACAGCCGTAGGGGGTGCATTTACACTTAGCAGACAGGTAAGATTTCAATCTGTTGTTTATTTACCTCCAGTCTGCAGCCTGCTCATCCTGACCCCTTTCACCAGCACAGAGTTCGGATCAGGGTTTGTTTCATAGCAATCGGATTCAGCTCCCACTGCTGACCCAGGGAATATGGAAAACTCAAACACAAACCCTTTCAGCCTGCTCTCTAGTGATAACTCCTGGGAAGCAGGTCTCCCATGTTGACTACTTAGCAACCACTAACCCTCTCATCTCCCTACAGAACAACCACCTGTGAATCATCAGCAGGGATTGGCCCCTTTGCACTAAAAACATGAAACACTTCTTCCTGGAACAAAGGGCCACGTTCTTATGGGTATTGAGATACCTAACTAGAGTGAGCAGACACCAAGCGTGAAAAATCGGGACGGGAGTGGGTCGTAATAGGCGCCTATATAAGACAAAACCCCAAATATTGGGACGGTCCCTATAAAATTGGGACATCTGGTCACCTTACACTTAACTGATCGTTTTCAGTGGGAGGTAAATACTTTTGAGGAGCTGTGCCAAAATGCCGCTGTTGGAAGCAATAGCAGACTCATAAATCTGTTCTGTAGAACATTCACTAGAGGGTGACAAAGAACCACATTCGGCCAGCCTGAGTTTGTATCACCATGTCTTCACACAGCACTAAGCAGTCACGATGTGGCCAAGCCACCTACTGCAGGAACAAAATGGAGTGGATCAACAGACTCGAAAGCAACTGGATCTGCCATGTGGGGCTTGAATTTCCACCTAAACCTTCAGCCTAAACTTAGCCCTGCAGAATGGGGAGAGAGAGGGGGAAATCAAGTCTTCTCTGTCTGAAGTGCAATCCTGCCGCTTGCAGTAAATGGCCGAGGATGCCAAGCAATGAATCTTCAGTGGCCAGGTCTATTTGTCATGAACAGTTTCAATTTTCCACTCTCAGCCAAGCAGCGACCTTCCAAGCTTTGCAGGAATTAAGGCATATCCCTTACATGACATACACGCCTAGGATCAAATCCAATTTCTCAGAGGGCAGTCATAGTATAAGTGTTTGGGCCACCAACGTAAGAGGATGAGCTTTTTGCAATGGCATGGTCATCATTTGCTTGCTATTTGCATTTGGGTGCTGCATTTCAGCTCCCCTTGCCTCCTCCCTTGGCCTGCAGGGAGATTTCTGACAGCAGTGTGCTTTCACTTTGCTTTTTCATCACATCATCCCGGACCTTCGACAACCTTGGGAGTTAGGAGTCAAGTGCAGTCGGTGAAAGGCCACGTTCTTGGTAGTGAATCCCCATCGAAGACTTGGCAGTACGTGACCCTGTGGTATGATTCGAGTAGAGACTCAATAATCTGTACCTGGAACCATGCCAAAAGGAACAGTTGTCTCAAACATCTCCTGAGAGATGCTGAGCTCCCACAATTCCCATCACAGAGCCAATGAATGCTAGACAGGACACAACTGTTGGTCAGGAAGTCATTCGATGTTTTCATCCAAAACACAAAAATTCCTCAAAAAGTCTTGGCTTTTCACCCCAAACTTGAGCATGTCTGGGATGGGAGGGGGGTTGGCAACCAAAAACTGAACTCTTTTGGTTTTTGAGGAAAACGTGAACATTGTAAATAGAAGTGGAATTTTTTTTTTCCCCCACCAAAAATTCTGTTTTGTTGGAAAGTTGCTGGAAAAGAAGTTTGGACAAAACGTTTTCAGTCCCTTGTGCATTTTCTGCTCATTGCGCAGTTAGGCATCCACAGCTTCTGTCTGCATGAGGTATTTATCCAGCCCCCTTCAGCATAGTGTTTTTCACCTGGCAATCTTTCAGCTCACTACACCCCGGTGTGGGAAGTGCAGTTATTACAGAGGCATGTAAAGCCTAAGGGTATGTCTTCACTACAATAAAACACCCGCAGCACCAAGTCTCCGAGCCCAGGGCAGCTGAGTCAAATAGCTGAGCAGATGTTCAGGTTTTGGCTGGAGCTCTACCTCTGAAACCCTCCCCACCTGAGCAGTCTCAAAGCCCAGGATCCAGTCCAAGCTCCAACATCTACACTGCTATTTTTAGCCCGGCAGCCTGTGGTCTTTTATTGGTGTAGACATTCCCTAAGTGACTTTCTCACAATGACACAAAAAGTCTGTGGTAGGGCAGGGGACTGATCATGGGCCTTCCGACTCACAACGTACTAACCCCTGAACCATCCCACCTCCCTGTGACTCCAACATTTGCTCTACTCCTTCAACGCTTCAGAGCCATTGGCTATTATCTTTGAAAGCTCGTGGCAATTGGGGGAGGTCCCTGATGACTGGAAAAAAGCAAATATAGTGCCCATCTTCAAGAAAGGGAGGAAAGAGGATCCAGGGAACAACAGACCAGTCTGCCTCACCTCAATCCCTGGAAAAATCATGGAGCAGGTCCTCAAGAAATCCATTTTAAGGCACTTGGAAGAGAAGAAGGTGATCAGGAACAGTCAACATGAATTCACAAAGGGAAAGTCATGCCTGACCAACCTGATTGCTTTCTATGAAGAAGTGACTGGCTCTGTGGATGTGAGGAAAGCGGTGGACGTGATATACCTTGACTTTAGCAAAGCTTTTGATACTGTCTCTCACAGTATTCTTATCAGCAAGTTAAAGAAGTATGGGTTGGATGAATGGACTATAAAATGGATAGAGAACTGGCTAGAGCATAGGGCTCAATGAGTAGTGATCAGTGGCTCCATGTCTAGCTGGCAGCATGTCACAAGTGGAGTGCCCCAGGGGTCAGTCTTGGGGCCAGTTTTGTTCAAAATCTTCATTAATGATCTGGAGGATGGGGTAGATTGCACCCTCAGCAAGTTTGCAGATGACACTAAGCTGGGGGGAGTGGTAGATACACTGAAGGGCAGGTATAGGATACAGAGTGACCTAGATAACTTAGAGGATTGGGCCAAAAGAAATCTGATGAGGTTCAACAAGGACAAGTGCAGAGTCCTGCACTTGAGACAGAAGAATCTCATGCACTGCTACAGACTGGGGACCGATGAGCCAGGCAACAATTCTGCAGAAAAGGACCTGGGGGTAACAGTGGATAAAAAGCTGGAGATGAGTCAGCAGTGTGCCCTGGTTGCCAGAAGGCTAATAGCATATTGGGCTGCATTAGGAGGAGCATTGTCAGCAGATGGAGGGAAGTGATTATTCCCCTCTATTCGGCATTGGTGAGTCTGTATTTGGAATATTGTGTCCAGTTTTGGGCCCCCCACTACAAAAAGGATGTGGACAAGTTGGAGAGAGTACAGTGGAGGGCAACAAAAATGATTAGGGGGCTGGAGCACAAGACTTATGAGGAGAGGCTGAGGGAACTAGGCTGGTTTAGTCTGCAGAAGAGAAGAATGAGGGGGGATTTGATAGCAGCCTTCAACTACCTGAAGAAGATTCCAGGGAGGATGGAGCTAGGCTGTTCTCAGTGGTGGCAGATGACAGAACTATGAGCAATGGTCTCAAGTTGCAGTGGGGGAGGTCTAGGTTGGATATTAGGACAAGTTTTTCACTAGGCGGGTGGTGAAGCACTGGAGTGGGTTACCTAGGGAGGTGGTGGAATCTCCATCCTTAGAGGTTTTTAAGCTGCGGCTGGACAAAACCCTCGCTGGGATTATTTAGCTGAGGTTAGTCCTGCTCTGAGCAGGGGGTTGGACTAGATACCTCCTGAGGTCCCTTCCAATTCTATGATTCTTGGAGATCGGGAGATGGGGCCAGAACCAGGACTCCCGGAGCCTGTTTTCGCACAAGCATGCTGAATGGAGAGAAGCAACAGCCTTCAAGAAGGAAGGCTAACAAGTCTGTGGAAGGAAGTTGTGTGGGACCTACCGAGGGAAAAATCAAATAGGTCCATCGAGAGCTCCCTATAAGCTCTGGATAATTTGGAGGCTTAACAGAACCAAAGGCCCACTTTAACTCTTTTGAGGTTCACTCATCACTTGAGACAACCCTTCAGAACTGAACTCAAAGTGAAAGCTGGACGTTGACAGTAGCACAGTGTGTGTCACATCACCCTCTAGTGGATAGTCTGCACCGAACGACAAGAGCCTACTAGTGCTAGCAACTAAAGCAGAAAATCCTGCAACTCCCATAATAGAGGTCCGTGCTGCAACTTTCCTCCAGGCATACCAACTTCGAAAACGATTTAACACAAAAAAAAACAAAACAAAAAAAGGAAAGAAAGAAAGACAGAAAAAGTGCTAAAATCTAGTGTGAGCAAGACAACTTGCCAGGTGGGTTTTCTGAGCTGTTAAGAATTTGTAATTTGCTGTGTGGCTTTGAATGACATCTGTAATGAGAACAGCCACATGTAGACTAAAATTGCACATCTTGGAACAAAGCAGCTTGTCATGGTAGCTCCCAGTTGGTTGTCAAGAAGCAAAGACTTAAGTGTGAACTGCTGGCAATGCTATTCTCCCCTTTGTCTCATAAAAAGCAGAGCCTGCCTCAATTTTTCATGTGCACGTCAGCTGAGAAACTCATGATTTCCCCACACATAAGATATCTTTGCAGCTTTCCAGGTGTTCATAATATGTTCATAACTTTCAAGGTGTCGTGCAAAGTGAAAATTGAAGCTCGTATTCTATGGTGATAAGGGCCAGATAGAGGCAGAGTGAGAAGTGGTCAAAAATTTAGGCATGCAATGAACTCTTTTCGAAAATGGAAAATGTTCAGGAAAAACCTGTCAGTCTTACAGAAACTTTCCACATTTCACAACAGTTTTAATCCCAATGTTTATCTACATTAGTCCCGTTTTTTCCCCATTTACCAAAAAGCAGAAATTAGGAAAAAGATTTGGTAAAAATTTGAGAAAATATTGATTAAAAATCACCAAAAGAAATGTTAAAAACAGAAAATGGGCTGGTCTATTTCAAACCTTGTGAAATGCAAACAGGTTTGAAATTTTGAAATTGGTTGCAAAATCATGTTCCCATTTTTCCATCAGTTTAGACAAATTGATAGCCAGACAACAAACACTTGTTCACTAGAAACTGGACTAGACCTACTTTTGTTTTCACATAGGCCACACAGCAGATTCTAAAAGGTAATCATTTTTTAGGTTACAAATCTAACCTACAACTTGCATCAGAAGTAAAAAGCTCTATTTCCAATTGCTAGTCCCCTGACACATCCTTCCTTGCATTAGGCACAATCCAATTTTCAGCCAAAGCACTCTCTCATTAGAAGATAGCAATCAGCAGTTGCCTGTTATTGCTCTTCTGAAATTCTTTTCAGTCGGATTGATTAAAAAAATACCACCAAAAACAAATATCACTAAATATAGCTGACGCCAGCTGGGTTTAATTAAAATACTATAAATTCATACCAGCCAAAAGCAATCAGTGCACAGTCTTGTTTGCATTATATGTTGATCATGCTACAGCTTTGGTATTCTGCTGGTTCCCCACCCCCTCCCTTCCTTCCCCTCAGTGAAATCATGCCCTAGTGTAACATGATTAAAATGCATTTCAGGCATATCTTTTTGCTGACAGTTAGTGTTTTGGATGCAGTGGAGTGCCAGATGATATCCAGGCTGCGGTTTGAAATGAGAACATCATGTCAGACCGTGCCGTGGGATCAAGTTACCAAGGTGATCCCTCAGAGACGATCCTCTGCGGAGATAAAAACAGGTGTTAGCTGGTCAGAGAAGTTTTAATGAAACACAAAATTCCAAAAAGTTCCCTTCCATTTTCTGACCCACTTTGCACCATCCTATTGAACAACGAGCTGAGTTTTTGTTGGATTATGCCTGGGTCTTGGGGTCAGGTAGGGGGCACTAGACCAGGGATTGGCGAAGGCCCTCCTGAGACAGTGTCGGAACTCATGTTGGAATGAGACTTGTTAGTGGAATGTAAAAACAAAGAACAAGTAGGAAACCTACTTGAGACAAAAGATGCTAGGTAAAATAAAAATAAGCTGTCAGCGACCCAAATTCCTCACAGAAACAAGAAGGGTAATATATGGAGTGCCAAATGAAATCTCAGAAGAGGGAATAAAGCAAGTAGCAGGGGAAGATAAGGTGATAACTGCTAAGAGGCTCATTAGCGGAAGGGTAGCAAGCTCTTGACAGCTGGGAAGGATGCTACCAGAGAGAGTAACTGCAGGGTATCAGATGTTCTGGACTAAGTCCAATATTCCTCTGCCTCCAAGATGCAACACATGCCAAAGATTTGGTCACATAGCAAATAGTTGCAAAGGGAAAATACGGTGCAAGAAGCATGGAGGTAACCATTCATACAATAACTGGGAGGAAGGGACAGAACAAAAACATTGCAATGGGGAGGAAAACACACCTCAGCATATGGAGAACGTACGGAGGCAAAGCAAGTTACAAAAATGCAAAACACCCACATTACTAATATCTCATATGCAGAAACTGCAAGGACATATCTACAAGAGGGGGAAAAAAGAAGGAAAAAGACAAGCTGGTATGGGGAAAGGGATCAATAAATGAATGGGAAAGAAGTGATGAGTGACAATGGGGTGAAAGGAGATGACATACTACTTATGGAAACAAAGCGACTGATTGCATTTATGATGGAAGAAATAAATTGTACATCTCAAATGGGAAAGAAAAGAGAGAAAAAGAGAATTCTAATTAAATCTGCTGAAAAGTACTGACGGGCTAACAACTTATCAGTGGAACAACTTCATATTTTCCTAAGTGAAGCAAATATTGGAGTTTAAAAGAATGGTTGTGCCTGTTTTCAGCTGGAATGCCCATAGGCTAATAGTGCATGGGCAAGAATTAAAGAAAAATACTGATAGGAAAAGAAAGCCTGATCTAATATGCATAGAGGAGACTTGGCTAATAGGAAAACTAGACTATAAAATCTCAGGATATATAGACATGAGAAAGAAATAGAAAAAGTTGGGCCTGTCTGCACCTTCATTAAGGAGAATCTGAACTACCTTGAAGTAGAGGTTAAAAAGCTAACTATTGAGTATAATGATCTTGAGATACCTATACAAGACAATTCTACATCTCTAAGACTTTATAATGTCTTTATAATGATTTTATAATGTCTATAACCCAAGAAACTAGGAAACTATAGATCTGAAAGAATTAATTACAAATGTCACATGCCCCTTCATTATCTGTGGTGATCTGAATAGTCGCAACAGACTGTGGCAAATTGATAAAAATGCAAAATGTTCAGAGCAATTCTTTGAAGAGAATAATTTAGTAATATTAATTGGACTATAAAATGGATAGAGAGCTGGCTACATCATCGGGCTTGATGGGTAGTGATCAATGGCTCCATGTCTAGCTGGCAGAACGTCACAAGCAGAGTGCCCCAGGGGTCGGTCCTGGGGACGATTTTGTTCAACATCTTCATTAATGATCTGGAGGATGGGGTAGATTGCACCCTCAGCAAGTTTGCAGATGACACTAAGCTGGGGGGAGTGGTAGATACCCTGGAAGGTAGGGATAGGATACAGAGTGACCTAGATAACTTAGAGGATTGGGCCAAAAGAAATCTGATGAGGTTCAACAAGGACAAGTGCAGAGTCCTCCACTTAGGAAGGAAGAATCCCATGCACAGCTACAGACTGGGGACCGACGAGCTAGGCAGCAGTTCTGCAGAAAAGGACCTGGGGGTTACAGTGGATAAAAAGCTGGATATGAGTCAGCAGTGTGCCCTGGTTGTCAAGAAGGCTAATGGCATATTGGGCTGCATTAGTAGGAGCATTGCCAGCAGAGGGCAACAAAAACGATTAGGGGGCTGGAGCACAAGATTTATGAGGCAAGGCTGAGGGAACTAGGTTTGTTTAGTCTGAAGAAGCGAGGAGTAAGGGGGGATTTGATAGCAGCCTTCAACTACCTGAAAGAGTTTCCAGGGAGGATGGGGCTAGGCTGTTCTCAGTGGTAGGAGATGACAGAACAAGGAGCAATGGTCTCAAGTTGCAGTGGGGGAGGTCTAGGTTGGACATTAGGAAAAAGTTTTTCACTAGGAGGGTGGTGAAGTACTGGAATGGGTTACCTAGGGAGGTGGGGGAATCTCTATCTTTAGAGCTTTTTTAAGCTGTAGTTTGACAAAGCCCTGGCTGGGATGATTTAGCTGAGGTTAGTCCTGCTTTGAGCAGGGGGTTGGACTAGATGACCTCCTGAGGTCCCTTCCAACTCTTATATTCTATGAGTCTATGATTCTATAAAGGATGGAGTGTTGTGAATGAAACAGTAATTTATTTGTAATTAACATGCACAAAAATGGATTATGTGTTTCATGTAAGGTCCAGGAAACAATAGATCATATCCTTTAGGAATGTAAAGATGGTACCAGTGAAAGGAATAGTTTATGTAGAAAACTCAGAAGCCTGAAAGTAACATTTTCCTTGCCGCATCTATCAAGAATATAAGGAAAATGGGGCCCAGTAAAAAAAGTTCTTCTGCAGTTTTTTAAGAATACCAGGAGAGGTGCAAGACTTTAGTACAGTGCATGGCAGTCATGGACTCAGGAAGCAAGTCTGCTATGCCAGACAATCAAAGAAGAAGAAGGGTGTTGCAGGGAGAGAGGGAAAGGAATTCTGCAGTCCCTTTCTGGGTGTAGAGAGGTTCTGGAAGAACGGGGGTACCTTGAATATGCACTTCCAGTGAGAGAGCCATGGGAGGTAATTAACTGAGAAAGGGAAACATCAGAGGGATGAAAGGTCAAGCCCATAGAAGGCAGAAGTTGGTACTTTTAGCTTGGGGTGTGCTTGGAGGATTCCCGGGGAGAGCTCTGCAACTCCCAACCCTGAGGGAAGGGGGCCAGAGTTAAGGGCCAAAGACCCAAAGTAAGGACTGGGACTATTATTTTGGACTCAGCCAGAGGGCTGAGCTGCAAGAAGAGGCAGACCGAGGTGGGATCAGAACAACTGTCTGAAGTGGGTGCTAGGGAGGAAAGAGCTGCTAGGCCGCACCCAGTCACTGAGAAGAACGTCAGCGGTGAGTTGGCCCTTCTGCATCACTATACAGCACCTTGCCACCAGGAATCTCAAAGCACTTTACTCCCACTAAGCCACTTCCTACTGGGCATCATAAACGTCACAACTGACTCTCATGGACACCCTCGCTGGCTGTGTGTAGCCATACCTTGTATCTGTAGTGGGCACATTGAACAACTACTGAAGAACACTGAACAATTACTGAAGGTGCCTAGCTCTGGTCCCGAAGAAATGGTGTTTTATTCCTTTTATTCCTTCACAAGCCAGAATCTGATTTTACTTATGTCAGTCTGACACTGGCATAAATCCCTTTCTAACTAAGCCCCACCCACTCTACCCCCAAGAGAAAAATTGTGGAACTAACCTGACGTTTGCTGCCATTACATTGTTCACTTTGTTTGGGTGTTGTATTTCTTGTGCCTGATCTGAGTCTATCTTGTCAATTGTAAGCTTTTTGGGGCAGGGACTGTCTACTACTGTGCTTGTACAGTGCCTCGCTTCATTGAACCAGCTCTCAGTTGGTTTCTAGATACTACAACAACAACAATAACAAAGTTGTAACTCTCCAGATGTCAGAGGAATTATTCCCAATTTCCTCCAAAGTAAATGAGATCAGAATTGGATCCATTTTCTCCACAGCAAATGGATGTACTTCAAAAGGGGGGGTGGGCAGAATAAGGGTACATCTACACTGACGGCGGCAAAGTCACCGCCATCAGATCAATTTATCTGGATCGACTGAGTGGTCAGTGAAGACCCGCTCAGTCGATCCAGAAGTTGACGCAGTAAACCACCCCCTCAAGTGGCGTAGCACTGCGTCGATGGGAATGCGGATCCCGTCAGCGCAGTGCAGTGAAGACGCCAGGCAGAAGGGAAGCAAAGCAGTCATCGGGAGTTACTCAAACTACTCTGCATAGCTTGTGTAACTCTCGTCTACTGCCATCGAATCGCTCGGTAAGTGTAGACCAGGGCTAAAAGAATACAATTATAGCAACAAAATGTTCCTCTCTACTCCATCTCTTTGGTGCAGTGCAGATCTCCAGGGGGTTTTGAGTATGCGTTCTTCACTTGCAATGATAATTATCGAATATGGAAGTTGTTCACCCAGAACACATGCGCACAGCAAGATAACAGGAACCAGCAGTGATGTTGGAAAGGGAAATTTTGCCCATTGATTTGAACATATGTGGGTGTGAGGGTTCTATAAAGTTTTTATTGCCACTTATTTGGGGATCTTGCTCTGGACTAGCATATCCCAGGTTCTACTGATACATGAGTTAATGTGATTTTCCCCAAATTTCTGGCAATAAACACTTTATAGGACTCATTCCATCACATTCATATACTATAGGAGGTATAATTAGGAGAGTGAAAGAAAAAAAATTGTCTGTAGTTACATGAGAAGGAAACTGAACAAGGATTGTTGTGTTCCAAGGTGACCAACAAATATTACAGAGAGAGTGATGCTATTAGGTTGACTGCACTGCATGAAAGCAGTGGAGGTTCTTCATTGTGAATGGGAGGAATCTCTCAAACTGCTCCTTTACACATCCAATCCCCGGCAGAAGTTGGCCTATTAGATGGGATGTGCATATTGGTAAAATCTTCGATTCAGGGATTGACAATAAAAAGACAGTCAAGACATTTGGTGCATTCTGATGTTCCTGGCTTACTCACAGGTTTTCAAGCCAGAAGGGATCATAGAATCATAAGATAAGAAGGGACCGCAAGGGTCGTCTCATCTAACCCTCTGCCAAGATGCAGGATTTGTTGAGTCTATACCACCCAGGACAGATGGCTATCCAGCTTCTTTTTGCCCATGGACCATACTGATCTTTGGAGCCACGGGTTCTCAACCTGGGGGCTGTGATCCAGAGGGAGTCACAAACAAGTGTTGCGGGGTTGAAACCACCCTTCCTTTCCTTATGGCTGAACAGAAGAGAGATCCCCAACCTTTCTTCTGTTGTAACATGAGGCCACGGTATGGAAAGTGTTGAACGTCACTGCTCTAATCTGATCTCCTGCATGGTACATGCCAGCGAATCTCACCCAACGATTCCTGCATGGAGCATAACAATTTGTGGTGGCACAGGAGCAAGACATCTAGAGATGCATCCAATCTCATTCTAAAGACTCCAAGAGAAGGAGAATCCATCACGTTCTTTGAAGACCTATTCCAGTGGTTAATTAGATGTTACGGAGCATCCACAGGGTGAAGTTTTTACCATCTGCTGGTTGCTTGGTGAGCTGCATGAAGTCAGTCCTGCTCAGTTCCAAAAACTATTGAAACAAGTACCTTCCAGCAGTCTCAGCAGAGAGGCCCAGGAACTGGTATTCCACGGGCCATGGAAACTGAACCGTCTGCTCAGTTCTGGAGATGATCCATCCAAGTCTGGATTGAGGCTATGGTACACGCAGTAGGAGGAAGTTTGTCCTGTTGCCACTTGTGTGACACTAGTCCTGTGGGAAAGCAGCGGACTTCATTCTCCAGGGCAATTTATCTGTCTCCTTTCCTGAGCACTGAATTACCTAGTGGGGTGAGAGGGGAAAATCACTGCAGGTACAACTGTGCTGTATAGTTGACCACACACATGTATCTCTTCCCGGACCCACTTCCAGCAGTTCCCAGAATCACTGGTACTTTCAACAACAGAATGCACAGTTAACATGTGCCTGGCATCAGTAACTACAAAGTTACCCACTGCACCCCTGAATGCATTTTCTTTCCCAGAAATTAAGGGCCCTCTGGTGGTGTAAATCTAAGGAGATCAACTGAAGGATCTGGCATGCAATATCTGAATCAAAAAAGACAAAAGGAAAGAGCTCCAAAAGCCAGACAGCGACTGGTGGGGAGAGGCAGCCCTTTGAGAAGAGCATTAGATGGAAAAACAATTACATCCCACGTCTAAGCCCACTGGCACTGCTGAGCTTGTCAGTTACAGTAGTACATGCAGTGCCTGGCCTTTCGATACATGCCCCATTCTAATCCCTAAATAGTCCGGATGTTTCCAGTAGAAAGCAGATCGAACAAATGTAACTGCTGCGTATAGAAGAGTCCTTGCCTATTACATAGAAAGCTTTTTTTTTCTTTAGTAATATTAATCAGTTTGTTTGGTGCTTGTTGTCTCTGAGTCCCAAAGCACTTTGCAAACATATATGGCCTGTGTATGTACATATGTTTATGCATATATATTTATACACATTCACACACCTACACACGTGTGCACACGTAACTCCTGTTGTGACGCCTACACCTGTTATACATGTGACAAAAAAACACAGATCATGCACCATAACCTTAACTATACCCTGGCAGGAAAGACAGCTTTACAGCACAGCCTTTACTAAAGTAGCCCCTTCACATAGAAAAACATCAAGGTCAAATTACGATATAAAATCCCCACAATCCAAAAGAGGGGGGAAAATCCTAGAGAGTAAAAAAAAAAAAAATCAAGTTAGGTAAAGAGCCAACCCAGTTCCCAATGCAATTTTATCTGTGTGATGTGCCTATTACCTCATTAAAATAAAGAGTAGAAAAATAAACAACTTTCACGGTATGTTTTTAAAGGTAGTTTTCCCCTGCATTTCAATGTTTTCTTTGGTGGTTTTTTGGAAGAGAACCTCTGATGGGAGCCACTGTGATCTAACAGGTATTTATTTACAGAGCAGTTAGCTTTTACAAGGTGTATTATTTCCCCAACAGACAGGAGCAGTCATGTATACAGAAGCCTGTAAAATATGTTCAGTATGCAGCAAGTGTATTAGGCACAATAAAAATGAACGCCAAAAATCCCCCTGCAGCTCTGGGAGGATTGGCACCAGCCTTTCACCTCTTGTCCTAAGCCAGAGAAGATCAGAAGTGACCAAAAGTTATTAACATCTGATGGATGATCATTACCCCAACATGTCATCAGCTGTCTAACACAGACACGTGTAGACAGGACATTGCTGCAGGTGGCACTGATGGATGCTCTGGTTGGAACCATATAATGTTTTATCCATGACAAGCATGTTTGGAGACTTTAGTGATTAGTGCCCTAAATCTGCAGTCCTCCATGATTATTTTTTATTATTATCAATTACTGCTATTTCACTAGGGCCTAGGAGCCCCAGTTCTGGACCAGTACCCCGTTGTGTTAGGTGCTGTACAAATACAGAACAAAAAGGTAACCTTTGTCCCAAGGAGTTTGTAATCTGTAAACCATCAATAGTCATACTGAAGTCAATGGGACTTCCTGAGTAAGGGTTCCTGGAGTTGGCTCTAAGAGAGTTTGGACTGTACCATTAAGATACCAGCTGCTCTTTGGGAGTGGTGGGGCATCACACAGAGCCAAGGGTGAACTTTAGGAGATGCTGCATCCTTCTTCTACCTGCATAAGGGTCAGTCATTGTCATGCCCAGAGAGACTATAAAAGGGAGGCTGGTCTTATGGTTAATGCTAGAGGTTGGCAAAGACTCCTGCCAACCCCCTTGTGCGAACTACAGATCAACTTGGCTTCAGCTACTTTTTGCACCCCCTTTGTATTCAGGGTCCTCAGATGTTCCTGCAGCAGATCTTTATTGGTACAAATGTCTGTGGAAAATTAGTACTCGTACTGAAAAGGCCTGGGCGGCCATCTTGGAAGGTATATTTCTGTGTCAAGAGGAAGGGCTAAGGCAGCCATCTTGGAAGGTACCTCTCCACGGCAGGAAGAAGGGCTCCGATGGTCATCTTGGATGGTACCTCTCTGTGGCAGGAAGAAGGGCTCCGATGGTCATCTTGGATGGTACCTCTCTGTGGCAGGAAGAAGGGCTCAGATGGTCATCTTGGAAGTGGAGCTTAAAATTTATGACAACATTAAGTTGGTAAAAGAACATTTGAGAGTTGTTCTTTGGGTTCTAATAGCCCGAGTTTATCTGCCATTATATGAAAAAAAATCATTTTTGAGGGAGAAGGGGATACTTTAAAATGTCATTAAACACACCCAGAGTTTATTTGCTCCTCTGGGCAAAGATCTTTCTGTTTCCACTTGACACTACAGGTAATTTTACAGCTGAGGGGAGCCTCATTTTTCTTCCGCAGAGTGCATGGAGTGAGTGTTTTAATTTAAATAATTTCCTACACAGTTCTCAGTTCAGAAGAGCATCGACAAAATTGGAATAAGAATCAATGTTCCCATTCAAATGGGAAATAAACAAACTATTTCTGACGGCTCAGAAGAGAGACAGAAAGCTTTGTTTGTTGATTGCTCTTATTATAAGGTGAGGTGCTCACATATTTGGTTGATGAGAGCCATCCAGAAGATAAATAGCTAGATCTTCACTGTAGGTTCTTATATCGTCCACATCACTGTAGTATCTGAATGCTTTCCAGTAGGGCATTAAGCAGTATTACCAACCTCAGTCAGGTGTGTGCTATAAAGTAAATCCGAGCTGTTCATCAGTAAGACACCACAAGGTGTGGGATCATTGTCTTTCTCTCATTCTTTCCCCAAGGGGGGAGAATTGTATGTGCTGTGGAGTTATGTTTTGGTAGGGTGGGGAGGTTTTGGGGGAGGGAGGGAAAGGTAAGGTAAAATATAAAAATGAGAAAAGGCAGGTCAATGAAGTGCCCCTTCTATTTGGAGAAGAAGATGGTGAGTCTTGTGATGGCTTGTGGCTTACCTCATGAGCACCCTTTGTCTCTGGTTGCAGTGCTAATTGGGGTCTCATCTCTGGCACCTCCTACTTGGCTCTCTCGTGGCCCTGCAATGGCCTTAACCAGCCTTCATCTTCTCCTAACTCCCTCTGAGTGTTCTGTGTCTTAGTTCTCCAGCCAAGTTACATGAAAGTCTAAACCCCTTCTGGGGTAACAAGAACAAGTTGAAATGGAAGTCCAAACTAATACTGTTTCCACCCCTCTCACATTCCAGTGTAGTTCATTTGATGGCCTTACCTCAGGGTTTCCCCTATAGAGGTCTCACCTGCTCTTATAGAGTTCTTCCTCTTTTTTTCCCCTGTCTGGTTAAACCCTATCCCAGGGTTTCTATCCACTAGAGATATATGTCCCCTCTGCACTCTCCCCCAACTGAGCTCCCTCAGTCTACTTATAAGGCCTACGTCCACCTCCTCTGGCCAGGAGGCAATTAGTTCATCACTCCCAGGTGTGCAGCATGATTATTTGGGTTATTTCCCTTCCTTTGCAGGTGTAGGGGGCAAGCCCACTACATGGTCCTTCCTTCGTGTGGGAGTTAGTGACACAGTCTTGGATCAGCCCCTGAGAAAGAGATTAATCAGCATAATGTGACTGAAACAACACCAGCTTGTAACATCTAAAGATCCGGCCTCACAGGTTTTAAGGGCCTTTAAGTTAGGCACCTGAATCCATACTAAGTTACATAAATCAGCAGCCTGCTTGTCAGAAGTGCCGAGTGTCTCACCGACCACTTTGACTTCCGTCAGAGCAATGTGAGCTTTTAAATGTGCGCTCCTCTAATTTACGTAAACCAAATAACTTTGGCCACATGGATGGGCCAGTCAATCTGAATCCAAAATGCGGTAATACATCATGTACTAACGTTTGCTAAAAAATAACAAGATTTTGAGATTCATAGATCCTAAGGCCAGAAGGGACCATTGTGATCATCTAGTCTGAGATAAGATACAAAGCATTATAGGTTGCTATCGGGGGAGAAAAAATATTTTGGGGGTCGCAGATGGAAAAAGTGGACACTTTTGGCCCAGGCTTTAGCCTATAACCTATTGTAAGTAGCCCCATTTAGGTCATTAGCAGAGTTTGAACGCAGTACCAAAAGACCCACCTTCTCCTAATGCTGCACACCCGCTGCCTGGAGCAGTTTGACCTTAGAATCTGAGTCTACAGTTTGAGCTAAATGGCAGCTGTAAAGTGGTAAATACAGTACATGGATGAAGCACTTTCTAGAGGTAAACAAGTTTCTCTTGCAGTGCATTTTGATGTCAATGAGAGCTTGGCTGATTGTACGCGCAGCTTCGGTATTTCTATCCCAAAGGATCATCATTACTTTTTTATTTGGTGCATCAACACATTATTGATGGGTTGCTAATGGAAATCTAACACACTTAACTGCCTGGTGAAATGTCAGACTCTACAAATCGATTTAGCCTGTCTCGTATATTACATTATGCTTGCCTTTGTCTTATTAGACAAAACCTCTTGGTTCAGCTCACTTAAGACACTTTCATATTTGGAATTATCATCCATCAAGTCATGTGATCATCCAAAGCAGAAGGGAACGTCCCTCTATTATCTGACAATCTTTGAACACTACTATCACCTAAAGATGCCAAGCTGTTACTTAAAATCTAAAAAAAGCCTGTGTTGCTCATTAAGTAATAAAGAACAGACAGCAACTGATGTACCGGAGGAGATGGCATATTAATGAATCAGTAGATAAAGGCAGTTAAAGTTTTGTGGCTGCAAAATTCAGCAAACCAGCCATTAATCTGTGCAATTTATGAACAGAGATAAGTATTCATGGCATCACAATAACAAACCAATTGAAAGTCATCATGTATTAGACACGCTGGTGGGAAAAGAACCTCTTTTGAGAGACTAGAAGACATCTTCCCCTGAGGAACCCTTGTGTCCACTGGAAAACATGCCTACCAGGGAATGTCACAGTCTTTTGTCCAGACCAAGCAATGCCCCAGTTGGTCACCATTATTGTTGGATGTACATCTCAGATCTTTTTGCCTAGTCAGCCATCACCTTCTACGGAAAGGCCATCAAAGATTTCTGGCCTGAATACCAGGGTTTACATGTGATGGAGCTCAGGTGCAGTAAGATATATGGTCACCTGGCTCCTGCTCTGTTGTAAGAGAAACCCTTTATAACTAGAAGTATTGTGACACTTTTTTAATTTGATTAAAAAATTCATCAGAAAGGAGGCACATTGTACATTTTGAGTCCCTTTTCCCTCCTCCCCCCACATCAATTTCCCAACCGTCTATAGAAATGCTAGAAGTTTTTGACTTTTGAAATGGGTGACATTAAGAACAGCCCAAGGACAGAGGGAAAGGAGCACCCAGATATCTGGCAGTGAATTGCAGCTGCCTCAACTAGTTCAAATATACCCCAATTCTTTAACATCATGAAATGTATCTGATAAGTGTCATGCCAGATGTTGTGTCAATGAAAAGCTCAAGACTCACTGGGTAATATCATTGCGTAATGTAGGTGCAAGCAACTGAAGCAAAGGTATGGACATAAACTGAAATGATCATTCTTAAAAGGTGTCTGCCAGCTACCACAGAGTTATCCCACCCTAGAAAAAGGAATGTAGCTTCCCAACCCGGGAATTACTTCCAAAGTACTTTGAAAGTCAAAAAGAATGTATTTACATATCACATAAACAGTCATATCAAGCTTACAAGGGGTGGAGGCAAACCTCAAGTTATTACAAAAGAGGAGGAGATTAACAATCACATGTATAATGTTCATTGTGTTGCACCAGAGGGCGTAGGAACTAAATTATTTGCATTTTAGCAGGCAACCCCAGTGGGGGGGGGGGGGGGGAGAAGCAGCAGGACACTTCCTTCAAGACAGACTCCATGTTGACTACCTGATGTCTGGAAATAGATTTTTAGAGGGAAAGATCTTTCCGAAGAATCCATTTCAAAGATTCAATGGAATATAAAAGGGAGGGATACAGAACCCCAAGTTATCTATCTTTCACCCATGTCATGCGATGAAACCTCGAGGAATAGGTCCACCCAAGACTGGCAACCCTAGTCAAGTGTTGTGTTTGAACTGAACTACTTGGTAACTCCAGTTAAAGTATCAAGCTGATGGACATTGACTCTTTAAAGAAGTAATGGGCCTGAATATTTCTCTGATTGTTCCAGGACAGGACTGAACATTGCAGACCAGGTGTTTTGGGGAAAATTTGGGGCTGAGGAGAGCATGGAGTTACCTTGCCAACAGTTAACCATGGCTGATGGAGATCCCAATGGAACTCTGTGATATTGCAGGCAGGCTCCTGGACACAAAGCGTTGGACCAGGGCTGACCAGTACATAGACATAGAGTACACGCTTGTTGCTGTTTGTGTGCATCCCAGGCAGAGAGCTACGATAGCAAAGCTTTATGGCATGTAAGGGTTATCTTGTAAGATGTGACAACTCTTCACTGGTCTGGGTTCCAACCCGCAACACAACAAAATGTCAACTACATTTTGAAATCCAATGAGGGGAAAAAAATATGATTTCACCACCACCACCTCTTTTTTTCAACCCGCTCTGATTCTAATCACCTGATGTTGTGAGACGTCCTTAGAGGCACTAAGAACCTGCTCAGCAGTTGTTGGAGTTGAACAAGTGCCAAAGAAACCTCACGATGTGGCCTATAATCAATATAAACAGTTAGAAACTTGATCTGAAGGGGAGTTGTCTAATGGTTAGGGCAGGGTACCAAAGGCAAGAAAGCTCTGATCTTCTTGAATTGAGCAACAGCAGTTTACACAAGAACCCTGCTGTAGCACGATACTTATGCATGTGCCTAACTTTAAGCATGTCAGTAACCCCACTGACTTCAATGCAGCTACTTGAGCCTACTTAAGCCTACTTAAGTTAGGCACCTGCTTAAACGCACTCACTAAATTGGAATCATAAAATGGCCTAACCCAATCCAATATTGGACCCTTTTAGCACCTCAGTTCCCCTTCTTGTGTTTCCCAGTCACCACCCAAAGGATCTCATGTAACAGGAATTGCATGCATTCTTAGGGTCTGGTTTATTAAAACAACACAGTTCAAATGTCAGCATAAATCAAAACAAATTTTTCTCTCCACCCCATAGTCTCCTCAGCTCCTAGGTGAGACCAACATTTTTCTTCCCCAGAACCTAAGTCTTGCTGTGTGGAATTTCCTTAAGCCTCTTCAGGATCCTGTACCAACCATGCCTTCTGATCTGGCTGATACTTTTCACTAGGAGGGTGGTGAAGCACTAGAATGGGTTACCTAGGGAGGGGTGGAATCTCCATCTTTAGAGGTTTTTAAGCTGTGGCTTGACAAAGCCCTGGCTGGGATGATTTATCTGAGGTTATACCTGCTTTGAGCTGGAAGTTGGACTAGATGATCTCCTGAGGTTCCTTCCAACTTTAATCTTCTATGATTCTATGATATGGAAACATTCTTCCCCAGTCCTCTCTGACCTAGCATTTCCTGCAGGAAGCTTCCTAGGTGCAGACCTAGGTTTGGATCTCTTCTCAGTAATAGAACAGGTTCCCTCTTACAGGAAGTTTTGACCCTGGACTACTATCAGGTGACCCCTGTCACTTGATCCAACTGCTAGCCCAAGACAAAGACCATCACCTGGAGAAAGCTAACTGAGCACAGGTGGGAATGAGTCTCTCTCCTTAAAAAGACCAGTTCATGCTGCTACAAGAACCTAAATGAAGATCTGGGCCAATGACTTGAGTTATTTCTAATTTACACTGATGTCAGAGTTGAATTGGACCCTAGAATTCTTTATTTCACTGACAACTTCTATGCAAATACTGATATTTACATGAGAATGTGCATGTTGACTATGTGAAAAAGTTTCACTTTTTCTGCTGGTGGATCCAGTATTGTCTAATGAAATTCTCCATCTTCCAAAATCCAAAATTATGACTAGAACGGGTCGAAGTATTTTCATCAAAAATATTTGGCGAAAAAACGTCTTTTTTTTTTTCATGTCAATGAAACAAAACAAAATTTTCATTGAATTTAATTTCAAAACCAGAACATGTGTGTGGTTTGTTTTTCCCACCCTTGGAGATTTGCAGGAGGACGGGGAGAGAAAAAAACCAAAAATGTACCAGTTTTCAAGTAACAAAACCAGAACACTTTTTTTATTTTTTTCAATGAAACAACATTTCCATTCACTTTATTGCTTGAAATTTTTCAAATTCAGTGAAAAAAAATTGGGGGGGGAGGAGAATTTGTCATAGAAAATACCTATAATCTTTCAACCATGCCTGACTGTGATCGTCTTGTAAATTTCTGTCCAGTGGGATGCTCATCATTTTTACAGTGAAATGTCCTCCCATTTTGCAGTAGTCACTATCCAATCGGGATGAGTAGCTTGCCTTTTTGTTTGTGCAAATACACGCCGTTTTAGCTGGACTATGAAATATACTCTCAGACCAAATTTTTTAAACCTGGTTGTCTAGAGATAAGCTCCTAAATCTATATTTAGGTACCAGTAAAAGGTTGCGCTTTAATGTCTGATGTTTGAAGGCCTAGACGCAGCCAACCTTGATTACCGAAAGAACTGCTAGCGTTGCCAGTTTTGGTTGGACATATTCCTGGAAGTTTCATCACACGACATAACCTTTCATTAAAGATTCATCTTTAATTCCTGGAGATTCCAGGGCAATCTTGGAGGGTTGGCAATTTTAGCTCCAGTGCACCTGTGCCCTGGATGGGGCCCAATGGAGAGCAGCTGATTCCCCTATAAAGGACAGCAGGCGGCTGCAGAGAGCGGGAGAAGTTCAGGAAATTGTAGAAAAACAGCAGGGAGTAAAAGAGGCTTCTGCAGGGAACTGGGGAGTTAATTAGTCAGGGCCAGAAGACTGAACTCCCAGCAGGTAAAGCCTGAGAGTGAGTGTGAATTGGGACCTACCTCTGGGAAGAAAGGATGAGGACTCCCTACATAAGGGCAGCAGGATATTGAACTGGGGTTGGGCCCTGGAAAGACAGAGCGTACCAAGAGGACTAAATAAATTGGACGCCCAGAAGGAGGGTGATTGAATTACCTTTGGACTGTGTGAGTTCTTAAGGGGTGCTGAAGAGGGAGAAACAAAGGCCGGGTGCCGCAGAGTGACCGTCAGCCATGAGTGGGTGGCTGGTCCTGTGACGGTACCCAAATAAAATTGGCCTGATTATCAGAACTGCTGAGCGCCCACAAATCCTATTGAAGTCAATGAGAGCTGAGATGCTCAACACCTTTGAATATCAGGCCACGTTTATCTGGGTGCCCAAATAGGGCTTTAGGGTCAGATTTCTAAAAGGGCGTTAGACCCCCAGGTGCTTTTGAAAATCCCAGTAGGCACAAATCTGCCTTTTTAAGCACCAGATACCTTTAAAATACCGACCCTGAGTGTCTGGAATCTACACTCATTGAAGTCAGTGGCACCCATTGTCTTTAATAGATTCTAAGGCCAAAAGGGGTGACTCTGATCATCTAGTCTTATCTTCTGTATAACCCATGCCAGAGAACTTCCCTGGATTAATTCCTGTTTGAACTGGAGCAGGTCTTTTAGGAAAACACCCAGTCATGATTTAAAAATTGCCATTGATGGAGAATCCATGGAGACTTTAACTGTGGGGAATCAGGGCCTATGAGTCCACCTTTAGACACTCAGGATTGAACATTTTGGTCCAGATCTCTTACTTGCCATCCAATAAAAAGAAGCCTAAGTAGCAAGGATAAAACTACACATTGAAAATCCCAGCTCCAAGCCCTTTAAATCCATGTCATGATTTCCTACCAAGTGATAATCCATTGTTCTCAGTTAACAAAGAGCTGCCAGCAGCTGCCACATGATTTCACCCACATGGCCTATAAGTGTGAGTTCATTATTCAATTAGACAAAGTCAAACAACTCTACTGAGCCTGATATAATTAGATACCACTGGGTATAACACTTACTCCAGTTTTACACCTGTGTAACTGTTGTCTTAGTGGAGTTACTCTGGATTTATGCTGGGGTATGTGACTAAAGGATCAGGTCCATTGGACACAGATATTTTCGTGCCAAAGGTGTGTTTAGTGCATTCCCAGGGAGTCCTGGTCCATGTCCCATTACAAGCCGGTTCAGATATGGGCTGAATAGATCAGACAAATTCATATACCAAACTACAGGCCTGATTGTCAACATTTACAAATCTAGCATTGCCAACTCTCAGGATTTTATTGCACTATTTAGTGTTTTTTTCTACACCTCTAGTTCCTAGATTCATGTGACTATGGGAGAATCTCAGCTTGCTTGCTTAATTCTTCTTTTCCTTTTTTTTAAAGAAAGTTTCTAGCCCTGTTGGTTGTGGAGAAAAACCTGAAAACATGGTTCCAGTTTAACCTACAGTCTCCACCACCATAGGGCAAAGAAAAATAACCCCAAATATATAAAATATAAAATCTCATGATGTTTAGGGACCTGACTGATGACTTCTGAATGCTTGAAGCAGCCGAGACTGCAAGTCCAAAACTACTTTTATGAATACGTGGAGAGATTCACAAAATTTTAGACTCTGTGGGCAAGACGCTCAGACTCACAGACTCATAATCTTTAAGGCCAGAAGGGACCATTCTGATCATCTAGTCTGACCTCCTGCACAACGCAGGCCACAGAACCTCCCCCTCCCCCTCCTGTAATAGACCCCTGACCGATGACTGAGTTATTGAAGTCCCCAAATCATAATTTAAAGACTTCAGGATACAGAGAATCCATCAGCAAGTGACCTGTGCCCCATGCTGCAGAGGAAGGCGAAAAACCTCCGATGCCCTCTGATTATACCCACTACTTTTATTTATTATGTATGTGATCACAGTGTCTAGGAACCCCAGACATGGGCCAGGACCCCATTCTGCTAGACACTGTACAAAAACTCAACTCAGACAGGAAATGGGAATGTCCACTAGAGACGGTTTTCTCCCTTCCTCATGGGTGAGACGCAGCTAGAGGTGGATTCCAACAGCAAAATCCAGTCCAGAGTTCAGTACCCAAAGGTCCGGGTTTTCTGGAATCAGGGTTCTGGTTGGGTCGCATCTCGAAATGCAGTGGGCCTGGTTCTCCTCTTGCTTACATTACCCTCCTTTTAACCCAGATTGATTCCACTGGTGTCTGTGATGCTGCTCTAGATTTACACTTTGAATGAAAAAAATACCTTGCAGTATAGAGGCCAGATTCTCTGCTGCAGTCTGGTCCCAAGAGGGTCTGGAAGCGGCAAGATTTCTACAGCTGGCTTGTATGCTACCCCATCTGTCCCTTGAGATAGGGGGCATATCAGGGGCAGCAGAGGGTACGGCTGGAAGTGCTAATGACCCGTAGGGCTTCGTAGCAGTGGAGGCCCCCTGCAGGACTAGAACTTTATCCCTAGGTCACTGACACTTCTGCGTCACTCCCAGCAGCACAGGCTGGGATTCTACCGGGGAATCCTGTGTAGTTTGATACTGCAGGAAGTACCACCCAGCAGGGACGGCCCAATGATTGGCCCATCCCACCCTATAAAGCAGGAAGCCAGCACCGGGAGCTGTCCGAGAACTGATGCAGACACTACCTGCTTGCTTCTGCTCCAGATCTTGCCTTGCTGTGATCTGGCTCTTGACCCTAGTTTGTCTCTGACTCTGCCACTTTGCAGCCTGTCTGTAACCTAGTGCCTGACCCTGACCTCCTGGTATCCCGACCCAGCTTGACCCTAACTCTGCTATGTGTCTCTTGACCGCAGCGCAGTAACTGACCCGTGCACCCTGGCTGCCTGTGGCCCAGCCCTGATGGTGACAATCAGCTCCTCTCTGCCCCTTAGCTGTGCCTAGAAGATTCTGTGCACAGCTGAGAATCTGGCCCAGAACCTTTACTGGGTAGTAAATGAAGTGTCGCTCGGGTCCAGACCCCCAAAGATATTTAGCTGCCTAACTACCAGTGATTTCAGTGGAAGTTAGGTGCCGAAATAGCTCTGAGGATCTGAGCCTCTGTGTCTTTTATCTCACTGATCTGGGCTCTCCCCTCAGCGCATTCAGGACTGCCTGGGGCCGGCAATTCTAGCTGTCCTGGAGGTGTGGTCTGGAGATTGTTCCCCCCCAGTGCTCCCAGGGAGTTTGTCAGAAAGACTGATACCCAGATGGCTGCAGGATAGTAATACAGTGAAGGTCAAAAGTGCCGAGGAAAAACCGAAGTGCTTCTGCAAAGACTCAAGCTCCAACTTGACGTTTCCCAAGGGTCGACCCGCCCTGCTTGGCTGGCCTCTTCCCCTCTGCCCCAGCTGCTCTGGCTCACGTCCTGACCTGTCATGGCGCTTCTAACAAGAACCAGTTATAAAAGACTTGGGTTGGCTCCAGTTGTCCTAGGAGCTCGTTAAAACGGACGATACTGAGATTTTTCTGAATGGCTGGGGTGGTAGATAGGGTGTCAGCGCTCCCCGAATTTGGAAAGGTTGATTTGTCCCTTGAAAGGACCTGAGCTGATCTGCTTCCTGCTTAGAAATTTGCACTGACCCAACAGGGCTCCCGTCCATCCCCGCAGCGTGGCACCTAATACAGAGAGGAAATGTAAGCGTTCGCTAGCAACGCAGAGGCAGATCCGTAGCCCACTGAGGTCATTGGGAGTTAGGGTGACCAGATGTCCCAATTTTATAGGGACACTTCCGATATTTGGGGCATAGCTTTATATAGGCGCCCATTACCCCCGAGCCACTGTCCCGATTTTTCACACTTGCTATCTGGTCACCCTATTGGGACTCTCTCTACAGTTTCCAGTTTGGATCATGCCCCAAAACAGGACAAAAATAGGGACTATTAATGGAAGTTGCTACATTAGTATAGACCATCTAGAACAATATGGGCCAGATTCCATTCTCAGTTACCCGAGTAACTCTACTGAAATCATTGGAGTTATCCAGATACAAATGAGATTAAAATGTGGTGCACAGACAGTAGGACAGCCTATGGGATCATCCAGAATCACAGCCCGTCCGGAGACGGTAATGTGGTCTAGTGGCCAGGTTACTGGACTCAGGCGATATGGCTTCTCTTCCCAGCTGTGTTGTTGACCTGCTGTGTGATCTTGAGCGAATCACTTCATCTCTATCTTGTCTATTTGGACTGAAAGCTCTTCAGGGCAGGGACCATCTCTTCCTAGACGTTTATACAGCACCTAACACAAGGGAGACCTGCTGTTATACAAATAATAAGCTTAGAAATTGAGAGACTCCTATTAGAATAAGCGCAAATGCCGGATTCGTCCTTAGTGTACATTTCAGGCCCCATATAATGTAATTAAGACTACCTAAGCCCCGGTGTAGATACCACTAGATCTACCTAGCTACCACCTCTTGGACAGGTTGATTTACTATAGCAATGGAAAAATCCCTGTGCTGCTGTTGTGTTTTTAGTGTAGGCATACTCTTACTTCCATAAAACTGTTCTATAAACAGATGCCAGGAGTACCAAGAATTTTTTTAATAAATGACCTTTTGCTTGGTTAATACTGTTATAAATCAAAATAAATTAATGATAATAATTCACACAGTTTGAATGTTTAATAGCATGACATCGATCAACGGAAATTCACAAGAAAAAATACAGTATATCATAAAGCAATTTCAGCTAATTAATGTATCTGAGAAAAAATGCAATCTGCTTATGGAAGTTCTATGATTCTAGGAGGATAAGAATTGCCATATAGGGTCAAACCAACATTGTGTCTAATCCAGAATCCTGTCTCCAACAGTGGCTGGGACCAGTTGTTAAAAAAGGAAAGTGCCAGAAACCCTGCACTAGGCAATTATGAGATAACCTGTCCCAAGGGAAAATTACTTCCTGACTGTATCAGTTAGAGGCTGGTTTATGTCCTGCAGATTAAAGATTTATATCCTTTCCAAAACTCTTAATATTTTAATATTTACTATAATCATTCTGGATCTTCGTGTGAAAACGCCTGATCCTTTTGGATACATTTTTTTATTATGAATGATTGGATCAGTCTTGGTACCATTTCAGTAATATACATATACAGAATTGCTATGTAAGCAAGGTATTATTACTGAAAGACAGAGCCCATTATTTAGTGAATGGTCTTATCAAAAAATGTAGAAAGAGATTAACGTATGAGACAAAAGTTTGTGGGGGATGTGTTCAGATATGACCGCAATGGGTGGATGGATAGACAGATTGTTATATTTCCCATCAAGTCCATTCCATGGTGGCAAGGAATAAAGCAGTAATAGGTTCCTGATCATATGGGAGTCCACTCTTTAGAAATCATGTAAAGCTGTACCATTAAATATGGACTAAAGAACATAAAAGAGCAAAAAAAAATACCATTAACTTTACCAGAAGCCAGTTACTTCACTGGCGCGCAGGGTTTTTGGTTCACGGCCAGATCTTCAGTTGACGTAAATAGGGGTAGCCCCACTGAATTCAATGGAGCTATGCTGATCTGCAGCAGCAGACAAACCACATTTCTTAAAGGATGCTTGAAAGCAAAAAAAGGAGCAACCCAGAAAATACGTTGCCAGGGTCACCCGTATATGTCGGAAAAAATCCTGTCCTCTCCCACACACACAAGTCCAACACTGTTAGGAAAAAATGGCAGACAGTTCCCCTGTAGGACAAGATCACAGTTGTTAATGGTGACTGGGCTGATCTGGGAGACAAACAGGAGCGCAGACTGACCACAGCTGCCTGTCACCATCTTGTGATCTCTGGCTATAGCATCTACACACCAACCGCCAAAATGAGTAATATCTGGCTGAACAGAGCAGGTGGTTTGTTATCAAAGCTACGTACCGGCATTAGAAGCCCAGGCACCAACTTCTGCTCTTGCTTATTTAATACGTTTAGTGTGGCCAAAGCACCCACATGGGGCTGTGGACTTGTACAGACCTGCTGCTGAGTACATCCACACAGCCACTCAAAGAGAGCCGCTCATCCCCTCACCACCAAAGCCAACGATTTGGCAGCCGTCCGCTGCAGATCCTCATTCATCTCTCTCCGCTCCTGCACAAGCAAACACCCCAGAGAAGCGGGTGAAGAAACCGCAGCATGTCCTAGAGGGCTCCATGTCCAGGCTTGGATGGATGCGGCACCAGCTACACATATTCTGCTGCCCTAGGCAAAAAAAAACAAGCGGCCCTCCCCACTACCCCGCCCCCAAAGTGGGGAAAATGGAGTATTTGCAATGGTGCAGGGGCTGTCATTCTTGTCAATTGCACCACTCTGCTGGAGTGGTGAAATTGACAAGAAAGCCAGGGGCAGCTGGAGCCTGGCTGCGGGAGGGGACCCGACAGCTGCTGCCCACTGCCAGCGGGGACACAGGTGGCTGCCGCCCACTTCCCGGGACGCTGGCAGCTGTCGTCGGGCTCCTGGTTGCGCACCGGCCCGGGCGCCCTAAGCAATTGCCTGCTTCGCCTAGGGCTAAGGCTGGGGGCTGGATGGATGGGCATACGGGTGAGGCACTGGGCTGGGGCTCAGGGGACGTTAGTTCAATTCCTGCTTCTCCCATAGATCTCGGGCAAATCACATCAGGTCCTTAGGCCTCAGTTCCTATCTGTGAGCGAAGGACGATGATGGCCACTTGTCTGCTTAGCCCATAAGCCGCATGGGGCAAGCCGTGGTGCTAAGCAACTTTAGACCTTGCAGGAGCTGGTCTCCTAAATTCCAGCTCTCATCCCTGGCCAGGGCATAGCTCCCTCTGACTGGTTGCCTCCGCCACCTCCTAGGGAAGAGCATCTAACCAAGGTGACTGCAGGAGGTAGGCAAAGCTCTCCTCCTGCTGCTGGAGAACCTTATAGGAGTTTGGGGGAAGGGAGGAGAGGGGAGGGGAGAGGGAGCCGCCCACACCTTTCTCACAAGTTGGGGGGAGGGAGCTGAAAGAGCCCAGCAGATCAGGACAGCTCTGCTCCCCCCTATAAAGAATGGATCAGCCCCCTCTTTGCTCCCCCCTCATCTGCAACAGGAAAATCTGAGACCTGGGGACAGGGGGAGGCAGATGTGGGCTTGGGGGTGCACAGCATTGTTTCATCAGGATTTGGGGTGTTGGGGAGAAGCAGGCGCACCAGGCAGGCAGCAAGACAGTGCGCCTGCAAGAGGACCCGAAACCGCCTAAAAGTCTGTCTTCACTGCAGAGTGAGATGGGCTCTAACCCACGCCTTGCCCTTTGTCACTGTTCAGAGCAACCGCACCTATATTCCCCCTCCACCCAGGGCACCCCCTGTGGGTTCCCAGCTCCTCAGTCGTCATCTCTCTTGGATGGAGACCTGTGTCTCTCCCTCCTGGCTGGGGTTTTTCCGGGCCACACAGTTCCCTGCCTACACTGTGATACCCCAACAAGCCAGACGGCCTAAACAGACCAGCGTCTGCGCTTTGCTTTCTCTTCAAAGGCTCTGAACTGTGTTTTGCCAGCAGCCATAAGTTCCCACTCAGCCCGTTCTAAGCGAGCACATTTATTCCTAAGGTGAAAGCATCGAATAGGAAACATCAAAAACAATAACAGGTCCTATATGCATGCTAAAAGCTTCCCATCACCCAGCAGTCTGATGGGGCCTCGGGGCCAAGGTCCTTCAACTCTTTCCTGGAAGGAATGCCCCCCCCCCCCCCCCCCCCCCCCCCCCCCCATGCACAAAAAGACTTGTTCTGTTTGCTGGATCAGAAAGAAGGCCCTGAATCAGTTTAAACTCAGGTTGTTTATCCAAAAGTCTTTTTTTTTTTTTGTCTGGGGGTCTCTAGAGACTCCAGTTTGAACCAGGATATCTGAGCCGCTCCAGGTGGAACTTCATGGGTTTGTTTCCAACCTGAGTGACTCTGCCTGATCACCCCGCCCCGTTCTCACTTCCGGGACAGGCTGCGGTCATCCTCCCCTGAGAAGATACATACAATCCCTGCCCCGCAAGGCTACGTACACTTAACTGCAGTAAGATCTCCCAAAAGACACAACAGGAAACTGCCAATCTATCATGCCCTGGCCCCCCCTCTCCTGTTCACACACAAAACTCTCGCTTGAATTTCATGCTGCATTCAACCCGGGCTAGCTGAGAGTTGAGTTAGAGCCCGGCTGCCACTTTCACTCACAGCGGTCACACGTCCTCTGGGTGGTGTGGACACCAGCTAAACTGCTCACGAACGTGACAGTCCTCCAAAGGTTTCCCACAGCTCCCACCACATGCCCAGAAGGACGGACAAGTTCTCCCCCCATTTACTGGGAAAGCAACACAGACTGGCTCAGCTTTGTGCCACCCTAGGAACCATGGGAGTCTTAATGACACACCCAGGTGAGTATGGACACAGTATGGCTGGAGTATTGCCATGTGGTTGCCCAGACCTGGGCAAGGCTAACCTGGGTGCCAATCACCCGGGTTAACTGCGATGAACATTCCCTTACTCTGTAAATACGGTAGAGCTGGCACCATCGAATGCAGCACACACATTGGGGGCGAGCAAGGGGAGTTCAAATATCAAAAGGAAAACCAAAAAATATATGATCTTTAAAAAAAAAAATAATCTGATGATTTATGGGCCAATCTCATGATTGGGGGGTGGCTGGCTCATGATTTCTGAGCTGCTGAGGTTGACAATATTAATTTGCAGAGCGCTCCGCAACATCAGGCCCTGATCTTGGTTGAGGCTTCTCAGTGCTACCATAATAACTAATCACAACCAGAGCTGGCAGATGTGAAAAGCCCCTCTGTCAGCAGCTCTGCAGCTCCAGTGCCTCTACCCATCCCGGCTGCGTTGGCATCAGGCGGCCAGTTAATAAAGTCACTGAAGTGCAATCAGAATGTGGCCGTCAGGCTGTACAGTATGTCACTCCTCCGGCAAATGCTTAACTAGGTAAACGAAGAACTGAGAGTCTCAGAGGGGACTCTGAGGTGATGTGGGGGTGGGGGGCTTGTTTGTTTTTCCTGCGCGCATTTGAGTTTCATTAGCAAACTCTGCTTTAGGGAATTGCTGGCACTGAAAGATCAGGGCAGGAGTTTGAGGGGAAACTGCCCGCACGATCATATTAAACCAGCATCAGGCCTTCAGCTTCAGTAGCACCAAATTCAGCCAGGAACGGAGAGAGAGGAAATATTTACTTTCTAACTTTTGCCAAGAAATTGACTAAGCTCCATCGCCTAATGGAGAAATCTGGTCTGATCCTTTGGACTGTTCCTATCCTGATGTACTGGAGTCAGGCAAAAGTGTATTCAGAAAATAGTACTTTGGCTTCAAATTTGATTTTCAAGCCAGGTTGGAGCCAATTTTTGCTCTCTTTAAAAAAACAAAACAAAACAAACAAAAAAACCAACAAACCATATAATAATAATGAAAAGATTTATCCTAAGTTAAATGACTAGTTTTGGGGATTGGATTACTGGAGTAAAATTCATAACTGTGAGGGATTTACAGTCCCTTTTGTGGTGATAAAGGCAAAATTGTTCACAATCCTCCCCTTAATGTAAAAAGCCTGTATTTTGCTACTGGGCCACGTCTCATGCCACCAAGAGACTGTGCTTTCCTTGGAAGGGTCTGAGCACAAAAGACGGCAGAGATCCAAAAGGAACAGATTTCAAAGACTTCTGTGGCAAGGGGAGAAAAAAAGCCCTCTCCCATTTGTAAAACGTTCTCCATTACTTTGGTTCTGTGGCTCTAATTTCTTTCCCCTCCCCAGGAAAAAACAGAAGCTGGATATGCTGCTAATCTTTAGCAAATGTGCTTTTGGAGGTTTCCCAGCTACAAGACACGATGGCGGGGCATGGGCTCCTAAAAACAAATGGCTCATTAAGGTGCATCAATTAGCAGTGTGCAAATGGGCATTTGAGCTGCTTCTGAGAACACTTGCAGCAAACGTCCATCCCAG
The DNA here is from genome assembly GCF_026122565.2 of Emydura macquarii macquarii. Lineage (NCBI taxonomy): Eukaryota > Metazoa > Chordata > Testudines > Chelidae > Emydura > Emydura macquarii. The sequence continues at coordinate 5,603,000 of NW_027133217.1, forward strand.
GGATCTGCTTCCACAGACCTCTTATGCCATTAGCATGACTCCGTGCATCCATGGTGGGCCCGTTGAATGGATCCCTTGGCCGGGAAAAAGTAGGGCTGGGTGAAACTTTTTGGTCAACTAGTTTATTCACTGAAAAATGCAGTCTGGGGGCAATAAAAACTCTTGGTGATTTCAGATTGGAAACATAAAAAAATGGAAAATGTCATTCTTGGTTTGATCGGAAACACATTTCCCTTCCTCCCCCCAGATTTTTTGGTTCGGTCACTGAACCAAAAAAATCGATGATTTGCTGTAGTTAGGCTTCAGTGTGGGCTAGCCATCTCAGTATAAGCCTGCCAGGGACGCTGGGTATGTGCTTGGATTGCCTGCACACACCAGAGTCTGTTGTCACCGCATCTTCACTGTTATTGGTATCTGAGCTAGCTAGAGAAAATTAGCACTGGTGTGCCTGCCTGTGCTACATTACACCTTCATTTGCAGTGCGACTGTACCCCCGTGTGTCTCTCTGTCTCCCTCTGGTAGCTGGACGCCTCTGGAGAAGTTGGAGTCTGCTATTGACATGGCAATAGCGGAGGTGGCCAGTTAGGTCAAGGAGTAGCGAGCTGTGATTTTTCTAGTTAGAGATTCTCGGCTCGCTCCTTGTGCTTGATCTGATTAGAGATGTGTTTGCACTTGCAATCTCAGGACTTTAATCCAAGGCAAGGGAGCTACCTCCTAGCATGGTACATCCCTAACAGGCTGCTACTTTCACAGAGAAGCATGCCAGCTGCTTCAAAGCCAATTCAAGTCAGTAGGGATCAAAGACTGCTGCTGTTTAGTGACTTGAGTTTGGTCAATGTGACTCCAGTTCCTAGTGGAAAAGCATCCCCATCAACTAAACACAATTACAGCTGGCAAACCTCAGCTCCCCTATTGTCAGTTTGAGCGGGGAAGCCACGCAGGGCCATTGAGTCAGAATGATCAGCTCAACTCCAAGGCAGGACTGTAGGAATCAGAGCTTGGGAAGTGGAGCAGGAGAGGGAAGTTGGTGGATGCCTAAACAGATCGGGGGACTATTCCAAATGTAAGTTTCTAAGGATGGATCAGTATTGAACCAGCAAATCCAAGTACAATGTCTTGTAATAAGCTCCCGTTCAGCAAGACACTTAAGCATGTGCTTAACTTTGCCAAACCTTGTAACCAGTAACAGGCAAGTAACAGGCAAGTAACTTGCCGTACCAGTAACAGGCAAGCTAGAAGGAAATAATGTCACAAAACGGCAAGACAGCAGCTGCAGTTACCAGCTTAAACAAGGTTTGCTCATTGAAAATCTACAACGTAAAGACCAGACTTTGAATCGTCAACTCAAACATTAGACCCATCTTAGCTAGGCTTGTATGCAGTGTTGTTGTAGACATGTTAACCCCAGGCTATTAGAGAGACAAGGTGGATGAGGTAATACCGTTTATTGGAGCAACTTCTGTTGGTGGGAGATACAAGCTTTCATGCGTACACAGAGCTGAGGAAGACCTGAAGAAGAGCTCTGTGGCAGTTCAGAGTCTTGTCTCTCATCAACAGAGGCTGGTCCAGTGAAAGATATTACCTCGCCCACCTTGTCTCTCTTAACTAGACTTGGCAGAATTCTATTTTTCTTTTTTTTTTTACAATTTTGATGGATAACAGCGATATTTATTTTCAAGCTTTTTTTTTCCTCAAATTTTTCAATTTCAATTAAGGGGAGGTCAGACAATAGGGATTCCAAAATAATTATTTAATGAATCATAGAATATTAGGGTGGGAAGGGACCTCAGGAGGTCATCTAGTCCAACCCCCTGCTCAAAGCAGGACTAACCTCAGCTAAATCATCCCAGCCGGGGCTTTGTCAAGCCACAGTTTAAAAACCTCTAAGGATGGAGATTCCACCACCTCCCTAGGTAACCCATTCTAGTGCTTCACCACCCTCCTAGGCAAAAACATTTTCCTAATATCCAACCTAGACCTCCCCCACTGCAACTTGAGACCATTGCTCCTAGTTCTGTCATCTACTACCACTGAGAACAGCCTAGCTCCATCTTCCCTGGAACCCCCTTTTAGGTAGCTGAAGGCTGCTATCAAATCCCCCCTCACTCTTCTCTTCTGCAGACTAAACAAGCCTAGTTCCCTCAGCCTCTCCTTTACTTCTACTGCCTCTGGTCATATATGCTGCCAGACTGTTACTCCCCCTGGATAGAAAGTGATCTCGCATCTAGTAGTCTCTTTTAACAGTGTCGCCTCAGGGCTTTTCACAGAGCTATCGGAGAGTTGGTATTCAACAAATAACAATATGACTTGCTGGCTAAGTATATAATGATTCCAGCTAATGGCTGGACTAAAGAGGGAATAAAAGCTTACTAGTAAATGCAGTTACTCCTTTAGCTCAAATGGTAGCAAACTGAGGGGTTTGATTTTAGTTGAAGGTCCTAGGTACAATACCTGCTCATGGCTAGGTCTGCACTACCACCTATGTTGGAAAGAGATGTCGCTCTGGGGGGATGAATATGCCACCCCCCGACATAAGCATTCGTGTGCACAGTGCCACGGTGGGAGAGCTTCTCCCACCGACAGAGCTTGCGCTGCTCGCCGAGGTGGGTTTTTTACACCAACAGGAGCGCTCTCTCCTGTTGGCACATAGCGTGTCTTCCCCAGACGCACTGCAGCGGTGCAGCTGTATCGGTACAGCGCTGGATGCGTAGACATACACAGCAACCCTAGTAAGCGTGCCCTGATTATAGACCCTTTAATACAAACAATCACAAGCTCCGAGGTGTATCATCAGCTGTTCAGTCTATGGCAGCTTAATGATGTATTACGCTAGTGCTTGGTTAGCATGAAGAACCATATACCCCATTACACGTGGCACTAACGCAAGAGTAGCAAACATCACAGTGGCATAAGGGGTAAGTCATATCAATAAAGAAAAACAGGAGAATGGTAACCAAGAGGCAGTGTGGTCCAGTGGTTAGGACAGTGGACGTCAACTCAAGTGACTTGTGACCTCGTGTTGGTTATTTCACTTGGCTGTGTGACTTTGGGCAAGTGATCTGAGTCCGTTTCCATTCTGAGATTGCCTATTTAGCGGGGCAGAGATCGCTGTAAGCTGTCGGCTGGCAGCATTATCTGATGCCGCCCTGTCACTGCTCCTCCCCGACCCCATCTTCAAGGCCATCTCTTGAGTTCCGCTGGATAATTTAATGCACGAGGGGGAAAACGTTCTGTGGGTTGTATGAGAGACCTGAGATCCTGGCCGAGTCTTGTGATTTCTATTCCATTGTCCCCATGAGGAGGAGGCATCCTGGCAAAATTCTTTGCTACTTAAAAATCACCATTTAAAAAAAAATGCAAGTGAAAGAGAGGGAGGAGGGAGAAATTTATTTAGAGACATTCCACACATGCAGGTAAATTTTCCACCTAATTCCTTCTACTGCCTCTTCTCACACAAGCTGGAAGCCACTATCATACAGCTACGACTTGAATCCAGCGCCAGGGAGTCAAAACCAGAACCAGCTCCCATATTTATTATCTTCCCAAGCATCTTTGGGCCCTGCACAACCATTGGCTGCAGCTGCTGTCTCACTATAAAAACATGCTGGCGTCTATTCTGACCTGGCTACAGAGAGGGACAATTTCTCTTTTAATATTGAGGCACCTTCCTGTTACCAGAGAAAAACTCAACGTGACATCGAGACAGAGTGCAGCTCTGTGTTTTAAGCTGATTCGATCGAACCTCAGGAGGTTCCAAAATAAATCAAGGCCTCAAAGGTTTATGAACTGTGTCCCCTTCACAAGGAAACCTTATTTTTTTTCTTTTTTCTCGTGTATATCAACAAGACTCGGAGCCTGATGTGTGCTGCAGAGAATAACCTCCTTCACCCTTTCATAATTACCAAGCGGCTTTTTGGAGATCTTTGTATAGAAAAAAACACAGAAAAAAACCTTTCTACAGACAGCTGTTCTGTCTACATTCTGTACATGTGTGTGCTTGTGTCCAGAACAGGAGGCACCAGAAGGGTCAGAAGAAGGATATAATAATGTGGTTAGCTACATTAAAGGAATGCCATGTGTCATGAAATCTTGGAAGACCAGGCTCCTGTGTTTGGTGATGGAAGGGGAAATATCCGCAGGTAGGGCATGCCATAATTTGGGGAAAGACACAAAGGGATCACAAAGGACTGGGAAGAGGATAGATGGTCTTGTGGGTAAAGCACTACTGTGGTATTCTAGAGCTCAGGGTCGATTCCTGGCTCAGCCACAGACTTCTTTTGTGATCTTGGGCAAATCACTTAATCGTTATGTGCCTTGATTTCCCCCCCTGTGCAATGGGACTAGTAATGTTCTCTATTGTCTATGTAGACTGAAAGCTATTCCAGTAGGGACTGTCTATTATGAAGTGTTTGACCAGCACCTAGCACAATGGGTCCCTGATCTCAGTTGGGCATCAAGTGCTACTTAAATATAACTAATAATAAACTCCTTGAGTTCAATTTGTGGGATTACTCATACCCTTCGGTGGGAGAATAGGGCCAGTTAGGAGGAAGAAAAAGGTCTCTCCGGCTAGTCCAAATGTGTGAGCGTGATGTTTTCCCACTGAATCCAGAATTCAGACCGAGGAAGGAGAGGGAAACCCAGAGCTAAACAGGATGGAAACCTGAACTCTTTTAAGGGGACAAATATCACCTTTCCCACGTACACTGCAAAATACGTCTTTTTAATTTCCTGCAATTTAATTAAGAGAGGAATTTGCGTTCGTTACGACTTTATCTTCTCTGTAGCCCTTTATGTGATCCAGTCAAAGAGAGTGAATGAAGGGTCTGTAGTACTCCGTCGCATTCCAAAATAACCTTTATTTCAGCCGCATCGCCACATATTTCTAAACAAACAGCTGAAGCTGCATCTTTCTTTTTCCATCTGAGGCTCCCTCCAGACTGCAGTTGATCCTTGAATTCCTCTCCTGCTTCTGAATGGGGAGCTAATCTACATAGCACAGCTAATTAGTTCCTGGTCCCATATCCAGCGTGCGCCATTTCATAGATAACGCCTGATTATTCATTGATTTAAAAAAACAAAACAAAACAGGGACAACCAGGGCCATTGAAAGTCTCTGTTTATGATCAAAACTTGATAGAAATTAAGATGAGAATTCGCATGACTATTTAGTTCATGAGAGTGGCTGATCTATTGGTATTGTCTCAAAAGCCCGTGCTGAGAAGAAAGATGGTCCAGTGATTAGTGTGCTGTTTTGGGTGACCTGGGCTCAATTCCTGTTTTTCTCACAGATATCTTTTGTGATCTTTAGAAAGTCACTTATTCTCTTTGTGCCTCGATTCCCCCTCTCTAAAATGGGGTTAAAAGCACTTCCCAACTTCACAGGGGTGTCGTGAAGATAAACCCCGTGAAATTGTGAGGTGCTCAGACACTACAGTAATACGGCCAGGCCAGGGGACAGCAATTCTGGGCCCCAGGGCAGAACAGCCAATGGCCTCCCTAGAAAGGGAAGTCTGAGGTCTGTGTAGGCTTCCGCCAGAAGTTTTTACTTATTCATTATGTGCCAGGCAGGTTCCCAGGTGGCAGAGGCGGCAGTATCTGCTACTCGGCTTCCCGGGTCCCTTGGACTCCCCAGGGAGATGACTCATGAACTCAGGATGCTGAGTAGCAGATATCACCGCCTTGGCCTGCCCGGGAACCTGCATGGTGCATAATAAATAAGCGGGGCTCAGGGGAGGGGCAGAGAGTGTGAGTGGTCGGAGCCTCAGAGGAAAGGGGGGATGTGGAGGGGAGGAGAATATGTATCCATCCTTTAGGGTGACCAGATAGCAAGTGAAAACAATCAGGACAAGGGATGGGGGGGCAATGGGCGCCTATATAAGAAAAAGCTCCAAAAATTGGGATTGTCGCTATAAAATCGGGACATCTGGTCACCCCACTATCCTCCATCCAGCTGGGCCCTTTTAAATTGCCAGGCAATTGCCTCCATTGCCCCGCACTGCTGGCGGGCCTGAATATGGCCAGATAAGTGCTTCCGATTGACCACGAACAGGAGAGATCTTTGCTGTCAGCTTATTGCACCTGGAACTGTAATCTCATTCTATGGCACAGACCTTAGCTTAATCAATAGTCAGATGGGAGACCTCCGAGTTCAAAGCAGTGATGGTGGTTTAGGTTCCCTTATACTATATCTCTGCCTGTGGTAGTTGGTTTTTTCAGCAGGTGGCACTGTTCTCTCTGACTCAGAGCAAAGCCTTGGCTCCAGCTCCCTGCTGCTGGAGGTGCTGACTTTCAGAAGAAATATTGAAACCAAAATCCAGAAGCCCAACGCTCATTATAGAGTTCATGGCACGCTCTTGCCAAAGGAAGGGTATATACTCCAGAACCTTGGGCAAATTCCAGTTTGGGGGGGTTACATTCGGGTTCCGCTCATTCCCCTCTCGCTTTATTTAGATATAAAACCTTTCTTTACATCTAAGCACCCTTCTTTACTTCAAAACGTAAGCTATTGTGTTAAACAACCGATGCACTCCTCCCCAGATATAGCTGCATTTCAGCTGTTGCTAAAAATGTTCCTGTGTCATATACAGCATTGATGGAAAGTTTGATTGAAATCAAAAGGGATGAAAGTGTTATTTACACACATTATATGTTAGTGTTATGTAAGTATAATAATAACAACAATTACTACAACAACAACAGGTTCTGAAGTCCTTTCTCAGATTTTATTAATCTTTATTTAGGCAAAACGTCCATTGAAGTCAATGGGAGTTTCATCTGAGTAATGATTAAATACAAACCAATGGGCCAAACTGTGTTCAAAGGCCTTGGCCCTGCAGTTGACGCCATGTGGACACAGTAATCTGCCCAAGCATAAGTTTCAGGTCTGAGACCTGAATTACACCAGTGTAGTCTGACTGGTTTGGAGAAGCCCCTAAAACTTCAGCTGCTTATCCAAAGTTTATTTGAATTATTACTGACGCTGCGGTGAGCTTAAATACAAAAAGGAAGCTTACAGGAAGTGGAGGCTTGGTCAGATGACTAGGGAGGAGTATAAAAACGGCTCGAGCACGCAGGAGTGAAATCAGGAAGGACAAAGCACAATTGGAGTTGCAGCGGGCAAGGGCCGTGAAGGGGAACAAGAAGGATTTCTACACGTATGTTAGCAATGAGAAGGTCAGGGAGAGTGTGGGCCCCTTACAGAGGAGGAAACCTAGTGGCAGATGATGTGGAGAAAGCTGAAGTACTCACTGCTTTTTTTTTTGCCTCTGTCTTCACAGACAAGGTCAGCTCCCAGACTACTGCACTGGGCAGCACAGAATGGGGATGCGGTGAGCAGCGCTCAGGGTATTAGCACAGTCTCTCCCTTTCACCCAGATGACCTCCCCAGTAGCAGCAGCAATTCAAACACACTTGTCTGTCTTTGGCCCTGGGGCTCTTTCCTCTGTATTTAAAGCTTGGGAAATCAAAAGGGCTGTATGTGTCTGCATGCACACAGCGTGGGCTGCCTCCATGAACCATGTGCCTGCCCACGCAGCATCAGGTGAATCGAACCCTGCACTAGGTTTTAACACAGGCCTGGATGCTTTCAAGACATTCCAGAAATACTTAAGAGAGGGGAACAGGGCCTGTTGTCTGAAGCAACAGCGGGGCCAGCCTGACTTTTCAGTCTGGGTAAACTATCTCCTTACTCTGTGGTTACAGCCAGCAGAGTGGCTCTCTTAAAACTGCGTCACATAAAGGTGAATTAGATAGCATTTTACCTGTCCAGCGTTGAGCTCCAAATACAGCTGTCTCAGACCTGACTGGGGGTTTGGTTTATAGTGCATGGGGGAGCAGGGAGGGTGTCGTGTGAACCTTTTCTTGCATTTCATGTCGTATGGGTATGCATCCCCGAGAAGGGTGTGCACACATATTCTATAGTGCACTGGTGTATCTCCGGACTGTCGTCAGCTATCCTGTAACAATCATAATCATCTCGGCTGCTCCAGTGGGGCTGAAATGGCTGTTGGCCTGTTCTCAGTTCTGGCAGCCTCCTTGGTGATGCTTGTGATGCAAACCAGACCGGTCATTGCTCCACATCTGTCTTCCCGGGGCTTCACTCCTGGTATGCCCCTGATGCCTGGGAGGGATATAGGAGCAAAGAAAGGGGCAGAACCCCATCCCTAAGGTACAAAGTTCCTGTACCTTCCTCTGATTAGCTGGTGCTGGCCACTGCCAGAGACAGGGCACTGGATTAATTGAACCATGCATTTGATCCACTATGGTAATTTCCTCGGCTCAGCTGTGATCAGATCTAGATTTTGCTAGGTAGTTGACAGCCGAGGTTGAAACTCTGGCTCGTTTGCCTCATTGATCTCAGTGTAATGATGTGCATGACAGTAGCATCTACCTCCTCCAGTCAAGAACAGGCCCCCTTTGCATTGGGTGCTGTACATCTACACTGCAATTGGAAGCTGTGATTGCAGAATGTGCAGACATAGGATCATAGAAGATTAGGTTTGGAAGGGACCTCAGGAGGTCATCTAGTCCAACCCCCTACTCAAAGCAGGACTAACCTCAGCTATATCATCCCAGCCAGGGCTTTGTCAATCCGCAGCTTAAAAACCTCTACGGATGGAGATTCCACCCCCTCCCTAGGTAACCCATTCCAGTGCTTCACCATCCTCCTAGGGAAAAGATTTTTCCTAATATTCCACCTAGACCTCCCCCACTGCAACTGGAGACCATTGCTCCTAGTTCTGTCATCTGCCACCACTGAGAACAGCCTAGCTCCATCCTCCCTGGAACCCCTCCTTCAGGTAGTTGAAGCCTGCGAGATCTAGCGAGATCAAAGCTCACTCAAGTAGCAACAACTGCAATGAAACCATAGCAGCATGGGCGGCGGCCACTCAAATATTACCCAGCATCCTAGGCAGGCGAGGCTGGCTGGGCAGCGACCTGTGCTGCGACAGTTTCACTGTGATTGTTCGCTGGATTAAAACTTGCTGGGGCATACCCACATTTGCCGCAATCACACCTCCCCATTGCAGTTTAGTCACACCCTGTGTGAGAGCCTCTGCCCCCAAGACCTTAGAATCTAAATAGGCAAGACATATAGAGGATGGGAGGGGAAACTGAGGCACAAAGAGGTCATCCGTCCCCTGTCCACTTCACCCCACTACCAACTCTATGGGTAGGAGAGGGAGGCACTTTGGCACCTCTCATTTCTACACAGCCCCAATATTCCACCTGTGCAAATAACAGCCTTGAACGACGGGCCTAAGAAGACAAGTTAAAAATGGAGCGTGCCGTTTTATTTCTGCACATCTGTATTCCAGGTGGCAATTAAACCCACTGTGGTGACTTTCCAAAATAACCCTTGCTTGATTAAATAAACCAGCCGGCTACTGATGGCTGTTTGTTTTAGTTTGTGCAACCCTAAAATCCAATAAACACCTCGGACATGAAAAGAAAACACGGGGAACAACGAGGGCAGAGAAAACAGCCCCATTGATTGGAATTTTAAATAGATCTGCATGGAACCGAGTGGCTACCCAGTGTTCCCAGCGCATTCCAGTTTTAGCATGAATTCACAGAGTTCTCCTGTGTGATCATCCACCGCAGCTGGCAGGGATGTGCACCCACTCCTTTTCAGAGCCAGTAATGCCTGTGGTCTGCGTGGGCGCTGACAGCGCCCTCAAGAGAACGTCACATTTGCATTTCTCCGACAAAATAAAAAGGCACTGATCTGGGGCACCGAAATGGAGCCTGCCAACCGCTTTTCATTCTGCTCTCGTAGCCATTGTTGGTGAAGAGAGATTTCCTGCTGAAAAGTGATAAACTGGGGACACTGGCCCCAATTGTGGAGGCTGAGAACTTGGAAACCTGGCCCTCGAGCAATCTCAGTCCAATAGGGCCAAGCACCGAGGGAACTGCCTTGGCTATGTGACAAGTGGCCAGGCCAGGGCAATTGAGTTGCAGCCCCAGTCTTCAGGGAGATTGCACAGGACTATGGCTCGGTTTTTTGTACTTCTTCCCCTCCCGGTCCAACCAACCTCTCGCTGCAGATCCTGCCAGCCAGATGGGGGAGCTGCTTAACCTGCGGACGGTCGCCTTTCTCGCTCCCAGGAACTCTGCCGGCAACTCCCTGGAAAGCGTGACTGCAGTTGTTTGAGTTCAGCTGAGACTGGTGAGCACCCGTGATGGGACTGACGGAAGCAGAGGAACGACTGGCGGGGCGCAGTAGTCCCACGCCACTTGCTAGATCAGGGCAGATGATGGGCAACTGCCCCCTTTCTCTGGTGCTTCCTGTCTGCTTTCTGCTCCTCTGTTGCCCATTTTCCACACCCAGTTGGTTGTCTCTTTTCCACCCTTCCCCAGCTTTGCTGGCTCTCCTTTTACTGTGCACATTCCATCATCTCTTCACTGCCCACCGGGGCCCCTCCTAGCACTTTCCCACTAGGCTAATCCTTAGCCTTCTGAACTGAAAGTCGCACAGTGTTAGTAAATGCCACAGACCTTCGGCGGCCCAGCTTAGCCGAGAGGATCAGAGCCCAGCTGGGTCCTAAAAAAAGGGAGAATTTATTAACACTGAAAAGTCCCACTGTTCTGTATCCTTTTCTAAGATCCACATGGAAGCAGCAGGAATAGCCACTGGAGGAAGAAACTCCTGAGAAAATTCTCCAGCAACCCCTTCTGGTAAAAGTTTGCAATGCTACTGCCTGAAGTTGGCAAACGGATGATGCATCCAGTACAACTTAGCTGAAGACAGTTGCTTTGAGGCAGGATGGGGGTAGTGTAGAGGGGAAAATAGACAGAAGCCAGTTCCGTGCCATGTTTAAAAAAAAAAATCTGTTTTATTTCTTCTATCCATCTGCTTCTCTGGCCCCCATTACCATTGTATCTGAGCGCCTCACAATCTTTAACACGTTTATCCTCACAATATCCCTGTGAAGTTGAGCAGATAGTGCTGATATCCCCATGTTACAGAGAAGAACCTGACAAATCTGGAGACATTCCAATGTAGGAAACCAATTTTAATTTTTCTGCCAAAGCAAAATTTTACAAATCATATCAACAGCAAAGAACAAGAGACAGGTGGTCAGGAAGCACTGTCGTCCAATGTCTAGGATGGTGGTTTGGTATTATGTTACCACTTGAGGTTCCTTCTAGCCACATGTTGCTGTGATTCAAGTGATGTGGGTTCGAGTCCTGACTGTGGACCAGTCCCTTCACAACCCTGTGTGCCTGTTTCTCTTTGATCTTATTTATTTAGAGGGTAAGCACTTTAGGACATGGACTGTCTCTCATTACGTGTACAATGGGGGTTTGATCTGGGTTGGGGCCACTAACGACTAATGTAATACAAATAACAAAAACATTTTTATAGTGACTTTAATCCAGAAGAATGCTAGAGCACATTATAGTGTACTAGGGTCACTTGTCTACCCGTGAAATGCAGCCAGTTCTGGGGTGGAAGATGGCAGCTGTTTAAACAGTATTCAGTGACACATTGGAACAGTTTAGGACAGGAAGTGGAAAAATACCATGTCCAGCTAACACTGCAGGAAGAATTTAGGTAGGCAGAATGTAATTACCGGAGTTAGAATTTGGCTCGGACAAAGGATTTACCCCCTATTTTTGTGACAACTGCCATAGGAAATGTAATGACCAGAAGCTATCAGGACCTCTGTTTTTATTCAGAGATAACTCAATAATCTCCGACTGCATAATGTTCCCAGCTCCATTCTGGGACATTAATCCTGTGTTGTTCTGAGAAAAGAAAATCAATTGCTTGAACCATTGGAGCGATTCACCAAGGGTTATGGTGGATTCTCCATCTCTGGCAATTTTTTAATCAAGATTGGATTATTTTTTCTAAGAGATCTGCTCTAGTTCAAACAGGAATTACTTTGGAGAAATTGTATAGCCTGTGTTACACAGGACTAGGTAATCACAATGTCCCCTTCCGGTCTTAGAATCTATTAAATGTGAGGCAAAACCATGCTTTTTAGCTGGTTTTGCTTAGGAGATTGGGAGACTCAGATTCTTTATAGATGTGTGTGTGTCCCCCTAACTGACACAGCTGTAAACAAATCATTCACCCAGAAGTGCATCACTTTTACACACTACCAGACGCATGCAATGCAAGGACACTTATTAACCAGCCTTGCGTAACTAAGTGACTGTGTAATTTGTCCCTTCTCTGTGTTTCCGTTTGCACTGACTGCTTTCTGTTAATAAAGTTAATGAGGGTTTGTTTCCCTTTTCCCCTTTCATCAAAAGTACATAACAAATGAGATCCAAAAGGGTAATTGTTCTTATATATTAAACTAACGGCTTCCATAAATAACTTTTGGGAAGAGGACCTGAAACCACCATCTCTCCTGATTTGCAAGGTGAATTCCATTGAATTGCATCAAACGCTGGGAAAATACACTCCTTCCCCACAGAGCAGGTGGGATTTTACAGCTCAAAGCTTGGCGTGCAAAAAGCCAGAGAGGACACTGACTTCCCAATTCAGCAAAGCACCAAAGCACATGCTGAACTATAGGGGCATAATGCCATCCCTGTTCCACAAAGCATTCAGGCAACTCACTTTGCCTCTCTGCACCTTCATTTCCCCACCCACTCTGTGGGTACGTCTGCACTGGGGCTGGAGGTGCAATTTCCAGAATGGACAGACTTACCAGCAGTAGCTTTGATTAAGCTAGCAAGCTAAAAATAGAAGCATTGCCACAGTGACAGGACAGACTAACCGCCCTTTATCTGACCCCATCTGAAACCCTGGGTATGTAGTCCAGCAGCTAGTCTCTCCCACCAACCCATGCTGGGATGACTACACTTCTATTTTTAGCACGCCAGCCCTATCAGAGCTAGTGTGGGTATGTCTACCTGAACTGGAAATTACACCACCAGCCCCAATGTGGACATACTCTTGGTGTGTCTTGTTTATTTAGATTATTAAGCTAATTAGGCAGTGAAACCTTGATCTTAGCTGAAGCTGCTGTAATACAAGTAATAAGCAGAGGTTTGAAGACTTCAACACTGGAGGCAAACCAAGGACACCTGACCCTATGTTCTATCCACTAGACCACATTATCTTCCTGGCCTGCTCGATGTACTGGAAGCCCCAAAGGCTAAAGACGGCCATTCACTTAAATAAATTAGAAATCAAAGACAAATAGTTACGCCGGCGTATTCCTTGCAAAACTCCTTTCCATCGCCGCAAGATCAGTCCAGAGGTTCAAAACATTCGTCTGACAATGGCTTTCAGCACAACTGGACGTTGTTATAGCACACTTTCTGGACGTGAGTTTCGCCATGGGCAGTAAAACAGGACTATAAAAAACTGTCCAAGAATTCAAGGAATACAATTATTACCATCAACAGAGAAAGTCAGCATCTGGAAAAACTGTATGGCTGAGCAGGTGTGTGCACTGCCTGGGTTGTCTATAGCATGTAAATGCGTTTTGTTTTTTTTTCCAAGCAGGGTTATCCCAGAGATGGCCTCCAGAAACCATTGGAGAACAAACAGCAGCAGCAGCTTTTCTTTCCATTAGTAGTAAGGCCCAGACGTTACATAATCTGAAGCGGAAGCCTGGGCTGCTCGCTGGTCATTGGCCAGCCGAATGGGAAAAGATTAGAACATGACCTCTTGACAATCTAGGATTGATAGCCCTTGGACTGGCCTTAGAATAGTGGCTAAAGTAGGTTTCTGCACTGGAAATTTTTCTACTTGGAAGCTCTGATGTCCAAATGTTTTGCTACCGAATCATGACAATTAAATAGTTCATTGCCAGAAACATACACATCCATGTGAACTGCTGATGAGTAACCAAAGCAGGGGAAACATGTTCTTGTAGTTACGGACTGGCCTGGGACTCGGGAAAGCTGGGTTCAATTCACAGTTCTGTTACAGTCTCCCTGTGTGGCCTTAGGCAAATCATTCTCTCTTTCCATGCCTCAGTTCCCCATCTGTGGGAGGGATAATCCTCTCTTTGTTTGTCTTGTGTATTTATATCGTAAACTCTTCCGGGCAGGGACAATCTCTTTGTGTGCGCACAGGACCTAACATAACAGGGCCCTGATGATGATTATTTATTTACAGTAGCACTGTACAGGACAGTCACTGCTTTGAAGACTTCATAACCTAAGACGCTAACTATTTAACCTGATCTCGAGGGAGGCCTACGGCCATTGCTACAACAATGACAATTAATAAAAAATGTGGAGAGCAAATGGAATTGGAACCAGCAGAGAGGAATGGCCATCCTAACTAGAGAGAACTGAAAGAAAAGTACTGTAAGAAATTTAACGACTTGCATTATTTATGTTGTTTGGTTCTCATTTCTCCCTGCAGCCATGATGGAAATAGACTGGTCAGTTTCACTCTGTTTATAGTCAGTTTCCAGTTAGTTTCACTTCTAGGTTCTCCTATTCAACTCCAACCTTGGGTAAACATTGGGGGGGGGGGGGATTATATATTTTTTTAAACTTTTCTTTCACTGGATTTTTTTTTGTTTTAATCTTATGGCCTTAGGTCTTGTAAAAGCTTATTTTTAACTAAACCTAAATCTGGGACCAAAATGGACCCAGCGGTGTCTTTTTATTGTGGCATTAGAGATGGATGGATGCTGCTGAGTGGAAGATGGAGGTGATAGGGCCCCACCTGGTGGATCAAATGTCAAGACTGATGGGCACACGGGGAAGCTCATGCCTTTTTTGGAAGGTTTTGGTCTCATTTGCCAGCCAAAAGAAAATGGCAAATAGGTACCCAAAGCTGTGAGAGCATAAAAAAAGAACATCACATTTTGGACACTTTACTAAAGTCAATGGAATTTGAGCATCCTTGCAAGACTGGACAGTACATAAAACCGTGTTTCTTTCTAATCAACCCCTCTTGTATGTTGCATCCCTTACCCTGCATTTGCTTGGGCTATTTAGATAGGAAGCTCTCCTGGGAAGGGACAGTCTTTTATTAGATATTTGCACAGCACCGGGCACAATGGACTCCTTCACTGTGGCCTCTTTGCACTTTACAATACAAATAATTAACAGCAAGAACCGTAACGAATTGGGGGAGGGGGGGCGGTTCTGTCTCTATCACTTCTGAATTGTGGATGTTTTTTCTGAAATTGTATCAATACATTACTGTGTAATGGAAAGCCTACATGTGTATGGATCCCCCATGAGTTAGCAGGGTTCTGCCATGTCTTTGCCAAGCCAGAGACAATGGTGAATGATCAGCACTTAATGATCCTCTATTCAAAACAAAACACCTTGTCACCTTGGGAAAAGACACTTCCTCCTCTTGCCTGAGGCAGGGGTGGAGGGAGGGGAAGTAATGGAAAATTACTAAGAGGCAGAACAGGAGGGGAAAAAAAGCAAAGACCCCCAGCAGGAGTCTATAAAAGGATTCAGAGCGGGGGGAAATTGGGGGAGGAAGCCCTAGATTAAGATGAAGGAGGCTGTTGCAGGGACAGGGTAGGTAAGGACATTGCCTGCTGGAACATAAGTTATGCCCAAAGGTGAGCTAATGAGGGACATTGCGTTTAGGATGTTTTGTTTGTGTTATCTGTGCTTTCCATGAATAACTATAAAGCGCATAACACTGATAGACTGAACAAAGTGTGTGTGTGTGTGTATATATATATCTGTGTTGCCTGCATCGCAGCCATCGCATGCCCGAGAGAACCTGAAGCTTCACACCTTTGGACAGGAGTTCTGGAAGAGGGGTGTGTTTGCATATTGGGGAACCTGAAGGGTCAGTGCTGCACCAGAAGGGATAGGCAGCCGGACAGTGGATTCCAGATAGAAGGCCTGCACCCTGAGAGTTTGCCTAGAGATCCTGAATTGGGACAGAGCCTGGGTTCAGGGTCCAGGAGCTTGAAACACCCTGGGGATCCAGGGCACAGAGATTTGGATCCCCCTCACAGCAGCCAGGAAGGGGCATTTGCCAGGATCTGTGACAACATTTGCTGCTTCCAGGAGTCAAAGCACTCATTGCATCTTTGTGAAGCTTATTTCTGTCCAAGCTGCAATGGGCACGCTCCTTCCAAGGCTCTCTCTCCCTCCCAGCATTGGAACTTGGCTCCCCCAAAAAATCCACTTGTTTCTATTTGTTATCAGATGAGAACGCGTGAGTAACCCAAGGAAGCCAAGAGGGCTCTTGTGGCTGTTACATTGTACTCGCCTTGGCAAACAGTCTGAGTTCACTGGAATGCCATTGTCATTCTTTTCATCAGTTCTCTCTTTGTTGCGCTTTGAGCTGACCGGGCCTGGACTCCTCAGCGGAAGTGGCTGAAGAACCTGCTTTCTGCTCCCTTCTGATAAAAAGAAAAATGGCTCCCAACCAAATAACGATGTGGAATCCAAGAGCGTTGTACAAATCATGTTAATCACCATAAAATACCACCAGAGCAAAAGCTGATTTGTCTTTTTTTCCATTTGTCTTTTTGGCAGTAAAACTTGGAACAAGCAACCGGAAGGTAGAAATTGTTAGCTTGCATTTTACAAAGCTTGGAATGAACCTTTCCGTCTCCCGAGGCGGTTAGAGGTTTCACAATCTCAAAAGCGAGTGCTCTAGTTCAGCTGTCTAGCCAATCCATCTAGCTTTCAACAAATCAGGAACTTTTGCTAAACACCAGAGCAATAGGAATTTGAGGGACAGATCCCTGAAATAACTCTTGGATCAGTTTTCTAATATCAGACGAGAAGCCTCGCAGCCTGGGACAATCTCAGAAGATTTAAAAAACGATTCGCTATAGCATGGTTTCCCCCTCCAAAATTTGGCTGTGAATTTTGAGCATTTCTTGTTTATCCAAGAATCATGTGTGAACATATTTAATCATAAGTTTCCTTTGGTCTTCACTTCAGAGCGGAGAATTTGTGCTGCTCGTTACGAGAGTTGGCCAAAACTCACAATTTTTGGTCCATGAGAAATTTTGCATTTTTGGAATTGGGGTTGATTCCGCATTGGAGCCAAACCCCAGCTAGAGATGAGGCTCCCTGGGCTCTCCGCTCCAAACTGGGAGCCTGGAAGTCCTGGCATGGTTTGTCCTGGAGCCCTGGGTAGAGCGAAGACTCTCAGGGCTTCTACTCTTCCTGCTTCATGACAGGGAGCCTGGTAGCCCTTGGGTCTCCAGTCCTGAGACAGTTCTCATGGCCAGGTCCCTCCAGAGATGGGGGACCCTGGAATCCAGACTCCCAACAGCTCCTTAGGAAATCAGGATAGAAACTTGCCTGTGTTTCGATGAAAGTATTATCAAACCTCGAATGGGTTTGATAAAACATTTCACCGCGGCAAATTGGCATTTTCTGGGGAAGCTCCATTTAGCTGGACAATTTCCAATCAGTTTTACTTACCACCTCCTCTGTCCCCCAACTTGTTATCCTTACCCTGATCTTTTGTATTAATCATCATCTCTCTTTTAATACTTATGAAAGCAATGGGAACTGCATGGTGCTGAACACTTTGCGGCCTTTTTATATAGGTGCCTCCACTTTGAAAGATATTTATGCCCCAAAAACTGAAGATAGGTACCTAGTGGGATTGTCAAAAGCACCTCGGTGCCTAAATCCCATTGATTTATCTGCAGCTTTTGTTGGTTAATTACCTTTAAAAATTTGGCCTTAGGTGTCTAAAGTTAGTCACCTAAATCCAAATTTAGGCATCTAAATGAAAGTGTCCTGATTTCCAAAAGGTGCTGATCATACACAGCTCCCATCAGCTTCACTGGATGGTGTGGATGGTCAGCACTTCTGAAAAAAATTAGGCCACCTCTTATGTGGGTGCCTAAATATAACATTAATCACTAAAGTCTGAAAATATGGGCCTGAGAGTTAAACATGGAAGGGGAAATGATCCAGTCCTGCCACCATTCCAGGCCAGGATCTGCCACTGAAATCAGTGGGAATTTTGCACACACAGTGCTTCCAAGCTGAACTCTTCAAGGAGGTAACCAACATATGCCAATGACTAAGAAGAAATCAGGTCATCCTCTCAAAACAAGACGAGAACAAAAAAAGATATTCCAGAACCGAGAAGAACAAAAGAGCAAAAATCAGCACTTCTTTTCTAAAGCAGTTCCATCCTCACCTATGATATGTTGGAAGGAACCACAAGAAAAAAATAAAACTATGATGAAAACATTCTGGGTCATACGGTCAAACCCTATGCAGGTCATCAGTGACTGTACGTTGTTACCTTCTGATGGCTGTTTGGTGACCTATGAGATGGTGATTAGCAATGATTAAGTGTCCATCTCACAAATAATACCACCAATTGTGTCTCTTTTTGACGGTCTTGGCATGGAGGCCATGGAATCTCAACTACCCACTTTCATCATTTGATCTGGTCTTCTCCAGGTCAGGGAAGAACCATATCAACAGGCAACCCAAGGGGAAGCTAGCCTGAACTGTACTTGACCTGTGGAAAAATGGAGGCTCTTGGGCTATTAATCTGGCACCTTTAGTTAGTCTTCAAGGTCTAAATACATGAAAAATAAATGGTAATAAACTGAACAGCACATCCAGTTCTGACCCCGTGTGGCCAAAAAGGCTAATGTGATCCTTGGCTGTATTAACAGGGGAATCCAGAGTGGAAGTAGAGAGGTTGTATTACCTCTGTATTTGGCACTGGTGCAACCGTTGCTGGAACACTGAGTCCAGTTCTGTCATCCACAATTCAGGGAGGATGTTGGAAAGTTGGAGTGGGTTCAGAGAAGAGCCTCAAGTCTGATTAAAGGACCGTAAAACATGTCTTGTAGTGATGGAGCTCCTTGAGTCTATCTATGTAGTTTAACAAAGAGAACTGTGATTTAAGGGGTGACTTGATCATAGTCTATAAGTACCTACACAGTGAAGATAAATTTGATAACAGAGGGCTGATTTACACAGCAGACAAAAGTTTAACATGAGCCAATGGCAGGAAATTGAAGCCGGACAAATTCAGACCAGAAATAAGGTGCACATTAAGTAAGGGTAATTAACCACTGGAAAACTTACCAAGGGTCCCTTCCCAAGGGATTCGTCATCAATGAAAATTTTATAATCAAGATTGGAAAGTTATGCTCTAGTTCCAACAGGAATTAATTCAGAAAAGTCCTCTGATCTGTATCATACAGGAGGTCAGACTAGATAATCATAATGGTCCCTCCTGGTCTGATGAATACAAGAGCGAGACAATCTCAGAGACAAATCCTACGAGCCAGGTTCTCTGCTGGTGCAAGTGGGCAAAGCGCCATTGAAGTCCGTGGAGTTGCACCAGCAGATTTTCTCCCTGCGGTTTTTTCTCCCATTGTGACCGTACACAAGAGGATATTTTTAGCCCTATGCTGATGTCTGACAATCTGCACTGCCACCTTGTCTGAATCCTCCTTTGTCTGTGCTTTCTCCTAACCCTTCCTCCTCATTTACACCAAACATTTCTGCCCATGTTTCCATCTCTGTTGCACAGATGGACAGCTTTATTATTATTATTGGCAAGCGGTTAGCGTTAGCATCCTTCTGCTACTTGCATGTGGCCCACCTGTCCTCGCCATTTGGCCATGCTAGGCGAACGGAGAGGCTGTTCTTGCAAGCTGTCGCACTGCGCCTCTGCAGAAATCACGCATGGGGCTTGCAGGAAGTGAGTCTTCGTTCTCACGCCTTTCCTCCTAGCTCAGCCCCTTCCTCCCTGGCACTGCTGATGACTCTGTTCTCTGAACTCCCCCTTGTCTGGCAACCACATCTTTCTCTTGTGGTTCAGCAGTCCAGGTGAACCTGCGCCTTTCTAAGTCCAATTTCACCTGGGCGATACTGTATAGAGGGACTATCTCCAGCATTGTTGCATGTGCAGCGTGCATGTGTGTATACCCACACACAGTGATAATGGTACAGAGAAAGGAGGAGAGATTATGCTATTGGGATATTCATGGTAGAAGGCACCACACCTAGAAGTGTTTAGGTGATTGGATATTCATGGTGGGAACTCAATTTATGGGCCAGCTCTTCAATGTGTATCAATCAGTACAGCTCCATTGCTGATTTACACCAGTGCAGGATTTGGCTGTAATACATTCATAGAGTTAAAGGACAGAAAGGCCCATTAGATCATCTAGTCTGACCACCTGGGGCTCAGAGATCACCAACTTTCACCCTGTTACCCCTTTACTGAATCCAGTGACTTGGGTTAGAATAAAACATTTTATTCCTCAGGGGACTAAACTGTTGTGCGCCACAGAGAACAGGAGAGAGGAAGGTGCCACCAACGCCCGACGCTCTTGCAATGGGAGGTCATTGATTAGATGAGATAAACTCAGAAGATCCCAGCTGTCGATCAACCCTCCAGGTTACAGAGGAAGGTGAAAAACAAAGTCCCTGTCTATAGAGATATATAGCAAGGGAGCTATACTGCTTCATAGATATATATAGAGAGACAAATATATGCACACACATTATTAATTGCATAGTCCAAGACTGTGTAAAACGTGCCTGCGTTGTGTTCTGCTTTTCCCTTCAGGAAATCAAAACCTAGACTGGATAAAACTCTCACAAGTGTAAAATAGCAAACAATCCTGCACTGGTGCAGGGAGAAACTCAGCTGCACCTAATATTTCTTTCCCTTCCCCAGCATCTAAACTTCTATCCTCTGGAATCAGTGGGCAATTTTGTTTGATTGCAGACCATTTCCCTGTTGTTAGTTTCATCCCATCTTCGGCACACATTCCTCTCTTTTGGCACTTCACTGCTATTCCCTTTCTGAGAAAAATGTGTAAAAATAAAACAAAACCTAGATATTTGTCTCGTTGCTCCTTTCCTTTCTTTGACATAAAAATAACATCCTTGGTTGCTTTGAAGTGGAGATGGCAAAGCCAGATGAATTGCGAGGGTGAATTTCCAATCTATTACATTTGAAGGTCCTGTCACCGCAGTGGGAAATATGAAGCTTTCCTTGCTTCTCTGATTGTCCCGCAGCTTGGCTTCATTTCTTAGCAGAGTGGCTGGGTTGCTTAACGGAAGTCTTGTCTATATTCAGAGCTGTACCTGTTTAACTAAAGGTGTCCTGTCTATACTATAGAAGTTCTAATACCACACATCACTCTAGTATCTGATTAAGCACCGTGACTGCCATCCGTCATGCTTGGTCCATTCTCTCATTCATCCTCTGCCCTGGAGGTGAGGGAGGAATTGTGTGTGCAGTGGAGTGTTTTGTTTTGGTAGGGGTTCCCCCCCCCTTTTTAATATGCATATGATGGGGTATACAGACCCCACACTGGCCCAGAACCAATAGGTCCAATTAGTACCACCTGTGCAAGACCAAGCCTGAAGGGAGGAGAGAAAGGGGGAAAAGCCCAGATCACTGGTGGCTGACTGGGAAAGGAAATGCACCTTTTGAGCCAGTCCTGTGAAGACCTGGCTGGGGCTATAGCCTCGCTAGAGACCGCCTTGTAGCTGCCTGGAAGGAAGAATCAGCTGGGGAAAGAGTCTAACTAAAGACCCTTAAGTGTCAGAGCTGCCTTCAGGGCCTTTCTGTTAGTCAACTAATTTGGATCCCCTTTGTCTTGAGACCTGCAGAAGAGAGACTGAGACAAGCCCAGCTGCAGGCCACAGATACAGCAGAGGGTCTCTACAAATACACCTCCTCTGCTTCATGCAGATTTCCTAGGCTGGAGCCCAGAGCAGAGGGCAGGCCTGGGTCTCCTACTGGCCCACCCAAGGCAGGAGCATGAAGACCCAAGAGCCAGAAGTTGGGCCGTACCCCTGGCGTGACACTGCCAAGCCTGGTGGGGTGTTGGACTTGGGTTTTCCTGGGTGGGGAAGCACTAGAAGCGACCTGGGAAGAGGTAGCCCACCACAGGTCTAGCATGACTGTTGGCCATCAAAAGGAGAAGAGGCACCACTAAGCCACAGGCAGCCATGAGGGTGCGGGCCCGCGGTGAATAGATTCTACCCCAGTACATGTCACTCTGTGTTCAGCAGAAAAGGCCGGCCAGAGATGTAAAGGGGAGAAGTTTGGGATGATCCTAGATAGGATAACCAGATGTCCCGATATTATCAGGACCTTCCCGATATTAGGGGCTTTGTACACCCCCTTCTCTCCTCCCCGCAAATAAAAATCTCCTGATTTTTTCACACTTGCTATCTGGTCACCCTTGTCCCAGTTCCTGGGGGAGTTTGTTCTGCAATCTTGGCCTGACCCAGAGAAAACTCTGCCCTCCGCACCCTTATGGTAGAATGTTCCATTGTGCCGGAGTATGCTTCACCCCAGAGCACCACTCTTAGATACCCTGGCCCCAGCCCATGGAGCACCTGGAAGAGAAGGACTGAGACTTTTTTTTTTTAGTCTAAACCAATTACATTAAACTGGTGCAAAACACAGTGTGTGGATGCTTTTAAATCAGTTGGAACCTGGCACAGATTGATTTAATTGAACCTGGCAAGGAATCAATTTAAGGGATATAAACCTGGTTTGACTCCAGTTAAGATGATCCACACAAGTGGATGATCAGATGATCCACACAAGTGAAGTGACTTGCCCAAGGTTACACAGGAGGTCAGTGACAGCTTCAGAGCCCACATCTCCTGACTCCCAAGCCAGTGCCCTTTCCAGTCTCACTAAACGATGCCTTGGTTTTGTACTCCAATGATCAAATAGGCCCCTGTATTTCAGTAGGCTGCAGCTCACATCCACAGTACTTAAGTAGTGCACTGACATTGTGCTGATGCTGTCAGTTGGAACCTGACATCCCTTGATTTAGCCGAATCCGATAAGGAATCAATTTAAGGGATATAAACCTGGTTTGAATCCAGTTAAGATGATCCACACTTTGTTTCCAAATCTAATGAAGAGTGTCCCCACTGTGGATTGAACCAGTTAAACTACAGTTGGTTTTGAACCCAATTGAAAATGAAACTGGTGCAATTTGGAATATTGACCTGGCTCATCAGCTGGCAGACTAGGCAGGTGAGAAATCTGGATTCCAACGTGGCCCCTAACCAGGAATTCCACACCGCTTGTTGTTTGGCTGCAGCTGTCTGCGTGGATCACTTGGTTGGGGATTTTGTACATGATTCTGCCACTGAGGGGGAAAAAAAAAAAGATGCCCAGCAGAAAGCTGCAGCTGGGAAATGGCTTGAGATTAGAGCTGTGAGAACCCTTAAATTGCCTGGACTCACCTGCTTTCAGGTGGCACTGCAAAGGTGGGAAGTCAACCCAGGATCCTCCCTAGATGCACCACCTGTCAAGTGAATCTACGCCCAGTTTCAAGCAAGTCTTGGCTGACAGAGCACTTCATGTTGAAACCATCAGTAACATGGCAGCTCCATTTACATTTGTCTTTGAGTTTCTCAAACTGGGAACGCTAAGGGAAATTCATGGCAGAAGAGGGTTTTCCCACCCCACGTTGCTGAGACTCTGAAAATTTTCCCCTTCCACATCTTGATGATACCAAGATCTTTTGAAGTTTTTCTAAGAAAAATCAGAGAGAATAGCTCGGTGATTAGGGAACTCAGAGTCAGACCAGAGACTTGGACATGGGTTTTCCACATTCCAGGCAAGTCCCCTAACTACTGGGATATTTGTGCTTTCTCTGTTTTTGAACATAAATGTCATCCTGGAACTGAGAAATCTTTTGTCAAAATTGGTATGCCCCCCATCACATTTCACTTAGACAAAGCCGCATTTTCCAAAAAAAGTTGTGCCAAAAAATTCCCGAATAGCTCTGTTCATGGCACAAGGACCTGTGTAGATTGGGATCCAAGGAAACATGTGTACTAAATGTAACGGAGGACCCCTTGAAGTGGGGTATAGGCAGATCCTTGAATTCCCCTAAATTAAGGCTTTTTTGAATGTCTGTAGTGTAACTTAAACAAAACAGTAAAGTTAGTGTCTCTCTCAGAACATACATTTAATGCATCATGACAGAATTATGACTGAGTAATCAAGGTGAATTACTTACCTTTACTCCAACACAGTCCATGGCAAGTCATGGTTGTTGCTAAGATGGTTGGTTGGAGTCTAAGCCAAAGCTGTTGAAATCAAGGAGTCTTTCCACTAACTTCCACGACCTTCAGACTAGACTAGTAGAAGTTCCTGTTCAGGACAGAACCCAGCTCCTACTCAGCCCTGGCACAAATTAAGCAATGGAGAGTGGTTCAAAAGCCATTTGAACTAAACTATTTTTCATCGGCTCTTCATCGGTAATACAAGGTCATGAAACACACATGAACAGTTCTGATCCTATCCAGCAGAGGGCAGCAGAATGCACACACATATTAGCAGGTTTCCTAACAATCTGTGCTGTACAGGTGAACTATTTCAACGCAACATTGCTCAGATCCACCAGGAACATTAAGGACACTTCTTGACTCTGTCCAGTTAAATCAATCACCTCCCCAGGTGCCCACACAATGAACAAATATTGTTATTTATGCTCCCCAGTCACAGAACAGGACCCCATTGTGCTAGGTGCTGTACAAACACAGAACAAAAAGCCCTGCCCCAAAGACTTTTCAACTTAAGTAAATATAGAGGGCAAACCTTAAAATGTGGTTCTACTCTGACGAGCAAATCCACCAGGGGTTCTGTATTTATTGACTCTTACTCAATCCAGATGAAAACAAGGGAGACAAGGAGGGAATTGAAGAAGGGAGGAGAAATACAAAGGGCGAGCTAACACTGGGAAAGATACCGGCAGTCTCACAGGCACAGAGTATGTAAACAGGTAGGAACTAAATGATCTGACTAACTGAAAAAAATCCTAAACTCTGGCTATACTGAAACCTAAATCATAGCCACAGAATTGTATGCAGATTTTAAAAGCTGTTACATTTAAAAACCCACTAGATATATGCACATGCAGCCAGCACTTGATAACATACCATGGGCCAGCTGCTTTGCATAGCTCCATTTAAGGCAATGGAGCCTGTGGTGGGTTGCACTCACTACTTTGAGCATCTCTGGGTCCTTTAGCTATGCCCTAGGAAGCATTCCTCCTCAATCCACCAGCATCTGCCAGGAACTATGTCTTACTAGCAGCAGGCAGCTCCTTTTATTTCAGCCTGCTTAGCCTTGATTGGCTAGTGCTGATTCCCCAGACCTTCTAGCTGCTGGAGGACCCGATTTCAATGGTTCCCAAAATGGCTGCTCCTGGGATGCCTCTCTAGGCAAGCCTGGAGGTCTAATACTCACTGCTCTTTTCCTCTCAGAGAACTGTTTCTTGGGGCAGGTTACACCCCCTCACAGGGCCAGCTCCTCAGCTGTTGTAAATCAGCATATCTCCATTGACTACATCAGCTGAGTGCCCAGCCCCTGGCAAGAGTTCAAGTCTCCACTGCCTGGCAGCTTGTGACATCATTTACATCTGTGCAAAGTGGGGGTAAAATTCTGCCAAACAGGAGCTCAATCAAAAGGTCAAATTCATTTATACCAGTGTAAATCTGGACAGAGGCTAGGTCTACACTATAAACTTACAGCAGTATAACTTGGTCGCTCAAGGGTGTCAAAAACCCACATCCCTGAGTGATGCAATTGTACCTACCTAACCCCATTGGGATTCTCCTGTCGACATAGCTACCGCCTCTCGCGGAGGTGGATTAACTATACTAATGGGCTAAACTCACACATCGGGGTAGTAGCATCTTCACAGAAGTGGAGACCTGCCCTAACTCCATTGACCTCACTGGTGTAACTGAAATGCTAGTAGCATTGGGCCTTCTCTCGCAGGCCAGATCCCTGGCAAGTGTAAATCATCCCAAACTGCCTTGGGGTTGTGCCAGTGCAAACCAGAGAAACAAAGCAGAAGCAGGATGTGTGGTGTAGTGTTATTCACACTGAGAGTGGTCCACAAATAAATAAATAATCATACTTGAGGCTGTCCAACAGTGAAGATCCTCGGGAGATCACTGAATGAAGCAAATAACAATATCCTGGAATGCAGCCCTAATGCACCAAATGGATGCCCTTAATTTACCTGATTTTTCTAAACCACAGGAGTTGTCAAAAGGATATCTTGCCTAGATTAGCAGCAAAAATATATCCTGCTGTGACTTCTGAAAGCTAGCCATGTGAATCAGCCCAGGTTCCCCTTAATAGAAATCAACTACAAAATAATAAATGGCAAAACAAGGAAGAATCTGGAATGTGTATGGGGATGGTACCTTCCATGTGCTGATAATCAGAAGGAATGAATATGCTCTTATTTCCCACGCCCAAAGCCCTCTTCACCATCTTGCAGCTAAAGATATAATCCATTTGTATTCAGAATGCATCATAACAACCTTGCACTACTCATCGCAGCCCACAAACTGAGCTGTAGGTCAAGACAATTACACAAATGCAGGGCTGAGGCTTTTAACATTTCTCTTGCCCTGCAGTGAGAACTCTATTGAATGACATTCAGCTTCTGTGAAACAAAGCACACTTTCTTCCTGAACATCAGAGGGGGTTTCAAGGATACAGGAACATCTTTTTGACTATATGCATGGACGGACAGACAGCAAAAGCATGGAGGGGAAGGAAAATTTTCAGGATTTCCTTTCCTTTTTTTGGTCAAAATTTGAGATTTTCTGTCAATTAAGCCCCCCCTCCCCAAACATCCAGTCCCAGTAAAAATAGTACAGTAGAACCTCAGAGTTCAGAACACCTCGGGAATGGAGGTTGTTCGTAACTCTGCAATGTTGGTAACGCTGAACAAAACGTTATGGTTCTTTCGAAAGTTTGCAAGTGAACGTAGACATAATACAGCTTTGAAACTTTACTATGCGGACAAAAAATGCTGCTCTCCCTTTCTTTGTAGCAGTAGTTTACGTTTAACACAGTATCTGTACTGTACTTGCTTTTTATTTTTGTCTCTGCTGCTGCCTGATTGCGTACTTCCGGTTCTAAATAAGGTGTGTGGTTCCCTGAGCAGTTCATAACTGTGGCGTTCGTGTGTCAGTGCAAAGTTGATAGCTGATTCATACAACAGTCAGGACGTTAAAAAGTAAAAAGCACCTGACCTTCATTAACACAAGGCCTCCTTTACACCAGGCATGAGTACAAATTAGAATTAGATCCAAAACTCCTACAGGCAATGTTCGAGGTCACATCACCAATAAATGCACTGGGAAGAAGAGGACATTGGCCTGAGGATATAAGCGAATGGCAAAAGAGGAGGAAATGTTCCCAGAAATGGCCTCTCTCTGGCCCTCTTAATACCGGCATAAATGTTATAATAGCGTCACCAGTTCAGTGCAAAGCCATGCAGTGGTGAGGGCCAGACAAATATGCTCGTGCATAGAGAAGGTAGAACACGAAACAACTTGATTTGTACATTTCCTCATGAATCCCGTCTCCCACGTGATGTGATCATTTGCAGAAACACGCCTGCATTTCCCCACATTTTCACAAGTTTTAGTGTGACACCTAGCATCTTGGCTGATATCCCACAGACTGAACCAGGATCATCCACAGCTAACCGCAGCAGCTCTATAGCTGGAGCTGAAGCACCAGTTTTCGGTAGCTGAGATCTCTAACAACTCCCATCCTCTGTAGATCAGTGCAGCGGAGTCCTTGCAACACACAAACACACACAGTTGGGCTGCATTTGCAGAATTGCTTTTTGCCTGCAGATGCATGCTGGAGGGTGCATTACTTGACCTCCATTATTTTCCTTTTGAAAAAGTTTCCGTTTGCCAGTCAGAGACCAGCAACAAAACCACGTGTCTTAGATGACCAGCCACAAAACAGTGGCATGAGTGTTGGCTGATAGGCTGAAAATATATACCTCCAAACAAGGCATGATTGTTTACTTTTCTTTGTATATCTACTTTTCTTTTACATACATACACACACACCCCAGACAAAGGATAGGAGGGGAAACAGAAGTGAAGTGACTTGCCCAAGATCACACAGGAACTCAGTGACAGCTTCAGAGAGCCCATGTCTCCTCACTCTCAAGCCAGTGCCCTCTCCTGTCTCACTAAACGATGCCTTGGCTTGGTGATCAAATAGACTCATGTATTTCAGTAGGCTGCAGCTCACATCTACAGTACTTAAGTGGGGCACTGACATTGTGATGACCTCAGCTATATCATCCCCTAGGGCTTTGTCAGCCTCAGCTTAAAAACCTGTAAGGATGGAGATTCCACCACCTCCCATTTCAGCCATAAGTTCCAATGCCACAAATTGTGTTGTGTCCCAATCAAGGCTCATTATTTGCAAGTTCCATCCTTTAATTAGCAGTACAAATATTTGCTGTTTTTTTTTTTTTAACCCTAATGCTTTATGATCACAATAAGGCAATTGCATTGCATTAATTCCTGCTGAGCTGCCAGGATGCCACTCATGGCTACTCACCCATTCATCCAGCCCTGGTCATGCTCTGTTACATATTACTGCTGAAATGCAGACGACAGCAGACCGAGGGGTTTTTGTTTGGTTTCAAGTCATGAGTAAGGTGTTTCCTTTCTAGGAAATGGACAGAGAGAAGTCTTGGAACTTATGTGGATGTTTATTGTTGCTCGTAGGCACTGTGGGAAAAAAACCCTACAAGCCAGATCCTCACGTGGTGTAAAGACACTCAGGGAGCTGGTTCCCTTATGCCCACTGGGGATCTGCCCCTATAGGTTTAGATGACTGACTGGGTGGTGGGTGGAGGGTGCCTGCAACTGGCGATAATGAAAGGCAGGGCCGGATCCTCAGCTGGTGTAAATTGACACAGCTCTGTGGACGTCGGTGAGGATCTGGCCTGTGGAAGCTTTTGTCTCGAGGTCAGGAGTTCCAGCCCTGACTGGGGGGAGAATGATCAGCACTTGGACCTGACCCTGCCTATTCTTGCCCGGCAGTGAGGGTTTGCAGGACTGGGCCCCCTTGTCGCTGGCACGTCTGACATGAGCTGCTGGCTTCAGGACAGGTTTTTAGTGGGCAGAGCTGTCTGCGCCCCATAATCCACCCCCAGCACTTGAACGGGCCTGGTGGCTTCCCGCTCCCCACGTCCCGGCCTGCTCCCTGCATTCTGCAGGCGCTTCTCTCCCTCACGGCTCCGTTTGGGTCAGATTCAGCGTGAGCAGGTGCCTCTCTCACTCAAGTCCAGGCGCACCAGACCTGGAGGCGGAGCCGCGAAAGGGAGGAGCCCAGCACAGGCTGAATTCGGCCCGTTGGCCTGGTCCGCTCGGGGCTCCAGGCTTTGTCTGAGACGCGGTGCTCAGAGCGGCCCCCTCAGCCGCAGTCACAAAGCACCATCCCGCTCCGCAGTCAGCTTGCCCCAAGGAAGGAAGCTGTTCGGGTCAGCTTTAGGCGAAGGTTTGGGTCTGAGGAGGTTTACATTCAGACAGTCCCCTGCGGATGTCACTGCCAAAGGGGACGGAGGGACACCACTCAAAAGCCTCTCAGGTGGAGGAAATTGTGTGAGATCAGCTTTCCCGGCTAAGCTTCCGCTCTCACCCCAGCTGGCACTGAGGAATAGGCCCCTTCTGGTCGTAGCTCCGACCCAAAACCTTGCGGGCAGGTTTAGATTCGGGGATCCAGCTCTACCCTCCTCCTTCCTGCCTCCCAGACATTCACAAGGCTTCAGATTCAAAGGTGTTAGCTTTCCTTTGACACCCCCGCTCATCCCCACGAGTCCTTTGGGTGTTTGTAACTCTGTATCTGCTACTTGTGTTGACCCTCTTGGCTCCAGGATTGTGATTTTAGCTCAGCAGAGACTCCACGGGACCTTGCCTTGCTGTAGGTTTATTTCACAGGCCAACTGGCTCCTTTAAGGACTGATGCCCTCCTCTCCCCCCATCCACCCGGGCCAAGCTTAACTCATCTCCACTGGGTGCGGAGAAGGAGTAATAACGAGCGAAGTCATGTGACATACAGGTCATGTGGCTAAATCATATCTCTGGCTGTAGATAAGAAGGGTCTGGGGATGAGGAGAAGGGGACACTGAGGCTGGGGTGTTGCAGAACTGCTCCAGGCCATGAGGCAGTGCGCTGGAGGTGCTGTTACGGTATATTTGACAGGACTGTGGTACCACAGAAATGAGGGTGATGATATCTGTTGCACTGACGGTGCTTGTTTCTCGCACTTCCAAGAGTTTGAAATAATTCCACCGTGATTGTCTGTGTTATTGCAGCACCTCGAAGTCCTAATAATGGACCAGGACCCCACTGGGCTAGGTTGATGTACAGAGACCGAACCAAAAGACGGTTCCTGATTCAAGGAGCTGACTTCTATGTAAGAGACAAAAAGTGGACAGAGGCAGACAGAGCACAAGGAAACCCTGAGGTAGCATTGGTCAGCACACTAGGCGGTGGTGGCAGCATCTAACCACTGTCGTGCACTTCCCTCCATGCGTCGCTCGGCAAATATTGGACTGTGGACAGGAAGCAGTGTGCAGAGGGATTCTCCGAATCATTAAGGAGGTAGTAAAGGATTAGCTCTAAGGGAAACGTGCCTGTTCTGTTCTGACCCGGCTCCACCATTCTGTACCCATTAGGGTTATCTTTAACCACAGATGATCTGGTCTGATTCAAGTGAACTCAGACGCCCCAGAGAGGCCCAGGCTCAAGAGGAACCAGGGGTTTCTGTTACAGAGGAAGGAGCCTCAGGGGAAGCCGCCATTTTGAATCTCGCGTAGAAGATTTCGAAGGTTCCCATGGAAATGTACCACACTGCTTTGATGTGCCACCTCCACAAATCTTTCCAAAGCAATGAACATGCACACCCAACCCTCGCAATAACCGTGCTTTGCCAAGGGGCAAGGAGGCCACACTGCAATTAGTAGGAAATAAATCAGACACCAAGAACTTCTAGGAAATGCTGATATAATACTCTAGCACTTCAGTGAGCACCGGACCAGGCTCTTAGTGATTGTGTCCCCTTCTACTACTGGCCGTGATGACCACAACTACAGGCTCCTTAGTCACAGTTCTAAGCCGTCCCTTTTAGCTCAAGTAGTAGAGGACAGTTTTGAAATGAAACTGGACCTGTTCCTAATTCATTAAAGGCAGAATTTTTCTATTGATTTCAGCGGGACTAGGATTGGGCATCTAGATGGGCTGGGTCAACTAGTCCAACCCCTGCTCAAAGCAGAACCAACCCCAACTAAATCATGTGATCACCCGTGATTGACACCAGTGGTCTCAAATATTGCATGCACCGGGTATTCATGGGAACCAACCTTTGAAGTCGCACATCTACGCGTTCATGCCAGAAGAGTCGGCATGCTCACCCCATG
Organism: Emydura macquarii macquarii; assembly: GCF_026122565.2. NCBI lineage: Eukaryota > Metazoa > Chordata > Testudines > Chelidae > Emydura > Emydura macquarii. The sequence goes on from NW_027133217.1 coordinate 5,634,169, forward strand.
AAGAGGACAGAACCAATGCCGTGTGATTTCTTTAACCAATCACAGCTTAGCAGCAGGGCTCAAAGTTCAAGTATTTGCAATCAATCCACAGAGGGAACTTGGAATAACAAATTGCCGTGCAGGAACTGCGATCTGCTCTTGCCCATTTCCCAAGCTGAAAAAGGAGCTGCAGAAAGCTTTTCTAAAGGGATTGTAGACTCAGTTTCTGGGTGTCAAACACCTCGAGATATCTTGAGGCCTGATTTTCAGCGAATGGGTGTTTGGAACCAATCCCCTCTAAGGTGTTTCAGGCTGGGCACCCCAAAATTGAAGCAGCCGGAATTATTAGTCACACTGGAAAATGCATTTGCATGACTTGGGCCACGTCCTCAGCTCATGTAAAAGTGTAGCTCCATTGTAATTAATGGAACGACACCAATTTACACCAGTTGTGGATCGCAAAGTATATATTTTTCATTGTGAATTGTTTGCTCAGCTCTGAGAAACATAGTTATTTATCCTTCTCCTGTATATGGAACCAGATTCCCTGCTTGCCTCTGTCAACATGGTTCCTAGCTGCCCATTGTCTGACCCCTCCAACCAACATGGTTTTTAGCTGTCGCTGATGCCGATGTGATTTGGATAAGCTGTTCATGTTGTTGCTTATTCCCTGCTGAAAGCAAGGCAGCAGAGAACTCTCCCAGCAGAGTCTTGTGTTCCCACAGCCTCCCTACAGTAATATTTCTACACTGTCAGCAGCGCTAGGCCTGGGATGCTGATGCAGGAGACAAGCACACAGCTGTGCCAACTCTGCAGAGCCGAAGCAGCTGGCCGTGTGTGTGTGCTGGACAAGGAGATAAAGGGATGTGGGAGAGAGGTTACTTTTGTGACCAGCTAGTGTAAGGCCCAGCTCTCAGCTGTTCTCCCTGGCTTTCAACACGGAGGGAACGGAGCAAGCTTCTCTTGTCATTCCAAGGTCAGCTAAATAGCTCAATGGCATCCTTCCTCTTAAAGCAGAGGTTCCCAAACTGTGGGGCACGGCGGGGCCTGGGCCAGCCCCCATGGGGGCAGAAAGGAAGCTCCACCCAGCCGCACTCTGCCCCAATCTCCACTCCAGCCCTGCCCCCTGGCTGCAGCCCCAACCTCGGCTCCTGGCTGTGGCCCTGATCCCTGCTCCTGGCTGCAGCCAGAGCTGGGGCCCTCCTCCTGGACAGCCCCAGCTCCTGGCCGCAGCCTGGGCCCCAGCCCAGTTCCTTGCTCTGGGTCCCATCTCCCAGCCCCATTCACGGGCCCCCGCCCCATTCCTGGCCCCAGGCCCCAGGCCCCATGGCTGTAGCTCCAGCTCCCACCTCCCGACCCCCAGATCCCGCTCCCGGCCCTGGCTCCCAAATGTGGTTCCTGGCAGGGGGGCTCAGACCAGGTCAGGGAGGGGGCATGATCCCAAAAGTTTGGTGACCACTGTCTAAAAGGGACATGATGGGGATCAAAAATCCTTGGCCAAATATTCTTCTTGGTCAGCCCAGCACGACTCAGCGGATTTAAAAGTGACTGTATTGGTTTCATGGATGGGAAAATTTGGCCCTATGCATTAAATTGTTATAATTAACAATGAAACGTTTTGGAAGGGCTGGTAAATCTCATGCTTCAGGCCTTAAGCTAATCTCTAACTACTGGAGACCGGATGTTCGGAGTAGATTGCCCCACATCTGCTCAGAGACCGGATATATACGTATATCTAAAGCCTCTGTCTGAATTGAGATCATAGAATCTATAGATTGTGAGAAAGAGGGTTTGAAACAGCGCATAGCTTTTATGTGTTATGCTCTTTCCTCTCCACTTGTTTTGCCTCTCCTTCTAGCTATTTTTTGGGTTTTTTCTGGGTTTTTAAATTAGCTCACCAATGGAGCATGATGGTGTGCAACGCGACGCAAGTGAGATTCAAAGGAAGTTTCTTTCCCTGTGTATGACTCCCCCCGGCCCAGTCTCTGGGACTCAGACTGATCAATGGCTGGGGGTTTCCAAAAGGCAATTCCCACCAGTTTAGCTCACGAAGTGGTTCAAGGGGTTTGTTGTGCAGACAGTGTTCCTGTGGCCAGACTCATTTTCTCTGGGAGGCAGGGCTGAGCAAACATTTTCCACTGAAACCGGTTTTCAATGGGAAATTGTGTTTTGACTGAACATTTTTTTTTTTTTGCAGAAAGTGTCTGCTGGCTGCAGGAAATTTCAAATTTTCATTGAAAAACAATTCTTGAAACATGAAATATTTGGGCCCAAACCCAAAACCTTGCCATGCTGGCTATGCTGCTGCCATCCCTCATGGGAGCTGTAGTTCAGTTGTCTCATGCTCCTGTTTTCTTCAATGGGTGGCTCCTTGGACGGACTATATCTGCCATGATATACCATGGCCAGGGATTCCCATGATGCAATTTTCTCCCCTTTCCATGACAGTGGACCATAATGCATCATGGGACATGTAGTCTGACTAGGGAACATGACCTATAGAGCAGAATGAGAGCTTGAGGCCCCTGCACGAGTTTCCATGCAGCATTGTGGCATGGGGTTTTTAAGGCCCGGCTTGACAAAGCCCTGGCTGGGATGATTTAGTTGGGGTTGGTCCTGCTTTGAGCAGGGGGTTGGACTAGATGACCTCCTGAGGTCCCTTCCAACCCTCATCTTCTATGATTCTATGATATTTGACTCAAAGTATTTCGGTTCTTTGACCAAAATACATCAGTATTTGAATGTTTGCCCCCAAAACCAAAATTGTACATCTCCTTTTTTCTCAGAAATTGATTTTTAAAAATTTTCTGCAAGAATATGGATCCCCCTCCTCAACCGGTCACTACAGATCCTGGCGGTGCTATCAGCAGATCAACTTGAAAATCCCTAGCAAATATGCTTCCTTAACAGCACAAGCCCGGAAATAATTGATGACTTTCCCCCTCCTTGCCACTTGAATTCATTCAAGTGGCTTCTCATGCAACATGCCAAGCCATTTTCCCTGGTCAGCACAAACTGAAACCTCTCCTCTGAGTGCCACATGGAGTTTCCAGCCTCAGGAGGAATACTAAAGTGTGGCGACAAAATTAGAAAGGGCAGGAGAAAAAAAAAATCACTGGGGAAAAGCCTACCCCAAAGTAGGCCAGACAGGGAGAAAAGATCCCCCCAGAGCCTCTGTAGTTTGTTTATTCAGGAAAAGAACACAAGGATCTCAGGAAACCAGAGGACAGTTTTAAAAATACCAAACCTCCAGCATTTTCACTTAATTACAGAGTAGGAGCTGGGGGAATGGAGGGAAGAGAACACAGCATGGCCTTTTTTTCTTCTTCTTCTTTCTTTCTTTTTTTTTTTTTTTTTTGTGCTGCCAGCTGCATTTTTTTGTTTCAATTTTTCTGGGTCGCATTCTATTTTGGAAACTACCTCTCCCCTCCCTACACAACAGCCCTGTCCTTCTGGTTTGGTGCTGTTGGGGGTCTCGGGCAAGTTTTGTGCAGAGACTTTAGGGTCGGAGCACAGTCACGGAGACCACCGCAGATGCAGCTGCCAGGCCTGAGAGGTGAGGGGTGTTTGACGGAGGAGCTTAAACCTCTATTAGTGGGGGTGCAGTGAAACAGTTGGAGCAGACGGTTTTCCAGCTGCTGGGGAGAAGCTGTCAGCCCCTCTCCCTCTCTCTACCCCTCTAGGTCTTTTTTACCCGCAATTTACTTGGGGAAAGTTCACTCCTGCTCAGGCACCCCTCCGGGTCCAGGAGCCGGCTGTGTGAGTGAAAAGTGGCCCCCTAGGGCGAGAAATCTCCTCTCCCAGCTAGTTTACCCCCTGCAATGAGGACACACACAGATCCAGCTCTGCACTTCCCGGCCCAGGAACCCCCAGCACAGGTAGCATGATGGAGGCATCCTGGGGATTGATCTAATGTTGTACAGGGCTCATAGAAACCCTGCAGCAGCCGGGAGAGAATTCCCCGGGTGTGGGCATAAAGGGCCCTACACTGCCTCCCCCACAAGCTGCAGGGCAGTGGATGCACTGGGCGTGGGAAGCGGGGTGTGCGGGAAGCTTCTATGCTGAGCGCTATGGATTTAACAGCCCATAGTCAGCCAGGAATCAAACCGAGGTTCCCTTTCCTGCCTCAGTTTCTCATTTCCTCTAGATCTTTCTTCCTCCGTCTGTCTCTCCTTCTCTGCCCAACTCCAAGCCAGCCAACGATGACAGCTCAGAGATCGATTCTGTTCAAGCATCCAGCAGGGGGGGAATAACCAGCCCCAGGTCCGTTCCTATTCCTCTGCAGATGTACATTTCACCCACTGTCATCGAGCCAGTTGAATTCTGCCAGGACGATCACGGTAATGCAATATCTAAAATAATCTCTTCTGTAAAAATAAAAATGGAGGTGCTGCTGCCACACTCCTTAGCAGAGAGTCCCTCCTTCAAGGCGTTGCTGTCGCGAGGGGCCGGGAGACAGGGTGTTATACTTGTATTTGCTGTTGATATATATAAAAAGAGAGAGAGCAAAACTGTGGCTTTCTACACCCATCAGATGTTTTCATTAAACGTGGGGGTGTTTGAAAATGTCTTAATGACACGTCTGTGCTCTGACTTCTTGGGGTCTTAAGGAAACTACCCAGCTAAGTGGAAATGTAAATAAAAGGTCCTTTACAGCTAACGAAATGGATAATGACATTTTGTAGGAACAGGCAATCCCAGATAGCTAGGCCTGGCTGTTACCACCCTTTTGGATTGCCTCAGCCAGGCCACAGAGCTCGTGGCAAGCCAAGCTCCATTCCATCTCCTACAGTTACAATAAACGCCTGACGATGATCGTAGCTGACGGTTTATTCCACACAGCAGCTCAGCACGCTAGTGCCAGAGCATGGCAGGGTGACTGCATGCAGTGGTTACCGGAGCTGCCTTATTTTCCAGTTCCGCCCCCTTGCAATTCCTACCGCTTCAGCCGTCCCCTCTCCATAAACACGCTGGTGGTTTTTCTTGTCCAGCGATGGGGCGGGGCGGGGAGCGGACCCAAAGCATTCTGTTTTCCTTCTGCAAAGCTCATTGCTTCCACTGAAGCAACAGGAAAGCCACCAAACCGCCCGATAATATTTTTGTTGTGCCTCAGTCAGTTCTCCCAGACCTCTCCAGATGTTCTGGAGCGGAATGAGCTGGCCCATCAAACAGCCCTGCAACGGGCAACGCCGCTGGAAGTGACACTAAATCTATCATTATTAATAATATTGCCGGCGTGCCAGAGGCTCCATTGGACTAGGCAATGGACAAGCACTTACCAAGAGGCCATGCTTGCCCAGAGGAACTTGCAATTCTTAACAGACAAAGAGTGTGAGGGGAAACAGACGAAGCTGCTCAGCCAAAGTCACAGAAGTTTTGTGGCTGAGCCAGGAACAAAACCCAGGTCTCCCGCTTCCTAGGGTGGGGCCCAATCCAGAACACCCTGCCCAGTTTCCAGGGTTTCTACCTCTTTCTGTAGCCTTATCTGGGACTCCCAATTTGACTTGATTCAAATCACGAGTACCTATGCTGGCCTTACATCCTGGGAACGACTGTGAGAGGAGAATGGGACTATATTTTTACCCTCTCTCCCATGCAGCCCATTGACTTCACTGTGTTCTTCCACGATCTAAGAGAGGGCAGGATCTGTCCCCTAAATTAGTATAAACTTACTGTGGATAAATGATATTCCCCCATGCAGTGGGCGCCATTAAATCTCAACCCACAATGTTTGCGGTGCAGAGTTATCTTCCCCTTCCCCGATTTAGTTGGGGTAGGTCTTGCTTTGAGCAGGGGGTTGGACTAGATGACCTCCTGAGGTCCCTTCCAGCCTTAATCTATGATTCTACCGCAGCTACCTGGGGCAGTGAACGATGAATCTGAACGGTCGCACTGTACGTGTGAGCATAAGTCCTTGCTCCTTCTCTGTTAAATGCTGTGCTTTACAGCAGCAAGACGTACTCTATGGAGCTAGAGTTGCAGCTAGATTCTCAAGGTCCCACACATGTCTCCGGTCGCCTGATTGGCATCGTTGCCACAGCCTGGATCTCAGGAAGAGCGAGAACGGTGCTGATGGCATCCTCAAGCCACCCGGGGCACGCTGAGCAAACAGACCGGCAGTGGAATGGCAGCCGCCCAGAAGGGAAATAGAAAGACCGGCATTTCTGGGGATTTCCATCAGGCAGAGTAGGAATGGAGTCTCCTAGGCAGCGGTGGGGGAGGGAAAGCTGGAGGAAGAATTCTCCAGGAGCCAGGAAGGAAGAGAGAGGGCCTCAGACAGAGACAGGGGTCTCAGAAGAAATGACAATGATCTGTTGTCCCATGGCATCATTTTGCAGCTTATGGGCCATGATGGCACAATATCCTCTCCACCCACTGAAAGCAATGGGAGTCTTTTGATTGATTGCAGCGGGCTTTCGATCAACTGACGTAATGTTCTGGCCCCACCATTGAGTGCAGTGGCTCTCTGCAGCTCTCCAGCGGCTGCCCAGGTGGTAGAGATGGAAACCCACTGACTGCCAGTGGCGTACACCTGGACTGGATTTAAGCAACATGGCAGAAAAGCAGAGGAAATGAAAAATGACTTGGAAGCTCAGAAGCCGTGTGCAGTTCTTGCTTTCCAAGTCCGGTTTTGACTGCCTTAGAGCTAAGCTACATGAGGTAAAAGACTTGGACCAGCAGTTGCAAGCACAAAACCACACTTGTAATTGCGGGTGTAATGTGCGTATGTAATTACTGCAAAGTGCAAACACGAGCCAGGGGTTTCAAAGTGTAAGTGGCCATTTAGCTGCGTAAGAGGCCATCTGCATGCTAAAATTCAGTGCTCAAATGCACAGGCATTTCTGTGCTTGAATTTTTAAAAATCAAATCCAGGAGACACCTAATGCCAGGCTCTTGAGACAGGAATCTTGCTCACGTGCTCAGTGTTAGATGCCCACTTTTGAAAATTTGGCTCATAACAGTTGGTGTTCAGTAAACCATTTGGCATTTTATTCTGCTTTGAAATTCACAGCCTGTAACTAACTTCTTTGCTAATAAGACGCCAGAAACCATAGCCATTTCACTCAGGGTCTGTAGAAAGGGACACCTCTCTTTCCCGACAGCATCCATACACAGTACAGCCAGTGCTGATGGGTCCCCTTAAAATCAGGTCATTGCTATATGTCCCCATCATTCCAGTGGAATGGCAGCCAGTGTGATATCTCCGGGGGCAGGGTGATAGCTTTCCTTTCTGTGCCGTTTCCATACTGAGTCACCGCTGGGTGACTGGCCCCACTGTTAACACCATCCTCACTGGGAGGTGGCTGCTCTGAGTCTTTGCTGTAGGTCTGAATTCTGATTTCTATAATAAAGCTACAGTGGCACGAGTCATTCACCTTTGGTACCAGGTTGAAACAAGAGATGGGCTAGGAGGGGGCAGGAAGAGCAACAACTGGTTTCCTCGGAGAGAGAGACACTAACTCCAGCCTAGCTTGCTAGCCTGTGCCTTTTGGCCCAGCCCTGAGCAAGGAAAGGTAAGTCAGCTGCCCCCCACCCCTGGGAGCTGCTGTGATTCAGAGACACCCCCACAAGCTTCGTTCTTCCTTGCTCCATGGTGGTCGGAATTTAAATCCAGATGGTGAACCACTTACCCCTACTGGGGAGTGAGTGCTTCTTCTCCTGTGACTTCACTGGGACTATTCATGTGAGTATCTGCTCACCAGAGGGAAGAGCTCCACGCCCCTATATCAGCAGGCAGTTATTGCTCCCCTACCCATGTGTTGGCTCGGATGCCCTGGAGAGGTGTGGTCTCATGGTCTAAACAAAGACCTCCTGGGTTCTCAGCCTGCCTCTGGCCTTGGTTCCCTCTACGGCTTGGGCAAATTTCCTGCAAAATAGGGATAATGATTGGATATGGACCGGCACCAGTAAACTGGGGGTGAGACCATCTACTCCCTTCACGCTGGGGTCCATCTATGACTGCAGCGATGGCTTTGTTGTGCAGAACAAGAGGTGGCCTGTGTGATCTCTTGGCCAAGCCCATTGAAATCTACAGAGACTACCTGCAAAGGATGAGAAAAATGGGTCCGTGCCTTTCCTGTTTGTTTTGTTTCTGTATGATAGGCCCAGGAAGTATTGGAGGGGGAAGTGGGATGAGTTGCTAAAGTTCCCACCCGCATGAGTCTGATATTAGAAATTCACTTCTTGTCTATGGTACGGTCATCTGGGAGAGCGAGCAGGATAACGACATCACCAATAGCAAGGAAGTGAGACCGGATTAACTGGAAGGGAGCTGAATTCTATTCAAATTGGTTAAAATTGGATTTGGAGCCTTTAAGGTGTGCTGGCATCACATTGTCAGGCTTTTCTCTGCAATCATGAGGGCCAGAAACTCTCTTTAAAAAGGAGAGAAGGCTGAGATGATGTGATATCTTGACTCCAGGACCTAGGGGTTTAAGAAAACAACCAAATAGAATCAGAAGATTAGGGTTGGAAGGGACCTCAGGAGGTATCTAGTCCATCCCCCTGCTCAAAGCAGGACCAGCGGCAACTAAATCATCCCAGCCAGGGCTTTGTCAAACCGCACCTTAAAAACCTGTAAGGATGGAGATTCCACCACCTCCCTAGGTAACCCATTCCAGTGCTTTACCACCCGCCTAGTGACAAAGTTTTTCCTAATATCCAACCTAGACCTCCCCGACTGCAGCTTGAGACCGTTGCTTCTTGTTCTGTCATCTGCCACCACCGAGAACAGCCTAGCTCCATCCTCCCTGGAATCCCCTTTAGGTAGTTAAAGGCTGCTATCAAATCTCCCCTCACTCTTCTTTTCTGCAGACTAAACAGGCCTAGCTCCCTCAGCACTAGAGCATTGCTTAGCCATGCTGTACCCCGCAACACTGAAAAAGGGCGAAATTCACCCCCGCGCAGAGGGTCAACACAAGGCCTCTGTGCCGATTAAATCTTTCCTAATGCCCCAAAACAGGGCTCAGTGTGGACGCAAGTGTTGCATCGGCCTGGTGTTAGATCTCCATAATGGGGTCAATCTTACCCAAAACAGCAGATGGTGAAAAATTCCATGAACCACTGCTATGAAGATATTTATGATGGTGTTAGCTAAGCTGAGAAATCTAGCACTCCACAGCCTATCCTTCTGGATCTCCTGTCCCCAGCAAAGATCACATGTTCCCAACAATGACAACAATTTGCTACCTGATGAGCTATTTTACCCGCAGTGATGGAATTAGAAAAGCGGTTCCCAGCCTTTTTGAGTGGGCGGACCTCTTTTTAACCTTCAAACATTTCGCGGACCACCACATGCTACTAGTTTTATTTGAAATCGTACATTTCCTTGGTGAGGATGTTATTATTTTTCTTTTCTGCAGACCCCCTCTAGTAGTCTCACGGACTGCCAGGGGTCCGCGGACCACAGGTTGGGAACCGCTGAATTAAAGCACTTAGATTGTAGCAGAATGCGATGGGAAATAATCGGACTATCATCTGTCTTTAAAAGGAAAGAACATCTCCACAGGTTTTTTGCAGCCCTGGCTGACAATCCTGAGCTGCGGTTCCCACTCTCCGATAAAGGCTGTTTTCTGAGTCACATTGACAACATTAAAGCACAGGCAGCCACATCTATTAGGGATGTGATTTTGAGTCCTTGTGTGATTTATTGCTGCCTCATTGTTGTGGTCAGATTGGAATATCATTTGCAGGCAGATTACAAATCTCTGCGACGTGAAAAGAAAGGAAACATTTATATTGGCCCAACGTTTGGAATAATAAATCTAAACCCCAGCAATCCATTAAAACAATATAGATAGGAGTCTGGAGGCAGATTTCTGGACACACTGCAGAGTCCTGCTCTTATTTATGTCATAAGGAAATTAACCAGCATTAGGACAGTGCATTTGACAGTATAATGGTATTATATAAAAGCCGCTCTTGGACAGAAGATAAAGGGCCAGATTCACTGGTGTGGTGCGGCTGCTTTGATATGCTGCACAGCTGGTGGAATCCAGCCATAAAGCCAGGAGGGATTACCCCCAGTTATTGACACTCTGTCTTCTTCCTGCTCCTTTACCTCTGCAGAGCAGGGGGAAAGTAGCCTGGCCAGGGGAAAGGGTGCGTGGCACATTGTTGTTTTCAGACAGTCCGCTTTAATTCAGCACAGAAGTCTCCCCCTGCAGCAGGACGAGAAGTGCACGAAGGTGAGCTGCAGACAAACCTTTCCACTCCCCACATCTTTCCCCCTTTCATGCCTCAGCCATCGCCGAGGGAATCTGGCCCCGCACGATTGAGTCCAGTGGTGTCAAAGGAGAAATGGAAGCACAAGCTGCTGACCGGTGCCTGGATATACCAGGCTGGGCGTGCCAAAACACACAACAGGGCTGTGCCATTCGGAAGGGAAATTCTTCAGCACAGCCGTGTGCGAGATGCCAAAAGGTGAGAGAACAGCCAGGAAAGGAAGCAGTCCATGGCAGTGGTAGAATGGGAATTTCTGGCAAAGCTGCTGAGCTCTGACTCTGCCTACACTTCTGCTTAATCAAAACCAGCTCTAGGAGGGGAGGGGAGGACTGTGAGAAAGAAAGAGGCTGTTTGCAGTTTGAACACAAGTCATTTGCAATAAGCCTGGGCCAGTTTTTATGCCACATCTCTGAGGCCTCAGACACGGAGTCCGGTAGAGTTGTGAGTGCAGTTCTGTGGGACTACCAGGGGCCGTTGCCCTCAAAGGCGTTGCATGTGTGCATCGGAGGGCAAGCATTTCTCCCTGGCAATGCAGTCTGTTGCGGGGAATAAGAGACGATGCATTCAGCACAAGAGAAGCTATTAACGAAGCCCGTCTCCAGTCAGCCCTTGAAGGGCCAGGCATCATATCCGCCCTGATGCAGGGGTTTAGCACGATGGAAGTAGGTGCCAGAGAGAACGTGGGCTTAATCTCAGCTCTGGAAAGACTGATTCCCTGGGACAACAAGTTCCCAATCTTCACATCAAGAGGATGGCCAGTGCAATGGTTAGGCCGCTAGCCGAACACCCATGAGACGTGGTTGCAGCTTCCTGTCCCGCCACAGCCTTTCTGTGTGACCTTGGGTTAGCCACTTAAGACCAGGTCCTCAAATCTCTTTAGGTGCCTACCTCCCATTGATCTGAAAGGGAATTAGGTACCTAAATACCTTTGAGGATCTCTCTTGCTTCAGTTCCTCCTCTGCTCCCAAAAAAACAGGGAGGATAGTGCTTCCCTAACTCAGAGGGATGTTGTGAGGCTGAATACATATAGATTGTGAGGAGCTCAGGTACCATGGTAATGTGGGCTAGATAAGCCAGGTTAATGACCTCCAGTTATTATGATAACAATGTATGAATATAATGAGGCATTAGTTACTCAGCCCTTTATCCTTCTGGAGTAGATTAAATGAGATCCATGCAGCTAACAGCTAACATCTTTCAGATTAGACTTTAGTAACTGCTTCATGTGGCTATAAAACCCAAAGTGTTCTCAGACGATGGTTTCCACTTCTGTATGCGCATCACTATGCACACAAATAACTGCGCACGCTTTCTTGAGCACTCCCACTTACACGTGTAGGTGACAGGATTGGTAATTGCAAAACCCACCATATCAGGCATTTAATCTATCCCACTGCCTATTATTAGTAGTAGTAGTAGTAGTATTCTTAATATTATTTTTAATTATTGTATTATTTATTTATTTGTATTATTGTAATCCTTAGGAACCCCGATCCTGGAACAAGACCCCATTGCACTAAGCTCTAAATAGCACTAGCAAGACCCCATTGCACTAAACCAAAAGATGGTTCCTGGCGTGAAGAGCTAACCATCTAAGTATAAGCCAAGAGATAACCACTGGATACAGACAAACAGGGGAGTACAAGGAAATAATAAGACAGTATGGGTCAACACGATAGACAGTGGTCTCAGCAAACCAGAAGTCTAGCTATTCTCAAGTTTTCTGTAGGCTTCGTAGCAAAGGAGAATTTTAAGGAAGATTTGAAAGAGGATAATAAAGTGGCTTTGCAGATGTCTATGGGGTGGTCCTCCCAAGCCAGAGGGGGTCTCATGGGAGTAATAATTTGTGCTTGTTTTAAAATGTAACAAGTAGGAGATGAAGGCTGGCATCATTGGCCAATTGGAAGTGAGAACTGTCCCCTCGATAGTGAATGAGAGATCATCACTAGGGTCGGGATAGGCAATGAAGGGCCTATAAAAGTAAAGACTGTAACTACCTTCATGGAACTTGGCGGGAGGAGGCCAGGTTGCAGGCGGGAAGAATTTAGAGAAGGCACCGGGAAGCCAGCCTGTGTGTGCACATGGCTGAAATGCTAGCTGCGGGTGCGCTATCTTTATAAATCGTTTCTTCGTAAGGAGCCAGTTTCGGTTTAGGAGCACGGCATCCTCTCCCATTATTACCCGGCATACTGTGCACGAAACAAAGATAAACATGTTGGAGTTGATGATGGAAGGATGCAAAGAGAGGGTTGAGCTGGTGAAAGCAACAGACTAGGCGAATGGTCTTAGCAGCAGCATTCCGAAGGGACATGAGCAGGACAAGACCGTGGTTCTCCCAAAATATGGATTTAGAAGCCTAAATTGTTGGTGCCCGTTTTGGAGGATCTTGATGCAAAATCCAGGGGGACAGAGCCTCAGCTGATGTAAATCAGAGTAATTCCATTGGACTCATCCATTGATAAAAGCTGGGCCTAAGGCATGATGTAAGAGTGCGTCGTGTCATGCAAGTGTAACACCGACAGACCCCAGTCGTCATCAAACCTCTTAATGCAAGATCTTCTACTGCATGAGCTAAAAGACTCATCTCACTTAGCCGGGGCTGGAGCAGGCTCCTCACTCTGTAGCTGGCCTAACCGCCATGAGAGGGGGACAGCTTGCTACACAAGCAGGTAGGGGTTACACAAGCCTTCTGTTTAAGGGCGAGTTGTAACCTTTGTGACTTACATCCAGTTCTACTTTCCAACTCAATGAATGCTTCCAGGTAATGAACAGATCCGAGAAGACACATGGATGATCTGCAAGAGAAAAAAATTAATTAGGCTCCCAGCCCTGCAACGTGCTTGACATGGACAGACCCCTGCAGTGCACACAGAACTCATTGCTGGGTCAGAGTCTTAGCTGCAAGGAATTATTTATCCAGAAACAAGGTGCTTACGGTATCCCTAAATCCCATTAACCGGCTTCTGCGTTCGCCAGAAACCTGGGATTGATTTAATTTCCTTAACCATTCCATAGAACGCTTCACATATTCCTTCTCTACCTCATAAAAAGCAGTGTGAGACCAGATCCTTTTTCCAGAACTTCTGCCAGTAACATGAGCCATTCCTTCTGCACAGGAATCGACCTTGGCTGGGTGGTTGTTATCACCCATCCTAAGAGCCTCATATCCCTTTGCTTTAATTTCCACTCAGCTCTTTGGTTTGCCCAGCCCTGTCAGCCTTATTCCAGGCTTGAGGAGCTTCCGTTTCCAATCATTTACAACCAACGTTATGGTTGGCCAGATCCTTGGCTGGTGTAAACCACCGTAGCTCCATCGACTTCAAAGGGAAAGTGTCAGCAGAGGTTCCGGCTCAGTATCTTGAAACCCCGGCTTACTTTGCCATAATGCATACATCAGTGTTCTCTGGCTTCTGCAGCATCTCCTCATTCTCTGCAAACCTGGCCAATGTTACTGGGATCAGATAAAAGCAGGCTATCATCTTAAAAACAACTCATTTTAGCTTAACTGATTGCCGGTGCTGTTCTCCGTATGTGAGTCCAATCCTGTGACATGAAATTGCTTTCCAGGTCTTGTTCCCAGAAAGTCTCCGATTTCTGCAGTTAATTACTTCCGTTTCTTAGGAACTCTTGTATATACAAGGAGCCAGTTGCCCCTCCCCTTTTCACAGTACCTCTCTTCATTTGGGCCCTGATCCAAAGTCCACTTAAGTTAATAGGAGTTTTTCCACTGACATCAAACGGTTTTGAAGTAGGCCCTTGAAGTATTGCCTTTTCTCAGTCATCCCACATTCAACCATGTATGTTCTCACGTTGACTCATGTAATAAACCCATGTTGAAGTATATGTTTTCCTGAAATTGGGTCTCATTTGAAGGTGGGAGAAAGAAAGAAAAAAAAGTCTCTGTGTAGGCCGCCTAGACTCACACTGGCTTTTTACTTTTATTGCTGCTATATTTGCACTGCGACCTCCTATTGAAATCACTGTTCAGCCCAAAGTGTGACTGTAGGATTGTCTTCCACATACGTACTCCACAGTGGGCGTCTTTCAGATTGTTTTCCCCTAAGATGCATTAATGTTGTTTTCCTCCCAAATTGAATCTCATTTTGCGATGATCTGCTCATTTTGCCATTTTCCTTACTCCCTTTGGATTGTTTCTCTTGACCTCTCTTATTTTGCAACACCTCCCAATTTGAGACAGCTGTGAATTTCATTAGTCGATTTTCTCCCAATCACTCAATTAGACCAAACATGACTCTGATTGCTATGATCAGATTGTCAGTCCAGTTAGCCCGGCAGCCTGCTCCTGGCATTGTCCCACTAATTGATGCCTAGGAAGGTGAAAATCCCCACACGCCTTAGTTGAAGTCACTATATTTCACTGGTGGCAAAACTATTGTGGATAAATTCCCAGTTTAATTCTGCAGCTGTCTCCAAGTTTGTCTGGTCCATGCAGGATGATAACGGTCCCTTATTTGCATTTTAATTGATCTACTAGCCGAATTAGGACAATGCTCAGAAAATGAATTCTTGCTGTCCTTTTTCTGCCTAGGCCCTAAGGTCTCCAGTTCCCACTGTGATGGATGGATTGCTGTAAAAAAGCTTCTCTTTATAGCAGGCCTGACATTTGCGTATGTGGGTACGGACAGGGTTTAAAAGAAAGGAGGAATATGAAGGAACACAGAGAAGCAGGGCAGGCTGGAGCCGCAGGATGGCCTTGTAGTTAAGATCCTAGATTAGCACTCGTGAGATCTGCGTTTAATTACAGCCTCACTGTGGGACCTGGGCTGCCACTCTCAGGAATCAATTTCAAGAGTACCATCATTGGGTCTGCCCCTGTATGCAGGAAACAAGAGGGGATGGGAGGCTCCCTATGTACAGCCTAGCCCTAAATGTGTCATAAGGGACCTAGACAGATGACACACCCTCTGGCAAGACACATCAACGTCGTCTCTGAGCACCTACTGTTGATTGTACAGAGCAAAGGATTGTCCGCTAGCCAGCGACAAGGCAGAACTCCTCAGATCCCTGTTTAAACAGGGAGCCCCACGAGGTCTCCCCATCTGGTGCTCGCACAGCAGCCTGTCTCCTGTCACACAGAGCAGAACAACATCACCCCTCTCCCAGCTCTGTTCCTTTGGCCTGTTGCTCAACGCCGGAGGATGCCAAGTAACAGGTAATACGTGGCAACAGCCCAAGCGGAGGAGGGGATGGATGTGGGAGGGCGCTGCAGGGATTGGCGCTAGAGAGGAGGGGGGGTAAACAGCAAGTTCACAAAATTCACACGCAAAGTTTAATTCATGGAACGAGAGGTTTGGACTTGGGAGAGCTGAGTTCCATTCCGTGCCCCTTCACAGGTTTCCTGTGTGATCTTGGGCAACAAGAGACTAAAATCCAGTTCCTCAAAGGCATTTAGGCTGCTAACGTCCAGGATCTGGGCCTCAGACTCCCTGTGTCTCAGTTCCCCATCTGTAAAATGGGGATAAAGAGTGTTTCCCTCCCTCCAAGGGATGTTGGGAGGATAAATTCAATCATGAGTGCGCTGTGCTCAGATACTCTTGTGATGGGCACCATAGAATTGGTACGTATGTTGTGGCTGTGATGCTCTCTGTGGGGAGCACCTTGGCCACACAGAACTGTATTGTGGCAGCCGGTACAGTGCCCCGTTCTTGCTCTCCGCAAAACACGCACCCCTGCTACTGGAACTAAAGGAGAATCTCCATTCCCCAATAGCCAAGTGGGATTCAGCTAGGGAAAAGTGCAAATTCCACAGCTGAAGGGAAATCATTCAGAACGCATACACTCAGCGGGAGGGCTGAAACGGGGAAGCAATATGCTGCAAGACTTGGGATCACAGGGGATAGCAAGATGGGCGTTAGAAGTGTGCTGTTTTGGCAAAGTAAAGCAATGCAACATGTGGCTGTATAGATGCTAGTCCCTCTCCCAGGATGGCAGAGAACAGGTGGCAGGGAATACATTTGTTGAATACACAAACAATTTTAAAGGTGCTACAAGCCAGGAAGAAAGGGACTGATCTATTACAGAGAGTGATGATTCTGTGGGAGATAGTATAGCCTAGTGTGCAGGGCAGTGGGCTCAATTCTTAGCTCTGTCACTCGCTTTCCTGGTGACCTTGGGCAAGTCACCGCTCTCCCTGTGCCTCGGTTTCCCCATCTGTAAATGGGGATAATGATATGAGCTCCTTTGCAAAGTGCTTTGAGATCTAAAGATGAAAAGCACTATGCAAGAGCTAGATGGTATTCTAAATATTGTCTATGGCCCACAGATGGTTGCCTTAGATATAGGTAGCTAGATACAGGAAGAATCCCTAATCTATTCAGATAGAACAGGGCAAAATCCAAAGACTACCTGTTGGAAAATGGTAGCTAAATTCATTTAGGGCCAAATCCTCTTCTCATTGAGCCCGGTGACTTTAGTAAGAGCTGGACAGGGCCCAAAATTTTCATACATAAGCCCCTAAAATGAGGCAAGTAAATCCCTACATAAGAACCTAAACAAACGTGGCCTGATTTTCAATGTTTTAAACACTCACAGCTTCTTTCATCTTCAATGGGAGCCGGAATAGGCCTGTACTGTCAAGAATTCCTGGCAATCTTGTTCTCTCCCTCGTCCCAGTGATCTTCATCACATCAGTGGCTGGGCTGCTGGAAGAGACAGGGCCCCCACATGCGATGGAGGAAAGGGTACACTTTACCGGGGCCCAGAGGCCCTGAGGGGCCCAGCCCAGACTGCAACCCCAATTACGTGTGTGGGAGGGGGCCCGTGTTACAAGTCTGTACTGGGCCCAAAAAAATTATGCTTGGGCCCTGGGAAGAGGTGGTTGGAAGTTGCTTTTCAGATGTCAGATCCATTCAAACTTCTTGTCTTCTGCTCTGAAACCAGAGATGGGATAAATTAATTTCGACTCCATAGGTCGCTGAAGGGAAGGCAACAGCTGGAAAGGAAAAGGAGGCCTTGTATTTTTTTTTTAAACCACCCGTCCACATTCTGATGCAAAAGGTTGAAATGTGTAAATATTTCATACAAACACACATTTAAAAAAAAGGCAATACGGCCTTTGTCCTCTCCTTAATCCTGTGCATGACTCCAGTAAGCAAGTGCCGAAGAAGGATGGCTCAAGAAATGCACTGGAAGTTGTCTCTCTCCATTGCACCCTCATCTGCAGGATCACCCTGTTTTGACGCTGTGATTGATGGAAAGGCTCTATCAGAAAGGCGAGATTTCCATGACGGCAGCGAAGGGAATATGTTTGACATTACTGGGAAACATGCCCTGATCATGCTGCCCTTGACCACAAGCAGACGCTGGTCCTTAGTGACTCAGTTACCTCTCATAGTTAATTGTAGCAATTACATCAGAGGAACTGTCAGACTTGATCAGACCTGAGGTCCATTTAGTCCCGAATCCTCTCTCTGACAACGGCCAGCACCAGATGCCTTAGAGGATGTGATTCCAGGCAGGAGGCTGATAGGAAGAGAGAAAGCACTTTGAAGAAATCACTTCCTCTATCACATCTGCTGTGAGGAGGGCATCTGCCTTCAAATTTTATAAGGCAATCTTCACCCTTAGGATCCTGCTGGACTCTTCACAGCTACGGGATGCCCAAAGAGATGCGCCTGTGAAAACGTCCGCGCCCATCTGTGTTGGGCCAAACCCAGCACTCCCGCCAATCGGATATAGACCTGGCCATGGCTGATGCCCGTGCTGAGGGCTCGACTCCCGCCGTTTGCACTCACTGTGTCTAGGAATGCAGCTACGTGCTCTGGGAAAGCTCCAAATGGCCCAAAACGCAGCAGCCCGCCCGCTCAGCAGCACACATCACCAGGAGCACATCTCACGGGGGCGCCATTGGCTCCCTACAAAACAGAGTCCAGTTCTTTGTCCCTCTCTGGGAAGGGATCTAGCTGGCTGAGAAACCGCTTCTTTCTCTGAGACCAGAACCTCTGTTTTCCATATAAGCGAGACTTTCAGCCGAGGAGACAGAACTTTCACAGGAGCCGCTCCTAGACTACGGAAGTCATTGCCACAAAGAGGTAAGTGAGATCACGGCACTCACGGCATTTACTAACTAACTCACTAACTATTTGAGTGAGGTTTCCCTCCACAAGTCCTTCAGGCATATGCATGCAAAAAAACCTGACAAACAAATCAAGCTACCGGGGAGAGGGGAGGAGAGGAAGAGAGCGGCTTTCATTTCTAATGTAAACACTCGGCAGGTGCTCACGGCGGGGACCATATAAAACCAGAAATGGAGAGTCTTGTAACTCAGCAAAATCGGTGGCTGGCCTTTCAAGGGATTTGGGGCTGAGCTGCACGTGTGTCAGGCTCAGCCCATCTCCCCAGGCGAAAGGAATGAGCGTCGCTCCTGGGACAAAGGGACCTTGGCTCTGGGAACCAGGCTTTCTGGCACATATAAGGGCAACCTGTGCTCAGTGCGGAGGGAGGCTAGATTTGTGAATGAGCGTTATATTAAGAGTGGGGGGGATCAGCCAGGGAAAGGCTAATGAGGGGGCCAGGCTGAGTACATAGGAAGAGGCCCTGGGAAGGAGAAACAGGTAGCTCAGGTTACAGGGGCAGAGAGCTCAGTTGTTTAGGGTTATTGGTTTGGGTTTCCTCTATGCTGCCCCCATGCCAGGGGGTGCATCTGCCCCTGCAGGGCCCCCACATGGGGGGAGGAGGGGGAAGGGTACACTTTACCAGAGCCCGGAGGCCCCAGGGGGGCCAGGCCCAGACTGCAACCCCCATCACCATGAGGAAAAAATTGAGGCTCAATTGTAGATCCTGCCTGAGAATATTTATAGGAACTTATTTCCCTGGATCTAGGTATCTATTGTCCAGATCTTGTGAGATTTGCTGGAGCCAGTCAGAAGCAGTGTTTGTGCAGTCTCAAGTGAGTTGCTGGGCCTGCTGGCCCTTCTCTAGAATAGCAAGTGCTTGTGCAGTTAAACTAGGACTTGTCGTGTCAGACTGAGAAAGAGAGAGAGATTTGTGCTCCTCTCTGTGACGTGGTCTAGCATATCAAGGTCAAGAACTACCAGTCCCAGAGTTCCTTGTGCAGAGGCAGGAGGGAGGGACAGCTGGTGGGCGGGGCAAAGCAAAGCACTATAAAACAGCGGGAGCCAGTGCTGCTGCTGCTTGGGGTAGGATTTGCAGGCTCAAAATATATGTGAGTAAGTGTCTAATTCACTCACAGTCACACACACCCCACACACACATACTGCCATGTCTGGTGGGGGTTATAAATACAAATCAGGCAGCCGGAGACCTAAGGCGGTAGAAGAAAGGGAACTAGAAAAAGCTAAAGGACAGCAATCTATCCTCCAGTTTTTCAGATCAGGCAAGGCCTGTCTGCAGTCAGGCAGTATGCCACCTGGGGGAGCAGATGAACGAAATCAAGACATTGACAGGATATGGTTCCTTTATAATGACCAAAAAGTTACAAAATAGTCAGTGAACTTGTAGGACTCTCAGGCTGGGTGTTCTGTTAAACACAAATAGCAAAGGGGGGGGCATATTTCAGAAATGTAGAATATGTAACAGTAATTTCACAATTCAAACTTTTTTCATGGCTCCTGGGATTGTAGGTATGGGCTGAGGGGTTGTGGTAAGTGTGGGGGAGGGGGCCCGTGTTACAAGTTTGTACTGGGCCTGAAAAAATTATGCTTGGGCCCTGTGCCCGTGCCAAGAAGGGATCAATAGGAGGAGGGAGGGAAGTGCCTGGCATGAGACTGAGTTTGGAAGATTCGGCTTTGTGGTTCTGTTTGGCGTTTTGATCAGACGCTGGACTTCTATGCCTCACCCAGAGAGCTAAATCACATCAGCAACTTTAAAAGTGCTGGAAGCCAGCGGATGACCACTGGAGAGAGAGAGAAACTGAGGCAGCAGACAGGCCTGAGACCAGACCAGGGAGATCCCTGCTGAATGGAGGAACTGTGCATTTCCTCAGATAGCACCAACACCCAGGAGGGAGGGGAACTGTTTAGGTTGTTCCAAGGTGTGTACCTGTAATAATGGGGATGAAATTGATCAAAGGGCAACTGAGGCTGATTAATGGGGAAATGTTTTATTCATTCCATCTACTAGAATAGTCTCCAAGAACACTGATGAAACCCTTTTGCTTATGACATTGAGATAGCTGAAAAGGGCAAAGCATTGGAAAAGTTACTGCGCCGGGAGTAGGGGTGAATTAACAGACGCTTTCCATTGTGGATTTTTAGGAGTGTGGTGCTGTGTTGAATCCAAATGCTGCTAATATTGCTATGTCAATCACACACCTCTGGAGAGCTGGGGCTGGAACCTTGATCTTTTAGCTTCAAAACTGCTTGCCGCTATCACTTACATGGAAGGTGAACTCTTCTAGCAAGCAGTAGTAGCAAGCTTCCTAGCCTCTCTGTGGGTTAGCCGTTAGAAGGCAATGCATGCGTGCCACTATGGTACTGCCTGTGTCTAACTTCAGCTCAAGAACCTTCTTTCCTGGGCCCGGTGGTGGAGATGTGGGAAGGGATCTGTTATCTGATTAGAATCCATGGAAGCAGAGGGGGAAAAGAGTGCAGAAAACGGTTCAGTCTCCAACACTGGACCTGTTCAGGGGCCACTCGCTGCCACTCTATGCTAAATTCGCTGGCAGTTTTCCTGCTGTCACAAGCCCTGTAAAAAGGCTGGGTGCTCAAGAGTTAGCGAGTAGGCAAAAGTGACCCCTACATGTCACGTACTGTGTGCACAGCTGTACGTGTGTGCACACACCGCTGCTGACCGTGCCGTTCCCTTTGGCTAGAGCGTGCTGAGAAAGGAAATCAGTAGAGGAGCCAGACCTGGGAACGTTTCTCTTGCGGTCTCACCTATGGCCAATAAACTCTCTTTGGGAGCAGCGGGGCCATGTGCTTCCTGGAGTTAATGAATTTACGCCAACTGAGGAGTCATAGAGCGTAAAGCCAGAAGGGACCACTGGATCATTTGGTCTCCTGTATATCACAGGCCATTAAATTTCACCCAGGATCTGGCCTGTCATGCTGGCAAAGGGCTCAATTCATCCCTGCTTCAACCCTGTTGGCTACCATGGAGAGACAGCCAGGATGACTCTGCCCATGGATACCGGTATGATACACCAAATGATTTGGGAATGTCCATAACACCCCCTTTGCAAAGCTAGCCCCAAGAGAAATGGACCTGGATTGTTTTTGATAAAGGACATAATAGCACCTATTCTTGGCTGTGCCTTTGGCCTGTGGAACTCATTGACACAAGATATCCTTGAGACCAAGAGTTTAATGGGATTAGCAGCTATATGAATAACAAGGGATAGCCACAGTTAGATTAGGCATAAACCCTCATGCTGCAAGGCATAAACCAACACCCACCTTAGAGTTTCTTACATCCTACCCGAATCATCTAGTACTGGCCCCAGTGGAGTCAGTCCCAGACTAGATGGACCAATGGGCTGATCCCATGTTGTATTCCTATGCAGAAATTCTGTGCAAACCTTGTACTCCTATGCGGGTACGGGGATGGGGTGGAAACACTGAGTTTAGAGAACCTGGAGACAGCAAAGAGGTATATTCCAATTCCACAATCAAGAAAGAGGACAACGTAGGTTAAAAGCCCACCATGGTTCAGTGGCAAAGTGAAGGCAGCAGTTAGCAATAAAAAAGCAACATATCACAAAGGGGAAAAGAGAGAAAATGATAGCAATCAATATGAACTAGGAGTTTTGAAGAGCAGAAAGTGGAGACGGAAAGCTAAGGCCATCAGGGGAAAATCCATGGCTGGCAGGGCTAAAACCAAAAACAACACAAAAGCCCATCTCCTTATTAAGTATATTGGGAACAAAAGAAATCCTAGTGAAGGCGCAGGCCCATCACTAGATGGAGATGGTAAAACTGTTACCAATGGTGCAGAAAAGGCAGAAGTGTTCAATACATATTTCTGTTCTGCATTCGGAAAGATGCAGGATGAGATCTTCGTATCACATGAGGATGATGAAGTCCTCTCCCGTCCATTAGCCACTGAGGAGGATGTGAGAGACCATCTAATCGGGAGAAACATTTTAAAATCAGCAGACCTAGCTCACGTGCACCCAAGAACCCTAAAAATGGTGTCTCAGCAGATCTCTGGCCAGCTGACGTTCATTTTTAATAAATCTGGGACTACCAGAGAAATGCCAGAAGACTGGAGAGTGCTAATGTTGTGCCAATCATCGAAAAGGGCAAGTGAAATTAACCGGGTGACTATTAACCTGACATCAGAAACAGGCATGATAGTAAAACATCTGATATGGGATTTCAGCTGATAACGAATTAAAGAACAGCAATAATTAAATTAATGTCAATCAACATGGTGTTATGGAAAATAGGTCTTGTCAAAGCTGATTTCATTCTCTGAGGAGATTACAAGTTTGATTAATAAAGATAACTGCATAGATGCAACATACTTAGAGTTTTGTAAAGCCTCCTGCCATGGTGATTAAAAAACAGCGCTATACAGTATTGATGGAGAACACATTAAATGGATTAAGAATTGGCTAATCTCAAACAGTAGTTGTCGGTAGGGAGTCAACATTGAACGGGGGCGTTTCTAATGGCTCTACAGGGATGGAAACTTGGCCTGACGCAATTCAACATCTTTTTTATCAGTGATCTGGAAGTAAATCTAAAATGACGGCTGATAAAAATTGTGGTTGACACAAAGATTGGGACAGTGGCAAATAACGATTGAGAACAGGGCAGTCATACAGAACGGGCTGGATCAAGTGGTAAGCTGGGCCTATTCAAGCCAAATGTATTTGAGCACATCCAAATGCAAAGTTATACATATAGGAGCAAGGAATGAAGGCTGTACCTGCAGCATGGGGGACTGTATCCTGGACAGCAGTGACTCTGAAAAGGCTCTAGAAATCATAGTGGATAAGCAACTCAATGCAAGCTCCCAATGCGCTGCTGTGGCAATGAAAAAGGGATAAGAGGATCCTTGGATGTATAGACAGGGGAGTAATGAGCAGAAGTAGGGAGGTGGTTGTACCTCTGTATGTAGCAGGAGTGAGACTAATACTGGAATATTGCACTCAGCTCTGGTGCCCTTGTTTCTAAAAGTATCTTGAATAATCGGGGAGGGTGCAAAAAAAGAGCCACAAAAATAAGTCCAGGGCTGGAGAAAATGCCTTACAGTGAGATACTGAAAAACTCAATTTTGTTGAGCTTATCAGTAAGAGTGAGAGGTGTAACTTGATTAGAATATAAATACCTTCATGGAGAGAAAATAGCGGGTACTAAATGACTCTTTAATCTCATGAAGAAAAGCATAAAAACAACCAATGGCTGCAAGGTGATGCCAGACAAGTTCAAATTGGAAATAAGGCGCACATTTTTTAATAGAGAGGGTGGTTAACCATTGGAGCAAACGACTAAGGAAAGCAATGGATTCTCCGTAACTTGACATCTTCAAATCCCACCTGGACTCCTTTCTGGAGGACGTATTCCAGCCAAACACAAATTATTGGGCTCAGTTCAGGGGTACCTGGCTGAAATGTCATGGCCTGTGATATACAGGAAATCAGAGTAGATGATCTGTGGTCCCATCTGGCCTTGAACTCTATGAAGAGCTTACCGTTTACATAGCTAAGACAAACAGGATTTTACAAATAAAGAACTGCAGCCTGTGGAGAGCTAGTGACCAAACTGACAGAGGGAGTCAGTAACAGATCTAGGATTTGAATTCAGCTCTTCCAAGGTCTAGGCTTGTACCTTAACTGCAGGACCATCTTTCCTCTTTGCATAGGCCTGCTGCTTCTCTACCCCCTTTTTCTCTAGAACAATTTTATTTCACATGCTATTTCGCACTTCCATTAAAAACAATTTTCCACAGGAAGGTATTTGGATTTTATTTCTGATATGGCTTTTTCTTCCTGCACAATGTTATGGGGACAGAAAAGAATTACTTTTGGGTAATGCCTGTGGGCTATTTGAAAATCGACACCATGGCAAAAGCTCTATACATTGCTAGGAGCTCTGTGTGTGTGTATTTGGTAGGGGAGAAATGGAGGCAGATTAGACATAAACCCACCACGGCCCCGCAGAGGTTGCTTAGCATTCCTGGCCTAGTACAAAGTGACCTTCAAAAGGCAGAGCTTGTGATTTCCCTGCTGTGCTAGGCAGAACAGTCCCTAGGAGACCACTCTTGCAGGCCGATGTTAGAGCACTCTTGCTGCTCCTCTAATAAGTGATGGTTGCTGGTCCAGTCTTCAGGCGCAGGGGCTGTGGAAAGATGGTAGGGGTTGGAGGCGTATTTGCCTCCTCGTCTGAGACTGATGCTCTGCTACCGGACCAAGCATTGCAGACTGCGTGCAGGAATTGCTGAGAGAACAAAGAGCTAGATTGCTTTAGCAGCACAGAGGCCAGCCAAAGAATGGGAAATGGTAAGGCCCACATTTCCAGGAGCGACCACTCAATCTGAGTGCCTTGATTCCTGGGTGCCCAGCTCGAGACACATACTTGTTTGAAGCTGGCCACTCAGGAGATGTCTACACTGTCCTAAGACAACCGCAGCTGGCCCGGGCCAGCTGACGCAGGCTCACGGGTCTCAGGCTGCAGGGCTATGAAGCTGCACTGTAGACATTCAGATTTGGGGTAGGGCACTGGCGCCCTCCTCCTTCATGGGGTCCCAGAGCACCAGCTCCAGTCCAAGCCTGAACATCTACACTGCGATTTTACAACCCCACAGTCCAAGCCCTGTAAGATCAAGTGAGTTCACATGGACCAGCCCTGGGCATTTTATTGCAGTGTGGACATACTCTATGGCACAGCTCCACAGTGTTATTTTGGCTCTGATTTTCCATAAATTTCAGTGGAAATTAGGAGCCTGAATACCTTTTGGGAATTGAAATTCTGAGGCTCTCCCGTTTAGTGGCCGCTTTTGACAGCTTGGCTTTCCCAATGGCACTCCTGAATGGCACGAAACATTTGTCATGGATGAAAACCAGCCGTCAGCCATTGCTGTCAGGGCATGAAAAAGGAGCGGTTGTTGCAAATCAAATTGAAGTCACATGGCTCATCCCAGGCAGCGAGGAAGCTGGAGTTAAGAAAACACAACTTTATTTGTCCTACCAGTGGGAGAGGACATGGTGTGGGTAGTAGCCGCATTCTAGATGGCTCGCAGAGGGGGAAAGAAGTGTTTTCTTTCCTCGTTACTCTGGAACAGTTCTTTAAAGGCTTTGATATTGTTTTATTAAATGACCGGTATGGAGCAAGCGCTCTGGTCAATAGGAGTTCTCAGCTATACGTTACATTTCTACCACGCTCTGACCGTGACAAACCTTTGACTTTTCTCAGAGGCTATGAAACATTTATGTAGTAAACCAGGGCCACAAACATATCACAGTCACCAGCTGAGGTCGCACCTCGCTGTGCTGGTACTAAAAGCAGAAGCCCCTGTTGTTTGAGTTAAAGTATCCCTGATTCAGCAAACGTTTAAATATGGGCTGAAGTTGAAGTCAATGCAGTTTAAACACAGGCTTAAAGTTAAACACATACTTAAGTGCTTGATTGTAAGAGGGCCTAAATGTGTTTTTCTTCTGATCAGAGCTTAGCATATAGGTCTTTAAGGAGTCTTACAAGGGCAGGAGATATAGCTGAGTCTGGGAAGGTGGTATTAATACATACAGTCAGCTCAGAACATTGATTGACCAAAGCAAAAAGTTGATGGGAGAACAGGTGAGTGTCATGTAGTACCAGGCCTACTGAAGAGTCAATAAAGCCACAAAAGACGTACATCTATGCACCCGTGACCCCAAAGAACAAACAGGAACTAACAAAAATTGACTTTCTACACTGCTTGCTTCTTTCTCATAAACTCTGCCCCAGCGCGCTACAGGAAGCACGAACGGAATTGACAGTGTCTCTTGGTTTACGCCAAACATGTTTACAATTCCATCTCTAACAAGATACAGCATGACCTCAGGTTGACTTTCAACAGAATCTCCCACCACAATAGGATCTTGTGAAGTGGCAGAAATGAAGAGAACCAAATGAGCTTATTCTACTCTGTCTTTCCTTTATGCAATTTTAAGCAAAGAGAAAGCACTGCAAAGAATATTATAAGATACCATTGGAACGCTTGATCCCACTGAGTGTTGCAGGGAAGGGCCCCTGCTATAAAACTAAGGTTTCATAATATTAGTGTCTTGGACATTGCTTAGCTAGAGATTGTGCTGAGGATGGCGATGACTCAGGGATCTTCAGACTGAAAGAAGGACATTCTGCCTACCTGCAAGTAGCGTGGGTACTGGCCTACCAACCGCACTGATCACCTCTCCAGGTGAAATAGACATGCCCGCCGGGAAAATAATGAGTTCCTTTTTGGAGGGAGAATAAGTAGCTTGTCACTCACTCTCTGGCAGCAGTTAGAGGAGCAAGAGAGTAACCACGTTTTCACACAGCCTCCAAAACTGTGCCTCCAAAATTTCAAGACATTTGATTATTACACACAAGCAACAACCTGCATCTTCACAGGCAAACTAGGTAACCGCAATTGCTGAACTGCTTGCAGCGGACAGTGCATGCATAATCACACCCAGTTGTGTTTCTACAGGATGTCTCATTCATTAGTACTTTGCGAACTAAACCAGGTCTACAGCTTGACAAAGCTTCTCAACCTGGGGCAAAAATCTGTGGCCAAGGCCAGTGTGATGATTCCTTGCTCCTGGAGAAAGCACTCTCTCATGCCAGTATAGAGCAGATGGGACCTCACTGGTTAAGGCCTCATTGGAAAGATTCCTAGGTAGTAAAACTTTCATGGACCTCGCATTATGCAACTCAGAGGATGAAAGGCCAAGTCAATCCAGCTGCCATTTGACCCCTTGGTTCCATGGAGCATTGGTTTGTTAAACATGCATAGACAACAAAGCCATCCCTCCTTCACATGTTCCTGCAGACCACTTGAAGAAACAACACAGTTTGTAAGAAATCTGCATGCTACAGGTAACTATCTAAATCCAGCACATACCGAGGGATCCAGAAATAGACTCAGGTCTTCCTACACCAGATGTACAGGCCTCTACCACCTGAGCAACAAGATGTCTTCCCAGCTTGCTACGAATAAGGCCATTATCCTCTCAGAGCGATCACTCGTGCACGAATTACATTGTTACACAAAGCCGTTGAATTAAAGGGGAGGATTTTGAAGGCACACAGGGCAGTCAGGTGTCCAACTCCCATGGACTTTCAATGGAAATTGGGCCCCTCACCTCTCTTTTGTGCCTTTGAAAATCTCCCCCTCCATGTGCACCTTGATGTCTGAGTCCTCCTTTCAACGAGGAACATAATCAATCCACTGTGCATATGGATCTGTCAGCCAAGCATTTCTTTATAACCCTTACAGCTGCAAGGACTGACTTTTCAGAGTTATTTATTGCTGCATTAGCATTTTAGGCAGTTTTTCCTTGAGCCAAGCACAGTAGCCGCTTGTCTTCGGCACCAACGATATGAGAGGTGAAATCAATGTTCTGAAGGGGTTTGGTCTTGTATTCTTTTGCCGCATGCTTTTTCCTCCCATGAAGAAGGTCTCAAATTTGAGCAATCTGTTGTCTCTTTTCCATTGTATTGGCTTTAGATATATAGAGCGGAGATCCCTGTGATCAGTTATACACACAAACACAGCAAATCAACTGTTCCCAAGAAGGAGCTCTGGATGTTGGACAGTACAGAGAAAGATCTAGGCTCAGTTTCACAAAAGTATTTATGGGGCCTAATTCCCACTGATTTCGGAGGGAGTTTGGGGCCTAACTATCTTCGAGGCCCTAATGACTACAGCTGGTCAGGAATTTTTCGAGGAAGCGTTTTTGCATCAGAAATTGCCGATTCATCAAAACTGAAACAGTTCTCAGGAAAGAGTTGGTTTATATGAATTTCCCGTCAAAATATTTTTGGAAAAAAGTTTCAAAATTGCCAAAACATCCCACCTGGGCATTTTATTCAATGGAAAATGTCTGTTTTTCTGGCCAAAAATGCTTTTAAGTTTAGAAATTTAAGTGAATTAATAGTAAAAAAAAAATAATGTATTTTCAAGTCAAAATCAAAGGAAACATTGGGTCAGGAAACTTTTTGAGATTTTTGACATTTTATCCTGATTCGAGAGGGGAAAAATGTTCAAAATCTCAAAAATTCTCATGGGATGGGAAAAGCGTTTTCCACCCAGCCATACCAATGACACCTTTATCTAATTCTTTCCCTTTCTTCCCTCAGTTATGTGATCTCTAATGAATGCCAGCTTCTGGTAACTGCTGTGGACTGTCTTTTGTTAATGCGTTACCTTACGTAGTACAATTGTTACTGAAGGGAATTTGGTGCTGGATGTTGGCACTGGAAACGTCAGCCCTCTGGTTTCCCGCCGAGCAAATGAGCAAATTGAAAATCACCCTCATTGCCCTTCCCATGGGCCTGATCTCAACTAAGAGAGACCATCTTGATACGTCCAGTCAGTCTTTGAGACCACCGCTGAAAGTAACCGGTGAGGGGATGGACACATCTCTCCACTAAATCCTGGACTGAAACCACCAATTGCATTTCACACAGGCAAAACCACTATCAGATTATTTTCATCCACTTCTTACCAGGATTGGATCTGAGATAGTGTGCTCGCGGTTAAAGGCATGCTCACCTAGGACCATCTCCGCCAGCCGCCCGGTTACCCTGTGGTGAGCTTGCTTAATATGGTTTAAAGAGTCCACACAACCACTGTGCTATGGTTGAGGTGGAAAGAGATTTATGAAGCTACGCCATTCAGTTTAAATGAAGGGCAGATGGCTCCACTCATGCAAAATGGGAACAAACCACTCCACTCCTTGGTTTCAAAGAGAAATGCTGAAATAGAACAGGAAACGTTCTTGGGATGCTTCCCGTCTGAGCTAAACTGAGAGCAACTGGAAACCACAGCCACCGCTCATGGCCCTTTAAGGGATTTGGGTTTAGTTGGTGAGATTAAAGGCTAACTGAAGGTGGAGAGCTAAAGGAAGCAGGGAGACCTCTGCAGGAGACCTGGATCAGGGAAAGGACGTGGAAGGGACTTTCTGGAAGAGTCTCATTTGCAGAAACAGTGGTGGGAAATATATCTAGAAACAGCAAAACATTCAGGGTGGGATCTTGATCCTTTTTACTCCTTCATAGGACTGCATTAAGGCAGCCATAAATCCGGCCCTTAATGCAACCATTCCATTTCTACTGAACTGAGGTACTATGAGGACGAATTTAATCTAGGAAAATGCAATAGGACTACTCAACTTGCTGAACTGAGTTATTTGAGATTAGCCTGAATCAGTTGTCCCACTTTGTGGATGCAAATTATTGTGAAGTGTAAACTGATGCCACTTGGGAGACCTGTACCAGCTAAGGGAAAGACCTGTTGGGAAGACTGTGTATAAAGGAGTAGCAAGAAGCCTGGTGAGGCCAGAGTGGCAGGACTTGGTTTACCAGTCTTGACTGATATGGAGCTGTGTTTGTGTCTGAGCAATAACCGCATCCCTGGGAAAAGCGGCTGAAATGCTGACACTGGTGGGAGCTTCACTGGCTGGTGAGTCGGCCTTATGTGAGTGGGGGAAACTGAGCCAGAATGTGATCCTGGGTCTTGGGAGAACCTGCCACAGATGATTTTTCCAAAGACAAGAGAGGAATTAACATACTGGATCAGACCAGTCCATTTCCTTCTAGTCCAGAACTTCCTCTGCAGCAATTGCCAGCACCATGTGGTTCAGAGGAAGGTGCAAGAAATATTACAGGAGGCAGTTATGGGATAACTGACCTCAGGGTAAGTTTCTTCTTAACACTCCCACCCCCTCTTAAGTAGAGGTTGGCTTGAGTGATGGTTTGCATCCCTTCCCAAACACTTGACTTATCTTTTAATATTTACAATAACAACTCAAGAGATTCTTGTCATCCATAGGAATGTCTAATCCTTTTTGTATACTGCTAAAATCTTGACCTCAATGTTGCCATGTGGCAATGAGTTCCACAGGTTATTTTTGCACAGTGGGAGAGTATCATATTTCTATTTATTATTCTTAAATGTTGTTGCCTTCCAATTCCATTGTGTCCCATCTTATATTCTGAAACAGGATGAACAGCAGTGCCCAATCAACCTTCTCTGTGCCATTCATTACATTGTATCTTCTCTTATCTCTTCTCCAAGTCTTGATCTCCCCAAGAGATGAGCACATTTGCCTCTGAGAGTCAGGAGAGGAATGGTAGGAATTATTTTCCTTTCTGGCCTTGGAATATGCTAATCTATAAACAGTAGCGATGGTCAGAAATGTTTCCTCAAAACATTATTTTAACCAAAAAACAAAAATTGCCATTTTTGTCAAATTGGAAACAGCTTGAAAAACATGTCAGTTTTGACAACGTTAAAACAATGTTGAACCATTCCAATATTTTCAGAATGGAACCCTTTGATATATATATATATTTTTTTTTAAGGTCCAAAATCAGAATGAAATCTTTCGATGTATTGAAACAAAACTTTTGGATTGACCCCAAACAAATTTCTTGTGAAACTTTGTTTTGTGGGGACATTTCAATTTTTTAAACTTTTTTCCATATGGAACGGAAAAAACCCAGTCAGAATCACAAAATTTTCCCCAAGACAGAAAATCCAGCTCTGCCCAGCTCTAGTCAACAGCGGGTAGGATGCGTGAATCAAGCTCTTGTCTCTCAGGGACCATGATGGGCTGGGCCCGTAAGTTTGTTCTCATGGTGAAAGCTCAGAGTAGCTAAGGCAGCTCACAGGTCTGCCCGGGGATCATGGCATGGATGAGCAGAATGCGCAATAGCACAGGGCCCTGTCTCTGTTACCCTGGGCACAGTCCTAGAATCAGCTGTATAGAGAGACTGAATGACCTATCGCTCCCTGTGGATGGTTACATGAACCCTTGTGAGGTTCTCCAACTGCTGCTATGGCAAATGACTTGACAAAAGTGGTCCCCAAACTAAGCCCTGTCAGTGGGCCAAGGATGGCAACATCAGCGAGGAGCTACTTCTGCCGCAAGGGTGATGCCTCTAGGGGAATGTCTCCGCTGCAGCTGTGAGCACGCCT
Organism: Emydura macquarii macquarii; assembly: GCF_026122565.2. NCBI lineage: Eukaryota > Metazoa > Chordata > Testudines > Chelidae > Emydura > Emydura macquarii. Next base: position 5,665,462 of record NW_027133217.1, read on the forward strand.
CCCCACCCAGGTAGACAGCTAGCAAGGAAAAAACAGCAGTGTGAATGTTGTGAGTCAGGCTGGAGCTTGGGCTTTCAAGCCTAGAGGGTCAGGTGGGCTAGCACGAGTCTGTCTACCTGGACTAGGATGCTTGTTCCCAGCTGCAGTGTAGACACATTCTATTAGTCTCCAGGCAGTGACAATTCCTGATTCTTTTAGGGTTTCCCCAGTCTCTTGGACCAAGTAAACGCTCCAGCCCAAACGCCTTTCTGCAAGCTGTTACTTGGTCTTTCCGAGTCACCTTTGGTGTCCGTTCCAACCTGTGGCCAGGACCCGCACTTGGAGGCATGACAAACTCGAAGCAAGACAGAACTTGGCTGCAGAGTTCTTTGGACTGGTGAGGACAACGAAGGGTACAGACAATGAGGGGAAACTTGGCCCTTATGAATGCAAAATCCTATACGCAGGGAGAGGTACAAAATGGGATCAAATCATCACAGTTTGTCTTAATCTTTTCTTTTAATGCTGTCCTTTTTCATATAGCCAGGAACTAGAATTGCTCAGGGGAGGCATAAAATTGGGACAAGGAGCATATAAAGGACACAAGAGATTTTCTGTCTTAAAGTGAGGTGTAAACCTTAAACCTTAAAGTGGGATTTTACTCTGGAAAAAAATGTCACTGTAAGCAGAGCAGGTCCAAAGAAACAAGGACAAACATTCATAGCTTTGCCCAACAGTTTTCCTTGGCTTCCCCTTCCCCACCAAATTTTGAAATTTGAAGTATTTTGACCAGTTGCACAGCTGACCTGGGAGGGGTGTGGAAAATAGGAAGGAGGATTTATGAAAATTGTCAACACTACTTATTCTGAACCTCAATTTTTTACTCAAAATTGTGCAACTCAGAAATGTTCAACCACAGCACTAATCACAAGGTCCCATGTTCCGTTGTCTCTCAGTTTCTTTTCCACCAAGGAGAGACATCACTCGATGTACAGTGAGTCCCATTGAAACTAATGACTACTCATGTGCAGACATCTCTGCTGGACGGGGCCTAAACTTGTTCAGTTTACAAATAAAAAGCAGGTTTTCCTAACAGCTACTACTGCAAGCTCAACCTGGGGTTTGAAAGTCAAGCTGGGCTCTCTGGACCAGTCCCCGCTGGAATAAAATGTTGGTGGATTGTCATTGTCAGAGCTGGTCTCAAGCAAGTATTCACGCGTTTCAGGGCTGGGAAGAGCTCTTTGCAGAGTTCAAAGAAAGTGGCCTTTTGCTTTTGAAAGTTCTGCAGCCACTGTTCATCATCCTACACCTTCAGAACGATGCAATCCCACCAGTCACTACTTGTTTCCCGGGACCAGAAGCAGCACTCCACCGACTGCAGATGGCACGTTACAGCCTGCAGCAAACGGGAATTGTTTCGTTCTATGGCCTGTAGCAAGACAGCCTCTGTAACATTGCTATTTTCAGCGCTGCGGCTCCTGTCTCACCCTTGAAAATACTGTAGAATAAGTCGTGCAGTGTTTGTGATGCTCACAATAATAGTGCAGAGCTCCATTCCTCTCAGGCAATGGTGTGCATGCGGCAGAGAGTGAAGGGTTTGAAAAATGTCACAAAAAGGCAATCGTCTGTTTTTTTGGACTGGGACAAGAAGGGAGGAGTGGAGGAAGTATGTTTCATCATGGGAGGACAACAATCTTCCCAAACACCCCTGTGAGTAGTTGCACTGTGGGATAGCTACCCATGGTGCACTGCTTTGATTGTCAACGTAAACGCTGATGATGGGGACTCAATCCCCCGACGCAATGAGCATGGTATGATGACACTCCTCCGAATTCTGCAGCTCGGTTGGGTGAAGATTGATTTAAACTAAATCGACCTCACTCCACAGTGTAGACATACCCCTAGTCAAGGTGAACCCTAGTGGGGAACCTGTGTTACAACAGGACTAGACAAGAATTTGCTCTGTCCATACTATCCCCTGGCTTACACTACATGATTAGGTTGACATAAGGCAGCGTACGTCAACCTAATTATGTCAGTGTCCACACTACAACCTTGCTTCCACCGACCTAAGTCCCCTACTACACCGACATAATAACTCCATCTCCGTGAGAAGCACAGGGATTACGTCGGTGTAGTTAGGGTGATGCAGTGTCCATGTAAACACTGCAGGTTACTTACATCAATAGTTGGCTGAGTCGTGAAATTGACAAGAAAGTCTGGTGGACAACTAGGGCTAGATGGAGGGTTCCAGCTAGGGCCTGGCTGCCCCCTGGGCTCCCGGCTCCCCATTCCCAGCTGGGCTGTCCCGGGGTGTAGACATACCCTATGTTTTAAAAATATTTTAGCCAACATGTAATTTTAAGAATACATCTTTTTATCCAGTGTAGACAAGCTCTTTTCAGACTTGCGCCCGATCACTAAAGACCCTACGATCCTTGGTTCACGATTCTCTTCCTGATTCACCACCAGACTAGACCATGGCTCGGTTGCCCTTATCTGCATCTGTGTTTTGCCAATAGGAACAAAGAGTAGCAATAACGTATTTATTGGCATTAGTAACAAATACAACTCTCCCTTGGAGAAGAAGGATGACGCAGTGGTTCAGGGGCTAGCCTGGAACTCGGGAGACTTGCATGCAGTTCCTTGCTCTGCCAGAGAATTCCCGCATGAGCGTGGGCAAGTCACTTCATCTCTTTGTGCCTCAGTTCCCCATTTGTAAAACAGGGATAATAGCACTGCCCTGCTTCCCAGAGGGGTTGTGAGGGGCTCAGCGACTGTGGCAGTGAAGGTAACATGAATACCTGAGATGACATTGAGCAAACGTAACATGGAGAGATGCCGGTTGGTGGCTGGGATCAAAACCTGGGCCCTCTGGAGCTTAATGCATGAGCCGCCATTCCATGAGCTACGAGACCCATCTCTCTTGGCCAAGCCTGTAGCAGATCAGTCTCTAGCTGCCAGTATAGGGGGACAGGCCTGGGTTACACAAACACAAGGGGCAGACAAATTAACTAGGAATGTTTCACTCATAGACACTTTTCTGATGATCGCACTCAATGCTGTGAACTATCTAGAAATTTAAGATCTGGCTAAGACTGTCAGTAGCTTTACGCATTACAAAGCCTTGGCCCACAGGAAATTTGGGTTATTTGCGCCCGTTCCGAGAACAGACCATTTAGCAATCCTGAAGCTGTTTCTCAGTGTTGTAAGGTAATAGCTGAATAGGCTTCAGCCTTAATTGGTTCCTATTAGAATAGCATTTAGAGTTCACTTAAGAAAAGTAAATGCAACTATTCACTTGAAACCACACTTTCTTTTTCTTGAGCAAGATGTGCAATAAGCTCCTTCGCTGCAAAAATAATTAAACTTTCACTGGAAAACAGCTGAGCTACAGTTCGTTTGGAGAGAGCAAAAACTGTCATAAAATTCTGTGGCAATGAATGTTGGATTCTTTACCGAGGGTGCTGGAGCCAGCAGCTTGCCAGCTACCAGACTAAGTATAGTCTGTGCTAACACCCATAAGAGCTGGCCTAGTCTCAGTAGCCGTGAGAGAGAACGTCTGACTGCCCCGCAGAGTGATGGAGGGATCCTGAATCCTAGACCATTAAGCTTTAATGGTCACATTTCATATTACAGTTCTGCTTGTGACTAGCTTATAAAGAACTAATGGATGTTTGATTATATTTAGGCTGGGCAGAATTCAATTTTTAGTTTTATAATGTTGATGAATAATATTGATTGTTTTTATGCCTTGTTTCAATCTTTAATCACTTTTAAATTCTTACAGTTGTGGAAAATAATGGAGGGGGGGGGTCTGAAAATAATTATTTAATGATAGTAGACATTGAGAATCAAGGTTAGAGATTTATAACCATTAAAACACAAATTGTCAACATCATCTGTTAAAATATAGATTCCAAGACCAAAAGGGACCATTGTGATCATCTGGTCTGACCTCCTGTATGGCACAGGCTGGAGAATTCCTCCAAAATAATTCTTAGAGCAGGTCTTTTAAAAAAACATCCAGTCTTGATTTAAAAATTGTCAGTGATGGAGAATCCACCAGTATCCTTGGTACATTGTTCCAGTGGTTAATTACTCTAAAAAAGTATGTCCTATATACAAAGTAAATAGTTGTAAATCAAACTAAGTTTTCAAGCGGATTTTTCCTTACTTTGCCTTTCTGTACATTTGGATTATTACCAATGGAAATATTTTTTCATCAGTTTGTGTCTGCGTGAGTAGGGTGAAACTGACATTTCCTGATAAAAATCTAATCCTTCTAAGCTTAAATGTATCATGAATCAATTGTTGTAGAGTGTTATGGTGACCAATAGATTGCTTAACACTACGTCTTAGAACCACCTAGAGCACTTATTAATGATATGCTTGTGCCTTCAATGATGCATGAAACTCATTTCATACTTGCAACCTCTGTTAATCCTCTATTAAACATGTTAAGTGGGTCCACTTTAACTGTAATGGGACAGAAAGCGTCAGCTGGTGTAAATCAGCAGCTAAGACTCTGACCCATTCTGTTTTCCCCTTTTGAAACTTCTTTACTGTCCAGCCTCAGAACTGCAGTCACACCTGGGCTTGTCACATCTTCACAGTGTTGTTTCCTTCACATTTCCTTCTCTATTCACCAGCCTGGGTAATTAATTCCCTGAAATTGCCTTGGCACTGAGCAGATGCCAAGAACACCGGTTTTTGTTTCCTTCATCTGCTCCGAGCGACGTGATGCAAAAACAGAATTACATGGTGTGGCTGAGAGGTAGTATGGCAGCCAGACATTTAGGGAGTTTCCAGAGTTTTTTTGAGAGACACTGTTACATTTCTACCAGGGAACAAGAAAGCAGTGTGTGTACATGTGTGAATTCAGCACGGGTTCCACAGCTCTGGAGATGACTTTACTTATCCGGGTCTAGATCTTGACAGCCATAACTTGCTCCGCAGAGGGGTTGCAATAAAGGCCCTTCCTCTTCACTCCCCTGCATGGCCCTGACCAGACTGACTCTGGTTTCTCTATATTCACTTGACACTTCCCCCTGAAAGCAGGTGACCAGAGTGCGGGAGGAACCCTGAGTCAACCCCCTTCACTTACCAGAGCAGCTGGACAGGAGCTGGGGTTTGGATACAGCCCCCTGGGAGATGCACTAAATCATCTTCTGTGAGGTCAAAGCTGCTGCCCTGGGGCATGGCTTTGCTCTAAGCAGGGTGCAAATTGCTTTCGCCAGCCAGGGTGAACGGAGCTTTAGGTCTCTCTGGAGTGACTGATGGAATCTGCTGGGTATCTCTTCCGGTCTCTCTGTTCTGATTGTATGGGGAGCCTTCTGTCTAGCTGCCTTGCCTTACCTAGCCCTGACATTGCTGCTACAGGGGCTCCTTCCCGCAGTGTTTACTCAGCTACTATCGCTCGCTTGGTCTTTTGGTGATGCCTGTGCTTCCCTTGATCTCGAATCTGGCATCAGTCGCTTGTGGGTTGCTCAGCCCTTATCTCTTGCCTACACTCTTCCTCCGCCGAGCTCTGGCTATTGCTAACCGCTGATGAACAAGAAGTTATTTTTTCCGCCACCGAAATTAATCTCTCGCTTCCAGTAAGGGAGCTGAAAAGCAGAGGCTGATTACATTCTGATTCGGTCTCTGCCCATCAGATACGGATCCTGCTGCCACACTACAATGAACTGACAACGTGGGCTGCCTTTTCTTCCATGCAGCCCTGTCCTGTGGGGAAGTGTTCACTATCCTTTCTGCCAGCCTGTGAATAGCAAAATCACATCTGTTCCTTGCACGTCGACACCCATTCCTGCCCATTTCAGGGTGCACCGCTGCATTCAGAGCCAGACCTATGGATATGTCTGTGTCTGTGTAACAACCGCCCCTCTTAGTGATCTTCCAGGTTTGAAGCTGGGACCTTCTGCACTACAGACATCTGCCACTTGAGCTGAAGAAGTAACTCCATTAACTGGCATCAGTAGTAGGCTGTTATCCTCTGGTGGACCAGCTGCTAGCTGGGATGGTGGAACCCACTGCATCAAATGATATATGAGCTATGCAAGGTCATATCCTCATTTGATCTGAATGTCACCAGCTAAGCATCTGGCCCACCAAGCGAAGTCCAATGGGGATGAACTCATCCCACCTCCTACTGCCTAAAACAGACAGAGACTCCCGTTAGATCACCCCGGTACAGATGCGCTCTCAGGTTCTCATGGGTCCCGGTTCAAGCCAGAGGACAGGATAAACGCAATCACAGAACACAGGGCTGCACTTATCAATCAGATTCCTCCTGGTGTCAGGCTGAGAACTTGCACCCACAAGGACGGGCGGCAGGACTGGGGCATAATCTGGCGTGCGCCCCCGGCAAGGGGGAGATGAATGTGAGATGTTCACAGAGGACCTGACCCATCCAGCGAGGTGTTCGGTACCAGCAGCTCCCTTTGAAGACATGGGAGAGTTTATAGGTCCCCCAGGGTCTGGTCCAGAGCTAAGTTCAGCCCCAAGAAGGCTCACCTAGTGCAGCTGCAGCCTACGGCTCTGGGTTGGAGACGTAGTTTAGGTGGTTATGCAGGGCACATGCACAGAGGGAAGGATTCATATTTCACTCACACTGGTGACTCCCAAGGAGTTACTCTGGCTTTACATCCACGTATGTGAGAGCAGAACTAGGTCGGTCGGCCGTACGATCTCTGGCCGTCGTTGCTGAAACCAGCCCTAACGCAAGCCAGATGCCCAGATGGTGTAAACAAGCGTAGCTGCCTTGAAGTCAATGGAGCCATGCCGACTTCTGCCAGCTGAGCGGCCGGCCCTGCTGCCCGTATCCAGCCAGCGCCAGGTCACTCTTAAAGAAGTGAACTTTCTTGAAGGGAAAAGGACCGTATTAATAAAAGGGGCTCCAGTCATGAACCGAAGACTGCATTGCTCTGAGAATATCACCGGGCCGTAAGTCTCAACCGCATCACCGAATTTAGACGGTCGCCTTCTCCAGGCAGGGGCTGCCTTCCTCGGTTTCTGCACAGTACCACGCACGCTGCAGGCACCCAACCATATTTCCAACCCATCGCAATGAGCAGTCAGTCATTGAAATGCTCTGACAAGGCATCTGCTTGTTGTTCTTTAGTTTCTTTGGTTCCCTGGACCGTGGTGAGGTTAACCAAAACCAGAGCTTGCTTTACAATGACTCTTTGAACTTAATTCAGAGCGGACAGACACGGCAGGAGAAGCTGGTCTCCCTTACACTAACTTAGATCACCTTAGATGAATGGACACCTTCTTACCAAGGTGTGCCGGGGTCTTGGGGAGGGCAACTTACACACGACGGAGCTGACAGTAGAAATAGGGTGAGTGACACTTCATCCTACACCGTCTTGCATCCCCTGTTGGTTGCTTTCCTGGCTGTGCTCCCTTCTGCTCATCTGGTCTTCCTTTGCCTGTGGCCATCAACGGGCCAAATTTGGGGGGGCTTGTAGCATTAGGGGTATCTGAACGAGGTGAAACCTCATTAAAAGACCAATAAGCTTTCATGCAAATCCAGCCCTCCCAGGGCAGTGCCTGCCTCCCCTCGAGCTGGCAACAGGTGGCGCCACTGACCAAACACCACTCCACTTCCTACTTTCCTATTCCCCTCACCTCTCTCTCAAACCACCCCTCCCTGCAACCCGGGTGGTGGGGAGGCCCATTGCAGCATGTTCCAGGGGGAGGACACCCGTTGAGGTTGCCACCGAATGCAGGCCTGGCAATCTCCTTCTTTTCCCATGCATCCAAAAATGCTAAGACATTGTTTGTTAACTTACTGGATATCCCACGTACCGGCCAACCTCATGAATTTGTCACGTGCATTTTGCACTAGATTTCCAATGACAAACGAACATTAAGGGAATTTGAAAGCCTCCAAGTATCTTTCTTTTTTTTTTTAAATCTAATTAACAAGGTAACAAAATTGTATATCTTTTTTACTGATGGTGCCATGGGATATTTAATAATGACAAATGGTTGGGACGCATTATTTAAGGGCCAACAATATGCTAGTGCTGTGCAAAATGTAGACAGTCCCCACCTCGAAGAGTTTATGTAATAAGTTAGTAAAGTGGGTGTTCCATCTCTATCAAGTGGTTTAGTCTGCATGAAGCATGCATAGAGCCAAAGCCAGAAGGGACCGTTGTGGTTATCTAGTCTGACCTCCTGTATACCACAAGCCAGAGAATGTCCCCCAAATAATTCCTGTGTGAACTAGAGCGTATCTTTTAGAAAAGCATCCAGTCTTGATTTAGTAGGATAACAGCCTATTATTGCTGTCAGGTTGCAGAATTGCTCCTTTAGGTCAAGAGGTAGAGATTGGACTTTCATGCTAAAAGGGATGGGTTCAGACTTTACTGATCTATGCGGGGGTTCTTACAGTTTAAAAGACAGAGCAAGAGGATGTGGTAGGGCCTAAATCTTCAGAAGTGAAATGTGATTTTTTTGGGAGGTGGGGTGCAACTCAAGACCCACGAAAGAATTTTCAGAAAGTACTGAGTGCCCTTCTTCTGACAATCAGGCTCCTTTAAAAGTGTTCCTGGGCACCCAAAATCAATATAGTCATTTTGGAAAGTCGAAGCAGCCTGGAAGTGGTACAACCAGGACTAACTTGTGAATCGCAGCCTGCGTTGCTGCTTTCCTGTCATTCACTACAGAGACAGCAACCTTTTGAAGGATCTCGCATTGGAGCCTAGGCAGCGGTCCCGTCTATTTCAGCCAGCAAGAACGGATCAATTTTTTAAACGCTTTTTAAAGAGGGATTTCCGAATAGCCCATTAAAATATGAAGAATGTTCCTGAGGCCCCACATCTATGAAACTACTTGTTATTTTTTTTTTCTTTTTCCTGTATGCGGTTGGGGTGAGAGCAAGGGGAAAAGTATTTCAGTTCTGTGCGATTAATTATTGTTTAAAATAGAAAAATATCCCCGGGGCATTAGTCATTACCGTAGCTGATGACTGGGTTTGCTGAACATTAACTGCTTGTTGGCTTTGAGACAGTTAACTAATAACAGACCCTTCATTCATTTCTGATAAGGCAGGGTCCTCCCCCCCCTCCGATTAGCGGGAAAGTGAGCACCAGCAACCCATAAAACTCAGAGCATTTAACAGGCATCCTGGGAGTTGGGGTGGGGTGAGTGACTGGCTTTCATAAGATTGTAACAGCTCTGTGGCTCTGCGAATTATCTGGAGGCAGTTCTCTGGCCTGTGTTCTGCAGGAGGTCAGACTGGAGGATCACGATGGTCCCTTCTGGCCCCGCAGGAGGATGGAGTGCAGATCCCCTCTGTTCCTAACTCCCAAGCCCTCTGCCTCCCCTGCATCGGGAGTTCGCTGGGTGTGGAACGGAGGTGTCGATGGCGCGCAGTGGTATGGTTGTGTCACTAGGGGGCGCACACTTGGTAGCGTCCCAAGACCCAGCTTGCTGCCCAGGCCTGGGGTGCCTGGCGTTCTTCCATGCCTTCCCACAAGCCCCCTGTGTGCCATCTTCCCACCCTCTCTATTTCAGAGACTGCCTCCAAACCGCCCCCTCCCCACGCCACCCCATGCCTCTGGGTGACCCCAGTCCTCCTCCTCCATGCCAGCGGCTCATGATCCCTCATTCCCACTCCCCACCCGTCCCCTCCTTTCCCCTTCTCGCCAAACGCAGGAGCTCTGTGTGCCTCCCCTCCACACCTTCCCTCCCATACCAGGGACTCTCTGACCTTCCTTCCCCTCAGCACATCCCCCCAGTCTGTGAGTTGGACCTCCAGTGGGGCCAGGATCTCACCCTCACTCTCTAAGGCCTGCTGTACAGCCAGTCTCCATATCAGTGTCGCTGGCGTTTAGAGCGGGATTCCCCACTGGTGTCATTATACCAGTACAACTCCCCCCTTCCCCGTGTGTCTGGAGTTATACCAGTGACAAGGGTGCCTTAACCAGCCCAGCTTACTCCTTTTCTTACGCGGGAATAAGCTCTCCGTGCATAAAGCATGTTTATACCGCCACCACATATGGGGGTGGGGGTGTTAAAGAGGTACAGCTTGTGTGCAGACAAGGCCTTCTTCCAGATGGGTTAAAACAAAAGAGCCCGGAAAAGAGAAACAGCTGATCAACATCAGTGCAGCTGGTCAAAGCAATGAGGCTCACCCTTGAGTTGCGGTATATATCCTAATGCCATGGCAGCCGGGGGCACGGTTTTGGGGTGGGTGGTGTAGAAAATCTTGTCAGAGTAAGAGCAAGGGATACCCTTAAGACTATTATTGCTATTCCAGTTATTAGTGCTATGTATACTGTCCCCCCCCACACCCAAGTGTGTCAAGCACTTGACAGCATGAATACACAGACTTGGTCCCTGCCCCAAAGAGTTTACAATCTAAATTTAAACGCAGGAATTACCAGATTGGATCAGACCCACCAATTGCATCAGAGGGAGGTGCAATAAACACCCTACAAGGTTGCTCTGAGATAACCTGCAGTTTCTTCCTGACCCCCGCTGATTATAGTTTGTCTTAAGCCCTGAAGCATGAGGCTTTATATCCCTTCTGAAATCTACGGTGGTTTTAATCCTAACTATTATAATTCTGAATATTGTCATTAGCCATCTAAAGATCCAATCCTTTTTTGAATCCTGCCAAGCTATTGGCCTCAATTAACTCTTGTGGCAATGAGTTCCACAGGCCAAACGAATATTGTGTGGAAAATAAGTCCTTTTATCAACCGTCAATGGCTGGCCTTGATCGTATAGTTGTAACCCTTGTCCTACGCCCCTTTATGCACTGAGAGTTACAAGCTATAAAGGAATAAGGTGCGGAAGGACAAGGGTTCGAGTAATAAAATCAGGTGGTTGATCAGTAATTGTACACACCCCTCTTGATAGCTCTGAAGGTTTGTTTTTTTTAAATGCTAAATTTACCTCACTTCAAAGATAACCGTCTCCTGTTTCTACATCAGGTCTGATACCTGGCGGTTGGTGTGATTATGATAAACCTGAATCTGATTTTTAAGGGCGATGGCTGTGCACTTTGCACTAGCATGAGTTTATTAGTGGTGCAAAGGCTTGTCTGCTCAAGGAGTTCTTCCAGAACAGCTAGTCTGCTTTAAATTCACCCCTTCCCTTATTCCAGAGTAACTCTCATGCCATGGACTAGCCTGTACAGATATGCTGAGGGGTCCAGAAGAGATCTCTGTTCTGTTTGCACAGCATTTAACGCATAGTAAGAGAGAGACTCCCAGCCCCTTACTGAGTCTAAATAGATGGGGTAGAAAGGGAAACAAAGGTGAGGTGCCTTCCCCTAGCTCAGGCTGCAGGCCAGTGGCCGACTGAAGGATAGTGCTCTACCCATTGTGCCATCCTGTCCCTGAATTTGTTTCCGTGAGAGTCTGCCTTTAAATGTAACCGTATTTACCGAGCTTGTGTGAAGTGGAAATTGTGGCAGGTTGTTGATGCCGACTGGAAATAGAGGCATTGTGTCTACCACTGTAAAAAACAAACAAACCACTTCTCCGCCCCTCGAATAGCCAGAACTTCCTAGTATCTCAGCAGGCCTTTTTAGATCATGTCTCGCCTCTTCATCCAAATCTCCCCTGATCTGAATATTTGATGTCAAGGCACCGGGTCAGGCAAAGGAGGGGTGTACCGGACAGCAGGTGTCACCAACACAAACTTAGGCAGTGAAGGAGTTTGTTCTTTCAACCACTCCAAAGGGGATTAAGACTAGAGCCGTGCAGAAGGCAGTGATTTCAATTCATGGGGGGTATTGGAATTTCGAAATGTGGCTTTCGTCCGATTGGGAACACCAACAATGTTGACATTTTCCGCCAAACGGAATAAAAAAATGTATTTAGAACAAATCAGAATGGCTCGTTCGGCATTTCGCTTTCAAGTTATTTCCCTGGAGGACAGTCGGGGTCCAGGAGCTCCACGTGAGCAGGGAGCCTCGGTGCTTGGGAAACTGTTCCACTGGAGAATTTCTGACTAGCTCGAATTTAGACTTTTGCTTCTTAATATCATTGACTGACTCATCCTCGGCTCAGCTTCTGTATAAGTAACTCCTATTTTTTTACCTTTTCAATGGGCAGATCATATATCTCGCATGAGCCATCATACAGAATACTTTCAGTCCATTTGTTGGTTTGTGTATTTTCAGTTGTTTCCTATCCTTTCATTTCAAGCTTAATCAGAGTTTTAACAAAACAGATTTTCATGTTGCCTTTTAATAACTTTGCTATTTGCACTGGTTCCCAGCAATAGGCTGTACAGTCGAGTTCTAATTTCAAGGCATATGTGACAAAGCCGGGAAGATGAGGCGGGATGCAGGGGGAACATTGATATTTGCTTAACAAATGGAAAGTAGGGAAAGTAAATGACAATAGTATTTAGAGAATGAATAAGCTTTCTCAATATTGCTTGTGTTTCACTTAGTTTTGAGTGGAAACTTGAAGCTTTCCTCCATTGCTTGTTTTACATGAATGAGGAGATTGAGGCAGGCATTTCACTATTTGAAATAACATGGGCCTGAGAAACTGAGGGGGCCATTTTTCTCGTCTTTTTTGTTGCACTCAGATTTAAGAGCCAAGTTTTACATTGTTGTGATCCTGCTGACTTCAGCTGGGACTTGCCACCACTTCCTGGGAATAGAATCTGGTGCTAAAGACCAAGCGTTTATATTTCTATCACAATAACAGCGAGAGGGCTCAGCTGAGATCAGCACCCCATTGTGCTACGTGCTGTACATCCAAATAGCAGTCCCTCCCTGCAAACAGCTCTCACCCTCAGTGGGCCTGACAAAGAATCATTATCCCCTGCTTATGGGGGAGGAATTGAGGCACAGAAAGTGACTTACTCAAGGTCACACGGAGAGACTGTGGCAGACCTGTGAACTGAACTGAGATCCAGGCTGGCAGTGTCTTAACCACAAGATCCTGCTCCCTCTCTTAGCAGCCATTTGTATATACTAGGCTGGGGTTCAATACTGCCTCATTTACAGGGATGTAACTGAATGGGAGTTTTACCCACCTAAGTAAAGGCAGAGCTAGGCACAAGATCTTTGCCCCCAAAAAAGTCTGGATGAATGAGCGGCTTTAGCCAGTCCTGGGCTGGTCAAGTTCCCCAGCTGGCTATGCCCTTGCACCTTAATCCTGATCTATGACACCACCTCCTTCAGCTCTGAACTCCCTCTGCTCTGCAAACATGCCTCATTATTCCAGTGCAGTCCCCCTTCTACCAAAGCATCTCAGTCCTTGCATCAAACCCTGTTATTCCAGTCCTGGGCCTAAGCAAAGCCTGCCGGTTACACCACCTTGTGTCATGGTTGTGTGCTAAATGCCACAGGTGGACTAGAAGAAGGTGCCAAGCTGGTCTGCACCTCTGGCCCTAACATTTAGAATCATAGAATCATAGAGTTGGAAGGGACCTCAGGAGGTATCTAGTCCAACCCCCTGCTCAGAGCAGGACTAACCTCAGCTAAATAATCCCAGCCAGGGCTTTGTCAAGCCGCAGCTTAAAAACCTCTAAAAATGGAGATTAACACTTTTTAAACACTTGTTAAATCTGAACTCCGGTCATGATAGATTCATGCCAAAAAGATCCGTATGTGGAAGGAGCTGAGTATTCTCAACTCACATGGACTTCACCAGTGGTTGAGGGTACTCAAGACCTCACTAAATTGGTCCCCCAAGCTATTGACTCCCCAAAATAATGGCTCCTACAACCGGAGCCAGATTGGAGGTTGGGGGGGGGGGGGCGGGGGAGAGAGAGAATGATGGGACTCTTCCAAGCTCCAGCCACAAAATAAGCTCCACCCATATAAGGCACTAATCACAACTGCTTAGGGCCAAAAAATATGATCACACATGTTCTTTGGGTTCCAAATACATCCATCAGATCGTGCTTGGCTTCCCCTTCCTCAAGGCTTGGTGCCAAAACAAGCTGTCATTCACAGCATATTGTGCAGTTCATCCGAATATAATTCTCTCTCCCGTCTCTCCCACTACGAGCAACGAGATAGTTCATACTTTGAAGTGTTAGCTTTGGGTGTCTCAGTTAGTGGTCACTGAGAGGGGCAGGCAGGATACATACCGCTCGGAGTTATTGATTCAGATTTTGCAAAAGCAGGCAGATGTTCCTACATCATCAGCTTCAAAACCATGAACCCAGGTGTAACAACAAGAAATGGATTATTTTGTTTTCAAATGAAAGCTTAGATTCTGGAAAATAAAAAAGGCAGCTTGAAATTGGTGGTGGGACATTAGACTGGCTGAATCTCAGACCTGCCTACAGATCTGCAACAAGTCTGCCAATCCAAGTCCCTGGGACCTAGACAGACTATGCCACTATAACAAGTGTGTCGCCAACGCTGTCAATAGCTATGGAACCCAGGACTAGCAGCACAAAAGGCAGTGACCCTGCCAATTCATCTAATAGGGTAACTACTTAGTTGTGAGTCGAGCCGTGTTAAATTGTCTGGACAAATATGTTTTTTCTAGCAAAGGGGTCCTCTTAGAAAACTGAAGTTTTCATGAAAAATTATTGACCTCTTTGAAACCTTGCAATTTTTGCCAGTGCTTCCACAACATCATCAATAGTTTCTAAATCAAAAGATTGTTGAAAATAGCTTTTTTATTTTTAGTTTGCTGAAAACATCTTTGATCAAGCTTTTGAGTTAAAAAAAAAAAGAGATAAAAATGTCATGGAAACTGGTGTGTTGAAAACCCAATTAAAAAGGTAAGCTCTTCTTTTAAATTCTCAAGGGGGTTGGTTCCTGTTCCTGTTGCTGTTGGCAGGCCAGGCTCTGCTCCAGCTAGAGCAAGGCGGGTAAGTTGTGACTTGCTGACATATGGAGCAGCCTGTTTTGTCTCTCTCTGTTTTTGGTTCTTGAGGGTTAGGATTCTGAATCTGAAGAAATAAAGTCATGCTACGTTGCAACCTTTCAGACGGTTAAAAACAAATACTCTAATTTCTCTGTTTGTGTGCCACGAACATAGAACCATAGGGTTAGAAGGAACCGCAAGGATCGTTTAGTCTAACCTCCTGCCAAGATGCAGGATTTGTTGTGTCTAAACCATCCTAGAAAGATGGCTCTCCAGCCTCCTTTTGAAAACCGCCAGCAAAGGAGCTTCCACAGCCTCCCTAGGCAATCTGCTCCATTGTCCTAGTGTTTTTACAGCTAGGAAGTTTTTCCTGAGATTTAATCTAAATCTGCTCTGCTGTAGTTTGAGCCCATTGCCTCTTGTCCTGCTGTCTGTGTCAAGAAAGAACAACTTTTCTCCATCTTTTTTATGGCAGTCTTTCAAGCATTTGAAGACCGTTATCATGTCCCGCCATAATCTCCTTTTTTCCCAAATTAAACATACCCAGTTCCTTCAGCCCTTGCTCATATGGCTTGTTGCAGTCCATCCCCTTGATCATCTTGTCACTTGCCTCTGGATCCTTTCCCTTTTCTCCACATCCTTTCTCTACATTGGTGACCAACACCGGACACAGTACTCCGGCTGAGGCCAACCCAGAGCTGAGCAGAGCGGTACTATCACCTCCCATGACTTGCATGCTATGCCTCTGTTAATGCAACCTAAAATTGCATTTGCTTTTTTTGGCAAAAACATGGCATTGCAGATCCATATTAAAGTTGTGATCCACATGAGAAATGGAAAATAGGCCCATTTTGAGCCCTCTGAAATGGAAACAAGTTTGAAATCTTCCTCAGAGTGTTTCCCGGTTTTCTACCAGCTCTAGTTGTGAGTAAGCTGCGTGCTCTGATCCTTGCTTACCTGGGTCACGAGTGGGAGACATGATCACACCCCTGTTTTGCTACCACGCACTGTACCCTGTGAATTGCACCACATAACGGTATATTGCACCCTGTAAAGGCTGTTTGTAGAAGGAGGAGGGAATGGAAGTTGGCTCTAGGACATCTCAACGATGTTACTTGTCCAAGCATAACAATAAAGGAGCAGAACATGGAAGGAAACAGTCTTCAGAACATTTATTTGGTTTTGCCAGAATCTTAGTTTTATTTTGAGTTTAAGAACATTTTCCCAGATCCTCTTTAAAGACTCTTTCTGAACTATAATAAGAGCCAGTTAAGTAGCACCGAGTGGCTCATGAAATTTCCCTTTGATAATATAGTCTCCAGATCACACTTCCAGTCTTTCTTCTCCTGTGAATTCATGAGCTGTGAGGTTCTATGTTGCAAGGAGATGAGTGCCCTCAACTTCCACGGAGTTGTCTGGGATGATCAGCTCGGCTACGTTCTCTCATTGTTCTGCAATTGTGAAAGGAACAAGTCAGACGTTGCAGCGAGAGGATCAGATCCTGAATGTTATGGGTTACCAAGTTGTGGGCTAACTGGGGTTTCTCTGCTTTCTCCAATGTGCTCCATGCAATCATGCATAAAAGGTAGAGGGGTCAGATCTCAACGGGCGTAAAGTCATCCTCCCCTGACTTCAATGGACCAATGCTGGTTTACTTCAGCAAACGATCTGGCATGAGACTTGGAGGTGAAGTGGCTTATTGATTGGCTTCTTTGGGTGCTGGATGCAGAGTCATCCAATGTAATTTCGTTCAAGAGCATCCCCTTCATCTGCAGGTTGAAGAGCACCATTTCCAAAATGATCTCATCCATTCTTTTTAGCTCTTGCAGATTTAAATGGGGAAATTAGAATTCATATCTGGCCTGTGTTTTATGTAGGTCAGACTAGATGCTCACAGTGGTCCCTTCTGGCCGTGGAATCTATGAATCTATGAATCTTCTGTCAGGACACTAATGGAGACAAGCACCATTCTTCCAATTAAGCAATTGGTAACGTTATCCCCTTTTACGGATGGGAAAATAAATGGAGGCACAGAAAGGTGAAGACGTGACTTCCCGAGGCCATTCAGAAAGTGAGAGGCAGAGCCCGGAAAAAACCTAGGTCTTTTGTCTCAGTCCACTGCTCTATCCACTGGACTGACTGTTTTCTTCCAAGGGTTCAGCTTGGCAGCCCTGTTTCCTGTGTTCTGCCACTCAAGCGCGACCTTGTGCCTGCCTCTCCGGATGCACTCCTGAGCGTGGACTCTGCCCTCTCTATGGCAATGAAGCACATGCCTCTGGCAGCCAAGCCAAGGCACGGGTCAGAAGCTCAGCAGTTCCCAGACTGATTTACCCTGACGGAAATAGATTAGTTCCACTCACTTGGATATCTGCAGGCCAAGCTCCGTTAAAGAACTGCTGACCTCTCATGGAACACTCTGGACAAACTTTCTGTTTCAAGAACAATCTGTCTATAGTACACCATGTTTCCTTGTCACTGCCGTTACCAGGGCATTGACAGGGAAGCAGGAGATAACTGTTTATACCCCGTCTGAAGTCAGAATCCTCCCTTTGTAACCTCAGTAGTTGCCACTGTGGAGTTGACAACATGTAATGTCTTCAGGTGTGGATCAAACAGAAGAAGTAGGTGACCTTACAACAACAAATGTCCTGATTATTTTTGTTTTTTTTTTAACTACTATTGAAGGACGTCTGCATGAAGGGATGTGATGGAAAATGTCTCTGTATTTCGTAATACTTCACATTGCTATAATGCTCTTCAGGAGAAGATCTCAAATGGGCAAATAACTGATCACTCAGATCTACTGATGAAAAGTGCTATGTATAAGCTTAGTATTATTACTCAAAGCGTAGCAAGCGCCTGGAGGTTTCCAGTTTGAATCCTAAAGTAAAGGGCCTCTCTGGGAACTGTATAAAGAAAGCCTGTTACTGCATTTATGAGCCAGATCCTCAGTTGGTGTAAGTAAGCGTAGCTCTGCTGAAAGAAGTAGAACTGCATTGACTTATGCCATTTGAGGCTTGGGACTTATAGCAGAGGTACTTTCGTCATGGAGGGTTTTTTCCCTTATCAGAAGTTGGGACGGAACAGAATATCTCTGCATTGCAAAATGAGCTTGCCTAGATCCTACTCATGGAACAAAAACAGAATTCCAGGAGCTGGAATGCAAGAAGGGCTGGGACCCAGTCCCAATGAAGGCAATAGCCGAGTTCCCAATGACTTCAGCTGACCAGGGTATGTGGCCTGTTGTCTCTACGCGATAGCATGGCTCTGAGACTCGGTATTTGAAATGGAAGCTTTCGGTCTTCACATGATGATAACAACTCCTTGCCATCTGAAAATGGTCCAATGGCCTCTGAAAGGAGTTGGGACTTGGACCCGACCTGTCAAGTAGGTCTGGACCATATCACAAAACCCACCATCACTTGCGCATCCTCAGCAGAATGTCCATTTTTGCTTATGTCTCCCACTAGTGATACAAGTAGGTACAAGAGGTGGAAATGAGGTTTCTCCCCAGGGTGGCTGGGCCGACTTTCTGAGATAGGGTGAGGGGCTCGGCTATTCGGGAGAGCCTCGGAGTACAGCCACTGCTCCTCCGAATCGAGAGGAGTCAGCTGAGATGATTTGGGCTATCTGATAAGGATGCCCCCGGGTAGGCTTCCTTTGGAACTCTACTGGGCACGTCCCACTGGGAGGAGACCCCGAGGCCAACCCAGGACATGCTGGAGGGATTATATCTCCTGGCTGGCCTGGGAATCTCCCAGGAGGAACTGGAACCTGTTGCAGAAGAAAGGGAGGTCTGGTCGTTCCTACTCTCCACGCTGCCGCCGCAACCCTCACCAGGAAAAGCGGTATAAAGGAGAAGTGTTTATCTCTGATGGCTACATTTCCGGAGTCCCAGGCCAGTGCTTTAACACAAGGTCATCTCTCCTAGAAAAACTGAGTTCAGCCACTAACCCCTTGGCCAAGTCACTTGTCTCTGTCTTATTTCCCCATCTATAAAATCGGTATAATATTTCATACCTCATAGGAATGTAATCTATAAATACCTGAAACGTGCTCTGGATTCTAGAGTAGTAAAGAGAGTTGGGGGGCATCATGTAAACACCCAGAAAAGAGATCCCAATGCAGACAGTGAAATGCGTACATCATCTTTAGTTCTGTTATTTATTTTCCACCAAGAAATAGTTCTGGTGCATTGCAACTGCCTTATTGAATTGCACTCATCTGTTTCATTCCAGCTCTCATTTGCCCATGCCCTTTTTGAAGCAGATCTTGTTTTTACATCCGTCCAAAAGTTAAATAAAATGGGTTTATTTTGAAAGCAGAGGAAGCTGTGATCAGGTGCTGCAGCAGATTTGTGTGGACAAACCCTAGTTTAGCACTACTCTATAAAAAGAAAACTAGAGAGGAGCTAATCAGCTGGGATAAAATAACCCACCTGCAACTTCTGGTCTCACTCAACCCTATAGTTAACTTTTTTTTATGACCTGCCTCTACAATGTGACTTCAGCCGAGAACAGAAGTACCTATGGACTGTGAGAGAAGTTTTCATGAGGATTTCTGGCCAAGTGTTGGAAATCTCTTGAGAAAAATCTAACTGCACAAGATTCCCAGACCAGAGTTTGCCAGTAACACACAATTATTTGTTAGTTGAATCTAGAGAAGATTGTGAATAAGTTCAGAAAGATCTAACAAAGTTAGAAAACACACGAGGAGACGTTATAGTAGCACATAGAGTCCCGGATCAAGTTCAGGATTCCATTCTGCTAGGTGCTGGGCATATATAGGAAGAGGCTTACTTACCTGAAGGGCTTACTTTTGTCTGTCTTGTTTATTGAGATTGTAGCATTATCCCTGTTTTACAGATGGGAACTGAGGCACAGAGATCAGCTGAATGTCCCAGAGGAAATCTGTGGTAGAGCTGGGAATTGATCACAAACCTTCTGGGTCCAGTGCCTTTAAAAGACCATCCTTCCTCAAACAACAATCATTGTAAACAAATGTGGCACAATGCACATTAGATGGGACAATGTGAACTACTCACACACATGCTGATGGATTCTAAATGTTCTGAAGCAGATACAAATAGAGACCTATTTGCCACTTGGGACATCTCAATGCAACTCTACTTTCAAACTCATTTAAGAACATTATTTTCATCTGTGAATGTATAATCTTCTAACCATCACTCTTTAAAAAAAAAAAAAAAGATTATTTTAGTTAATAAGCATTGGCTTTAAGCATGTATTTGGGTAAGATCTGAATTTTTCATAGATCGGTTTAGTAATGTGTCCTGTCCTCTGGGATTGGTAGAACTTTTTTTTACATATGATGGATAAAGATCTACAACAATCCCATTCATATTTGACTTGGCTGTCTGGGTGCTAGCCAGAGAGTTGGATGTCTTAAGGGAACTGTATTTTTATCTTCTGAATCACCAGTGAGGTGACCAGAAGTTATTTGTTGCTGGCTTGGTATATCTTATGGAAGAATAACCACCAGTACTGTGGGTCTGCCCGCCCCATTCTTTGCACTTTCTGCCTGTTTAAGCTATCTCAGCGTGCTTCCCCTGGAGGCCAACTTCACAGAGGTGTCTTGTCAGAACAGAACGTAAGCCAGACTTCTCAGAAGTGATTTAATAGGTGAATGATCTTTCCCCAGCCCAGAGCAGAGGACAGGGCAAGAGGTCAAGCTAGTGGACATGGATGTGGGGGGCTACCCTGGAGTCAGTGTGTCTGGTTCCCCAGTCTCTCCAGCTGTCAATCCAATACTTAATTCACTGAGTTTTTTATTTGTAAAAAAGTCTTGTGACATCATGTCTACATGTGGTAGGCCAGAGAGAGTCTTGTGAGGAGGTTATGTGTGTCTGTGAATTTATACTTTAAAGGTCAGATTCCTCAGCGGCTGCATATCGGTGGAGATCCATTGAATTATTAGAAAGGCATGGGGGAGCAGGTGCGGGAAGCACAGGCACATGCAGCCCGGTGTCCTTTGGGGCTCCGTGAATTGGCCTTACCTCCTTCAGAATGCTGGGTTGAATATAAATATCCCCCAATGGTTTATAGCTCTGGTCCCCAAACATTTAACCCTGCGCCCCCCCTTCCTCCTGTCCATGTCCCCCCCCCTCCCACCACCACCTCTCCCCAGCTGGGGATGGGAGCGAGGCCACAGTCCGGGTCAGGGGTGGGGGCTGGGAGTGGGGCTGAAGGGGGAGATGGGGCCAGGGGCTGGGAACTGAGGCCGCAGCCGGGCCTGGGTGCCAAGGTGCAGCCAAGCCGGGAGCCAGGGATGAAGGCCGTGACTGGGCCCAGACCAGAGCACATGGCCAAGCGCAGCTGGCTGGAGGCTCCCTCCCCGCCCCCCAGGGGGGCTGGCCCAGGCCCCCCAAATGTTCCTGCACACACCCTGCGGACCGTGCCCCACAGTTTGGGGACCTCTGGTTTATAGTCAGGAAGACACACACACAAGCCCTGGTGACCCTGGCTGAGCTGCAATCGTTCCAGTCCACTCCTTTTGCAGGCAGGGAAATGCAAACACCTGCACGCTTCTTTGGACAGCAGTGACATCCGGTGGCTAGCTAAGTTTTTTTTTGCTTTTAAAAACTGTGCTAACTAATGGCTACTGAGCCCCACCCCCTCTCCCCATGGACTAATGGTTAGAGTAGGGGAGAGACTGGGCGTTGGGACGCCTGAGTCGTACATTGTGAGATGCTGGGTTTATTCCCTGCTCCGTGCCTCAGTTTCCCTTTCTGTGATGTGGGCACAATGATACTTCCCTACATCACAGCTCAGCTGCGAGGATGAGCCATCAAAGGCTGCACATGGCTGATGAGGCGGAAAGTGTTACAGAAGTGCTAAGTGTTATTAGGGGAAGGATGGCTGGCTGCCCATTGCAGTGCCTGAGAACAGTGGG
Source organism: Emydura macquarii macquarii (assembly GCF_026122565.2). NCBI lineage: Eukaryota > Metazoa > Chordata > Testudines > Chelidae > Emydura > Emydura macquarii. Next base: position 5,687,160 of record NW_027133217.1, read on the forward strand.
ATTGGACCTGCTGTTTGTCCAGCGAAAGTTTTGGGTAGGCAGAGCATTGTCACAGGACAGAACCTTTTCATATTTCTTCTGCTTGATCTCTGTCACAGGACATCGCAGTCGTCCTTCAGGACTTTCCCTGGCACCACATAAGTGTACTCGTTATTGCTCTTGTCTGGTTTTTTTCTGATGGGGACGACCATTTATTCAGAGCTGCGAAAAGTTGAACACTTGTTATGAAGCAAATCTGTGTGGACTATACGGCTGCAAAAACAAGAAAAAACTGTGTCAAAGAGAGGCCATTCATGATGAGTCATCTGCTTCTTGTACATGGTAGATACTGGCAGGTCAGACATCTGTATCAGCTAGACTGGCTACAGATCTTACTTCTGAGCAAGACACACACAGATGTGTTCAGGATCTGGTTGCCCTGCCAGGTATGGCTAAAATTAGCTTAAATTAGCTACATTTAAATTGAACTTAAAATAGCTAAAATTAGCTTAAATTCACGCCACCTAGTAGCTGAGCAGTATGTACAGCTTAGCATTCCATGACATCTCCCCCTTTAAGTCCTACCTTCCTATCATTTACAAAATATACACTGTCATGCTGTCTTTGAAAATCAGTACATATCAGTTTAAATGTCTCTGAATCAGACTGGTGTTCCAGTTACGCCACCTGAATGCATAATAACGTGGTCATCTGGGTATCCATTAGTTGCAATGACTGGCTGTGGTCAGTTTCCTTCTTGTTCTGCAACCACCACCTGTGGAATTTGCTCTGATTGTTCTTTCTCAGGAACAAACTGGAGATGTTGATGGTTTCCATTGACCTCTCCACTGTCAGACCCTCTCTCTCTGAATTCTTTCTTTACAACAGCTGGAGTTGTCCTTCCTTTTTTTCCATCCAATTTGACATGAACCATCTCCAGGTTCTAGACCTGGCAGATCTCTGAGTGACATCTGTTGTCAAAATGTTCGTAGGCTCTTTTTGCCTTTTTATCCAGTTTGGCAACTCTCTTCATATCTGGCCACTTTGAAGGTAACTACTGGTCCAACTCTGGAAAAGAACCTCTGAGTTGTCTTCCCATCAGCAGTTGTGCTGGACTGTATCCAGTAGCTGCTATTGGTGCTGATCTGTAACTCAGAAGAGCAAGGAATGGATCTTCCTGCTGCAGGATTTTTGTACCTGTCTAAATAGCTCTCTCAGCCTCTCTATTCACTTGTGGGCAATGTGGGCTGCTAGGAATATGATCAAAATCATCTTTCATTTGGAATTACTTACATTCTGCTGCGGTGAATTGTGGTCCATTGTCCATCGCCGGTTGTTCTGCAATATTGAAGTGAGCAAAAGTGCACTTCGGCTTCTTGATGATATTGCAACATATGTTTTTCAAGTACATTATTTCTATAGACCTGGAAAAATAGTCCACTAGGGACAAGTAAAGATGTGCCTCTGAAGTCACATAAATCATTTCCAAGGTCTGATTGGTAAGGGTGTTGCGTTGGTCTGGACTAGCAGTTTTGCAATGTTTGCATGCTTTGTTGTTTATGCCCTTGGTGATGCCTGCCCAGCACACCGACGGAACGGATGGCCCATTCATGGCATTTAATTAATCCTTGATGTCCTTCATGAATGAGGTTTAGGATTTCTCTTCTCATTTTGTTTTGGAATTATGAGGCACTTCGTAATGCAATTATGATGCAATTAACTTGCTTAATTGTCCACGGACCACAAAGCTGTCTCTTATCACTTCCTTAATCTCCCTTAGATACTCAGGCCAGCTAACCCTGATGTCACTTAAAGCTTCTTGAAGTTGCACGTCTGTCAAGGTTGCTTTTTTGTAGCCGATGCAGTCTCTTTACTGACACAAGTCTGTATGCATCCAGTTATGCTTCATCTTCAAGCTCATGGGTTTCAAAGAAATATTGCATGGGGGCTGGACAGGGGCAGGTTGGTTGGCCGGTTTTGAACCCTACACAAGGACGACAACTTCAAAATATTTACCAAACTCGTTTTTTCAGGCTGGCAAAATAAAAGCAGGGGTGTTTTATGCAGAAAAGATGCTCAACATTATAATGTCCCTCCACAAGTTCTCTAGGAACACAAGACTGGAAGGGACATCCTGGCTCATCAAGTCTCGGCCACTGCTATCCCTCCATTATAAATCAAGCCCCATCGTCTATCATTGAATGGGACTGAATCCCACAGTGAAATGCAAATGCTGGTCTTAAATGAATGTGTATAAACCTATCCCCATTGATTTATTGCTCCACAAGAATCAACCCCTAGCAGTGTATGCAGCTGCTCAACCAAAATAGGCAGTGATTTTAAGACATCACTCCCACGGCTCCTCCAGGCTTTGACTTGTGAATAAAATTGATTTCCAAATAGAAAAGAATTGTCTGTTAGTAAGGCATCTGTAGGAGCAGAGCAGGAGGACAGGCTGCTGGGGATGGGCTGGGAATGGACTTTTACCTGCCAGTTGCATGCTGCGTCTGCTTTGAAGATTTCAAAACTGCCCCCTGTGCCCCCAAGCGCGGCAAATCCTAAAGGGTTATTTCTGATCTGCCTGGGATGAGAGCGGAGAGAAAATAAAGACTCTCTGATAAGAAAGTCACTGCAGCCTGAGGGCGTGGGAGATAACAAAGCAATTGAGCCAGTGTTGATTAGCAGCAGTATGGTCTTGTGGCAACAAGCCACTGGGCATTTCTTGCTTTAAGTGCATTTTAAGGCAGGTAAAAAGTCCTGGAATAACGACGTGGGAGAACAAAATCTTCCCTTTGCTCTGGGTTTGTGGCCGGGCTGCTTCCGCAGCATCCAGCTACCCCTGCAGGGCTATGAGAGAAATGTCAGCCTCCCTTCCCTCTTTAAGGGTGTAACACCACAACGGCTGGTTTTTCCTGGGGGAGGTTAAATCCACCAGTTTATCTCACAGAGGCTCTTAGACAGGTATGGCTGGCCTTGGCCAGATTTGAACCAGCAACCCACGCCTGCATTCTATGATCATTCACCAGCCAGTGGTCTGCAAGCCAGGCGCAGGGTGGTTTAAAATGAATTTTAACTTATCCTATTATTTTCTTCCCTGCCCCTCAGGATTCCCACCCAGCTTCCTTGAAATCTGCCCCTCAGCAGGTTCGTTATGGGGTGAACTCTCCAGCGTGCCACAGCCCCAGAAAAAGGGAGGATCTGTCAAGCACCCCCGCCCCCGGCTTGAGGTGGGGGCGATATGGGCTAAGTGCTGAACCTGGGCCTTTCATGCAGTGGCAGAGGGCACTGGGCCTGGAGTGTCTCTTAAACAGGCTCTTGGAGCTATTTTCAATGAGCTAGTTTGGCCCCATTGCCTCTTGCACTGTGTGAATCAATGAAACTGCGTTAGTCTTTTCCAGGCACCGGAGCCAGGGCCGCAGGCTGGTTTTACACCGGCCCAGGCAGATATTACAGCAGCCTCCAGCAGCTGCTAATGGCTCCCAAGAAGCGATCTGGCAGCTGGGGATAGGCAGAACACAGGGAACTCTGCCGTTTTCCCCCTCCCAAGCTCTGGGTCCGTCTACAAGGGCCAGCGAGGTGGGTATTGAACCCACATAACCATCGCTTCCAGTAACTGGGGAGATGAGGCCATATTTCACTCCCTCTCTTGCACCAGAGTGGAGCAAGCGTCAGGATGTGGTCAGTAATGGTTGCAACGATCTTACGATGCAAACTGGGTTTCAAAATTCAGTTCCCATGGCTGACTGCATTTCCTTCCGTGGTGTACACGGCTCCTAACACATGCAGCTTTGCAGGAAGATCAGGACTATACTCCAGTCTCTGGCTTTAGGGCTTCAGCTGGTCGTTGGCAGGAGTCAGGAAGGGATCTTCTCCCCTGCCCCGTCCACAGCTGGCCAGAGGTGCTCAGGGCGGGGGGAGGAGGGGGAGGGTTGCTTTTCTTTGATGAAAAGATGGGCTGTACCTGCAGATGGGACATTGGACAGGGTATATCAGTGCTCAGAGGGGGTGCAGAGACCCTCGGTCTAGGTGCCTGGCTGGCGTGCGTTGCCCACGTGTTCCAAGTCAAACTGATGGGCGGATACGGGGTCAGGAAGGAATTTCGCCCTGGTCAAGTTGGCAGGGACGATGGAGGTTTTCGGCCTTCCTCTGCAGCATGGGGCGTGGCTCACCCGGCTCCGGCTCACCTAATCTGTTCCCTGCCGTCGCAGGGGCCTCAGGCATCCATCAGGTAGCTGGAGCTAGACGGGGGTTCAATCCTCACCCTCCCCACACACTCCGAACCTCTGCTGCCAGCTGCCCAGCCCCGGCTGGACAGGGAGCGTGCCCGGAGCCAGGCTGGGGGGCTGCCGGCAGAGTCCGTCCTGAGCGTGCCCGGTGACCGGCCCTGGTGCCGGGGGGGGACAGTCTCTCTCTTCCCCACGCAAGCGGGGCTGGGGCCAGAGGGGGAGGGAGCAAGACAGGGAGGAGAGGACAGGAGTGAGGGTACCATCACACAGCCCCCCTGGACTCTCAACTCTAGCTTGTCCCACTCACCTCCCCTCAACCCCCTCCCTTCATGCCCCCCATTACCACTCGTCCACCCCCAAAACCACCTCCTGCCGTAGCCCCCACCCCGGCCCCACCTCATCCTCCCCCACCATTCCCCTAAACCCCCCTTTTAAAACCTCCCCTACTCTCCCACCCCCAAACCACGTCTGTCTCCACCCCCTGCCACTCCACCACCTCTTACCTCCCCCCCAGGCCCTCCTGCTGCCCCAGTCCAGCCACCCTGCCGATCGGCCCACACGACCCCAAGTCCCGGCGTACCCCCCCCCCTTCAGTTGCTCCAGTCCCCTATGGCCTGCCCGCTGGGCACCTGACCCCTTTAGTCCTGGCAGCAGCCCTTCCCCCCCTCCTCTCGCCAACCCTCCTTCTCTTCTGGGGGGGCGGGTCAGATGAGTCCTCTCCCCCATTCAGAGGAACCCACCAAATCTGTGCGTGGCGAGCACCATGTGCAGGAAGCTGGGCCCATCCCCTTTGGGACAGGAGTCGCCATTGCAGGATGAGTGTGGGGCCAGCTTGCTCTTCCGCCGCCCCGCTGCCCCACAGCCATCTCCCCTCCACTCCGGTCCAGAATAGAGACAGCAACTCCCTCCTACACATGCCGGCGCGGGAAGGGGTGCTGACAATTTTACTCAGCCCCCCCAAGAATATTTCCCTCAGCCACCTCTGCCCCTTGGCCTCTCCCTGTGACATACCGTTTGGTCTCCTGGGGGCTGAAATGTTTTAGTCTAAAATCTCTGGGATTCATATAGAACCATGGAAACGCAGGGCTGGAAGGGACCTCGTGGGGTCATCTAGTCCAGTCCCGGCGCTGGGGCAGGACCAAGGAAACCTAGACCAGCCGTGACAGGCATTTGCCCAACCTGTTCTAAAACCTCTAATGACGGGGATTTCACAACCTCCCTTGATAACTTTTGTTCCAGAGTTTAATTATCCCTATAATTAGAAAGTTTTGCCTAATATCTAATCTAAATCTCCCTTGCTGCTGAGTAAGCCCATTGCTTCGTGTCGTCCCGTCAGTGGCCATGAAGAGCTATTGATCACTGTCCTCTTTATAACAGCCCGTAACGTATTTGCAGACCGTGATCAGGTCCCCCCTCAGTCTTCCTTTCTCAAGGCTAAACATATCCAGGTTTTTAACCTTGCCTCCTGAGTCCGGTGGGTGAAATCTTCTAGCAGGGTTGTTGCTCTCCTCTGAGCTCTCTCCAGTTTGTCCACATCTTAAAGTGTGGCACCCACAACTTAGACACAGGACTCCAGCTAAGGCCTCACCAGTGCCAAGTAGTGTGAGACAATTACCACTTGCTTCTTACATATTAATACCCCCCAGAATAAGCCCTAGTCATAGAATCATAGAAGATGAGGGTTGGAAGGGACCTCAGGCGGTCATCTAGCCCAACCCCCTGCTCAAAGCAAGACCTACCCCAACTAAACCATCCCAGCCAGGGCTTTGTCAAGCTGGGACTTAAAAACCTCTAAGGATGGAGATTCCCCCACCTCCGTAGGTAACCCATTCCAGTGCTTCACCACCCGCCTAGGGAAAAACATTTTCCTAATATCCAACCTAGACCACCCCCACGGCAACTTGAGTCCATTGCTCCTTGTTCTGTCATCTGCCACCACTGAGAACAGCCTAGCCCCATCCTCCCTGGAACCCCCTTTCAGGTAGTTAAAGGCCGCTATCAAATCCCCCCTCACTCTTCTCTTCTGCAGACTAAACAAGCTTAGTTCCCTCAGCCTCTCCTCATAAGTCTTGTGCTCCAACCCCCTAATCATTTTTGTTGCCCTCCGCTGGACTCTCTCCAACTTGTCCACAGCCTTCCTGTAGTGGGGGGCCCAAAACTGGACACAATACTCCAAATGCAGCCTCACCAATGCCGAATAGAGGGGAATAATCACTTCCCTTGATCTGCTGGCAATGCTCCTACTAATGCAGCCTAATATGCTATTAGCCTTCTTGGCAACCAGGGCACACTGCTGACTCATATCCAGCTTCCTGTCCACTGTAACCCCCAGGTCCTCTTCTGCAGAACTGCTTCCTGGCTTGTCGGTCCCCAGTCTGTAGCTGTGCATGGAATTCTTCCATCCTAAGTGGAGGACTTCACAACTGCATCATGTCGTTGGCTCATACTCAGCTAGGCAGCCACTGTAACACCCAGATCCTCTTCAGTGGTGCTGCCACCTAGCCCATTACTTGCCATTTTGTATTTGATTTTCCTGTCCTATGTATAGCACTTTGCACTTGGCTTCTATTGAATTTCATCTTGTTGACGTCAGGCCGCTTCTCCCATTTGCCAAGGTTATTTGGAGGATGGGATGCAGCCCCTCCCAGCTTGGTGTCATTGGCAAATTTTATAAGTGTCCTCTCCACTCTATTATCCACGTCATTAATAAAATGTAGAATGGTAAAAGACCCAGGTCTAACCCCTGTAGGACCCCACAAGATACATCCTCCCGGTTTGACCATGAATTACTGATAACTACTCATAGACTCTAAGGTCAGAAGGGACCATTATGATCATCTCATCTGACCTCCTGCACAACACAAGCCACAGAACTTCACTCACCCACTCCTGTAATAGACCCTGAAGCTATGACTGAGTTACTGAAATCCTCAGATCATGATTTAAAGACTTCATGGTACAGAGAATCCACCAGCAAGTGACCCGTGCCCCATGCTGCAGAGGAAGGTGAAAAACCTCCAGGGCCTCTGCCAATCTGCCTTGGGGGAAAATTCCTTCCCGACCCCAAATACAGCAATCAGCTAAACCCTGAGCATGTGGGCAAGACTCACCAGCCGGACACCTGGAAAGAATTCCCTGTAATAACTCAGAACCCACCTCATCTAATGTCCCATCACAGACCATTGGGCACATTTACCATAAGTAGTCAAAGATCAGTCAATTGCCAGATTAGGCTGCCCCATCATACCCTCCCCTCCATAAATTTATCGAGCTCAGTCTTGAAGCCAGCTGGGTTTCTTGCCCCCATGTCTCCCTTTGGAAGGCTGTTGCAGAACTTTGAGTACAGTTTTCAACTAGCTGTGCAGTAACTTTAAAATAACTTCATCTAGACCTCATTTCCTTCCTTTTCTTATGAGGCTGTCGTGTGGGACTATGTCAAAAGTTTTACTAAAATCAAAGGTATATAGGGGTATTTGGGGGAAATTGAATGGCTGGTGAGATTCAGGAAAGCAGACTAGATGATCCGACGTTCTTTTCTGACCTGAAACTCTATGAAATGTAATTAATTTAAATTGAGTGAATAAGACTGGTACATCAGGAGGAAGGAAGGAATTTACCCCTGATGCTGTTGAATCAGTTGGGATGTGACAATTTCTATTCTAGTCTGTTTAATGATAGTGCTTTTATTTATTTGTGCCGTTCTGTTGCAGAATTCTTTATCTCTATGGTGTACATAGGAGAATGGCCAGAAAATAGTCTGTGATCACATATTACCTGAAATAATCAAACCGTCACAAAATTTGCTGATGACTGACAACAAAAAGACTTCTGCACAATGGATTCCAGTTGCATCCAGGGGTAGGGTGACTTTTAAAAGCCATTAGTTTGTGAGGATATTTTGCAAATTTAAAGGATATTAAGCTGATAGTACTCATGATAAAAACTGATCTTTTTTATATGCACAGACCTGTACATGGGCCTCAAATGTTAACCCCTTCCTCACTTCTTTCTGTGATGCCAAACTGAAACTGGATTCAATGCAGTAGCCTAGAGAGTGCAGATGGGCCCGGTTTGCAAGGGCTTGAGACCATTGAAATTCATGGCCAAATTACCACTGGGCTGAGGTGAGCTCCCGCTGTAGCCAAAGATTCAGAGTTTCCCTAGAGTTCAGAGGTGCTTGAAAACAGGACTTGGATTTGGCCTGTATAGTGAGGGGCCAGGGCCAAGATGGAATCTGGATTCTGCCAATGAGTCATCCCAACTGTGCTAGATGCTCAAAGCGTGAAAATATTAAAAGTGAGAAGTCTAGGCCAAATTCAGCCCTGAATTCCACCCCCCGGCCATCCCACCGAATTCACCATTGAACAGCAAGTAAAACGGTCTATTGCATGTGGGAAATTGTACGGGCAAAAGTACCTCTGCTGCTTTCTGTTGTTTTGAATGCACCGGTATCTCGATGTGATTGTGTGATATATGCACTCCACCATGGGAGAGGCTGCGTTTGCATTATTTCCAGCCCAGGCAGTTTGCTGGAACCCTCCCGCACAGTCTGTTCCTCCTGAGATTGCCAGCTACATTCTGCAGACTCAAACTGTCACCTTTGGGCGCTCATCGGAACTGAACTGTGAACCGCTCGGCAGCCTCGCCCAGGGTTAGATTGTAGGGTTCGGAGACTGCGTGGTCGGCTCATGTACGCCCTTCGGGTCTCCGGGCACCCGATCAAACAAGTTCATCGGCGATAGATAGCATTTGACAAGGACAGACGCTATATGACTGTTTATGATTGCAGGGATTGAGTTACAGGCTCAGCAGCTGTAAAAATACCCCTCATTGCTCTCTGAATGACTCAGCAAGGGCTCTTCCTAGAGGCAGCGATAAGATCATTTATCTCCCGTCGCCATCTACCCATCCTCCTTGTGTGTATTAAAATCAAGGGCCAGGCTGCTGCTGTGCAAATTTAGCTCAGCTCTGAGAACAGTTAGTTGTGGAGTTTGCTAGTTCTGAGTCCTGTCACACGAGAATGCGTTTGTGTTCAAGAACTACTGTAACTTACAAAGCCGGGATCGTACATGCACAATTAAAGTTGACGGCAACGGTAGGCCTAACTGAGATGTTTGCTGTGAGGTCATTTTTCAGTTGGGATGGGTTCAGAGAATCATCTCAATGCTGCAATGCTTAGTCAAAGTTAGCCTCTGGTTGGGAGGCTCTTGAAAATCAGCAGAGCTCCACGGAAGCTGTATCAGGTGACTCCAGCGGCAGATCAAGCCCAATGAGCTATGGGAACATCACTGTGTTGCAGCTGGCTGCTAGGAAGGAGATCATTTGGAACAGGCAGCTGTTGAGAACACCCTGGCTCCCCCAGGCTGCAATCTGCCAGTGAGAGCTGGTTCCGCTGATGGGATGCTTCGAACTTTGCTGCTTCATTGCTGGGACTCGGGCTCTGGAGAAGCTCAGAACTTTCTGCAGCTCCTACAGTTCTTTTCAGCTCTTGTTAAAGCCAGTGGGTATTTTTCTGACTCATCTCTGAGCTTGCACTTTCTCTTGATCCTGCCTCTGCCTCAGGATCTGAGCTACCGGAGAAAGACCAGTGATGTCTAGGAAAAACTTCCTAACTGTAAGAACAGTAGGACAATGGAACAGACGGCCTAGGGAGGTCGTGGAAGCTCCTTCGCTGGCAGTTTTCAAAAGGAGGCTGGAGAGCCATCTGTCTTGGTTTAGACGCAACAAATCCTGCATCTTAGCAGGAGGGTTAGACTAGATGACCCGTGCAGTCCCTCTAGCCCTATGGTTCCAGGATGCATTTTTTGTGATGTGCTCCTATCTGCATCTCTTCCCCTCTTACAGTGACCCTAGTCAAATTTGGCAATGCACTGTATGCACATGAATCATTAAACACAGCTGACCTAGGATTAACCGCAGGGTTAGGGAAGTGAAAAAACTTCTTTTTATTTGGAACCTAGTTTTAAAGACCGGAGTTAATAAATCAAGAATGACCCTCTGAGGTGGGAGGAAAAGAGAACAAGCCAAACTCACCAGGCCTTTCTGCCCTGCAGTGAGAACATGCCTCTATGTGACCAGAAAACAATGGGGGGGGACAGATCTTGGGCCTTGCCCAGTGTAGGGAGTATAAGGAGATGTGGCTGGAGCATGCCACATTCTGGTGATCTGTGGGGATCATCACAAGCCAACGTAACTTAGAGCAACCTTCAGTCTGCTCTACGCTACCTGAGAGGCCAAACCGGCTCCCTTGGGGGTCAGGGAAGTGACAAGGTGACTTAAAACTCCTGAGGATTTTAATGGTTTGTGGTTTCCTTTCGACAGCGAGGCTAGTCTGGTGACTGACTACTCATGCGCCGAGGCCAGATTCCGATCTCAGTTACACGGCTGTAAATCCAGAGTGACTCCAATGGCACAGCAGAGTTACTTCGGATTGACACCAATTTGGCTAAGCTCAGGGGTCCGTCCGGGGTGTCTTGCAAAGCAGAGCTGCGTAGGCATTTCGGTGGGCCGTTTGGTCAAATGGTGGCATTTCCCAGGCCGCCAATGAAACAGAAGCTTGGGAAACACCCTCCACACGTGCCTCTGGCTCTAAAGGTTACGAAAATAAATACGACTGGATGGAAACAAAGTCCATTCATTCAGGAGCGTGGAACGCACTCCTGGGCCTGAATGACCGTTGCCACATACACTGCAAGTGCTAATGAGGGTAAAGGACACGCTAAATATAGTTCATAAAGAAAAATAGCAGCGTAAGGCTTTTGTTCACCTGGCGACCAAGGCCCCAGTCCCCTCCGCTCCCAATAGATGGGAAGCTGCTGGTTGCAGTGCCTCCCTTGGTCACCGTGCCTGTCTGGTCCTAGCACTTGAGCTGCAGGTTTGCTGCTGATTGGTTAGTTAGCCGGGCTGTAATTTGCCAGTGGTTGTTGAAGATGGAAAACACCACCGGGTGTGGATTTCACCCAGAGATTTTGCTTCCAGATCTCTCAAGGGGCTTCACTCTAGAGGGGTCTCTCTCCGACGAGGATCTCGGTCTGCATGGAACGTGCCTGGAATCCGGCAGGCCACACTGCCATCTCCCATTTCCCCCTTTGCTCTTCCAACCCGATTGCATGTTGATCTCTTGGCACGGCCTCGATGGAAGGTACATAACCAGGGGGAAGATCAAGATATGGCCACCCTGTGTTAAGTCCCTCGTTTTGTGGAAGCAGACAACGGGTTCCATGCAGGAGGGGCCTCTTCTCTTTCACTCCCCAACTATCCAGTTAGTGCTGGTGGGAGGTTTGAGGTGGCCAGGGCTGAAGTCTCAGCAGGGAAACTTGGAACAGGGCTTCGACAGCTTCTTTTGAAAGGCCAAACAAAGATGCTTTCCAGTAACAGCACCTAGCCCCGCTGCAGCGATAGGGCAGATAATGGTGTCAGCCCCCCCAGCCCTCTTCCCCTGGAACCTCTGCCATTCGGGAAGTACCAGAGCTTTCAGCAAAGGGACAAATGGCCCCTCTAGGGCCGGATCCTCAGCTGGTGTAAACTGACTTTGTTCCAGTGACTTCAGCAGAGCAACACCAATTTCCTGAGCCCTACTTTCCGAACATCCTGCAGGAGCCTGACTCTTCCCTGTCTCCTGCAGGGCGGGGGGTGTCTCTGCGACAGTGGATATGCACTCCCCAGAGCAGTGCAGGCAGAACAGTTCAGCCCCAGGCCTGTATTTAACTAGCTCTTAGCCAATAGCGCGCACACGTCTTTGCTCCCCCTGCATTCCCTGCCCGGCAGCCTTTTGTCCCCGCTTCCTACTCAGCTGTGGCTGCTAAATGATTCAAGCTCACCATGAAAGGTATTTGTGAGTCCATGAGCCCCCAGGTCAGAGAGCTTTAGGGGCTCCTGATGAAGCAATCACTGCAGAAAACAGCAGGATGACGCTTTTTTTTTTTTTTTTTTTTTAAACAGGACATTTTTCCCAATGAAAAAATGACTGGAAATTCTCCTTGTGGTTGAAATTTCCTGTTGTTTCGAAAAATCAGAAACAACAACAACCAAAGATCAGCTTCTTGCAAACTGTGAAAACTTTTCGCAGGAAATGCTTTTGACAAATGACTCCACCCCTACACACCCTTTCAATTTTTCGTGAAAAATCATTTTCATTTTTTGACCGGCAGACCCAGTTGCATCCCCCTTCTTCCCATCAAATACAACCAGAAAAAGACTGAGATTGGAATATTATGCCCTATTCTGGTGCCCACGGTCTTAAAAGGATATTGAAAAATTGGAGAGGGTACAGAAATAATTCAAAAGCTGCAGAAAATAAATCTCTCACAGCGAGATATTTAAAGACTTCAACCTGTCTTGCCTGTTAGAAATGATTTGATTATAGTGTGTAAACACCTTCACAGGGAGAAAATACTAGATATTAAATAGTGCCTTAATCTAGCAGACTGAAAATTAAAGCGGAACAATCTCAAATTAGAAATAAGCACAATTTTTTTTAGCAGTGAACGAGTTCAACCATTGAAATCTCTGACTATCAGAAGCTGGGACTGAATGATAGGGGATGGATCACTATATAAATTGCCCTATTTTGTTCATTCCCTCTGAAGCGTCTGACACTGGTCACTGCTGGAAGATAGGATACTGGGCTAAATGGACCACTGGTCTGACCCAGTATGGCCGTTCTTGTGGAACAAATGTGGTGGATTCTCTATCTTTTGATGTCTTCAAATCAGACTGGGTGCTTTCCTAGAAGGGTGCTTTAGCCAAGCACAAGTTACAGGGCTCAGTGCAGAAGTAACTAGCTGAAATTCTGTGTCCTGTATTACAGAACAATAATAGGCCAGACTGGATGATCGATGGTCCCTTCAAGTCTTAATATGAATTTCAAAGAGGTCCAGATGGATTTCTTTCTTCCTGGGCATCACTGAAAAAAACTCGCATCACAGTTCATCCTGCAGAATTTTTCTAGCTGGCATTCATGTGAGAGGCAGACAAAAGCATAGCTTGGGTCTCAGATCAGCAGGCTGAGTTTGCAGCCCAGGCAATTAGAAAAACACCCTTTTTTTAGTTTTGCAAATGGAGTCAATTTGATCTGGAAGCTCCTGCAAGAGAATAAAATATGCCACCCCTCTTTCACACCGTCCCTTATGCTGAGAGCAGCCGCCCCTGAGCACAGCTTCATCAGCATCTCAAAGTTTTAGGGCTTTTTTCTCTTGGATCCTTTTTATTGGTTATTATTTTTCCAGCAGCCTGGGGACAGACAAATGAGCAGCGCGCAGCATGATGTGCTCCACTGAGCCTTTGATGTTCCAGCTGACTGCTTGAGTGCTGCCTTTCCCTTCCCACCAGCGTGGACCCTGTGAAGAAGATTCTACTGCACAAGTAGATGGTGTGTGGGTGGGTCTCCTCCAGACCATACAGATCAGATCCTCTGCTGCAGTAACTTTGTGTTCTTAGCCACAGCCTTCACTGGAAAGAGAGAGAAGATGACACTTCATCACACCCCCTTACTTACACGAGGGGAACTCCACTGATGTCGAAAAGCCGGAGCGCCATGTGGTCTAATTAGCTTCTCTCCATCAGCTTGAATGGCATTACAGCGGTGTACCAGACTGGAAAGAGATGAAGGACGGTTAGGGTGCTAATTTGGGAGCCCAGGTTCAATCACTGATTCTGACACAGGCTTCTTCCGTGACCTTGAGCAAGTAGTTTAAGCTCAGATCCTTAAAGGTATTTAGATATCTGACTCCCTTCGATTTCAATGGGAGTTAGGTGCCTGAATCATAGAAGATTAGGGTTGGGAGGGACCTCAGGAGGTCATCTAACCCAACACCCTGTTCAAAGCAGGACCAACCCCTGCTTTGGGACCAATCATCCCAGCCAGGGCTTTGTCAAAACATGCCTTAAAAACCTCTAAGGATGGAGATTTCTCCAGCTCCTAGGTAACCCATTCCAGTGTTTCACCACCCTCCTAGTGAAAATTTTTATCCTAATATCCAACCTAGACCTCCCCCACTGCAACTTGAGACCATTGCTCCTAGTTCTGTCATCTGCCACCACTGAGAACAGCCTAGCTCCATCCTCCCTGGAATCCCCCTTCAGGTAGTTAAAGGCTGCTATCAAATCCCCCCTCACTCTTCGCTTCTGCAGACTAAATATCAGCAAGTTAAAGAAGTATGGGTTGGATGCATGGACTATAAAGTGGATAGAGAGTTGGCTAGATCATCAGGTTCAATGTGTAGTGATCAACGACTCAATGTCTGGTTGGCAGCCAGTAACAAGCAGAGTCCCCCAGGGGTCAGTCCTGGGACCGGTTTTGTTCAACATCTTCATTAATGATCTGGAGGATGGGGTAGATTGCACCCTCAGGAAGTTTGCAGATGACACTAAGATGGGGGGAGTGGTAGATACAGTGGAGGGCAGGGATAGGATTCAGAATGACCTAGACAAATTAGGTGATTAGGCCAAAAAAATCTGATGAGGTTCAACAAGGACAAGTGCAGAGTCCTGCACTTAGGACAGAAGAATCCTAGACACTGCTACAGATTGGGGACCCACTGGCTAGGCAGCAGTTCTGCAGAAAAGGACCTGGGGGTTACAGTGGACAAGAAACTGGATATGAGTCAACAGTGTGATCTTATTGCCAAGAAAGCTAACGGCATATTGGGCTGCATTAGTAGGAGCATTGCCAGCAGATCATGGGAAGTGATTATTCCCCTCTGTTCAGCACTGGTGAGGCCACATTTGGAGCATTGTGTCCAGTTTTGGGCCCCCCACTACAGGAAGGATGTGGACAAATTGGAAAGAATCCAGCAGAGGGCAACAAAAAGGAATAGGGGGCTGGAGCACATGACTTATGAAGAGAGGCTGAAGGAACAAGGCTTGTTTAGTCTGCAGAAGAGAAGAATGAGGGGGGGATTTGATAGCAGCCTTCAACTACCTGAAAGGGGGTTCCAGGGAGGATGGAGCTAGGCTGTTTTCAGTGGTGGTAGATGACAGAATTAGAAGCAATGGTCTCAAGTTGCAGTGGGGGAGGTCTAGGCGGGATATTAGGAAAAACCTTTTCCCTAGGAGGGTGGTGAAGCACTGGAATGGGTTACCTAGGGAGGGGGTGGAATCTCCATCCTCAGGGATTTTTAAGTTGCAGCTTGACAAAGCCCTGGCTGGGATGATTTAGTTGGGTTGGTCCTGCTTTGAGCAGGGGGTTGGGCTAGATGACCTCCTGAGGTCCCTTCCAACCCTCATATTCTATGATTCTATTAAATAAGCCCAGTTCCCTCAGTCTCTCCTCATAAATCACGTGCTCCAGCCTCTTAATCCACGAGCCGCACTTTAACTGTAAAAGAGCCGCATGTGGACACAAGCCACAGTTTGCCCACCCCTGTTATAGTCCATTCATCCAACCCATACTTCTGAAACTTGCTGGCAAGAATACTGTGGGTGACAGTAACAAAAGCTTTGCTAAAGTCAAGGTATATCACGTCCATCCACAGAGCTAGTTATCTCAGCATAGAAGGCAATCAGGTTGGTCAGGCATGACTTGCCCTTGGTGAATCCATGCTGACTGTTCCCGTTCACCTTCCTCTCCTCCAAATGGATTCCTTGAGGACCCGCTCCATGATGATTCTGGGGATTGAGGTGAGGCTGACTGGTCTGTAGTTCCCCGGATCCTTCTTCTTCCCTTGAGGATCTGTGCCGTAGTTTCTCTAGGCTGCTGTTTTCCCGTCTGCACAATGTGGATAATAGCACTTCACAGGGGTGTTATAAAACACACCCACTGAAGAACATGAGATGCTCCCTGCAGTCTGGTATTAGGACCCACATCAAAATCTTAGATAGGAAGAATCAGGCCCTCAGAGTCAAATTCTTCCTTTAGTTACACCAGTGTAAATCTGAAATAACCATAAGGAGATGGCTGGAGTCCCTCCAGATTTACAGTGGTGTAACCAGCTGCCTAATTCTCCCTTCTCTTTTACCTTGTGACGTCATTCATGCCTGGGAAATGCTTTTACTGAATCTGCAGCTGTGCGTGTTCAAATTTCCCTCTGGTGTAGGTTTTATGTACAACATTCAGTAAAGAAACACGTCCCCACACTATCCTCAAGGAGGGCCCAGCCCAGCAGCCGCTGAAGTCAACAGGACATTTGTGTGCAGGAGCTGGCCCTACATAACAGGATTCCACCCCCCAGTAGAAACACTCTCATTTTCCGTACTAAAAAACATACTCCTCTGGTGTCACTGAATTTACATGCAAGACTTAGGAATACAGTTGCAAGGCTCAGCTACTTTCTTGTTTGTTCACCGTGGTAAATTCTGGCAAAGCAGAAGCCAGCCCTGTGTATTCTGGCCCTGGCTTTACACATTAACCACAATCATCAATAGCCAAGTGAAAACAAAGCGAAAGAGTCCAACTCCCCCTCCTAGCTCATTGAGGTTTTGTCATTTGACTCCCTTTCTGGGAATGAGTCTTACAAAACTTCTGGTTTACAATGTAATTGACAAGCTTGTTTATGTCAGGCAGTTGCTACCATTGATTCCCCCTCAGATCAATAAAGCCTGTGCATTCATTAAAGCAGTGGGTAGACCTAGGTACGATCCAAATCCTATCCCAGTGAAACTGAGCAGAGCAATGGCAGAAGGTCCTTTTTCTAGGATGAGAGCTTAGTTTCTTGTGGAAAAGAAACCACCATCCAACTGTGAGGAAGAAACTAGAGAGTGAGGTTGTTTTATTTTGCAAAGCTTTTGTGCATGTCAGCCTGAGACTAGGAAAGCAGATCAGAGCTGTTGACACTAGAAATATTTGGACCAGCTCCTTACCTGGTGTCAAGTGGCATTGCTGCATTGCTGACGGTAATTTACATCAGTTGAGGATCTTCCCCTTTGTCTGGTTGGTTGGGTTGTGGTGCTTAAATGCCAAAGGAACTCTACATTTAGTACAAATCCCAGAGGTCTCTTTAGAACGATTGGATAGCAAGGATTGCTTTTCGTATTGCAGCAACTGTCCGTCGTGCTTTGCATACATGTACGAACGCACTCAAAGTCCGATTGTCCTCTCTTTTTCACCGATTGTACAGCAGAGGTAAATCCACGCGGTGGAGCAAATCTCTCCATCATACCGATGAGAACTACAGTAATGCAGGGGTGAATCAGAGCCTCGCACGCTGACATACACAGTCGCACTGGTTGGTCACCCACACACAAATGTACATGCACAGGCGAAGAAGGTTGGTCTTGGAGTTAAGGTGTCAGTCTAAGACGACAAGGAGCCAGATTCAATTTCCTGCTCTGCCTGAAGTTTCACGTAAGCCCAGATCCTCAAAGGTATTTAGGCTCCCACAGATTTCACTGGGGATTAGGAGCCTAAATTCTTTTGTGGAACCATGCCTCAGTTCTTCATCTGTAGCATGGGGATAAGAGGCCAGCAGAACCACCCAGGGACATGAAAGTGATACACTAAAGACCGTGAGAGGTCAGATACTATCTCTCACTAACAGGGGCCATGTAAATCGATAAGAGATCACATGGTCACACGTGCACACTGGGCATCGGATCTGGCAAATCCAACGGAACTGACTCCCTCTCGCTTTGGGCCATTCTGATCTCTCTGCCTTTTAGAGGCACTTTGTACCGGGACGTATGTGCAGGACAACTGTGAATCAAGGACCCTTCTGAGCCAAAGCCTCTCACTGAAAAGATTCTCACTGACTTGGATGGGCTTTATAGCAGACCCTATATATGGACCTGGTGGTTTTCTGGGGATCAAGCGCCGCACACACGTACAATGAAGACATAGTCCTTGCCCCACACAGAACTTAGGCCAGATCCTTAAAGGACGCCTTGGGAGTGGCATCTAAATACCTGTGAGGATCTGTGTGTCACAGTTTTATATGGCCCCTTCCAGTGAGTATCTGAGTGGCAGCATCTTTGTTTTGTCTCCTAAGAGCCGGACTCACCCCGGGGTGCTTAACAAATGATCCATAACATGGAGAAAGCCTGGCCAGGGAAGTGTAGGCGAGGAGACACACACACACCCAGAGCCAGGCCGTGAGCAGCGGGGAATAGCAGTGGGAGCGGCCTGGACTCTGACTGGCTTAGATGATCCCGGAGCAGGGTGACCTTGGCGGATGTACGGAGCGTGTACGCCATCCAGTAGACTCTGCCTGCCGCCACAGGGACACAAGGAGTAGTGTCACCTTCTGGGCTGCTCCAGCGATGCAGTGGTCTTCTCTCTTTCATAGTTAAATTCCCTCCCACCCCAGAAAGCCCCTCTATAAACAAACCACTCGGGGGGTGATGCCCCCTGTTTGCTGTTTCCCTGCATAGCCCAAGTGAGCGAACACACAGGGAGTAAAAGACCCAAGAAAGAAGAAAGACCAAGGGAGGTGCCTGGGCGGGGGGGGGGCTTTACATTGAAAGGGCAACTTGCAAAGTAGCCTGGGCCGGATTCCTCAATTTCTCAGCCCCCTTTCACATCGGTGTAACGCCCCCCAGCTTCAGTGCAGCACTGGGGGGAGGGGAGGGGGGCACACCAGCGAAGTGACAATCAGTCCTGGGCGGGGGCGGGTGTGCAACATTTCCTCCCAAACAGCTCCAGGGCAGGGTTGTTTTAGCCTGCTCCCCCGACGGAAAATATACCCAGTCTCTGTCCCCGTCCCCCAGCACCAAGTCCAGAACTGGGGGAAGGGGGGGGGGGGGGGAGAGAAATCAGCCCACTTAAAAACGCCCTGCTCCCCCTTTCGAAGAAGCCGGTTTTAAAATCCCAGCATCCCCCCCCCCCCCTCCTTTGCTCGCCTCCGCCTTGCCAGATTTTTTGCAAAGACGCCCGGCAATCTCCCCGGGGTGGACCCGGGAGGGGTGATCCTATAGAACCAGTTTCTGCTCTGGGGTTGCCTCCAGCCCTCACCCCTAAGGATTCACCCCTAGGCACGGCCTAAGCGGGGACATGGGGGGGGGGGGCTTTAATGCAGCCCCTGAACCCTGAAGGCGAGCTGGCCAGCAGAGAAAAAAACCCCAGAGCCCTACAACGCTCTGGTTACAACTGCGTCTGGACGAGAAGTGGTGTGGGGTGGGTGTGGGTGTGTGGACAACGAACCCGCGGCGGTTCCCTGTCTGCGGGTCACATGGTGGCTACAAGCATCCAATGGTGTGCTGGCCATGCTGGTTTTTATACCTGCCTCCTGCGCTCTGCAAACCACACACATTCCCTGCGAGCCGCGCAGGCTGGCAGCCAGAGGAAGAGTTTTCATCAAGAGGAGGATTATTTCTCTCTCGGACACAGGAAGCGCTACTCTACCTTCGCTGGGAGAGAGCCCCTTTTCATAACACGAGCTGAAGGCACCCATTCACAGCACAGGGGAGCTCTAAAAAAAACACACACACACACACACCAACGGTAGAGGATTTTTTTCCCCCCTCTCTCTCTCTCCCAAAAATAAAAGAGAAACGCACACAGCTCCCCTCGGCTTTGACCGCCTGCTCTCCAAAGATCTAGAGAGAGGTTTTCTTGCAGTCCGTCCCCCCCCTTCCCCTTCCCCGCCTCCCTTTTTAAAATCACAGCCCCCGGCAGAAACCTGCTATTTCTGCAGTAAAATAAAATAAAACCCACCAAAAGGATTTGATTCTCCAAGTTACAAAAATTAATAAATCCCCAGCAAAATAAATAAAAAAAAATAGTTTCGGGGAGGGGGCATTATTTTGTTATTTCAAGCAGCCCCGCAAAAAAAAGCAAAGTATAAAAGAGGGTCTGCAGCTCTCTCTTTCAGACTCCTAAACAAAACTAAAGCCTTTACGAGGGGAGAAATGATGCTTTTTTCCTTCCAGCTTTATGAATGAAATTGACAGACAGCTGCCTGGAAACTAACAAACTGGTCAATTTCACCAGCGGGGGTTGGTGGAGGAGATTTTAGCACAGGGGGGAAAAGACAGCTCTGCTCTCCAGACAGATTGTCTTGTCTTCTGTGCGCGTGTGGTGTTGAAGCAATGTGTTTTGGAGGCGATAATACACACGGAATAATATATCCCGAGAAGCGGGTAGATTTTCCCAAATGAAAAGTGTAACTGTCTTTTTTTTTTTTTTTTTAATCCCCTCTTGTACGTGTGGAAGTAAACAGACCGGCCGCATGTTCACTTCGTAAGTAAGTCTAAAAGCGACAGCAGCAGCAAGCGGGAGAGAGAAAAACTTTTGCTTTGCTGGGCTTTGGAGATTTGATTCTTGCCGGAGGAGAGGACAAGAAGCGGGTGGGTGGGTGTATTTGTGCAAAGGGGACAGCGTAGATTTTGGAAAATGCCATGGAGTAAGTGAAAAGAGTTTGTACTGCAAGATCTAAAATAAACTATGTAAGGAGAGCGGGGGTGGGGGGAAGAGCAGTTCTTCAGCCCCACGCGTTCAGCCCATACTCAATTGGCGTTTTGAAACTGCAGATCCTTTGAGACGGAGAGGGAGAGAGAAGCAAAATCCGCATGTGCAACAAAAACACACTGCATCCAGGGAAGGCTGACAGAATAAACCTCTTGTGGAGCTGAACGGCACTGAAATATACAAGCGAAAAACTACCCAGCAGGACTGACTGTTTGCATGAACGTAACTGCGAAGAGAAAAGATTTCCAACTTTTTTTTTTTTAAACGTGTGACTTTGTGATTTGTTTGCTTGCTTTAAAAAAAAGCTCTTTTTGGAAAAAAAAAAAAAAAAAAAAACCCTCCCTCCCTCCCCAGCCTAAAAGATAAAATTACTAGATCTAAAAATAAAGCAGTGGTTAAAAGCTCTCCCCACTCCTTTCCCACCTCTCTCTCTTTCTGTGTGTTTGCCTTTGACAAAGAAATGATTTGAACTCCCCACTGCCTCATAAAAAGGAAGCAGAATAGCAGTTTTGACATATGGATGTGATTTTTCTGCTCTGAGACAGATGCACACACAAAACAAACAGCACCAGCTCTGAGTGCAGCTCCGACTGAGCCGGGTGTCGGTGCTCCCTTCACATGGACTCTTTCTCTACGTTTATGAAGCTGCCTAGATTTCCAGCCATGAGAAAGCGAAGCAAAGGACTGGGGTTTCTTGTCATGTGCCTCTCTGGCTAAAACTGTGGAAACAAACAAATAAAAAAACCTGGGAAGGAAGAAAAAAAAAAAATCATCTACAACTGGATCACTGGAAGATCTTTCATCCTCCTTTTACTTCCCTTAAGACTGTGGATGCTGCAACACGCTTCTCGGATATGGGATCCTATCTGGTTTATCACAGCCTGAGTTTAATCCTCTGTTGCTCCGTGTTGAGTTCGGTCTACGCTCTGGTGAGTTGCTAAATTTTTCTCTTGCACATTCTTGAGCAATTGTTGTCTTTCGCTGTGGCTGTTTCCTTGATGAGTAATTTACTGTATCAGGATTTAGAAACTGGCAAAGCCTGGCTTTTGAGACGAATGTTTGATTTTTGCTGGCAAATCTTGTGCCCAGTCTTCGCTGCTCTTAGACTGAGAGCTCCTGTGCTAGATGAAATTAAAACGACTGCACTTTCAGAAGAATTTTTATTGCCCATTTCCAAATGACTTTTACATTGATTTTAGCCAGCTATCAGAAATAATTCCAGGATCAGACCCACTCTCCCCCCCTATTGAAAGAATGTCTTATTAATCTGGACAAAATGTTTGTCCTCTGTTCCGGATGACAATGTTAATTTTAATTTAATATTGTTGAAGCGTAATTTCAGCAAACAATTGCTTTCCGCTGTGGGAATGACTCTGTACAGTAGCATACTGGATCTGCTTTGCAATCCGAAACGTGAGCGCATGGATGGCATATGGTTTACACTCAGAGGAAAGAAAGTAGTATTAACCCTATACCGTCAAAGACTGTATTCCATCTGTGTGTGTGTCCATATATAATATAGAGATTTTATCTGATGAGACAGCTATTATATGAGGAGCTAATCTCTGTTAAGACAACTGTCTTCCTGAGTGGAACAAAAAGAGATTATGTCTCAGGGTGGCAAAACCAGAGATGATTTGCTCTGCTCATCCTTCTGGATGAAGCTAAATGTCATAAGTGATCAGCCTTTGTACATTAAAAACCCACTGTGTGCTCCATCACCCATTAGGTTATAAAAATATTAATTATATTTTTCTTCTGCTCTCCGGCATTGTTATTACTGAGCGTGTTTGATGCTAGGCAAATGTGTATGGAGTATGGGGTCACTGCCTAGGATCCTGTCTGCTTTAGATATAGAAAATGAAAATGCTTAGAAAGGGAATCAATCCTCCGGCCCTAACTCAAACAAAGTTCCCGTTGAAGTTCATCTGGGAGTTTTGCCTGTGTTCAGGACTTGGGCCCAGTGCTCGGAGTTGCGGCAGAAGCCTCGCGTAGCATTACGGTTTGTCGCCCGTGCGTTGTGTCGCCAGTGAAACGGCTCTTCGTGAGACAAAGCAAAATGAGCACCGTGTACGTTCAGGTTCTCTCCATACTTACTTATCTCCGTCTCTGGGTGTGTATGAACTTAGTCGCGTTTGAAGGAAAGTCAGTGTACACTGCAGAGATGTGCCATTCAGGCGCCGCTGGCTGTTGGAGGTAGAATGTCTGGGGTTGAAGCAGTTGATGTCCGATGATGTTTCTTCCCCCTCTCCCCGGATCTGATGTTGAGCAGACCAAAAGTTAACAGATTCTGTGATTTCCAGCCCACTTTGGTTATCTTATACCAGGGGGAGTCCATTATTTTTCATCAAGATCCAAATTTCTTGGTCAAGGTATAGCCAAGGTCCAGACTATAGAGAAAATAATAAAATCATAACAACAATCATGGTAATAATAGGAAAATAAAAAGATTTTGGGGGCTGTTGAAAAGTGTCCGGGGGTCTGGATTTGGCCCACGGTCTGTCTAGCGAGTTCCCTTGTGAGTGTTCGGTTGAATATGTGCCACCTGCTAACATCCCATTTCTCAGATTTGTCCCCATGGAAGTCAACAGCAAGGCTTCTGTTGACTTCAGTAGCTGCCCCCCCCAGCTGGTGTTGATGGGGTACAGTGACTGGGGGTGAGCAGAGACAGGAGGCTATGCTGTGTTGCCCATCTCGCGCCTTCCCTGCTACCACTCACCCCCGTCCTCCACCACAGAGACACACGGTGGTTCTGCTACCCACACACACGGCAAAATCCTTCTGACTGTAGAGCTAACGAGCCAGCGAACAGGCTGTCTCCGTTCTTGTGGCTTTTTCACGTATATTTTGCCAGTGGCAGAGACCAGAGCTGGAAAGAAATCCCAGCAAACACACCACTTCAGATCATACACTCTGGGATTAACTTTGCAGCATTGACCGGAGACTGAGATTCAGGCGGGTTGTTGATTGTGCCGGGGCTCAAAGCTTCATTCTGCCAGTGTAAATCAGGGATAAGTCCCCTGAAGTCAACGGCGTCACTTGCACAAGTGCAAGAAGATATACCGCCCTTTCGGGGAGATCTGCACTTTCTCTGGCTCTTAGCCTTGTCCCCGTTCTCTCTAATTGGATGCAGAGGGCCAGATTCACGGGCGTGTTACTCCAGTGTCACTCCAGTGCAATTCCATTCATTTCAATCAGGCACACGAATAGCTGCAGGTTCAAGGTACCTAGCTCGCTCTTAAAACACTCCGGCAAAGACAGCTATTAAAGCTGTCCAAGGGATTGCTAAACCTCCCTTATAATCTCTTGATTGGGCAGAAATTCTTTATTCCTCTCCACTTCTACTTAGGAGGAACCCAAGGGTTCTGATCCTGAATGTTAAAAGCATGTCCTGTTGTTGTTTTGCAATTTGCAATACAGAGCAGAACTTTATCTGTGTTGGCTGCATGGTTTTTAACCCAACACTTTTGAAAAGGAGCATGCACAACGCTGTATGGTATCAACAACTTGCATCAATACAGCGTCTTTCATTGCTCCAGCACAACAGTGATAGGGGCCAGATAAGTAGCTAGATAGAAGCTAAAGGATCCCAGTATGTTTAACAGACTATTCACACGGCATCACAGCAGAGGATTCGGGGCAAGAGATATTTTGGCCACAGACTCTGGGGCAGATCTTTGCTAAAAGTGGCATGTGACCTTTAATGTCTACGCTCAGCAGACGGGACCCTGGGTAACAGACTCCCAGTCAATTTCCAAAGGACAAGCATCTACACTGAACACCTGGGATTTGAAGTTATGGTTCTGGGGAATCCAGGGACTAGGTTCTGATCACTTTGTCTTCACTGGGATTTGTCCCACTGAGGTTGAGATCAGTGCATGGCCCCAGGTGTTTTAAACCTGGTACTTAGATCGCTAACCCATCCCCGGCAGCTTTGCGTTAGACCACAGAAGCGTGAGTGCAGGGGAGAGCAAAGTTAGGAGTGGAAAGTGCTATACAGTATGTTCTTCAGCACCTGTGAATGACGGGCAACATCTTGGCTGCCTGAACCACTTTTGAATTGACTTTAATGTTGCACACGGATAGGATCTTTCAGCCTTAACCGCAAGGGGATGGGATGAAATCTAGTGTGCAGTGCAGCTAAGTGGTAAGAGACAGGGCTCTCAAGGTTAAATATTCCTCTCTCATTATACTGTTGCAACTCCACTGAGCCTGATTCTACACTCAGTGGCATTGGTATCTCTCAGGAATAACCCCCACAATGGAGTTTCAGCAGTGCAAAACCGGTGTAGCTGAAATCAGACCTGTTGACTTAAATGAGGTTGTGTGACTGTAAGAGGCCTGGCTTCTAATCGCTTGGTGTATGTGCAAAATAAGGCTTTAGGGTGGAATTCTGCTCTCAGTCATAAACCCAGAGAAATCACACTGATTTCAGTGGAATTATTCCTGATTATGCCCTTGTAAATAAGAGCAGGAGTTGGCCCTTCATGCTTGTACTAAAATACAGGCTGGTGTGCTTCTGCCTGCAAGTCTGTGTGATGGAGAGAAAGAGTTTATGAACTTTGTGAGGCAGTCATAAGGTGACCAGGTAGCAAGCGTGGAAAATTGCGACAGGGTGGTGGGGAATAGGCGCCTGTAAAAGACAAAAGCTCCAACTAGCGGAACTGTCCCTATAAAATCGGGATGACTGGTCACCTTATGCTGCAATCATACATCTCCACGGGGAGGGAGGTGGTTTGGTCTGAGCTGCAAAGTTCTGAAAATAAGGGGTTTGTAATAGAAACGTTGCATGCAACGGTAACTCTGTGTGAGTGGTGTCACTGGGCTGAGACCTCAGGCACTACATTTTAATCCCAAAGGGGGTTTTACACATCCCAGCAAAAAGACTTCCCAGAAAACCACCACAATAAAAAAGTCTGGGGATTTTTCCAGCTGTTTGCCCTTCTCTCTCTTTTAACCTCCGTGCTTTAAGTGCATTTATCATCAGAATAGATCCTCGGTCAAAAGGCCACTGTGCTGCCTTCCACATTGATAATCTCTTGCATGGCTCCCAGGTCAACATAGCTCCATTTCAGGTCGAAAGAGACCAGGCCATGTCCACAGATGGGGTAAACCAGCCGATGCCAATTTCTGCTGGCTGAGGAGTCAGGCCAGTCATTTCTGTAACTGTCAGCACCTAGGTCACTGAGATTTGAAAATCTCGTCATGCTCTTTGTGCCGCTCATGTTGTCAGCACTGCTAAGAAATCAGGAGTAAAAGCTGCCAATTTGGCTGATGTGCAAGGTAGAACAGACTCGATCTTGCTCTGCTGTAGCTTTTTTTAGAGCGCTTTGTGGTCTGCAGGAGATTCTGGACCAGGTTCTCAGATGAGATATACCAGTGGGAGATCTAGCCATTTGGGCGCTAGTCACCAAGGACTCAGTGTATCTAGGGGAAGATTGATTAAGAAGGTGCTGTATTTACCTCTTTGCTCTTCTGATTAGAGCCACATCTTTGTGGAATTTGGAAATGGGAACGGTTCAGTTACTTAGATTGCAGCCTCTCTGGGCAAGGACTGTCTCTTTGTTCTGAGTTTTTACAGGGCCTACCACGATGGATTCCTGGCCTAAGACGGTGAAGTCTAGGCGCTATGGTAATACAAATAACAAATCATCATCATCAGGTTGACTGGCATCTTCCTTAAATAATTTTCAGCTAAGAGGAAGAGATCATCGTATTCTGTCCCCATGCACGGCCAAAAAAAAAAAATCACCTCTAGAGAAGCTGTAAATCTCAGCTGTCCAACTTCATTAGAAAGGCAGCCCTGAAGTGCATAAAACAGTTTCTGAAATGTTCTCTTTTTTTCACACTTGGGAGGCT
The DNA here is from genome assembly GCF_026122565.2 of Emydura macquarii macquarii. Classification (NCBI taxonomy): domain Eukaryota; kingdom Metazoa; phylum Chordata; order Testudines; family Chelidae; genus Emydura; species Emydura macquarii. Next base: position 5,713,563 of record NW_027133217.1, read on the forward strand.
GCTGATCTAACCGCAGTATATTTATGAAAGATAAAATTTTTGTTGTTGTACTTGGGAATTAACAGATATCCCTGAACTATAAATATCCAACCACCAAATATAAAGCAAACAAGCCTTGGCGCTAGAATAATGCATGGGGTGTGACTTAATCCCAGACAAGCCAGAGTTCCAGTGGCAAATCTGACCTGACCTAGCTACATTTGGCCTACATGTTGCTGCCCTGAAAGTGAGAAAAGTGCAGGGATAAATGACTATGTGACAAGGATGTCAGGCTATGAACAATTGCTGTGAGTGAGCTGTCAACAGAGGTACGCTTGAGTTGTACATTTCACTTCCAGTCTTCCCCAGCAAACAGATTTGTTGTTGTTTTCTGACTCCCTAAGAAATAACGTCCAGCGGCAATGTGCTTTGAGATTGACATTGTTATTTATAACGAGAGTCCTGTGGGCTGTGACACACTTCCCAAGAAAGCTGATGCCGGCAGAAATGAAATTTGTTAGTCTTTAAAGTGCTACAGGACTCTCGTTGTTTTTGCTGTCTACAGACTAACACGGCTACCCCTCTGGAACTTTTCACCATTGTTATTTATGCTGTGGTTGTTTCATAAGGTCCTGGTCAAAGTTTCGGACCACCCCTGCACTAGGCTCTGCAACACAACTAAAATAAAGCCAGCCACAGCCCCAGAGATGGCAGAGTTGCCAACTCTCTCAACTTTGTTGCAAGTCTTGTGATATTTAATGTTGTTCTTAAATGCCCAGCTCCTGGAGTCCTGACTCTTAGCTTTCATTTAAAAAAGAACTCTTTCTGACCCTGGTGGTTTTGGAGAAATGCTTGAATTTGCAACTCCTAAAGGCACAAAACCAAGAAGGCAAATAAAAGAACCCCAGATATATTATTCTTAAATAGCTCATGGTTTTTAAGATGATCTTCCGTGGTGGGGGGCCTGACTTGTGATTTTTGAACCCTCTGAGTTGGCAACGCTGATTTAAAGTCTGCACCAATGCACTGTACGGCAGCCTGGGTTATACTGAGGTCAGAGTGCTAGACAATCATAGTGGTATCTTCTGGCTTCCAAATCTATGCACAAAATCCTAGTCCATTGAAGCCATTGACAAATCTACCGCTACCTTCAATGGAATTGGGATTTGACCCTATGAATTTATACAGTAGCCTGGAAGTATTATGAATGAATTGTACAGTCTGGTTTTACATGTCTCCAGTAGAGGCAAATTTAAAGCTGCCCCTCATAATCACGCGTCTTTATCAAGAGGCCCTGTCTGCACTACAGAGACTGTGCTGGCAAAGTTATGCCGGCATAGCACCCAGTCAGTATAGTCACGTCCACCCTGGGTGGTTTACTGACCTAGTTATGTTGCTAATGGTGTGATTTTTTTCCCACTCCTGACCGATGTAGCTTTGCCGGTATAAAATGTAAGTGCAGACTCAGGAGTGGTCTACGTTAGAGAATGAGATTGACCAGCTAGATCGCTGAGGGGTGTGAAAAATCCACACCCCCGAGCTACATATTTAAGCCGACCTGAGTCTCTGTGTAGACAGTGGTAGGTCAGGAGAAGAATTCTTCTGTCAATTCAGCTACCACCTCTTGGGTAAGGTGGGTTACCTACACTGACGGGGAAAATCCCTCCCAGAGAGTCTTTATCTACTCAGTAGATAGGTCGTTTCCTTATTCCCACTAATATTTGGAAGCCTTTTGAACACTACCCTTCGTGCCTTCACTCGCCCTCGGAAACTGATGTGATCAAAAAGAGAAAAATACCCAGGCATCTCCATTTTGGGTAGGCTGTTTCTCTGCAAAGGCAGACAGGTTTTTGTACCCACTCAAATCCTGAAACAGGCAAGACTGGGTCCTTTGTGCTAGTACAATGCAAATAATAAAGAGGAGGATTAATAATAATCAAAACTTCAGACAGGTTCATGTTAGGGCAAATGAAATATTAAGGAAACAATTCCCCAGAATCAGTCAAAACCTTATTTGAAAATGTTCAGAGCAGAGAGGAAGGAATTCCCCCTTGAAGTCCTCAATATCAATCTGAGTGCTGGAACATGACTCACACCCAGCAATTTGGATATCTTAGGCTAGAATATTCAAACCTTCAGCCAGCTCTGGAGAGCTGTTATAACAAATACTTATAATGAGGTAGTAACCTCCCTCAGAAGAATCCAAGCAGCCAGTCAATTAATACGTTGCTGAGGTGCAGCCACCTCTGGGGAGGAGCGTGGCAGATCTTGAGCAATGCACAGCAACAACTACTAAAAGTCAGCACGTGAAGATGACTCGTGCGTCCGGTTGAGACTGCAAGACACATTTAGGTAGCAGAATGGAATCACCTGAATATAATTTGAGGAGAATGCTATTTGGGGCCGGTAATTGATGGTAGCAACGTCCCACGTTCTGCTCTCAGACCCACTTGGTCAACACTATTGCTATCCCTGAGGATCCATGAGTGTGACTGAAGGAAGAATTTAACTCTGTGATGAGTAGTTGCTCTACTAGGGAATAAGAATTAATATTTATCCTGCATAGCCGTGATCTGAAGCTCTTTCTTTTCAAGTCACTGGAAAGACTCCAACTAACTTCAGTAAACTTTGCATCAGGCCCTCTATGTACTAAGGGGGTAGCCCTCAGCGTATTTTGGTTTAGGGGTGCTTTAATTTTTGGGTACCTAACTAGAGACATCTTAAAGGGCCTGATTGCCAGGAGACAAGTTTTCTGAAGATCAGGATCCTCTCAAAAGTGTCTCAGACCCAGCACCCAAAAATCACTAGCCCCTTTTGAAAATTCAGGCCTTAAACACTACTAAAGAACTTAACAATAGTGAGCTATTGGTAAGAGAATAAGTTAAGCTAAACACCTCAGGGCAGAGGCTTTGTTCTGTGTTCACACAGTACCGAGCACAACAGGATCCTGGTTTGTGATTGGTGCTACCACAATACACATAATAAATACTAACCTACACCTAGCTTAAGGCTGAAGCATGTTGTTTTACGGTAACATATACATTTTAAGCAGATCCCACTGCACTCCTGGGATAGCCAGGTGGTAGGTGAGAGATTCAAGCCGATGTTTCTTGGGCAGCAGTTGTACAGCATGCTAGCAATGGTCCTGGCGCCAGCCCAGCCTTATTCCTCTGTCTGAAAATATAAGGAGAAACCCCTTGTCAGATTTCATTACTGGAAACTGAAAACGGCTTGTTCCTTTTAGATTCCAAACTCCTGACAGCAGCATCGCTGGCTTTACTTCCTTGCAGATCTCCTTGTATTGATGCCTCCCCTGATGCAACTGGGTTGCCTCAAACACTTTGCTTCTCTCATGGACACACCCGCAGGCACGTTTAAATCAGCAAAGCTCTGTTGAAGCTTTGCTGATTTACACTGGCTGGGGATCCGGCCCGACACGCACACACTCGCTGACCTTCACACGGACACCGTCACACAGATATTGATGCATTCTCGGCTGCACGCACTAAAGTCACATACTGAAGCTAACTAGACATAAACCCAGTCTAAAGAGATTTAAAGTTGGCCATGTGGGGATTGGCAGCAGTTTAACTACATTGATTTAAAAATCAATCTGATTTGGAGCTGGTGCAAGCTTTCCATGTAAACAAGGGCTCACTTTTTCACACGCACATACATTCAGGTGTCAATTTTCAAAGCCGTTCCCAGGTGCACGTTCTCTCTCTCTCACACACACACACACAAACACACTATCATGCTCACTCACACACGTTTCCGCATCCACACCTAATGCTCACGCTATACGCCATGCACAATACAGAGACACTTGCCCACGTCACCACAAACGTGGGGCTGGGAATTTAGCTAGACTGTGACAGGAAATAGATTGATGATATTCACATGCCTCTCCTTAACTCCCCATGTCTCTTCACAGCTCTTAATGCGGATGGCTTGCCTCTCAAGTCTGAGTGAGGGGTCACGGGAGGTCTTGAGCGTGACGGGGAGGGGGAATGACAGTGGTGAACGCAAACACACAGATATGGATAGAAAGAGACCCCCAGGGATCAAGTCACATGTAAGTGCAAATAACATCGTGATGGGCATGGCTAGAAACGAGAAAGAGTGTTCTATATCGGGGCCAGACGGAGACCTGGGAACTAAAGGCCATGCCTAAGGTATGTATCGAAAGGACAGGGATGAGAGAAAAGGCATTCCCTATTGAACCGTAGCTGCCGCCATTGGCTGGTGCATAGGGTTCTGGCTTCTGGAGTTGCGTGATGATGGCAGAATCCCAGCCTTCGTACGTTTCTAGCCCTCTTAATCACCCAGAAAGCTTGCAAATGTGACCTGAGTGCAACTGACGCGGAGACCTCTGCCTGAGGGGGTGTCTATGCTGCAATCAGTGGTGTGACTTGCCGCAGGTGTGGACGCACCCCAGCTTGCTTTGATCTAGCGAGCTCCAATAACAAGAGCAGAGAAGCACGGAGCGCAGCACAGGCATACAAGCCCACCCAGGACTCGGTGTACACTTGAGCGGCTAGTGCCGGCTGCCGAAGCTTCATGGCTATCGTCAGTGGGACTAGCTAGATCAACGCGGGCGTGGGGATGTCTCCGACGGACACGCCCTGAGTCTGCTGAGAGCCTGAAACAGTCGCTCTGAGAGGAGAAACGGCCCGATTTGTAGTAGCGTGAGGTCTTCATCTTAGTGGGGATCCAGGCCTCTCCAGCATTACCCCAGTGTGTGTGTGGGTCTCTCTGCTACTCCCTCATGGCTCTGCCGGGGGCGATCCTGGAAGGAGCTTCTTCCACATGCACAGGAGTTGGGGGGGTTGTTTGAATCCACCCTTTTTTTGACTAGGACTCACCTCCTCCCCTGTCACACTAGCTCCTTTATTCTCATGCAGTGGGCGCTGTCGGAGGCCAGCAGAGAATGGCGGCACGGAAGCTCCTCGACAGTCACTTTGCCTCAGTAGATCTCAAAGCGCATGTCAGGGAAGAGCAGTGTGGCCGTGGCAGGGCAAGGGGCGGCTCGGGCTAGCCACCCGCGTACAATCCCACCCAATCTGCCAGGTACATATGGGGGCGGTTCGTCTGAGCCACTGAAACTGGGGTACTTTTAGGTGCTAGCGTGTGGACGTCTACCCAAGTTGGGAATTACATCCCTGGCTGCCGGGAAGATGGACCCAGAGTCACAAGGAGGCAAAAAGATTTGCTGAAGGTCACCATTGGGAATAGAACCCCTTTCTCCAGGCTCCCAGTCCAGTAACTGAGCTGCTGAATCCTGCTCCTGAATTTCCCCACTGTCTGCGGGGACTGTGCAGCGTGTCGGTTCCACTTCTGGCCACTTAACCCGCCTCCCCCCGCGGCTAACAGCAAGCGAAGAAGCCATGGATCATAAATCGACTTGTCCAGTGTCACCTTCTGAGCTGATTGCAATGCAGAACCAACCGCAGATGAGGCCCAAGGTGCATTTGAGTGTTTAAATGCTTTCCATTATAATGATCTGTGCCGTTAGGAGTTACTGGGTCAGGCCACTTCTTTAATACCCGATTTGTATCTGAAAATAACCCATAGATGCCTCAGTGTTTGTGAAACATGTTAAAGATGTCAGTTGCTATGTCAGTGTTAAGCATGATCTTTTACTTGTCAGAAGGCTTTTCCCATGTACTTGCTGGTATTGTAACTAATCAGGGTTCCTTGATGTTATCCTTGCCCCTTTGCCCTCATTTCTCCCCCCACCCCCATATCATTTATTTAAAGTATATAAATATATGTTGTTAATGTTTGTTTTGAGGAATGAAAACAAGCTAAACAGCATCAGTTTAAGGGCCTATTCCAAAGCTCATTGGAGTCAACCAACAAGTTTCTGTCGCCTTTTTTGGCCTCTGGATCAAAACGTAAACATCTGCATCAGAATTGCTTGGTTATGTGCACACACAATCCAGCCCAGGCGAGGGGGTATTTGTAAGGAACAGCGCCAGGCAGTGGATGTGAGAGAACTCAATATCTTGCGTAAACAGTGAGGCACAAATGGACAATAGGTCAGATGAGCTAACCCAGGCCAAGGGATGAGAGTGGGACCCTGGGCAAGCAGAAAATCTATTTCCAGTTCTGCCATTGACTTGCTTTGTGACCTCAGGTGAGTCACTTAGCTTCTGCCTCAACATCTCCATCTGTGAAATGGGCATGACAATCTCGTTCCTACAACTCTTTGTGCTGAGATTTAACGGAAGAGCTTTCTGAAAGGGCCGCAAGATCCTCAGATGCACGGCGCCCTGGATGTGCAAAGCACGTTGATTCTAAGGCATCAGTTACAGGGGGAAGGGGTAGGAGGAACAGAATGGAAAACACACCTTACGTCACAGCAATCAGGATGCCCATTGCATGATCGGAACCTCACGCCCATCTCTATGCACTAAGTCATGAAGCGATGACAGCGACGCTAGATTGGAGATAGGTGTAACGCAAATCCCGGCATCCACCCCATTTCAAGTTTTGCAGTTCAGAAACTGGATCCAGATTCAACTTAGCCCATTTCTCCTAAGAAAGACCGGGACTGCGGTGCACCGTAACGTGTCGTTTCAAAACCATAGGCCACATCAGCTCTTCTGAGCCTGTGCAAAGCTTTTTGGGATCTCCTGGTGCCATGCCCTTCCACAGAGCCTGCCCTTTTACTGTGTGCTGTCTTCCCACATAATCACCTGCCTTCCCTGCTCGTTGAGCACATTCCATCGCCAAAGCTATTGGAATGCATCAGTGAATTCTTACCCTGTCTCATCCTCTGGCCAAGATATTAACGACTCTCCTGCTCATGTATCTTCTGTTTTCTTCCTTTCACTATGGGCCTGATCCAAAGCCCAGTGAAGTCAATGGAACAACTTCAGTGGATTCCCCCCTGCTTCTTCGATTGACACCCAGCACCTTCCTTTGATGCGTGGGACGAATCTGCTTGCTTTTGTAGGCCGCTGATTACTAGGCTCAAAGTGGCTTTTGATCCCAGCTCTGGAGAGCCAGATCTGTCACATCTCAAAAGTGAAAATAAATGTCTTGTTTGTCCTAGCAGGGCTTGGACAGCAGGATCAATAAACCAACATTACACAGCATATCTATTTCAATCTAAGCGTCCATTCAGCTCAATACAAAGACAAAGCAGGAGAGGGGGATGATGAGAGCTGGGCGTTCGAAGAGACACTCAAAGGATACAATCCGAACAATCAGTGTGGCCGGCTTATCAAAAGCTGTCACATCTCCAGGCCTGTTTGCCTCCAGAGAACTGATTTTTTTCCAAGGCTTCCTTTAAGCTGCACGTTCCGCCATAGGTCTCTGGGTCTTGCTTGTTTGGATGGCCGCACCGCAGAAGGACGGTTCGGTTCAAAGGCTGGGTTTCTGGTCTGCCCCTAGTTTCCTGGGTCTCTTTGGGCAAGTCACTTCAATCTCTCTGAGTGTAAATAGGGTGCAGATGATGCCTGTGGATGGGGCCTGGGTCCAGGAACATAGCCCCTGCTTTATTTTGAGTTAAATCACCAAGCCCATAGCTGATGATAATAAACCTACAAGGGTGGTCTAACCAATAGAGGAAGACAAAGCACCACGACGCGTTAGCATGTCTTGCATGGGGTTGTTAATGGCTAGCACATGGGGTGTTCGTGGGGCTGAAATTAATTACTGTTCACACAGCACTTGGAGATCCTCTGTTGGAGGGGGCTTCAAAAGGGCAGGGTTCTTCTTGTGCAACCTGGGGCTCTCTGGGAACCTTGGCAGCTTATCTTGGCATGCATCCGAATGCCTCATTTCTGCTGGTTTTCCCATGGCAAGTGTTGTGTCGCCTGACCTTTGGACAATCCCATCTCTTGTCCTAGAGTTTGTCTACATGGAGAGTCACTGTGCTCACCGGCTGCCGCACGCTACACTCCCCTCTGGGGCTCTCACCACGCTGTTGTGACGTCCCTATGTGAGTTAGCGTGCGGCAAGCTGGGGCGCTGTAGATTCATGCTCCAGCTGGTTAAGGCGCTAACACTCCGTGTAGACAAGCTCACAGCGTTTCAGAACATCTAAATAGGTCAGCCGGGTAATCACCAGGACGGGAGACGAGTTACTGACGCTAAAGGACAATGCTGGCACAAGAACAAAGGGGGATCAACTGGCCACGAATCAATTGAGGTTGGAAAAGAGAAGGAGGTTGCTAACCATCAGAGGAGTGAGATTCTGGAACAGCCTCCCAATAGGAATAATGGAGGGCAAACAACCTAGCTAGTTTGAAGACGGAGCTTGATAAATGAACAGAGGGGATTATAGGATCGGGATACCTGCAATAGCAGGGGATGGATTCACTGGTCCAGGAGATTCCTCCGGTCCTTTGTTCAAAGCAAAGGGCCCCTGCCTGATGGGCTGCTTTGGAAAAGCAAAGGGCCTGATTCTCCCAGGGGTTGTGGCTTGGAAGTGACTCTGATGAAGTTACATTAGGGCAGGGCCGGGCCAAGAGAGGAGCATCCAGCGCTGGCCTCCTCAGAGCGGCCACATCAGCATCACATGCCCTTCTGTGTCCCCAAGCAATCCCAGCCAGCATCCCTCCCAGCTGATTTGGGTCCAGATCAAGCTCCACTCAGGACTTGCCACATCTCTGTTGAATAACATCCCCACTGTACCGGGAAGGTCTGGTCTCATTTCCACTCAGCTGGATAAAGATTTCAAGATTTGGTCCAGCAGGACTGACACATGCCTACTCCCCTGAGTCACGCCTTAGCTTTGCTTGACTAATCTATCGGCATCCACTGTACGATTCAATGGCATGCTATCAGCTTCGGCATCGCTTCATTTCCAGTCATTACTTGTGCTTCTTCATCTGCCTTTCACCACACGCGGTCATTGCATGGTTGCTTTTTTTTTTTTCATTCCTGAGATCATATTCTCTCTTGGTGACTTGCCTTAACCTCATCAGAGGAACCACAAAGTTCCAGTGGTCCGATCCTCAGCTGCACTGAAGTCAGAAAGGCCCAGCTAGACTAAATCGGCATAGCCCCATTTTGCAGATTTGTTCACAAGCTCCTTGGTCTGCATTGCACCGGGGGAAGATGACGCTTGGAAGGTTTGGAGATTCAGGTTAGATTAAGAGCCTAAATGTTCAGATGCTTATCCAAACCTCGCTCTGCTGTGCTCAGATTAGCTTTCTTGTGGTTTGCTGACTGGCTTCTTTGGCCTGCCCTACTTATGAAATGTAGAGTGCTTCTTGCATGCACGCAGATGAGAACCCCCTTCTTTGTGGCATTTTGACCACACCAACTTCTGGTCTAGCTGGTAGTGAGAACGGGGCATGCAGACACAGAGAAGTTGTTCAGACTTCAGAAAAGGTCTGGGTTCAGTTGCGGATTCAGGTCAGCTCTTAATTACTCCAGGCTCTACCTAGAAGATGGGCAGCCCTATGCTGATGGTATCGAATCCTAAGAGACGCTGAGAGCGGGGAATTTCTTGTTGATATGAACAGCCAGTGGGAACCAGACACAGGGTAAACCAGATCACCTTAAGCACTGGCTGATTACTGAAATGTACGACCTAATTCTCAGCTTCCCTACACCGATTTTTCCCCTGGTGATTTTTCCACTCTGATTCCCCACTGCCTTCCGTCTCGTGTCCTTGCTTCCATCTCCGCACAGTGCATGTAAAACACTGCTGTTCTCAGCTGATAATGTTCCACGCCCATTTCTGGAAACAGTAAACTGTCGAGCCCTGCAGATTTCGCAGGGGTCACTTCTGGTTTGCCACCCGGTTGGCAAAAGATGAATCCAGGCTTTTGGGGGCCAGATCCTCAGCGGGTGCAAATGAAGCTGACGGAGCCCCAGCGGTTTATGGCAGCTGAGGCTCTAGCCCCACTGTCAGCCTATTTACTAACAATTCTGCCTGCACAGCAGGGTTCCTCATAGGGGTCAGTGCGGGCACGTTCTCTGGCTTGGCTGGTAGAACTGAGTCAGCAGGTCTCTGGGTTCAGGAAGATAAAGGGTCCTAAGAACAGTCAAATAAGCAGATTTCTGGGCAAACCAAGGAACAAGCATTTGGCTTCCAGCCAGCCGTGCGCCGTAAATAGACTTGTGTTCAGGCAAGCCCTGGCTCAGGACAGAAGAGGACAGCCTAACCCTAACCCTGTCAGCTCGGCTGGCATTCACCTCGCACTGGCTCTCCTTGCTGGCTTCCGCTCCGGCATACCGCCCTGCATCCTAGAGGCTGCTCCTGGCCGTCCTGGTGGCTGAAGTATGGCTGTGTCCAGTGAGCTGAGTGACCGTCAGCGCGGTCTAACTACGGGGCTGCCTCGCCTGCTTGTGGCTTCCTTGGGCGGGCCCCAGGATCCCATTCCCCACTGCCCCTCATTCCTATTCTAGGGCCCTGTTCTCCCCTGGCAAAGCTGGGGTGTCAGTGAATTACTGGGAGGATGGAGTTCTGGGTATCCGTCGTGCAAAGCAGCGGGTCACTGGACTGCGCGAGTTCTTTGCCCCCAGCCTCCCCAGTAGATCTGCCTGTAAGCCTGTTGTTCCCCTGCACTGCTATAGCTAAGGGTGGGTAGGTGCAGACTGAGAATGCGCCGCTACAGAGGTGCTAACCCCTGTCCTGCTTGGGCCAGGACCTGCGAGCAAGGGGTCTGCAGGACATTGAGATGCTTCAGCTTCTTCTCAGAGGCCAGGGCAACGCTACAGTTGTCACGTTACAACCCAGTCACAGAGGACAGAGCAGGAGGAGATCCGTCAAATCTTCCCCATTCCTCCAGCAATGCAGCCCGTCACCCGCTACCATGGGCGTCTGGCTGCTTTGGGTTGCAGGCCTGGGGCGAAGCAGCCAGAGGGTCCCAGTGAGCCTGGCACATGGTACGTCCAGTCCTGAGGGTGGGTGCTTAAAGTCCCGTCCCTCTGATTAAACATCTTGCTTGACACCCACACGCACCTGCCGGTACGCTTCACTTCCAGCCTGGCATCGGCAGGCGAGATCTCACCAGCCACTCGAGCTACAGCATATAATGCTTTGTGCAGTTGACGCCTGGGTGGCAAACTCATTACAGGAGCGGGACCGAATCCTAGTTTAAATCCCCACCCGTGGGTTGCAATAGACATTTAGGATTCAGTGCCCCCTTCAATCCACTGGTGTTGCGGGGAGGTTTGCAAAGGGTGGGCGATGGCCTTTGATAGAAGGCGATTGTCAAAAGGGCCTAATGGAGTTCAGGGGCTGTCTCCCACTGGCATCATGGCACCTAACGCCCTTAGGAACCTTTGCACCCCCAGCCTTCATTACTCGGTGTTTGTTCAGCAGCCTGCACTGGGGAAATCCACTCCCTTCAAAGATCATTGCTGTTTGCACCCTTTGCTCTCTTCCTTCCGTTGTCCGTTTCCCTGCCTTTGTAGGTCTCCCCTGTTCACCTCTCTGCAGCAGCTCCCAATTCCAGTTCCCTTTTCCCTTCCACCACCTTCCCCATTCTGTCTGTAATAAAATAGGAGTAAGCGTGGCCACTTCAGAGGCATTGTTAGAGTTCGGAGTTAACACTACATTAAGATGAATGAGGGACAGAGTGAAGGAGTTCACGCCTCTCTGAGCTAGTGTCTCAGGCTGCCTGCAGACTCAGGCACACCATGCTTCATCAGTCTGCACTCTGGTTTGCATTTTGGAAGGCTTCCTTCCTAGCCATGTGTAGGTCGAACTTGGTATGAATGGGCCCCAGTAAGCAAGGACAAGGGAAAAGAGAAGTTGTCAAAATAACTGTGTTAGTGGACCCAGTTGCCCTGGAAAGAGAGAAGCAGTGTAAAAACAGGTGCAAGAAATAATAGTAGCTAGGAATGTGTGGATGGAGGATAAGCAGATAAGGAGGAAACTAACACAATATGCTTTGTATGTGTGGCGTGGGAACAGAGCATGGTGTGTACAGGGATTGGTTCTGGAAATAACCTGGCCAATCAGAAAGTGCATGATGTAACGCAGAATGGAAGACACATGCATCAGTAGAGAGGTAAACTCGTATCTAAAGTAATTCGTACGTGTATTCTTTGGATTTGTGGTATGCTCTGTACTCACTCCCTACACCTGAGTCTGATCAGCTCTGTGTAGTCTTAGTGTATGCCAATAAAGAAACCTGAGTGATGATTCTGGAGTGGGGCTGAGTTCTTGGGACCTGAGAGGTTAAGATCCTGAGAGGAATCCCAACTCTGCGAGAGCTAGAATCTGACTTTTTCTTTTAAATGAAAGCTGAGATTCTGCACAATCTGCGCATGGCCCGTGGGCCATATAAATATGTGAAGTGGGACAGATCTAGCCCATGGATGGGGTGTTGGACACCTCTGAACTACTGGATCTTTTTCTCACTCTAGTGGTTCTCACCACTATAATCATGTGCCTGAATTTAAGGGAGAGGGGAGAAGCAAGTTAGTGATTGGCGTGGTGTGGTTTGAAGGTCCCATCACTTGTATAAATCATCAGCAGGGCTAAAAACAAATGCTGAAAACACAGGAAAGATGACCTCCTCGGCTTCCCAGGGTGTAAGGAGCGTGCTTCTAGACGCTCCATGAGATAACAGGCTTTCATTCTCTCACTAGCATCACCAGTCTTTTAGCCATACTGATGTAGGACCTCGGACCAGCGTCATTTTCATTCCCAGTGTGTGGTTGGTACTTGCTTCTGAAACTGGTCTGAGTTGGGAGAGGAGACAGCGCTGTTCTCTGCGGACAGGGGACGGTATTATTCCCAATAAACTGAAACAAGGGAGGGAGATCTCACTGACCCCCAGCCAAGGAGGAGGAGGAGGAGTTGTGGGGCAATACTTCTCACCCAGGCCAGGCACAGGAGCGGGAGCTGTTCAGTCCCACTGGGGAGATGAGAAAGAGCTGCTGCTTTTAATAGAAAGGGGGGTTGTGTTCCCCCCCCCACACACACACCACTCCCTCTTTATTTTAACCCCCCCAAATACCTCCATTTTACAGACAAACAGAGGCACAGAAACTTGCACAAGGCCAAGCAGCAAATCTGTGGCGGAGCCCAGACCGAAACTGATGACTCCTGGCTCCCAGGCCTGTGTCTCGGCCGCTAGACAACACTCCAAGCCCTGTCTGATGCATAGGATGAGCGTGCTGTGTCCCTTCCCCGGGCCTGGCCCAATTCAGTCCCTCTCCGATACCCCTTCCCCTGCTCGTCTGGCTCTCAACTCTGTGAACTGACATGTTAGGCCGTCCAGCATCTCCCAGCCTCGTGTTTACCCCGAGTCCCCTCCCTGGAGCAGGGCGGATGACGGAGCTGCCTGGCCGCGCTGGGAAGACGTCACCTCCCGGCTCTCCGCAGCACACTGAGGGTTTAATGTGCCATCCGCACAGTGCTCGCCTTGTTGCAGCTGCAGCGCCGCAAATAGAGCCCCCTGACTCCGTTGTCAGCGCGAGGCCCAGTGTTTTTGGAACAGATCCTCTCAAAGAGGGGAAGGAGGGCCGGGCGGGGGAGCTGCGTTGGCCACATCTGAGGCTATTGGCCAAATTGTGCGGGCCTTACCAGCCGCCTTTATAGAACACAGCCTGGGAATCAGTACATCAATCAACATTACGGGGCTCGGGACAGGGTCAGATACCTGTGGTTTGGTGCATGCCGGCAGAGTTAAATCTCTTCAGAGTCACAGCACCACACACTGCTCATTAAAGCTCTGATCTGCTTCTTTGCAGGGGGCCCAGGAGGCAGGGGGCAGCGGAGGAGGGACAGGTGAAGGGCTTGTAGCAGCAGCAAGAATCTCAGTGTGTTTCCCAGCTGCCTGGGTGGGATGCGAGGGGGGTTCCTAACCCCGCTCGCTGCTTTTCCGCTCTCCTTTCTCGCGCCTCAGCCGCAGGGAGCCCAGAGCTGCTCTGCTCGCTTCCCAAAATAGCTGGCAAACGAGCTCTGGATGTGAAGTGAATGATACTAAAGGGGGAGGAGGGGCTGGGGTGAGGAAGGCACTGGGCTGGGGAGGAGAATCAGTGGAAATCCTATCGCACTGGGAAAGAGAACGAAGCAGACCCTTACGTCTGCCTTTGCGTTCCTGTGATTCGTGATGCTCTACCTATTCCACATCTGGAGATCCCTGGAAACATCTGCCTCCGCTTTTCAAGGACACCTAAGGGAGTTAGGTATCCAAATCCCCTTGGCTTTCAGTAAGCGTTGGGCACCTAATTTCCTCTTTAAAGCCCCAGCCCTTTTGATTTTTTCTTAGGGTCTTGGTGCAGATTCGGCGGTGTTTGCACCAGACACAGCACGTGATGTATTCGTCTGTGTAACTACGTTAAGTCTTTTGGAGGGTTTTTTTCCTGTGGACTGCCCCTTAAGGACTCTGCTTTCCACAGAGAGAGGCAGCCATTTCCGCAGGGAGTCCAGCGTAGGCTGGTTCAGGAGAGACGCACCCCCCGTGCTCTCTTACAGCAGTTTCACTTCCCGCCCTTGTATGTTTGCTGGGTTGGCCTGATCTAAAGGGAAAGTGGCTCAGATTGAAATGATACGATTGCTCTTGGGGGGTGGAAAAACATTACAGGAAGGAGCCGAAGGGGAGAGAGAGATGGGATGGGAGAGAAATGGCAAAAGAAAACTCAGGCTGACCTGAGATCTGTTAGACTGGGCAGAGATGTCCCACGGGAATGGCTGGAACACTGGGAAAAACACCAGAGGCAGCAGTAATGCCCACGGCGAGAGGTTTGGACTCGATGGACAGGCTTTCCAGTCCTGTAAAGTAACACGAACGGTAAATGCCACAATGTTATGTGTAATGCCCGCCCTGACCCTTTCTTCTCCTGCCAGCGGTATTGTGGTAGCGAAAACATGGTCCCGGGGAGCAGGGAGATCCCATCGGAAGTAGCCACTGGAGCGCCTCGTGGATGTACATTCAGACTGAGACAAGGGCACTTTGATTGTCCACATGGCCCTGGCACCCCGCAGTGGACTGAGTCAGTCTCGCTAGCCACAAGCCTTGACAAATCGTGAGTCAGGCCCCCCAAAATCCCGAGATTGGCTTAAAACTCATGAGGTTTGAAAAAGAATAAATGGTGGGTTGGTTTTCTTTGCCTTCTGGTTGCTGAGACCAGAAGATGGGGGGGTCTCAATTTCAGGCTTTTCTCCACAACCACAAGGGCTAGACATTTCCTGTTTTATTTTAACGGAAGTTGAGAGTCTCACGGCTAACCGCAGGTGCTGGGGCTTTAAGGAAAACAAACAAAATCGTGAGAACCGGCAACGCTGTTAATGAGTGGCTGGCTACCCCTGCCCTTGAAAGAGGGCGAAGCCAGACCAGAAAGTTCTGCTGTCCTATCTGCCCCTGCTTTGCTGGGTGACCCTGGGCAAGCCACTGGGTGGTCCTGTGCCTCAGTTTTCCCATCTGTAAAATGGGGATAATGATACTAGCTTCCTTCATAAAGCGCTTTAAGATCTACTGATGAAGAGCTAGGACTTATTATTATTACTGTCATAGGGCACGATCCAGCGGTAGGCAAGCCATGATACTCTCGGGGCCTCTCCAGAAATACTCAGGGGAGTGAGGAGGTTAGATGGATATCGATGTTGCTTTAGAATCACAAAGCAAAGGTCCACTGTGAGTCCTTCATTCCTTACTTACCTGAGCAGCTCTATAACAACTCATCAGCATGGGCATATCATGGACCAGTCTGTCTGCCTGTATTGGGAAACGTGCTACAATTGTAAGCTGTCACTTTAAACTTTCAGAGACTGGCCTGGTTAAGAGGGGAAAAAGACATACCCAGTGCCATTCAGCCATGACCAATCAGGGCCTCAAACCCCCCGATTCCTGGCTCCCAACCCAGTGGTCTAGCCACATTTTCAGTGATGACGTTCAGGTCTCGCATGGCTTATTTTGATTCGGCAGCTCAGCCTGTCCCTAGCATCTTCATGGTTATTGTTTTCCCTGCTAGCGAGGTTAAAGCTAACATGTTACAATCACACCTTCCTTTGCTGTTTGGAGGTGTCCTCAGATGGTAAGATCTTGGAGCAGGGTCTGTGTCTCACCAATGTACAGCGCCTTGCACAATAGCGTCCGGATCTTGTCTGGGGCCTCTCGGTGTAATACAAATAATAGATTACATCGAGGGCCCTGATCCTGCAGTAGGATCTGTGCAGAGCTCAGTGGGTCTCCACAGTGTGTGACAGGATCCGGTTGCCAGATCAGGACCCAGATAAGTACCCCGTCTTTCCCAAAATCTCGGTGCAAAAAACGTTTCTGCCGGAGACATATCACGGGAGGTGTGTCATTTGCATTCACGAAGGAAAGTTCACACCAGTGGTAAATACCCAGTAAATACAAACGGGCCTGACTCTCACTGACACCCCAGTTACATTGACAACCCTTTACATTGACAGAGTAGGGTAAAGGTGCCTTTGTATAAATGAAAATCAAACCCGATGTACCCAGCACCCACTCACCTCCACGGGGAATGGATCCCAGGCAGAGAAGCTTTCCCCATCTGCACTCCCTGGGCTGCCAGTCAGTCTTTGGGTGTGAACAGAATGGTAGTAAATGGAGTTTCCATTAAAATGTTCATGACACTTTTATACCAGTGAGTATTTTCTAGGTTATCCTTTGACCAAAGTATCCTTTGACCAAAACATTTGACCAATGCTGATTGGCAGTGAATGTGACTGCTGCACCACACCCCAGAGGTGGATACATTTCAGTGAAGTGACTCCACACAATACATGCTTAGACTGCGGAATTCATTGCCATAAAGTTTCACTGAGCCCAGGAGCTTAGGATTCAGAAATGATTTGGACACTAATATGAATAATGAGACTATCCAGCATTATAGTAGCAATGATTTTTTTTTTAATAGTTTTGAAGGGGAAAACGTCATGCTTCAGGGCCTAAACCAACCTCCGATTAATTGAGGTCAGGAAGAAACTTTCCTTGATGGAAGAGTATTCCATAACTGCATATTGCAGGGTTTCTTGCATATTCCTCTGAAGCAGTTGGTATTGGCCACTGTCAGAGCGGAATATGGGATTAGCTGGCGTATTGGTCTGATCCAGGTCAGCAATTCTTCCATTCCTATATAATGGGGGGACTCCTTTAGGATGGAAAGAGCTATGTAAGCAAACAATAAGTAGTTGTTATTTACCCAGCTGATGCTCCTGTCTCCTCTGAGTACTTCTCTCTAAAAGAAGACATCCGATCTGTCAAGGAACCTTCCTGTCTCAAGCAGAAAGTAATTTGCCTCCAGCAACATGGCTCTCCATTTGTTATGAAACTGTCAGTGGCCTCTGCGTTTAACTGTGTAATTACATTCTCTGCAGCTGGACTCAGTTTAGTGGATTTTTTATTCACTGCTGGTAGCTGCCATGCTGTTGTACAGAATGTCTATATCTTGGAGACATTCCTTCAGTGTCCTAGGCACAATCTGTGGGGCTGATCCCCCCGCCCCGCCCCCGAGGATGATCTGGCCGCTTTGCACCAATTGAATGATGCAAGACAGTTGTTAAAATGGTTAAACCAAATTGACAGCTGCTTTGCATCACCGGAATGGTGCAGAGCAACTAGAACATGCCAGTGAATCTGTACCTCTAACCTTAGTCGTGCTTGCTTGCGTTTGTACTGTTGCACAAGGAGATTTCTGTGTATTTTCTACTTTTCATGTCTGCATCAGATGTTCTGTTAGAGAACTGGCCCATGAAAACTGGGCTAGCACCGGCAGTTTAACCATATTGGCTTAAATCTTTTTAAGTGAGCCATGTTTTGGGGGTTCAGGTTGAGGCGCCTTAAAAGACCCCAAGTTT
Source organism: Emydura macquarii macquarii (assembly GCF_026122565.2). Taxonomy (NCBI): domain Eukaryota; kingdom Metazoa; phylum Chordata; order Testudines; family Chelidae; genus Emydura; species Emydura macquarii. Next base: position 5,731,290 of record NW_027133217.1, read on the forward strand.
CAAAAGTGAGGTGCACACGCTTGTTGAGAAACAAACCCTTTTGTGGGGACTCTGTTTGACCCCCAAAATCATCAGTCACTTTTGAGCAATTAGGCCATTATGATTTTGACGGTCCGTCTGTCTGTCTTGTCTCTCTGGAGTCAAAACGTACAGATTGTGTGTGTAGATGTTTATATATTACTGCTCATGCTCCCCGCCCTATACCATTTCCATTTGGAAACCGCATTTTAGAGGGTTAGTATTGCTTATGTGTGACCCCTTTTATTATCCACTAGCAAAACTTGACTGCTTGACATGGAGGTCATTTTGCCCAGGTTCCGGAGGACGTGCTCTCTATGGGCAGGGCAAATCAAATCCTTCCTTCTTATTATATTTACTTGTATAGTTTAAACCTCAGAGAATGTATTTGAATAGGACAAACTCTAGCAATGCTGATGGCCTCCTTACCAGCTGGCAGGGAATAAATACGCGTGATCCTGGTGCCTTATAATTCCGCACGCTTTGCAGGAAGGAATTGTATTGGTCTGTTACAGTGTTGCTGGCATGGAAATCACCCTTCAGGAGAGGGGGAATTTTAAGGTCTCAGGACTGTTCGAAGCACCCCGTGGACAAGTGCTGTCCATAAACCGGGTCCTTGTAAAATTCAGACGGTAAACAGCCCTATCGAATGCACTGAGAGAAAAAACAATAGTCCAATGTTGGGAATTCTCCAGCCGATGCAAAGTGACCTTACGCAGACGACACTGGAATTTGTTACTCAGACTTTAAGGCCAGAAGGAACCACCATGATCATCCGGTCCAATCGCCTGCACATCAGGCCACAGAACCTCACCCACCCACTCCTGTAAGAGACCCATAACCTCTGGCTGAGTTAATGCAGTCCTCAAAGCATGGCTTGGAGACTTCAAGTTACAGAGAATCCACCATTTACAAGCCATGTCAGTCGCTTAGGGTGCTATTCACTACTTGTTTAAGGTGCAGTTATTCTAGATGGAAGGCAACAAAAATGGTTAGGGGGCTGGGGCACATGGCTTATGAGGTTGGAGGGAACTGGGCTTGTTTAGCCTGCAGAAGAGAAGAGTGAGGATTTGATAGCGGCCTTCAACTGCCTGAAGGGGGGTTCCAGGGAGGATGGAGCTAGGCTGTTTTCAGCGGTGGCAGATGACAGAACAAGGAGCAATGGTCTCAAGTTGCAGTGGAGGAGGTCTAGGTTGGATATTAGGAAAAGCTTTTTCCCTTGGCGGGTGGTGAAGCACTGGAATGGGTTACCTAGGGAGGTGGTGGAATCTTCACCTTTAGAGATTTTCAAGGCCTGGCTTGACAAAGCCCTGGCTGGGATGATTTAGTTGGGGTTGATCCTGCTTTGAGCAGGGGGTTGGACAAGATGACCTCCAACCCTAATATTCTATGGTTCTATGATAGACAAATTCAGGCTGGAAATAAGGCGTACGTTATTAGCGGTTGCCAAGGGTCATGGTGGATTCCCCCACCATTGGCAATTTTTAAATTGAGATAGGATGTTTTTCTAACAGAAATATTTTGTGGCAGTTGTCTGTGTGGGGCAGTAGTTGCTCTAGGAATTATTTTGGGACAGTTCTCTGCCCTGTGTCCTACAGGAGGTCAGACCAGATGATCACAATGGTCCCTTCTGGACTTGGAATCTGTAAACCGCTCCTAAGTGGAAGAACCACATAAATGATTTAGTTGAGGTTGGTCCTGCTTTGAGCAGGGGGTGGGACTAGATGACCTCCTGAGGCCCCTTCCAGCCTTCATCTTCTATGGTTCTATGATAAGTAGCGCTCGGTGGAAATGGCTTTCTTCTTGTTCTGCATTAGGATGAAACTGAGACCGGTGGAAGGGAGAGAGAGACACTCCTCCTCTCCAGAAGAGCCAATAACCCACTAGTTAGGGCATTCACATGGCATGTAGGAGATCCAGATTCATGTTCCTTCTCTGCCATGTTCCCTGGTGAGTCCTTCTGTAGTGACACCTCAAATAATGGTTACTTGAGGTAACTATTGGCTATTTAGAGGTGAGGGGGTCTCTCTCTCTCTCTCTTGCTTCAATTTTGACCAGAAATTCCATCCCGGACCAGAGAAAGCTTTCCCGAAAAGACATTTAATCAAAACTGGTCTGTCCCTGCGAAAAGTTTTGCTGCCAACCTTTTCCAACGAAAAACCGTTGTGTTGGAAAATGCCTGAGCAGCTCTGGGGCCAGGTCTGTCACAAGAGGTGTGCGTGCATGCGTGTAGTTAGCAGATAAAGCGCCAGTGGATGGTGCTGACGAATACGCAGCAGGGTTCCTGGCTTTGGTGGGTCCAATAAAACTTCTCGTCGTGGTGCGCGGCAAACGCCTTCCATTTGTGCAGCTCTTCCCGTCAGCTGTTGATTTGGTCTCTCAGCCCCTCGGGCCACTTAAAAGCTTACGTGGGACTTAAACAATGCATAGGCCACTGCAGAGGGGTGAGGTTCAGCTTTAGATACCATGGTGATGGGCTCTATAGGAAATGCAGGGCTGAGGGATAAAACGTACCCATGAGAACGGCAGCAGGCTGGTTTTCTCAGCCCGGCAGGATGGAAGAAGCTGGTGAGGGTTATGCATAGCGTCTGATCCAGGGTGTCACTGGCAGTGGAAGGGGTGGATTAGATTCAGGGCTGACTGGGTGAGGTTTTCGAGTTTGTATTCCGCTGGAAGTCAGACTAGAATCAGAACCCCACCCCACTCCCGGTCTGGGACGCAATGGAAAGCCTTGTATTGATTTCAGTGGGAGTTGGATCCCTCGTGAGCCTTTGTCCTTGTGCTGCTGCAACAGCCACTCCTGCAGAGCGGCTTCAGCCTGCTGCCCTCCGTCACGCCGTACAATAAATAGACATCCAGTCACCGCTGCAGAAACGCCGTCTCCTGCTTTCCCAGGGAGAGTCTCAAGGGCTTTGTCTGGGCATCTCTGAGAGCAGGGCATTATTATCCGGCGACAGGAGTCTGATCCAGTGAGAAGAGTCTCTTTGACACGTATTTAGGGACTCGGGAAAACATTTGTGATGCAGGATTGATCCGGTCTCACAGAGCCTCGGAGACCTGTAATGGAAACGCGGCGTTAGGGGAAAGGAGGCTTGCAAAGGGAGCTCATTGATTGCAGAGACCATTAGGAGCTCTAAACTGAACACAACTTCAGCATCCCCATACCAATGTTTTCTTGCAGACAGGAAAGTCAGCGCACGTGGGTTGCTGGCCCAGACGCAGGAGCAGACCTGATGATTCGAGCCCAAGCTCTCAGTCCAAAGGCTGGATTTGCTGTGGACCCAGCATGTCATGAAACAACACACACACAATTCAGTATCATCCGCAGGGGCAGTGTGGATGTGCTAGCTGGGGCTCCAGCGCTCTGAACTCAAGTCCCTGACTTTGCCAGAAGCTTTCTGCGACTTCGGGCAAATCGCCTGATCGCCCCGTGCCTCAGTTTCCCTCCTGTAAAATGATAATACTCCCTTTGTCTGCCGAGATCCCGATTCTGGAAAACACACAGACACGTGCGTAAGTCCATCCCCATTCAGGACTGCACGTAAAGCACGGGCCTGCCTTTGTGTATGTGCTGAACTGCTGTACCGAATAGGGATGCGTTCCTCAGCGGGGGGGGTTGTAATCTTTTTGGGGTCGGGGCTGTCTCTCGCGATGGATCTGTGCAGCACCCAGCACAACAGGGCCCTGCTCCTTCTAGAGGCCGTCAGGAGCCGCTGCACTATAAACGTCAACGGGCTAATATCAAACAGATGGTTTCTGCTGGTTTTAATTATATTTGTAAAGAATGAAGTGGAGGGGAAAAGCTTGGAGCGGCTGGGTGGAGACAGGATTGTCAAGGCCAAATTCTGCACCCTGTAAAGCGAGGAGTTCTGTCATAATTACAGCTTGTTTTTCACCATGTGTCTGTACGAAGCCTGGTGGGATCTCTAGGCACGATCATAAAAGAAAGGATTGTTTTTAATTGATAATAACGCACTGAATCCCGTTTGCTCTGCTTCGCCGGCGCGAGCGGTGATAATCCCATGTTCTTATCTGGCACGTTTCATCCACACATCTCAAAGTGCTCGAGGAAGCAGGGCGGGAGCATCATCCTCATTTTACAGATGGGAAACTGAGACCACCGGGCATTGGTAAACATGGCCACGGCAGCCTGATGGCTTCTTATTCCTTGTGGCAGGCCGGAGCAGACGTAGCTCAGCTTAACTCCTAAATCCAGGGGAACTTGCTGGGTGTAAAGCCTTCAGGGTCCGACCCAGTGGTTCGGTGCCGTGACAGTCCCTGGTGTAACAATGGGAGCATTGTTACAGACAGACGGGGCAGGGTAACGGGATCTTGCACCGTCGTAAATCACTTTTATGGCCGCTGCGCTTTCCCTCCTGCGATGGCGTCTTAGGTTTCCCTCTCCCTCGCTCAGGAATGATGGCAATCTTTGGAAAGGGAGGGGGGCGGGCCCTGGAAACATTCAGTGGGGGCATCCCCAGTCGCATACCTCTGAAATTTGACCCGAAAGGAAAGTTTATGTGGTTCAACTGACTTAAAACCTTCAAGACCTGGCTGCATCGGTGCCAGAACAAACAGCTGCATTGAGAATTCCTGGGCCATTTGTGGTGGCCGTCTACACTGGAAAAGCTTTCTATTGATTCCGGGGGGGGGGGGAGGAGGCGGGGGGAGAAAGAGAGAGAAAAGCACACACGCCTGCTCACTCAGCCGTATCCTGGCAGGCCAAATGGCAGGAGAGCGCTAGTACAGGCCTCAGCAGAGCATGCGCCCGTGCAGGCAGGCAAGCACGCTAACGTGTGCTCGCGCAGACATGATTGCACAGACAGGTGTGCGCCCTCGCTCGTACTTGAACAGACGTGAGCACAGGCAGGCATGCGCTGTTGCGTGCTCACATGTACTTGCGAAGACTTTTGCAGACAGGCGGGTGCACGCCCACGCTTGCACAGAGAGGGGCGTGCGTCCACACATGCTTTCACCGGCGTGTTTGCACAAGAACATGCCCAGTCGGGCATGCAGCTGTACCGACGTGCACACCCTCACCTGGACGGGCACGCTCACTTGCACAGATGGGCAGAGGCAGGAACACTTACTTCACGGGGAGGTGGATGCACTTGGTAGATGGTGTGCATTCCCCCGTGCACAGCGGTGGGTACAGCCCATGCACGCCTGGGTGCGTGCGACGGCCACTCCGCCACGCGCCCGCAGATGAGCTGAGCCATGTGCATTAGCAGCCAGGCCGGTTTTCCAGATCAGGTGTCTGGGCAGAGGAGCCTGAAGTTAAACGAGAGGGAGTTTAATGGGTTGCACACAACTCTGAAAGACAGCACCTCCACAAGCGCCAGGCCCCACCCCCTGACGCCACGCCAGAGCTGGAAGCTCAGTGCAACGTCAGAGAGAAGAACACCCCCTACTGACTCACCAGCTCCAATTCCGGATAGCCTCATGAACGAAAGGGCGCGGCTTCTATCTACCTACACCAGGTCCTTGTCTGGCCCCCGTTGCCTTAGTATTTGAGCACCTGACAATCCTCATAGCACCCCTGGGAGGCAGGTCAGAGCTATTATCCCCATTGTACAGATGGGAAACTGAGGCACCGAGCAACATAAGGGCCAGTTTTTAAAGGGATTTAGGCACCTGACTCCCATGGGGAGTCAGGTGCCTAAATCTGTTTAAAAATATGGCCCTAAGTGACTTGCCCAAGGTCCCATGGGAAGTCTGTGTCAGAGAAACGGACTGCACTCAAGCCTCATCATAGCAACCTAACCACTGGGCAAACCTTCCTTTCAGAGCATCTCCTTGCATGACTGGAGTCTCTGAGTTGCCGCACCTCGTACACAGGGATCCATCCACCACGTGCGCTGCCTCCTCCTCCCGCAGACAATCGCTGCTCATCCTGTACTCCGTACCACGGTGCACCACGTACCGTTGCAATTTTCCCAGGGCCGGGACTCACTGTTTTTCCTTCTCCGTCAGGCCGGTGATTCATACCCGTCTTGATCTCTCTCCACCGTGCTGCCCCTGCTAGGCGTGTGAGCATATTACGTGCAGTGGCACGTCTGGCGGGGGTGAGAATGGGGATAGGGTAGGCAGAGGGGACCCAACAAATCAATCAGTGTGTTTGCCTGCCATTGCTGCTGCGTGTTCTGTAACTAAAGTTGAGTAAGACCTAGCCCCTTAGCTTCGTTAAAGGGACACGGTCAAACAATTTACCGTATTTTACATTCATTGTGCAATAGCACCTGGGAAGCCCTGAATCTTTTCTCCTTAAGTAAAATTCTCTTCCCCCCCTCCACGCACCCGGTAAAAAATCACACACGCTGCTTTGTGATTGTAGGTTGGTTTGGGAATGCTGAGCTGCGCAGGCTGCTTTGTTATTGTAGGGTTGCTGGAAAGTGCTGGAGTGTCCACACTGCTTTGTTTTTGTGGGGCTCCTTCTGGGTGTGGCGCGTGACATGCCCGGTTAGCTTTGGTGACTGCTTTGAAAAACCTTAGTAAAATCCACAGCGATAGATAGTGGCCTGGACTTGGAGACCAACTTTCTGCCAAAACGCCAGCCAAGCCGTAATGTCCCTGGGAAGCAGCACCCCAGAGCTGTGACTGGAACTAGGGGCTTCCCTCTCCCATCCCAGAAACAGCCAGGCCACTCCTCCTCTCAACAGCCATGGGGTGACAGCAGGCAATAGGGGTGGCAGACACCCAGAAAGATGGGGGGGAGTCTTAGGATTTACCCGAGCAGCTGGGGTGTACCTCCTTGGGTGGATGGGTAGAGATGAACTGTGCCCATTGCCCCCTAATCCTTCTGACATGGACAGAGTCCTCTGCTGGGGTGGGGTTAGCAGAATCCCCCAGAGCAACGGGTCTTGGAGTTAACACCCCACTGAGATGACTGGGCTGAATGGCCCCTCATCCCTATCATTTTAAGCTCTCCGTAGACTCAGCATATGTCAATCTCCATCACTTTCCGCTCAGCTCGCATGTTCCTTCATAACCCCCGGAGCGAGAAATGTTTCTTTTCAAACAAACGTGAAGATGCTGACGTGACCCCAGGAGGCAGCGGCGTCCTGGACACAGGCCTATGCATTAATCCAGACTCGGTCACAGCTACACTGATGGGGATTGGGGCTTCATCTCCAGCAGGAATTAGGGCTTCTTCTCCAGCACCAAAAAGACCTGTGAGTACAGGAAAGGTGGGGACAGCAAGACACAGTTGCCTGAACAGCAAGGAGAGGTGCTCCCAGATTCCATAGGCTGGATTTTCAAATTCCAGGCTGATCGTGGCCCAGCTGTGGCCTGTTGGCATCTCTGGACGACACGCAAGCAGTCCCGGCCGCATCGGGCGGTGATGGCGGTTTGTTTATAGCGGCAGATCACGAGCGAGCATGAATGTTTATCTGGGAGCTGCAGCAAGCTGTATCTATAAACAGCCCTGGAAGCACAAAAGCATTCCTGCTGCGTTAGGCCATTTTATTGGCTTCGTATAAGAGTTGCGTTGGGGAGAGGGGGGGAAACGCTCAGCCTCGTTTGTGCTCATGGCTCTGTACCGGAGGGACCTTGGCTCGGCCAAATTGTTCACCCCGGCAGTCGAGTGCCGTACCATTGTGCTCACGCGGAGAGGGAAGGCAGGAGGGAGATTTGGGAAGGGATTAAAACGTGCAGTTGAAGTGAAAAGGAAAAAGTCAGTCAAATGGTTTTAATCCTTTTGAAAAAAAATCCCTGCGTTGATTCATGAAAGGGGGGGGGGGGGGGGAACCTTACATTTAACCCTTCGCTCACCTTTTCTCTCTTGCTGGTTTTGCCTCCGTCCATGGTGATTAATTACCATGCAATGTTTGCGGGTATAGTCCTTGTTATTTATTATTTGTATTATCATAGTGCCCCCCCATTGTGCTTGGTGCTGTACAAACAGACAATCATAGGTGCTGTACAGCCAGGCAGCTTCGGCGCTTTAGAGAAAAATTAAAGACAGCCCATACCCCAAAGAGCTGACAGTCTAAAACTCTGATCCAGCAGTAGGAAGCTGGCCCCTGTGCTGAGATGGGCCCGGATGGGTCCAATTGCAGAATGGTGGCCTCAGTTAGATGTGGCCTGCAAGAAGATACGGTGTCAGAGGAAGAGGCCAGGAAGCAAAGGGCTACACAAAATTAGGTTACCCCACCTTGTTTTCTCACAGCACGCAATCCATTTGTTACATTCCTTTTTATACGGCAAATGCTGATTTTAGGCAAATATACCCTGCACGTTTAGCGCACACGAAACACGCACACTCCCTGCACATGCTACGCTGTATACACACAACACATGCACAGGCGTTAACCACACACCATCCATGCCCTCATCTACGTGCCTGCACAGACTGCACATGCCAGGAAATACACACACTGCACACAACACACACAAGATACACCCACTGCAAAATATTCACACCACATACACATGCAGAGGCTACATGCTATGCCTACACACACGTACCCATCACGTGTTCATGCACTACACAACCACACGGCATGCATACACACTGGACACCCTGTCCCCTTTTTCTGGTAAGGGAAGTGTTTTCAGCAAAGCCTTTGCATTACATAAATTATCTGTATTACAGACCAGCACTCCGTTGTGCTAGGTGCTGCACAAAAACTGACCTTAAGTTACTTTCCTATTTGTTAGACCAGCAGCAGCACTGGGGCTAATAGAGAGGGTCCGCTCCCTTCTCCAGTGATCTCGGGTGGCCTGTACGTCTGAGCAGATATAGTGCACGCATTCCTCGCTCGCAGGCTTGTTGTGTGGTGTTCCAATGAGTTGTGTAGCCGGTAAAGGTCTTTCGTTTCCTCAGAGGAAACGTGCCATGGAAATGCAAAGCAATGATCCTCATTCATCCGCCTACATGAGCACTTTCCTTACCCTTTGGTCATATTGTTCAGTGAGGGAATGCTACCCCCAGTTTGCACCAGTCTGGGCTTTGGGGGAATGACTTCCCAGTTTATTCGCGCTTCTAAATTCCTGACCTGAGGCTGCTACTGGAAAGTTGCGATAGTTGGATCGTGCTCATTGAGCAACTGGGTAGATGGGATATTCTAGCACATCTCTTTTCTATAGGCCAGTTCCAACAAGGCCCCGTGGCCCAAAAGAGCCACAAAGCTGCTGTTACAGACCAGTCGAGGAGTCTCATGGTGTAGGAGATTCCCCCTCTACACCTCCCGCCCTGCAGTGTCAGGAATGCAAAGGGGCATGGCCAAATCACGGCTGCTTTCCAGTGGTTCCTTGCTTATGTCATGGCGTCTTGTGCATCAGTTCCGGTCAGCGTACGCTTGAACTGCCCCGAGCGCTGCTCTAACTTACATCCAGAGCTGAATCCTTGTGGGTAGGGACATATGGTCCCTTTTGCCTCCTTGGTTTGCACTGCCTGCAGCTCAATGTAAACAACATCATTTACACTCAGGCCCCATTATACCATGCTGGCAGGGTAAAGGGACTTTGAAGTGGGTGTATGCCTAGTCCTCTTGCCAGGCCCCTCTCTTTTCCACTGCCAGAATGAAGTAAAGAGACTTTAGTCCTGTCTTGGTTTTGTATTAAACAGGAAGGATTAATTTTTTTCCAATTTACAATCCATGTCGGTTAAACATCACGCACTATTGCAGTTCTTCTTCACCGGCAGCAAATATCCAAGTGGTTTCAGGTCAGCGGGTCTGACGTGACATTTGGGGTTAGAGCTGGTTGGGAATTTTTCAGCAGGACTGTTGTTCCCTGATTCGTCAAAACCAAAACTCTTTGCAGAAACGTATCGCTTTTGACAAAACCTTAATCGGGACGATTTCTCAGTTCCAGGCTAGAAGAGAGAAGATGGCCTTTGCGAAACCAGGGATGCAAACCTAGGTTTCTGCTATCCACACGCTGAGCATCCTAACCACTGGGTTACTGGCTAATCTGGGGTGGGTGTCTCTCTCTCACTGGATCTCATGGTTTTTGGTGAAAAATTTCCAACGGTTTTGTTCTGATGCAGAACAAAAGCAAATTTTGAAACCTCAAAATTTGCCATAAACTCACATTTTTGTTTTCTGGCCAGCCCTAGGTGTGATACTTTCTGCTTTTCTCTATGCCATGTTCTGTGCCAGGTGACATAAACTACAGAGTGTTCTCTCCAAGCTTTCCAGAGTGTTGCAGAGTGGTTCGTGGGATGTCACGCACACACAGCTTGATTCTCCACTGCCTTGTACTTTTATGTTATCACTTACAGAAGAAGGGTGATCCAGTGATTAGATTTCCTGCCTGACCCTGGGCAAATCTCTTACGGTATGTCTACATGTCAAAAAAAAAAATCTGTTCTTAACGTGGATTGGCTAACTCAGGTTAAAACAGCAGCAAAGACAAGACAGCCTGAGTTAAAAGCCGATCACGGAGCCCGGATTGAATTGGAGCTCCTGACCCGAATTGCTGTGCCTTTACTGCTATTTTAACCTGAGCTAGCTAACATGGGTTAGCTACCCCCAGTTAAGAACACAGCCTCCTTTTGCAGTCTAGACACACCCTTATGCTCCCTGCATTTCAATTCTCCGTCTGTAACACAGAGATAATAACACTTCCGTACCTCGTAAGGAAAAACACACACACATCTGGGTCTGAGTTCTCGTTTGCGATTATTATTTATTAGAGCTGGGGGGCACGGAGGGACGCTGAAATTGAGATGAGTGGAGCAGTTCACACCTCTCCGAGTGATTGTTTCATGCTGTATCCAGCTCCATGGGGTGCTCCCCTTTCAGCAGAGAGCAGCCCATGGAGATCAACAGCCGCTTCACACCTTTGCGAGTTTCCTATGCTGCAGACAGACCCTTTCCTCCTGCCGTGAACGAGGCGCGTTGAGACTCCTGGCCCAGCCATTCAGCCACGAACTCCCCGGAGCGACAGTGCAGCGTGCCTGGTTCCTACCTCCGCCACCTCCCTGCTGTACGTCGCTTCCCCTCCCCGTGCCTCGGTTTCTCTGGCTGCACAATGGATGTCGTGATACTGTGTCTCCTTTGTAAAGCGTTTTGAGATCCTGGTTTGAAAAGCAGCTGGAGAGGAGCTACTTCGTGTGTGTCGGGGTGGGAACACAACACGGCCTTCACAAAACAGTCGCTGCAGAGCAGGAATTTGTTCCTCAAACTCCCAGGCCCTCCTTGGCTCTGAAAAGAGAGAGCGACGCCCCTGGCAGAGGAACGGCTGGGAGAGATTTTGTCTGAGGGGCTCTTCCACCAAGAGGGGTGTTTGTCTCGCATTTCCAAAGCCAGCCTGTCACTGCTCATTACGCTCTTTCTCCTAGCATTTGGGAGCGATTAACAGTGGCCCCCCCTGCCCCAGTTAGCCGGTTTGCAGAATGCCCGTTCCTCTGAAGCAAGCCCCTGGGCAAAGCTGCATGTGTTTAACTCCATACAGCAGCCGAACTATGGGGGAAGAACCAGCTTCCTCCTTTGGCCGCTTTACGGAGAAAGTCCTCTGGTCTCTGTTCACATTCGGCTCCCTGGGACCAGGGTGACCAGTTAGCAAGTGTGACGAATTGGGACCGGAGGTGGCGGGTAATAGGCGTCTATATCAGAAAAAGCCCCGAATACTGGGACTGTCCCTATAAAATCGGGACATCTGGTCACCCTACCTGGGACTGATTCTGCCCTCGCCGTCCTCCTCTGCAATCACACGGAGGCGGAGGAGATCAGAACCCGGTCCAGTCCTGTGCTTCTAGGTGCTCCCTGTGTTATTATGTCTTGGCCATAGGTGGCAGCAAACAACCAGAGCTGCTGTAGTGTGTGGCTGTCAGAAACAGGAGTGGGGGTGTGACGGGAGGTGCGGAAAGGGAAACTCCTCTGTGCTGGGCTGAGGTGCTTTGTGGTGCTGTGAAGCAGCCTCCCCATAGGAGCCGAGGGGGCAAACAACCTAACTGGTCTGAAAATGGAGCTTGATAAACTGCTGAGTGGGATTATACGCCTGTGACAGCAGAGCGCTGGACCCGAGAAATCCCTTCATCAACTCCTAGATTCCAAGGTCAGAAGGGACCAATGTGATCACCTAGTCTGATCTCCTGCATAGCACAGGCCAGAGAGCGTCCCCAAAATCATTCCCAGAGCAGATCTGTTAGAAAAACAGCCCATCTTGATTGAAAAATTGTCAGTGATGGAGCATCCACCCCCACCCTTGGTAAATGGTTCCAACAGTTAATTACTCTCACTATTAAAAACACACACCTTATTTCTGGACTGAATGTGTCTAGATTCAACTTCCAGCCATTAGATCATGCTAGACCTTTCTCTGTTAGATCGAAGAACCCATTATTCAATATTTGTTCCACATGCAAATACTTTTAGATTGTGATCAAGTCACCCCTTGCCCTTCTCTTTCTTAAGCTGAAGAGACTCCAGGAGCACAATCTATGTCTATGAGGCGGGTTTTCTAATCCTTTCATCATTCTCACGGCTCTTCTTTGAACCCCCTCCGGTTTATCAACATCCTTGAATTGCGGGCACCAGAACTGGGCACAGGATTCCAGCTGCAGTCGCACCAGTGCCAGATATAGAGGTCAAACAACCTCTTTCCTCACACTCGAGATTCCCCTGATTATGCATCCCAGGATCACTTTAGCTCTTTCGACCACAGTGTGACACTGGCAACTCACGGTCAGCGGATTATCCACTGCAATCCAAAATCATTTTTAGAGACACGGCTCGCCAGGATACAGTCCCCCGCCTTGGAAGGATGGCCAGCATTCTTTGTTCCTAGATGTACTTATTTACATTTAGCCATATTAAAGTGCATGCTCTTTGCTTGCACCCAGTTTACCAATTGCTCCAAATGGCTCGGAGTAGGTGACCTGGTCTCTTCATTCTTTACCGCTCCTCCCATGCTGTGTCACTTGCAAACTTTATCCGTAAGGCGTTTGTTTTCTTCTCAGGTCAGCGATGAAACCGTTAAATAACCTAGAGCCACGGACTGATCCCTTCAAAACTCCACTGGAAACAGATCCGCCCTATGACGATTCCCTGTTTACAATTACAGTCCTATGTCCCTACCTGTAATACAGTGGTGCTGCGTTTGGCACAGACATCTCTGTCTTGAGCTGAGCAGCAAGGCATGTTGGGAGCTGTTGTCTCCTTGAATCCACTTTGATACCACCATAGAAAACAGAGCAGGAAATAGGGTGACCAGACAGCATATGTGAAAAATCGGGACAGGGGATGGGAGATAATAGGCGCCTGTACAGACAAAGCCCCAAATATTGGGACCGTCCCTATGAAATCAGGACATCTGGTCTCCCTAGCTGGAAAAGACCTGTCAGGTCCAGGGCAGGATGATTCACCAGTGAGTTTCACCAAGGAGGGCGGCCGCTCTGTTAAACTGCAAGATCCTGGCAGGCAGCCCTGGTGTGGGCAAAGTTTAGATGGGCCTATTGATTCCTCATATAGAGAAGAGGAGGATGAAACCTAGCACTGTCCGTCTGTAGCTCCTAAAGCACTTTATGGGGTGGGATTGCTGTTCTCCCCTGGTGGTGGTTGCAGGACCTATATTATTATTGTTTATTATTTGTGGTATCATAGCCCCGGTCATGGATCACAATACCGCTGTGTTAGGAGCTGTACAAACAAGACCATTCCCTGCCTCCCAGAGCTTCCAAACTGAGTATAAGACAAGAGACAACAGCTGGATACAGACAGAGCGGGGGAGCCCAAGGGAACAATGAGACCATATTGGTCAGCGGTCTTTACACACCAGTCCAGTTTTTGGCAGGTGTCACACCAGATTGGAGTGTTAGGGAGAGACTGGAAGGTGGACAATGGGTTAGTGTTGCAGAGGTTTACGTGGCCCAGCGTGAGGAGCAGCCGGAGGGAGGAAGCACAAAGCGGCTTGTTTGCAAATGCAACCAGCGGGCGATGGAGGCTGACGTCACGGGCCTCGCCGTGGAAGTGTCTTCACTTAAATGTGGCTCCCACCACCGCAAGCGCCTCTTGATGCCGATGTAGTAACCTCACCTCCCTGGGCGGCGCAGGGTCCTAGTTGATGTAGTTAGCTCGTTGCGGGTGTCCGTGAAGACACTGCGTTGTTCATGTCGACTGTTACTGGCTTTCAGGAGCCGGCCCGCAGCGCCCCCCCGCCAACAGAACAATCGATACAAGCACTCAAGGTAGCTTGACGTTATTTTGTAGTGTAGACATGGCCTAAGAGGTGGAGTGACTTGCCCAGGGCCATGCATCGGTTCAGTGGCAGAGCCAGGAATGGCCCAGTGTGCTCAACTGCAGCATTGTGATGGTGTTGTTCTTTTGCCAGTTGCTTTAATTAGCCGTGAGAGACACAAGGAAGGTCGGCAGGCAGATTTCTTCCCGGTCACTTCCCTGCCAAGGAGTGGGAAGCTCGAAAGACCTGTCACTTCCCAGCCCCGCCCTCACCTCGCTCCGAATTCGCTGGCTTATTTTTGTCTCCCTCTTGGTTCGAGCCTGTCTTTCCTTTTGTCCTTTTCCAGCCCTGCCCACAGACCCAGCTCCGCTCCAGAGACTGGAACGCGGACCCCTTGCCAGATCCCGTTCTTTTGCAAGCCTCTAATTTATCGTTTCGCGAGGACAGTGTCCCGGCGAGAGAGCGTGTCCCTGTACGTTTCCCTTTAAACGCGGCGAAGGAATGGTGTGGTTCTCCTATGTGCTCCGCTCCCGCAATTAGAGCTGCCTGTGTAATTAGCCCAAGATAGATGGTGTTGGGGAGGAAGTGCATCACCAGTTTAATTTCAAACTGTCATAAAACCAGGGACTGGAAAGTTGAGAGCTTCCATTTGTTTTCAATTGAGAAAAATAGAGGGGTAAGAATGACTGGCAACCCCGCCCCTCTTTAGACACACACACACACAGGGCTAAATGAAACCAGACCGAGCAGGGGAGAGCTGTGAGAAATGCATCGTCCGTTTCGAAGGATGCTGGAGCACGCCACTCTCGGGTCATGTTGGCAGACAATCTGTCTCTGCCCCCATCCCTTCTTCGAGGACCGAGGCAGGGGGAGGCGATGCCTTGTATTGAATCGACGGCTGCTGGGGAGAGACCTGAAGAAGAGCTCTGCGTGAGCGCCAAAGCTGGTCTCTCTCACCAACAGAAGCCAGTCCACTAAAAGATATGACCTCACCCGTCTTGTCTCGCTAATATCCTGGGACTAACACAGCTCCAGCAACACTGCATGCAACGCTCCCCTCTTGTCTCTTTCCTCCCTGCCTCGTCCGCTCCCCCCCTCCTTACCCCCATCTTACTATTATTAAAGATCAGGCTTCCATTGCGCTAGGTGCTGTCCGGCCCATCTCTGTTCCAGAGAGCTTACCACCAAAGGGCATGCAGACCCTGGAGCTGGGAGGTGTTATCCCCAGCTCAGGTAGACATACCCACGCCAGCTGTGATTGGGCTGGTGCGCTGAACTCGAAGTGTGGCCCCTGTGGCACGGGCGGCAGCTCGGGCTAGCTGTCCCGGGTACATACATCGGCTTTCAGATGGGGTTGTCGTCGGGGCAGCTAGTCTGAGATGCAGGGGCCACACGGCTATTTCTTGAATAGCTCTCCAGAGATCCAGCCCTAGCCCTTGTCCACTGGACTACACTGCTCCTCTTTCCCTCTGTCCCTTACTGTCTTCTCACTCCCCCATCTCTTTTCTGTCCCCATCGCCAGACCCTACTCTCTTTTCTCCTCCCCTCCCTGTTGTTGCTCCGTCTCCGCTCGTCCCTGCACTTGCTTCTCCCATGACACCGATCAAGCAATATCTTGTGCTTTCTAGAGGTGCTGCCTGTGTCCCTGGATTGTGCTGCAAGATGGTTTGCACTCGCTTTTATTTCTGGACACTTCCCTGGGTTATTCTCGGCCTGGTTGGATCTCAGACACTAGGAAATGCTGTCTTCCCTTCCCAAAATAGGCTCCACCCCACTCCCCTGTCTCCTCCAGAAGCCACAGCCTCATGGTCTTATAGAATCATAGAAATGTAGGGCTGGAAGTGAACTTGAGAAGTCATCTAGACCCTCTCTGAACACTGAGGCAGGACCAGATAAACCTAGACCATCCCTGCCAGGTGTTTGTCTATCCTATTCTTAAAAATCTCCGATGACACAGATGCCACATTCTCCCTTGATAACCTGTTCCAGGGCTTAATTACCCTTGCAATTAGAAAAAATTTCCTAACAGCTCACCTATATCTCCCTTGCTGCAGATTAAGCCCATGACTTCTTGTCCTACCTTCAGTGGATATGGGGAGTAATCAATCATTATCCTCTTTGTAACAGCCCGTAACATATTTGAAGACTGTTATCAGGTGTCCCACCCCCTGACTTCTTTTCTCAAGACTAAACGTTTTTTTAATGTTTCCTCACAAGTTAGGTTTTCTAAACCTTTGCTCGTTTTTGTTGTTCTCCTCTGGACTCTCTCCAGTTTACCCACATCTTCCTTAAAGTGTGTCAGGTCTGGACACAGCTCTCCTGCTGAGGTCTCACCAGTGCTGAATAGTACAGGACAATTGCCTCTCGTGCCTGATATATGACACTCCTGTTACTATGTCCCAGCCGTTTTCACAACTGCCTCACATTGTTGAGTCTCATTTGGTCTCTGATCTGCTATAATCCCCAGGTGCTTTTCAGCAGGACCAGCACTTCATCAGTTGTTCCCCGTTATGTACCTGGGCCTTTGATTTTTCCTTCCTCAACCTCATACTTTGCACTTTTCGCTGTTGAATTTCATCTTGTTGATTTCAGACCAGTTCTTTCATATGGTCACAGTTATTTTGTATTCTAATCCTGTCCTCCAAAGTGCTTGCAACCCCTCCCAGCTTGGTGTCTTCTGCAAATTTGATAAGCGTTCTCCCTACTCCATCGGCGAAGTCATTAATGGAAATGTTGACTAGAACTGGAGCAAGGACAGATCCCGGCGGGACCCCACTAGATATGCCCTCCCAGTTTAACAGCAAACATCGATGACTATGGTCTTTCAACCCGTTTTGCACCCACCTTGTAGAAGTGCGGACCACATTTCCCTAGTTTGCTCATGAGAATGTCATGTGGGACTGTGTCAAAAGCCGCACTGAAATCAGTCCCTATCTTGTTTTGATTGGAGGGGTCACTCTTGTATCCTGACTTCACATGATGCATAAAGGAGCTCTGGGCTTCTGCTCAGAGCAGAGTCTGATTCTAAGACTCATTTTTAAAGCACAGTAATTAGCAGCTTCCTTGAAATGCATCCAACACAGCAGGAGATCTTTCAGCCGCTTAGGTAAATCCTGATTAGCCATGTTTACCCTCATCTACTGGTTAACATGGTACAGACCAGTGGGATGGGCACCAGGGACATCAACCCAAACGATCTGCTGAGAACACAGTCTCATCTACACGATCTTCCCTTTGGTCTTTGAGGCAAGCCCGAATCTTCCTATGTGGATCAACTCGCCAGAGCATCGTCTTGGAAAGTTAAATACTCTTGGACATCTGCCGGGATTGAATGAAGCACGGAGGGTTTAGGATCAATTTCCACTCTCAGTTCTCAGTGGGAAAGACAAACCGTTCTCTAACAACATGGACAAAACAGAAAACTCGGCAATATCTCCATTCAGGTGCTAAACACACTAGCCAGATCCCGGGTAAATGTTAGGCAAGTGACGTTTGCGTCTTATAAAACCTGCGGGAATTGTCATTGTTAAGGAAACCTGTTCAGTGTTTTTATTCCCCTTGCTTCCTCCATGTGCCTGTCCTTCTACGGTTGACCTGGCTTATTTGCTCATGACATTTGGCTTCTGTCTTAAGCTGTCAGCCTTGTCTGCAGGGGAAGTTTCCTGTTGTGTGGTCTCTTTATAGACACTGACTGGTTTTACAGATGGCTTCTTCTGTGCAGAGAGTCTGCATCTCCGGGCTGTCCTTCCGATGGCTGTTTCCGCTCCCCTGGCTGGGTAATTAGTCATTGGTACCCATTGAGGAGTTATGAGACCATGACAACAGCAATGACGGCCTCATTGCAATTATTGTAAGAGGTCATTTCTCACGCTTTACAATTATTACTATAAGGACATCGGTGGCAGCCGTGGTTTATCTGGTCCAGTATCTTGTCTCCAGTCCAGGCCAATTCCAGCTACTTCAGAGGAAGGTACAAAGAATCTGACTGTAGGCAGGGGTGGGTTAATCCTTCCCCCTTCCCTCCCCGGAAGATCTCTTTCTAATCCCTAATAGTTAAAGGTTGGTTTAAACCCCTAATCCTGAGGTTTTATATCCTTGCAAATGATCTTTATTGTTAACATTAACTATTCCTAGACAGGCAGAAAGGACCCGTGTGATTCCTGCGTCACACAAGCCAGAGAGTTTCTCTCAGCGATTCCTGCGGGAACCACACATTTTAGGGAGCGTGTCTTTTAGCAAGCCGTCCAGTCTTGATTTAAAGACTCCCCCTGACAGAGAATCCACCCCATCCCTTGGGAAGCATCAGCCACAGAGCCCACCACCAGCTGTGTTCACACCCACCCACCAACAAGCCCCCAATGCTTGGGTCCTCTTGTCATCTGTAAGAATGTCCAGTCCCGCTTTGTAACCTTGGCAAATGACTGACATTGCACTTTGTAATTGTGACACCCCGGGTATGTCAGGAACAGATCCTCAGCTGGTGCACACCTGCGTAACTCCACTGATGTCAACGGAGCTAAGCGGATTTACACCAGGGGACGATCTGGTCCTCGTGATGTCTCTTGGCCTGTCGACACAGACTGGCAACATTGGGCTGAGTTGTGCCAATGCGCAGGAAGTGTTGCAAGAGACTGCAAAGAATGACTGTGTTATTTACCGGGCTGACTCTCCCAGCATCATGGGAAGCCAGGGAAAATATTGTAGTGATGATGGAGAAGAGGCTTGTGCAAAAGCTTGTCGCAAGCTGCAGCGTGGGTGAGCTGGCACCTGCCTAGGACATGCCAACAGTCAGTTAGCTAGCTCAGCAATGGGCTCTGGGAGTGTAACACACTAGCCTCGGTTGCTCTTTTCCCCCTGGAGGGGCTGTTCCATGGGGTAAGGTGCTAGTGGAGTTACTCCTTTAGCTCAAATGGTAGAAGTCTGTACCAAAGGTCCCAGGTTCAAGCCCTGGTGACGGCCCCTGTAGGAGCTGTTACACCAGGGTGGAGGTGTAGCTTTTTCTAACATGAGAGCTGTTTGTAAACCGAGGCGGGTGCTTCAGCAGAGTTTATGCACTGTGATCTTCTCTGCTGGGCATGGCCAGCGCTTATACCGGAGAACTCCAGCCTCCGTGGGCAAGAGGCTTCTGGCTGAGGGGTCAAAACATTGCGTGCAGTTTTTATTGGTGCCCCACCGGCCCCCTAATGCAGGCCGTAAAGAATTTCCTCGCCGGAGCCTAAGTCCTCATCTGGCGTAGGGTAAACATAGCTGGCTCTGTGCAGCCGCCGGGTGCAGGGATATGCAAGCTGTCCCTCTGCAGCCAGCTGTTCTTAGCTGCCGTTAGCAAACTCCTGAGCCGTCCAGTTCTTCCTCTGCTGCTCCTTGTAAGACTGCGCTCCACTTCTGTGGAGGTTTGCCGACGGACAGCTGCAGCTCAGGGGAAACCTGCCTCTCCGAACTGAACTTCCTGAGCTTTCCAGCCTGACCTGGCACTCGTTTTCACCTTGTATCTGGGGTGCCGAGAACACTGGGAGCTGAGCCCATGGCACTAACGTACGAAGCTTGCGTCCTGATTAAGGACAGCGGCTTCCTTTCCGTGGCCAAGACGGACGAGACCTCCATGGCACACAGAGAAACTAAACACCTGCAGTTCCCAGAACCAGGCCCCAACACCCTCACAGTCATAGGCTGACACATTTGAAGGGTCTGGCCCAGGATCCCAAATCCATCTGTAAATCCAGTTGCCACGCGGAGGAAGCTCTTGCGGGGTAGCAGAAGCCCTCCAATGTCTCTCTTTATCAGGTACAGGAATGTTTCTGGCACACAGTATAATTCTATATTATCCTGAACAGAAAATGAGTGGGAAATGGAATTCTCAATCCTCCCCGGACTAAGAATATTTTCAGCCAGTTGAATGCAGGTATTTGTTCATCGGGGAAAAGAGGAAAGGGGAAAAAAATCATTAGGGATGGTGGTGACAAGTTACATTTATTGCATTTCCATGAAGAAAAGCAATGCCCTTCTTTGATTAATAATGAATCCAAGGACTCCTGACACAGGCTAAAAAAAAACCCACATAAGTAATATTCTAGGACAGAAGAGATGTAGTTGTTTACAGAACCACTGAGACGTGAATGATGATGTTTTTTAATTGCCAATTTTCCCTTTTTCTCTTGTCCTCAGAATACCTGTAACACCATCAGACACACAGGGTATAAACCAAGGTCATGAGCAGTTGTCTTGAACGACGCCATTGCATTTTTGTGCAGAGGCGTTAACCCGAGAGTCAGTTGACTAGTTGCATTCCATCTCCCTCCCATGTCCCCTGTGATTTCAGTCAGATCTCTCCCTATCTTCTCATTTTATATTACGCTAGTGCTAGAGGCTGCGGCAGAGATCACGGCCCCACACTATTAGACCCGGCAAAACGTGCATCAGTGAGACAATCCCCAAAAGAACTTACTGTTTAAACAGAGTGCGTTCATAGATGCATTGACTTCCTGGCCAGAAAGGGCCATTGTGATCACCTAGTCTGACCGCCTGTATAACACAGGCTATACAACTTTCTCAAAATAATTCCTAGAGCAGATCTTTTAGAAAAAACATCCCATCCTGATTTAAAAATGGCCAGTGATGCAGACTCCACCAAGACCCTTGGTAAGTTGTTCCAGTCGCACAGAGGACGTTTGATTAATGGAAGCCGGAGGAAACCCTGGTGGAAGTCCTTAGCGGTCCTGAGGTGCTAATCAGTCATCCAACCTGGGCATAGCTTGAGTACTGGAGCAGGGAAGCTGCGGAAATGCACATTTCATCAAGGGTTGCACCAGCCCATCTGGAGTCCTGGATGGATACTTGCATGGCTTCACTGCGTCAGTATCCAAGCTGGTTTAGACATGGCCACACAAGCGGCAGTGACGGCCCGTGACTGCAGGTGGGGAATGGATACACAGAGAAGTGAAGTGATTGGCTGGGTGATTTGCTATAGCCAAATTGGATATCAACCCCAGATCTCCTTGATTCCAGTCCAGTGCTCTTACCACAAGACCATCCTTCCTGCCCCCTGCCCTCACCCCCGCCTTCCCTCTCCCATAGTATTAAATCACCCCCCAAGCATTTGTGGCTGTACCTTCACAGCACCCCTGTGAGGTGGGGAAGGCTCATTATCCCCAGGTGGAAGGGAAACTGAGGCACAGAGGTTAAGTGACTTGCCCAAGGTCTAATCCAGGAAAATCCAAGTGCCCCCCAGTCCATTTTAATGAGCACTTCTTCCTGGCAGCGACCCCTGTTTTCATTGTGTGGCTGACCTATGCTGACAGCCCTGAATCTACTTTGGCTCTCCTGTGAAGAGACGGGCAGGTGGAGATGGGCGCCCAGTCACTGGGCCGGATTCTCCATCCCGTTGCACCACGGGGCATCATTTAGGGCCTTATGCAACTCCCTTTGAAGCCAGCAGGAGATGTTTGGTGGACTTCATTGGGCCTGAGATCAGCTCCTCACATCTAGGCAAAGTGGAGGCAAGATGCTGCTATGTAGACGTCTACGCACGGTGCAAGGTGCTAGAGAGACAGACTCATTGCAGTCCCCTCTCCTATGAGTGCTCCCTAGCTCTGATACAGCGCTTTTCATCGGTAGGTGTCCAGGTACTTTACAAAGGGGGTCACTAATGTTAGTTGGTGAAACAGAGGCGCAGAACTGCAAAGTGACTTGCCCAAGGTCAACCAGCAGGCTGGTGGCAGAGTCAGGAACAGAACCCAGATCGCCTGAGTCCTAGTCCAGCACTGTCTCCTGGAAGGAGAGGTGTAGAGCTTGGATGGCTCTACAAATTGATGACCCATGGGGCCACATCCTCTGCTAGGGTAAATCGGCAGAGCTTCACTGAAGTCAAAGTCGCTGATTTACACCTGGAAATAAGATGTAAACTTTTAACAGGGAGGGTAATTAACCATTGGAGCAATTTCCCCAGGGCCACAGTGGATTCTCCGTCACTGACAATTTCTAAATCAAGATGAGATGTTTTTCTAAAAGATCTGCCATGGGAGTTATTTTGGGGACATTCTGTGGCCTGCCTGATGCAGGAGGTCAGACTAAAGGATCACAGTGGTCTGGTCTGCCTTTAAAATCTCTGAATCTACACCTGCTGAGGAAGTAGCCTGTTGTTCCCCGGTGTTACTGTTTTGAGCCTGGCTCACCTGTTCCCACATGCCCACTGTGTGGTGGCTGATATTCAATGAGTCCATGGTCTTGATCCTCTTCTCAGTGGAGAAGATCTGAGGTGTAAAATCCCCCCTCAGAACAGGCGACCCCCAGCAGTGGCAACAGAGGAGCCGACACTTGAGTGAGCATAAAAACGGAGCTACCCTTCAAAGTCAAGCTCTTTCTACTTGGTATATTCTGCCTGGTTCGAGACCAAGAAAACACCTGTACATGTGCCTTTCTCTTGCCATTCTGCCACTGTGTTCAGTACCATGCTGGGGTGACTGTGGTGTTATGATGTGGATCGTATAATTGTTTTTTACGGGTGATTAGGATGTACTTGCTGGGTTGCTGCTCGCACCTGCTCACACACAGTAGTTCAGCTCAGTTCTAAGGCTCAAGGGAGGAAAACCAGAGGCAATCATCGTTAAAATGGCAAATCAGGTGGGGGAAATCAGAATTAAGGAAAGCAATTAGGTGGCACCAGAGTTAATGTCGGTAACAGGCTAATGTCCCTGAGCTGTAGGAAAATGGGAAACATTTGATCAGGGCAATTCTATTTCTGCCCTTGCGTGGTTTGTGTTAATGCTGGCAAAGCCAGCGTGACTTTCTTTTTCCAAAAGCTGGACATCATCCCAGATGAGGGCTTAGAAACTTCTTGATGTCTCAGCGACTCCTGTGACATGTGTGCTGTTCTAGGGGAAGTAGCTCTGGCTTCTCTCTGAGTGCCTCTGAGATCCTGGGTTGTCTGACCCCCGTGCTGGGGTCACCGCCTCGGAACGACAATGACGGGTGTTGTCCAAGCAGCTGCTTTGGTGAAGAAAGAGGGCAAGGAGTGTATATGCTAAGTGTCCCCCAGTGGTGGCCATAGGAACCTTTCATAAAGGGCTCGGTAGGATGGAAAGGGTGAGGGACAGCTCCTTCCATGCGGAGTTGCTTTGCATAGCTGATATGCAGCTGGGACACTGGACCTTGTGTCTCCATGCCACCAACTTCAGATCTTTTCCAGGTGCTTAGTCAGCTGTCATTGGGGTGCTGCTCCCTTTTCAGTGGGAGTTGAATTGGACCCCACGTCAGCACTGGCTGAAAGTCCTTCCCGTCTGATGGCTCTGTGAGGTGGTTTGGTTTCATGAAGATTTCTGTTTAGTTGAGAACAAGCAGCTCTCGTTCTGATTACGCTCTCAGGGCCACAAAAGGTGCTCCAGACTCATCCCCACACTACTCTGGGAGAAGCCTGAACACGTGTGTTAATCTAGTTTGAAGCACAATAATTTCGGGCCCGATCTTGACTCCAATGGGAGTTAAGTCCACCTATCACCTTGCAGGGCTGGGGCCTTAACATGTCACTATGCAAAAGCACCCTTATTTACGTGACTTTGTTTCTTTAAGGCCACAAAGGATTCTGGGCATTATTTGCTGTGTTTGTGCAGGTGTTGTTAAAAGGACATAAATTCTTGCTATGCTATGCCTTCTGATATGATGACTTTTCTCTGCCCCGTCTCTAATCATTTCTGCTGTTCTCATGAATAGCATTTGTATATGAAAAATCATCTGCTAATTAACCAGTTGAGCCCAATTTCGCATATGGAACCACTTCTCCTAATGCATTTGAACTACAACAAAAAAGAGCCCTCTTCAGTCAGCGATTAGAAGTTTTGCAGCTCTCGGGAGACTGCATGGCGGGACGCGAAGGTGGCGGAAGGAAAACTAAACTCTACGAGGCAGCTGAGTCTAAATAATAATCATCAGCATTTTTCATCTGAGAATCTCCTTGTGCTTTACTGTGCAAACCTGTATTTAATCTTTGCAGTGCCCATCAGAGGTACATTGAGATACATTGTTAGATCTGGTCAAAAAATCTCTGGGGTAACATTTTTCTCTTTTTTTTTTGCCAACAGGCAGTGGTTTTTTGATACAACAGGCGTGAAAAAAAAAGTCTGCTTTTTTAGAAAATTGGGAGGGGTTTATAGTGAAAACCCATAAATTTGGGGGTGGGGGAAGGGGTTCAGACTAGATGAGCACAGGGGTCCCTTCTGGCCTTAGAATCTGTGAACCTAAGGTCACGCCGCAAGCCATTGTGGAGAGCCCAGGACGGCTGACTCCTAGCCCTGTGTGCTTAGCACTAGAATTCACTGCCTCCTGCCAGGACGAGGCTAGCCAGCTGTTTTGCTTTATGAATGAAGTCACCGTTAGTGGGTCGCTAACGTCAGATGCCCATTTCCGCTCTGGAGTAAGTACGGCACTCTGGACTGGCCACTGCTAGGGGTGAGAAAATAGTTCCGTCTCTTATCAGTCAGGCTTCCTGGTGGGGGATCTATTTCTAAAGCTGCTGCCTCCAGCCATTCAGATCTAGGGGCCATTACCAAGAGCAGCTCCATATCGTCTCATTGTCTCCATTTCTGGGTATGATAAAATCTGAGGCTAGGAAAGGGTGCTCAGAGTCACACGGGGTGAGTCTTCACTGCAAAGCTTGCCCGGGTGAGAAGCACTGGACTAGATGGCGTGGAGGTTCCTTCCAGCCCTATGTGTCTCTGAACTCTGCAGCGAAGACAGTGTCTGAAATAGGACTAGCACCCAGCTCTTCTGACTCCACTCCCATGCCCAGTCCACTCGATCATAGTGCCCCTTCCCATCCCACTGAGCGACATGATCTGATTCATTAGATTTTCAATCCAAAGTGGAAATGGAGTTAGAATAATAGAAGATTAAGGTTGGAAGGGACCTCAGGAGGTCATCTAGTTCAACCCCAGGACCTACCCCAACTAAATCATCCCAGGCAGGGCTTTATCAAGCCAGGCCTTAAAAACGTCCAAGGATGGAGATTCCCCCACCTCCCTAAGTAACTCCTTCCAGTGCTTCACCACCCTTCTAGTGAAAAAAGTTTTCCTAATATCCAACCTAGACCTCCCTCACTGCAACTCGAGACCATTTCTCCTTAAGTTAAGCGGCTTTTCCCTGTAGTTCTTGGAAAGGAATGACCCATCCCCATGGCTTGTCGTCCTTAGCTGGTACAGCCTGAGACCCAAGGTGATGTCTCCGGAGATCTGGCCACGGCCATGTTTAACCCTTAAAGTCCCTCCGGCTTCTGCAGTGGAGAGAGAACCTGGTTTGGCTGTTATTAGCTGTCCATACCTTTCGTTTCAGTTCGATGAGACTTTGCTGGGATAACAAACTTTGCCAAAGGGTAAGACACCTTCGGGTATTAGAAGCAGGTACGACTCTTCCGCAGCAGGGTCACGCACCATGTTGGGGGTTTGATCCCCCGTGTCCATCCATGATTACTGCAGATCTGTGGACCGTAGATCACGGCTGACCCTAGTGTAGCACGCCTGCACTAGGAGTTTGCACTGTTGAAGGTACATCAGTGTAGCTGTTACTTATACCACTGTTTACACCACCGGTGAATTTGGGCCAGAGAGAGCCAGGACCGTTGCCCCACTGTCTTTGGGGAAACTGGTTCTGTATGCCTTCTCTCTGATGATCCATCCTGCCCCATTCAGTGTGTCTTTCACGTCCACCTTCTTGGGCCTGATTTTCCTCCCACTTGTACAAGGATGTAAATCGGGAATAACTCCATTGAAGTCGATGGGCCACTATAGATGGTCTTATAGAGCATAGGCAGTGGCAGTGCAAAATGCTCTCCCAATGTGTCCCAACCCTGACCTAAAGAGGTTCATTCAGTCTCCACGCTCCATTCTACCATAACCTCTCTACTAAAGCAGTGATCAAGGGTGCCAACCACTGCTGATTATCGGGCTGAATTTTACAGATACCTTTATCCAGTGGAGGCCTGATTCAAAGCCCTGTGAAGTCAATGGGAGCCATTCAATGGACTTTAATGAGCTTTGGATCAGACCCTGGGAAATGCTCACAGACCCACAAGCATATTTGTTGTGGAGTGGTGGTGTCGAATGGTCTAGAGAAGGTCAGTCAAGGACGTCCATTCTCCCTGTCTCAGAACACACGGACGAGGGCACACGCCATAAAACTGAAAGGAGGCAAATTCCAAAGGGATAAAAGGAAATACTTTTTCCAGACTCTGCTTAATTAGACTGTGGAACTCATTGCCACAGGAGCTCCCTCTCATCGTGGTCTGCTGGGGATGCCTGGAGCTCAGCCGGTCCCTGCAGATCCCAGGCAGCGGGATCAAGCCATGTGAGTCAAGTGACCCATCACCCACCACAACTAGCAAATACTCCATGCAAAGCAGAAGTGAACCGTGTTTGAAGACCTGTTGGCTGAAATTTCTTTGCCATCTCATCCCTCCTTAAAACTCTTCTTTGCCATGATGCCTATCAAAAGCCTGGCAATGGTTAGGTGGCTGGTGCGCAGTGACCCCTGCCCATCAATACGGTCTCACGGTTTCCTTGTACTCTGCCGTCAGTCTGTATCCACCTTTTGTCTCTTGTCTTATACTTAGAATGAAAATTGTTTGGGGCAAAGACCATCTAGCTGTTCTGGTTCTGTACAGCACCTAGCGCAATGGGGCTTTGGTCCATGCCTGGTGCTCCTAAATGCTATCCTAGGGTAAATAAATAATCACAATAACCACAATTTTCCAAAACTTCAAAACTCGTGCAGCACCTAAGCCTTATCGTGATCAGAACCTCTTGGACCGAAAGAGCAGGAAAACCATGTCCAGTTCTGTGTGAACGTGGGTTCACCAGAGATTGCCTGAAACAGCTGATTTCTGCAGAAGCAAGAGTTATAAGAAGACTCTTTAGTTAGGGCGAGATTCACTGATTTCCGCAGCACAGCACACATGAGGAGCGTCGGTATGTGTCTCTGCTGTGTTCCTCTCAGATGAGTCTGGGATCAAGCAAAGAACATGCTTTTTAATCTGATTTTAGATCTGGATGCTGAGTAGAACTGCTGTGCTGTGAGCAGCTGCTGGAATCTGCTTAGACGACTCTTTTCCTGTCATCTTCTCGGGGTGATGCTAGCTGTTTGTAATGAGCTTGATGTCAAGACACTTTGGGTGCCGGATGGGGTAGAATCCAGCACCTTCAGTACCACAAAACAAGCTCCAGCCACCAGAGCGCAAAGCGTAACTTCATTAGCTGTTGAGTGGCAAGTTTTGACAGTCACTGAGAGAAGACGTGTGATCATTCTTTGCTGTTATTGCTACTGACTGGAAAAGCCGATCCCAGTCATGTGATCTATTAGTAAGCCTTTGCCCATCGAAGGTCTACAGACCTGGAAGAGAAAAGGAGAAGTTGGTCCATCTCCATTGGCTTGGATTTACGGTTGTTTATGCCATGCACAGCGCTTGGCTAAGTAGAAGGCGGCTTCATCTTCTAGAGCCCTGGCAGTCTTCCCTACGTAAAGAAAAGCATTTGGGCAATTCAGAGGCTGGAAAGAACTGGGTTAATGACCCTCGAGAGACAAGTGCCGTGCTTGGACAGCTGTCGTTTTGCAGGGCTCTCTGAACGGCTTTCCAGGAATAACTGCGAGCAGGTGTCATTTCTCAGCTGGCCCATCAGCGCGGTCCCTAGAGGAAAGGATTGCGTTATGCAGACGTATTCCTGTGTGTCCCTCGTGCGTACTCAAGCGTGTTGAAGAGAGACAATTTACCGTGCACCTAGTCAGTACATCGACGTCTTCAGCGGTAGATGTTCCCTTACATACCTGGTTATAAAACTGAAGTTCTTAAGGGGATCCTACTTGTTTCCTATTTATAGGACAGGGGGTTGGAAGGGATTTCCCAGTTCCCTGCCCCATCAAATAGCCCCTCTTCAGATCTTGTCGTTTTGCATTATGTAGCTACCCGGAAGTCCTGAAAGTTGCATGCCAACTCCCAGTGCTTTGGATCAGGCTCTGAGCCTCTACTCCGAGATAACCAAAACCACATTTTACCTTCCCCCACCCCTGCCCCCCTTGCACTCCTGTCTTTATTCGGAAGCTGTCAGCCCGTGCTACGTTCCGAGGTCCAGGAGAAAGCACAGAGCAGCCCTCCCCCGGAATGCCAGCACAGCTGTTCAGGAGGGACAGGCAGAGATTTTGCCCCCTATATGCCTCTTTCAGAAACACCCCCAGAGTGGCGTCCGTTGGTCATTCAAGCTAGTCCTGAGCTAACCAATCTGGCTAACAGAACGACCTCTTCCCCGACTTCCCCCACCTCCCCCGCTGGACCTGAACCAAAGTGGCTGCTCCCGAGGGGAAGCATTTTTTCTAACACGGGCGCTGCAATTAGATTGCTGGTGTTTGCCTTAGGGTAGCGCCCAAGGGCCTCAGTCAAGATCAGAGGCCCCTTGGGCTAGGTGCTGTACCAGTACAGGTGCCACACAGGCAGCCCGTGGCAGGGCCAGGCGTTAAACACAGATCTTCCAAGTCCCACTCAGTGCTTCACCCATCCTTCCGCTCCAGTGTTTGCCCGTCTCTAGTACCTTCCATCTGCGGGTCCCAGGCACATTCACAAAGTCGCACCCCATCGTTGCACCCCTGCAAGGTGTTCTTATCCCCACAGGTGGGGACACTGAGGCAGAGAACCATTTAAAGGGCTTACCCAAAACCACACAAGAAGTCCTTGGCAAAGCTCGTGACGCTAGCCACCTTCCTATGACTCCTGGTGAGCAGAGAACCGCGGGGGGCCAAATGCCCAGGAGAGGCATTTTAGCCCAGAAGCTGCAGTGGAGGAAACCACTGGTCCAGTCGTAGCTGCGACGAGCATGAAGACAAACTAGGGTGCCTGAACTTCCACAGAGCCCCGTGACTAGACTTCCTTTGCACCCTGCGTGAGCGACGTGTCCCTTTCCTCCTTTGCTGCTGTCAGCGGTGCAACGAGGACGTGCGGAGCAGACGCAGCAGTGTGTTGTCGGGAAGGGAGGCTCTCTCTTTTGTTGTTCCTTCCCCCTTCTGTCCCCTGGCTTGTGACTTTGACCCAGGGGACACTGAGGGGAGCTAAAGTCTCAAGCCATGCTTCCTTGACTTGAACTTAACCTAGGTTACCTTAAGCACGGAGTGACCTGTGTAAAACCCTCAGTAATACTGAGTTTGTATGTAGCCCTTCTGCCAGTCAGTGTCAGCAGCGAAAGGGCTGGTTCAATATCTGGGGGTTCCTTTCAACAATATAATACAGAATCAGCTCGAGCCCCCCACCCAGTAACCTGGGACAATTGCACATCACCCCTTCGGCGCCTCTGGAGGCAACGCTGCCCCTCTCGCAGGGACAGAGACTGAACGTAGAAAAGAGGCTTTAAGTAAAAAGGGAAAATTAGCCTGGCATTGACATGGGGAAACGCTGCAAGCAGGATGCACACGCGTAAAACCACGAGCAGAACACCCGCTCCACAGCACAGTGGGCAGCTTCCTTTTGCCTCAGCTTCTTAAATCCAGCAACCAGAAGTTCCTTAAATGTGCCCCTCACCTCACAGCCCCCTCCCCCAGGTGGTGTCCTTAGTCGGGGCAGACCCAGAGTTCAAAGGTGCAGCTGCAGAGTTCACCTCATGCCCTGACTCGGGGGGCGGGAAATGGGAAAGGAGACCTTTTTCTTACTCCACTGACTGGCCACTCCACTGGCTGCTCTGCTCCCTGGCCGCTCGCCTCTGCTGGCCGCCCCGCCAGCCATCACCCCTGTTCACCAGCCCCTTCTGCTGCCACCTGCTTCTCTGCTCTGACCTCTGCTGGTCGGTCCCTTGAGGTTCCGCCCGGCTCGTCGGGATTGTCAGCTCTCAGGGGGGAACTTCATTGCTGAAGCGGGCTGGGCAGAAATCGCTGCCCCACCACATGTGATTCCCGCTCTAGTGATCACTTAACAAAAACAAAAGACTCCTAATGGGAGCCTTAATTAGCTCTCTCTTGGAACAGTGGGCAGGGGCCCCCTTAAACCATGCCTAGGACTCTTTGGAAGAACCGCACCTCCCGACAGTGACACCTGTCCCCACCCCCTCTTCCTCTCACAGGCCTCCGAGCCATTTGCTCGGAGAGTTGAGTTTAATTGCGGGTGACCCCCTCGACCAGGACAGGCTCAACACAGTTCTGCTGCCCTTTCTTCAGACAACAAGGATAACAACATTTCATTACCCCGGCATTCCGGTAAAGGGAACTTGTAAAGCGATTTGTAACCCAGCACCAGCCCAGGTGGATTAGTTTGGCCACACAGCTCTGGCTGCTGGGTGCCTGAGCAGAGGGGGTGCGTTCATGTAAATACAGTCTGAACTTGACGCCTTTTCCCCTCCACAGCTAGCTCGACAGGGAAGAGCTCTTTCAGCCCCCGCTTACATCTATATAGCAGATCACAAAGGTTGGCATTGTCCCGCCCATTTTATCCGGGGGCGCAGGGAGGCAGAGATGGGAAGGGATTTGCCCCAGGTCACACAGCAGAGCCAGGAACAGAACCAAAGGCTCTTGAAACCCAGTCCCCTATCCACTAGGCCACGCTGCCTCCCTGGGCAAAGAATTCACCCAGGGAGTGAATCACCTGTGGTTGGCCGAATGCTCGCCCAGCAGCAACTGAGAAGGAAAGACTGGGCCTTTGCACGCGGACTTTGCTGGGGTGAAACCCAGGGCTGGTGGTTCACTACATGCAGAGTATATTGTACCGCTCTTGGCCACAGATAACAGCGGCCTCCTGATTATTGCACAATGAGAAATCCCTCCCTTGGACGACAAGAACGATGGTGCATTACGTCAGAGTGAGCTGGAAAGTGCATTTAATGTAACGACAGGAAGAGAGCCAACTCACTGTGTACTCAGAGTGGCTTTCCTGGCCCCGGCTAGGAACGCTGACGGCGAGTCAGCCCCTTTTTTGCTATAAATGATGCCGTGCGCTCCAGATCTGCAGAGAATGCGTTCACTGTACTGCCCAGCTTCCATGCCAAGCCATCGCTCGCAATATACCCGGAGCTGCCATCAGGCCCCACATCTCCAGCCTTCCCCGATGCAGATCAGGACGAAAGAGCTAGCCCTGATTTCTGGCCTGGGGTTTGGAAGAGATCATGCCAGGTTAAAAGGGGTGGGGTGGAATTCAGACACCTCTGCCCCACCAACACAAGATTGACTTGTGTTTTCTTATGCTGAGCGGAGCAGTGGGGCCCTGTGATGGGGTGTCCTGGTCATTTGCTGTCCCCTGGTGGAGGCCTTGCCACCTGGGCATGCCCCATCCTAAAATGTGTCCTGCTGGAAGAGAAGAACAGTGAGTTCCGACCTCCAGGGGTTGCCTACAGAGACTCCCGGGATCAGCTGTAGAGAGAACCAGCGAGAGTTGGTCCTCCAGCACCTAGAAGGGCTGGGAGCAGGTGGATGCCAATCAGGGCCCAGCAGACCAGATAAAAAGGTTGACTGCTTCTCCTTGGGGCCATGACAGGCAAGGCTTGTTCTCCCTGCCCGAACCCAAGTAACCTGGCCTAGTCAGCATCCTAACCTAGACAATATTTGCCTTGGTGCGTGCGAAGGACTAGTGTTTGTGTTACGGACTGTAAAGCCCATGTGGCTATTTTGAGTTCAGCATTAATTAGTTTTCTGTAAAACCTGAAGTGAACTCACGCTGTGGGTTGCTGGACTCAAGTGAGCCCTGGACAGGCCCCATCCCAGTAGAGTTCAGAGCAATTGGATTTCACGCGGCCTGGTCTGCGGGTTTTTTCTGGTATGCACAATGCAGGCTGGAGAATTTCACCCGGCGATTCCTGTGGGAAGCCCATATCTTGTGGTGGAGCTAGAGCGTATCTGTTTGAGAGGCAGCCAAATCTTGATTTAAAGGATCCAACTGATGGAAGAGGCATCATCTGCAAAGGGTGACTTCCAAAGGGGGAAAGCCCAGCTCAAAGTGGAAAGCCAACAGACCCCAATGCTAATCTCAGCCCTGAAGACGTAATGAGCCCCAGAGCAGAGGTTATTAGTGGGGACAGAACCTGAGACCATTTCTGTGAGAGAAAGTGGAGAGAGAGAGTCTAGAGGCTCCTCTAAATTACACCAAGCCTCCAGTACGTTCCTGTGCGGACCCAGAATAAAGGGCTCATGAAGGTGGCTGAAATCTACCTTAACTGCCTGCCCCCTTCTTTTCTGCCCCAAGTTCATGACCAGAGTAACTGAGGTGGGGGACTCTACCCTGGGAAGCAGCGCTTCTAATAAAGATTGGGAGTTGTGGTGGATAATCAGCTGAACATTGAGATCCCGGTGCAATGCTGTAGCCAAAAGAGCTAATGCGTTACTTGGAAGCATAAACAGAGGAATCTTGTGTAGGTGCAGAGAGGCGATTTTATCTCTGTATTTGGCCCTGGTGCGACCACTGCTGGAATGCTGGGCCTGGTTCCGGTCTCCACTATTCAAGAAGGATGTTGATAAAATGGAGGAAGTTCAGAGAAGAGCCACGAGAATGATTAAAGGTTTAGAAAACCTGCCTTATAGGGATAGACTCGAGGAGCTCGATCTCGTTAGCTTAATGAAGAGAAGGTGAAGGGGTGATTTGATCACAGTCTATGAGGACCTACACGGGGACAAATATATAATAATGGGCTCCTCGGTCTAGCAGAGCAAGGGCTAACGCCATCCCATGGCTGGGTGCTGAAGCTAGACAAAATCACACTGGAAATGAGGTGTGCATTTTTAACTGAGAGAGTAATTAACCAGTGGAACTACTCACCACGGGTCACGGTGGATTCTCCACCGCTGACCATTTTCAAATAAAGATTGGCTGTTTTTCCTAACAGATCTGCTCTAGGAATTATTTTGGGGCCACTCTCTGGCCTGTGCTATGCAGGAGATCAGACCAGATGATCACATTGTTCCCTTCTGACCTTAGAATCGCTGAATCAGGCTCAGTGAATCCAGCTTCTGGTCTCTGCTAACGGGTTATATCCATTGCAGTGTCTGGTTGCTGGCTGGGCTACTGCTATGTTCCCAGCTTTGAACCTGGATACACCGGGAAGCCTGGAAGTAGAGAGCAGGAGGCATGCAAGCCTCTGGGCAGAAGCTGTTCGTCTTATCTGGTGGTGTATGGTGCTGGCTAGCAGACTGTGGGCAAGGATCACTGGCCAAAGCGCTGTATCCCTTACAAAGTCAGACAGCTGCCTGGGGCGCTTTGTGCCATCCCGTACTCACTCAGTGACAGCTCTCAGCAGCGTGGTGCTGCGGTAAAGGAATATGTTTTGGGGAGGGCAAAAAAAAAAAAATTTTACAATGAGGATAGTGTAGCCTGGAGCAGCTGGGCTGGAAAATCCAAATCCAAAATCCAAAGGCTGAACGTCTGCCAATCTGAACACGGCTGCTCTCACCCGCAGGAGTTGTTTCATCACTTGCTCCGTTCACAAGCAAACCTCCCGCTGAAATCAACGAGATGCTAACTGGAGCGCTTCTCCGACTCATTTGTTATTTGTCACAGAGGCCCCAGCCAAGGTCAGGGCCCCCATTGTGCTAGGCGCTGTACACACCTAGGCAAAGTCAGAGACAATCCCGGCAATCTAAATAGACAAGGCAGAGAAGAGAGGAAAATAGCATTATGCCCAGGGAAAACTGAGGCACAGAGAGACTAAGGGAATGTCTACGCTTAAAATGCCATACACTGATGGGCTTCTCTTGTTGACTTAGGTAATTCACCTGCCTGAGAGGCAGTAGCTAGATCAACAGAGGAATTCTTCTGTCATCCTAACGCTGGCTGTACAGGAGGTGAGGATGATGTAGCTGTGTCTCTTAGGCGAGTGTTTTTTTCACTCCCTTGAGTGATGTAGCTATACCGATGTAAGTTTCTAGTGCAGAGCAGCCCTAAGCGACTTGCCAGGGTCACCCAGGAAGCGCGTGGTAGAGCCAGTACTTGAACCCAGACTTTCTGCGTCTCAGCACAGTACATCTGCCACAAGACCATTTTTCCTCTTGCTTTAGAACCCTCCTCCCAGGGCCTTTGTGTGGCTGTCACAATTTTGCTGCTGAAAAATCTCACTCCATGGCTCCCTGAAACGGCTCAGGAATTTTGAACCAGGATCTCCTGGTTTTTAATTTAGTGCCCTATCTGCTAGACAGTCCT
Source organism: Emydura macquarii macquarii (assembly GCF_026122565.2). Lineage (NCBI taxonomy): Eukaryota > Metazoa > Chordata > Testudines > Chelidae > Emydura > Emydura macquarii. The sequence continues at coordinate 5,765,563 of NW_027133217.1, forward strand.
GCCTAGCATAGCCCTGCCTTCCTATTCCGGAGGGCGACACCCCTTGCCCGTAGTATAGGAAAAGATGGACAGTCTACAAATGGGACTTCCAGGTACTGGCTGGTGAAGTAAGAGTGAGATCACTAGTTTTGATTAAACAAAAGGAAGCTGGGGAGGAAATCCATGCAAAACATTTTCCCCAAAATCGAAAACGTCATTGCAAATTGCAAATTCTAACTGTGTCTCAGACAGGTTGAAAAACTTGGGGCTGTCACAGAAATTTCTCACAATTTTTTCTTTAATTTCAATATCTGAACAATTTTGTCCATCGCTACAAATCTCCTTAAAAATCTTAAACTAGCTGGGGAGAAAGAGAGCCCATGGCTTGGGGGTGCTGCCTAACACAACTTCGCTGGATTCGTTAGCTAGACCTTCCCTCACCGTCCGCTCACCAAGAGACACATCTCTGATCTCATCTGATCCGCCTCCCCTTCCCTCATCTTCACACCTCTCTGCTTTCTCCCCTTCCCCCACTCTTGGCTTGGTGCTCATCTTCACGCCAGGAACAGTCTCCCTTCGCCAACCCCCCTTCTTCTCCCAAAGCTGTTTGGTGCACATTGCCCACGCAGACCTGCCCATAAGCGATGTGTCTGGTTATGGTTTTGCTTGCGCTGATGGCCATCGGGAATGCGGCCGTTGACGTCGGAGCTGGATTGAGGCAATCCAGGGCCACACGCACATCCAGCAGCCCTGCCTCCGTGCCTTGGCCACACCCATTCATCATGGTCTTGCTTCTCCTGAACCTTGGCGCCACATTTTCTTGGTGTGACAGTGGAAAGGGTCAACTACACAAGAGCTGTCTGCTGATGGGCCTCGCCCAGACCAGACCTCCTCAGACTTCCATTTCCTGTCTTCGGGTGGGCTGGGGTCTGTTCCAGAGGAGGAAGGATTCAGCCCTCACCTCTCTATTTGTGAGTAGGGACCCCAGACACCCCAGCAATGCCCCAGCAGACCTACGTGGACTTCCCAGATATTGTCAGTTGTTCGCTGTGTGTATGTTCTTCCAGTGTGTATGCTGTCCCAGCTCTGCGCAGATAACCGAGACACCAAACCACAACTATCCAATATTATCCAATTATCCACTAAGATCAGAGATCCGTTTCAGTAACAAAGGCACCAGGCCAGGTTTATCGCCAATCGAGCACGGTAAAAAGCTCCTTATACAAGTACACGTATGCCCGTGACAATGGTACTGGCTCAGTAAATGGCGGGACTTTCTGTTCCTCACTCGGCCAGACAAAGACACTCCCTTTGAGACCCTCTTTTATACGCTGATACAAACAAGTTGCGTATTGCCCCTCTGACGTGTGTAGTTGCTACCCTCTGACATGGTAAGACACCACCCTTTACCTTGTACCAGACGGTTCGGTCAAAACATCTCTATCCGTCATATTGTCATTCGGAGGGGTCAGTAAGCCCTTGTTATCTTTGGAGTATTGGGATGTTCTGGTACCTTTCTGGCATGTTCTTACATGAGTGCTCTGTACCTCGGGCTTCTTTAGGAACGTGTGTATTTGCAATATCAGCTCTGTTCTTGTCAGTTACTGTGGGTCTGCCAACATTCACAGCGTGATTTCTGCTAACTTTGCTTTATAATGGCAGGGCTTGACTATTACTTTAGCTCAGGCTGCAGGCCTCATACATTCCCGTTATACCAGGCCTCATGGCTCAGGCTCTCACTTTCTACTACACCAGACAAACAGGCATCCCTTCATGGGAAGTGTCGGAAAGGGATCCCCAAAGCTGCAGACTTCGGGGTTAACAATCCAGTAACGTAAATGGGGCACTTCACTTCTCTCTCAGGGCTACTGTTTCAGGCTCTCTGCAGACTCAGGCACTCACAGCTGCATTGGTTATGCTCGGGTCATGTTTTTAAGCATTTTCTTTGCAACCGTGAGGGCTAGAAACATCGTTCTGTTTTTAAATGAAGGTGGATTTTCTGACGCTGTTTTGTGACTCCAGGAATTGGGACCCTGGGCCTGGACAATAATCCAGCCCAGGTCGAAATCACATGGGTCAAATTCAGCTCTGAGTCACCTTGATGTAAATCAGTTGATTCTAATTATGGAGGTAGTCTAGAGTTACACCAATCCTGAGAAGGACAGGCTGAGAGCTGGTGCCTTCAGCTAGTGCAGGGGAGAGAGGCTGATGAGGCTGCAGTTCAGTATTATTGTGTTCCGTGGTCTTGGGGATAATAAAAGATTAGGACAGTTGATACCCGGCTCCCTTCACCGCTCACTCTGAGGCTGGGTACTGGACTGACATCCACCTGAAGGCCATGCTGGGAGGTACAGCAGCAACTGTGTCCCGAGTGTCTGGCCTTTCTTTGATTCATGAATTCATGAATTGGTTGCGTTGTCAGCGACGTCTTTCCACTAGAGTTCTGACCTCACTGCCAGAATAGCTAGAGGATTCGTCTCCAACCTGCCAGAGAGGAAACAGACAATTTAGCCTGCCCCGGGGGGGACTCATCTGTTGTTTAGAGGGTGGGGGTTGGTATAGGCAGCTCGTAAATGGCTATAGGGATCTTTTAACAATAAGTCACCCGCTCAATTCCAGCTCAAGATGGTAATGAAGAAAAAATGTTACTCCTTTGTCGGAGCTGTTAGTCATTTAGGCCTTGTCTACACGGGAAAATTAATCCAGAATAAAGTAGGGTGTGAATATAAAGCAGATTAACTATTCCTGATTAATTCCATATGTGGGAGTTCTTATTCTGGAATAAGAGCACTTTATTCTGAATTAGCTGTGTGGATTAAGCTAATTTGAAATCAGGCATTTTTACTCCTGAATCAGACCGTCCACACATGAAGCTAATCAGGAATAGCTATTCTGGAATAAATCCTCATATAGCTAATCTTTCAGAACCCCATAGTAAATGCAGTCAAAAAATGTTATCAGAAAACTGCCTTTCCCCTAGCAAAAGTCCAAATTAATTAGCATTCACCGTAGCTCAAGGCAGAAGACACAGGAGTCCACCCATGTAGGAAACTAAATTCTACTTTTAGCTTTTCCCCTTACTTTTTTGCAGGACAAGCTCATACATTTTGCTTTAGTTAAAATCATAGAAGATGAAGTTGGAAGGGACCTTAGGAGGTCATCTAGTCCCACCCCCTGCTCAAAGCAGGCCCAACACCCAACTCGACCCCATATCAATTCATACTAAACCCAGGATCGAACTGATACTGCTGAAATCAGATTGAACTCCAGGGCTAGTTGGAAGTTTTCCATCAAAACAGTTTTTTGTAATTAAAAAGTGGGTTTTGGTTAACCTAGGGTTTTCACACAAAGTGCATAGTGTCCATGGAAAATTTTGACTTTTCCATGAAAAACTAAAAAGCTTTAGAAAATATTTCATTTTTTCTTGAGGAAAATTTTGATTTTGTGTCAAAAAAAAATTAAATGTTGATGTTTTGTCAAAAACCTGGCACCCCAACATGTGAATGATGATGTTGCATTGGAAAATTGAAAATTTTCTGCCTGGAAATTTTTTGGTTTGGGGATTTCCAGTTTTCAACCCAAAGTCTGCATTTTCTACAGACAAAGTCCCCATTCACCGAGGCGCTCCATTTAACGCTCGTTCCAATCAGCTTCATTAAACAGGTGTCCCTGCACATTTCCCCTCTTTTGAGAGGGAATAAAAAACCCCAAACCATTTGTCACTCTCAGCTCTCTCCAGGGCATAGCAATGGTTTCCCATAACTCTTTCTACGACCGATTAAAATGTATGCCAATTCTGAGTTCGCTTTCAAGTCAGTGAACAGCTGTTCAGCTGCCTCCGTGAGCTGAGATGCCAGGGTCTGGGGTCTTTAAACAACAGCTCCCCCAGGAACAGTGCAGATCATCTTCGTCTGACCTCTTGTAGAACCTAGGCCATTCAATATCTCACAGTTATCCCTATATTAATTCCAAAGATCTTAGTTAGACCAAAGCATGACAGCCCTCAGGAGACCAAACTGTTGTGTGGCCCAGGCAGAGAGCTGGCGGGACCAAGGGGTCATCAATACGTGAGGCCATGACAGGGAATCTAGAATCCTGGAGCTGAGGTGACAGAGCCACTTGCATCAAAGGAACGAAGCCCCCGGCTTCCCGTACAAATCATTTTTGTGCCCCTCTCACTGTGGGTCTTTGTCACACACGCTTAAACACTGCGAGGTTGAGACGGAGTATGGTCCAGTGGTGAGAGCACTGGGCCATGGGAAACCCACATTCGGTTCTTGCTCCGCCTCAGACGATCCAGTGTGAAGTGAGAGAAGTCCCTTTCTCTGCCTGTGCGCCTCCACCTGTCCCAGCACTGCCCTCCCTCACAGGGCTGTGCGGAGGATATATCCATGGAAGAGTCTCAGACGCTCAGACACTACGGCGACAAGGGTTAGATAGGTACCTTAAATAGAGAGAGATGTTTTTGCTATCCCTGGTTATACTGCAGCCTCACCTGAAGGACCCCCACTGTGCTAGGTGCTGTACAAACACATCATAAATGACAACCCCTACCCCAAAAAGCTTGCAGTCGATCTCAAGGGCTGCTTTAGCTATAGGCAAACTAGGCATCTAGGGTGGCAGATTTGGCCCAGCTGTCCCTTTGCCGTGACAGAGTGGCCACCAGGCCAAATTTGAGTGGCATTGCGATCCCATGAACCAGGTTTCAACGCCGCTCACTCAGATTTGGCCTGGCTGCCCCCTGTCATGACAGAGGGGAGGCTGGGCCAAATATGAGTGGTGTATGGGCAGGGGAGCACGTTGAAATTTTGCCTAGGGCGGCAGATGGTCTTGTTGAATGGCCTCCGGTCAATGTGATTGCTTCCTCCCTCTGATCAGTGCCTTTACTACACAAGTCAGCCCACTGAAATCAACGGAACACTTCTTGGAGTAAGACGCTACTCGGAGTGAGGAAGAGGATCAGAATTTGGCCCTTTGAACTATTCGCTGACTGAACAAGTACATTCATTTCCTCCCTGTTTTAGGGTTATATTCCACCACCTGTACTCACTTCCCTGAGCACTACCTTACTCCACAAAGAACATGGATTTCAAAGGTGCCAGGCACAGTGAATCAGAAAAAAGATGCTAAAAAGCACAGCAGTGCAGGAGCTTTTCTTTCCTGGGAAATACAGGGCTGGGCATGAAGCTGTTTTCCTATCCTGCAAGAAGGATTTAAAAAAAAAAAAAAAATCCCAAATTGAAACAAAGAGTCAACAGCTCAGAAACGATTGTGACCCAAGAAACGTAAAAAAGTTTAGTCAATCAAACAAAAGGTTTCGTTTTGATCATTTTGAAATGCTTCTTTACCTTTTCCATCTTTTGACTTCTTTTGAACTATCCTTTTTAGTATAAATTAAGTTAAATTTCTAATCAACACGTCATTTTGAAGAATAAACAAACCCTCTAATCTTTTCATTTAGAAAATGTCGAAGTGGGATGATTCAACCATTTTGAACTGGTTTTTCTTTAAAAATGTTGAAGTTGAGAGATTCAGCGAAACCAGCCCCGTTTCATGAACAGTTTCAACCGCTCGGCATTTTTTGACAAAAATAAGTTCAAAATAATAAAAGTTCAAAAAATAAGCATCAAAAACTTCCCAATCAGCTCTAAACAGAAGTTTACAAAGATGAGAATTATTTCCCTGGCAGTGGGAATTAAATCAAATTGTTCATAATTATGAATGGTTTGTACGTAGGCTGATGCATAACAAAGAGACATGCCAAAGAGATGCCAACCTTCTACAAGACCCTTCGCCCAACCATTACACCAATTATTAACGTTGGCAGAGGGTAGTGTGGAAAAGGGGGTAGTGTGCAGAAGGCGTAGTCTCGGTTGTTCAGGGCAAGTAGTTTGGAAAGGCTGGCATCTCTAGTGGCAGAGTTAAGATTGCGGAGTGTGCCCTGTGGTGTACGGTAGCTGTGTGAATGCTTAGGCGTAGGCTTCGGGGTAAAAGAGAAGAAGGCCTATGCCATTTGCTGGCTTGAGTTTTCATTGCCTTGCTCTGATGGTTTTGTGTCAGGCCCGTTATGTAGGTAGCAACCTTACCTGCTTCCCAAGGAAAGTTTTATTGTGTTTTAATTGCAGTAGTTATTCAGGGAGGATGCACTTTTAATTATATTTGTGGTGTATTAAAGTAGTTAATCTATGGACAATGTCTTGCACGTCACATGGTGTTGTAATGTGCGTGTCCATGTAGCACTGCCCTCTACTGGAGGGAATCGGAACTGCTCAATTGTGTGTCAGACACCCTATACTGCTAGCAGCGATTCTTCTGTAGTTTGAGTGGTAGAGTTCTGTGCCTTTTCAGACTAGGATCATCATTCTAACTCTGCTGCTAGAATCAGTTTCCAACAGGTGTGAAGCAAAATCACAACCATGAAGTTCTTACAGTAAATTGCCTGTGATATTCAGCCCAGCTAATTTGATACACATTGAGCTAAATTTATGCCTGGTGTAACTCCATTGACTTCAACAGAACTACACCAGTGATGAATCTGGCCCATCCCATCTATTTTGTGTATAGTATATGGGGCATTTATTTGAGCCAGGGGTGGGAAATGTATGTTTTAGGTGAAGAAAGCTGCTTAAATTAGCAAACAATGTTCTGCCTATGGAAGAGGTATAGCTAGCTAGGTTACAGGCACCTGGGAAACTGGTACATTTCAGCAGTGTGCGTAGAGATGATAAGGGGGAATGTCTTCAGATCCGTTGCCTGTATTGGTGTTAATGGTCTGTGTGAAAATCTGCCTCCTGGTGGTTTCAACCAATAGCTGCAATGCACGCTGCTGTTATCAACACCAGGGGAAATCAAAAAAGAACGAAGGGTAGGTGTCACGCGGGTGATGCAAAAAGCAGAGCAGAGAGGGGCACTCGCTCGTGAAATGCGCAGAAGCCATTTCTAGCCACCATTTTTTCCCCAGCACTCCTCTATGAATCTACATAGCACCATCCGCAGGCCCAGCTACACATACCTATGGCTCGCTGCTATTCTTCGCATGGCACCGAAATGCAGTCACCTCTGGGGTGACAGCAGCTGTTATCATGGCACCTTGCAACACCAGGCCAAGGTCTGAGACAAGAAAAGAACTCGGCCGCGTCCATTTGAAGCCACAGGGAAATTTCAGGAAGCGGTGTGTAATTCCCTAGACCGGAGTGCCAGCATTTGCATGTCATCCCTCGTGAACAGCCCCAGGAGATCTTTAATCATTACAGACTTGGACCAGCTCCATAGCGGGTGTAAAGCAGCCGAGCCCTATTGGAGTCAATAGAGTGACACCTGCTAAGCATCTGGCCCTAACCCTGCTTCTCAAAGGAGCGCTGACAAGTTCACAGCCTGCTCTGGTGCAGTAGCTGATGTCTGAGTCTAAGCCTCTGAGCGGTTTTTGTTCGGGATGCTGGCACAGATGGCCGCCCAGATAAGGTGCGTGCTGTCTAGCCGCCTTGGGACCATGCTTCCAGATCCTGCCCAGAGTTTGTGCACGTCTCTCCTCTTGTCCCCTCTGGACCAGCCACTCTGCTGGACAGAGCCTTACATTCTTCTCCCAGGAGCTCTGCCAGCACCTGAGCGCTTTGCATGCTTGCCTGCAGCCAGGGTTTCGGAACATGGTGTTGCTGAAATTCAATCCGCCTGGCCGCCTGCCTCCAAGGAAAACAAATTAAAGGAAAAAAGCCTACTTCTCGCGGTGAGTCACTGCACAGTGGGAGCGAGTCAGGCCTTTGCTGCCCCCGATGTCGCAGTGGGGAATTAAGGAAGGGGAGCCCGTCTCAAACGGGGATGTGTACAAGGGGTGGGAGGGCAAGCACGGGCCTGGGTCCCCCCAATAATCAGCAGGGGCACAAAACTCCTCCCGCCCCAGGGGCCCGGCAGGGAAAGCGAACTCCTCGGCGAGAGCTGACAGCTCCCTGCAGCGGGGGTACAGAATGTGCCCCTCCAAAAGGGGTAACATTTTAATTCCTGTGCATGCCCCTGATTTCAAGCCCGTTGCCGTCCTGTTCAGAGTGCTGACAAGTGAAATAACGAGGGGCTGACGTGAAAACTTCACGGGGCGGGGGGACGGACAGAAATTGGATAATGAGCTCTTCAGTCGAGCAGACAAACATCTAACGAGATCAGTGGCTGGAAGCTAAAGCTAGAGAGATTCAGGATGGAAATAAGGCGTACATTTTTAACAGTGAGATTATGTAACCATTGGAACACTATACCGAGGGGCGGGGTGGATTGTCCATCAGTAGCCATTCTTGAATCAAGATTGACTTTCCCCCCAACCCCCAGACATGCTCTAGTTCACACAGGAATTATTTGGGGAAGGTCTATGGCCTGTGTTATACAGGAGCTGAGTTGATGATCACCGTGGTCCCTTCCAGCCTTGGAATCTATGAAAACATCTTTGTGCCCCGGACGGGTGCATGTACCAGAGCAAGTGCCGTTGTTTTGCTTTTGTTTCGTTTTCAAGTCAGCCAATTGCAAGGGAAAGGTGACAGCCCTGGGGTGGGGAGCAGAGGTGCACATGTTATCCTGAGAACATGGGCAGCATCCTTGCAAGCTACGCCCTGGATGCTCTATTAATAATAATAATACCTAGCGCTTCTCATCTTTCACGCCCAAAGCACTTTACAAACAAGGTCAGTGTCATTATCTGCTCTTCATAGATGGGAGCGTCTGGCCCAGGCTCATCCAGCAGCAAAGCTAAGAATTGAACGCAGGTCCCTGAGTAGATAGATAGTCATGTCTATAGCCACAGTGCTAGATTGCCATCCGACTAGGCCATGCTGCTACCTGCTATCACACAACCCTGACCTGAAAGGAGCATCTCTAAGGAAGAGTTCAGCCACCATGGCCTAGTCCATCTTTGGCTTTTCTGCGTGGTGCTGCAGGCAAAGGTGTCTGTTGTTATTATTTTGATAGCACCTAAAGATCTGAGTCAGAGATCAGCCGATCCCCCCTATTGTACTAGAGATTGTACAAATCATTTCCCTGTCCCAGAGAGACCACTCCAATGGAGGGCTTGGGGTCTGTCAATAAAGGATTTTCATGGCAAGGGAAAATGGATAAATCCACCCTGCCTCTGTGATCAGCTGAGATAGATATTCCCAGCGAGAGGGTATGGTCTCTCTCCTAGCCAAGAACAACAGACCCGTCAAGCAACAATCATCTGGCCGGGTGAGGAGTTGCTTAAGGAATTGGAGAGCAAAATGGTCTGTAAAATGCTGGATTTGGAGACAGAACAATGGGAGAACTTCTCAGAGGCAATGAGGGGACAATAATCTTTATATGGGGGGCATGAAAAGGCCTTTGCATTGGCTCCTGAGGAAACACTCTTTGTGGATCAAAGAATTGACAAGCAGGCCAGGTGAGGGATAAGGGGGTGAGCCTTGACAAGGAGGTAACTGGAAAGACGGGCACATTCAGGGGAGAGAGGCAGGTTGGTCCAGTGGTTAGGGTGCAAGTCTGTGCTTTTAGAGGGTTAGGGTCACACCATCCTGTGCCATGGATTTTCTGTGTGGCCGTGGGTGATTCACTGAGATTCTCTGAGCCTCAGTTCTCGATCTGTAAAATGGGGATAAAATGACACGTGTGGGAGTTGGGGGCCACTTTGGTGAGACTAAAGCTGGCAGAATCTGGCCTAGTGCTCTTACTCCTCAGAAATGGGTTACCTAGGGAGGGGGTGGGATCTCCGTCTCTAGAGGTTTTTAAGCTGCAGCTTGACAAAGCCCTGGCTGGGATGATTTAGCTGAGGTTGGTCCTGCTTTGAGCAGGGGGTTGGACTAGATACCTCCTGAGGTCCCTTCCAACCCTCATCTTCTATGATTCTAAATCAAGACTTTAATGATAGATGTCTTATAACTGGTTTCTTTAATGACTTTCAATTAGACACTCTGTCCAGAACCTTTAATATGAAATTGACGTGGTTTCAAGCCTGCAAGAGCAGTGAGCTGTGACATAGACGAGTTTCCCTTCTGGCCAGTCTCCATAGCCAACTAAAGGCTGTTCGACTTCTCATTCCGGCAGGGCTCCCACAGGGCATTTTGCGCTTTAAGCTCCCCCACCCCTTAGCTACAGACACGGCGAAACGTTGCTTCTCTTTCCAAGGATCTAGTCCATTGATTTAACTTAGTGCTGCTTTCTCTTGCTCCTCCCATGGCAGGAGGACACCTGGGGCTCATGCAGATGCAGCCTGTGTTTGTTTCGAGGGCTCTGTTTATATCCCGATGCCAAGCAGAGTACAGTCGGCTGTCTTACGTGAGAGCACCTCCAAGTGTTGGACTATCACAGCAGAACTATAGTGGAAAGTGTTGCCTGGTGCTGAGAGGAAGATCTAGGCAAGGGGACAGCAAGCCAATGCCTAAATCACTGCAGCACCGGGGGAAAAAAATCAGATGAGGATTCCTTTTCAGAGAGAGGGTGATTGAATCAGATCTTTCCCATTAAAAGCCACTGGGAAACATGCTTGTGTCTTCTTTGATAACATCCCCCTAAACATAAGTGGAACAGGACATTTCTTAAAAGATTGCAAAGCTATTGGAAGCGACAAGTCAAAAGTTTCAAAGTGTTCACGTCATCTTCCCGGCGTCGGGAAGGGAAGAGAGCCGCCTGTTCTTGCTTGTGATTCCTCTCTGGAGCCCGGTAAGCTCCACCTCCCATTTGATTCACGCGAAAGAGCAATAAAAAGTCAAAATAAAATAAATAGAAACTGTTCCCTCGTAATCCTGATAGCTGCGAAACGGTCTCCGGAGACAGGAGTTTACGAGGCCATAAAGCCGAGGAACATCTGCTTTAAAAGAAAAAAAACCCAATATCATAACTAAGCAACTGAGCATGGAACGTATATTCTAGGAAATGAGGCCCAACACAGAGCATCATCTCTGGAAGATAAGACAGAAATGGCTGCATCCGCCAAGACAAATAAAAATCTGCAGTGTCAGTCCAACCTTCACCTCCTTTTATGGTGCTTCTGAGAGATCGGCCAGCGAAAAACAGTCAAACTGCAACAGCCGACAAGAGAATCTCACCAACTAAAGGTCATGCATCAGCCTCGGTCACATTTCCTACTCTTGTCAACGTCAGGGGTCAAGTGCTCATGGAAACATCCTGGCTGTTCGAACAAATGTTACTAACTGCATCGTGATCTTGACCGGAATGACTTTAATCTGAGGAGTTCACCCTTCCGCCTTGGATCTTACAGACACATAGGCCATGTCTACATGACGGCGGCGAAATCGATTGAGCAGAAGTGGAGACCCGCTCGATCGACCCAGAAATCGACACTATTAATCCACCTCCGCCAAAAAGAGTAACGCTGCATTGAAGGGAGGGCATTTCCCGTCGGCGCAGTGGACTGAAGACACCGTGGTAAATAGAAGTTAGGAAGTCAATGGGAGATACGCTAGACCCTCTACTTAGCTTGCGTTAACTCCCGTCGACTGCCGTCGAATTTGGCGGCAAGTGTAGACATAGTCACAGTGCAGACCTCTAGTGCTTGAGGTGGCAGTAGTAGGCTGTTATCCTCTGGCCAATCAGTCACAGTGGGAGGATGTGTTATGCACTTTGCCAGCGGGTTACACATGAGTCTTGCGTGTTATTGAAGTTGGTCCCAAGGTGGGAATTGTTTGGTCTCTGTGCGACAACTCTACCATGTAAACGCAGAGAAAACTCTGCTTTGGCGAGGCCAGTGAGAAGCTGTGCTGAGGTTTTTGTTGGCTGGAAGCTGCTCATTGCATAGCTTAGCGCTCCGGGGTCACTCCTGGGATGTGATTGGAAACGCAGGCAGTTTTTCTCTGAGTGCATCGTTCCGAGGCAGGCTGAGCAGATGTTCCAAGGTGGCTCACCCCGAGTCCACGGCCAAGCAATATGCGACGAAGGCTGTAAAACGTTCATGTGCATTGATGAACGTTTGCCGGTCGCAAGTTGTCACCAAGATGCTAAGGAGTTGGCGTGGCAAGGAGATTAATCAACGAGGTTGCGTCCATGCGGGTTGTAGCCAGATGCCTGAGAGCAAAGAGCTGACCCCATGCTCCCCTGCATGCACGCACCTGCTCTTTTGTTACTGCGCCAGCTCCCCGAGGAGACCAGGCCTGAGCGGATGTTGACAGGTATCTCTCCACATGACCCGATGGAGCAGCACTGATACCAGCTGCAGATAGGGCCTGTGGGGAGGGGCTGGAGAGTACAAGGAGCCTTGCCCAAGCACCCCAACCTCTGCACTTCACCCTGCAGAGACGCCTGTTGCATTCCCTGTGCTTTCATTAGCACAGGGAGGGACTGCTGCTGGCTGGTGCCCTCTGGTAAACTAGGCACCCCAAAGGCAGAAAGGACCATGAGCAAGTGACACCTTTCTAAGGCCTTGTGCTATGCATGTAATCAGCCATTAGTGTGGCCCAGTGCGCTCAAACCAGACCCCGCCATGCAGTGGGCAGTTAATTAGTCAGCACCAATAACGGGGTGCGTGAGGCCCCTTGGTCTTTCGACAGGCGAGTTTGCCACCGCAAAGGAGGTCCGAGGAATTGCCGGGTACTCGCCCGGCCACTCGCTTTTGAGGCTGTCTCCTTCATTCTTAAGCCTTACGCTCTGTGTTTGTGTGTCTCTCTCTCACTTGTTTGCCAGCCGTGCGTGCAGCCGGAAACCCGCCGCACTGCAGATCGCTGCCCGCAGACGCCGTTGTGTTGCGTTGGCTGCACGGGGTTGGAAGACTGCACGTGTAACGCTGACAGACCTCTGTCATCACCAGCCGGGATCAAACCCGGGACCTCAGTGCAAAAGCCTCTACTGCATGACGGAAGAGACACCTGTCTTTTAGCCAAGGCCTGGAGCCGGCTCATCAGTCTGGCGGGGCTAGCTACCACTAGACGAGGACAGAGTGTCGCCCCGAGCAGGCAAGGGTTACACATGCCTGGTCTAACTGCAGATGGATCAGGCCCCTCGGAGAGGAGCATAGCAATGTCAGGCTGGAGGCACGGTGAGGCAGGACCAGGTAAACCGAGACAATCCCTGACCGGTTTGACCAACCTGTTCTTCAAAATCTCCCCTGAGAAGGATTCCACCGTCCCCCTTGATAACCTATTCCCGTGTTTAACTGCTTAGAAAGGTCTTCCTGATACTTAACCTCAATCTCCCTTGCTGCAGATTAAGCCCATTACGTCTTGTCCTGTCCTCGGTAGACGTGGAGGACAATTCAACACTGTCCTCTTTAGAACAAGCTTTTTACGTCTTTGGAGACGGTTGCCTGTCCTTCCCCAGTCGTCTTCTCCCAAGACTAAAACGGGCCCCATTCTTTCATCCTTTCCTCAGAGGTCACATTTTTTCCCAAAGCTTCTCCCACTGTTGTGGCTCTCCTCGGGACTTTCTTCAGTGTGGCCACATCTTTCTTGAAGCTCGGAATTGGATACCGCACTCCAGCGGAGGCCGCACCAGTGCCGAGCGGAGCAGGACGATTGTCTCCTGTGTTTCAGATGCAACACCTCTGTTAGTACACCCCCAAATTACCTTAGCCTTTTCCGTAACTGCGTTACATTGTTAACTCAGATTGAATTGATCACCAACTGTAACCCCCAGATTCTTTTTAACCGTGCTACCCCATAGCCAGTTATTCCCCATTTTTTGCATTTCATTTTTCCTTCCTCAGGATGGTACTTTGCACCTGTCTTTACTGAATTTCATTTTGTTGATTTCAGACCAGTTTTCCAATGTGTCAAGGTTGTTTTGAACTCTCATCCTGTCTGCCAAAATGCTTGTAACCCCTCCCATCTTGGTGTCATCCGCAGATTTTATCAGCAGACTCTCCACTCCATTATGAAAGTCGTTAATGAAAATATTGAAGTATTGGATGGACCCCAGCACTCCCTCCCCCACCCCAAATGGACAGCAAACCATTGCTAGCTACTCTTTGAGTACAGTCTTTCAACCAGGTTTGCACCTGCCTCATAGTGATTTCATCAAGACCACATTTCCCTAGTTTGCTTATGAGAATGTTATGTGGGACTGCGTCAGAAGCCTTACTGAAATCAGTACATATCATATGTACAGTTTCCCCTCCCAGCCAGTTCCCTAGGCCAGTAATAACGAGGATACAATAAATACAAGATAAAAACTTGGATGGATATTAAATCCCTGTATTAGGAGAATGGGCAAGGCAGGGCAGGGCTCGTGTGCACAAGTTTCCCCACCATGGCACTTGCATCTTCTTCTATATTTATTGTTCATCTTCAGATAGCACCTAGAGACTCAAATTGAGATTGTGATACCATCGTGCTAAGCACCGTACATCCACATATTGAGAGACAGTCTCTGCCCTCAAGAGCTTGCAGTCTATATAGACAAAGGCAGTGTTTGTAGCTTCATTCTACAGGTGGGAAACTGAGGCACAGATGGATTAAATGACTTGGCCATGGTCACAAAGAGAGTCTGTGGCACAGCCAGGAGCAGCACCCAAATCTCCTGAGTCCTAGCCTCGTGCCTTTATCACAAGACCATCCATTATCACCACAATCATCCCCAAAATACACACATCCTTCCCCGTAGCTTCGTCTGCTCATAGCTGCCCAAGCTTACTCCATCGAATTGTGGGAGAGGTCTAGGTTGGATATTAGGAAAAACTTTGTCACTAAGAGGGTGGTGAAGCACTGGAATGGGTTACCTAGGAGGTGGTGGAATCTCCATCCTTAGAGGTTTTTAAGGGGTGGCTTGAGAAAGCCCTGGCTGGGATGATTTAGCTGAGGTTAGTCCTGCTTTGAGCAGGGGGTTGGACGAGATACCTCCTGAGGTCCCTTCCAACCATAATCTTCTATGATTCTATGAATTTATGACTTCAAAATTGTCAGTCACCCTTGGTAAATTGTTCCAGTAGTTAATTACTGTTAAACATTTATGCCTTATTTCCAGTCTGAATTTGTCTAACTTCAACTTCAAGACATTGGATTGTGGTATATCTTTCTCTGCTAGACTGATGACTCCATTATTAAATATTTTTCCCCGTGTAGACACTTATAGATTGTAATCATGTCACCCCTTAATCTTCTTTTTCTTAAGCTAAATAAGCTGAGCTATTGAAGTCTTTCGCTATAAGGCAGATTTTCTAATCCATTAATCATTCTCATGGCTCTTCCCTGAACCCACTCCAATTTATTAACATCCTTCTTGAATTGTGGGCACCAGAACTGGGCACAGGATTCCAGCAGTGGTCGCACCAGTGCCAGATATAGAGGTCAAATAACCTCTTTACTCACACTCCAGATTCCCCTGGTTATGCATCCCAGGATGTTCAGATGATTATCCACCACGAGTCCCAAATCTTTTTCAGAGACACAGCTTCCCAGGATAGAGTCCCCCATCCTGTAAGTGTGGCCTGCATTGCTTGTCCGTAGAGGTATACATTTACATTTAGCCACATTAAAATGGATATTGTTTGCTTGTGGCCAGTCTACTATGCAATCCAGATCTCGCTGAACTAGTGACCTGTCTTCTTCATTATTTACCACTCCCCAATATTTGTGCCATCTGCAAGCTTTATCGGTGATGATTTTATGTTTTCTTCCAGGTCCTTGATTTAAAATATCAAATATCCTAGGGCCAAGAACTGATCCCTGTGGGACCCCACTGGAAACACACCCGTTCGATGGTGATTCCCCATGTTGAGATCTATCAGTTAGCCAGTTTTTAATCCGTTCATCGTGTGCCATGTTAATTTGATAGCATTCTAGTTTTTTAATCAAAATATCGTGCGGTTCCAAGGCAGGGCGGGACGTGCTGCCATGGCTGTGACGACTCCAAGGAGCCACGTTGTATGTTCTGCCTCCTGCAGGCCCCTGTGCCACAGTGCAGCTCCCTCAGTCCTTTTGCTGGAGCAGCAGCCTGCCCTGTGGGATCAGGTGGTGGATTGAGGGTATGGTCTAGGGAGTGGGACAAAACCACCCAATTCCCATATGCTTTTCAGCTGGGAGGCGAGATGTGCAGAGCTGGGAGGTGAGTGCATTAACGTCACGGCACATCCCCCAGCACCTGGGCAGAGTCCCATGTCACCAGCTCCCCACAACATCCCCCTCTTCCTTTCCACCCCCTTATTTCCTTCCCAAGTCTTTCCCTTCCTCCTTCGGCCCCTCTGTTTCTTCCCTCCCTCACCCCCATCCTAACCCATGCTTTACATCTTTAATCTTTAAACACCATTCTCACCTCTGCCTCTTGTAATGACTCCTCTCCCAGCCCCTCCACTAGTGACATAGAGGGGAGAAAAAAATGCAGGTTCGGGGACAGAAACTCAGGGGTGAGATGTCCTGCCCCGGCCCCCCTGCTGGCCCCCGACACCGTGCTGTAAAGGCCAGAGCTGCCTGTCAGCCATGGAGAGATGGGCACTAGTATTGATTTCCATGATCCCGCCGCAGGACCCCGGCGGGCACAAAGAACGCCCCTGCCACGAAGACCGTGCTATCTGACCAGACTGACTTCGATCCACTCTCGCTAGGGCAGTACTGTAAGGACTCACTAAGGAATCATTTCTGTGCTGAGCAGCTGAGTGCAGACCATCCAGCCGTGCTGCAGGAATCCTTTCCCAGCCCCTTGACCGCTCCCATTGACAAGTACAGAGTCTGGGGCCAGGATCCCCCCCCCCCCCCCCCACTTGCACTCTCACCTTTGTCCCACAATCCTCCTTGCTCCGGACCCGTGCGTGGGCCACCCCTCAGCTCCCAGACTCCCTTCCCCTGGCAGCAGGTACCGTAGCTCCAGCCAGGCCAGCTGGCAGCCTGGCTTTATTTATTTTAAACGCTTTCCAGCGTGAACCTGACAGGAAATACATTTCAAGCCACTTTCTTTATGACGGAAATAATGCCTCTGCACTGGAAAGAAAATGCCTCCAGGTGGACGAGCTGATCCCACCCGGCCGTCACCAACCGGGTTGTGTTTGCCGCAAATGCGACCAGGTTTATTATTTTGCTTGGCTTTTCTTGCTGAGACTCGGGAGGGGAGAGCACAGTAGCTACAACTTCCAACACAGTGCTGACAGCACCTGTGATTTTACTGCATGCCTTGGGATCGATTCTTCTGGAAGCCCCGGCTTCTGAAGTCAGGTGATTAAGTGACAATTTCAGCACTCGTTGAAGAACAAAAGTAACTTTCCTAGTCCCAGCCACGCAGAGGAAAAGCTGCAAAACCCTAATGGTTCAAAAACCACCAGGCAAATAAAAAGAACTCCTGTTTTATTGTTACTTTTTACATTGCGTGAAGCATCAGGTATGGGTCAAGCATCCAAAACAGGGTAAAAGCCACATGCAAGTCCTATCAAAGGTTGTGTAGGGTTCTCCCTCCCTGGACACTGTTAAATCAAGATGGAACGTTTTCCGAAAAGATCTGCTCTCCTCCAAGCACAGCGCTTGGACTTCAAGCAGGAATTAATACGGGGAAGCCCTATGGCCTGTGTGATGGAGCTCAGACTATATTACCACAGTGGTCTCTTGGGGGGTCTCCCAATCAAAAGTGGCACCATGGGGAACTCCTTGTTTATTTTTTTCTTCAGCCCCTCTAGGCCCAGTGTGTTTACAAGCAAAAAGAGGGTTTGGGCTTGGTTTTTTTTAACAACCTCCTACCCTGCAGTCTCAACCTGAGAGCTGAGAGTCAAGCTGGGGTCTTTCCTTCTGGTGCAGCGTCCCTAGTAATGAAGGTTACAAAGAGGAAATGTGTCCTCGGCGGCACCCCGTTGTTTACAAACATCAGTGGGCTTGATTTGGAGCTGAGTATGTCATTTCTGTGACTGCCGGCTGGAAAAGGGGCCTGCTCTCATGACTTGAATCAGAATCCTAGAAGATGAGGGTTGGAAGGGACCTCAGGAAGTATCTAGTCCAACCCCCTGGTCACAGCAGGACCAACCCCGACTCCAGCTAGAGCCCTGGGCTAGGTGTCAGGAGATGTGGGTTACTGATCTGTTGGATAACATTGGTCAAGCCACTTCACCCCTCCTCTCTCTTTTCTATGCAAATGTAAGGTTTTCGGTGCAGGAGCTGTCGCTCACGAGGAGTGTGTACAGCGTCCATGAGAATGGGAGCCTGATCTTGGTTGGGATTCTAGGTACTACTTGGCTGGTTCCCTCTTGCTTATCTCTGCAGGGCTGACACAAGTACGAGCTCCCCTTGGTGACTCACAGCAGCAGCTATGCCTGAGTGCACACTGGGAGGAGACCTGACGAGTTAGAGGTGGTCAAAAAATGTCCATCTCTCTCTCTTTTTTTTTTCTTTTGGACAGAAAATGGCTTTTCCATCAAACTGGAAACTTCTGCAGGAAATGTCCATTTCTGATAAACGTTTTGTTGAAAAACTGGAAACCGTTTTTCTCCCCAATCCAGAATTCTTCATCCCCCAGCCCCTTCAAAAAAAGAAATCTGACATTTTTCCTAGTGGGGGAAAAGATAAATACCTGGCTAGCTCTGCGGCGGAGTATGAACAGGTCCATCTCTACTGTCACTTGTTAAGCATCTAACGACACTTTGAGTCACTGCATGTCTTTACTGATTGGATGGGCTGGGGGTGGGGGCAGGTACCTCTCACCTGTAGCCAATGATGGAGCTGGTTGATGGCAGTGGCCCAGCCAATGAGCTGCAGAGCGTGAGTCGGGATTATGTCAACCCTTTAGCAGCGGTGAGGTTTTTCACTGGGCAATAAAGCAGCAAAACGGCCCTGAGATAAATCTCTTGGCCTCTCTGTAGAGAGGAGAACGGTTAATGTAGGTGAATCGGGCGTAGTAGCTCTCATTGGCCAGTGGGGAGGTGAAGCGATAGCTTCCCGAAGCCAGGAAAAGGAAGGCAAGATATGTGCCGGTTCCCCGTACTTTAATCCCTGGAAAGGGGGATACCTTTTTGTGCATTTGTTT
Organism: Emydura macquarii macquarii; assembly: GCF_026122565.2. NCBI lineage: Eukaryota > Metazoa > Chordata > Testudines > Chelidae > Emydura > Emydura macquarii. Next base: position 5,784,430 of record NW_027133217.1, read on the forward strand.
TCACCACCTACGGCTGTGACCCACTTAGATCCCACTAGCTAAGCAGGACCTGGCTGGGTGAGTCCTAGGATGAGAGACCATGGGGCTGGTTTTAAGATGGATAGTTCCTATTTCTCCAGGTTTGTTCCCCCGGTGGGGATGGCTGTGAAACCAGATGTGGTATTAGTCAGGGTTCACGTTGCGGGGAGGACACCATTTTGAAGAGCATGCTGGGAGGGGTCAGGTCGGCAGGGGCGGGGTCACATCAGTGGGGGCGGAGCTACGGATGTGCTGGAATGTCTGTTATCCCGGGGATGCGCTAGAGACCACGCAAATAAAAACCAGGGCGGGGCTGTTGGTTCAGTAGCCGAGTCAGTGCCCCAGCAGGGCACTAGGGGTGCTGCACGGCGCCATCACACAGCCGAGATGCAGAACCGAGACCGGGAATCACTCCTGGCTCCCCAGCCAGATCCTGGCCCTTCCCCATTCTCTGTTGCTTAACCTGACAGCCGGACACCCCTTTGGCATGGCTCCAGCTGTGCTGCTGGATGGGCACCTGATGCATGGGGGGATTAAGAGTCTGTATCTGAGCTAGGGATTTGAACCAGTCCCCAAGACGTCATCTGCTGCCTTTACCACAAAGCCACCCTCCTTCGGTTCCCCCATCGGTACAGGCGCCGCAGCGCTCTTGCTCACTGCTGGAGCAGAAGGTCGCGTTCAATCCTGAGGGAGGCAGAGGGTAGGTTGCGTGGGGCAGACGCGTGCCTGCAGAAATGGGCAGGGAGTGAGAGAACGAAACAGGGACAGTATCATCAGCCCTGCTGAGTGCTTCACCCCGTCCCCTTTTCACAAACCGGGGCCCAGATCCTCAGCTGCCGTCAATCAGCCCTGGGTAATTAGCACTGATGAGGCTGCTGGCCGCCGATCCAAATGCAAACTGGAGACGGGCAAAGCAGCTTGGGAACAGCAAATTCCGTCCGGTGCCGTTGACCTTAGTCCTTGGGGATGTAGGGCTGCGCTGCCAATGATCTCTGCTGCAGTCATGCTCAGGGCAGCATCCGCTCTAGCAAGGACACCAGCCCTGAGCGGACGTTCCCGTTCTCCTTCTCCACTGCATCCTCCGCCCAGCTGTTCCCACCCGTAGCAGCAAAGGGCTTAGCTACAATCTGACCGGGCTTGATTTGGCGAGGACCCCTCCCACCCCCGCACCCTGCCAGGGGCTGCCATCCCAGGGGCATCCTTCAAAGCTGGATAGCTCACGACCTCTGCCGTCTTGGGAGCCAGTCAGGTTTCCGTGCTGCAGGAATCGGGTCAGGCCTGCATTCAACGCACGATACAGCAGCCTTTCGACCTGGTGAGGGGTAGCACCTGACCTGAAGTCAAGGGACAATTGTCCTTCCTGAGCTTTTCATCAGGTGCTTAGAACTGGACCATGGTGACATTTCCAGAGCCAGGAGGCTATCCTGCCGCATTCATGCTCTGATCGGATTCACCTCTGGTTTTTTGTTGGGTTTTTTTTGGTAACCACCAAATTGTTTAATGTTCCCCTCTGCTCCAGGAAAACAATTAGTCGTGTCTGTACAGGGACTGCTTCAGCACGTCTCCCCACAGCCGCTTGCATCGGTACAGTAAGCAGTTGCAACATTTTAAACCTTCACCAGGAATCTGTTTGCTTTTTGCTCTTTTTTGATGAGCTGCCAGGGAAGTTTCACAAAAAGGATAGTGTTATTTCTGAAAATGAGTCCCATAAACAAGGATGAATATGACCTCTCCTCTGAGACTTGGGGTTTACTTTAGTGGCTGGGAGATCAGCCAGTGAAATGGAAATACCAGAAAACATTATCATAATTATCCCGTGGCCTCCTCTGGGGGCAAGGAAAAAACCCAATGAAACTCATTTTACAGGCTCTGGATAGAATCACTAGCTAACCCCCCTCCCCCCAGCCTTCTTCCTGCTGGGCCTTTCTGCATTTTGTTAACACTGAAACGATTCCTCGATCCTTCCCTGCAAGCGACGTTTTGGCCAAAGGAGGTGACGTGAAGCCAAGAGGCGAAAGCCGTTGACCAAAAAAACCAAACCCCTGCAGATGTCATCTTGATTGCAAGCTGTTAGGACACACGGGAGCTGCCCAGCCCCGTCCCCTCTCACGCTAACCCGCGCTGACCTTGGATTTGCTGTCATCCTGGGTGCCGGGGCCGGGGGCTAAGGGAGTTTGTGCCAGGGAAGTGAAATGCAAACGTTAGTCCCTAAACTCGCCTGGTTAATTGAAGCTCCATTATTGTCCCCTGAGGTTGCTTTCGTTGCAGCCAAGCTCCTAAGGTCCACAAGGCTAGATCTGGACTCCTGCAGGACTCTAAGCACTACCCCAGCTCCCGCTTTGCCAACCCTCCGGTGGCATTCAGGCCGTGTGCCTTTGAATGCAGTTGCACTTGGTGCAGATCCCTCGTCTAGGCGAGTGAAGCTGCTATTTGCAGCCAGGCAGCTTATTACACCTGCCAGGAGCCAGGTTAAGATCCTCATCAGGGTAAATCCCAAAAGGCATCCTTGCAGATCACGTGTTTCCCGGCTCGATTTCTAGGTAGCTTCTTAAGGGGATCTGGCTGGATATTCCGTTTGTGGCCACCACCGGCGATCGTCACAGGCCACTGCAGCTTTTGGCTGATGAGAACTAGGTTGAGATACGGTGATGAAAATCACGGTTCATCAGGGTTTATCCCACCACTGCTAGAGGGTTGCACTGGGGCAGCTGTGCCCATAGCTAGCAGTCAGCGCAGTATAAACAAAGCAAGGGATGTGGGGGTCTTTCCGGCGAAGCACTGAGGCTCAACGGTAGGTGCGAAGTAGCGAGTGCTGAAAAGCAGAATCTAGATGCAAGTGCGTGAGAAGGAGGGAAGTCTGTGATGGGGTGGCTATAGTAGGAGGCAGTATGGACCGGCAGACAGTGCATTAGCTTGTGTCTTAGGAAACCTGGGTTCTCTTCCTGGCTTTGACCCGTTGGGTAGCTGTGGATCCTCTCTGTGCCTCAGTTTCCCTGTTGTAAGAATTGGAGGGCCCTGCACCACTGCCGGAACTTTGGCCCTGCCCTCTGCTGCTTTTCCCCTGGGCAGGCCGGAAGCTGGAGCCCAGAGGTGAGCATATTCCCGCTGGCTGAACCGGTCGCCCCAGCACCTCTCTGCCCCATTGTAGCCCCTCCATGCAGAAAACACAGAGGTCAGTTGGAGACGGGGGAAGAGGGTGCTGAAGATGCTGTGCCTAGGTGTGTGTAAGGTGTAAATCCGGCTCTGTCCTCATCCCCATTTTACAGATGGAGAACTGAGGCGCACAGCATGCCAGCAGGATTGGGGGGGGCACCCAAAGTCCAATGGTTCCGAGTGCCCAGGATGACACTCCCTGGGCCCGTTGCTTGGAGGTGCCGAATGCTGAACGCCTGCAGCTCCCATCAGCCTCGGGCAGAGCTGGGATTGCGCCACCCCTTTGAAAATCAGGCCCATGTTTAAATCAAACTGGATCTTTTTCTGAAAGATCTGCTCCAGGTCAAAGAGGAATTAATTTGGGGAAGTCTCATGGCCTGTGTTATCCAAGTCCGACTACATGATCCTTCTGGCTTTATAGTCAATGCATCTATATAATCCGTTCGTTTTATGTCGGTGCGTAACTGCAGGGGGTGTCAGATTTGAAAATGTTGGCCTAGCTAATCTCGTTAGCAGGGCCATTCTTCAATATGTTTGGACCAGAATTTAGGCTTGCTTGTCAAAAAAGGAAATCCCACCAAACCCTCCATGACAAATGTACGTTGCCATCGATTTGATTGCATTGCAACGAACCCAGATCGGGTTCTTTATTTCGATCTTCTGCTCTCATGTCGGAAGCACAAACACTGCATGTCGTCTAAGTGCAAGAGAACCAGGAAGTGAAAATGACAACCAAGGAGGAGCAGATGAAAGCCAGCAATTCAGTTTCACAGACCAAATGGAGAGGCATGGATGGTTTTGTGGTTGAGGCATTGGACTGCGGCATTGCCAAGTCTTGCAATTTTACCATGTGTTTCACAATAGTTGGTGTTTTCCGTAATGCCCCAGCTTCTGGAGTCATGTGATTCCCTGAGCCTCTCAGCTTTCATTCTTGGATGGGGGGAGTAAGCTTTTAGCCTTTGTGGTACTGGAGAACAACTGAAAAATGTGATCCTAGTGCACTCTATGGAATCAACCCCAAAAGACACATCAAATACATGCCCAATGTCTTTAAAAAAAACCCAAACCTCTCAATTTGTGAGGCAATCTCATGATTTTTGGGGGGCCTGACTCATGATTTTTGAAACCTGGGGTTGGCAAGATGGGGACTGGGACATAGAGAATCTGCATTCAGTTCCCAACTCTGCCACATGCTTCCTGTGTGACCGTGGGCAAGTCACTTAACTTTGCTGTGCCTCAGTTCCCCTTCTGCAAAAGGGAGATAATAAAGCTTCCTGTTTATGTCTTGTCTATTTAGACTGTAATTTCTTTTGGGCAGGGACTGGTCTTGCTATGATCCATGTAACGCCTAGCACAGTGTGATGCTGATCTCAATTGGGGCCTGTAAGATGCTAAATAAAACACATAATGATAAACTGAGAGAAGAAAAGAAATAAATAATCAACCATGTTAAGCAGTGAGAAGCACGTTAGATTTGTGCATCTCCCACCCAGTTTTAATCATCATCTAAAGTGACTCTAGGAACAGTCAAAGAAGGTTTTAAACATACAGGGGCCGATTCTAGAGTAATGCTTCTGGTTTCACTGGAGTATCTCCGGGTTTACACAGGTATAACTGAGAGCAGTGTCTGATGCAGGATGCTTATGTTTCTCAGGTAATGGTGTCTTAAATGCAGACCAGCCAACCATCTGGAAAGAGATGCTTTTACTTTTCATTCACATTAAGGCTGTTTTGACAGCATACGCCACTTCTTCTTTCATATGGCTGGTGTAGAGCAGCAATTACCATTTCACCTGAAGTTGATCTACCAGATGGCTACAGCAGGAGTGACAGAATTTATTGCAGTGCCGCCTCCTTCATATTTATAAACTGGGCAATAGTTCTGATGGTCTGTCACGGGGAACCACACGTGCATGCCGGGGAATCTGTGATTTCCCATTTCCATGCATTAAACGTCCGCCTATACCATGGCTGGTTTGGATTCGGTTCAGAGTTGACCGAGATGTCCATGGGAGGTCGAACCCAGGAACCATCTGCGTGGGATCTGGCACAAGATGCTTATTTTTCAAACCTTGTTTAGCCCAATCTGCTTTCCAATCCTCCTTCTGCTCATAGCCTGGTTGCATGAGGCTAAGCAAATATTCCCAGAAAGACTTGCTGGATTTACAGCATTGGGGGGGATAGGGAGACATCTGTTTTCCTGGATTCACTGAGCTTCGCGGAGTATTGCAGCCGTTCAGTGTATCGACGGGGCCACGGCGTTAGACAGAATAGGTAGCCACGGTGTTAGAGCTGACGTAAGGGTTCCAGTGAGGCGCTGCATCACTGTATTCAGCGGGGCATCAGCAAGTCACGTGTGGCTGCATCTGCCCCATCCCAGTGCACAGTATTCATCAACCGAATATACAAGGGCCATTGCAGATGTTCATGATACTGATGCACCCCAGGTTCTACCTGAATTATGTTGGCTCTCGCTTTTTGTCTCTGCAGCTACCTTCTCAAGGTGATCATGGAAGGCGAGGCTGCGGTCGAGTTTCAGTCTGAGGGCTGAGGGGGTGTCATTATGTCACACATTTTTCCCATAGAAAGCTACTTTCAGGGTGTTTTGGGCACTCCCTATGATCAAGGGGGAACGCGCTGACTATTGGTTTTCCAGAAGTATTTCCATTTCCAGAAGTATTGTTCCATAATTCGGTGGGCCTCCGTTAATGCTTTCTCAAGGTCGGGAAAATTTGGTGCTTGAATGGTCAAGGCAAGATCATCTGCATAGCCAAATGTTCATGATTTAGTTGGAGGAATGTCACTTATATAAACATTAAAAAGGGTCAGCGGGAGTACAGAGTGTCGGGGGAGCCCGTTGTTTATGGTACTGGGTGAGCTGGTCTTATTACCCAGCGACACCTTAGGCATCTATTACTCAGCGTGGTCCACAGCAGTGGGAGTGTTTCATAGCGACGTACGACTTTTGCCAGTTTCAGCATTAGGCCCTTGATCCATCCAGTGTCATACGTGGATGACAGGTCGACAAATGCTGCGCCAGTCTCTAGTTTTTTCGGATAACCAGCCTCAGTGTGAGTTGTAGGTGCCAGAGCTTTGTTTTGGCCGGAAGTCTGCCTGTTCGACAGGGATAGTTGGCTCAGTAAAAGGGCGAATTCTTTTGAGGATGATACGTTCAAGAAGTTTACAGGTCGTGCACAGTATGGAAATCAGCCGATAGCTTCCTGCTTCATCAGTGAGCTTCCCAGGCTGCCCGTATTTCAGGAATCTGTACTGTCCTTAAGGTAGCAGAGTACAGTGTTGCTAGCCACTGAAGTGCTTTGTAGCCGAGATGGTGGAGAAATTCTGGCGGAATACCGTCAAGGCCTGCAGATTTCCCTTTTTCCATCGCGGCATTTCCTTCTTTTACTTCCTCAGTCATGAGGCAGGATTTTACTGTGGATTTTACTCTATCTAATCTGGAATATTTTGCCCTGTCTGTCTGTCTAAGGGTTCTCTATAGCTCTCATCACTGTAGAATTTAAGAACTACACAGTTACATTTGATCTACATGTCAATGTCCCTGGTGGTTCATGGAACTTTCTGCTTTTCTCCCTTCCTTGCATATGGGATAAACATCTATTTATTTATTATGTTTATTCTCCCCTACCCTCCATCATTCTGAATCTGATGGAAATGCTTTTTTGAAAGGGAAGATTCTGCCCCATACATTAAATATAGCCACACTGTGGATCAGTCTCATCTTCAAAAACCAATGTGCAGGCATGCGTATAAAAACCTGTGCATGCGTTGCTATGTATATTGCAGTAGTACCTAGATACCACAACTGAGATCAGGGCCCCATTGTGCTGGGTGCTGTACAAACACATAACAAGAGACACTCTCTCCTTGTCAGAATAGACAAAAAGGCACAGAGAGGCCGTGCTGGGCAGGAAATTGTTTTCCCATCCTGGGAAAATATTTGAGATTTTGAAAAATGTTCCCATTCTTAACTGGGATGAAAGGTCGAAATCTCGAAAATGTTCATGTGCCCCCAAAGGGACATTTCTTTTCAGTTCAAATCAGTCAAAATGTTTCATTTGATCATTTCGAAACATTTCATTTCTATTTCAACCAACTTGTCTTTTTAAAAAAAAGATTGGTTTCTATAATTAGCTCAAATTTCCAAACGAGAAGTCATTTCAACCGGGGAAACTGGAATTTTTCATTTAGCAAATGGCGAAATAAGACTGTTTTGATGATTACAGGATGTTCCCCCCCCCCCCCCGCGCGTTTTCAGGTCGGGAAATTCCTCGAAACCGATCCATTCCAGTGCACAGTTTTGGTGTCGAGGAATCAACATTTTTCTATGGGAAAATGGCTCGCTGAAAAATTCCTGACCAGCTCTGCATAGAGGGGAAGGGACTCACCCAGGGCCAAACAGTAGGTCGGGGCGGAGCCAGGTGTCCTGATACCCTGTCTCGTGTCCAAGCTATTGGACTCCACTTGCCTCATTTTGCGTTTCTCTCTCACCTATTTTATATATTGCTGATCTCCTGCCGGCTTCTGCCTCTACAAAGTCCTGCGTCTCTCCTACCCCCCTGCGATTCTGATGGCCCTTGTGCACCTGCCTTCTCCCAGGTCAAAAGGCATCTGTGCTGTCACCAGCTGGGGAAAGCCCTTCTGGGGCAGGCGCGCCACACCTCGGGCGGGCAGAGGACACACTGGCCACCGGCGAGGCTGGAGGGCCACCGGGATGCTGTAGTGCAGGAGCCCAGCTGCATGGCAGGAAGCCCAGATTTGGTTTTGCTCATGTGAAGATTTGCCCTGGGGTGGGAAGCCGGGTGCAAACCGCTCCCCTGCTTCGAAGCGCAGCTCCCCTCTTCCTCCCCTGGCCTTGGTCAGGCTTTACTGCAGACACACGCAGGAGAAACTCAGCCTCCCGGGTGCAACGTTTACCAGCTCGGTTTCCTAAGCCCTCCGGACCTCGGGGAGGGGCTGGCAGCCTGGTGGCCCCTGCTGTCAATGTTTGTTCTTGGATTTCGAGGGGATGTTGATTGAGGCAGGTGCCATGTGGCCCAGGGCCTGCCAGAGGAAGCTAGACTTGCACATCATGAATGGGGACAGGTTGTGGGATTTAAAGAGGCAGGAGCCGTCTGTATTTTTAACCCCATTGGTATTTTGAATCGAGGGTTGGGGCGGTTTGGAAGGCTGGTCTCCCAGCTCAGCTGTTCCCTGGTGTTATATTTAGCTTTGCTCCTGTATTTAAAGCGCTATGGTCAAGTGTTACTCAATGGGATTTTTTTTTTTTTTTTTAATAGCGTCATCCCTCAGTGCTGCGGACTTTGGCATCCTGCCACAGAAATCTCTCCCTTTCCGTGTGTGTGTGTGTGTGTGTCTAGGTCGCCTCCGTCTCTCCACAAGATCTGCAGACAGTTGCCCGTGGCGTCTCAGAATGTAGCAGTGGGGATTCTAATTATGGAGCAAAATTAAATATAGCCAGAGACAGGCGAGGAAGCTGCCAAGGAGCAGGATGTCACAGGTGGCTGGGATAATGGCCACATCGGAGTCTGTAATCACGAGACTGTGCAGTAAGCGTTTTGGACTGGCTGGCATACCTCCATCCTCTACTGGATGGGGATCAGAACTGCTCAGCTGTGTGTCCTCGGCCCCATACTGCTTAAGGCGGGATTTTCAAAGCAGCCTTGTCTATCCAAGACACTTGTACGACCCTGTTACTGCAGGATCTCAGAACCTCACAATCTTTAATGTATTTACCCTCACAGCACCCCTTTGAGGAAGGGCTGTGCTATTATCCTTATTGTACAAACAGGGAATGGAGGCACAGAGAGGCTAAGGCCTGGTCTACACTAGAGAGTTTTGTCAACAAAACAGTGCTTGCGTACACACTGCAAGCACCCCCCTGCTGACAAAACTGCCTTGTTTTTGCGACAAAATAAAAGAGAATCCTGAACTGGTGCAAGCCCGGGCGGCTGGCACTCGCCTTCCAGCTGGGAGTGAGACGAGAAGCCGGGACTGTTGGTCTCTACTTTACCCTGGGAGCCGGGGCCAGCAGTCTGAGAGTTCTTCCACCTGCTCCCAGCCCTCCACCTGTCAATTACATGGCTGAGCTGTGAAATTGACATGGCTGTTCTGGCTGAGAGTAGGGAATGGAGAAGCGCCACCCTGCTTTCCCTGGCTCGGATGGCGGGGACAGCCCACAGGGAGCGCACAAGCTCCTCAGGTTGGTAGAAGTGCTTCTGGTTGAGATGCACTCCCCACCCCTGGAAGGGCAGTGTGAACATCAGTCATCAGTGTAATTATATTAATATATTAGGCCCATTTATTTTTTTTAAGAGTAGACAAGGCCTAAGTGACTTGACCAAGGTCACACAGGTAGTCTGTGGCAGGGAAGGGACTTGAACCCAGACCTCCCAAGTCCTAAGCCAATTTCCTGCCCACTGGACCAGCCTCTTGAATATAGGGATGCCCCTTTGGTGCCTTTGAAAATCCCTCCCCCCACTCCTAAGCTGATTTGTCTCTAATTCCCTGATTCTCCCACTGCCCCTTCCCCATCCCCTGGATAGGATGTTTGTGATGTAACTGCTGCTTCTCGCTTTGCCAGCTCTGCAATGTGGGTGCAGGTCCTCAGGCCATATAATCCTTCCCGCACGCTTCACCCGCTGAAACCTTTCTCAAGTTCAGTGGTCTCCTGCTATCTCCACCTTGTCTTCCTTTCCACTGCAGATACAGCTCTGAAGCTGGTAAATTTCAGGCTCTGAATGCTGCCTGTCTGCTACAGTTCCAGATCCTAGGGAAAGGAAATGAGCTGGCAAGGATTTAAGCTTAACTAGGCAAATCACTCGCATGTTCTATGGAAGAGGAATTTAGCCCCGCACATGTGATACCACTGCCAGGGCTGAGGGTGATGAGGGAGAAGTGTTTGTCAAGCTGATCATATACACATTAACTGAAATGGACAGAACCGTATCATGTCAGCTTGCCCTCTGAGCATGGTCCAACCTGCACAAAACTACTGGGTTTGACACGCGTGCTGGATTCCTGTTGGAAGGAAAGGCCCACTGAGGAGGCTAAAATGTTGGGTGCTGCAGTGGCTTACCTAGGGAATCCCCACTACTGGAGGTTTTTTAAAAACGGGCTGGACAGGGATTGTCCAGGGCTGGACAGGATGGACCTGTCAGGGATGGTCTCGGTTTATTGATTCCTGCCTCAGTGCCGGGAGATAGGGTGGATGACCCCTCAAGGTCCCTGCCAGTCCCACCTTTCTATGATTCCACGTCTTTCATCTCGGCAGCCCCGTGGCGGAACCCTCTTTACGATGTGGCTTAAGGGACGCTAAAGATGGGTTCCTTGGCCTTTCAGGTCGGCCTCTCGCCCAGCTATCGGCCCACACAGCACAGGATGAGTTAACGCTGGCCATTTCTGCTCACGAGAAGTCCAGCACGGGCACAGCCCTAGTGGAAATTATAGTAGGCGCCACTGGAAACCCTTCCACTTCCCCTGCGGTCAGGTTCTACCAGCCTCTGGAGGTTTCATTTGGAGGACCAGAAGCCCAGTTACTCTGGCCCTACTACAACCATGAACTGGATTTTCCTCTGGGAAGGAAAGACCCCTGTGCGCACATAGGGAGAATGGGGATGTTTGAACCGTTCTTGCTCATACGATTCCTGCTTAAAGTCAGAGCAGAGCTGTCGGACTGGAATTGAACCTGGCAGTGGAGTTGACGTGTTGAAGAAAGAAAGGGAGTATAGCCTAGTGCTCAGAGCAGAGGACTGGCGTCAGGACCTGTGGGTTCTTTTCCCAGCTCTGCTGTGCGGTCCCTGTAGAACCTCGGACAAGTCACTTAGTCCGACATTTTCAAAAGAGGCTTCGGATTTTGGGTGCCCAGTTTTGTGGGGTGCGCACCTCAAATCACCTTGGGCCTGATCTTTCAGCAGGCTATGTACATGCAGATCCCATTGACTTCGGTTGGTGCTGGGGGAGCTCAGCACCTCTGAAAATTAGCCTCCTGTCGGGCGCCCAAATGTTGGCCATAACGTCTCCGTGCCTCAGTTTCTCCTCTGTAGAATGTGGATCATGCTGTTTATTTACCTGGCTGAGGGGTGGGAATTGTTCACCAAGCCCTTGAGGCTAGACCGGGGGTGCGTCCACACAGCAATGAGAGGCGTGATGGCGACCCAGGAAGAAACACTCAGGCTAGCGTGGATCTGACAAGCTCGAACAACAACAGCAGTGAAGACATGGCAGCGCGGACTGTACACGCCTGCCCAGGACCTTGGCCATGGCCTCAAGTGGCTAGCCCATTCTGCTGCAGCTTCACTGCTCTTGTTACCGCCGCTCACTAGATCCAAGCTACCTCGGGTCTGCCTACACGGGCTGCACTGGAGACATCCGCTAACTTTCCCAAGCAGCCCGGACTATAGCGGCATGCCCAGCTGCTCGGGAACAGAAGAGAGAAAGGACTGCAACTCAGGGAGCTTGCTTCCTTCCCAGCTCCCCTTGCGGAGGGAGGGGCTGGATTCGCCAGGGCTTGCCGTTGGGACTGGCGGCCTCTCTCCATGAGCCGCCGCAGCTCCCACCGAAGTTATGGGTTTGGTGCAAATCCATGGTGAAATGCTGCGGACTGTGTTATACAGCCTGGGGAGGGGGGTGGGAGGAATTGACCGTCCTAGCCGATCCCTGGCTGACATAGCACGTCTCTCTGTCTCCCCGCAGGTGGATGCCGACGATGTCATCACCAAAGAGGAGCAGATCTTCCTGCTGCTGAAAGCCAAGGCCAAGTGCGAGCGACACCTGAAAGCCAAGGCGCACGGTGAGTGTCTCCTCTCCGGGCCGCAGCCGGGCGTGGGAGCTGAAGGGCGGCGAGAGGCGCGCGCGCGCTGTCCCCTGCGAACGGGCCTGGCTTTGGCGCAGCCTCTCTTTGCCATTCGCTTTCTATTCCAGGCTGCTAACGATGGCCTGATGCCAGGCGGGAGCAGGGAGAAAACACTCTGCAGGCTAGAGAAGGGGCTGAGCAGACAAAGGAGGTTAGGGTCTCTCTCTATCAGGACCTGTGGAATGAAAGGCTGGAGTCTGCTCTCTCTTAGCCCTCATGAACTTAACCGGTTTGGCCCAGGCTCCGGAAGCAGAGCCATAAGAACGCAGGCTTTGCATTCAGTCGAGCAGCGGCTTTGTCTGCTCCTTCGCGTCTGTATTGTCAGAGTCCTGCGTCTGCACTGAGGCTGCCAGGGCCAGCCTTAGGGAAAATGGCACCCTGGGCGACCTTGTATTTTGGCCCTCGCTGCCTTGCCCAACCTCCCATCCATCCCCCCATCGCCTCTGGCCCCTGCTGTCTCCTCATCCGTCTCCCCATCTCCCTGGGAATCCCCCCCATTGCCCAAAGCTCTATCCCACGGCCTTGCACCCCAGGCTCGCCCTGCTCCTCGCCTCTTGACCCTGGTGCCCCCCCCCGACCATGGCGCCCTGGACAACTGCCCACCCGTAAGGCCAGGCCGGGAATGGGCTTTCCAGCTAGATGAAGGCGCTCAGCCTTTGACCTGCCTCTAGGCTCAAAGCACGGGCGCCCTCGTGTGTCTCTTTGTCAGAGCGATGCACTGGAATCTGATTAGCCAAAGGCCACCTGAAACGGTCAGACAATCAGAGGGTTGGCTAACTGGTGGGGGGCGGGCAGTGACCTGCAGTCTCATTGGCACCTAGCACTGTCGTCTTTCCAACAACTGCACTTGTGTGCACGGCGATAGCCCTGGTCGATCCTTTGGATACTCAAAAGTTTCCTGTAAGTTGGAGAGGCAGCGTGGTCTAGTAGAAAGCGCACTGAGCTGGGAGACAGGAGACCTGGGCTCCGTTGCTGGCAGACCCTAAGCAAGGCCTATCACCGCTCTCTCTGCCTCGGTTGCCTCTTCCACTCCTTCTCTGCTCTTTACTATGTGTTCGTGCAGCACCTAGCACAATGGAGTCCTGATCTTAATTTGAGCCTCGAGCAGTTACTATAAGAATAACAACAACCGGGGTCTGATCGTATAAAGCGAGGACTGATTCCCTGGAGTTCTCCTATTGCTCTATATTTACTAATCATTGTAACCCTGTGTGTGCACACAGTGCCCTTTCATGCAAGGATCTGGGCAGGGTCTTAGCTCTGGAGGTCACAGGTTCAATCCCAGAGGATGACCCAAGCCCCCCCCGAGGGCCAGCCACCTCCAGCACTTGGCCCATCCCTCAATCCCGGCTGAGCAATGTGTTTTCAGCTTCACTGCCAGCGCGTGAGCTGCAGCGAGATGAGCACGTGGCATTAACCCTGTCCTCAGGGAAGGGTTCATCTTCCGGTGACCTCGTAAACAGCGCCAGCTCCACCCTGGCGGTTCAGGGGCGCCCCTGGGGCGTCTTCTATGAATCACTGCCATGCAGAGTCCTGGAAACCCCCCACAATTCTCTCAGCAGTCAGCAACGAACGGGCCAGCGTCCCATCACGGGCCCCGTGCTGCCGGGGCCTCCGTCTTTCAAATGAGCTGTAGGGCCAGATCCTCAGCTGGTGTAAAATGATTGTAGCTCCATCGACTTTGACAGCTTTGCCAGGTTGAGGATCTGGCCCATCACACCAGGGTCCTGGCCATGTGTGATCATTAAAAATACCAGAGCGGGTGAGGGAGGGGTTATTTCCTATGTGTGGGCTAAATTCCAGCTCAGGTAATCACCTTTTGCCTCCCCAAATCCTGCAGGGGTTTTAAGTGCATATGAGAGTCTTGCCTCCTTCCTGCCCTAAGCTGTCGTGAGGTGTTGCGGTGTGCTGTTAAACAGCTCCTTCATTTCACCCCAGTGGTGGCTGCATTTCTGCACGGGAGAGGCATGATTCTGGCACGTATGTAGGATCAGAGAGTAAGGCCTTTCTACGGTTTGTACGCACGCCTTCATAGCGCCCAGTTCCCGCTGAAGTCAGCGTAGGACTCTCCTTGGTGCCGGAGTTAAAACAGAAGTCTGGATTCTCCCAAGCACCTCGGTGGCTTAAGTGCACAAGTCAACGGGTCTGGAGTTCCAAGTGATTTAGGCACTTTTGCACATCCCCGCCTGAATGTGGCTACGGGGGCTTGGCCCATTGTTTGTTGAGACGGGAAGTACCAAGCCTTCTCTGGCCACCGCTGGAGGCAATCACCATCCTGACACTGCCCAGCTTAGACAAAAAAAAAAAACGCAAAAGCTCAAGCTCAGGTACCAACAAGTCTTAGTCCTCCATGGGCTAGAAGAGCTGGAAGAGACACTAACCAATCAGGAGCCACCAGGCCAGTTAAGAAGGCTTGCAGGCTTCATAGCAGGGGAAGTGCTGGGTGAAGCTGGGACAGAAGTGGAGCTCCAGAATGCTAGGCTGGGCTGGGTCGGGTCGGGTCCGGGCCTTTGTTTAGGTGGTGCAGCCCAGTGGTTACTTACCGTGTTGGTCTAACTGTTTCAAGGTGCAAGCATCCAAATTCTGAGTCTAACCTTAACGGACTATTAAAATCCTGGCACAGAGCTTGCAGCGTGACTCGCCCTCGGCTGGGCCAGCTGCCATGTTTGTACAGGCAGGGCACTGGGTCGGGAATCAGGAGATGGGACTCTCAGCTGTTGTGAGACTGTCTCTGTTTTGTCTCTTGAGACTGTAAGTTCTTCAAGGACAAGGACAGTGTTTAGACAGTGCCCAGGCAATGAACTCAGTGGGGGCCTGAGTGTAATATGAATAAACCGTTTGGGGGGGCAGGGTACTGTAGACATGGCGGTTAATGCCTAGTTGCTCTGCCTGTGAGTCGCAGTCTCCGTTTACGGCCTCGGAGTCTCCTTGAGCACGCGTTCTAGCTAGCGATTTGTACTGGTGCCCAGCGCTGTAGTGTCTGAGAACGTCCCCATGTCAATTAGATTGCCACTGTGGTATTGGAGGGCTCTACCTTGAAGGGCTGAGCTTCCCAGACACAGAGTCCGGGTGGGATGCTGTAAATCTCTTGTTGTTATGCTTAGTTGGAACCAGAGACTATAAAGCAGATCTCTTGCAAGCGGTGGGGCCCAGAATTAGTTTAGTTAGGCACCCAAATAACTTTGCAGGTCTGGGCTTGAGTGATCATTGAACACCACAGGCAACACAAGGTTCCTAATGGACTCCTCAGCGTTCATAGTTCTTCTCCCTTATAGGAAGCCTGGTTTGCGGGGTATTTTTTATTTCTGATGTGCTGAGTTACTGCAAAAATATCACAGCAAAGAGACTACGTGAAAGGCCAGACTGCTGCAGACACAGCATGACCCGTAACAAATCCCACATGTCTAGCAGTGATGTATTAAAATACAGATCTTCGCAGAAGAGTCCAGTAGAAACAGCCATTCATTCACAGATCTATGCAGCATGGGGGCAGATCCTCAGCTGCTCTGAATGGGCATTAATTCCACTGAGGTCTGTGTAGCAACAGCTAGTCTCCAAACACCAACGTCTCTTGGCCCTGGCTTGGATCTCACTTACATTGATCTAACGAGGTTATCCCAATGAAATCACTGGATTTACAGCAGCACAAAACCGATATGTGAGTTCTGACAGCAGCCCTCGGTCTATTGATGGTCCCGCTGTGTGAGAGAGAAAGAAAAAGATGAGATGAATATGAATGGTTGTAAAGATGTGTTGTCTCCACAGTGCAATTCCGTGCTGCCATGGGCTGCTAACGTGGCTGTGTGCTGCCTTTGTGTGCTGATCTGACAGTGATATTGTGTGGGAGTGACACTTATTGTAGCAATCAGGCAAACTGATTTCTCCTGCTGGAGCACTTGATCCTGATCCCCAGCAATAATGTTACCCAGGGTTATCTCAACCCAAGGCTAGGATAACTAGTCTCTGTTTTCCAGGCGGTGTCAGGACATAAATCAGCGGGAGACACAGCACCTCCAGCTGATAGTGATTGGCACACACAAGAGTGCTTGCACCCCAAAATCCTTGTTTTTATTAAGTAGAAAGCACACATTAAAAATGCCACACCCCAGAATACAGTCACCCAAAGTCTGAGGGGGTGTCGAATGACAGCAACAGGTTTCCAGTGGCCAGGTTTTCTCATAGCTGCTGGGAAGTTTTCTGTCAGTGACTCATAGAAAACGCAAACTGCTCCAAAAGTACACTCTCTATCTGAACGCGTAAATAGGTTTTCTCCGGACCAAGAACATAACTCATAATGGCCTCTAATAGGTAGAACCCTGCAAATTCGTGGATTTTAGTTGGGGTTGGTCCTGCTTTGAGCAGGGGGTTGTACTAGATGACTCCTGAGGTCCCTGCCAACCCTCATCTTCTATGATTCTATGATATCCACATCCGCCAATGTGGCTGCAGATATCCACCGATCATTTTTTTGCGGCTGGTGAATCGGATGCGGATCTCAGAGACGGGGAAGCAGCTGTCTGCCGCTCAGCCTTTGAGGCTGCTACCCCGCCTTTGAGAGCTAGGGGTGGGGGGCTGGCCGCCGATCAGCTCTTCCATGGGCCTCCCCTGTGTGCTGCTGATCAATCAGCTGTTCCACCCGGCACCCCTGCCACCCACTGATCAGCGGTTGGGCTGGCCTCCGAACAGCTGACTGGGGGCCCAGAGCTGCGGGTGCGTGGGGTGCAGGTCACTGCACTGTGGATGGCAGCGGGAGGTAAGCTGATTGGGGCGGTTCAGATGTGGATCCACATTTGCGTATCTGCGCAGGGCTCTTCTAATAGTCTAACAATCACCCCAGCAACAGTGAATAATAATTAATTATTCTACTGATCAGCAAAGCAACGTCAGCAGGCCAAGGTGAGCTATTCACATTTCCCGCCTCTCTCGTGAATCTGTCTTTTCGCTTGATCTGTCTTAGGAACACCACAGTTGTGCCGAGGTTTTTGTTCTCTCTGCCTACACCCAGACCACGTTTTCCTGTCTCTGTGGCATTCTCGCTTCTGGGGGCTTAGAGCACAAGCTGGCTGCAGGTTATGTCAAATCCAGTTCTCTCGTCGGAATATTATCCTGGGGCGCAACAGCTCACGAGTCTCCCGAGGCTCTCTCTTCTGTGACGGTTTCCACCGTGGGCAGGCCAGACATTACTGGCTGTGTTAGCGAAGAACCCGGGAGCCTTCCAGGGTGTGTGTGTGTGTGTGTGTGTGTGTGATCAGAAGCCCCACTAAGAAGCCTCTTGAGATTTGTTACAGCCGAGCCCCGTCTCTTTTGTAGCACGTGGGGTCGCCAAACTCCCCAAAGAGGCAGGACCAGGGTGTGGCCCAGGGCTCTGTAATGCACGAGAAATAGGTAGCATCCGTTTACTATTTAAAGGGGCACCACCCTATTCTAGGCACTACAGCCTCTCCCCCCCCCCCTTGCTCTGCAAATGCCTGGAGTAGGATACTGGGAGGGGGCTTGTTAAAGGCACAGCAGGTGCTGTTTCTGATCACACTTCTGCCACCCAGTTGCCCAAGAGATATTAGGCCTGCCACAGTCCTAGGCCAACCAGGATCTCTTCAGCCACCGCCACTCAGATGGCATACCCCCTAACTCTACTCTGCCCCTCTGGCTACGTAGCCACCGTTTAGCCCTAAGTGGTCAGGGGCTGGTCTTGTTTCCAGGACGCTTTGCATCAGACTTTGGGCTGGGGAACTGCAGGAGAGCGGAGGATGGGGCTTCTCTGGCCCACCCTTGGGGAACGGGTCCGCGCTCGTCTGAATTGGGCAGGAGGGATAAGAAGAAGGGTGAGCGGGAGCTGCGGGCGGGTGCGCTGAGGGTGAGGGAGTGAGCCGAGGAAGTGGAAGGGATGTGTTTAAAACAGGGCCATGGGGAAAGAGAATCTGCTGGAGGGACTAGGACCCTGAGTGAGAACAGGGTGGGGCCGGGCTGTGATGGGGAGGCTGACAGCACAGGTGCTGGTGGGGCAGGATACGTGCAATGGGGCTGTGCGGAGACAGGGATGCTGAGCATGGGTTACTGCCATTTGTTCTTTAAGAATCCCTTACGCCAGGCCTCCCAGATCCTGTGATCAACCATCCCCTGGTCAGCTGTTTTGTCCTCCTGTTGCCCTGGGAATGACTCTGATGGCTGGGGCAGCGGCCCCCGGGCAAGGTGACCCACCAGGGCTGCAGACAAGGATGCTATTGAGTCTCGTTTGCAAAAAAAAATAGCGTTGGGAGGACAATGCTCCTTTGCAGAGGCCTATAGATCAACCGTTCCCACCCTGGGGGGCAGGGCCCCCTGGAGTCGGGGACGGGGGGGGAGCCGCCAAAGATTCCAGGGCGTTGCAGTAATATTGAGGTCATTTAGCCCCCTGAGCTCCACGCCGGACGCAGCCCCCCCCAGCCCTGCGCCGGCCGGGCGCCTGGAGCAGCCCCGGCCAACCCGCCAGAGCCCACCTCCACTACCCTCAGTCCATGAGTGATGGGACAAGGCGGGGCCACACGGGGCGGGCGGTGGCGGCTGTGCCAGGGTAGGCTTAGTTTCTTACTCCGGTAAGAGTCATTTATTGTTATTATATAATGTAGTGTTGTTATTATCATCATTATGTGTGTTTATAGGGGGTATATGTGTTTGTAGGGGGTATATGTGTTTATGGCCGGTGAGGGGTCAGGGTGGAAGGAGTGGGGGGGGCCGTGTTTTACCTAGTGTTAACTAGTGGGGCTTTCACTCCAAAAGCTTGGCAACCCCTATCGTCCCTCTTTAAGTGACAACGAGCACCTGAGTCATTCCCCTCTCTGGTCTGGCTGCAGGATAAGAGCCGCCCCTCCCAAAAGCCTGGCCTGACACCTTGACTCAGCCGCGTCCTCCAGTGGATGCCCTTCACTTGCCTTGGGCAGGTGATAAAGTTCGTTTAGACTCATAGACTTTAAGGTCAGAAGGGACCATTATGATCATCTAGTCCGACCTCCTGCCCAACGCAGGCCACAGAACCTCACCCACCCACTCCTGTAATAGACCCCTGACCTGTGACTGAGTTATCGAAGTCCTCAAATCATGGTTTAAACACTTCAAGGTACAGAGAACCACCAGCAGGTGAGCCGTGCACCACGCTGCAAAGGAAGGCGAAAAACCCCTAGGGCCTCTGCCAACCTGCTTTTACTGTGGTTTGGGCTCAGCTAAAAAGCCTCAGTGCCCCATCGGCATGAAAGCACCTGAATGAGGGGCTGCAGGATCCAGGCTTCAGGCAGGGAGAGAGAAAGGAATTGCTGGGGTGGGTTTCCTCCATCGACCCAGTGCTGTCTACACCAGGGGTTCGTCGGCTTAACTACGTCACTCCAGGGTGTGGATTTTTCACACCTAACTTTTTACTGTAGACCTGGGCTAAGTCCCATTTTCAGTGTTTGTTCTATCTAATCTATGTATCCATCCATCCCCATTCATACCCATCCACTTGTCTATCCCCATACATACCCATCTATCTATCCATCCTCATTATTATCCATCCATCCATCCATCCATCCACCACCCTCATATCTATCTATCTATGCTTTTAAGGCCTGGCTTGACAAGGCCCTGACTAGGATGATTTAGTTGGGGTTGGTCCTGCTTTGAGCAGGGGGTTGGACTAAATGACCTCTTGAGGTCCCTTCCAACCTTCATCTTCTGTGATTCTATCTATCTATGGCCCTAACTCGATTTTTCTATAGAGCTTGTTTCTCTAGCACTTAAAGGGCTGATTATCTAAACTATCCTCTCAAGTCTGGTCAAATATGTGCAGGTTTTCAACCATCAACGGAATTTTTCACTAAAACTTCAACTTGTGATGAAAATTAAAAGGGAGCACGTTTTGTGAAAATGTCATCCTGTCAGGGTTAAACCGCTCAGGATGAGGTAGTGTTGAGAACTGGGAGGTGTCGAATGCAATCTGGCAGAGACATCGTCACAATCTGCCTCTGGCCATGTGTGGCTGCCTGTTTGTTTCCTCTGGGTTCTGATTTTATAACACCCCACATAGTTAATGGCCTAATTTTTGGAAGGCACTCGTGTTTTGTGATGTTGGGGAGAAAACACTGGATGCAACGAGTCTGGGACCCGTGCTATCCCCCTTTTTCCAGATGGAGACCTGAGGCTCAGAAAGATTCAGTGCCCCACCTATGGTCACAAAGGAGTGTCAGTAGCAGAGCTGAGAACTAAATTCTCATCACCTGAGTTTCGGTCCAGGGCCTTAACCACAAAACCACACATCCTGTTGTCCTGGAAGGCAAAGTAAAACTCAGGGGATGCCAACCCATGTGGATGGAAATGGCGAAAAAGGTTTGTTCACATGCTTGTGAACGGAAACCTTGGGCTGTCAGCATTGTGAGATTAAAGAAACCAATCTGATGTGTGAATCTGATGTGGTAAAACAGCTCTGAGCCCTGCGTTATAATTTCCTGCAAACATCTAAAATTCCCTCCCTCCCCCCATTAGTCAAGCCAACTTTCTGAGCCAGATCTTCACTGGTGTAAGTCAGCGTAGCCCTATTGCCTACGGCGGAAGGATGTCGACAGAGACCATCACAATCTTGCTCAACAACTCATTGCCCCTTTCCTTCCTTGGCTCACATAGGCCATGTCTAGACAAGCAGCGGCGCTGATACAGCAGTGGCACTGCAGCGCGACTGGTAAAGACACACTACGCCAGCAGGAGAGAGCTCTCCCGTCAGCAGAAAAAAAACAGCTCCATGAGGGGCAGAAGCTATGTTAGTGGAAGCGTCTCCTGCTGACAAAGTGCTGTGCACACAGGTGCTGATGTCGGTGTAACTTGTCACACAAGAGGCTGGAATATACACATCCCTGAGTGACATATGTTTTTCCGACATAGACTGGAGTGTAGATTGAGCTTTAGGCAATTGTGAATATTGATCAGAGATGGGCTTGAGCTAAACTGGACAAATTGGAGAGAGTCCAGTGAAAATGATGAGGGGTCTGGGGCACAAGACTTATGAGGAGAGGCTGAGGGAACTGGGCTTGTTTAGTCTTCAGAAGAGAAGAGTGAGGGGGGGATTTGATAGCAGCTTTCCACTAGCTGAAAGGGGGTTCCAGGGAGGATGGAGCTAGGCAGATGACAGAACAAAGAGCAATGGTCTCAAGTTGCAGTGGGGGAGGTCTAGGTTAGATATTAGGAAAAAGTTTTTCCCTAGGAGAGTGGTGAAGCACTGGAATGGTTACCTTGGGAGGTGGTGGAATCTCCATCCTTCGAGGTTTTTTAGGTGCGTCTTGACAGAGCCCTGGCTGGGTTGATTTAGTTGGGGTTGGTCCTGCTTTGAGCAGGGTGTTGGACTAGATGGCCTCCTGAGGTCCCTTCCCACCTAATCTTCTATGAAAAAAGTCACCTTGAAGATAAGAACCCATGGAAGCCTGAAGGTGTTGAGATACAGGGTTTTGGCCATTGCCAAAGCAGAGAAAAACGTCACAGTCCTGATCTGCAGCTAAAGTTCCCTGAGTTCGATCATGGTGTGGGTGTTGTTTGGCCCTCAGATTTGGACTTGGTGATATCTGCCCCATCATCTTCCAGACACTTAGGTGTTGTCGGTTGTTAGCTGTCAGTGTAGGCTGCGTGCGTGTGTCCCCGTGTAGGTGCTGTCCCAGCTCTGCGCAGGTAACCGAGACGGCGCTCAGGATCGAATGAATCGACACGACCACGGATTATCTGAACAATGAAGGCACCTGGGCCAGGTTTATTGCAGATGAAGCACAATGAGATGCGACCTATCGAGTAGCTACAGGTACACTTCAAGTACGAGTGCTCCGTTACAATGGACTCAGCACAACTTAACAACGGGACTTTCCATTATCACTGAGGCCGGATGACATAATTCTCTCTGACATCCTTTTTTACACACTGTTAGAGAGAATTTTGTTCTGCCCCCTTTGATGTTGGTAGTTGCCCCCCTCTTGACATAATCTAATTCCACCCCTTACCTTGTACTGGATGGTTTGGGCAAAACATCTCTATTTATCATATGATAAGGCATGTCTGTCCATCAGAGTGTCATTTCAGGGGGTCAGATGGCCCTTGTTATCTCTCTGGTGTTAGGCTGTCTTGGTAGTTTCTGCACCAGCTATCTATTTTTAGCAATGTTTTCATATTAGTTATATTTTGGAAATATGTGTGTTTGCAGTATCGGCTTTTTCTCCGTGCCAGTTTCAATGAGGTCGTAAGTTTACAGCCTGAATCCTCTTCCTGGCTTTTTCCACTTAGGCTTTAGGTCTTAGCCTGTTCTGCTAGGTTGCTCAAGCTCTCACTTCTTACTGCATTAGGCTTGGTCTAACCTTAATCCTTAAACCAGTAGAGTTATGTCAGTTCGGGGTGTGAAAAAACTGCACCCTCCAGCCAACATAGCTATGGTGGCAAATAACAGTAGAGTGCAGATGTGGTTTGGCGAGGTGGTGTTCCCACGGGGGCAGGAAAACACCCTTCTGTCAGTACGCTGTGTCTACGCCAGGGGGCTATGCTGGTGCAGGCTCTGTAGTGCAGACATAGCCTCGTATTGACGCTTTTCCCCTTTTATCGTTGACTTGAAATCCCTCAAGGGGAAACAAGACGCTGGAGGGATCTGTGGAGTCTGTACAGTTGCTTAGAAATTGCCCGGAAAAAAAAATGACTGGGAGCAAAGTATGCAGCGGAGGGCTTCTGCTGTGCACGGGCATTTCTAAGGTTGCACAGCTCAGCTCCAGAGACGTCATGGAGGCATGCAGCAGAGACCTGGCGCTCTGATTTGGAAAGTGTGATCCTGTCTACGCATGGATTTCAAACGCTGGAAGTGGCTCGTTCTCTGGGCTGTTCCATTTGGCGTTTTCTCCTGCCCTTTTCTGGTTTTCTTGGTTCCTCGCCATTAAATCCACGTCAGCATCTCCTCTCCAGCCTGCGTGACTCGGCACATTTGCACGTGTGCTTTTGCAGCACAGGAGGAAGCCAGAGAAGCAGCAGGTTCCAGGGCAACTCCTCTTGAAGAACTTGCTTCGTGTTTCTCATCCCTCCTCTGCGGTGGGTGAAGGAGGGCGGGCAGCAGGTCTGCGTGTTAGTGGGGTCAAAAGTACCAATGCTATGTGACTACGTAGTGCTCGCTCTCAACCTCTGCCATGCTTTGCCAAGCCTGACTGCCTTCCAGTGCCAGGGAGGACTTTTGGTGGGGATTTAAGCCTGATGATGGTCCTGGAAAATTGATTAGAGGCCCTGAAACTAGAATTCAGTGATTTAGGAAAAGGGCCACATGACCATTGCCTTAAATCAGGTCCAGGGAAGGACACAGATTCATAGATTTTAATGCCAGAGGGTTCCCATCCTGTTTAGATGGGGAAAGCTCAAGAGAGATTCAGAGGAAATGTTGGCAGCTGCCAAGGAGAAAGCATCAAAGAGGGCAGAAAGAGGCGAGTCCCTTTCTGATCCCCTGCGAGCAGGATCTCCGCATCCCTGCCACGATGCACCAGTCGGGTTTGCTTTGCTGCATCAGCCCCATTCTGTGACGTTTTGCTTTGTTTCAGGCTGTGTCCATGAGCCCTGGTTGCAAGCAGGGTGGTGGGAGAGGGGCCCAGGAGGACAGCCTGCCGCTGAAGGCATTCCATCTCTGAGGCACCACCCTCCCCGCGGGAACCTAGCAATAGTCAATGAAAGCATTGTTCCTTCGACCCAGCTCCGTCCACACAGCGGGTTAGGTCGGCACAGCTGGGTCCCCTGGGGGCCACTCGCTGCTAGGGGCGCCTCCTCCTGGATGCACTGAGGATTAGCGCCTTCCAGGCCCGGGGCCCCTTCTGCTGCTTCCTGTGAAGCCTGCAGGGGAGCCCCCCGTCCACTCCAGGAACTTCTAGTCAGCAGCCAACCTCCCTGAACCTTGATGCCTTTTCCCGGAGCCTTGTTCCTAACCTTCTGGCTCTCCCTGCATCACTGCATTTGTCAGCCTCACGCCTTTTCCCAGCCGGTGACTGCAGGCTATTTCCCAGCCACCCTCTTTACTATCAGCTTCCTGCCTTTATAAACCCAGGCCACCTCCTTTCTCCTCAGCTGGGCTCCCTCATTCAGTCCCGGGATTACGTAGCCACTGGATTCCCCTCAGCTGTGGCCTGTCTGATTAACTGCCTCCCCGTACTTATGCTATATTAACCCTTTCGGGGCAAGTGTGGGGTGATCACCCCATCTCACTGTGTCAGTCAGGCATGGGGTTTTTTGCCCCCAACATAGCCATGTTGATGTAACTTTTCAGCATGGACCAGGCCTAAAAGTGTCTGCACACAATGGCCAAGTAGGGGTTGCATCGGTTTATGAACCAGTTTCATCTTGACCTGAGGCAATGCTGAATATGGCCAGGGCCGGAGCAAAAGTGTGGGATTATTCCCAACTTGTTTCCATGCAGCCCTTCTCTGCATGTCTGTGCAGTTCTTGGCTTGGGCGTCAGGGGCGGGAGACCCAACAAACAAACAAAAAACTCATACAACGGTCCCAAGTATGCAGCTTTCTTTCTTTTTCACTTTATTTTATTTTATTTAGCCTCCAGATTAAAGCTGTTCAGTCGGAACAGGAAACCCTTCAAATTTCTTTTATATGTACATAAATATTATATTTCTGCAACAGTGGTTGAGCTGATGCCACCCCAAAGGCAAACCTGGAAGGAGATGAAGTGAAATCCCCAGTTATGAGCCATCATGACATTCCCCTTCTCCCCCCATGAATTAAAAGCCTGTCTTGCCCTGCTTTGGAAAACCAGCAGGGACATTTTGCGGCGGGGGAGAGAGATTTTTGCACAAGCCTGTTATTAGTCGCGGCCGTGGGACTGGCACTCCCGAAGTTTTAGGTGTTGCAGTTTGCCTTGCGATGGCTTGGTTTTTTTTTTTTAATAAATAACCCTCTTATTTGCTAGGGAGACGGGGGTTATTTTTAGTCAAGAAACCATGACTATTTATCCGAGGTATGCGTGCTGGCTGCCTGAAGTATGGCTCCATTGTTCCTATGGCTCCATCTGTCCCCTGCCCATGTCCAGGCTGTCTTAGCAATGCTGCTTTCCTACAAAGGATGCTCAATCCTGCCTGGTGCAGGGCGCCGTGCAGGAGATGCTGCGAGCCCTGCACTCTCTTTGAAATCAATGGGAGATGTGGGCTTTCGGCACCTCTCAAGATCAGGCCTAAGAATCACAGGTTTAAATGTCCTGCCAGCTTTTGTCTATCCCTCCTCTCGATGGTGTTTGTCGCAGCCAGCCTTTGCTTCCTCCGTTGCTGTACCTGATTTTAGAATCATAGCAGATCAGGGGTGGAAGGGATCTCAGGAGGTATCTAGTCCAACCCCGTGCTCAAAGCAGGACCAACCCCAAGTAAATCATCCCAGCCAGAGCTTTGTCAAAACATGCCTTAAAAACTTCTAAGGATGGAGATTCCACCCCTCCCTAGGTAACCCATTCCAGTGCTTCACCACCCTCCCAGTGAAAATGTTTTTCCTAATATCCAACCTCCCCCACTGCAACTTGAGACCATTGCTCCTTGTTCTGTCATCTGCTGCCACTGAGAACAGCTTAGCTCCATCCTCCCTGGAATCCCAAGGCTGTTATCAAATCCCCCCTCATTCTCTTCTGCAGACTAAACAAGCCTAGTTCCCTCAGCCTCTCCTCATAAGTCAGGTGCTCCAGCCCCCTCATCATTTTTGTTGCTCTCCGCTGGACTCTCTCCAATTTGTCCACGGGAGAGGGAGTCGTCTTGCAGCAGATTAAAATAGGGAAGCTGCTGCAGGGGCGGGATGATCAATGGGGGGAAGGCCTGGCCTGTCTGCCGGACTGACAGGACACAGATGAGCTCCCAAGGGCTATTGCATTGAGAACGTGATCTGTGCCTTCCTGTGATTTACATAGTTCGCTAGGAAGCCTAAAGGTGACGGCCTGAGCAACGTGCCCGGGACGTTTTAAAATACCGGTGCAGGCGAGCCAGGATCGGCAGCGTGCACCGACAGGTAGATACACACAAAAGAAGGAACATATCCGGAGACACAGATGTGAGTACACTTGCCTGCCCTCTCGCCCCAGTGTGAAGTCACGCACAGCCACGCTCTCACGAAACCGGACACGCGTCCCCCCAGCGCCCGGCACAACTGCTGAGCCCCGACACGTGCCCGGGTACACTCATCCACACAGTCCCACCCTTTCAAACAGACCTGTGTTCCCAGACACACACAGCTGGCCATGCAGCTGCAAACACAGACAAACACCCCCATACGGACACACGTCCCGCCCCCCACACTCCCTCCCTTAAGGCCTGGGTCGGATTTTTTTTAGTTGCTCCTCCCTGCCTGTTTCCAATCCGCCGAATGTCCTTCCCGTAAGAGAGTGACCACAATTGGACACCGTATTCCAGATGCGGTCTCCCGGCTGCCTCGACCGGTGCCAGAACAACTCTGGCTGATTTATATTCCATACCCCTAGATAAACACCTCGAGCCCTTGTTTGCATTCTTCCTGCTGCCAAGTGGCCGCGCAGATGGTTTTAATGTGTTCTCCACATGTATGCAATGCTTGCATAAAGAACGGGTGGCGGAGGGGTAGGAAATCAGGAAGGCAAGTGACCACGTCCCTCATTGGAGGCCTCCTTATTATACGGGCTGAGCAGCGAAAACGTGAAGGCTTCAGCGTGCCGTCACCTCTCCAAGGTCAGCTTCCTGCAGACTTCTCCCGCAAAGGCCCCTTCTTCCCCAGCTGTCCTGGGGTCAGCAGTTCCCTCTGTCCCCCAGGGCCGATCCCTCTAGATTCATCAGCACCAGCAAAGGCGGCGCTCGGCGAGGCCCGTTCGCAAGGTTTTGCAGTAGCAGCCTCAGAGGAGGTATTTGAGTGCACGCAGCGTAGTTGTAGCCCTGTCTGTCCCGGGATGTTAGCGAGACAAGGTTGGGGAGGTAATAGCTGTCATTGGACCTACTTCTGTTGGGGAGGGAGACCATCTTTCGAGCCATACAGAGCTCTTCTTCAGGGCTGGGAAAGGAACGCCCAGCATCACAGCAAAATGCAAGGGGGAACAGATTGCCAGCATACGTAGTTAGCACCTATTGTAAGGGACCCTTCAAGATTGAGTGGCCCGTTTGCACCTCTGCAGTCACATGACAAAAGGAGGGGTTAGTCGGTTACAGATTGTTGTAATAAACCATAAATCCAGTGTCAAACTCAGAGGCCCTATTGTGCTAGGCGCTGTATGTACAAATAGCAAGAGACAGGCCCTGGCCCACAGAGCCGATAGTCTAAGTACCCAAGACGGACAAAGGGCGAGTGGGGTGAAGCGACTTGGCCAAAGTCATATAGTAGAGGTTGGAAGAGAGCCCAGCTGTCCTGACGCCTGCTCTGTCACCACGCCCACTGCTTCACCAGCTTACATGCCGTGCGTTTCGGTCCCAGTGTGCAAACCGCGCGCAGTTCGGCTGTGCATTTAGAAATCCCCGAGCGCCTTTTCTTTTCAAATTCATGTGTGTGTATTTAGTATTGGCCAGGCTCTCTGCTGAGAGTCTGATGTGGTCCAACGGAGAAGGCAGTGGCCTAGATGAGCTGGTTCTAACCTGTGGCGTGTCCCCACTGCACCCCATATACCTAGACTATGATGCAGAGGCCCAGGTGAAAGGGGCATTTCAGGCCAAAATCTTCCAACATGTGTGCCTGGAAGGAGACTAAAATTCAGCACCTCAATGACTGACCTTGTTTTCAGAAGTGGTGAGCACCTACAATTCCTACGGACCTCAGCGGAAGGATGCTTAGATCCAAGTATGCCAATGACACCCCTTCTTTAGGGGTCTGAATCTCAGCATCAGCAATTAACCTCAGCAATTAAAATTGTTGCTCTCTGCCTCTCAGTCATTAGGCTCTCTGCTAAGATTGCCTTCTATGGTTTGTGGAAAGTTCAACACCTACATGCTAACACCTGGACTCTCAGACCCACCAAATTCATCGCACATCGGTCATTAAACAGGCAGATCGTAACCAACAGGAGCAACCACTGACTTGGGCAGGATTGGAACCGGCAACGAATAGGTACAAGGATCTGTAGCCCCTGCCCGATTGCCTGAATCACACAGCCTCCTGCCAGCTAGCTTCCATCTGACGTAAATAAAATCTTAGGGTCGTGTGATGCCGCTAAAGCATAACGAACATGTTATGCACTGATTCCCCTTTTGCCTCTTTGGAGCATCACGTCACTCTTCCGGGCATGATGATGTAACATCGTCGTGGTGTCACTTCCTCATGCAAGGAAGGAACCATGCAATTTCTTGAGGCAGCCACGACGAACACGGGACCCTTGAATTGTCCTGCAAGCAGGGACTACCGAACGGACAGCATCCCTAAGCTGTGCTGAATGTTATGAGCATGGCCAGCCCGGGTCTTGTTAGCAGCAACCTTCATACGGGAAAGGAGGAGTGGCACGTTTTCTCCTGACCTTTGGCTGCCAGGTGGAATCGAGCCCCCTTTTAGTGAGGGTGTTTATGGCCACAGACTCAGAGATCTCATCTAAAGAAAGCGATGTGTCTAAATACACAGGCAAAAGAGCATGGCTAATGGACGCCGGACACGGGAAATGTATTGCTTACTGACGCTAACAGAGCCAGGCAATATGCAGAGCCGGCCTTCCTCACACACTGCGGTCAGGGTGGATTTAGCGGGATTAGGATTAGAGCAGTTCGAGGCCAGCCTAGACGGAGGCACCCAGCTCCGGGGAACACCAGCCGTGGAGGAGAAGGGGGAGTTGCAGGGCGGCACCGACGTCCGTTGGCAGAGCTGTGTCAGAGCCCAGGAATGGAAGCGGAGGGAGCAGCTGGTCAGGAATCAAGTGCATAGGCAGAGCATTATGGGGCAATTACCACAGGGCAAGCTAGGTCTTTAAGAGGCAGTTCAAGTCCTAGCCCCCAGTGGCGCCCCAGTCCCCAATTCAGGGAATTCTGGGGTTTGTAGTCCAGAGCTGAGAGCAAGGCCTGCTGGGAGTGGCAGGGGTATAAAGGCAAGCTGCTTTTCTCTGGACTGAGGCAGGGCTGGGAAGAGCGGAGCAGCGGCTGGGCGCTGAGGTGGTCTGGGGAGGAGGGGGGCCTGGGCAGGATTTGATGGGAAGGGGGATTCCAGCCACAGGGAGCCAGGAAGAGCTGGGGAGGGAGGTCTGAAAGGCAGGGAAAGAAGCAGCCCAAGGGAGGCGGGACATATAACGTGGAATGTGTGCAGCTGGAGGGGGTGGCCACCTGGCCGTTCAAGGCCTCTGGGCTAGAGCCCTTTGGTAGAGGAAGGGCCTGACTGCCTCAGATGTGGTGTGGATCTCAGCCTTGAGGTGCGGAGCTGCTATCCCTGGGGTGAGGGGACTGTTGTGAACTCATGTGGCCAAGGCGTGAAGGTTGCATAGGCCTAAGGAAGGAGCTGTGGCTTGGGAAGGGCACGGACTGCACCTGGATCTCTGCACCCGAGGAGTGAAGGGCTAGTTTGGGTCTGGTTGGCCTCCGCTTACATCTTAGCCAGAGGCTCAGACTAGCTCTGAGAGCCAGAGGGAGATTGCTGAGCAGCAGGGAAACTGAGGCAGGCCAATGGGAGGGGAGCGACTCTTCCAGAGGGGAGAGAGGACCGAAAACAAATGTAACGCTCAGCTCGTGGGACTGGAAGGAAATGGGGGAGACACCGGAACCGTTTCATAGGCCAAAGGCTGCATCTCGGAAGCCACAGGGCTCCCTCGGGAAAACAGGCTGAGTTGTCCGAGGCACCATTGGCTTGTCCCCTTCCTTCAGGTCCCTGTGCGTCTGCAGGGGAGCTCCGGAGCCGGTCCAGTGGGCAGTTGCTTCGCTGGCCCAGCTGGAAGGTGGCCTGAAGGGGGAAGGCCTGGGTTCAAATCCTGACTCTGCAGCTGGCTTCCTACGTGACCTTCAGCCACTCTCTATGAAATGAGGGTGAGACCGAACACGAGGGGCAGGTTACCCCGCCTCTGCTCACAGTTGGGTTCTCTGGCACCTTCTCTGGCCCCATATGGACCCCGGTCTGATTCCATGAATTCGGTATTGTCCTTCGGAGGGATGACACACTGGGTGTTCAGCTCTACACCTTCACCGGTCCCAGAGATTGCGGAGTTGCTCTCAAGAGGTGCTCAGGAATAAGTTAATGGCTGCATAGATTTTAGTCAGGATAGAGCCCGGGAGTTCTTACCGTTGAAACCCAGGTTGCTACCCTTCGAGCTAAACCTCCATCAGCTATTAATAGCCCCTAGAGCGGAACGTGTTTGCACACAGGCGCTGAGATCCAGGAGAGATCGCTGATCCACGTACACAACTGATGAGCGCTACTCGTGCACTCACCGAGTCCTTTGTCAGCTGAGGGAAAGAGACAGACAACGGCATCAGGTATGAGAAGAAACAGGCGTCCCCAAAGAGCGCAGCATCCTCACGCATCTACATCAGCCCATCCTCGGCCTTGCGTCCAGAATGGGATGCATCTGTAAGGCTGTCAGGACGGCTCAGTCCACACCCTCCGGAAAGCAGGTCTCGGGGCCTGGTGTTTACCGAGGCTGTTTGTTTATAATTTTTATAGTGTTTGTCTAAAGCGCCAACCCCACATTTCCTGCAGGTCCCCTGGAGTTGTCTCCAGCCTGACTTCCAGGTGGCTGGGGTTAAAAACCCAACAAAGATTTTTTTCATCAGAGAAATGCTCTGTGACACCCTGTTACCGCATGAATGTCGAACCAAATTCCCTACCTCTCTCATTAAAATAATCCATAGCTGGTGTAAATTGACATAGAACTGTTGGAGTCAATGGAGCTACATTGATTTTCACTAGCTGACATGGCCTTCTTGCAGTGTGTCTGTGCCTGCCCATACGTATGTATAAATATATACTCTGTGTATTTATTCCTTTTCTGTCTGCGGGTTATACACTTTGTTGTGAGTTACATTTTAGTTCTGCCCTTTAATTGTGTGTAGTCTGGCAAAAACTCCTTTTAGGACCTCTGACACTAACGTAACATGCTGGTTAGTTATATATATATATTCAAATATATTCTTTCCCCCTTTCTACACTGCCACTTGCAATGATGCCAGCAGCTTGTTTCAATCCTAAACAGTCTCTTTGTTTATAAAAAAGAAAAGAAAAATCCTCATAAGCTTTCAGTTACAATAAATCTGATCCCCTCTGGTTATCTGTATTCAGTGTTATACAGTGAATCAGAAAAAATAAGATGTCTTAGGGGAAACTGCCATTTTTTTTTTCCAGTGCCCAAAAGCCGGTGGTTGAAACTTTTTAATGAAAAGCTCTTTGGTTGAGAAATGGTCTTCTGAAAAAAAAAATGTCACAAAAAATTGTCAGCTTATGATTTTTTCATGATTTTCAATATTTGTTATTTATCATTTTTCAGTTGATACCTTTTTTTTCCCAGTCTTTTTTGGAAATCATTTTTTTGTAAGTGACTGGAAAAAGAGGAAGGAAGGAGAGAGAGGGAAAACCAAAAAAATTAAAATGATAAAACAGAAAAATGCTGGGGGGAGGAGAGGAAGTTGGTAGAAAAAAACAAAAACAAAAAACGGTCCCTTTTGAACCCTGAAAAATGAAAACAACTTTTGAAACATTTTGTGAATTTTTTCCATCCATTTCTTGTAAGCAGCTCTTGCGTTAATTGCTATGCAAAACAACAACAATAATTAATAATACCTAGCTATTATATAGCACAACAAAGCCACAATAAACAACAGTGAGCAAGTAAAACAACAGTGAGGGAGGGTCAGAAATTGGTCTTAACTATCACCCCAGACAGAACCAACTAATAAACTAACAAAAGGCTAATGGTGATAGATAAGGCAAAGGTTCCGATAACATCACGCAGTTACTCAGGTCAGGCATGTTTGATGTTTCTGTTTCAAAAATATTTCCTGAGAGCATTCAGTCACTTCCTGTTGTCAGTAAATATAGAGGGATAACTGAATTCAACTTTTCATTCATTTTGACAGATGATTCTAAAGACGATGAAAATTCTTTGCATTGTTTAGTACTGTTCATTCAAAAGTCTCCAACCCCTTCATAAACTCTAAACTCTAAACCTCAGTGAGGGATGGAAGAACTATTGTATCAATGTCACAGATGGACCAACTGAGGCACAGACATGGTTAGGGTGTGACCCAACTTCCATGAAAATCGGTGGGAATCTTTTCACAGATTTCAATGAGAGTTGTTTTGGGACCAGATCTGTAGAATCTTAGAATCATAGAAGATTAGGGTTGGAAGGGACTGCAGGACTGCATCTCGTCTAACCCCCTGTCCACAAAGGTATTTAGACCCTTAACTGAAACCATTGGATGTCAGGAGCCTGAACACCTCTGTGCATCTCGTCCCAAAATTACATAGTTAAAAATTGCAGCAAGTCAGAAGCAATAGAATCCAGGAGTCCTGACTCCCAGTTCGACGTCCAATTACTGTGTGGTAGTGTCAACCATCTCCAGCATTTCTGATGAACACACTCACTGGGAAATAATTGCACACTTGGATATTTAGGAACCGCTAATTTCCTTTACATGCAGAAAGCAAGGGGTTACCAATGAAGACAAATGTTAGATGAGCAGGTGCAGTACAACTAAGCTTGGCAGAATTTGATTCTTCCTGTTTCATAATTTCAATGACTAATATCGGTGTTTATTTTAAAGCGTTTTAAAATATTTTTGTTAATTTAAATTTTCACCATTGCGCAAAATTATGGGCCTTCAGCAGTTTTAGCCTATTTTTATCAATTTAAATTTTCACCAGTATGGGAAATTTAAAAGGGGCCAGACAATCATTATTTAATGACAGCAGGCATTGAGATTCAAAAAGTTTATAACCATTACAACACAAATTGTCAACATCATATGTCAGAATATGCAAAGTAAACATCCTTACAGTCCACTTTAATGAGCTTGCAAGCAGCATTTTTCTTACTTCGCCATTATTGCTGATGGAAAAAATGTTTAGTTGGTTTGTGTGTGTACGGTGAAATCAACATTTACTGATAAAAAGCTAATCCTTCCAAGCCTAAGGACAACTAATGGAAAATGGGTATATATACCCATTCTTTCTTTTATTTGGCCCAATGTGAAATAGATCTCTGCTTTCTGCATGTCATGCCAGTGCTGGGAATACCTATTCATGCTGTACTGGGACTTCAGTTTCCTATTGCGGCCGATCTGCCATCTTTCATCAGCACTAAATTAAAGATAAGAAATCAATAGTTAAATTGAGTGTCATTTTATGCCCTAAATTACCAGCATATTGAATCAGGCTTTGCCACTCCCAAACCCAAAGGGGAGAAAATTAGCTAAGATGTTTTTAAAAAGAATTCTGAGTTCTTATTTCATCATATGAAAGCATATGCATTACAAAGAATAAATTACTTGAATGACTGAAAGACTGTTGATGGCTTATCTTTGATGTTAAAGAAAGAACATCATCGCTAAGATCTTGGAACATTTGTTGTGTCGTTGATAATGGAACTATCACAGAAGAGAACGCACCGTATTCCATTGTGTTTTCGTTCCTGTGGAGTGCCCTTAGATCAGTGCTGAGCATCTAGCTCTGCTGGGAGTATCCGTCTGCAGCGCAGTAATTGCTAAAGAGGGGAAAGCTGCCTCCTGCAACTCTGAAATTAAAACTGAGTGGGGACCCGTCTGTCTGTCTTTCTGCATTTGTCTTCCTTTCAAAAGGGTTCTTGGAGCACAATCCTGCAAGGGTCTGAGCACTCTGACCCAGCTGGTCCAGTCTAGGAAAGTACTAGGCAGATACTTAATTCTAAACATGAACAGAATCCCACTGAAGTTAATGGGACTACTCAAGTAATTAAAAGTAAGCATGTGTGTAAGTGCTTTGTTGGACTGGAGCAAACAGCGCAGCACTTTTCAGGCCTGAGTCCTCATATACCATATATTACTGCCAGCCAGTTTCAGATAGACTAGGAGATTCTGAAGGATTTTCTTCCCTACTTTTAAGGGAATGCTGAAAACCAAGGCTATGTACACACTACAGCTTAAGTCGGCATAAATTATGTCACTCTGGGGTGTGAATAAGCCACCCTTGAGCGACGTAAGTTACACCGACCTAAGCACCGGTGTGGACAGCTCTATGTTGGCGGGAGAGCTTCTCTCATCAACATAGCTATCGCCGCTCGTGGGGGGGGGACTGGAGTAATTAAGTCGACGAGAGAGCTCTGCACTAGCGACAACACTGTAAGCTCTGTAGTATAGCCAGAGGCTAGGGTCAATTACCACGGCAGTCACGCTCATCGGAGGATAGCATCAGCAGTTCTAACCATGGACAGCAGTTGGCTTCATTGGGTATTGCTTGTACCGATAGGTGATTAGTAACAAAAGAACATAGAAAGTGCTATACCAGAGCAGACCAGTTGTCCATCTAGTTATGTGGTCATGTCTCTGGCGGTAGTCACTTCCAGGTGCTTTGGAGGAAGGTATAAGAACCCAGAAATAGGAAGTTATGTGATAACCTACCTCCAAGGAAAGTTTCTTCCTGACCCCTATTAACCTATAGTTTGTCTTATGCCCTGAAGCATGAGGATTCATGGCCCATACCCTCAATGGTATTGAGGCATTTAAATACCTTTGAAGATCTGGGCCAACAGCCCTTCCAGAACCGTGGAGGGAGTTGCGTTGTTTTGATCTTTTCTAACCCTTGCTACTGTAGCTCCGGATATTCTCCCCATTGCAGTTGGTCAAAATATTCCAAGTTCTGATACATTTCAAAATTTCAAAACAAAACAAAACAGGACGAACGTTGAAATTAATGTTCAGAATTGAGTTTTCAGAATAAATTCCAAAAAAAAGGGGAGAGAGAAATTTCTTGATGTGTTCTCCCCCCTCCCCTTTTAACTATCCCTACTCTATCCCCACAAATGTCCTCAGAACCCTTTACAATGGCGGCAGGATGATACACTTGACCTGTAGAGTACGACGTGTGAGGTATATGAAGTTTAGTTTCTTCCAAAAACTGGACCCGATCTTTCCTCATTGGAACCAAATTCTCACTGACTTACCTGGGAGTAAATCTGAACCTAAAGGAACCCCAGTATCCACCCGTTTCTGGAAAGCCTGGGTAAACTGATACCAACAGACAGATGTGAGCAACTCTCCAAAACATTGTTACTATAAAGACTGTTTCTCTGGATTGATGTAAATGCTACAACAAGGCACCTGTCTCTATGCTCTAGTTGCCCCCAATGTTACAACCAAATTCAGGCTCAAACATATATCTATAGGGAAGCAGTATAACTCACCACCAGTGGCTGGTGTCATTCAACTTACCATTTGGAGCTACTGCGTCTAAACCAGGCATCGGAGGAGTTCAGATTTCCCCCTTTCTCAATGCAAAATTCCCTAAGCCTTATAATCTCTCTCCACTGCCACATTTTCAAATGCCTGGGTAAAAAGCTGAGCTGTCCAGCAAACCTTAAAGGACTATATCAGACCAACATGGGAAGTGGCTTCCAAAGTCTTGGGAATCCCCACAGAGAACACCCAGCCAGCAGCCCTTTTATCTTGCCCAAGTCCCTTTGAAAAAGAACCAGAGGCTGGGATAGGTTCTATCTACTCTACCGCTGCTGGCAGGTGTCAGGAGCTGTACACGAGAAGCTGATTGCGTAGCATAGCAACAGCAACTTTATTGAACCTACTAACTCCAAGACCGTGCTGCTTATTCTTATCTGCGAGTAAATGACGCTCCTTGTATTAACGACCTGCACGCAGCACGCTCCCCGAACGGCAGGTAGGACCAAAAGCATTTATGTGTGCCCTGAACTTAATTCTAGCTGGGAGAAGGCCCTCTCAGTGTAGCGTGTGTCTGGGAGGCCAGCTACAGACCTTAGTGGCACGAGGCGACGACGTCGGTGCAAGCGGCTGAATGCGGCAGGCTCAGTGACTTTTTCTCGTTCTTTCTGCCGCAGATGGTTTCTGTCTGCCCGAGTGGGACGGCATCGTCTGCTGGCCTGAAGGCATGCCAGGCAAAGTGGTGGCCATGCCATGCCCTGACTACATCTATGACTTCAACCACAAAGGTAAAGCTCCTTCCCGAATGCTGGGGGGACCTTGGAGCCTGCGGTGGGGAGGGTTGTAGCTGAGGATGTCAGAACCTAACGATGGCATAGGAAGCCTTTCCCCACTTCAGCGGTGCCCCGGGTTTACAGTATCCTTCAACAGTATCCTGGGATTAGTGCATCAGCCCCCCAAGGGGACCCATTTTGCCACAAGGGTAGGCCAGATGGCCTCAACACCTCCCAGACTGCGCCTTACGGCGCCACCAGTCCCGGTGTCTCAGTGTGAACTCTTAGCAGCGAGCCCGACTGAAGTAGACTCCTGGTCAGGCACTTCCTACCCCTTTGAGGGATCCAGGCACGTCAGTTAAGTATTTGCAGGTTTTCCAGCCCCCTGGAATGCACCATCTGGAAGCTCTGGGGTTAGCGGAGAGAAGCACAGGTTAAGACAGCTTTTTCGCTCCATCCCTTTGTCTCTGGGTCCCGAGGGGAAGCCCTTGTGTGTGTGAGAACCTGTTCTTATCACAGACCCCTGACACCTTCAAGCCCTTGATCTCCGGCTGGGGGCTTTTTGTTCTGCTTCCCTTTAGGGAGGTGGGGAGAAACAACTTGCTCTAGGAGGTCATCCTCACTCATTGAGGCTCCCCTTGACTCGGCAGGACCTTCCGATCAAATGTGTTGATTACAGCCCAGTCAGCCCTAGTGGCTCAGTCATTTTGCCCTGATCTCCCAGAATTAATTCTTACCCCGCCCCCAAAGGCAGCCATGCAAAGCAGAGAGGTGGGGAATCCTACTGATAGTGCATCAAAATATCACAGACAATTCCCACTGTCGTTACAGACGGGGACTCCAATCAGGTTCATGAGAGCAATGACCCTGTGACATTTCTGTGGCTGCACCCATCTCACTCAACATTACAAAGCCACCGCACTGGTGGAACCGAAACCACAATTTGATTATATTGTGTCTAATTTTTTTTTTAAATCCTCGGGCTGGTTTCTCAGTTGCTCTGCACCTGACCTAGAAGCAGGAGCAGAGTTGGTGGGTGAAACCGTTTTTGTGTTCCCCTGACTCAGGGTTGCCAACCGTCCGTAAATTTACAGACAGTCAGTTAAAAAAAAGGAAAAATTTTCACACTGTCCGTAAATCCATAAATCGATGAAAATGTCCGTGAAATTGGGTATAAAAAAACCATATTGTATTTTGACATTGATTGTTGTCGTTCAGAATTACTTCTTGTATTGTAAAACGACACTGATCATGACTTTGTCAATTTCCTGTTTTCTATTATTGCACACGCCCAAAGAACCCGACTGATCAATTAACTGCCGCTAAAACAATTGGGTAATTCCAAATTCCTGTGTATAGCATATTGCGAGCACAGAGTTTATATTTGTAATGGTGCCGTAGGTAATTAGTTCATGAAAATGGTCGTAAAGTGAGTACGCACTTTGGTGACATTACTGTATTGTTTATGGTATGTTTAGTAATGTCAGTAAAAAGTTTACCGCATCAGTAAAAAAAATCAACTTCAGATCATCATATCAGTAAAAACTAAAATGCAAGGTTAGCAACCCTGCCCCTGATTCTGAGGAATCAGGAGTCTGATCTGCCCTGATATGAATAAGAGCAGCCTCAAGGCTGCTCTAACTTATGCTCTGCTTCCCCTGGCTCCCAGGAAGCAGAGAATAGCCATCGTGTTGTAGAACCCTCACACAGGACCGCTATGGCCGAGACTGGGAGCTGGGCCGGTGTAGAATCCTTATGCAAGCACTATCAGGGAGGTTTTTGTGCACATCCATTTGACAGCCCCTTTATGGTATGTGGAAAGGGAGGAAGGATGGTCCAGTGGATAGAGCACTGGACTGGAACACAGGAACGCTAGGTTTTATTCCTGGATTTGCCACAGACACTCTGTCTAAACTTGAGTAAATCACTTACTCTACACTGTACCTGAGTTCCCCATTCGTAACAGGGGTGTAAGAAATTAAAAAACCCTATTCATGATTGGAATGCGCTCAAATAGCACAGTGATAAGGGCTAGATAAGTAGAAAGATCTGGTTGAACAAGCCCATTGTTTTTCAATGAATTTTTAATAATTATACAAATGTTTCCATTCTACTGGATTTTGAAAACCATTTTTTTTCCTTTTCTTTTTTTAAACCCTGTATTTTAATCTGCACCGTTTGGTGGGCACCCCTCTAAATTTGGGAGTTTCTGAGTAGAACAAATGGCCGGGATTCAAAGTTCGGTTGCTGTGAAAGATCCTCTAGACTAAGCTGATCTGAAACAAAGCCCCTTGTGTCTCCATGACAAGCAGCAGAGAGAGAAGAGAAGGGAAGGCTGAGTATGGGTAGCTGAGGTTTAAGGATGGGTGACTCAGTGCTCGAAGCATCGGGAAAGATACTTCTTCTGTTCTGCAAGCATTGCAATCTGCCAAGCCTCATGCTATCTGCTTTGTCGTTCCTTTTTGTTAGGCCATGCCTATCGGCGGTGTGACATGAACGGGAGCTGGGAGTTGGTGCCGGGCAACAACCGCACCTGGGCGAATTACAGCGAATGTGCCAAGTTCCTCACCAATGAGACCCGGGAGAGGGTACGCAACGCTTGTATGTAAACTGGGCACGGGGGGTTCTGATCAGCACGAGCCAGTAGAGGTTTCAAGCCCTCCAGCTTGCCTCCTGAGGCTGGAAAGTTTTCCAGAGTTTGCAGGTCACAAGCGAACTTTTCCCATTTGTTTCGGGGGAATTGTTTCACTTCAAGGGGACCGGGGGAAGGGAAGTGGGGCGGGTTAAATACAGTCAGATGTTTGTCCTGCACTCCTCAAAGTGGCCTGATCCATTTTCACAAAATCCGGGGGTGAGGGGAGGGGTACTAAATGGAATTTCTTAAGAAGCTAACAGCAGGTAACCACCCCTGCGGCGGGGGAGAGGAGGCTCTTCCACGCTAGTGAGACCACCATCACTTATGGGCAGTTACACCATCCTTGTGCTATTGCATTAATTAATTAATTACCATCATCATCATCATCTTACACCCTAGGGGACGTAGCCATTGGCCAGCAGCCCATTGTTTTAATTGCTGCACAGACACAGGACCAAAAAATGCTCCCTGCCCCAAAACGTTTGCAGTCTAACTCCTAGCAGCACCTCTGCTTGGGTCAGCTGTGGGGACGGAAGTGAGGACCCCTGGATCTAATGGCTCAGCCCTCCACGGACTGAGCTAAAGAGTTAGGACTAGTAGCTTGTAAGCAGCGGCAGACTTCCCAGGTTTGTTCATCAGATGGGACAAAGACCCTGTGTCATTGCAGGTAGGTGGGAACCTTCGAACTTATTCTCCGCTCAGCCTGATTTTCCCATCGCTTCTTGTCTTGTGTGGTCCTGTGTCAAGAGGGCAAAAAATGCTACCCAATTAGAACGATTGTGTTTTACCCCCACGTT
This sequence comes from Emydura macquarii macquarii, assembly GCF_026122565.2. NCBI lineage: Eukaryota > Metazoa > Chordata > Testudines > Chelidae > Emydura > Emydura macquarii. The sequence continues at coordinate 5,823,942 of NW_027133217.1, forward strand.
ACACTTAGAGGTCTAAGGGAGCACACGATGCAATGAAGAATCAGAGCCTGGTAGATCTAACCTCACCAGTGAGCAGCAGTTCATAGATCATGATCTGGATTTCAGTCCAGCTGGTTCTCCGTAGGCCTTCTGGATCTCTCCTGGCCTGGATATGGAGCAGCTTTCTGCAGAAGGAACAACCGTTTTGTTTGAGGAGGTGACTGTGACACATGCCAGACCCTGAGAAGCATGGAAACTTCAAAAGACAGATATACTGAATGTGCCGTGGGGTTAGTTAGAAACTGTTGTATCTGTGCATGACAGGGTTACTGGCTTAGTGGAGAGGAGGAAAACTGCAGGGTGTTTGTCATGGCCAGAGAGAAGGATGTTGTAGTGGTGGGGGTGGATCAGAAAAGCCGTATCTTAGAGGTTAGAAAGACAAGGCACGTGAGATGATATGTTTTATTGGACCAACTTCTGTTGGTGAGAGAGACAAGCTTTGAGCCACGTTGGGCTGCATTAGTAGGAGCATTGTCAGCAGAACGAGGGAAGTGGTCATTCCTCTCTATTCGGCATTCATGAGGCCACATTTGGAGTATTGTGTCCAGTTTTGGGCCCCCCAGGATGTGGACAAATTGGAGACAGTCCAGCGGAGGGCAATAAAAATGATTAGAGGGCTGGAGCACATGACTTATGAGGAGAGGCTGAGGGAACTGGGCTTATTTAGTCTGCAGAAGTGAAGAGTGAGGGGGGGATTTGATAGCAGCCTTTAACTACCTGAAGGGGGGTTCCAGGGAGGCTGGAGCTATGTTGTTTTCAGTGGTGAGTTTAGCTGATGGCTAGATATCCACGTGGAAGTGTCAGAAAGACAGGCTGAAATTTGAGTGAACTTTCTTAGCCACCTATGTATTATTTACAGCTGGGATCATGCAAAACTCGTGTCTAGAGGCAATTAAATAAGCTTCCGATATAGCCACAAACTTCACAGCTGGGAGCAGGCGTGAAGGTGACACACACAGCCACTTTGTGGGAATGTTCTTAGTTTTAAATCCGGCTCCGGGGCATGATATTATCAGCCTAGTTTTTCTAGCAGTGAGGTCAAACTTGGATCAGTGATTTGGTAAGGAAAGAACTTAGAATGATTTGAGCATCTCTGCCTTTAATCATCCATTCCAGGAACAGAAATCATACTATGTGACTCAGGTAACCAGTTACACTGCGGTGATAAGGAACTGGGAATACACGCAGGGCGCATAGTTCATCAGTAGCTCAGATTTGTTCACATTGAGTGTTTCCACCGAACAACTCTGAATAACAAAGTCATTCAGAAAGATCAAGAGTCTGTTTGAGAATCGTTCACCTCAGGACACTCCTGTGAGGTAGGCAGGTGCTGTTATCCCTATTGTAGAGATGGGAAACTGAGGCACTGAGAGGCCAGCCAAAAATCACACAGGGAGTCAACAATAGGGCAGGAATGGACCCTGAATCTTCTGACTGATAGGTTAGCATGCTAACCACTGGGCCAGCCTTCCCCTCTAAGGGCTTGTCTACACTTACCTCAGGGATTCGGCGGCAGTCGACCGGAGTTACTCAAACTACGCAAAAAATGTGCGTAACTCCCATCAACTTCTGTGCTTCTGTTCTGCGCTCCATCTTCACTGCACTGCGCCGACGGGAACCGCGTTCCCATCGACGCAGCGCTACGCCACGTGAGGAGGTGGTCCTAATACGTCGATTTCTGGATCGACTGAGAGGGTCTTCACTGACCGCTCAGTCGATCCAGAGCAATCGATCTGACGGCGGCGAATTTGCCTCTGTCAGTGTAGACATAGCCTAATAATGCTTTCTGGGAAGGAGGCCCAGGATGTAGTCTTTATGCCCTCATTCCTCTCAATAGCACAGCCCCTTCTCTTTCCTCCCCACAGAGTCATGGCTTTGAATGTGCGTTTTAGAAGTGAAACATTGTGAGCAGTTAGAGAGAAGTGGGTCAACAGACCATGTGCCATCCATCTGCATGAGGCATCTACAGCTTCTGGGCAATGGCCTGTGGCCATTCCCTTCTGGGAAGCACAGCTGTGTATTTTGTAAATCATCTGTTATTGCACTGGTAGAGTTTAATTCCGAAGGACCACAGAGTCGTGGGAAATGTCTAGGACACACGTTAGCACCCAAATGCCCCGGTCTGTGTATAAGACCGGTATTTTTTTCCCTGTTGAGTTCACCTCCTAAGCATATGGACATGGGATTGACTGTGTCCGTAGTGCGGCTCTGCTTAATGTAGCATAAAACAGGTCACTCTGCATGGATCAGAAGAAAGGGAAATTTCAGGATTGCATGGCCAGCTGTGTCTGTCATTTCAAAATCTGCCTATTGCAGAGAAACAAAGTAATAGGTAATATTGGCCCGGCTTCTGTTGGTGAAAGAGGAAAGAGCTAGACAGAGCTCTCTGTTCTTTAGTCTGGGAAAGTACTCCGAGTGTCACAGCTGAATAAGAAACAGAACACATTGTTCAGCATAAGTAATTAACAGGCCTTCAAGGTGAATTGGCCCGTTAACACCTCTGAAGTCAGAGGACAAAAAAAGCAGGGGAGGCTAGTGGGTTACAGATTGTCGTAATAAGCCATAAATCCAGTGTCTTTTGTAAGACCATGATTTTTAGTGTCTAGCAAAGTTATGAATTTAAGCTTTCAGGCTCATTTTTTGAAGATGCTGTGTAGGTTTCCTTCCAGGATGAGGCCCGAGAGTGTTCAGATACGGAGTGATTGTTTTGTGAACAGTGGTTGCCCATGGGTGATATGGAGTTTTTCCTCTTCGATTGTTTTTTTTGCGTGAGTTTATTTGAGAGCACAGTGACTGTCTGGTTTCACCCGCGTAAGTTGTTGGGGCATTTAGTGCACTGGATGAGGTACGCCACATGTTGTGATAGGCATGTGTGAGATCCATGGATCTTGAAAGGCGTGTTGTGGGTGATATTGATCATCACAGCAATGGGGGTATGGCTGCAGATTTGGCATTTGTTGTTCCGGCAGGGTCTAGTGCCGCTGTGAGTTGGTGAGTCCAGGTCTGTGGGATGCTTGCTTCTGAGGATGAGTTTGGTGAGGTTGGGGCGTTGTTTGCAGGCCAGAAAAGGGGATTCAGGAAATATTTCTTTCAGGATGTGGTCCCCATCGAGTATGGGTTGTCGTTGTTTAATGATACCCTGAACGGGTTCCAGTGTGTGGCAATAGAGACTGTCTCTCAGGCTTACAGAGAGCTCTTCTTCAGATCACTTCTCTGTGTAAGCTTGAAAGCTGGTCTCTTTCACCAACAGAAGTTGGTCCAAGAAAAGATATGACCTCTCCCCCCTCGTCTCTCTCATATCCTGGGACCAACATGCCCACGACAACACTGCAAACAAAAAATCACATGATTAGTCTTTTTCTCTGCTGACTGAAGATGGCGATTATGCAACAGCAATTTAGCCCTCCAGCCTTTCACACCGTCCATTGGGTCTGCAGAACTGGAAACAATACAGCCTCCTTCGACTGATTCTCTAAGTAGAGATGTCAGGCAGATGGATTTTGCCAAGACAGACTTGTCATCGCTACAAAGAGTGTTTTCTATTTTTTTTCCCCCACTGGGAGAACAGCATTTTTTGTGTCATCCGTAACAGCTGCACTTAACCAGCAATCATCCGACGAGGTTGTTGGAAGATTCAGAGAGAGACAAATGGACAAACATAGCCAATGGGAAGTTGTATGGAAGCCAAACACTAGAAAGTGTTGGAAAAATCTCTGTCTGTCTCTCTCTCTCTATATATATATATACAGGTATTTGTTTAGGTTCTCTGTGTTCTCATTTTAGCTACCGTGGGGTAATTATATGGCTGGCCAAAGCAGATACACAGGGGGGTGGAAAAGGTTTGTGTCTCTTTTTCTCTTTTCCTGAATGGCATAAATAGGATTATTCCATTTAGAGCAGCGAAGAACCTGATTTTTTTTTTAAATTAGCAAAGTTTGCTAACGCAATCAAAGCCAAGAGGATTAACAGATCGCAACTGCCTAGTGATGAAATTGCTTCCGGGTTTTTTTAAAGGGGGAATCTGATTGCTGGTGAAAGGTGCTGGAGTGACAGCCCCAGAGACTGAAGTCTGTTTAGCTGCAGATCAGGTAGCCTGACAGCACTGGCTGCAGATAAAGTTTCCCCAGATACCCCCACACGCCTTAACCCCTGCTGGGATGAGGACAGATCTCTTGGGAGAGGGCACATCTGTGTGTAGCCTTGTGACAAAGTGTATAGACCCCACCTGGCTGAGGAAGACACCAGAGAGGCCCTGTGTGCAGGGTTGGCCCAACTTCTCTGGCCCTGTCAATTCTGTGTGGTAGGGAGGGAGGCCTTTAAAAAGGAGGAAACTGCAGTCAGCTGCAAGGAGAGAGACCACCCTGAGCAGAAAATGGTTGAAGGGATTCCTAAAGCCGCAGGGGGGATGATCATCCACTCTAACCCTCAGAGGAGTGCGACAAACTCCTAGAGTGAGCCCAAGTCAGCTACCCCTCCAGAAGGACTCCTAGGAAACGGCTACACATACAGCCCCACAGGATGAAGGTATTGCCATCTTTCCCCCTTTGAGTTGGCTCTGGGAAGACACTATTTTTGGAGGAAGGAGAAACTGTACATAAGCCACCCCATGCAGATAAATAGGTAAGGCCAGGGACTGCCACCATGTGGGAGAAAAACCTAAGGGAACTCTTTTACAGGCCCACAAGAAGAAGGGATCCCGGGAGTTTGCCAAGAGAAAGGAGGGAGCTTTATAAAGAAGCAGCCTAGCAGCATGATCATGGAGGTTCAAAGAGATTTCAAAATGCCCTCCAGGGCCATGCTGAAAGCTGCCCCAGCTCAGTGATCTCCTGCCCCTTTATTCTAATGCTCTGTCTTTAAGAGCTGGGATAACCCTGCCCTTCATCCAGGTGGCCAGAAAGGAGCCCCGCAGGAGCCGAATGCAGGATCCGTGTGTCTCTAATCACAGGCAGCCTGCTTGGAAAGACGTCCTGCCTCCAGAGTGATGGACTGAGAGATCTCTGGCTTCCTGCCCCAGCACCCTGACCATCCGGCTCTGTTTTATTTACTTTCCATCCAGCATTTCAAAGTAACTTGATGTTGTGGGGGTGTCAGGTTCATAGATCAGCCAGTGCTGGTCCCTCGAGGAGCCCAGGGTGGTCAGAGAGAGAGGGCACAATTTGTTTGTTTCATCTTCAACCGCGAGACGGAGCCATCTTTGCGGTCCCGCGGCCTCAGGTCAGGGAGCGCATGGGTAGCACATCAGGCGCTTTCACCTGGCCCTGGATGCTGGTCGTACCTGGAGCACGCTCGCTTTCACGCTGGTGCCCGTCCGGAGCACTGGGGATATGGGCGCTTTCCCTGTCACGCTAGCCTGCATCGGTGGCAACGCCAACCCTCGCACTTTTGCCTTGGTGCACGTTAGTAGCACCTCTGAGACCGGCACCTTCACTGTCACCCAGCGGGGTGGCAGTAGTATCTGAGATGTGACCACTTTCAGCTTAGCCTAGGGGGGGTGTGGCAGAAGCACCTCGTGAACGACCACTTTTCACATGGGGGCACATGGACAGCAGCGCAGGGATTTTCCACCCGGTAACCAGAAGCAAATGGTTCTTGTGTCTCGCCAGAATTCCCTTCTCTACAAACGCTATTAAACCCAGGCACAGCTTGTTTCGGAAGGACAAACCCTCTTGTTTTCAGGGATGAGACTGGGGAGAAATGTGACCTAGATCCACTGAAACCGTAGGGAATGGAAACCGTGCCCAGAAACATGGGAGGTTCAGTTCTGCCTGGAAACCATCATCCCAACAATGTGGACCATCGGAGGACCTAACCATAAGCCAACCAATCCTGTCTTCATCCACTGCTGCAACGTGGTGGTTTGCCTGCTGCCGAGGAAATCAGAGAGGCCCCGGGAAAGCAGTCACATGCCAGACACGATGGGAAAAGCACAGAGTGTGCCAGGGCTGCTTTCTCTAAACCTCATTGTTTAAAGCAAAGTTGTTTCCAGCCTGGAGCTTTGCAAAGAGCCCTGACTCTCACTTGAGGGATGACCCCTCGGTACAGCCAGGCCTGGCCCAGCTAAGTGGAGGGGAGATCTCGACAGGAGATCCGTGCACATCCTCTCTTGACAGAGGAGAGAGCCTAGGGACGGGGCTATGTTGGGGCTTGCTCACTGGAAAGGAGATCAGGCAGATCCTGGGGCAGGAGCAGGTGGAGGCCGCGGCAAGGGGGCAGGCAGAGCAGTGGCAGCAGAGATGGGGCCAGGGCATGGCACGATTCCACATCCTCCCCCTCCCGGGATAACACACAGCAGGATGCTTCGCTGCTGAGCGAAGTGGACGGGACCCCCATCCAAGCCAGCGGCCTGGGATCCAGCCTGTTTGAACACCCCCCCCAAACGTCCTCCGTCCTCTGCTGTTCTGCCGTGGAATCAATTGTCTGGGCAATACCAAGATTTTCCAGCCCTCTCACCCGCCAAGGTGGTGCTCGCCAAGGACAGCTTGCTTTGGGGGTGCCTGCAGTGGTATGTGGACTCCTCACTTAGGCATGGCAGAGGCAGAGTTTAGTTTGAAACAATCGCACCGGTGTGGCAAGGGGGAAGACAACGCTTCCTCTACCCACCCGATCGCCATCCCCCCACCTCCCATCCCCACCCAGTTCTCAGACGAGGCCCTGGTTGTCGGGAGGAGAATAACATCTGCGTGATGGCCTGGGAAAAGAGGAACATGGCAGCTTTTTAAAGCCGTGGCTTGGAGTGCAAGAACACAACCAGTCATGTGAAACCATTTCCATGGCCAAAGAAGTGCCACCACCAGAGCCGCTGCTTCCCAAGCTCTGGGCTGAGATCTGTTGTCAGCGAAAGCTGGCATTTCCCAAACCGTTACGATTTTATCCCGACTCTTACAGTAGCACACGCAGAGCTGCTACAATGCAGCCGTTGTTTGATAGGAACGTGGGTGTTTCCAGTTAAAGTTCTGAAAGGGGAAAGGGAGAGGATTTTATTCTGCTTGGCTCAGTGATTTTTCTCCACCCCGATCCCGTCTTGGAGTGCGAGGTATTGCATACAAAGACGGTGGATGCAAACCCGTGTTTCAGCAGAGCCGGGATCCCCGACTTCACTGGGGGGAAAAGCAAGTTAGGCCCCGTATGGAGCCTTCCCTTTCAAAATGCACAGTCGGCTTATATTGCTCGCCGCACCGCCTGCTGCAACCACTGCTTTAAAAAAAAAAAAAAAAGAGCATTGGCAAGGCCATCGCTCTACCAAAGGAAACCACAAGGAAACATTCCCAGAGCTGGGTATTCTGCTGTAACGGGGCCTGCGGTTAGCATTCCACAGTGTGCCACTTCTAGCCCCAGATCAAAATTAGAGCTGTCATTCGGAGCCCAGCATTACTAATGTTACTGAAACTCCCCCGGGGGAGGAGGGAAGCAGAGGGAAGAAGAAAGATGCTGAATTGGTTGGTTTCTTCTTGAGTTTTTTGCTCCGTTCAGAAGACGAAAGCCTCTGTGATCCGCGATGTTGGTAGATGTTTTAACCCTGCTCAAGCTGATGTTCAGACCTGTAACAGACAAAGCTCCATGCAAGAGAAAGTTTCTTGAAGCTGTGACTTAGAAATTGGCAGTGAAAAAAGCCTCTTAGGTGTCTAGTCTATACCCTGAATGCAATATTGATCTCTAGAGATCCATGCGGTCTAATGCAAGGTGGCCTTTTTCATGAGACTTTGTAAACCAAAGTCTTGTATGAACAATAAAGATCCTCAGGCACTTCCAGCAGAACAGGCCCTTTCTCTTAGTATCCCTGAGCCAAATTTCTCCTCCCTGCATCCTTGTGCTATGTGTTGACGCCCTTTACCCCCAATGCTGGTTGCACACCACTGGTGCTGCACATCAAACGGCTAAATCCCACACGTCCTTAGTCAGGTGAATATCATAATGAAATCACTGGGCGTTTTGCCTGAATAAAAGCCAAGGAAGGCCAGCAGGATTTGGTCAACAGTTTGTAAAGCATCTGGGGATCTTTGGGGATGAAAGACGTTGTATAAATCCAATCTGACACACCGATATAAACCAGGACTCCCCTTCAAAATCCATGGTAACCCCCGTTCACTAGGAAATGGGGGTAGCTCTTTACATGCTGTCCATGTACTGAGAAGACCACCGGTTATCCTGTTCCTATAAACACTCACTGCTTCTTTGACCTTGTGTTTCTGTTGTCGGCAGATACAAGAGCCTGAATCTTTATGCCACTAGCACTGTTGTGTTACAGTAAAGCAGAATTTATTCTAATTTGGCCGTTTCTTTTCCCCCCCATCATTTGTGCTGCAGGAGGTCTTTGATCGCCTCTATTTGATTTATACCGTTGGATACTCCATCTCGCTGGGATCCCTGACAGTTGCTGTCCTTATCCTGGGATACTTCAGGTAAGCGGCTCGGTTTTTCCTTTTGGGGGGTATCGGTTCCATCACACCAGGCACCTGGAGTGGATGGGAGGAGACCGAGGTCCTCGTCGGTAACAAAACTCCTCCTTCCTTATGTGTGTTTCGTCAACAAGCCACCAAGGTTGTTTTGATATTTGCTGGTTGGGTTGTGTGCGGCGTCATTCAAACAAAACTCTTGGGGTTGGGTAGAAACCCCTCAAATCGTGCCGTACTCACTGTAGGCAGACAAAGCTTAACACCTAATGCCTCTGTTTGCTAAATGGATATAAGCTGATGGGAGCACAGACCACGTGGAAGCAATGGGGCACATCCTCTGGTTCCCTTGTGGTGCACAGGAAGCAGATGCAACCTATAAGCGCTGAGGTAGGGATTCCCCCAGCATGGGGGACATAGAGCCAACAGAGCTGGTTCCTGCACCTTCTTCCTGCCAGGAGCAGCCATTTTGCCAGCCAGAGTGGGAAATGTTTTCTGTACCCCCGGTGCCCTGGGGCGGAGCAAAACAAATTGGCCGGCTATTCACTGGAGGAAAACTGGGCTGGCCAATCACAGCAGAGCAAAAAACAAATCAGTAAATCGAGCTGAGAGGCCCAGCAGTCCAGTGCCCCCTAGAAGTGGCTGCCACAGTCACCTGCCCCTGGAACCGGCCCATCTTCCTGCAACCTCACCTGCGGGAGGAGAGCAATTAGAGCGTACCATCCCCAGCTTGGGGGACCACCGCCAGCTGCGGTCATAGAGAGTAGCCAACAAACTGCTGTAACCTGCACCCGGAGCCGACGCTGGGCAGGGAACCCAGATCTTCTGCGTCCCGATTCAGTGCCATGGACACATCCATCTCCCGCTTGGGCCGTTACTGGCGACTCAGTGGGCTGCGTTGACAGCAGGCAGTGCCAGCCGGCTGCTGTGGCAGTAACCTCTCCACGCAGTTATCAGCAGTGGCGATGGACTCCCAGACACCACACAGCGCTGGCCTGGGCTAAACCACTGACATGCAGCCCTGGGAATTGGACATGGGACCTTTGTCTCCAAAAACACACTGGCCTCTCACCGGCAAGCTAAAGGAAATCAGTTTTATTAGCCTAGAGAGCAAAGAGCACCCCATCGGCCTAGATCAGACATGCACAGTACAACACGACAAGCTCAAACTGCTTTGGAACAGTGGTGAAGTTAACACGTGCTATTCTGAGACACATGGTGCCCTCCTGCACAGCCGCAAACTCTCTTCATTCAGGTCTCTTGCATGGTAAATGCTTTGTTTCCTATTGGAGACCCGGAGAGCTTGTTAAATCATGTAATGCTGCGACTTTAGCCCGTAGAATGGAAATTCTCATGTCTTGCGCTCGCTCGTGCTACTTGCATCCATTTATCACTGATAAAGAGTGCTTGTGCTCAGAGAAGTGACTGAGTAAAAATAGCTGCCTCTTACTCAGTAGAAATGCTCTCTCTAGCACCCAGAGTTAGATTAGGGTGACCAGATAGCACGTGTGAAAAATCGGGACAGGAGGTGGGGGGTAATAGGCACCTATATAAGAAAAAGCCCCAAATATCGGCACTGTCTTTATAAATTGGGACATCTGGTTACCCTAAGTTAGATCTACTCGCTTTAGGGTGCAGGGTAAGTTTTTTCTACTATTTATTAGCGCTGGCCAAAAATTTTTGGTCGAAACAGGTTTTCTGTTAGAAAATGCCATTTCAACGAAACCAAATTTTCTCATGAAATTGTATAGATTTTGACATTTTCATTTTGAAAAAATAAATGAGGGGGAAAAAAACATTTGAAAATGTCAAACCCCCACATTTTGACATGGTGAGAACAAAAAAAAAAAAAATTGAAAAAAGCACCTCTCTTGGTTTTGAAATGTATTCGGTTTGATACTAAAATTGGCATTTTTAAATCATTTCGAAAGGGTAAAAATAAAATTGTTGATTGTCCCAAAACAAATTTTTTATTTCAGAATTTCATCTCACTTTTTTTTTTTTTTTTTTTTTTAATTTTGGCATTTTGTCCCAATTTGGGATGATCTGGGATGAGTTTTCTTCTTTTTTTTCCCAAAATCTCAATTTTTTTTTCCACAGGACAGAAAATCCGTTTTCCAACCAGCTCTTCTATTGATTTCTTTTTGCCCCGCAAAGCCAACACAAGAATGAGCTGAGCTCTGTTCTGGCTCACATATCATCAGGAGAATTATTAATTAAATTGCAACTGCAGGAACAAAGCCTGCTCTTTCTCATAGAATCATAAAATAGCAGGGTTGGAAGGGACCTCAGGAGGTATCTAGTCCAACCCCCTGCTCAAAGCAGGGCCAACCCCAACTAAACCATCCCAGCCAGGGCTTTGTCATACCTGCACAACTCCATTTAGCGCTCTTTGTATTATAGTAGGTCTCAAGGCTTTAAATAGAGCAGAATACCAAGGAAGAACAATTGCTCTTGTCTCAAGTCTGTCTTCCTCCCATTAAAACCTGTTAACCTTAGCAACAGACCTAGATTCTTCTTCTTCATGTCATTAGAGCTGGGGATCTCAAAGGAGATGAACTCACGGGCTCCCCCAGCACTAGCTAACCAAGCACTATCACATCTTACACTGCTACAGAGCCTTTCATCCTAATGGAGCTCAAAGCACTTTACAATCTATATTCAAGGATCACTTCATGCAACGTTGCAATGCAGCCACCTCTGGTGTGGGGCTCAGGGGTTTGACAGGGCCCAGCAACACTACCCAACAGGAAGTGAAGCAGAATATTTATTGAACTGAAACGGAAGCGGGAATCTAGCCAGACAGGAAGGAATTCTTAGCACAGGGACTAACAACCCTGTGCTGCACACAGGGGTGAATTTTGCATGGGAGCGGGACTCTGGCTGTAGACTCAGTTCACTGCAGGGACCCAGCTTTCCTGAGAGAAGAGGTGGATGCTGGGGGAGGTGGGAACACTGTGCAGAATCGTTCAACCCCCTCGGTGCCATCAACAAGCACAGTGGAGTCTGAATAGGTCCAGAGGGACATTTTAACCATTTCAATCCTCCCTCCTCCCAGACGTTTGCACTGCACAAGGAACTGCATCCACATGCACCTGTTTGTCTCCTTCATGCTGAGGGCGGTCAGCATCTTTGTGAAGGACGCGGTCCTGTACTCCAGCTCGGCTCTGGAGGAGATGGAGCGGCTCTCCGAAGAAGACCTCAAGTCCATTACCGAGGCCCCCCCAGCGGATAAGTCGCAGTTTGTGAGTACTGCCCTACAGCTGGTTACGTCTAACCTCTCCCTCTTGTGTGACTCACCCTGGGAACGCTGGTGATCTGGGGCCTGGTCGACTTCCTGTCTCTTCCCCAATGGGAGACTGAGACATCTGACCCCTCTTCCCCACCTAAACCGCAACATCTTCCACTCCCCCTCTCACGCCCTCCCTGCTAGCTGTCTTGAATCAAGTCCAGGGTATATAAGCAATGACCCAAAAGAACCTTCTTGCCAATGCAAATTCTTCACCTGCCGTCCATCCCAGGTAACACCAGGGCTAGGTCCCGGCACCTTTATTATGTGGGAAGATGGGCACCTCCTTTTTAAAGAGCAACCTCAGCACCCCGATGTGCACGTTTACACAGCCCACAGAAGTGAGCCTCTCTCGACCTGGGCTGGAGGGGGGTCCTGCTGTGAGCTGTAGACATATTGTGGCTATGGCTGGCACTCGTGCTCTGGAGTCTAGGGAGGGTTTCAGGGGCCGAGATGCCCCTTAAAACTGCTTCCTGCACAGCTATTTTAGCACAGCAGCGCAAGCCCAAGTCTGCTGAACCGGGCTCGGAGGCTCACTGCAGCAGGCTGCCATTGGCCATGTAAACACACCCTCCGTGGTCAGGCAGACAACTCCCTTTTGGAACAGTTTCAGTGCCTCTGTACCACAAGACATGTCAGCACATCCGTTTCCCAACGTGCCGTTTCCCCACCAGTGTACGTAATTCAATGATTTTCCGCTCGGCTGTTCTTCTCGGGACAAACCACGCAGACATCGCCCTAAGCTGTCTGACACGCCTGCCTGTGGTGGAGACTGGAAAGGCCTTCCACTCTCCGCTCCGGCTCCCAAGCATCCCTAGATGTAGATTTTAGACTGAAGAAGCACATCAATAAAAGTATCACCTCATTGCAATTTGCCGTACAGTTTACTACTCCCATTACTGTTTAAGACCCCGAGCTACTGGGGTGATATACTCTTTATAAAGGCCAAGAGATGGATTGAATGGTATTAGAAAGACAGATTCCACTGTCATCTCACCGTAATTGACTATTCTCACTGTAGTTTATTCCTATTATTATTGTTGTTATAGGTATCTTGTAGCACCCCCAATGTGCTAGGGAATGGTCCCTGTCCTGCAGGTTTTGTACTCTAGGAGACAGATCCTCACCCAGTGGAAGTTGGTGGAGCTGTGCCAATTTATACTATCTTAGGAACTGGCCCTGAAATGGCAAACTGGGTTATTCCCGTTGTGACATATTTCCCAGTCTGAACAGCGCTTCCCCCCTCACCGGATGTGTTCTGAATTTTGAAATGGCCGAGGGCTATTTTAGAATTAGTAATGCCATTTCATGTGTTCGCATAGCCGCTGGACAGCATGTGTTACATGGAAAGCTGGGCAAAAGAACTGATTCCTTTTTTTTTCAAAAAAAACCCCACCTTTTTTTGGACCCCCCTCCCCAATTATTTGCCAAAATCAGGTTGAATCTGACAAATAATTTAGGTTGGGGAAAAAAAAATTGGAAGAGTCCAAATGTTTCAGTTTGACTTTTTGATTCAAAACTGCATTTCAATTTTAAATTTGGCCAATTTAACTCCACCCAGAAAAGGTTGAATCAAAACAATAAAGACTCCCCCTCCCCCCCAATTGCTTTGTCTGAAATATTTAATAATTCAACAAAACAAATTAGATTTTGGTTCAAATCAAACGGGATATTTTTCCAGATTTTTCAGTTCAGCCCCTGAACTGATAAATCCATTATTTGCTTAGCTTTAGTTACGTGTTCCCAGTCCACAGAAGGTCCGGGTCTATTACAGACCTTGCCTCTTTACTTCAAGCTTTAGAGAATCCTGTTTCATTCAGAAAGTCTTCAGTGTGATTCCTTGTACTGGCCAAGATGACGGCTGTTGCATTAGCTCTGTGTTAGCAACCAAAAGGGAAACACTCGGAGTTTGCAAAGAATATGTGTACTTTGCTGCATTCATAGAGCAATTTTGTGCTATAAATAACCAGGAGGAGATGTTTCCTATTTAGTGAACTGCAAACACAAGCAAGTATCTAAAGGGTTTAGCAATGATTGATATATCATTTCATTTCCAAAGTAGGAGCTACATAATTATCAGGTTGGGAAGATGGTAATTTTCTGTGACGACAGAAATTATCATTTGAATGTTTTTTTAAATTTATCTTCTTTACATTTTTTTTTCACTCCTTTGTCTTTAACAGAAAGTGAATTTTTTGGCTGGCTAAACTTGACAGATTGATTGATAGCTCTGCAGACTGAAAATTCCTTTTTTTTGCCACGGAAAAGGACATGAGTTATGCAATTCTGTCCAGTCTCACTGGGGCTATATTGTTCCCTTTAGAATATTCCCTGAGTAAGAGGCAACACATATACATGCGGCCCTAGGAGGACATGTTATAAATAAGGAGGTTAGAAAATGGATTGTCCATCCTGTGAAAAATTCTGAGATTTTGAAGGAAAAAAATCATCCCAAATTGGGACAAAAAGCCAAAATTCTGACGTTTTCACGAAACAAGAGTCCCTGGCAAGGTTCCTTGAAGGCCAATCAAAATGTTTTGTTTCCGTTTCAAAAAAAAATTTTTTTTTGAAACCATAAAGGTCATTTCAAAATGAGAAATTGCAACTTTCCGGTCTGAAAACGTCAAAATGGGACGTTCGGTTATTTTCCAAATCATTTTTTCCAAACTTTTCCGAAATGAAATTCTGTTGGAATAGATTCAAGTTTGCGCCCCAAAAAATAAATAAATCAGTTTAATCAAAATGGCTTTTTTCGACAGAAAACTGTTTGGACTATAAGTTTTGGACCAACCCTGGTTACATTTAAAGTCATTTAAAGCACTGCATGAAGCAGTAGAAAACAGACTGTCAGGAAAAAATCCTGCATTGGCAGAGGGGTAGGACAGGGCAATGGAGAGGGGTCCGCATTACAAAGGTTACTGCAGGGTGGTACTTATTTTGCTCTGGTCATTCTGTGTTTAGAATGAGGAATCCTGGCTGCAGCTACATGTGAGACAGCACTGATTTTTGTCAATGGTATTCATTTAATTAAAACAATCCCAGGGTTACAATTAAATCTGACCCAGAACTTCATTGGCTTGCACGTTTAGGGCTAGTTTTTCCCAAGGCTCTCCCAGGCGCAGATTCAGCAGTCCGGATTGATTCAGTCACACACTCAAACTCCAAGTGAAATTCCCTGCCCTGGGTTATTCGGGAGGTTAGACAGGATCATCACAAAAGTCCCTTCTGGCCTGAAAGGTCTGTGCATGTAGCTGCCTGACTCCCTCTGCCTTGGTGTCCTTCAGTGTTTTGCTGAACAGTGGTGGAATACGCACTTGTTTGAGTGTTTTACTGAATCGGGGTCTCAGACTTGTCTGTGAAAGTGATGGGCTGGCACTGGAAAATTATGAGCAGCCCCAAGCCAGGGTCTTGAGCGCTCTCGGTGAGACGCAAAGGAGCATGGTAAATTCCCTGGTGCAGATCGCAGGACGTCTCTTCTCTAGCAGGCACATTGGCATCCGAAATGGAGGCGCATGTTTCTCTTCTCGCCCATGTTCCCCTGAACGGTCAGGAGCTGTACACTGGGACAGAGTCTGCCGGTACACAGGGAAAAATCCAGAGTGGCTCCATTGGTGCTGGATCCAACCCACCAGCTCAAAATTAGACCCTGCACAGTGGAAGAAATACACAGGGCAACCCAACAGGACTAACTACGCAACCATGTAAAAATGCCCTGGGTTTTTCCTAGAGAAAGCTCACCTTCTACCAGATTTCATGAGCTGACTTTGTGGGCCGGATCCTCAGCTGGTGTAAATCAGTAGAGCTCCCCTCAGGTGAATGGGTTTACACCCACCTGAGATGTTCCTCTTTGTCATTATTTTTATTAGAATAGTACCTAGAGGTGTCTGCTGCAGTCACTTGAGCTAGGCGCGGTACAAACATGTAGCCATGGAGTCTCTGCCCTGAAGAGCTTACAGTCCAAACAGACGATGGATGGGAGGGGAAACTGAGGCAAAGTGAGTTGCCTAGGGCCACCTGAGCCCTCTCCAACTCGCACAGCAGCCTTTTTCGTGTTTTCAAGCTCTCGCTAGCCCTTGACTCCCCCTGCTTCGGGTTCACAGCACGTTTTTAACCTCCCTTTCTCCCTCTGCGGTCACTCCAGGTGGGCTGTAAGGTAGCCGTCACCTTCTTCCTCTACTTCCTGGCGACCAATTACTACTGGATTCTGGTGGAAGGGCTCTATCTCCACAGCCTCATCTTCATGGCCTTTTTCTCAGAGAAGAAGTATCTTTGGGGCTTCACGTTGTTTGGTTGGGGTGAGTCACCGCTGCTCTTGTGGCCTTCTAAGCTGACAGTGTCTGTGTGTGTCTGCGTGTCTCTGTCTGAGCAGGTCGAAGAGCAAATGGACACAGAGTGAGGGCGGCTGGATCCATATAGTAGCTGATCCACCCATCCTTCCGCTGACTCTCCCTGTCCCCTAAATCGCCTGTGCACAGGGAAGCACCCTAAGCTGGGATCTGCAGCATATAAAGGCTGCACTCGTCCTACATAGCTTCCCCAAATCCTACCCTCCCCTGTAACAGGCAGGGCCTTCCTTCCCTGTGGAAGGGGTGGCAGGACTGAGTCCCTGAAGATAGTATTTAGTTTGATTTCTCGATCACAGATTGACTCCATGCAGGGCGGGGCAGGCGTGTTTGTTTCACCATCTATCACGCAGGAGTGTTTCTGGAATGGAGCGCTGCAGCCAACTTAAATGATTCTCTGCCCTTAATGACACAAGGGCCAGACACTCGGCTGGTGCAAATCAGCAAGGCTCCATTGAATTCACTGGAGTGACACCGATTTACACCCGCTGGGCTAGGTTCCCTTGAGACTGTCAGCACCCTGGGGAAATGGTTGCATACATGGGAAGTGCAGTCAGGTCTCAGGATGTCGGTTCATGGTGGAGTCCTGCGCTCTGATTTCCGTCCTCTGGCCTCAGACGGCCACCGGATTTCTCGAGCGTTCGAGCGCACAAATGGAAACCTGCAATTTGTGGGGAAGCAATTTTTTTCTGCATGGATCTTTTCTTGAAGCAGGGACGTGGGGGGGGGAGGGGAGAGGAGGGGACAAGTCATTAGTGGAAGGCTGTTTATACACAAGTGTTTAAGAAGAGACTGCGCTTTTGTTCCCCTCTGGCACTGCCTCCGGCTTGTCGAGACAGCGCAGGGAGTAATGAGGTGCAGCTCGTTTGAGGGCAGTGTAATAACTGCCTGCAAGTGTCTGATGGGTGGGAACACGAGGGGAGAGGAGGAAGTGTTTAAGATAGTCCTCATGGGTATGACTAGACATAAGGGAGTGCAGTACCTGAAAAAAAGAACGTGCAGCAGGGAAAGCTTCTGAAGGGTGAGATCTATTAGTTTCTCAAGCGAAAGAGCAGAGGCCTTGTTTTAAAGAAATGCGAAGGACAAAGCCCTGGAGAATATACGACAGGCCACCATCTTACCTTGGCACTGTATGTAACTGGTTGTTTCCATCGATTGTGTCCACACCAGTGGATCCCCCAACTATCCAGATAGCCAGCATTCAAGGGGTAACGTGTAAGTCACGTCCAAACAGTGCGGCATTCTGTTCCCTTTAACGCTGGCTCGGCCACATAACGTTTGATGAGCCTGCGGCAGCCTGGCTATTAAGTACTTGGCCTTTGAGCTCTGGTGGTAGCGGTTTGCGTCTTAAGATCCAGGGCTCCCAAATCCCACCCAGAGGTGTGGGCAATGCGAAGGCTATGCAAAGGCTGGCTCTCCTTAGGGAAAGTTGGAGAATGATGCATTGGCTAGTGGGCTTTCCAAACATCCGCGGTGGGACAATTCCTACTCCAGCTGTTGTTAGACTGAGAATTCTTTGGACTCAAGTATTTAAAAAAATCTTCAAAGTATTGGAGTAACAGTGGCCCCTTAGTCATTTAGTCTCGTGTCTGTTTTACGTCTAAGAGAACGGCATCCAATTTATGCTGCCATTTAACATTGCTAATAACGCCAAAGTAGTCAAAGAAAACCCATCAAACAGGCCTCGCAGCCTTTCATTAACACTTCTGATCACTGCCAAACTATAATCATCTTATTGAGCAGCCCACAATGTAAAAGTCACACCTGTCACAACACCAATTATCCATTTGCCTCCACACATTTGTGGCTGTTTAATTAAATTCCTCTGGAATTAGAATGGACGGTTTCCTCCAGTTGCATTTGGTTTTGCTTTATTTGGATTAGCATGATAAAAAATATACATATATACACATGGCTTTGATAACTTTTGGGCATTCAGAAGTGGGGCCCAGTTCAAGGCCTTCTGAAATCACTGACAAGACTCCAATTCAATATCGTAAGCATTGGATCAAGCCCATACCACAGTGATGACCAATGTGGAACCAGTGATAAATAATTATGATGTTCAAATAGGTACAGCAGGGAGACGTTTTCCTCAAGAGCTGAGATCTTTTGCTCATATAACAAAAAACATCTGAGGATTTGTAATGCCCTGGAGACTTCTATGAAAATCCAAACCGTTCACTATAGAACAATTTATGCTGAAGGAACCAAAACACCCACTTGTTCTCTGATGTTGGATCCAAAGATTTATCTGAAAGAGACTTTACAGTCCAGATCCTCAGATGGCATACTTTGTTGTCAGTAGTGGATCTGGTGAATAGCTGCTTTCAGTTCCAAAAATCTGAATTAAAAACATTGTTCGGGGTTGACCCAAAAATGATATTTTAAAAATATTTTTCAGCAAATCAAGAAGTTAAACAAAAATTCATTTTGGATCACACAAAATGTTTCATTTAGCCTGAACCAAAAGGTTTTGATTTCATTTTAAGCTTGCTTTTTTTTTTTTTTTTTTTTTTTTTTTTAAGGTTTTTTAATGTTTTAAAATTAAACTGAAGGAAATTTCAAAATGAAAAGTTGTGTCAAATAAAAAAAAATGAAATGGACTGATTTGTGGAGGATTATTGTTTTTGTTTTTTCATTTGAAAGAATTTGGCCAATTCAACATGAAATTGCAAAATTTTTGTCAACCTAAATCTGCATTTTTCATTGAAAAAAAGTTTCAGCTGAAAAATTTTGCTGAGCTCTGGTCAATAGTGAAGGATCTGGCCCTTCTTGTAATACAGAGGATACAAAGGGGACAGAAGGAACTTGTTTCTTGCAGTCATCTAGGGGAAAAAAAGATTTTACTAGTAGCAATAAATTTCCCAACAACCTTCAGGCTCTCTGCAGCTGTTATATAAAGGTAATCTGAGGAGCATGATCAATAACTGTAGAAAATCCGATTATTTCAACTGTGTTTCATTTACAACATTTTAATTTTCCCTGGTAGCTGGACCTCATCAGCACTTAGACACTATGGGGATGAGTGCTATGGGAGAACCTAAAATAGACAAATAAAAAGACTGACAGTTATTGCTGTCAGAGGAGCACACGGAGGCACCCACTGGGACCAGAATCCCATTGTGCTTGGTGCTGTGTGTACACCCACTGAGGGACCATCCCTGCCGCAAAGTGAGTGCCAGCTAAATACAGACAGATCTGGCGCAACTTAGAGCAGCCTTGAGCATCTGTTCTGGGCCGGCGATGTTACTCAGCTGATTGTAGGCAGGAAAATTAAGAATAACTAGGCCAACTACTGGAGCAGGGGACGGGAAAGAAGGTCTCTTTTCCATAGGCTGAATGCAATGATTGCTGTTGTGATTAGCCCAGAACACTAGGGTTTAACACTCCAACTAGTGCCAATGAGACACAAGCCATTTAGGGCTGCCCTTAATCACTCTGAGCAGTTCTTTCTCCTAACGGGCTCCTGGCATAAGCAAGCCTGACTCAGCGAAGGGGGCACAATCTGCCCTTTACTGCCCACGCACGGTTGGGTTTTTACCAATCACCCAGAAGACAGCACAATAGCATAGAGCAGAGTCGGCCCGATAGGCCTATGAAGAGAGACAGTTCATCCTGGCACTACAGTGAAGTTTCTCTGTCTGAACTGCAGGTGAAGGCAGGACCCAGAGGTCCTCATCAT
This sequence comes from Emydura macquarii macquarii, assembly GCF_026122565.2. Classification (NCBI taxonomy): domain Eukaryota; kingdom Metazoa; phylum Chordata; order Testudines; family Chelidae; genus Emydura; species Emydura macquarii. The sequence goes on from NW_027133217.1 coordinate 5,843,688, forward strand.
GCAGGAGTCAGAGGCATTAGAAAAAATGTGCATGTGAGTGTGTATGTAGGAATGTGTCAATTCCTTTTCTTCCCCTGGGGGCATCTCTTTGTTGCAAAGGGGCTGGGGGAAGGAGTTTGCCTAGCCTGAGATGTTTGCACTTTTTTCAGCTCCAGGGCAGAGACCTGACTTTATAGAACCTGCATTGTACACACTGTGTGTATTGATGGGACATGCACAGCGCATACAATGTGGATACTGTAGAAGTCAATTACAGCATCGCCACCCAGTGGAACTCTGCCTGTGGCTATACACGCAGCGGGGGGGGGTGCGTCTGGGTGGACGTGTGTGTGTGTGGATCTGCGTGTGTGCGTGCATGCACGCTTGAGGGAGACCAAATTGCTTTTGTGAGGTTTGCACCTCCTGGCTGGTTCGCCAGCTCCCAGACCAGGTCGCCATTTGTGGCTTTCGCTACTACCACCACCTGCAGGCTGAAACACACGGCCACGTTTTCAAGAGTGTCTCCTAAGCCTGGGTGCTGACATTTTTAGGGACCCACCTTTAGACAAATTGTGCCTGGTTTTTAGAAGATGCTGAGCAGCCACAGTTCCTCCTGACTTTAATGGGAGTTGCGGGAGTGTAGCACCACTGAAAATCAGGGATCTCAAGCGGGGCAGCCACATAGAGACCATAATAACAGTGCTTCAGTGAAGTTACCCTGGCTTTACTCAAGAGCGGGTTGAAATTTTTAAAACACAATTTGTTAAAACAAAAAAAAAAAGACCTTTTCTCAATATCAGCAATTTTCACATATATATATATATATATATATCTCCCTGTTTATAAGATGATAAATTTGCCGGCAAAGGTCCAGAACATTTTAGGAGGTTAGTGAAAAATGAATCCAGATATGGAATACCTGAAATATTCTATTTCAAACATTCTAGTTTCCCTTTGCCGCTAACAACAAAAACAGCATCCCAAGCCCAGCGCCTCCCTGCCCCGCCAAGCCCGGCACTTTAGGCGCTCACTGGGTTGCCTGCCCCTAAATCCAGCCCTGAGGGTAGGTCTACACTTAGAGCAGTGTATAGCACTGTACACCCAGTTAGCACTTGTCTAAATGGCAGTGTAGACAGTGATGAACAGCTGAGTAGAGCACAGCAGAGTGCCCTACATGCCTGAATCCCCAGGGTCTATATCCTCCACATCTCTCTAGACACCCAAGCACTGCCTCCCATGTCTGCACTGCTAGTTATAAAGTATAGTGTCCTGCTGCTTCCCCCCGTTGTCAGAGCCTTTCCCCGCTGCATCCCCACACCAGAGCCTTTCGCTGCCTCGTGTAGATACAACCCCGCAGCACACGTGGACACAGCTCGCCTTTCCCTGCAGCGTATAACTACGTGGACCCTACATGCTGCCGCAAGTATAGACAAGGTCATCGTGAGAGATAGTCCCTCCCTCACACTCCTGTTCAGGAAAGCACTTAGCACATACTTAAGCATCTGCTTAACGTCCCATGGGCTGAAATGTGCTTAAAGTTAAGCATGTTCGTAAGGACTTTCCTGAATTGGGGCCCACAGAGCATAGAATCCACACCACATTAATAATTATCAATGATAACTGGCCTCTTTTTCTGAAAAAAAAGGGGATGTGGAAGCTATGATAGGTTCAATTATGCATTTTCAGAGAAGGCCATGGGGGATTTGGGAACATAAAGAATGCAGAACTGGACTCGAAAAAAGAATCTATTCAACTCTTCAGTATTTTCTTAGGTCTTACAGGAAAAATTAATGCCAGAGCTAAATCCACTGAAATAAGCATGGTTACACCAGAGATGAATTCGGCCCTATTTTCCACGGGTTGTCCTAGCTTTTGTTAGTTCATGCAATGGGCTTCTTAAAATGAAAGGAGCTTCTTCTCCATCCAAGTTGAGAAAAAGCTCTTTCCTTGATCAAATTGTGATGGGTAGAAAGTCAGGGTGCATTAAATTAGAGGAAGGAGCCCTGGCAAACTGAAAGACTTGTCCATCAAAATCTCCCAGCCTCCTAATTTCCATAGCTAACACTTAGCTCTAGAACTGGTCAAAATTGAGAATTTCTGTCCCATGGGAAATTTTGTGATTTTTTGTCCTGAATCGGGACCAAAAGTTAAAAAAAAATCTCAGAACTTTTTGTGAAATGCTATATTCCAAAAATATTTTGTTTTGACTTTATCATTTTGATTACGCATGATATGAATATAAAAGTCCAAACAATAATGCCGGGGGGAAAAGTTTCAATAGTGTCAATACGTTCTTGGCAATACATTTAATTTTTTTTGTAGAATCAGCATCTTCCAAATGGAAACTGTTCTATTGGAACGTTTTCAATGAGCTCTACTTATCTCCTGGGAAATATCACAAAGACGGCCTCGCTCGTAAGAATTCTGCTATATCCAGCTCCAGCTAGCGGCAGGGAGAGGTCTAGGTGAACTATATGGCCGCACAGATGATCTATAACTCAAAATGGCAGCAAAAGTGCTAGCCCCAGCTCCTGGCTGCAATCCCATCTGACTCTGGTCCCAAAAGGCTGTGAATGGAAATGAATATCCAAACTGATCTGCCCTACTTGGAAAGCTCACAGTCTGAGGAAACCTACTGGCTTCCCAAACTTTTGAGAAGGTCTCTGGAAGCCTCAGAAGCAGTGGAAAGTAGAGCAGTTGTCACTGTCTAAGGCAGGCAGTCAGCTTGGATATGTGTGGTATGAGTGTGTAAAGGTCAGGATGCTTTCTCTCCAGAGAGGTAGTGTGGTCCAGTGGGTTGAAAATCAGGAGGCTTGAGTTCTGGCTCCATCACTTTCCTGCTGTGTGGCCGTTGGCAGGTCACTTCCTTTCATAGAATCGTGGAATCCTAGAAGATGAGGGTTGGAAGGGACCTCAGGAGGTATCTAGTCCAACCCCCTGCTCAAAGCAGGACCAACCCCAATTAAATCATCCCAGCCAGGGCTTTGTCAAACTGCACCTTAAAAACATCTAAGGATGGAGATTCCACCACCTCCCTAGGTAACCCATTCCAGCGCTTCACCACCCTCCTAGGGAAAAAGTTTTTCCTAATATCCAACCTAGACCTCCCCCACTGCAACGTGAGATCATTGACCCTTTGTCCTTCTTGCCTAGTTAGGTGTGAGTTCTTTGGGGCAGGAGGTGTCTCTTCTTATAAGTATGTACAGTGCCTAACGCTATGGGATCACAGTCGCAGTTAAGGCCTCTAGTAAGATCATTGCTACTGTAATATAAATAATAAGAGTCCTGCGTCATTTTTGCCTCTGGAACCAAACTTCTCCAGAACTCTGAAGTATTCAGATATGGTATTCTGGATAGGACCAAGACATGGAATATGGCTCTATGTCTGATTCCAAATCTGTGGTTCCCTGCAGCTGGAGGTGAAACCAGTATTGGGCCCTTAACCTCCAAATTATGCTTGAGTCATGGGGGAAATCCTCTAAATTCCTTCCCCCATGCCAGTTCTAGCCCTCTTCAGTTGGGTTTCAATGAACTGAGTTTACTACACATTGTTTGTACTCATGAGTATTTTCTTGTTTTCAGGACTCCCAGCTGTAATTGTCACAGTGTGGGCCAGTGTGAGGGCTACTCTAGCAGACACAGAGTAAGTCTTGGTTGAATTTTGTGTCGTTTTCTTTCTGTTCTTGGATTATGTTTTTGCTGCATTTTTGGAACCAAGAGGCTTGTGGATGAATTAGTGACCCCAGGGAAAAATAACTAGTTAGGGCTGCAGATCTGAAGCAATTTTACAATGAAAGCAGGAAATGCATGGAGCAGGGATGAAATTCTGTAGTTCCCTTGTAATGCTCCTGACTTGTCTTTAGTTTTCAATAATTTAACCAATTTGTGGCCACCTACAACTTCACAACTGACACACTGAGACCACTGGGAAGTGTGCATTAATCTCAGGGACAGAAATGTGATTCTCCCACTCCACAAGCATAGACCTCCACCACTTGAGCTAAAAGAGAATCACCCATTCGCTTGTACAGTATAGGGCTTATGACACACTTCAGAGCAGCTCCAATTCTATCCAGCAGAGGTCAATACTGCACACCACCCGCTTCTCAACTCCTTGTCCATAAGTCTGGTCCATGGCGTGGGTTCATAGGTCTTGGAGTTACAATCTTTTAATCTTTTAATCTCTCTTGACAGTTGTCTCCTTGGTCTTCCATGTCCTTTCTGACTGTCCTCATCCTCCCATGCTTTCTTTGCTAGTCATTTTCCTCCCACTTCTATCATACGTCCAGCCCACCTCAAATGCATGCTCTCCTACCTGTCTATCACTGGAAGTCCCAAGTATACCTTCCCCTTAATTTCTTCCAGGAGCACTCTTCCTACCCTCTGCTTGCTTGCCGTTCTCTTTGGCATATTACTTTCTACTCCCGCTATCTTTCTTTCTTCCCTCTTCGTAAGACCCACAGTTTCCATACCACAGAGCAGGCAGGGACAAACACACATAGCACACACATTCCCTTTCAGTTTATTACTTAATTGCCAGTCCCACAATACTCCAGCCACCTTTTTCACTGCTGCCCGTGCACACTGGGGTCTTCTTTTCAGTTCCCTAGACCTCTCGCCAATGGTACTAAGTGTACTTCCCAAATAAACAAATTCTTTCTTCTGATTCCGTTCTCTCCTAAAACTTCAATCAACAGTTCTTCTTCCAAGTTTTCTACTAGCAGAAGTTCAGTTTTCTATGTGTTTACCTTCAAACCATGGTCTTCAGCCACAGATTTGGGTGGGTTATTAACCCACCCTGATACCAATTCCTCTTTGCTGCCAGCCGAAAGGGCCAGATCATCAGCATACATTCGTTTTCTCTGTCTCTCCACAGGCTTGGTTCTCCGACTAATTAACACCATCATTAGGATGAAGAAAAATGGACTCAGCACATGGCCTTGTCTCAGTCCCATTGTCACCTCAAAACTCTCTGAAACTCCATGTTTGTTGCCCCATTATCGCTTGACCCTCAGTACAGCTCCCCTATCATCTCTACTTCTTGAAGTTCCTCTCCCACCCATCTCGGTACTCCAAACATCAAACCCTGCAGAACCAAGTCATAAGAGCTGCCATACTGGGTCATACAGTTCCATAGTCCATCTTGCCCGATATCCTGTCTCCGACAATGGCCCATAGCAGAACTTCAGGAGGAGTGTACAGAACAGGACTATTATGTAGTGATCCACCTTCTATCTCCCTTCCTAGCTTCTTATAATCAGAGGTTTAGGGTCGGCCTGAGTATGGTGGTGTGTCCCTGACCATCTTGGCTAATAGCCATTGATGGACCTATCCTTCAAGAATATATCCAGTTCTTTTTTGAACCCAGTTATACTTTTGGTCATCGCAACATCCCATGGTGATGAGTTCCACAGATTAGTTGTGCATCGTGTGATAAACTACTTCCTCTTGTTTGTCATATGCTTTCTCAAGATCAATAAATGCTAAATAGAACTATGCCTTCCATTTACCATTCTTTCATACTTATGTCTCAATGGAAATATTGTGTCTTAGCACTTCACTTTCAACAGCCATGTTGCGCCTCTCCTATATTCTCATCCACCTTGCACCTCAACCTTGCCGCCAAAACTCTTTCAAGGACTTAACAGGGTGATGTCCTGATAGGTGTTTGGATCATTTGCATTACCTTTCCGAAGAGACACAATCAATCCTGTTTTTCTCTCATTTGATATCCTAGGCTGATCCCAGCAAACACACAGTAATTTAGGAAGCCACTTTACTACAATATCTCCAGTTACATTGATCATATCAACAGTTTCCTCATCTTCACCAGTTGCTTTACCATTCTTCATCTTATTTAGTACTTTTCCACCCTCTTTTTGAGATCAGTACTGCACACAGAGTCATAGAAATGTCGTGTGAGAAGGACTTCAAGAGGTCATCTTGTTCACAGAATCATAGAATATTAGGGTTGGAAGGGATCTCAGGAGGTATCTAGTCCAACCCCCTGCTCAAAGCAGGACCAACCCCAACTAAGTCATCCAAGCCAGGGTTTTGTCAAGCTGGGCCTTAAAAATCTCTAAGGACGGATATTCCACCCCCTCCCTAGGTAACCCATTCCAGTGCTTCACCACCCGCCTAGTGAAAACATTTTTCCTAATATCCAACCCAGACCTCCCCCACTGCAACTTGAGACCATTGCTCCTAGTTCTGTCATCTGCCACCACCAAGAACAGCCTAGCCCCATCCTGCCTGGAACCTCCCTTCAGGTAGTTAAAGGCTGCTATCAAATCCCCCCTCACTCTTCTCTTCTGCAGACTAAACAAGCCCAGTTCCCTCAGCCTCTCCTCATAAGTCTTGTGCTCCAGCCCCTTCACCATTATTTGTTGCCCTCCACTGGACTCTCTCCAGTTTGTCCACATCTTTCCTTTAGCCCCAGATACAATATCTACCAGTTGTAAAATGGAATCTCACCTGATATTGTGCTATGCAGCATCATTTGCAAACTCCATGTACATCCAAATCTGCAACCATGATACCACCACGTTCCTGTCCTACAAGCAAAAGGTAACCTGCCTGCACTCCCTAGTGAATGTGACTCTGATCACGATAGCACCACTCATCCCGTATCCCTTGCCTCGGGGCATTTGCGAACACGCCGTGTAAAAACCTTCCGTTCCTGTTGGTGGTTTCGACCCCCCTTCACCTCCCTGTTATTCGGTCTCCTCAAATATCCGCCCGGAGCGGACGCTGGCTCCTGAAGTGAAAAAAGCTGCTGTGGTGCTAACAGGGAGCCAAGAGATGGCTATGGACCCTTTCATTTCTTGATTGCTGGAGCACGTCCAGTCCACAGCAGCAGCCGTGTGAAGCAATGATTGCGGTTGGATGGGCTCACTCAGTGGCCTGTTTGAAATATCTTTGGAGGCCTCCATCCAGTTCCCAGCAGACAGGCCACCACATCAGAAAAACCCACCACCGTGATTAGTTCCCCCTCCCCTTCTTGGCAGCCAAGGCAGAGAGGCCAAGAATTGGCTAGACAAAGAGAATCAACATCCTGTTGGGTTGGGTGGAGGTTCTGGCAGAGCAGAAAGGGGGGACAGATGCACTCCCGCTGTCCTCAACAGAGCGCTTCATCCAGCAGGGCAAACAGGTGGGCAACTTCTACCACCATTGCACTCACCTGGGCCTCAGCTACACACCAGGCTGTAACTACAGGTATGATTTTTAAAGCCAGTTTAGTTAGAGCCCTCTGTGGACACGCTTCACTTAATTTAAGGCTGTGTAATTAATTGCATTGGTCTAACCAGTGCTGGTAAATTTGCAAGCAGGGGCTAAAAAAAGGAGCTGTCACCAGTTTTAAACCAGTTTAAGTGTGTCCACACAGGGCTTTGTCCTGGTTTAAAATCCCACCTTTAGTTAGATCTGGGCAACGTCTGCGTCTAGGCCAGGCCTAAGGAGATGTATCCCGTGCAGCTTGCTGAACCCTGGCCATTACAGACTGGGATGTAGGATTCCAGTTCAAAGAGGACTGGATACAAGCCTTGACAATGTCCGAAGGAACAAGTCCCTGAAATCTGAAGAGAGAAATGCCAGATCCTCAAAGGCATCCTAATGTCCCCTGATTTCAATGGATCTTAAGCACTTAAATATCTCTGAGGATCTGGGCCTAAGATTTTAAATACATTTAAAATTGGATTTTAGAAGCAGACATAAGGATAACAGGAGGCCCATTTTGATGCCGATCGTTACTGATGCGATGGGGAAGGCATGGCCAGGGGTAGGGTTCAGGATGGTTTCACAGGTGCACAGGGCATTGCAGGGTCTCTGTTTTCAGCACTGAGTTGAAAACAGGGAAGTGAGGCGATTTTCCGGGGCAGATGAGGATTTACTAATGCGGTGCCTATCTCTTCCTAGGTGCTGGGACCTGAGTGCCGGCAATTTAAAGTGGATTATTCAGGTGCCCATCCTGGCAGCTATTGTGGTGAGTACTGGATTGGATTTGGGGTGATGGGGGGTATAGGAGCCAATGCCAGGCTTCTGGAAGAAAGACAACTCAGCCTGTGATCCCAAACTTTGTAATAAAATAAACACACAGGTCAGGCTTTACAAAAGTGACTAGTGATTCAGGGAAGGGGCCTGAACTTTGAGGAGCCTGACTTGACATGTCTTAAAGGGACCTGATTTTTCAGAAAGTGCTGAGCACCCCTCCTCTAAGAATCAGGGTATTTCCAATCCACATGGTACTGGAAAGCCCTTGAGAGGAAGACGATGATCTTGGCAGGCTTCTGCACCAAAGAAGGTCCCGTTAAACCTTCGACCCTGGGCTCCTCATGTGAACTGAACCTTTGCACCTTGTGTATTTTGACGGCCATTCGTTCGTATTCTGGATTTACTTCCTGAGCTGGTTCAGGCTAGGAGTAACCAGAGATGGTTTGTTAAAGGAGCGGAAGAGCAAGCCCCATAACAATCACTGCTGATCACTGTAAGGCGAAGATTTAGTCATGAGTATTTTTAGTGAAAGTCATAGCCAGGTCACAGGCAAAAAACAAAAATCACGGCCCATGATCTCTCCATGACTTTTACTCTAAATACCCCTGACTAAATCTTAACTGGTCCCAGGATGCCATTGCTCTGGGGGGGGGGTGTGTCCCAGGGTGGAGCGACAGTGCTCTGAGGCCCCCAGGGACCACTCTCTGTTGGCCTCCACTCCTGGGGCCGCTGCACAGAATCCATGGGTTCTGCAACTTCCATGACAGACTCGCAGCCTGGTGATTCCTTCTGTGCACTGGAAGGAACAAGTGCCAAGACCACACAATAATCTTTGGAAATAAAACTGTAGGATGGAAGACAAAGTTCATTTAGTTCAAGTGGTTGATTGCCAGCAACCCCATTGCATTTAATTTAAAGCCCAGTTAGTAGATGACAAAGAGCTGAATAGATGTTTGTCCTTGTAAAGAGAATGTGTCTTCATGAGATCTACAGGGCTATTTACAAATGCAGCTATTTATCGTGCAAACATGTTCTGTGGATTGTTTCCATTTCGTCTCTGGGGATTCCTATTGCACACTTGGCTGCTTTTTCAATCCCCGCACCAGCTTGTCATCTGTTTCGGGACAAAACTTTGCATTTTCTGGATGCATTTTGGGGGCTTAACGTTCCTCCACTATGCTGGTAACTCAGAAGTCATTTGGTTGTTTGCATTTCCTTCAAAGTTTGGCTAGTGTTTCAGGAAAAACAAAAGAATTTCCCTCCTTGTTTCCTTCAGACTGGGGTCACGGGTTCTGTGGAAATACAGTAGCAATCAGGAAATACAAGGTCTGGTGAAGGACAGCAAAGAAACAAACACAGGTCATAGACGGTCCAATGGCTTGGCCATGGAGAGAAAGATGGCCTCATGGCAAAGCCACTAGGCTCAGAGTCAAGATTTCTGAGTGAAATTCCTGCCTCTGCCCAGACTTTCTGTGTGACCTTGGGCACGTCATGTAAGAGTGAAATCCTGGCTTCATTAAAGTCAATGGTAGAAGTCTCATTGCTTTCTATGGGGCCAAGATTTGCCAGTTACCTCCCCATCAGTAAAGTGGCAGTAGTAAAGACTCGCATTCCTCCCTCTGTAATTTCTCATGCCTATTTAGACTGCCCGTTCTTCAGGGCACAGACTGCCTCTTATTTCCTGCCTTTGTACAGCCCCTTGCACAATGAGGCCCTGATCTCAGCGGACGCCACAAGGCACAAGAAATAAGTAAATTTTACAGAAAAATGTATATCAATTTACCACCAAGCCCTAGAACATTTTCCCATTGCTTTTCCTTCTCACCACACTTCTCAGGATCCATCTTTGAACTTGCCTTAAATACTGTTGAAAGATGCTGGATTGACAGCCACGGGGACTAAAATCCCCTAAGCAGAGAGCACGTCCACCCAGGGCAGAGGCCGTGCAAGTTTCGCCCCTACCACGTTGTCCTACGAATTGGTCTCAATCCTGATTTAGATGCACCTGACTGGTGGCAAGGAAGAGTTGCTCAGGGTGACTTTCAATCACCTGTTTTTTAACCAGGTTCTGTTTTTTCAGCCGGTTTGGGGCACTCAGAACCCTCAGTGATGACCTTGGTGGAAAGACGAAATTCACCCCAATGCACCATCAAGTCTCACGTAACTAGGGCTGGCCAGAAAACAAGAATTCCGCTTGATGAACAATCCCCAGGTTTTAAAATCGGTTGTCCTTTTGCACTGGGGTGAAGAAGATAACTTCCAAAATGTGGGTCTCCCACACCCCAAGCAAGTACCCTGCCCACCTAGGCTCTGGAGTCAGTCTTCCTTTCAATCTCTCCTCCTGGAGCTGTTCAACTGTATATTGATAACTATATCGATGTTCATCGGGCCAAAGAGAGCAATTGACTCTATAGCCTGGTGGTGAGGGCATTTGAGTGAGACACGGAAGAACAGGTTTTGCCTCTCTTCTCTTCCCAACATGGAGCAGGGGCTTGAATCTGGGTCTTCCATCTCCCAGCTGAGGGTCTAACTGTTCGCTATTCTGGGGTATATTTCTCTCTCTCTCTCTCTGCTTTTGGCCAGAAATTCCATCCTGGAACTGGGAAAGTTTCACAGAAACCAATAACGTTTCCAGGAAAAGTGTTGGTTCGGGCGAATCAGCGTTTTCCTTTGAAAAATTCCTGACCAGCTCTACGCTTGTCATGAGGTTTTTAAATGGCGCATTGGCCTTGGCGTGGGCTCCTTGCACAGGCCTGAATTTCATCTTACGTGCCTAGAAACACCACCATGAGACAATAAGGAGGCTGTACATGGTGGGGTCTGCAAGGGAACGGAAAAAAGTGGGGTCTTTCCTTAGCTCCCTGGCACAAGATCAGGCAGAGAGCATTTAACTCAGACGCAGTTGGCCTGAACTCGCTAACTTCTGAGCTCCTCCTGAAGGAGGTGAGGGCACTCTCAGAAGCATCTGGGGAAAGGCGCCATCTCGGTCTGGTAGCGTTGCAGATTTTGCTTCTGTGATTTTTTTTAAAACAATCTTTTTCTTTTCCAGGTAAATTTTATTCTTTTTATCAATATTATCCGAGTCCTAGCAACCAAGCTACGAGAGACGAACGCAGGGAGGTGTGATACGAGACAACAGTACAGGTGAGTCCCCTTGCCCCTCCAGCACGAGACACGGAAGAGCGAGAAGCATGGGATGGGCTTGACAACTTGGGAGAGCAAAGTGTCCCAATCACCTCTGGAGCGGGGAGCGGGCCCCCAGTCACTGCCGTGCTCCTTCTGCTTACCACCAAACCAACTAGAGTTCCAGGTGAGCAGCACCTGGTGAACCAGAGGCACTGCTGCCCTCCTGAGCTTTGATCCCAGTCTGGAGGGACCAGATGAGAGGTCTGCTGGCACAGCCGTCAAGGGCTAACGATGACAGTGGCATTTGTGAAGTGGACACCTGCACCATCTTTAGTTGGCGTTGATCCTGCTTTGAGCAAGGGGTGAGACTAGATACCTCCTGAGGTCCCTTCCAACCCTCATCTGCTATGATTCTATGACCTATTGAAGAGACCACCAGTAGCTGTTGGGTAGTAAAGATGGGACTGGTTCAGGGACTACTCAAGAAATCCGAGTTCTATTTCTGCCTCTACTGTATGACACTGGCCAAGTTCCATCCCTTGTCTATTTAGAGTTCACGGACTGTCTCTTATGTTATGTTTGTACAGTGCCTAGCATTATAGGGTCCTGATCTCACCACCGTAGGGGCTCCGTTCTTTACCATAACCCAAATAACTAATTATAATTATTTTCGCTCTCTACCAACCTGTGTTGACTTTGAACCAGTGGCAAAACGCAAAAGACTGTAAAATCCGATCCTTACTTATTACCTCCCTTGTTTCCAAAACATTGACTAGCTCTTTAAACCTGCCTGCAACTGTTTGCTCAAGAGAAGAAAGATTCTTAACTATTCACAAGAAGTTTGGAGTTTCGTCTTGGCTTTTTGTGTATGGTTGTGTGTGTTTGTTTGGGGGGTTATTTTCATTCTTTTCCCTTTGACAATTAAGCATATTTGCAACATAATCAAAGTTTGACTCTGAAAGTAAATAACTGAGAGGCATCCGCAGCTAGAGAACTCCCAGAGCGTTTGTAGGCTCAAGTTGAAATGATTCAGTGCAAAACCTCCAGACGAGAGAGATCAAAATAATTCAGAGATGTGTCGTTGGAAGTGGGGCTGGAATTTGGCTTAAACATGCAAAGGTTTGTTTTGCTGCCATGTCAGAGCCGTGACTTAGCTGTTGTTTATTTCTCACTCGTGGAGACTTGCTATTAATTACGGCTTGGACAAGCTCGGCTATTTTTATTTTTTCATCCCCACAGTGATTGTCAGGCGTTGGACAGCGAAAGCACCAGGCCTCCTGGCAATGGTACCCCCTCACTAATTGCCTCCATTTGGTAATTGCTGTAGCCGTTGGCAGTGGTTTCTGTCCCTTGATCAGCATCATTTCCAGTCAGTGTCTATTGCCTTAGGGATACGAGGTATGAACCCAGCCAAATGTTAGGGGCTGGGTTGTATCAAAGGCACAGGCTTCTGTTGAGGTGGAGTTGGTCCTCCATCTAGGGGACCTCCAGTGCACATTACACCCCAGGGAAACATAAGGTCTTAGAATCATAGAAGATTAGGGCTGGAAGGGACCTCAGGAGGTATCTAGTCCAACCCCTGCTCAAAGCAGGACTAACATCAGCTAAGTAATCCCAGCCAGGGCTTTGTCAAGCCGCAGCTTAAAAACCTCTAAGGATGGAGATTCCACCATCTCCCTAGGTAACCCATTCCAGTGCTTCACCACCCTCCCAGTGACAAATGTTTTCCTAATATCCAACCTAGACCTCCCCCACTGCAACTTGAGACCTTTGCTCCTTGTTCTGTCACCTGCCACCACTGAGAACAGCCTAGCTCCATCCTCCCTGGAGCCTCCTTTCAGGTAGTTGCAGGCTGCTATCAAATCCCCCCTGGCTCTTCTGTTCTGTAGACTAAACAAGCCTAGTTCCCTTAGCCTCTCCTCATAAGTCATGTTCTCCAGCCCCCTAATCATTTTTGTTGCCCTCTGCTGCACTCTCTCCAATTTGTCCACATCCTTCCTGTAGTGGGGGGCCCAAAATTGGACACAGTACTCCAAATGTGGCCTTACCGGTGTAGACAAGCTGCCCCATTCCCTAGGATGGTGTAGCATTCTCTCCTTTCCCCCTCTGTGACCTCTGCTGCCTTAATCCAGACTCCAAGAAGGCAGTTCTAGGGCCTAGAGAATAACTCAGACGCATGACTTTCTCCATGTGTTTCTGTCCTTCTCCTGTTCCTACAGGAAGCTGCTGAAATCTACCCTTGTGCTTATGCCTCTGTTTGGAGTTCACTATATCGTTTTCATGGCTACGCCATACACAGATGTGTCAGGGATTCTTTGGCAAGTTCAAATGCACTATGAAATGCTGTTCAACTCTTTCCAGGTACCGTACCCTGGGCATTTATTCTGGGCATTTTAAGGAAAAGTGGTGGTGTTCGATGGGACGGGAGGTGCAGATTCAATGCTGTCTGTTTGGGGGGGAAAGATTGTTTATGGGTGCCAAGTTCCTCTCCTAAGACCAATTAGCTCCATTTGCAGCTAGGTGTAGTATGTATTCGCAGAGCATTTTGGGGTCCTTCGGGGCAATGTGTCAGGCAAAAAATTTTATCATTTTAAGGTAATTCGTCCACCAAAATCCCTTGAGATCCAGGTTAGATCCTCAGCTGGGATAGGTCAAGAGAACTGGGTTTAAAGCAGCTGGCCCCACAGTAGCTTGTCCGAATCCTGCAAACAGATCTGCGAACATGAACCACAGCACCCTACTGAAGTGGATGATAAGTTTGGGTGTAATGTGGCTCTGGTCGCACGACTGGGACCTTTTCACCAAAATAAGTGCATCCATACCATGAAAATGGTGTTGTACGCACACTGCACACCCTCCCCTTCAGGGCAATCTACCGGCCAGTGTTTTAAAATCGTAAGTGATTGACTAGCATGGCTGGGAAGTTAGAGATGGACCCAGACAGAACCCAGGATCCAAAGCTTGAGGGAGTGCAGATTCAGACTGGACCTGAAACAGAAGGACCTGGCCCTGCATTCCTTGTACTGCCCAAGCTCCCGATTGGGTGCAAAGGGAATGCATGACAGGATCCCAAAATTGGCTTCCACGTCATCTGATTCTGGGTTTCCCACATCCCAACGAACTGCCCTGCCACTGGGCTATGCAGTCAGTCTCTGCCCAGCCCCAAATATTTATTTATACCAAGTGAACCAGCTCCAACAAGCGAGTTTGAGAGATCTCCACCCCAGAGTTCTCCATAGACACAGTAATTAGGGCACTCCCCTGGGCTGTAGAAGACTGAGGTGCAAGTCCCTACTCTGCCTGGTTCAGAGTAGGGATTTGAACCCAGGACTTCCACCTCCCAGCTGAGTGCTTTAATCACTTGGGTTATGGCCTCTTTTGGGAGTTCTCTGTTTTGTTTGCAAAACGTGTCTTGGTTTCTCCCTGATGCAGAACAGGAACATTTCTGAAATCTTGAAAATGTTCCCAGGACAGGAAAAGGACACAAGACAGTGGTTAGCAGCTGCTCTTCTGAAGCCTCTAGAGGGCATCTGCAGCAGGAAACAAATGTTCATTTTCTACCGCAGCCCAGGACAGATGTGCCAGCCAGCCAGTGCACACAGGACATTTGAAATGCTGGTTAGCAGATTGCCTGGATGACAGTCGTTAATTGTCACCTGTTTCTTGTGGATGGCAAGACAATAGGGTTTCTCCTAGTTTGCACTATGTGTAAATTTTACAGCCCGCCGGGTTTTTAGCTGGGGTAAACTAGCATTGCTCCATTGACATCAGCAGAACTGTGTGGATTTGGATCGCAGCATCAGTGAATTGACATGGAGATGTACCAAGATAAATGTTAATGTGTTGCTTCATCTTCTTTCCAGGGATTTTTTGTCGCCATCATATACTGTTTTTGCAATGGAGAGGTGAGTGTCTTTGGTTCTGAATGATCCCCTTTCAGCTGTAAACTTTTGAAAGAACGACCATAACATTTTGTTCAGAGTTACGAACATCTCAGAATTCTGAACAACCTCCATTCCCAAGGGATTCATAACTCCGAGGTTGTACTGTATTTCCAGTTTAAACATTGCTGGCTTCAACTTCCAGGCACTAGATCTTGTTCTGCTAGATTAAAGAGCCTTCAGTTGCTAGATACCTTCTCCCTGTGGCCATGCTTACAGACCATGATCATGCTGCTTCTTAACATCTTCTTTGATAAGCTACCTGTAGATTGAGCTCCAGAAATCTCTCACAGCAACCAACTGGAGCTCACTAGTGTTGAAAGTGCTGCTTTTTGGCGAGGGTATAACACCGAGGCTCTGACAGCTTGTAGCCATCAAAAATCCAAGGGCATTTTTCTGGAGAGTAGAGGTGTTAACCCCGGCATCATGGCCATGTTCTATTGCAGTTAATGACTTTCTGCCATCCTAAATCTCCACGTTAGTCCAGACCAAGCGTTTGATTTAAACACTAACGTCGCAACAGGACCCGCGGCAAAGAACAAAACCAGTGGCCTAACTAAGAAGGTCTAATGGAGAAACATTCACTATGGCCTGTTAGCAACTGCCATGTGGCACGGTAATCCAGTCACTCAAGATTAAGAGATTCCAAGGCCAGAAGGGACCACTGATTACTGCACTGCGTGTTACCAGTGCTGGCTCTAAATTTGGGGCTGGATGCTGTTGGTTGGTCGGTCGGTCGATTGGTTGGTTGGTCGGGGTGTTATGGGGAGGGTGGGCTTGCAACTGGAGAGAAAACTCTTTGAATGGTCCCAATATACTGGAAGCTCGCTATACTTTTTGAAAAGAATTTGCAGTAAGGCAGGTGGCTTTCTTTGGCACTATGGGTAGGTCTACACTGCCGGCTCCTTAGACGCAGCGGGATTGACTGAGCAGGCTGCATAGGCCTGTTCAATCGCTCTCGGAAGTGCTCTCGGGTTGACACAATTAATCCATCTCTCCGAAAGGAGTAAGATTGCGTTGACCGGAGGGCACCTCCCATCGACGCAGCGCAGTGAAGATGCCGTGGTACGGCAACGTAAGCAAGTCGATGGGAGATATGTAAGCTACATCATGTAGCTTGCATATCTCCTGTCACCCGCCGGTGGCAGTGTAGACCCGGCCTGAGCCTTTCAGAGTTTGAGCTAGCACGCAGCTGTGTGGTTGTTTCCGGCTCAGAGAGGAGCCTGAAGAAGCAACCTGGATGGGAAATCTGAAGGGGAAGGTACTGCATCTTCCACAGGGAGTAAGAGATGAAGTGAATAAGAACGAGTGCCAATCAGTTAGGTACACATAATGGGCCAGATCCTTAGCGGGTGTAAATGAATGTATGTCCACCAAAGTCAGTCCAAAGTCCATGGAAGTCAAGGGAGTTGGAGTCAGGGAAGCGGTGCTCATTTATACCAGCTGAGAGATGGGAATGACCTAAGGGGCCTTCTAGTCCATCTCAGACTGCCACATGACCCAGTCGAGTTGTGAATGGTGAAGCAGTGGGACTTCCACCATTTCCTACACCCTCATCTATCCTGCCAATAAGGAGTGATTCGTGATATCCAACATATCCTTTGCCCCAATTGCATCCCATTATTCCTATTAGTCCCCCAGCCATTTATCCCTATCAACACTACTTCCTTCTGAAATCCAGCCAATAGTGTCATCCTGCACCATTCTTCGCTTCAGTCCTCACTAATGATCTTCCCTCTCTTTTCTCTCCACATCTTCAGGTTCAAGCCGAAATAAAGAAGTCATGGAGCAGATGGACTTTAGCCCTTGACTTTAAAAGGAAAGCACGAAGTGGGAGCACAACCTATAGTTATGGACCCATGGTCTCCCATACCAGCATCACTAATGTAACCACCAGAGGGGCGCTTGCCCTACATCTCAATACGAGACTTGTACCGGGTGCCGTCAACGGACACCGAAATTTGCCAGGCTACGTCAAAAATGGCTCAATTTCCGAAAACTCCATGCCTTCTTCTGGGCCAGAGCAGTACAACAAAGAGGAGGAGTACCTGAACGGCTCTGGACTCTATGATGGAGACAGACCCACAGTCCTTGTTGAAGAAGAAAGAGAGACAGTGATGTAAAGAAAGAAGAAGAAGAAGTTTCCCGGAGAGCATTTAGTGGGCAAAAGAATGCCAGGCCGTTCATCGGATGCCAAAGGTTTTCATACAGTTTCTCTGTTCTGTGGAACAAGAGGTCAAGTTATATGGGAAAAGTGTACCACAGATGTGGCCAGCTGTTGATCACACACATTTACTCAGTGGTCTAGTTTCCAAGGTGTTAATGAAGGCAGAGCTCTCCAGACCCATTGAGCCTTGTGACCTGTTGAACAACGGGGATATTCAGAGTTTACAAGGGGATGTACAAATGGTACTCTGTACTTTCGCCTCTTGGAGAGTGTCCGTAGCACAAAGGTGCAGGGAATTCAACCAAGTGAAACGAGACAGTCTGGTGAGGAATGTGACACGCCATTTTCTTTCAGTGGTGCAACCTGCCCGGGGTGTTGCCATCGGTGCTTGGTTTGGTCTGGTTTTCTCATTCATTGTAAAGAAGTCAATCCATCCTACAATCACCCACACCAGACGAGCCGAGTCCCACGGCTCATGTCTGCCAGTTCAAGAACATAGAACGGACTGCTCTGGTGATTGATAGTTTTGCTCCTTTATTATAAAACCCCTGGGGTCACTCTGTGCACGTTCCCTCTCGAAGCGACCTTACTTCTGATTCCTTGCTGATGCAGCATGCTTTTGTGGTAAATGACTCACAGCTACTGGATGCTAGTGCATAATGGGCTTCCCATTCTCCCACCAGAGCCCAAGTAACAAAAGTAAAATGCAAGTATCAGAATGTAACGTGTTAGCTGGTCCAAATCTTAGTATTAGAAAGAGGCCCATTCTGTCTGCTTCTAAGTGGGTTGAGATGGAAAAGAAAGTTTGTGGATGCTTTGGCGTGTGTGTGTGTGTGTATGCATGTGTAAAGCCAACTCAAACCTTTTTTCTTGTTCTTTTTTGAATTTCAGGGAAATTGACTTTTTTTTTTTAAATCTTTAAATTATTTTTCGTTCTCACCTCTGCATTTCCTGGTTCCTGTTGGGTCTGAGAGAGACTGGTCTAGCAGTATTCCCATCTCAACCAGGGGCAGGAATGAACTGGAGTTGGACGAGACAGCCTGTTCTCATGAGATGTGCAGGCCAGTTTTGCCGAGCCAAGACGTTGAGATAAGTTTGGAATTCCAGACTTCTGGGTGCATTGCTGAACTGCCAGACTTTTTGTGGTTTGACCATCAATAATACACGCATGCAGGGGTGGGCCAGATCCTCCGCTGGCAGAAATGGTTGTATGGTCATAGCGCCACTGAGGTAATTGACACTACCTATTGAGACTGAGTGTCCGGACGCCACAGTGATTGGCCAGAAAGGGATCGGGGAATATTTTCCCAACCTACAATTTCTCTTGCTGGTGGATTCTGCTGATGTCCTGCAGTCACCATGGAAATAGGTGGTGTTCATGTTCTAGTACATGTGGTACTTTTATCTGACATACCTGACATGTAGTAAAATCTAGGGGCTAGACCCTTGGCTGCTGAAAATTGACAGCCCTCTCTTGAAGCCATTTCACACCAGCTGAGCTGATTGCCCTATATCTCTGTAGTTGTCTGAGCACGATTTAGAGCCACAAGGGGATAAGGACAGATCTCCCATTTGAGCGTGTGCTTCTGCAGAGCCTCTCAGGGGGGAAATCTGGCTGTGGCAGGTGAAATTCCTTCTTGGGATCCCAATGCTGTGGTTTCAGAGCCTTGGTCCAGCCTGTAGGAGTACATTTTGGAAGTGCTTCTAGTACGTGAATCATTTTGACCCCATATATAGGCATCACCTGGCTGCAGTCAAAACATAGTCAGACTGAGGTGTCGTGGCTGGATGCCATGATCCTTTGGGGACCCCAGCACGTGCCTATCAAATAATCAACTCTCTGTCGCAGCTGAGCTGGTGAAGCCCGCTGACTGGTGGCTCAGATATCCATGCCGCCAGAGATGGACTAATGAATCCACTGCTCCTCTCAGGGTTTACGGCCTTCATTTCCAAAGCTCCGATCCTGACGGAGTCTGGTGAGGCTCTGGGCAGAGCAGCCGGTACCTTGACACCACCTCTAGTGTCCTGTACCTGCCTTTGCACAACCTCTCCGGTTAAAGCCTCATCCAAAGCCCAACCAAGTCCATGGAGAGACTCCCTTTCACATCAAAGAGTTTCAGATCGGAACCTGGGATTGGGATTGCAGTGACCAAGAGGTCGCCCCCCTCTGAGGCTCTGAAGGAACTGCACCCCATCGCAATTACAGATAAGGCAGATGTTGGAAGATGACGCTATTTATTTTTGATGTTTGTTTTTGTTTTGTGTTGTTAGAATAAGTCCAAATATTCTTAGCAATTTACCACCAAATGGCAGCTATTGAAATGTCAGGTCTCCAAAGGGTGAATCAGTTTAGTTGTGGGGTTTTTTTATAATACCGTGCAGGAATTAAGAAATTTTGCAAGGAAAAACGGAGGGGACTGAGTGAAAATCTGGGAGCAGGAGCAAAGCAGCATTGCAGAAATCTGGGTCAGCCTGAAGCACTCACTGCTTGCAATTTAGACATAGATGCTGGCATAGCCTCTGGAGGGAATTGGAGGGAGAGGAAGTTATTGCCAATCAGCTGTCAAAATGCGTACACTTGAGTTATTTAGCATCCCGTTCAGCTGAGCTGCTGATGTGTAAATCCAATTCAAGAGAGAGATGTGTTGAGTGTGCTGCCTCTGGCTTTCCAACCCTTGCATGGACCCTTTAAGTCTCCTTCCCCCACCCCCGCCCTCTCCAATCCCCAATGGACATGTGTTTTGCTTCAAACCTACTAAGTGGACACTTGACCCTCGTGACTGTATCACTCAAAGAAAGAAATTACTTAGCAACGTTTCCTCACTGGTGATTCATTATTTCCCTGTGTTTGCTGAAGACAGCTTGAGATTAATAACGTGTTTGTAAATCATTTAGCAAAGTTCAAACAATTAACAAGAGCCATGAAATTATTTATTTATGAAGGCAACATGTATAATAAATAAATGTAAATTTGTCACTGGATTTAATGACTAGAATCTGCTGTCAGTTGCTAAACATGACCAAAAATTACATATAGAATGGAGGAGAGAAGGGAAATCTAATCTTGATCATTTCCAACCCAAATTGTATGTAACGAAAAGTAATTTTTTCCCTTTGAGTGTTCATATGCATGAATAGAGTTGCATGTAAGAAATAAGAGCATAAAAAGTGGAATTTGTCTGGTTTAAAGGCAAATCGTACTGCATTGTTGTTGAATCCTATTCAAATCCTACCTGTGCTGAAAGCAAGTGTTGCAGAGAATTGAGGGTGGAGTATATAGGGCCTGGCCCAATGATGAATGAAGTCAGTGGAAGCCTCAGTGGGCTTTGGATGGGGCCTATAGTATCTTGCAAAGGGGAAGGGGGGAAGGAGCCTCCAAAATTGGAAGCTGTGAATCACTTTGGAGAGACAACATTTGGATTATGAGCTAAATTCATCCTTGGTGCATGGTTGCAATGAGGGTGTGAATTTGAGTCCACCCAAATGGGCTGATAATCTGGTGAAAAGGCTTGTTCTTCTCTGGTGCTTTTGGTGACTACCACTAGCACCATAATAGCCTTCCGTGCACTCGCAGCATGTCTAGTTTGGGTCAGATACTAGTACAAGGGGGAAAATACCTCGTGCTTCAGAACCACAAAAAGGGAAATAAGTTTGTCTAAAGTTCAATTCCAGGAAGGTCCCAAGGGGGGGACAGTTGTCCTCATTTTTATCTGAGCCAGCTTGCACTCCTCCCTGATGTCTATTCTGTGATGTCTTATTTGCCATCTTATCCAGGTAGAAAAATGATCTGCAGCGTTGAACCTCTTCAAGGTTCTCTTCAATCTCGTGTCCAGAAGTTTTGCTCTTCTGTTTCCGTCTGGCTACCCACTCACTGCCTTCCCATCAATGGCCATGCAATCTACTTATCTTCTTGAGTTCTCTACTGTTTAATCTACCTCCTCTCTGAAATACACAGAGCTGTTGCTCTTCTCCTTTATTGTGATTCTTTAGGAGATAGAAGATGTGTTCTATGGGGGGAATCCCCTATCGTCTCTGCTTTGTGTGTTTCTGTTTGCAGGCCACATAGAAATGTGTTTCATCTTTGTTCCTGAGCGATGGCATTTTTTTTTCACTATTCTTCAACTTTGTCCCTTCTCGTCTTCCTGGAGTTCTGACTTTTTTAGAGCCAGATCTTGCAGTCCTTACACAGTCTGTTCTTCGGGCCAGTTTTTGCTAGATGGAATGCTGATGGATGCTGATGGAAACTGGAATTTCAAAATATTGGCAACAATTTTAATTTTTAAAAAAATTGGGGGAAAAGTGTAATGATATTTTTGTAAAAATAGTAAACATGGTAAACATGGTATTGTGTTGGTGTTTGACCAGCTTTAGAGATGACTGAAATAATTCAAAATTTGGAAGTTTCAAAATTGGAGGGGGGGGGAAAGAAATGTCTTTGTGGGTTCTTTTACCCAGCTGTAGCTTCTGATACCTTTACTCACATTCAGTAATTAATACCTTACTCCATTGACTCAGTCAGTGGCTTCAATCAATACTACTCAGCAAGAGTAAATGGGTCATTCTGGCCTTTACCTAGGCAAAACGCCCATTCAGAACAAATGGAAGTTTCTCCTGAGTAAGCAATGTGTGAAAACAGGGCAAGCATTGTATGAGTCAGCCCTTAGAGATTATGTTGGAATAATTTGTGACGCCGTCTCATGCACAACTCTGCCCTCTCCTGGGAGGAATGCTTATGAGTTTCACATCTGGTTGCCCCTGTAGCTTGTTGAGAAGAAGCCCGTACTTTGGAATGAAAAGGTAGGAGGTGTATTCCCATTGCTGCAGTTTAGCTCCTGACCTAGGTGTTTCCGTGTGTGTTGCAGTCATGGATTCTGGAGGTTCTTGCACAGTTCTGTGAACTTAGCCCTATGTCACCTCTTTTTTGTCCACCTGGAGAAAGCAAGGTTTTCCCCTCCATCAAGTTGCAGTCTCTAGTGCATTATATGAAGACCATGTTTCCATTCACCTGGCATCTCTTTCAGGATGGCCTGATGGTGCCCGGAGAACTGAAACTAGATGCCAGGAAGTATTGGGAAGGAGAGCTTATAAATTATTTGGAGCCTGATTCTCCATGGTCTGGTGCTTTGCGTCATCTTTGATACCAGTGCTAAGTTACTGTAAAGAGAATAAGACCTCAGAAGTACATGCTAACTCTGAAAACTGAGGGGGATGTCCTCCTCAGTAGACGGAATAAAGCCAAGAGAGGTTTAAAAAAATTAACATGATTAATTTTTATTTCCTCTGAACTGCCAATTCTCTAAGCAAACCCAGAACCAAAACCATCTCTTCTGCATCTCCTCTTCTGAGTCATGTGACATCTGAGTTCTGATGGAGGCTAATGAAAATCAGAGCAGTCTCTTCCAGTTTAAAATATTTTGTGGGGAGCCAGAGGGCTTCAGTGTCCGTCTCTTGGACTTCAAATCCTCTGTAAGTGGGGACACCAACCTGCCATCTGCCACTTGCAATGGCCTGGCAGGTAGGTAAAACATTTCTTATGAAGCTGGCTTAGGTCTTCACCATCCCCATTCTATCCAACCGCACTTGCTGGGTGAGAGATTGTATTGCACCAATGGCATGTCTTGGAGACTAGACATTCCTACATGAGGCTTGTGCTGGAACTGTACTGCCATTTCCTTTCTTTAATGTTGCTGTTATTTCTGAGGCTTGCCACGTTGTACAGAGTGAGTGGAGGATGCCCACAAAATCCCCGTCCATCTACCGATCTTGTAAAGCTTCTACAAACCAGAGTGGGGTTTGTAGCCCGTTCCTCTGGACGCAATGAATTTGCATCCATTCCTCTGTCTTGGAATGAGAAATGTGTTACATTGTGACAGTACCGAGTTTGCAAAAGACCCTATAAATAGTTTTTTTGTAGGAACGCCCACGGCCTTTTGGTGTGCCTGGAAAACATGATGGTTCATAAATTGCAGGAATAAAAGGAAAGAGCACACCCATCCCTACTCAGCGATGGCAGCTTTTAAATTGTTGCCCAGGAAATTAAAAGGTCAGACCTACTGGATGGCAAGAATGGTTGCCCTGGAAGAACATCCTGTTTCCAAAACAGCAAATCCTGCCATCTTTAGAAAAGTTTGCTGGCCCATCACCGTGCCATGCGAGCTACTTTCTGCCCGCCCTCCAAATCAAAAGTAGAAGTTAGGTTGTCAGGTGGAGCTGTTAGCTAAGGCTGCAGCAGAAAAGGAAATCATGGCTGAGTTGCGATGAACCCACGTGGCAGAACATGGGAGGCCAAACAGCTCATCTGCATCGATTCATAAAATCCCGGTGAGAGACACACAAGCCTGGCTTAGACTGTGGCTTCATCAGCAAGAGACAAGACGCTTGGCTTCTCTTTTCCCTTAGTGGACATTTGCCTAAAAGGTCTGAGAGGCAAGTCTGGTCTCAGTGGCCCATTGGATCCTTGTGGTCTCCACTGGAAATACCAAAAAGGCCAGTGAGCATCGGGTTGGACGGAGATACTTGTCCATTAAGCATTTGACTGAGACCACCAACTCCATTTCACGGGGAGCAACTTCTGGACCCAACGCAACCCATAAGAATTTCTCTCCCAATTTGATTAGCAACAGCAACCTCGAGACACAAGTCCTAGTCACTGACATTGGTAATGGGTTGCAATTGACTGCTCACCGCCAGATTAATTAACTTTACAAGCATCTATTAAAAGCCAATGATATCAAAGGCGTCTCCTAATCAGGTGACCTTAGATAGAAAACACTGCTAAATACCGCCACTAACTGATTCTCGGGATAGAGGGCTACAGGTTCAACTGGCTCAGAGATTTTAGAGGTTAGTTTTTCATGCAGTCATATTTTTATCTGGACTCAGATTCATGCTTTGGCAGGAAGCCAATTCCACAGCTTTAATACAAAGCCAATCTAGAGCATCTGAAAGGAGACATAATGGTCTTAATTCAGCATGGCAGGACTCCAAATTCCGATCGATTCCTGTGAAGTGACATCAGTGAAAAATGGAAGTAGCACAGTGCCAGGGCAGGCTCTTCTTTTTGGAAGGGTGAATGTATTAGGCAAATGCTGTTCTCAGGGACAGATAGCAATTAAACGCTTGTTTTCATTGAGCCAGGCTTAGAAGTAATTATGTATTTATTTCATCAGGTTATTTTCAGCGTCGTTCTTACTGTGACTTCTGCACAGTGCCTGGCTGGCGGATCTTTTCTGGGCAGAAGGGAGTTCGCAGCAGTGGATGGACTAGAAGGAATAAATTGAGTCGATTGGCCATTCCTAATCGGTCGCCAGGGGAAGACAGTTAGAAAAAGGCCTGAGTCTGACCTCCCAGCCGCTGTTGTAGGCCAGGAGTAACTCCCCTGAAGTCATGGAATTACACCAGTAAAATACCATGTAAAAGAGATCAGGATCAAGTCCTGTGCCTGGAGCTTTTGTGGAATTCTGTTTCGTGCTGCTAAAACCATTGAGTCTCTTCCCACCTATGGAAAGGCTCTGCAAATAATTAGGGAATTGGCCAAGCCGCTTTAAGATTTCTAGGTAGGTGGGACCCCCTTGCTCTGTGATAACTGGGTCTGCTGATTTTTTTTTTAAATAAGAAGAAACAGTACCGGCCTCTTGCATTTTTATCGGTGCCAAAGCCAGTGCCTTTAAGAACATAGCGGAACAAATTCAGCCCTAATTAAGCATGCAGTCTCATTTTCTGAGGCTGCATGAGATTAGACATCAGCTCCAAACCTGACTCTTCGTAGCTTGAGGAAATATGAGCAAGTGAAAATGCCACAACGAGTAAAGTTTAGACAAGCATCCACTTAAATGAGCAGCATCAGTGACCAGAGAGCATTATAATTCTGGCACTCGTTCTGGAGAACATCTCTATACACCATTTATGCAAGCGCCTGACTTTAAGCATGTGCTTAAACGTTGTTGTGAACAGAGCTAGGACTTTAGCACACGAGTGAGTTCTCTTCTGAACAGAGGGCACCCGGGGAGATCAAATGGCTTCTTCAACAATATCTGCTCTTCTTTCTCTTTCCTGTCTCCACAAAGGCAGATGTCACTTTTTTCAACCTTCCTTTCTCTTCTCCAGTGCAGATAAGAAAGCCGTACCTTGCAGTGGTCTGACACAAGAGTGGGATCCAGGCATGCTTCTTGCTCTCACATTTAAACCTCCCCTCCCACTGAGCGCCGGTGACCGCTTACCCCTCCACCTCTCAGGGACTGCGTGACGGTCAATAATTTAGGGCCAGATTCTCAGCTGGTGCCACTCCGCATAGTTGCACCGGAGTCAATTTCAGATGAAATCCTGGCCCCCCTGAATTCAAAGGAGCAGGATTTCATGCTTTTGTTTTTGAAGAGGCTCAGTATTATCATTCAAATGAACAATCTCCCTAATCTTGAATAAATGGTTTTGCTCCTGTCCGTTGGTTTTCTGTATAAGGGGGCCCACCTCCTCAGAAATGAAGACAGACAATGACCATCTGAGAGATCTAGTAAAATAAGCTTAGAGAAGGCATGGACTCGCCAGGCAAAGCATCCCTTGTGCACCTAAAACAGAAGGGGAGAAAAAATGACTTCACTGGGAAACCAGCTGCTATTTAAACCGGAGCATGAGACGTGCGTTCTTCTAAACAGCATGCCAGGCTTTCCGTGCCAGAATTTGTCTGCAACCTTTTTTAGCCATTTGGTACCGAGGTACGCCTTCGAGGGGGTATGGGGAGGCTAATAAGAGGCCACCTCAGTAGCAAATGAGCGATGTTTCAGGTGACGGGGTGCGTGCATGGAGGACTGGGAAGCCAGAAGTGTGTGGTGAGATGCGAGTCATTTAGTAGTTTAGTTCCCCCAGTGAGGGTCCTAACAGAGGGAAAGAATAGCACCGTGGGCCAAATCTGCAGCTGGCATAAATCAGCATGGCCCCATTGACTTGGGGTTATCAGGTCCTGCCAGCTGAGGATCTGGGCTCATGGATGTGTGCACACGGGCGAAGCGACAGCAGGAATGCAGCTGCCTGGGCAGTTCGCGCTGGCCCCAGTCTACTGAAGCACCATGCCATTTGCTCATCCTTCTGGTGAGCTGGGCAAAATGCTACTCTGCAGCGACTCCATGCCAAGTCAGCAGCGGTGGTGGCCCCCAGCGACCGGATATGGGCGCTAGAGGGAGGCTCCTGATTCCCATAAACCTGCAACGTCCTCCTCCAGCAGGGCAGCTCTCAAAATGCTGCCTCTTTTTTTCTGCTCAGAGCAAGAGGGGAAAGGGCAGGAACACATGGGCGTTGGCCCAGGAGCTCTTGTATTTTGTGTTATTTTTTAAGCTCACATTTCACGACGGAGGGGAAAATAATAAAGGGCAAAACTGTGATTTATTTCTGTGCACTCTTGAGATGCAGCATTGTGATGTCTTCAGTGATGCGTATGGTTTACATTCCTCCACCTTTACTTTTCTGTATGGACCAAAATCACGAAAGGAAAATGAAAAAACCACAGGTGTATGTAAAAAAAAAAAGGGAATTAAAATAAAAAGAAAGCTTTATTGATTGTGTGAACATTAAGGATCTTTGTTTGTGTGCCTCTCTCTCTACAAACCCTTAAGACACTTGTATTTTCCAGCCTGCCAGTTCAGGGGACTCTTGGTTGGACCAATGCTACATATTCCATCTGCCTGAATGTGCACGCAAGACAAGAAACTACGGTCCAGATTCTCCAGGTGGTGTAAATCCGTGGTGTTCCACTGACTTCAATGCTAATTTACACCCGCTAAGAATTGGACCCTGCATGCATGTGTGAAGACATTTCACATGATGCACCACTGAGTTTTGCGTAGGAGCAAGTGTTGTTGGAGAAAACAGTTCCCTCGCTGTTTAATGACATGCCCTGTGTGCTGGTTGGCCGTAGCGCTCCACCCCAGAAGTGGCTGCATGTCAGTAATGCTTTCAGAATGATAATTGCTATGCTAAAACTCCTGAAGTCTTTAGTCAGGCTAAACTGACGTTGATTTCAGTGGGAGGCGTGGGCCCTGGGCTTTCCTGAAAAAAACAGGTCACTTATTTAGGTGGCTATGCATGGAATGATTGGCTTGATTTTCAAAAGTCCTCTGTTCCCACAGCTCCCAGCAGTGGCGGGGACGGGGACATTTTTGATCAAGAATGCTTGGCCAAACCCTTGCTTCTACGCAAAGCTCCCCAGCATTTTCCGTGTCCACACTGAGCAGAGACAGGACCCCACCCAGTTAGTTAGTTAGGTGCCTAAAGATGGATTTTATGAAGTGCTGGGTTCTGGTCCCTGCCAAAAGGAGGTTAGATACTATACAGCCCAGTGGTCTGGTCCAATATAAGCATGAGCTAACATACTACAGAGGAGAGCTAGCTTTGCTCAGTAAGTGTCCATGCTTGCAAGGACCTTTGGAGTCACATTGGAAGACCTAGCTTGCTCTACGTTTCCATGAGAAAACCACTTCCACTCAGTGGAAGAATCCACAATGCTGCACAGTTCAGCCTGCTGGGCAGCAGAACAATCCCCCATTCCCCCTGGCAACCTGCCCCACACGTACCCTGAGAGGGGCTGGGAAGCAGGAGCCAGAAAGGCAGTGAGGCGCCTATGTATGTTTGAGGGTTTGGACCCAAGCAATTTCCATTGACTTAAATGGAGCTGGGGGACGCGCGGCATCGCGCGGGAGCCAGGCCCTGAATTCCCACGGGCACAGGCAATGGCTGGTGGAAATGGACAGACCCAAGGAGAAGCAGCGAGGTTGCAGTAATAGGCTGAAACAAGGCGATCACCCCTTCCCTTCCCACCGCGTGCCCTGCCACCTAGCAGTGCCTCCTGCTACCATTCTTCTCCTAATGTGGCCGCAGTGTCTATTTTGAAAGATGCACTCAGACCACCCGATATTCGTATGCTATCAATATCCTATAGGGCTTCTCTTTCCAGGCAGAGCTATGCCAGGCCTCCATTAAGCCAGGCGTGAACAATGCAGAATCGCTTCTCTGGAACGCTCCAAAAGCGTAGTGTAAAATAGCTAACTTGAGCTTAGCAAATGCTCTGCTACGTGAGTCATGAACACAAACACAGCAGAATCCAATGGACGGGGATGTCCCGCTTCACAGGCCTTTGACCCACTTCACTGGAACGCCTGCTCATCAAGCGGCGTCCCTTTGGTACCCAAAATGTTGTGCCGTCCTTCCCTCCCACCTAATGTCTGCAGAGATAATTGTTCTGCAGGTTCATCCTCAGATGGTTGTATTTGTATTTGTATTGTGGAAATCCCAGAGACCCCCCAGTTGAGATCAGGGCCCCATTGTGCAAGGTGCTGTACAAACACATAGCAGTGGCGTACCATGGATCTCCGGCGCCTGGGGGGGCCAAGCCTGCATTTCAAAGACATAGGGTAGCAATAAAAGCAAGTGCCTCCCCCCCCCCCTTTTATTTTTGGCATACTAAACCATAATCTCAGCTCACCATCTGCCCTGCTGACTGAAGGTTCCCAAACATTTGTGTTTTCACTCTCAGTAGAAATGCGCCGTGAAGCGTTTTTCCATTTCTCTGCACTCCATTTGCCTGGCCACCATAGAGATTAACGAGTAATATTAGCTCCCCAAGTACCGTCGGATGGCCAGGGAAAGTTGAGCTCTTCCGTAGCCAGCCAACCTTTGTGAAATTGAAAAAAAATAAAAATAAACCCACTTTGGAACCGATATCCCTTGGAAAAGTGAGGGATTTATGTCTGCCAAAAGCAAACAGCTGCCTTTTATATCTACTACCATATAAATTCTATGTAGGAGAAGCCCTGGATGTAGCAATCCTGGATTAATTATCTGAGGCGGCAGGTGTATCCCAAATTACTTTACGACTGGCATGTGTGGAGATCACTCATCAGCCGGGAAAATGCGGCTACCTATGGAGTGGAACATTGTAGTAATTCTCCGCCAGGAACGCTAGTCAGCTCATCTATCTTAGGTATTTAGAGGGACCCCACCGCCATTGTATCTGAGCACCTCACAATCAGGGATGGGGAGAAGTGCTAGCATCCCCATTTTATAGATGGGGACCAGAGAAACTGAGGCCCGGATCACCAAAGGTATTTAGTGGGGAGGTTAAGAGACCAGGCTCCAGCCCACGTCTGAATGTTTATTTTTAGCCCCAAACCCCAGTCAATTGAGCTGGGCTCTGAGACTCGGCGCCACAGGGGGGTTTTTTTATTGCAATGTCGACACACATTATGTGACTTGCCTTGGGTCACACAGGCAGCCAGTAGCAGAGCAAGGAGGCAACCCCAGTCCTCACAAAGTTCTACGCTAGTGGCCCACTGGCCCACCCTTCCTCTTAAGGGATCATTTTAGAAGACATGAAGAATAACCATCCCCAGCTGCAACTGTGACCAACTTCTTCAACTCAACTGGCTTACGTAGAGGTAGGCTGGCTGCAAGAAAGGGATCGGTTCATAAACCCTTTGCGGCATGCCAAAAATGAATAAAATATTGGCTCGTGAGGCAGAGAACGGCCAGCTAATCTAATGCCAGCCAGGATTTCACACTTCCCTGGGAGGGAGAAGCCCCATAGCCACTTGTTTGGGAATGAATCATAGAATCCTAGCAGATGAGGGTCGGAAGGGCCCCCAGGAGGTCATCAAGTCCTAGCCCCTGCACAAAGCAGGACCAACCCCAACTAGATCATCCCAGCCAGGGCTTTGTCAAGCCGGGCCTTAAAAACCTCTAAGGATGGAGTAAAGAATAGTCTTTACTCCAGGATAACCACACCAATTAAATGCAACCAAAGGGCAGAACGATAGCATTTATTATAGATGGGAAAAGACTGGATCACAGGTTAGGGTGCCAGCCAGAACGCATCAACTGTCTGTTTTGAAACAGACTCCCTGTACGATTGAGGGCTAAGCTACATCAGTCAGGGGTGTGATTAATGACCCACATTGCTGTGCTAGCAAAAGGCCCCAGTGTGGACACAGTTATACCAACTGTGCTTATTTCATTCAGGGGTACTGGAACAACGCTAAATCGACACAGCACAGTGAGTGCTTTGCCAGAACGGTAAACCAGTAAAGTGCTTCTAGTTAGACCTGGCTGGGCCTCTGTGTGCTTTAGTCTCCCCATCTGCAAAATGGGGAAATAGCACTTTTGTATCTCACAGAGCAGTTATGAGGCTAAAAACACCAAATCGTGTGGGAATGGGAGTCCTACAAGTACCTGTGATATCTAGATACATACATGGAATCACAGTCCTCTTTATACAGGAGGCGATTATTAAAGATAACAGCTACAACTGCACCCGCAAATAGGTTTCCACACAGCTTGTGTACCAACCACATCTCTCTTGTTTACCATGGACCCCACCCTGCTCAGAACTCCATACACCACACAGAGACACCTAGTGGCTTAATAATCTACTGCAAGTAAACATATGATTACAGAAAATTTACAAAAACACTCTTTTTTTTGATACAGTGTCATAGAATCATAGAAATGTAGGGCTGGAAGGGACCTTGTGAAGTCATCTAGTCCATCACCCGCTGGTGAGGCAGGACCAAAACTATCCCTTCCAGGTGTTTATACAAACTGTCTCTTCCATGTGAATCACAGAACAAAGAGCACTGAAGAGTCTAGTAACAAAATTACAAAAGAGAATAGCGGGAGAGTTACATTAGGGGAGAGAAAGGTGTTGGTTTCAGACAGGGAAAGAGGCAGGCAGCCAGCAGGATACCAGAAGGCTAGTTTTCATAAAGAAGAAGCTGCAGAAGACAAAGCTTTTGACTTACCAGTGGTGAAATTGTTACTACTCCGCTCCATGCCTCAGTTTCCCCGTCTCGAAAACAGACACAACAATACTCACTGCCTGGTGAGAAATTGCGAGGATAAGATTATGAGGTGTTCTACTGGGAAGCCAGCCTTCTACAAAGGCCACTGGATTTATCTAAGGTAAGAAAAGACAGAAACTAGTGGTGCAAGGGGTTGTATTTAATACGTTGAGCAAGGGCTAGATTGTGTGGTTAGACACAGCCCTGAGCAAGAACTGGTGTGGTAGCTGCCGTGTGACTCAGTCACCCTGCTGACACACAATTCCTCACCTGCTTCTTCCTTGCTCCCACAGGGGGTTTACATACCACCAGCAGATATCAGCAACAAATTACAGCATCCCATTGGACAGGCTCAGACAGTTTGTCCAATGAGTGGCGGTGAAGCCAAAGCCCGGCCCTTACCCTGCCCACCTGTACCAGGCGGGAGTAAGTGGTTGAGTAGCTTCACTTAACTCCTGTGCGCCCGAACCCAAGGTCCTGGCCCCACCCCTCAGCCCTCTATATTTAGCAGGCTCCGCCTCACTTCTGAGGGAGTGACCAATCGTGTATCAGTGGGCGGGCTCCTTCAGAGGTCCTGCCTCCTCGCTGGAGGACAAATAGTCCAACCCTGAGGTAGGGTGAGCCAGCTCAGAGGTGTACGGGGAAACTTGTATGAGCACGCGATCCAAGCCACCGCTGAACTCTTCCTGACTTTTGTGCAGCTGCCTGGCAATAAACCCAGCCAGGGGTAAGGAAAAGAGAGGCCGTGGCAAGTGCGGCGAAGGGAGAGCAAGAGTTACATCGCGCGAGACATCATCAGGGGAGGCCCGGACATGTTACACAACAGAGCTGAGATCAGCGAAGCCAGAGAACCCCCCAGAGGGCACAAGATGGAATAAATTAGACTGAGAGATGCGTCATCGGGACCGTGAGCCGGGAGGGCCCCTCTGAAATACCAAACGTCCTATCTGAACGTCCGGCTAAAACCGACCGACCGACTGTTTAAATCAAACACACCAGGGCCAGAGCCTGAGCGGGGTCAATCAGTGTAGGGCCCCTGCAGTCGTGGCCGCTGATTTATACCAGGTGAGGCACTGGGTCCAAAGAGCCAAGAGTCTCAAGCATGAGGACACGGCTGAGTTATTGAGGACAAAGGACAGAGCTTCAGCTGGCGTAAAAGTGGGGGCTGTGCCATTGAGTCAGTGGAATCGCTCCCATTTACCAGGGAGCTGGCCCAAGGTTTTCTGCGCATATGGACATGCCCTGG
The DNA here is from genome assembly GCF_026122565.2 of Emydura macquarii macquarii. NCBI lineage: Eukaryota > Metazoa > Chordata > Testudines > Chelidae > Emydura > Emydura macquarii. The sequence goes on from NW_027133217.1 coordinate 5,875,956, forward strand.
GTGTTTGTTATCACTGATGTGGGAGGCCGGAAGGCAGAGAAAGAACATCCGCGCTGAACATGACCGTGTATAAAGCTTTTCTGGCATGTGGCAGTGGGCCTTAAATGCCATAAAGGGAAAGCGTGGGGAAGACAAGCTAACTGGAAGCACTAACGACCTCCCAGCGTGCTGATGAGACGCAGGATGGTTCAGTAGGGAGAGAGCCATGGGAGATCCAGCTTCCAGACCTGCTCTGCCGCAAACATCCTGTGTGGCCCTGGGCCAGTCCCTTAGCTTTGCTGTATCTCAGATCTGCATGGGAGGTGTTCAAACGTTCAGAGACCTCCCATCAATATCTGAACACAGATCTGATACTGTGACAATGCAGGCCAGATCAGTATAATTGCTAGATAGCTAATCTTCTTCCTATTCTGCTGCACTGGACAGCAACCTCATTGGAAAGCCCCGGTGCTGTCTGAGGAAAGAGACTGTGACGCACCGGAAATTCCCCTCCAGATTCCTACCCGAGGGCCTGCACCTCCACAGCCTCCTGCCTTGTGTTGTCACTACACCCCTGTAAGTGTAACACGCCACCCCAGCATGTGCGTCTGCACCCCCTTCCAGGATATGAGCCACCAGAGGATAACAACCTACTACTGCTGTTGGGTAGTGCAGTTATTCATTTAGCTCACTTGCTCTGGGCTGCATTGTTGAAGATCCCAGCTTCAAACCCGGCCAGTGACCCATGTGCAGGAATGAGCTGTTACTCAAGCTAAGAAGAATCAGGCTCCAGGGCATCAGAATGATAGAAGAAACCAAACACAGAATAATGCATCCCGGGTTTTACATTGAGCCCAGTGCACCCTGGGAGGACCCTTAGTCATAGAATCATAGAGTTGGAAGGGACCTCAGGAGGTGTCTAGTCCAACCCCCTGCTCAAAGCAGGACTAACCTCAGCTAAATCACCCCAGCCAGGGTTTTGTCAAGCCGCAGCTTAAAAACCTCTAAAGATGGAGATTCCACCACCTCTCTAGGTAACCCATTCCAGTGCTTCACCACCCTCCTAGTGAAAAACCTTTTCCTAATGTCCAACCTAGACCTCCCCCCCTGCAACTTGAGACCATTGCTTCTTGTTCTGTCAGTACTACCCAGGCAGCATGGACATGCTCAGTAAAGCTAACTGTTCCAGAGAGGGTAAAATCAAGCCAGATGGGACGTCACTGACCATAGGCGGGAGGATTCCGGAGCCAGAAAACCTCCATGAAGAAGGCCCAGCTACCCACCCGCTCAGGGTCCTATCCTGGGTTGATGAGAATGTGCACCCCTGCCAATTTCACAGCTGGCTGGGCAGCTAGATTTTCTCCATGTACAACCAAGAAGCAGACTCGCAGAAGCAGCAGCCGAGAGAATGGTATAAAGGGTGTGGTGCAACCTTTCTCTGGAGTCTCCTGCAAGGGTGAGGGCTCTCTTGTTCGGCTGGCGGTCTTGTTCACGAGCAATGCGTGAGCAAACTTGGGCCCAGCTTGAAGAGATCCTGGGATGATTTATCGCTGCCCATGGAGATTTATTTGAACCCATAATCTCAGAGTGAGACACAGGTGGAGGGGAAAGGAGCATACAGATGCATCTGAACCAGATCCAAAGGAAGGTGAAACCTCCAACCATTGCTCTAGTGGGGCGGGGGACCCAGAGAAGGATTTGTTTCCATAAACCCTTTTGAAACATTCCAGATGTTTAGAGTTTTGCAGAAACCTGAGCCCTCTCTTTCGAAGACCCTGGATTCTTTCGTCAAGGGAAATGACTTAGAATGCAATGAAAACATGTTTTCCTACCTATGCAGATTAGGATTCCATGGCTTCCTGCCACTAGATAAAAGTTTACCCCCCCAAAAAATAAATAAATAAAAAGTAACTAAATCTACGTTTGGTTGGCTGGATCTCCCAGGACTAGCTCTGTGGCTACGCTCTTTGGCTTCATATCTTTTTTACCGGAGGTGGCTCCCCGGAGTATCTCTTGCTGTCCGTAAAGAGTCAGTGTTCCCAGCTCTCACACTTTTCGCGCGAGCTTCGCAAGATTTGGTGTTTTGTCCCCAGGCCTCAATTCCTACAGTGAGAGAATCCCAGCTTTCGCTGAAAACCAATAGCATATTTTGAAGCCTCCATGGCTGCTCGAAAAAGTGAGCCATATCTCACCCAAAGGGAACTAAAAAGACCCTAAATGTATTTGTTCCCTAAATCTCATGATTTTAGGGGAGTGGTGGCTGATTCACAATTTTTGAACACTTGGGGTTGTCAATACCAAACCAGCTCTCTCGTCTCTTCAGGCTTCATCAACCTTTGCTTCCAGGATACGACCTGTGTGTGGCTCCGGGGACCCATGTGATCCTCCATATAGGAAAGTGGGGCTCTGGACTGCAGGGGCAGATCAGGGAAATGCAGACTGCAGCAGGGTCTGGATACCGGGTCATATGATGTTTGAGCAAAGAGAGTTTAATTGTTAAATACAAGTTCTTGTTATCCTTTGCATGAAAGCAACGTGCTACCTACCTCTCTGTTCAGCTACAGGCCTCTGGACTGTAGAAGGCATCTCTATAGCTATCTTGGTGTCCCCCTTTAAAAAGAGTTCAGGAGTGGGATGAGAGGAAATTGTTGATTTGAGCAGAGGAAAGAAACCAAGTGTAGTGTGTGACAACTGTCAGGGCAAGGGCCCTGGGTGATTGGAGCAGAGTGGTGTAGGAGAGGATTGTGTAATAGTTGTGTCTCTTACCTCTGTCACATGGCTTTGTTACACCATGACAGATCAATGCTCTGCCATGCCTCGCTGGGGCCGAAAATGCTTTTGTGGTGTCCATGCAAGCAGCGAAACCCTTTTCACACCCATTGAGGGCGAGCAAGGGAGACCACATTGCTGACGATGTGTGTCAGCCAGGGTTCCATTTCCTGGCATCGATGGAGCCAGCATTTCCTGAGCCACTCATTCTTTGGACCTTGTTGCTTGGTCGGGCCATCTTTGGACTTCTTCGCTAGATAGCTCAGTACTCCATAAGCCGGCAATACACACCCTCTTAGTACTCCGTAAACCAGCAATACACACCCTCTTAGTACTCCGTAAACCAGCAATACACACCCTCTTAGTACTCCGTAAGCCAGCAATACATACCCTCGTAGTACTCCGTAAGCCGGCAATACACACCCTCTTAGTACTCCATAAGCCAGCAATACACACCCTCTTAGTACTCCATAAGCCAGCAATACACACCCTCTTAGTACTCCGTAAACCAGCAATACACACCCTTGTAGTACGCCGTAAGCCAGCAATACACACCCTTGTAGTACGCCGTAAGCCAGCAATACACACCCTCTTAGTACGCCGTAAGCCAGCAATACACACCCTTGTAGTACGCCATAAGCCAGCAATACACACCCTCTTAGTACGCCGTAAACCAGCAATACACACCCTCTTTCTTGTTCAAGATAAAATGAGGATGATCCAATCTCACACGTCACGGTGCGTTACCCACTTGTCAGAGGGTGTGATGCAGCTCCCTGTCTGCCTTCTCTGTTATAGCCCCCAGCTGCAGGGCCTCTCTCTTCAGTTCAAGCTGTAAAGATGCCTGTTTTTAACTCTGCATGTCTCTAGTTCACAGATTTTAAGGCCAGAAGGGACCATCATGACTATCCTGTCCCCACTCTTCCATAACACAGGCCGTAGAACCTCACCCAGTAATTCTTGCATCCAGCCCATAACTTCTGTCTAGCTGGAGCACAGGTTTTAGAAAGAGATCCCGTCTTGATCTGAAAGCTGCAGGTGATGACGACTCCACCACGTGTCTAGGTAAGTTTTTCACGTGCTTCTTCGTTCTGTAAGAACGCGCCTAGCTGCAGCTTCCAGTCTTTCGGATCTCGTCCTGGGTGCAGGAGCTCACCAGAGGCGCTCTCCAGTTCGTGTCAGTGAAGTTTCGTTCCTTTCCCAGTCACTGGTTTGTTATTTAGTGAACCCCAAGATCGTGACAATCGTATCTTGGTTAAACTAAATAGGCCGAACTCAGTCTCTGGTGTTGGCCAAGATGGTGGCCATCATGTTAGTTTGATGGCCTCAAGGATTAGGAGGAACCTGCCAGCGTCCTGCCCTGAATTGCCACGTTGCCGTTATGGAGAGGGCTCTGGCACGGGAGCTGGAAGCGTGAGGCCAGATTCGCTGGCCTGATCCGAATAGGGCACATTCTACACGCTCGCTGCTAGGTCCTGCCCACACGTCCCCTTTCCTCCTCGTCTTTCTCACTGATGCCCCTCAGCCCGGCCACGGCACGTGAAGACGGGGCAAGTCACCTGTCTCCACTTTAACTCCTTCCACGCCACAGCCAGCCTTAAAGGGACCGTGCGGTCAAATGGAATAAGATCCTGCAAGAGTGTTATTCTCAATCATGACTTTTAAGAGGTTGGACTAGATGAACTCCTGAGGTCCCATCCAATCATAATCTGCTATGAAACAAACCAACTTCATGGTTTGTCTCCCCACCTTCCCTGATCCCCGCAGCCCCTTTCTCCTACCACATTGCTGGGGATAAGGGTCCAGTGCTGTGGATTTAAAACACCTTTTCTGCAGGCCTCCCGTGTTATCTAGGGCTCCCTGTCCCAGCAGGCCATCGGGCCATTGCAAGCTAAGCGAAACAAACCCAAATTGATCTCCTGTGCTGCTTGCAGGTCTCCGTTCTCAATGGTTCCTTTCTCTCCCAGTGCTTCGGCTGCTTAGGGTTGAAGCTGAGGATAGTCTTGAGGCTTTGGGAAGAGCTGATGAATTCAAATTATGTGTTGTAAACAGCCGGAGATGGCTGGAGAACCCAGCTCCCTGCACTCTCAGAGGAAGTCCAAGGAAATAAAATAACCCAAAGAACAAGCTCTGCCCGCCCAGGTCCCCACACTTGTTTCCTCGGTTGACTCTGGCCGTGCTGTAAAATGCAGCCGTTTATTTTACAAGCTGTGGTTTCCCAGACTGAATCTTCCCCGGTGGCTCAGGGACGTGGAGCCAACTGTCCCAGCAGAGCCGAGGAGACCCTGGGCTCCGTTCACACAGCTACGTGAGGGGACTCATGCTCTCTGGGCAGCACGCGTGCCCAGCTGGAAACACCCAAAGCCAGGCACACGCTGGCCTATACCTCCGGTCTCAAACACACGGACACACGGCCGTCCAAGCACAGGCCTCGACCGGCAGTCATTGAAGCATTTGTAGTCACTGGGACACTGACACTTTATTCCACACAGATACCCATGTGCGGAGCCCATTCTTGCCTGCTCACGCATCGTGACATGCCATTGAACTCAGAGCTATGTGCACCGGGGGCCTTGATTCTTCAGCGCAAAATGGGTGCAAAAATCTGACCCCTTGACGGGGAAGCCTTTTAAACCCGCCATGGCCGAAGGAGTCTTGGGTCAGACGCAGCAAATCAGGAGCTGCTTTTGGAAACACTGGGGCTGGGAGGCCATTGATTTCTAGAGCGTTAGGCCAGCAAAGCACTTGGCCTGTTGTGAACAAAACAGGCCTGATTCTTCCCCCTGCCCTCACAGCAGCTACCTTGCATCTTGTGTTATCATTTACGCCTCTGCCAAAGGAGTGCAAAATGCTCCCAGATCAGAGCGGGCCGCTCACCCCAGTGGCGGGTGTTTTGCATCCAAGTGCAACTCGCCTTGCCCAGCTGTAAGCGACGAGGCAAGGTGGCACATCTGGCCTCTTGATCACTGCGGGCTGCTAGAATAAGTCCGCTCACCCCCTGCCTTTAGACCTCGTCCGGGTAACCCGCTGGTCAGTGTGCTTTAATGGGCCTGACGCATGCCTGTGAGCTTGTGACAGCCCCCGTGATGGCCCCCAACTCGCCAGGTCCAGCTACGTAAGCTCCTGCTGCTTTTAGTTCCAGCAGTCCCCAGTTCCATCCCTGTGGCCAGCCAAGATGGCGGGCGCCACACACGCCCTGGGATTATTCCTCATCGTTTGCCAAGTGCCACAGACAGCGGCATCAGCATCCGCAATGCAGGCCTAACCTGGCTGCTTTTACTGCCCATGTCGTCCCGCCTGTCCTGCGCCTGGCCGACGCTAGCCCACCCGCCCCTGTCACTTCCCTGATGCTTGACGAGCAAAGGCAAAGAGTCCTTGGGCAGACACGCCCACACACTCCGCTCCCAAGGACCACGTCCTCCACAGACGTGCAACCAGCCCTGGGGACTGAGATGCAGAGGTCTGACCATCAAGGGACCTCCCCCAGCTAGAAGTCTAGTCACTTCAGAGGCTGCTCTGAGCACATAACGCAGCGCTTCCTATCTAGCTGTGGTACTTATAGGGCCCCCATCTCTGGAGCAGCACCCCACCATCTTTATTTCCCAACCCATGGTGAGGTTGGGCAGTGCTGTTCTCCCCATTGCACAGAGAGGCTAAGTGACTTGCTCAAGGCCACGGGGGCAGGCTGTGGCAGAGCTAGAAATTGATCCCTGTCTTAGGGTAGGGCCCAAAGCGCTGAGATGGCCTTCCTCTTCCTAGGGCGAGCGCAGACTGACAGGTTAGCATCCCACGAGCTCCCGCGACCGGGCTGGGCCCACTGAGTGAGTGACCCCAACTTCTAAGGGCGTGGGCCTGCATTGTGCGTTCCGCCGGGTGTGCTATGCCGGTGGGGAAGAGGCAGCTTACTTCTGGCTCAGGGGTTCAAACTTCTGGCAGGGTCAATGGTTAAGAGATTGAAACCGGGGGGCGCTCATGGCAGCAGCCGAGGAGAAGGGGGGAGCTGTATGGGCAGTGGAAGGAGAGGATCCTCTTAGCTTTTAGAACCAGAGGAGGAGCTGTGTCACCCCCACCAACCCCCCAACACTTATCCTGATCGTAAGCCCTGTGCAGATCCAACCTAGACCTCCGTGTAGGAGGCCGGCAATAGTGGAGAAGGAAGTTTTTCCGCCTCTCACCCCTACACACACACACACACACACACACACACACAGGCTGCTGCTGGAAGAGGCGGGACGCATGGCAGATTGTTCCATCACTGAGGCCACATGCATGAGGCTCAGAAGGGGGCACCAGGGACGTAGGGCGTCTTCCCCAAAAGGAGAGGATGCAGAGATAGAGGGGTCACCCCCCGAGGTCAGGAAACACCAGACGAATGTAAAGGTGGAGTCGGAGGGGCCTACCTAGCCAGCCAGCTAGATATCTGGAGGTTTGCCCGTCACTGTGGTATCTGAGCAGAAGACTAATGAGTTGCCCTGTTGTGATTACTGACCACTGCAGGAAGTGGTGGAGAAAACGGGGGAAAATATAAGCCTTAGCCTCCTGCGAGAAAACGAAATCCACCCACAGGGACCAAACAATCCAAGCCCAGTGAGTAATTTATTAGTAGGCTTTGAAGGATTAACATTTGATCGGTAAATATCAGTGAACGTCAATTTCCCCGTCACACACAATCTGATGAAAAAAATATTTCCCTCCATGATCCCTGAAATTTACAGATCAGCAAAGAAAAAAAATGCTGCTTGAGTACTGATTGGAGTTTGATTTCAGGATGTTTACTTCGTCTATTTTGGCATGCAACGCTGGCAAGTTGTGTTTAAAGGTTATAAAGGTTTAACTTTGTGAAATCAACATCTACTGTCATGAAATAATTATTGTCTGACCCACCCCTCCCCGTTGTTGAGTTTCATAATTTTCCATAACTCTGAAAATTTAAATAGAAAAAATACTTAGTCATAAATATCGATGTTATCCATCAAAATTGCAACAAAATGCTAATCGAATTCTGCCAAGTCTATTTAGTAACAGCTGCACATTGCCCCAAGCTGGTTGTGGGCAGCGTGTTGCGATAATGTTACCACCAGGCTTGTTTTTAGCCCTTGCTCTTTACTCTGAGAATACCGTGCCCGAGAGCCGAACGTGCCTCTGTGAGTCTAGGCTCCCCTATTATGGGAGGCAAAAATGCCCAGCAAGCAGCTGTTTGGAGTCGGCACTGTAGATGAAGCGACCCAGCTGACACGCTGGTAATAAGATTAGAGGGATTCCGCCACTGGGATAATCCACTGGTCATTTTATAGATCCAGTTTCCTAGCCCCTTCTTTCTAGGAAGCATGATCTCGTGGATAAGGCACTGAACCGGGACTCAGGACACCTGGGTTCTATTCCTATGACTAACTGTACAATCTTAAGTAAGTCATCAGAACATTAATCACATCATTTTTTTTCCTCCCATATTTTGTCCTGACTGTTTAGATTGTATGTTCTTTGGGATAGAGACAGTCTGTCATTATGTGAATGTACAGCACCTAGCACAATGGCACCATTTCGGCAGTAATGTAAGACAAATAATGAGCCCCCATCCCCACTGGGACTAAAATTTTGCTGCCTAGACATAATTAAAGACTTTTCCCAGACCTGAAGAAGAGCTCTGTGTAAGCTTGAAAGCTTATCTCTTTCACCAACAAAAGTTGGTCCAATAAAAGATATTACCTCACGCACCGTGTCTCACTAATATCCTAGGGCCAACATGGCTACAACAACACTGCAAACAAATGAAAGCTGCCTGTTACAATTACTATTGTTATGTAAGTGTCAATAATGGAGTCAGCACTGTCCCACCATGAAGACACAAGCGCTGGGTGTCGAACACACCGCCAGTAGAGTGGGTTGGAAAATTATCTTCAGAAATGCCATTTCGACAAAACCAACATTCTTTCACTAAGTCACCACAATTTTGAAAAGTTCAGTTAAAATTTTTTTGAAAAAGCTTCAAAAACGTCAAAACATTCCACATTTTGGAATGAAAAGTTTCAATTTTTTTGTTTGTTTCAAATGGCTTTTCATTTCAAAATTTACATTAGTTTATGTTTAGTTGAAGTTGAAATGAAACATTTTGAATATGTCAAACCAAAATGTTTCTGATGATCATAATTTTCTTTTTTTCCCCAGAATTTCATTTTTCAAACATTTCAAAATTTTGGCTTTTCATCCTGATTTAGGATAATTTTTTTCATCAAAATTTCAACATTTTTCATGGGACAGAAAAGCCACTTTCCAACCTGCCCTTCACTGGGAAGCCAAGAGGATGTGTAACTTTGATCTTTCAGACTAACTCAGAATAAACACAGGTAGGAAGCAAATTGGGGCAAAAGGCGGTGCTACTTTCTTCCAAACTCTGCCCACAAAACAAGCTCCACCCACTAGAAACACCAAAATGAGATTCCACCCACAGTAGATGGTGCAGGTGTTCAAAAACTGATCGTGTGTTCTCTGCTGGACTCTTTGGGCTTTGTTAGCGGTTGGGGCTGCATTCAGTTACACCCCTGAGTCTTGGTGGGGTCCAACGACTGCACAGCTCAGATGCCCTTCTGGGCTCTGATAGACTTCCTGGAATTAACTCCATGATGGAGGGGAAGAAAAAAAGTGGTGATTCTTTCCCAAGCACCACCTACTTGTGATGCCAAAATGAGCTGCTGCTCCTGGTAGATTGTGAAGATCTCCCTAATATGATTCTCTTCCCCTTGTGGCTTTCTTTGATCAGCAGAGAAATAGTTAGCAACGTGGACACTTAAATTCTCATCATTGGGGCCTCTGAGTTAACGCAGAGATGAACGGTGCAGTCCACACCTCTCCAAGCTATTGCTTCAGGCTCTCTGAAAACTCAGGCAGGCATCACTGCATTGGTTCCACTCAAGATCGTCTTCCCAACCTTTATGGCTAGAAACTTACTGTGGGCTTTTTTTTTTTTTTTTTGGTGGTTTCTTTTCTTTTAATGAAAATTGGTAGTTGTGGAGACCAAGACGCCGGCTTAAGGGAGGTGGTGGCACGCTGTACCACCACATAGTACTCCTCGTCCCAAACTGGTGTCTTGCATACAGACTAGCTGACTATTTTATCGTGCTGAGAACTGATCTGCTCCCTGAATCTGGTTGGGAAGAAGTTGGAATCACGTGAGATGAGTGTGAAAGGCCTGAGACATACTCTTATCCAGCGTTGGTAACTGCTGGTCCCTCAACATGTGAGAGTCGATGGTGCCGGCTTCACCGCCTTGTGCCCAGCTATATTTACAGCTGCCCAGATGCTTCACTGGGAGGCCTGTAAAACTTGCTGGAAATGAGCAGCAAGAGCTACACCCAGTTGCCCCCACGAGCAGAAGAGGTGAGGAGGAAATGGGAACTGCTCTCAGAAACGAAACCGTCAACAGAACGGTTAAAATCTGATCATTATTTCTTATTTATATTATGGCAGCACCCAAAATACAGCCACGTAAGAATCTACAACCATGCCACAGTCTCAATAGAGGAGGAGATTGACAAAAGCGATGCAACATACGAACCCACATGTGTATTTCATTTTGTTAGCTATCTGGTCAAACCCTAGCTAACGCTCCACCAGCCTTTAGTGTACGGGCTACGCTGAGGTCTGCAACCGGTCTGTGAAGAGGGGACGGTGCAACAATGGTTCTGCAGGTTCTGTCTGGGATACAGGGCAGGTGGACAAGGTACATACAGTAGGGATTCTTACCTGCAAAAGGAAGGTGGATGAGGTAGATGGAGGGTCTCTGTGGTAGGATGGATGAAGGGGGGTGGTCTTTGGACTGCAAACAGAAAGTCAGGTGCAAGAGCATTGTGGTCATTTACCCACATCGGGAGGTGGACCGGAGGGCTGAGTTTATGGCATATGTGGTAACACCACAGACAGAGTGGGGCAGGGGATAGAGGTATTCTATGGCCACCACCAGATGGGGTAACGTCTGAAGGACAAGGGGGTCACTCCCCAATGGGGAAAGGGTTGAAGATACAGCAGCAGAAATAAGGCCAGTCTTGGAACTGTGTTTGCTGCATTTGGAATGATTTTAACTACAACGTTCTGTTACGATGGTTTTCAAACTCAGTACCTTCAAGTGCTGGATTTCTGAATGCTGTATGTTGGCCCGGTACCGGGGTGATCACTGTATGAACATCTTGGCGTAGCTTAATAGGGGCCGGTCTGGAAGGGAAAAATGGCTCAAGATAGCCACCTCTCAGCAAATACTTCAGCGTTGTTATGGGACAATGCCAGAACTACTGGCTTTGATGGTTTTGCCTCCTCACCAGCCAAGCTGCAGAAGTGGTTTTGACCAGCAAAGAAAAAAGCCTGTGAATACAGAAGAGCTGGGTTTAAACTGGACACACTCTCAAGAGAGAGGCAGTAGTTGTTCGGGAGAATCAGATTGAAACACACAACTCCTCGCTGGGGAGCCTGGAGAAGCTAGGTCTGCCTAGGCTACCCTCAGAGACTGGTAAGACTTTAAGGAAGACGGACATGCATGGAGACTGCTGGTTATTTTAAAATCCTAGTTTCTCTCTAACGCTTTTTTCCTACTGTTACATAAACAATGCTTTGGTTTAAGAAGGCTTTTGGTCACTGACTCCCCCGGGGAAGAACCGCAGGTAACCACACTCGGTCGGATCTGCACGGTGTGAACAGTGGATGCCCAGCGTCCTGTAGCCCCAGACGCAGTCGGAGGACTGGCTTTCATTGCACTGTTAGCTCGAGCGCTAACGCCAGGGTTGCACCTAACCCCATCCCTGTCCACACTCACAAATCTGCAGCATGAGTTAAATGGAGCTTTGAGGCTGAGCTAGCTAGCTCATTCCAGCTGATGCTCACTATAAGTCATAAGTCAAGTCATTAGTTGCTAAACCAGTCGTGCTAATCCCATCGCTCCGTGCTGCTAACCAAATCGCTATGTGGAGCTCGAGAGTCATAGTCAGGGATGATTTAGATAATACTTATTCCTGCCCTGAGTGCAGGGGGCTGGACTAGATGACCTCTCGAAGTCCCTCCTAGTTCTACGATTCAATGTTTTGCAGTGCGAGCGCTCTCCCGCTTGGCCAGCTCAAATGGAATAACTCGAGCGTACTAACGCCTGCAGGGAAGACGAGCCCGAAAAGTGGGACACTGCAAAATTCCACCCCAAGTAAAGACACGAGGGCTGACACCTGAGGGGGTGCACTCAGAGGGGAAGGAGGAGTGCACTTCTGCAGCAAGGCGGCAAAACCATCAAAGCTCGTAGTGCTGGCATTGTCCGAGAACAACGCTGAAGTATTGGCTGAGAGGAGGCTATCTTGAGCTGTTTTTTCCTTCCTGTTTTTTCCAGACCGGCCCCTATTAAGTTATGCCAATGTATTCATACAGCGATCACCCCGGTACCGGCTAGCCCTGAAAATGTGACAAACCTAAACTCTCTTTTAATGAAGGACTTTAGTTAAGAATTTCCTTAGTTTTCACAAACATGAAAAATATACATTTTCTTATCTATATAAGGCTATATGTATTCATATAACTATATCTATAGATATCAGAAAAATATTACAGGACATTTCCACTGCGCCACGCTTCTGAAAGGCAGCGGCATGATTCCCAGCGTCCTGCGTCTCCCATTGCCAGCTCCCCCTTCGGTAATGCTAGCACGTGTGAAAAAATTACAATCCCAGAGGGCTGGGAGGTTATAGTGAGCAACGGGCAGCAGGCAGATCTGCTGCACGCACTGGGCTTGTAGAGCGTGAGCAGGTGCCATTATGCTCACACTTACACAGGTCCAGCATTGGCTTCAGGGGAGTTTCTCCCAGAATTGGGCCCCTTATCTGATAGGTACAGCTTTTTCATAGTGGACAGCAACTGGGGTAGTATCCCTTTTATATATTTTGTTAGCCTTCTCCGGTGTAGGGCCTGATGGGCCGGTTGATGAAATCTAGTTATTCTATGATTACACCTCTCCCATTCTGGAGCAGTGCTTCTACCCCAGTACATCCAGGGAGAACCCTCCCCACATGTTACATTTAAATGGTTAACAGAAGATGTAGTTGTGTGTCTGGACCTCATTGGTCAGTGTGCATTCCAGGTCCCAAATCCAGAGCAGCTCTGAGTCTGTCAGCATGTCAGTTGAGAAATATTAGCTCACACTGCAACAGTTCATGCATCTAGACCCCTGGTTCAATCCCCCACAAGCATGTTTCTGGGATGCTACCTTCCCCCCTTTTAAGTAGGTTAAGTTATGGCGACCCCTAAATTAGGGCATATAAAGAACAGTTGTGATGCCCTTTACTCACACAGTAAAGATAACAACATTTCATTACCCCTGCATCCTAAACCTAGGTGAATTTTAACCCCAAATGGTCAAAATTCATCTCCTTTGCAAAGGAGGTGTGTCTATGCAAACAAGGTCTGCTCCTGAGGTCCTTTTCTCCAGTTCATCACTAGATGGCAGGAGAGAGCTCATGGAATAATTGAGAACAACTGTTAAAGTGTATGTGAGGAAGAGGTGCCCAAGTCCTTGCAAATTTGCTTGTGTCAAAGACAGCACTGGGCCTGTTTGTGTTGTAGCATGAGCCAGACGTACTCCAACTTCTTAGAGTATTAACAGTCTTTTTATTCAAACAACACACATATGACTTGTCACAGCACCACAGACCCACACTTTCCAGCAAGGCACAACACAACCCTGCAACAGCCACTCATTTCCTTGTTATCTACCCTCCTGCTCCCCCTAGTGGCCGGTTTACTATACACATTACAACAGTTCTACTTTTACGTATTTACAACACAACTTACAAACCCAGCGCCAATAATTAGTTATGCCTTTTAAATTGCAAATAATTAAAATGAATAAATAGGCCCGCAGTCCCCGTTACACTGTATAATCTTTTAAATAGGTAGATGGACGTTTGTCCCGTATAGAATGCCTCAATTCGACATCTTTAAGGAGTGATTCCAACCACCAACGTTGAATTTTCAGGAACAACGTTTGGTTCAGACCTGACATTCTGTGGTGTGGTAACTTGAACAGTCTGTCCGTGAGTGCGGTCTGTAACACCTTATATTGTGTCCAGCGGTTGCCCCTCCAGATTTCCAGAAACTGGTCCTGACCCCAGTCGGCATCATCAGGTGGCAATTCCATTGTTGCGGTGCTAACACCTCCAGAGTTAATGCCAATCCTTTTTCTCCGCTGATTCAGTCGCATGTCGGTGCACCAAGCTGTCATCTCCCAGAATTTCCACATAAGAGACTGTTCCTGTAATACCTTGAATGGTAGCTGGCATCCAGTTTGGACCAGGATCAAAAAGAGTTTAGTATAACCAGCTTCTCCAACAGTAAAGCTACGTTTCTTATCATGTTTGTCATGTTACTGCTATTGCTTCTGCTGCTTTTGCTGTATATTTTCCATTAAATATGGATGCATAAGCCTTGTCCTGAGTTACCTTCCCATTAACAACTCTGATCGGGACAGGCTTGTGGTCGACTGTGGTGTTATCCAACAACTAAACAGGTAACAGGATCCTTTCATATCTATAGTACCTCCAGCTATTCGTTAGTACCCTCTTTAAATGGCTGAATTGCCCGTTCCACTAACCCATTTGATGACTGATGGTAAGGTGACGATGTAACACGTTGCTGCGTTGCTTCATAAAGCTATGAAATTCCATGCTAGCAAAAGAACTTCTATTCTCTGATACAAGCATTTCAGGTAAACCATAGCTGCTAAAACTGGGCCTCCATTTTTCTGTGGTGGCTTGGCTCATGGACATATTCGTGGGGATCGACGTCCACCCTCTTGGAATGTGCAGGAATGGTCCAGCGTGATCAGTCTGTGTTCTCCTCCAGGGCCACTCTGGCCACTTCCAAGGATAGGAGGTGTGTGACTCCCTTGGCAGATAGGACAGGATAGTACCTTACTTTCAGTGGAAGTATCCATCCTTGGCCAGCACACATAACTCCAGGCTAACCCTTTCATTTTAGTGGTACCTGGATGTGTCTGATGGAGTTCTTCCGTTATTATTTCCTGTCCTTGCTTTGGACAGAAGACCCGGGCTCCCCATGGTACTCAGCCATCTTGCACAGCAAGTTCCCTGTGTTGCATGCAATAAGGTGTGAGCTGATCAACATCCCCTTAGCACAAACTCTCTAACTCAGTGGTTCCCAACCCAGAGCCCGCGGCTCCCTTCCCGCTAGCTGCAGAAGGGAGTCGCTGCCTAAGAACCTTGCTGAGGCCAAGGGGACGGGAGATCAACACTCCCCTCCCCCTGGCTGTAGCAGGGAACATGGCAAAGCACTCTTCCTGAGTCCCTAGGCGCTGGGGTCCCTGCTGTAGCCAGAGGGAGGGAGAACTGATTTCCCGTTCCCCTGGATGCAGAAGGGAGCCACTGCCTGAGGACCCAGGTGGAGCGCGTGGTTTCCCTGCTGCAGCAGGGGGATGAGACATCCTCCTGGCTGAACTCCTTCCCTCCGGCTGCAGTGGGGGCAGAGAGGGAGGCTGCTGGCGGAGACTGGTAGCCCTTCAGGGTTGTAAAAATCATATTTGTGGCCCTCGAGCCAAAAAGGTTGGGAACTGCTGAGATAACATTGGTGAGTATAGGATCTTTGCCGGGTCATGATTCTACCTGTAACGCTGCCACTGGAGGTGTATCGAGATAGTCCAGTAGTGACGCCTTCTCTTCACTTTGGCCTTTTTCATATGTCTCTGGTAAAAGCAAACTGTTTAAAGCATCTGCATTTCCCAACTTCTTCCCAGTTTTGGGCATGGCAGGACAGTGGTACACAAAGCTAGTAGGATCTTAATGTCACTGCCCAGCTCTGGATTCTGAGTGATGCTGTTTGTGGTAAGGCCTTCATCTCATCAAACAATGAGATCACGGGGCTCTGACTGGTGCAAATTGTAAATCTACATCTATCCATCTATCTATCCATCTATCCCTGTGAAACTTCTGCACCCCAGAGATAACAGCCAATCCTCGATCTAACTGTGAATAATTATGTTCAGCAGAAGACAGCGGTGGGGACACAAATCCAGTTGTTTGCTCTGACCCATCCCCCATCCCGTGAGCTAAAACAGCTCCAGTTCCATAAGGTGATGCACCACCCATCAAGGCCAGTTCTTTGTCAGCTTGATAATGGACCAGGGTGTCCGAGGTCTGCAGCAATAGTTAAGCTCCGAAACGCTTGTTCGTGAGCTGATTTCCAATGCCATTTAATCCCCCTTTTAAGTGACATATACGGAGGCATTAGAAGTGTTGATACATTGCTAAAAACTGATTGTCGTAATTCAACAAACCTAAGTAAGTCTTCAGCTCTGAAATATTCCTAGGTGCCAAGGCATCCTGAATTGGTGTGACTTTATCTCTGCACTGGCTGTAGTCCCTGGGCTTCCACTTTATATCACAAGGATCACTCTTTCTGCACCAGGAAGGAACACGTTTCCCTTTTTAGGCCCAGACCTTCTTTAGCCTGTTTCACACTTCTGCTCAATGTGTGTGATTTGTCCAGCTTTCAAATATACTGCCACACTGGAATTCCCTGAATCAATCCATCCAGGATTCTTTGGAAAACCGAAGGCGCTCAGGACACATCATAAGATAACTGATTATATTTAAACAGTCCTTGGCATGTTTACAGTGACGTACCGCTTGGAGTCTTCTTCCTGGGTGATCTGTTGGACGGCACGGCTCGTGTGTAACTTTGTGAACAATTGCCCCCCCCTGCTAAAACTGCAGACAGAACCTCAGGTTTTTTTTAAGTGGGCATTGTTCTAATTTTGAAACCCCGTTTGCACCCAATTTATAGTCACCACGTGTGAGTGTGGAGCCATCTGACTTCAACACTGGTACTCCTGGAGCAGCCCTTCCAGAAGCTTTACTGGTGCAATCATTCAGTTGTCCGTCGTCTTTTTAACTCAATTTCCACTTGGCAGAGTACAGTTCTGGGGTCTGAAATGACAAGGTGTGACATTTCGGTTCACGTAAATTTTAGCAGGAAGGCCTTTTAAAGTGTCCAGTTCATCTATAAATACTTCCTTAGCTGTATTGAAAATAGTTTCCAGAACTAGATCATCGTCTTATTTCAGGTGACTTTTCCAGTCCAGTGAAAGCCACCTACCCTCTACTGAGCAAGCCACGGATGGTTCCTGCTGCTATTAGTGGCTTGGGTCCAGTGGCAAACCTTCACACGAGTGGCTTTCAGTATCTTTACTGCTTCTCCAGTGCAGAAATTGGATCCCACCTTTCTGCTACGGAGGAGATGGTTCGTTATTTTTCCACAAGGTCTCATACGCTTCTCAGCTCATAACAGTCACGCTACATCCTGTGTCGAGCTCAGATCGTGCCTTTTTTCCCATGTACAGTCAGCCCAATCTGCATGGGACCTACTTGAGGAATAGTTGTTTCTGTTATACTATAAGCTACTTCGTCCTCTTCTTTTTTCCTGCTTTCCTCCTCGAGTGCATGAAAGGTACCGTGGCTCTGAGCCTGCTTTTAATCATTGATCTGTGTGTCCACTTTCCTGGTCACATTTTGACACACTCTTTGACTGTGCCCAGTTAATCTGCAAATCTGACATTTTTCATTCCAAAATTTGCAGACCACGTTTGCTTCCAGCACGCTAACGCTCGCTGCTAGCGAACTGGATCTGTTTCCCAGGTTGCCTTACAATTGCATGAACATTACCTACTGTTTCCATCTCCCCAGGCTCCTGTGGCTTGAGTTTGTAACTCCTTTACATTTTTATTTGCAGATTCCCCAGCCTGGGCCAATTTCACAGCTATTTCAAATGCTAATTGTGGTTCAGACAGCAATCTCCTTCGCATTTTGTCATCATTAATGCCGCAAATGAATTTGTCTCTCCGCATTTGTGTCAGAGTCCCGCCATAATTACAATCTTGAGAGAGCTGCGTCGGTTCTGCCACAAATTCCTCTACTGTCTCCTCGGATTTCCTCGACGGAGAGTTAAACTTAAATCATTCTGCCATTTCTCCGGGTATTGGGTTGAAATGGTTTTTTAACAGATTTACTAGCTCATCAAAAGTTTCATCTCCAGGCTTTTCAGAAGTTAACAGGTTTCTCAGTAAACTGTAAATCTTGGCCCCTGTGCTGCTGAGCCTGCTGGTTTTCTGCTCACCTGCACCTGCAATAGTGTTAGCAGTGAAAAAATAAGATAACATTTCACTGTATTCGTCCCAAGTTTGGCGTTGTAAATTAAATGGTGAAACAGTCCCAAAAGTTGCGGCCATTTTCCCGGTGCTCATCGATGATTTCCCAGCCCTATTTCTTTCTTTTCTCTTTTCCATTCTTGCGAGTTCAGCTCCACTTCGTCACTGTGTGCTGTAGTGTAAACCAGATGGACACCGGCTTCCGAGAATAGTAACAGTCTTTTTATTCAGACAACATGCTTGTGACTTGGCAGTTGCTCCACAGACCCACACGTTGCCAACAACGCACAACACAACCCTGGACCGGCCACCCATTTCCTTCTTTAACCATCTGCCTACTCCGCAGGAGCTGGTTTATTATGCACATTGTACCAGTTTGTAATGACTGTAAAGGAGATCTTTAGTGAGGAGACAGACAGAGCCCCTACGATCTCCATGGATCTCCCTCCGTACATTACCCAGGAATGCTGGAGAGCCAATCGAGTTCTAACTTCTGCCAGATGGTAGGGATCCCTGAAGGAGCCATTACACAGCTGGGGGATTGCAGGAGTGCGGTAATGGCCCAGCCACATTCTCTCTCTCTGTGTCTCTCTCTTTCACACACACACACACCCCTGTATTGCATGACCCAGGGACTCCCCCAAGCCAGGAGCTGTATGGTTCCTTTGCACACACGACCCCAGAAGCACAAAGGGGCGTTACCTGGGGCAGGATGTAGCCCGACCTCTGCTCCGTTATATCATCTCACAGAGAGGTTGGCTCGCCTCTTACCCCTGCCGGCTGTACCCCAGTGTAACTCCACTACACCAGAGATGGAGATGGAGATGCGAGAGGAGAACCAGGCTCAGGGTCTGCCTAATCCTTAGCCCCACTTTGGTGCAGGAACTGACTCTGTTTGTGCAGCACCTAGCACAATTCAGCCCTGATCCTGGATGAGACCTTTAGAGCAGCTGTAATCAGAGAAAAATATTTTTTTTACCCAAAGATACGTCGATAAGCCTGATGGCTTATAGAGAGTGACCCGTGGCCCATACAGAGCACAGCAGACCTCCATTGTTAACGTCCCATGCAAAAGATTTCCGTGCAGTAACAACAACTGATCTCAAAGGAGGAGCTGTCCCTAGTGGAATTCAAACCGACGACCACAGGAAGTTTAGCTAAGGTTACGGGATATGTTGGTCATTAAATAGGTGTAGCCATAAGCTGTCTATGAATGAGTTAAGAATGTGAAGGTCACTGAGGCGTGTGGAGCTGCAGCCCAATAGTGCATTTTTATTATACCACTGAGCCACTGAAGATGCCATTGGTTGCCGTGTGTCCAGGTTACTGAGAGCTTTCAATGAGACTCAGTATTAGGTAAAGAACTAGCAGCTTTATTGAATGCGTCCAGCTGTGCTTGAGGGCTAGAGTCAACCAATACTCCAGGCCCCCTGTTGTATCATGAAATATGTCTCATGTAAATTCTGCGATGGGTTCCAAAAACCTCGTCACTTATATGGAGGAGTTCTTTGCAAGCAAATCTACAAAAAACGTTTTGATTTGGAGCAATGGGTTTGTTTTGGTTTCTAATTGCATATTAATAAAAATGAAGGAAAATTCTAAATGAAAAGACATTTCCAAGAAACAAACCAAAAAGTTTTGGTCGCGATAATGTCAAAAGGAAGCATTTGGATTGTGGAAAAATTACTTAATTGCATCTGAAATGTGGCCTTCCCTTTTCTTCCACCCTTCAAGCTGAGTGATATGCATGCAGTACAAGTGGTGAAAAGAAAAGTAGATATTTTAACACCGGTTCAGATGTCGTGATCTCATGTCATCTACTAAATAACAGAATTAAGGAGTTATTTTAAAAGTATTGGGCCAAAACCTTAGCAAGTATAAGTCAGAGTTTCATTTTTGATTCCATCCAAAACAATTTCCCCTCCCTGATTTTTCACAATTGCCAGAGAACCAAAAACAAATCTGGTGTTCACACAGCTGTACTCAGCACTTCTCAGGATTTGAACTTTAGTTAAGACGGCTTTTGAAAGTGCCTAGTGGAGTTCATGAACTATGAAATCTGATCAGCGATCTAGAATGATGCTCCTAAATTGAGCTCTAAGATATAAAAGCCTCTCTATTAAATAAACAGCTGTGAATAGAACACGGAGCTGGGATGCTGGTACAATGGCTGTATTCTTATTTTATTTCCTCTGGGCTCTGGGTACAGAACTGCGCTTTCCTTCAGAAACGGATCACATGGACGGCAAAAGAAAAAAGCAAGCAAAGAACAGATTTTTTAGGGGGTTGATGCAGAAGTGATGCTACAACTCCAAATGCCAGGAACATTTCTCCTATTCTGAAGGAAGATTATAAAGCTCAAACTGTAGCACAAAAAAACAAAAATAAAACCAAAAAAACACCACCACCACCAGCCAGGGAAATGATTTTTCCCCCTTGCTTTGCAAGGTGATGAAAATCCCATGCTGTTGCCTGCTTGGATCTTTCCTTGGCAGCAGAGCGCAAGGGTGGAACTTGACAGTGACTGGATAGGTGAGCGGCCTTTGGAGAAAGGGCATAACACCATGATTTGACACATCCAGAGTCAATGAAGATGCGAGTGTCATTGGTGAAAGTCTGTGCTTTTCCAAAGTAACTAATGATTTTGGGTGCCTCAATTTTGGCTGCTTAGACTGAGATACCTCCAAGGAGTCTGATTCTCAGAGGACAGGCGCTCAGCACTTCCCGAAAAGCATAAATAGCACAAGGTAGCTGGAACAAATGCTTAAAGGCGCTAAGTTGAGAGCATGAAGTCTCCTGTTCTCATGCTAATTGCTAACCAAAATAAACAACTTCTAGTCCACTGTACCTGCTCCGGGGAAATCCACTGACTTGCGATGATGACTCACTTCTTCCTTATGCAAACATTATCAGAAGGATGCTGACCTGTTCTCTACCAGTGTAAACACAGGGTGTTGTGTTTTGCTTTTGCTCTTTCCATTTGAGTTCTAATTAAACTTTGCAAAATGACCCTGTACGTCCCTGGAATATTGCCTGGGCTGATGCTTCCTTGATAAACAAAAGGGACAAAATTGCTTTCTGTGGAGAGGACAATTTCATCCAGTGTGAAGCCTGAGCTGGCAGAAGAAAGACGAACAGATTAGTGTCCTATTTTCTCAGCAAATAATTTGGTCCTTTGGTTATGACGGTTCTCTGGGTACTTGGACTGTGAGTCCCTTTGTTACCACCCTCTGCTTCCAGTGAGAGAGAGAGATGCTTATGATTAACTGGATGTCTGTTTCCTAACACCTCCAGCCTGCGATCCGCTCCCAGCATGAGATATATTGACGGTGAAAACAATCATACCTTTATTATCAAAGATCCAGATTAAGGAGAATGGAGATAGTAGGTTCCAGATGAAACAAAATGGGAACATCCTTTGTAGAGATGAAACTCGTCAGGCTCACCACCGGTCTAAGGGTTTGTCCTCAGGTGCTAGCAGCATCACGGTAGCACTTTAGTGAAAACGCTGCTACGCTGATGGGAGAGCTTCTCCAGTCGGCGTAGTTAATCCACCTCCCCGAGAGGCAGTAGCTGTGTCACCGGGAGCAGCTCTCCCACTGACATAGCATCATCTAAAGTGGCAGTTAGGTCGGTATCACTGTGTCACTCAGCGGGGGTGGATTTTTCACCCTCCCTGAGAGACGTAGATATACCAACGTAGGGTCTGTCATGTAGACCTGGTCTAAGCAAGTTGACCTCATCTCAAATGGCCTCTGTAGTGTTTGCCGCTACTCCTGGTCAACATCCCGTTTTTGTTAACGTCAACACGCTGTCAGTTTACTTCCTAGGTGCAGGATAAAGGGGTATCTTCCTTGCCTTTGCCTCATATCCCTCAAAGCTCATTGATTGTCCCTAGAGTCAAGATGACCCCCGTAGCTTATTCTTCAGTGTGTTGCCTTCCTGTTGGCGTCCCATCCCTCCCTCCCCCGTTGACTTCATATGCAAACAGGGCTTCCATTGGGTTGGTTTATAGAATCATAGAATCCTAGAAGATTAGAAGGGATCTCACTAAGTCATCTAGTCCAATACCCTGCTCAAAGCAGGACCAACCCCACCTAAATCATCTCAGCCAGGACTTCCAATGCTTCATTTACAGGTGGACCGATAGAGATGGATGAATAAGCATCTTTTCTCTGGCAGAAAACCTGTTTGTCAGCTCTGCCTTGATACAGAGTTTAGGAACATTTTTTTTCAGTATACATATATAACTCCTTACATAGTATCTGTACATAGATTTCCCAATCTTAATGACCAGCCTGACCCTGATTTTCATTTAAGACCTTCAAAGATATTTCCCGGTCAACCAGAATGTTCATACCAGGATCTGGACATTCTGGTAACCTCTTGCCAGTCGGCACTGACGGGTCACACTGATCTCATTGTTAATCTGTTGAAGAACAAGATTACTGCTTCATACAACGGGCATAAAATCAGTGCTATTATCCTATAAACATCTTCTAGCATCAAGAATTTCTATTCCTGCCACTTCTAATGGCAGCTTGTATCCACTTGGGACATTTGACCCCTCATTTGTGCCCATGATGGAACCTTCGAGTACTTGGTTCATCGAATTGGAGCTATTTTAGCTCACAGGATGGAGGATGGGTCAGAGCAAACAACTGGATTTGTGTCCCGTCTTCTGCTGAACATAATTATTCACGGTTAGCTCGAGAAGGATTAGCTGTTATCTCTGGGGTGCAGATGTTTCACAGAGATATATATTTATATAGATATAGATATATATGGGTGTAGGTTTACAATTTGCACCAGTCACAACCCTTAGTGCCAAACTATCTGAACCCCGCCCCCGTCTTTAATGTATTGAGCCTTCCCACGCCCCTGGGAGGTAGGACAGCGCCCTTGTGAAACCAAGGCCCCGAGATGAAAGGGGTATAAGTCCTTGTTTAAGGCACCCGAATCCCAGTTTTGGGACCACTGTGATGCCCAAAACTCCTGCTGGCACCCTATAGATGGAGAACGAAGTAAGTTTTTGCATTAAAAGTTCCCCACGTGCTTCTGTTTCTGCCTCTAATCAGCCATGCGGCTGCCTCCCTGTGTGCCCAGCTGCCCATATCCTGCCCGAGCCCCAGCGCGATTCCCAAACTGGGAGAAGACAGATGTTTGGTTGCCTAACTGAGCCGAGGGGACTGATCCAGTAGGTGGGCTCAGAGGCTGCCCAGGGAATAGGGCCCCCCACACAAGCTCACACAAAAGAGCCGGGGGGGGGAGGGGAGCTGGAGAGATCTCTCTCATATCTTTTAGCCCTGTGGTTAGGGTGCTCACCCGGGATGCGGTGGAACGCTTAGTTCAAGTCCCGGCTGTAGCTGAGGGCAAGAAGGGATTAGAACTGGACTCTGCTGCCCCTCAGCAGAGGGCTCAGACCTTTGAGCTACGGTGTATTTTGACGCAGGGAATCCCTCGGTCCCTCAATCCCTTGAAGCTGTAGCACTGCGGATAAATAACTAAAAAGTCCCTGGAGCAGGGGGAAGGGACCATAGGTGAGTGTCCAACCACCAGGTTACGGAGTCTCTCGTGGGCTCCTGACCACACCATAAGGCACCTAACTCCAGAGAGGGCCCCTGGCTGGGATTTGCAAGCAGATAACAGGCGTCTAGCAGCTTGAGCATGATCAGGCTTTGCCCTCACCCTGCTGGTTAGCATCTCCCCTTGGCTAGCGTCTGGGGAAAAGCTGAGACTTGGCCCCAATTCTCGGGAGTCCCAACCTACCACTTTAACCACTGAACCAGCTACAGAAGCTGGGCACCTCGTACGGTCCTTGTGCTGACCCCTTTGCAAAGGGGCTGGATTGCATCTTGTTTTACTAATACAAAACACAGCGGGCCCAATCAACACAGGCACCTCCTGATGTACATCAGCGTAAGCGAGAAGAGACTCGGGGTATGTCTACACAGCCAAAGCTGCACACGGGCTAGTGTGAATTCAGCTAGTGTGGGTAACAATAGTAGTTAAACCAACAAACATGGGCTAATGAGATGAGTACGTGGCCAGGGCCTGAGTGCTAGGTGGATTCAAGCTAGTTCAAGCATAGCTTCTTGTAGACACATCCTACATATCCAGTGATTTCAGTGAAGCTACCCTGACTGAAACCAGAGGAGTATATGACCTACAATCACAGGATCATACATGTGTAGGACTGGAAGGGACCTCACCAGGTTATCTAGTTCAGTCCCCTGCACTCAAGGCAGGATTACATAATAACTAGGCTATTCCTGATAGGTGTTTGTCTAACCTATTCTTAAAAACCTCCAGCGACGGAGATCCCATAACCTCTCTAGGGGCATGTCTACACTGACGGTGGCAAAGTCACCGCTGTCAGATCGACCTTTCTGGATCGATTGAGCAGTCAGTGAGGACCCGCTCAGTCGATCCAGAAGTCGACGCGGTAAAACCACCCCCTCAAGTGGCGTAGCGTGGCGGCGCCGGGAACTGGCACAGTTCAGTGAAGACGCTGCGCAGAAGGGAAGCACAGCAGTCAACAGGAGTTACACAAGCTACTCTGCGTAGCATGTGTAACTCCCGTTGACTGCTGCCGAATCGCCAGGTAAGTGTAGACCACAGCTAGGCAATTTGTTCCAGTGCTTATCTACCCTGCCCATTAGGAAGTTTTTCCTAATGTCCAAACTAAACAGCCCTTGCTGCAATTTAATTTCCTTGCTTCTTTTCGTATCCTCGGAATTTAAGGAGATCAATTTTTCTCCCTCCTCAGCATAACAACCTTTTATGTACTTGAAGATTGCTATCAAGTCCCCCCTGAGGCTTCTCTTCTCCAAACCACACACCCAATTTTTTCCATCTTCCTTCCTCGGTCATCTTTTCCGACCTTTAATCATCTTTTATGCTCTCCTCAGGACTTTCTCCAATTTGTGCACATCTTTCCTGAAATGTGGCATCGGGAACTGGACACAATACTCCAGCTGAGGTCTTATCAGCGCAGAGTAGAGCAGAAGAATTACTTCTCGTGTCTTGCTTACAATGCTCTGGGCTGATACATCCTAGAATCGTGTTTGAGTTTTTTGCAACAGTGTTACACTGTTGACTCACATTTTGCTTGTGAGGCACTATGGTCCCCAGATCCCTGCTCGACGTACTCCTTCCTAGACAGTCCATTTCCCATTTTGTACGTGTGCAACTGATTGTTCCTTTCTATATGGAGCACTTTGCATTTGTCCTTATTGAATTTCATCCTATTTACCTCAAACCATTTCTCCAGTCTGTCCAGATCATTTTCAATTTTAATCTTTTAAAATTTAATTTTAATCATATCCTCCCCCTTCCAGCTTGGTATCATCCTCAAATGGTACTCTCCACGCAATTATCTAAATCATTTATGAAGATATTGAAGAGAACTGGACCCAGGATGGTTCCTGGGACGCCACCTGACATGCCCTTCCAGCTTGACTGTGAACTACTGATAACTACCACTACTACTGACCACAATACACTTAATAAGCTTGATTCTCCTCTGGCTTACACATGTGTAGAGCAGGAGTAACTGCTTTGAAATCCCTGGACATATGCATATGTAAGACTGGTGCAGTGAGAGGAAAATCAAGCCTGATATTTTGTATAATACATGAGTTAAGCAAAGCAGAGAGGTGTCGCGGGTCCCCTTCCATTCCCCATGTAGAGTGCCTGGCATATTTAGCTTAAGCCTTTTAGCTCTGGAGTTCCCTGGTCCGATGCCCAGTGCGTTGGCCACGATCACAGCCCTACAAACCTGATACCGTGAGCCAGCTATACTGTAACGCAGTGTTTCTCCATTGAAATCAACAGAGGAAGAACCATTTTTACAAGCTGAGGAGCTGCCCCTGGCATCTCCCTGTGTGTTTGTACCATGTCGAGCACACATTGGTCATCACCATAATATAAATATATAAACCCTATGAAGCATGAACAATTTAACAAGCCAGACGTTAAAAATAAATAAATACATCTCTTACCATGGTAACGACTATTCTGAAGAAAACCCCCTAATGCTGTCTTACTCAGCCTTCCAAAAAAGAGTGACTCGTTTCAAGTGAGTGGGTGAAAGGGATTTTACAGAATTAATACAAACAAGTGATGCTGTACCTGGCTGAGAAATAATGGATCAATTAAATGCCTAAATTACCATGACATTGAAATCGCCTGTCAAATACGAGACCTTTATTACAAACACAGAGGAAATTACCATCCCAGTGGCTAACTGTACAACCAACCACTTCTAACGGGCAGTGCAACCTTTGGATAGAGCAATGGATGGCCTTGAGAGACTTGGGTTTTATTCCCAGCTCTGCCATTGGCCTGCTAGTTGACCTTGGGCAAGTCACTTTCCCCTCTCTGTGCCTCAGTTTCCCCATATGTAAAATGCACTTTCTGAAGCACTTTGAAATCTGCTGATGACAAGCACCGTAGAAGAGCTAGGTGTTATTATTAGTAACTCATAAGGGGAGATCAGTTTCATGTATAATCACCAAACAGGAGATGGGATATGATTTTTCCCAGGAGGTCATTATTTTTAATTCTATTTAATTATAAAATACATCTTTGCCAAAAAAAGAATAAAAATTACAAAACTCCACACTCCCTGAGCCACCATTTGAGGTGCTCAGATAAATGACCATGAAAAGACTTCATTTAAACGAGAATCTGATTATTCATTAATTCTCTAATATCACACAGCCAGCACCTGTGGGATGTTATTACAAAGAATGGCCGTGCCTCCTCTTCATTCCTGCAACAAAATTAACTCACCCTTGATTTCAGTCTCATGCATTTTGCATTATTCATCGGAGGAGTTATGAAAAGCTGCTGTCCATTCCTTCACTGGTCAATGTTGTTTAGCGGGTGGAGGACTGAGGAAGAGGCTCTGGGATGTGGAACACTGCCAGTCTCCCGGTCTGTTTCTCAGAATCTTTCTTGGGAGGAATCCACCCCTTATGCCCTCAAAATAGGGCATACGTGGGACTTAGGTAGTGCATGGCCCTTGGGCTGGCCCCTCTGCCCCTGGGAAGATTCCACATCACAGGCCATGTCTACACCGGCGATGTGATCTGGGTCCAAAAGCATGGTTGTGCCAGAACCGTCTACATCTACACCCCAGAAACATGGGTTGCAAGGGTGTATGGAACAAGAATGCTAGCGTGCCTGAGAGGTGTGGGGTGGACTCGTCGGGGGCTGTGGCATGGCCCATGCCAGTTTGTAGTGTGGACAGGGTTAAGGCACGCGTACCACGTCCTCAGTTCAATACTCCTTCAATCCCATTCCACAGTGCTCTGAACCCTTTCTGCCTAACCCTGATTCTAAGCTCTAAAGGTCTCTGTCCCCCTGCTCTCACCCGCAGGAGTGAGCAGTGCGGACTCCTATGGAACAGTTTTCCACTGCGCCCTTTCCCCCAGTACACGTGAACATGGAACATGCTCCGAGAACAGCTACCTGGTCAACCGAGCACCCCCAGCTCCTGATAAATGCGTGGTCGGGGCCCATGACTTCTCCTGCAGCCCTAGGAACTTACACCTGTTCCGGGAAGTTTCAAAGAGGCTGGTGCGAGCAGGCAGTCACTGTACATCGACCTCGTGCCAGGAACGGATAAAAGCCCCGGAGGCTCTGGTACCAGAGGACAAAAGACTCCAGGAGAGTCCTCCAACAGGCCCCTTCTTGAAGGAGCTGGTCCCAGTACAGAGCATGACCCCCCTTCCTCATCCCCACCAGCCTCTTCCTCTGGCAGGATGCCAATGAAGGCCGAGGCCTGGAGACAGTGAAGATCACTGAAGAGGCGGCCATGGAGCACAATACCCTGCCCCTTTGCCCAGTTAAAAGCCCACCCTCCCCACCAGCATCCCCTCCCTCTGTCTCCGGGGCTGCCTGCGAGACTGGTAGGCCGTCCCTTTCCCCTTCCCCCAAGACACAAGCATCAATTCAATGGTTGATTAAATGACCACGAACCTCTATAAAAGCTTTTGGCAGAAGCTATAGGACAGATTACCTGCCATATTGCCCTGGGGTCTGGGCTTTTGTTGGCCAACCGGCTGACAGCGAGGGAGGGGGACAGGACATTTGTACAAGATGATTGGTTCTGCCAAGTTACAGCTAGTTTCTGCTACTTTCAAGAGCACAAACTTTCACTACGGTAACCCCCTCCCCACTTACAAATGGGAGCCAAGCGCGAGGGGGCATTGGTTTAGTATCATGGCCGATTACATAAGGAAAGGAGAAGGGGGACCTTTGATTCGCCGAGGAATGTGCCAGCGGTCCTCTGTGACAGTACAGATGTTCTCAAGCATTCTGTGACACTCTGGGGTCCAACCCAGAGCAGTAAGAGGTTTTGTCACCACCCGCCCTGTAAGCCTGGGTGCCTCCATGCTGTGCAGCTTTGGTTCAGGCCCTGACACCACCAGCATGTTCACAGTTCAGAAGCTTCCCCCATGCCCTGGTGTTTGGCGTCTATCCCCTCGGAGCCATGCAGCACGAGCCAGGAGAAAAGGGGTGGGTGAGGGATCCGCTCGGGCAGCTGCCCAAACACAGTGTGGTGTCCTTTTGCAGCTGGGAGGCAAGTGGCTTGCCATCTGGATCGGAAGGTTCATGGAACAGAGTCCAGTTGCGATGTTATTCTCTCTTTCCCTGTTCCTTTCTCCGCTCTTCACTGGACAAAGGGGCCAGATATCCTGATGCTGCAGGGGATGGTTTGGGGATGGGTGGGCATTCGCTGTGGTTCATTTCTCTCCCTCCATGCAGGCTGCAGCTGCTAGCTTAGAAAATAGTCTATTTCCATTCGGGTTGCCTCTCAGTCCAATAAGCATACATCAGCAAATTACTGGTGCAGCAGAAACTCCAGCTGGTTCTTCAGGTTCAACAGCAGCACAAACATGTTTGCTCCACCTCCATAGCTCCCCAGAGCCCTCCTGTACCCACTCTGTACTAAGTACTCGCTTTTAGCCTAACAAATGTTATGAAGGACATGGCACGACACAATAACGCGGATGGAACTGATCACAGTGGAATCCAACTGGGTACATATGCATCATCAACGAGCCTTCAGCCATCCAAAGGCACACTCCACTACCACCCTGCATCTGCTTAGTTTGAAGTTGAATCAGGGGTGGCTCGTCATCCCAGACGAGTTAGGCACGGCCCAACCGACAATTCCCAAAAGCTACAAAACACCTTTTGTATATTCTTTTTTAATTGAATTGATAAATAGATACAGATTAAGGGACAAATTGTGATTTGATTTGATTTAAAAGTTACAATTCACTCTTTGTAGTTCCGAAACAGACCCGGAAGTTCAAAGCAAGTAGTGCTGCGCGAGGATCAGAACTTGGTATAGCTAATAGTGCCTCCTGAAGCTCCCTTGTTACCATGGCAATGTACCCATGATGCTGTCTGGATTAGGGGTGACCATTGATAATATAATTGATACCCATATTGCAGAATTACAATCATTCATACAAGATATGCCATGTCGGATGCCATTGGAAAGGTTATCATTTGCTAAGCATGAACATATTGTCTATGTGTATGTATTGTCTTTGTACTGTAAGTTATGGATATGTGTGATACATGTCTGTATCCAAACACTTGTGCTGTGCTACTGGGGTACACCCCCCAGGCAGAATAGTGTCAGCACTGATGACTCATCAAGGATCATTACCTTTACAATGAGCCCAAGGAGAGAAGCCAGGAGGGCACCTATGAGTCCTCAGGACATGTAGGGACATGCCTGTGGTCAGGGGCATGGCAAGTGCCTTTCCCTGCCCATGTGCTGTGAGCTTGTGTTTGAAACAAGCCATACGGCAGACCAGAGACTATAAAATGAAGTGTCACCATCTCCATCTTGTCTCCATTCCTGCTTCCTACCTCTGGATCAACTCATCTACAACTGAAGCGGTGAAACAAAGGACTGAGACCCATCCAGGGACTGGATGTACACCAGAGGGAATGTACAAGTCTGCAAACTCCACAACACTGCTGAGAATCTGATATATATATATATATATATATATATATATATATATATATATATATATATATACTTTAAAGTCATTTGTATGTCTCTGATTGCTTTGATAATTTAACATCTCCCTTCTTACTTGTTTCTTTCCTTTTATAATAAACCTTTAGTTTTAGTTACTAAAGGACTGGCTGGCAGCGTGGTGTTTTGGGTAAGAGCCAGACTCATATTGATCGGGTACTGTGGCTGACCCTTTGGGGATCAGGAGAACATTTTGGTAAAGAGAATAGAGTTTTAATAACTGATCTCTTTACTGAACCCAGTGGCTGATTGGGAACCAGAGACTGAAATGCAATACAGGGTGCTGTGTATGTCAGCGACAGAGTGCCCTAATGTTATATATGCCATCATGTGCCAGCAATGCCCCTCTGCCATGTACATTGGCCATACTGGACTATCACTACGCAAAAAGATAAATGGACACAAATCAGACATAAAAAATAATAACATCCATAAACCAGTCGGAGAGCACTTCAATCTCCCAGGGCACTCCGTCGCTGACTTGAAAGTTGCTGTACTTCTCCAAAAAAACTTCAAAAACAGACTTGAAAGAGAAACTGCTGAGTTAGAAATGATTTGCAAACTTGACACATTCAAACTGGGTTTAAACAGGGATTTGGAATGGCTCTCTCATTATAAGAAGTAATTTGCTCTGATGACCCATTCTCACCTCCTACTCAATGGTTGTCATCAAGCCTCAAGTACCCGGCTTCCCCATTGTTATCTATGCCCTTGGATATGTAAATATTGCCTTCTACATATTTTCTATGTTTCCTATTTTGCTGTATCATTTCTACCAACTGCATCTGAGGAAGTGAGCTGAGGCTCACGAAAGCTTATGCCTGCTGAAATTAAAATTGTCGATCTTTAAAGTGCTACAGAACTCTCGTTGTTTTTGCTGTCTACAGACTAACACGGCTACCCCTCTGGAACTGTTGCTACCGCAGTGGTTCAGATTTTTATCCCCTGTTTGTCTGTCCCTAAGATCTTTGAAAACCTCAAATTTCCTCTCTCCACCCAACTGTTCCCCACCAGGCTCCTTCTTCAGTAGCAAAGCACACCCAGGCTGGAGGTCCATTCCCGCAATTAATCAGAAGGCTGACTATAATCAGACTCGCTGTCCAAGCCGATGTGCAAATGCACTAAGGCAGTGGATGATTTTTCTGATTTGACAGCCGGATCTTGATATCTGACATATTGCCGGAGTCTGTTTAAGCAGCAGTGCCATTTGCCACACGCCTTCCAGAAAAGATTTGCCGCACTGTGGCAGGAACAGACTCCAAGTGGCATCCGCAGGCTGTTAAATGCAAAACCAGGGAGCCAAAAGGCTAAGCATTCTTTCCCGCTCAAAGAAGCATCAAAAAATGAAGATGAAAAGGCAGTGCCTAATGCACGCTGCTGAGCAATTATAACGACAAGGACACACACCAGCCTGCCAGCTTTCTTTGACGGTGCAAGATTAGCGCTGAACACAAAGCAAACTGAACTCCTTTCTACCTGAAACCCTCAGTTCTTTTGTACCTGTTCCATTAACCCACCTCGCGTCCAGCATAAAGCACTGGCAGGCAAAATGTTTTCATTACTCAAGAGGTCTGACAGCTTCTCAGCTCCCCAAAATGTTAGCTACTGCAGTCATGCCACCTTGCACCACGATCCAGCTCTTACAAGCTAAGTCAGCTGGCACTTCCTCTGCGGCTGGATGGGGCGCCCACTTTAGGCAGTGCAGGAAGATGATGCTGGTAATCTAGTAGGTGATACTTCTCTCTTCCAGGTTACCACTGATGGTCACTGAGTCCGGAGAATATGCTGCTGGATGGGTCTTCCTTTTGGCGGAGATGTAAAACACAGCTCCTGACCGCTTATGGCTATTAAAGATCTCCTGGCATTTTTGCAAGAGTGCTCGCCCTGTCTAAAATCCAAGGTGAGTAATTATGGCTGGCCTGCTTAAAATATCTCCATTGTTTCAATGGGCTGTTCGATGCATCTTCAGTTCCTTTCCTACATTGCCGGGTTGTACTGTTGCGCACTGAAGAATGCCACAGTTCATCCCAAGAGTGGTCGTATCACGCCCCCATTTTGCGGAGTGCTTTTAGGATCTTTCAGCATGATAAGGGGTTTAAATGGCCACGCGCTTATTATTCCTGAGCTTTCTACTGGCATCCACCATCCGACTAATGCAGGACCATTGTCAGTGATGGGAGCCTTGTGTCAAAAGAACTGCTGAGAGAAATGTCAGTCTCTCTCTAACAGTGGCTTCACATTTGAAGAAAACTTCCCCAGGCACACTGAAATTCATGTCTGACCAGGAGGTATTTTGTCTGGAACACCGCAGCTATGAATAAACCGTTGGATGAATTCAAAGAGGACCTCATGACTGTGGAGGGCTTGGAACAAACATTATTAAAAGTCGTCTTGAAATGTGGACCTTTCAGGTCAGGATGTTCTACAAGCTAGATAGCTGGAAAGCTGTGATATGAAGCACCAGTGCTGATTTCTATGCTGAGCTCTGTTGGGTAGTTGCTGCCTCTCATTTATCTGGGAACACGCTTAGGGCGAGCCGTACAACCAGTGAAAGTCTTTTCGTTGACTTCAATGGGCTTTGGCTCACGCCTTTATCCACCACAACGGAGCACCTAGAATCGCATTATCTGGTGTTCTCCACGTTCTCAAGTGCCCCACACTGACCATGACTCAGAACTTCCTGCATGGACTCAGAAACCCGTGGACTGCAGAACTTCCAAATGCTCCCAGTTCTCGGTTTTTTATTAAGTTAGGCTAACACATGATGCACGGGGGGGATGGTAACAAGAGAGGGGGATGGAGAAGGAGGCTTCCACCAAACATCTGAGATGACGTGTCGGCATGACATTTGCATCGTGCTACTTCCACTTTCTTTTCTAGTGTAAACAAATACGGATGGAATCAGGCTGGCGTGCGACGGTGTGGGTCATTTTTGGAGAAAAACAGGAGAGCGGGTGGGTTTTGAGGAGGGATTTGGAGGAAGAGAAGGAGCTAGCGTTGCGTACGGGGTCATGGAGACCCTTCCAAACAGAGGGAGAATGAAAGGAAGCGGAGCAGAGGGCCCAGCCCAAGTAATGGAGCCCCAATGACTATATCTATTACATGCTCCTACGATGAAGGACGTGTTTGCTTTACTAACCCCGCCGTGCAGCCGGTGAGGCAGCACTGAAATCCTAGAGCATGCAGCTCAGTGGTTTGGAGCAATCACTGCAGGTTAGGCCAGGTGAAACTGAGTGGGGAAAGGCAGACATCAGACCAGAGGGTGAATCTAAGGTCATCAGTATGCACATGAAATTAATGGCCTTGTACGGATGGATAATGAATGAACCATCCCCCTCCGCCACTCAGTCTGTCCGGTCATTTTAATTGTAAACTAGTGTCTCACTCTGGATACGATCCAGGAGCTCATTTCAGGTTTTTCTTAACACTGGAGTATTGAAATAACCTTTGGAGTTACAAAGATAGCAACAAGCCCACAGATGCCCCAACTGCTCTCAGATTGTGTAGAGAGGCAAGACGGACAGACAAACCAGACCAGGACCGCCTTAGGACAGATTTGCAGGCTCAAGTGATCCAGGATGCAGATATTTGCTGTAATCTGCCTGTGCTGAAAAACTGCAAGGAAGGACAGTGGGGAAAAAGAATCCATATTCGGGTATGAGGATAATACTATTTCAAAGCATAACCGCGCCCGGTCTCTTTCTCCTTTCTGAGGCTGTGTCTCTGCGGGGGGAGTTTGTGACAGTGGAGCAGCAGAACTCTGGTGTACCTAGAAGCCTGAGTAAATTGTATGAGTTTCTAGTATGTCTACACTGCAGTGCACAATGTGATGGCACACCCCGTTAGCTTTCATCTCGCTAACCCTGCTAAATATAGCAATGAAGACAAGGCAGCTAGGGCTCTGGATGGATTTATACAGCCCATGCTGAAGCCTGTGCTGACACATGTCCCATATTTTTAGCGCGTTAGCGAGGTAAAAGCACCTTCAGCTTCAATGCAGACCCACCCTACGCCACTTTTTACATCAGAGCAGGGTGTCTATACTAGGGGTCTGTATTGGTGCAAGTACATCAGTGTAGCTGCAATAGCACCATACACCCAGTGTAGACAAGCCCTGGCTTTATATTTCGCCTGCTTTTAGCCAGACCTTCATTGGAAAAACATGCCTTTTTTAAACTCACATAGCCCTCTCGATATAAAATCCTAGAGGACACAAGACCGAGTTTTTGCCTCAAAGGGAATGTATAGAAATGACCTTGGCTAGCTACATGGAAGTAAAAACTACCTGTGCCTTCTCCTCACTAGAATTTTGCATCAAGAAAGCTAGCTCAAAGGGAAAAAAATCGCGCCTCTTTTTACAGAGAAGCTTTTGTTTACAGCACCGCTCTGACTAAAGATGACTTATTCCTCATTCACAACAGGACCGCTTTTCAGAGCCAGCCTCTTTCTAGCCATTGAGCAAACAGCTCTGCAAAAATACTTAAAACTCCAATCCTGTTTGATTAAGAGCCCTTTTAAAATGCAGGTTCTTCGCAGCTAATTTCTCTAGCCCTGAGACTTCTGTGTAAATGACTTCCAATTACGTACAATTACTTGATTAAATCCAAAGCATCCCAGGCCTTTTACTGGAGTCACAGCCTTTGTGAGGTGTCCCATTAAAATGTGCATTGACAATTAAACATGCATTAACAGTTTAGGGCCAGATCCTCTGCTGGTGCAAACTGACCTCGCTCTCGATTGATTGCGCTGGTTTATAACAGCAGAGAAGCTGACTCCTTATATGATAAAGAAGGTTTGATGTACAATAAGTGAATACCATTCCCACTGCAACAGCTGCATTTGCTTTTGTTCTCCCCTATGTTTGCATCACTGTTTATCATTGTTCTAATGTAATAATGTAAGCTATTATTGCATTACCAGTGGAGGGCCGCTCATGTGATGGGCTGTAATCAATAAACCTGGGCCTGTCTGTGGTTAATGGACATTCTGGGTCATATATCTCCATTTCAGTGTGCAAGCCATTACAGGAGAGATCACGCAGTCTCCTTGTACCTCTCCACCTCCTTCACACTGATGAAAGCGTTGTTCTCTTCTCACAGTAACAGAAAGAACAGCAGATCCCATCTGTTGCTCCTCAGAGACATGAGTGCATGGAGCACGTAAATAGAGCACTCCACTCGCTACACATCGCTTGCCCTGCACGTAGGACTTCATCTATAAAACCAGGGGTAACGGGTGACGGCAGCCCTACTACACCCCGCCCCAGGAAATCCCAGTGTCTTACTAGCAAAAATGGTCTCGTGGTTAATACAGAGAGAAGCCAAAGAGAACCAAAGGGAAAAAAAACCATCAGTAGGTCTATCATGTATAATGCAGAGTTCTCCGTGCCAGTGGCATATTGAGGAGGGGTGGGTGGGCTATGCCCCCAGGGTCCAGCCTGCAGGGGTCACTGGGCCGGCCCTTCCTCATGCTCAGGAGACAGGGGGACGCAGGAGGCTCTGAAGGGCGCCCCTCAGCTCCTTCCCCCCTGCATGTGGTGAAGGGCCGGCCTGGCACCCATCCCCCAGGCCGGGAGGTGAGGTCACCCTGTTCAAGCCAGCACAGGGCTGTGGGTCTGGAGCAGTCGGTAAGCCCTGGGCTGGCCCTTCACGAGGGGTGCAGAAGGCTCTGAGGGGTGCCCCTCAATGCCTTCCCTCCCCCATGCGTGGTGAAGGGTCGGCCCAGCCCCCCTCCCCAGGCTGGGAGGTATGGCCACCCCATCCGAGCCAGCGCCGGGCTGCGGGGCTGCAGCGGGAGAGGCGGGCGCCATGCAGCGGGTAAATGCGGGGAAGAGGGGATGGCAGAGCCAAGCCTGCATGTGTGGCCCCCCCAAGCCTCATGCCCCCCCTGCAGGTACTGACCCCCCCTCCCCAGGGCCGCTGGACGGCAGCATCGGGATCCCTCCTGCCCTGTGCGGGGGGATGCGTGAGGCCTGGGGGGGCGCAAATGTAGGTTTGGCCCCCAGGCGCCGGGGACCCACGGTACACCACTGCTCCGTGCAAAGACATTTAAGTGTTTGTGATGATGTTCTTTGTACATGTAAAATCTAAAGCGAATCCACTACTCAAAGTCACAGACTTTAAGGCCAGAAAAGACCATCATGATCATCTAGTCTGACCTGCAGCACATGTCCCTGTTACCTTCGTTGCATGAATCATTTCACTAAGGGCATGTACACCTTGATGGTGGCAAATTCGCCGCCATCAGATCAATTTATCTAGATCGATTGAGCAGAAGTGAAGACCCGCTCAATTGATCTGGAAGTCGATTCAATTAAACCGCCTCCTCAACAGGCGTAGCCCTGCGTCGATAGGTACGCATTTCCCGTCGGCACAACGCAGTGAAGACGGCACGAAGAAGAGGATTTAGGAAGCCGACGCAAGTTATGCAAGCTACTCTGCGTAGCTTGTGTAATTTCCATTGACTGCCACCAAATTTCCCCATCAATATAGACCAGGCGTAAGATTGGAATTTCAAACATAATCTGACCGTGTATTGACCTGCTCTGGAATATCCAAGTGATATTTTCTGTAGTAAGAAGTGAGAGCGTGGGGCCTGCAACCGAGCAGAACAGGCTAAGGCATAAGGCCTAAGTGGAAAAAGCCAAGTTAACGGGAGTTAGGCTGTGAACTTATGAACTCACAGAAACTGGCACAAAGAAGAACTGATACTGCAAACACACACATATCCAAAATGTTACTGATATTAAAACATTACTAAAAATACATAGAAGGGGCAGAAGTTACCAGGACATCCTAACACCAGAGAGATAACTGTAGGAGATTAAAGAGTTAAAAGCTGGACAAGTGACCAGGCCTAAATTACAGGGAACAGGGTCAAGGCAAGGGCAAACCTTGTTTCTGTTAATTGGTGTGAATTTTAGTTACAGTCTGTTATCTCTTTTCTTCTCCTCCCTTCCTGGCCATCTGTGCAGGGGATGAGTCTATCAACATTTCTGTGCAAGGTCTTTTGGTGGGAAGAAAGCATTATCTTCCTTCTCCCCCTGGCATGCCTTTATTTCAAAGAATGTTAGTGTAAAATTAATAGGTGAAGTGCCTGCCCTCTGTATGGTAATCCTGTAAACAACAAACAGGGGCGGGTATAATTATATTCATTATGTAGTTATTAATATTCATTTTATAGGTGTCAGTGTAACCAAATAAAGGTGTATTTGCTGAAAACGTATACATTAACATACTGGTATGGATAAAAGAATTGTAAAGTAATCCCCTCGTTGCTCACTCACGGCGTCAAGCTGGAACGAGCAGGCAATAAAGGGTTCCGTCTCCCCAATCAACCCCCGGATTATTTCTAACAGTTTGATTATTTCTAACAATAACAAGGGCTACCTGACCCCCTGAAATGACACTTTGATGGATAGAAATGTCTTAGAATATGATAAATAGAGATGTTTTGCCCGAACCATCAAATTTACGGTACAGGGCGGTGTTAGACTACGTCAAGAGGGTGGCAGCTACCTACGTCAAAGGGGGCAGAACGAAATTGTCTGTAACAGTGTGTAAAAGAGGGTGTCACAGGGGATGACATTGTCTGGCCTGGGGGATAACGGAAAGTCCCATTGTGCCGAGTCCACTGTAACGGAGCACTCGTACTTGAAGTGTACCAGTAGCTACTCGATTGGTCGCTTCTCATTGTGCTTCAACTGTAATAAACCCGGCCCAGGTGCCTTCGTTGCTCAGCGAATCGATGGTCGTGTTGAGTCATTCGATCGTGAGCACTGTCTCAGCTATCTGCAGAGATAAGACAGTACCTACACAAGGGACACACGCACGCAACCGACACAGACAACTAACAACTGACCACGCTTTCTAGCTCATTCTTCAAGCTATGCCAGGCTGCTGTTAAACACGTTTGTTGGCTGAAGAGAGGTTTCTAGAACTGATGCAAAAACTAGTGCTGGATGGGAGGCGTGAGATCCTCAGCCCCATCCTGACCCTTTGCAACATTTCAATGGTGCAGATAGGCCAGGAGGCCCATGTAAACGATCAGCTGGGAACCTGCAGCCGACGTGGGGGAATTCTTGGGTGCTACAGAGGCTGCCCCACACCATCCCCTCCTAAGGGTATGCTGGGGGCATGACTGCACATAACGGGTAGGCTGGGGGGTCTGGCCAGGAGGAAGTGGGCATGGCTGGAAGGCTGAGGCTGTTCTAAACCACACAATGGTCTAGAGAACCAGCCTCGCATGACTCTTTGCATCTCTCCTCCCAATGCTGCAGGCCACATAGTGGGCACAGAGCAGTACTGAGCTCTCAGACTCTCGCTCTGAATATTGAATGCTTTAGCTTTTCTCTTCTGCTTCCACCCTTCCCTACCAGCCCAGGTAATATACAGATGCCCACAGTAATATGCATCCCCTTGGCCTAACCTCTCCAGCAACGTACCTGAGCAAAGACGTTCGAGGCCGCTGCTCGTCCCAGGATACCTTGTCTAGGCCAGTGATGTGAAGGAGGGTTGGCAGAATCAATTCTTGTAACGATCGGGAGTAAGTGACAAGGCAGATGCTGCTTTTCAGATACTGTTTTCTGGACTGACCCGCATACCAATCCACAAACGTGTTTTCCACCAAGCAACTCATTTAGAAACACTCTGCAAACATATGGCCAGTTTCCAACTCCAATGGCTCCCGTGGGAACTGCATCAGGCCGATAGTTGCTTTGAAAACAGTACAGAGTCTAATTTCATTTTCTTTCTGCTTCTGACAGTGAAATGAGAAGCAATTTGTAGCAATCAGTGATTTGGGCTTCTCAGTGATTGAGTGAGATCAGCACGTAGGGTGACCAGATGTCCTGATTTTATAGGCAGAGTCCCGATATTTGGGGCTTTGTCTTATATAGGCACCTATTACACATTCCCAACCCCTGTCCCGATTTTTCACACTTGCCGTCTGGTCACCCTATCAGCACGTGTTTCGTCTTCTGGTTAAGCTGTGCACCATACGGTCTCTGGCATCCCACTACCTTGGAGTCCTATGTACTGAGAGTGTTTTCCCTTACAATCTTTTCCGTTTTCCCTCGTGCTCTGTAAGTCTGGACCATTCTGCTGCTGGACTTTTCATCGGCAGCGAATCTTTCTGTTGGAACGCCCCCGTGTTTGTGGCGCTCATCAAGGTTTTCGCTGGAAAGCACCTCGTGCTGTAAGTGCATAGCACACATGCCAGAGAAGCACGCGTTAAGAAAAACACTCAGTGTGACTGAGGTGCCACCATCCACAGATCAAGATCCTGGGATCTGATCCTCAGCTGCATAAGTAAGCTTCAGTGGTTCTCAACCCGTGCCCCACAGTCCACTTGTAGACCAATCAGCACACAGCTGCGGCCCATGGGCCATCCTCAGGCCATACAGGTAGTATATATTGTGTGGAAGCGGCCCACATACCCCACAGAGAGCTTCATTTGCAGCCCACATTGGTAAACAGGTTGAGAACCACTGTTCTGTTCAGTTAGATCAGTGGAGCATTGCAATTTTACACCAGCTGAGCACAAGCACAAGATTTCCTCGTTAGAGCTGGTTGGGAATATTTCTATGAAACATTTTTTTCTCCCACACTAAAAATGCAGATTGTCCTAAATTGAAACTGTTTGTGAAACAGGGTCAGTTTAGACAAATGTCCCAACTTGCAAAAACGTTGAGAAGACAGTTTTGAAATGGTCAGAAAGTCCCATTTTGACATTTTCGAAACAAAAAGTTTCAGTTGTTTTTTGTTTCAGAAGGACTTTTTTGTTTTAAAAATGTAGCTTAATTTACACTTGAAAAGCTTTAAAAAGGTCAAAACTATAACAAAATGTCTGAAATTTTCAAAATGAAGTGTTTCGACCGACCCCAATTTGTTATTATTGTTGTTGTTATTTGTTATTAGTGAAAAATTGACATTTTGTCTTTTTAACCCAATTTGGGATGAGCCAATTTTTCAAAATGTCAAAAATTCTCATGGGATGCGAAAACCACCCAGCCCTAGTCCTCCTAATACGAAAATAAGAACGGACATGCTGGGATAGACCAATGGTCCATCTAGCCCAGCGGCCAATGCCAGGTACTTCAGAGGGAATGAGCAGAACAGCTAATCATCAAGTGATCCATCCCGTCTTGTCCACTCCCAGCTTCTGGCAATCAGGGACTAGGGACACTCAGAACATGGGGTTACATCCCTGATCATCTTGGCTAATAGCCAGTGATGGACCTTTCCTCCATCAATTTATCTAATTCTTTTTTGAACCCTGTTATAGTTTTGGCCTTCACAGCATCCCCTGGCAATGAGTTCCACAGATTGATTGTGCATTGTGTGAAGAAGTATTTTTCTTTTGCTTATTTTAAACATGCTGCCTATTACTTCCATTGGGTAACCCCTTATTCTTTTGTTATGTGAATGAGTAAATAACACTTTCTTATTCACTTTCTCCACGCCAGTCATGATTTATAGATCTCTGTCATATTGTCACAAATGTTCAAGAGTTCAATTTTGGGCACAATCAGGAAGGACAAGGGATACTGCCCCATATTTTAACAGCAAAGAGCTCCCATCTGGGAAGGTCCAATGTCCTTCCTGCTGTGTGATTTCTTTCCTACTTCTGGCTCCTTTTCCTTGATGATTTATTCTGCATGAACTATTGACAGCCAAATAGAATAGATTAAGGCCAGAAGGACCATTAGATCATCTAGTCTAACCCCTGGCATAACACAGGCCATAGAACTGCACCGCACTGCCAAGGTATTGACCCCAATATCTTGCCTGACTAAAGCATCTCCTCCAGAAAAGCATCCAGTATCTTTTGCTTATGCCGGGTGTTTGGCACGGAAATCTGCCTGCAGAGGTTCCAAGAAATTCTATGCGTGAGCAGGGCCCCGAAAGACAAACCTGGTCAGCTTTGGTAGCGTTCAGTGGGTAGCACTGGCGCTAGTAGGTTCAAGGGCCATGTCAGGGGCTCGCTCGTGGAGTTGTGCTGTTGCTACAGGGGAGTGGTCAGGGCTGCCACCTGAGGCATGTTATGCATACGCAAAGGAAAAGAAGTGCTGGGGGAAAGGATGCTACCTTCTTGGAAATGTCCTTGTGGAAAGACAAAGATGCCATGACTGCTGGGGGAAGAGTATAAAGGGAAAGGGAAGCTGGGTCAAAGGAGAAGGATGTGTCTTCTCTTCTCCTGCTTGCCTGAAGCCTCTGCAGATTATTGCCCAGTGTTTCCCAGTTGATTTGTTTTTGTCGCCAGCTAATAAATAATAAAACAAGCCCTTGACTAAAGACCTAATGCATGGCATTTTATTTCCCTTCACAGACGAGACCACTCACCAGCGTACAGTCACTTTGGAGGTGAAAAACAAACTCTGTAGACCCTGTCTACTGTAGCTGGGCTGCTGTAGCAGTGGGGTACGGATGCTTCCTGCAGTGATGGAAGCAGTTTTTTCATCGCTGTCAGCAATCCACTTCTCCCAGCGGCAGTAGCTGGGTCAATAGAAGCCACTCTTCCGTTGATCTAGCTACGTTTACACCAGGGGTGAGGTTGCCACATCTACGGTGCTCACGGGGGTGAATCCTAAGCACCTATGCCGAGCTAACTTTTAGTGTAGAAGAGGCCCATCTCTCTCCCTTTTTGAGGAGTATGTGGAAAGCTACACTCTAAAGCCACTGCTCTAGAAGTACAGGTCCACCTTTAAGACAGTGATGTAGGTGTGCAATGCCGACAGACCCCGGTCTTCAGCATTGAACCCGGGACTGCGGAAGCTGAGTATACGAGCCTCTACTGCATGAGCTAAAAGTCACATGGGGTCTTGGCGAAGGCTGTAGCAGACTCATCGGTCTCTAAATCAGTGGTTCTCAACCTATTTACCATGTGGGCTGCATATGCATATGGGCCGCATCCAATACTACCTGTATGGCCCGGAGGATGTCACATGGGCCACAGCTGTGAGCTGACTGGACTGCAAGCGGTCTCCAGGCTGCAAATTGAGAACCACTGCTCTAGATGGTCTAGGTGGCACTAGAGGGGGACAGAGCCACACTAAGCAGGCATGAGTTACCCAAGATTTCATTCACGCCACTAACTGAGGCTAGGTCTGCGGTACAGAGCCTGTGTCGGCATCGCCCCCAAGTGTGAATGCAGTGTATGCCGACAGAAGGAACTTTTCTGCCAGTGTAGGCACACCATCTCCCCAGCTGACATTAGCTATGTTGGCCATACCCTCTTCTGTCAGCATGACAGCATCTACACTGGGGGTTGAATCAACATAGCCCTGTCGGTCAGGGATGTGGTCTTTTCATGGCCTGACTGACACAGCTATGCTGTATACGTTTTAAATGTAGACTAGACCTCAGGAGAGCAAAGCTTTATAGCCCCCTGCCAGTCCCTCAAAGCCACTCGCCATCACTGAGATTACTTCATGCAGATCATTTCTATCATTCACACTGTACCCAGAGAGGTAGCGCGCTATGATTAGCACTAACGCTCTGAATCCCAGTAGGCATTGGCAATAAGTTACCCCCTTCCACTTTATGGAGAGCAGTCAGGAAATAGTATAGCCCGGGCCCAGCTTTCAGCCTCACCTCCCTGGCAGTGATGGAGTCACGCAGAGATCCGTTTCATTTGCAGGAACTGAATGCGAGCTGTAGCAATCATGTTTGAGCCCAAGTAACAGATACGTGTTCTTTCCCATTCTTACTTATTGTAACGAGATGAATCATGCCTGCCTCTTCTGGGACTTAGTGGGCCATAATGTCCAAGCCTGCAGGAAGTCTGTTACAATCTAGTGGGAATCGCTATCCTCAGACTTCAGTGGAGGAGTCCAAAAATATCGTGTGTGCACATAATGGCAAAGGGACGCCTCGGAAATAAAAACGATCAGGGAGGTTAGATGGATCCCGGGCACAGGGGGATTTGGCATGTTTCACTAGTAGGTCACCATTTCTAAACCTATACTGAGAGCGATCGGAGGTCTGTGTAAAATAAGTTGATGGCCTTAGTCCAGTTCTCTCACTAGCATCTGCACCCAAGAAAACAGAAGTACTAACCCAATTATAAAAGAGGAAACAGGCACATGTGGTTACGGTGCTGGATGAAGGCTTAAGAGATCTGGGTTTTATTCTGGACTCTGCCACACATTTGCCCAGTGTAACCCTGGGCAAATCACTCTGTCCCTCAGGTCCCTCCATCTGTAAAGCGGGGCTGACACCACTTCCTTCGTCTTATTCCCTCGCTACATGTTCACCCACCGCTACTGGTCAAAGATCTCGCTCCAGCTGCTGCTTTCTCTCTTGCTGGGGATGAATGAGTTGCAGGCCGTTAACGGAATAATCAATATTGCTATAGCTGTTCTCAGGTGCAGAAGAGGGGATAAATCACCAGCCCTCACCAAACGCTTTGTGAGGGCGATAACTGGAATTCTCCCCATTGTGCAGATGGAGAAACCGAGATGCAATGGGCCAAATCCATCCCTGTTGTCGCTCCAGTGAATTCCAGCAGAATGAATGCGGCCCAAAGAGCTGGAAGGGAGAGGGGAGGGGGAAATGGCTCATTCACGGCCAGAGCTTGAATTAGAGTTCATAGGCCCTAGTCCTGCACTGATGACACTACAGCAGACCTCTCAACCAGAACAGGAATCATTTAAGGGGACACTTTGCTTTCAAGGGGCTGGAGTGTGACCTCACAGCCTGCCCTGGGCAAGGGGCAGCACGGAGCAGGAACAAACTGTGACGGAGCGTTGCAATGCGTTCCCTGCTTGCCCTGGATTTGGGAGGTCATCTGCTACTGATCTATACCAGGAACAGATTATCTCCCTCCCCCCCACGCCACGCCACACCTGAGCTCTCCTGGCCGGTGCATGGGTTGGCAATGAGTCACGGATCCACTCATGTTCACCCATCTGCACAAGGGGAAGGATCAGTGTTGTGAATCACAGGTGTGATTCCAGTAGCGGGGTACATAAGAACGGCCATACCGACTCAGACCAATGGTTCATCCAGCCCAGTGTCCTGTCTTCTGACAATGGCCAACGCCAGGAGCTTCAG
Organism: Emydura macquarii macquarii; assembly: GCF_026122565.2. Classification (NCBI taxonomy): domain Eukaryota; kingdom Metazoa; phylum Chordata; order Testudines; family Chelidae; genus Emydura; species Emydura macquarii. The sequence continues at coordinate 5,920,009 of NW_027133217.1, forward strand.
ACGGAATGACCAGGTCAGGCAATTAAGAAGTGATCCATCCCTTCTCGTCCACTCCCAGCTTGTGGCAGACAGAGGTTTAGAGACATCTGGCGCATGGGGGTTGTGTCCTGGACTACCATGGCTCATAGCCATCGATGGACCTATCCTTCATCAACTTATCGAGTTCTTTTTTGAACCCAGTTATACTTTTGGCCTTCACAGCATCCCTTGGCAATGAGTGGGTGGCGTGTGAGGAAGTCCGGCCTTTCGTTTGTTTTAATCCCGCTGCCTATTAAACACTTCCCTGGTCATTTTCTCCACCCCATTCGTGAATGTATAGACCTCTATCGTGTCACCCTTTGGGAGTCTCTTTTCTAAGATGAACAGGAGTGAGGGGCACCTTTCATTTCTCCGGGGCCATTTGAGGCCAGTAATTTTGCTCAAGATTTGCAGGCATTAGGTGAGTCCTTTAACAGTTAAAGGCAGGGTTTTCGAAAGCACATCAATGACTGAGGAGCGCAAGTCCCATTAGGTGCTTTTGAATCCTCCTCCCACTACATACACGGCTCCAATAGACAGATATATAGATGCTCCTTCCCACATCCACTCCACCCTCAAGTCCCTGTCTCTATTAAGCCACCTCAAGATGCTTCAACGCTGATCTCAAAGCACCAACAAGGCATGCCCCCGAGCAGCCCTACAATACCAAACTGATGTGGAGGAAAAGATTCGGACAGGAATTGCATTCCACTTGTGATCTGTTTAAAACGACCTTTTTAAAAAACTACCTCGACAGTGTCCCCTTTAGAAGCAGCTCCTTACAAAAAAATAAACAAACAGGCCTGTTTTGCTGGGTATAAAAAAAAAAAAACCTTGTGGGATCCATTAAATACCTAAAACACAACACAAGAACCAGGTTAACTAAGGCTGCGCACACGTCTCAGAGGTTTTCCTCTCGTGGTTACCATGATGTCATCAGCAGGCTTTGATGCGTGTGTGCGAAGAATAAATGTTTGTGTGTGAAAGAGAGAGAGAGAGAGAAAAACCCAACACAGATTAATTTGTGAAACAAGCCAAGCACAATAATGGGCTGGAGGCAAAATTCAGAAAAATCCTTCTGCAGTCCTAGCTTATGTTCCCTCTGCTTTATGACAGAGGGCCTGATCCAAAGCCAGTGGAGTAATAAAGAGGCCTCTTGATTTAAATGGGCTTTGAATCAGGCCCTAAATCCACAGGCTGGCCTTCTCCATCACACCCCAGAGCTCAGAAAACTGTGCTGATGGGAAATAGAGTTGGTTGGGTAATAATATAAAGCCTAAGAACTCAAGAATGCTAGTTGGGCTGTGGGACTAGTATCATCGTCTCTTTACTATCTGCAAACCCTCCCTCAGCTCTTTATTAGCAGCCTTTTCATCCCAGAAACTGATGTGATTTGATTATTTTTTACGATGCCTCATAGAGCACAGGAAATAACTGATCGTCGGTTCAGGGGCAGTTCCAGAAAAAAAAAAAAAATCATTTCAGGTCAAAACAAATCTGAAACTTTTTAGAAGTTTTGGTGACTCTCAGAAGCCTGTTTTTGGTCTGTGTGAGAGCAGGGATTCAAACCTGGGTCGCCTCCCCCTCCAACTGATTTGCCTAACCCCTGGACCAAAGGTTATAAAATAATACACTATCTGTGGCATCTACTCCTCCAGCTACTTGGTGAATGGCCGAAACTATCTGGGTCAAATTCATCTATCGTTTGGGACTGACTGAAACTGCATTTTTTGTTGAATAAACTATTTGTCCAAAAAGTTTTGCCCAGCTCTAGCACAATGGGGTGCTGGTCCAGGAGCACGGCTGGGAGATGCAATACGAATACAAAGCAATTCTTGTCATCTAAGCTTGGCCAGTGATTAGATGGGAGACCATCACGGAAAGACGGGACGGTAGAGCATGTGTTGTTGGTAACACGGTGGGTAGAGCACTTCCCCATGTTTCAGGACTAACTTAATGTGCTTCAAGAGGATATTGTACTCCTGGAGGTGTCAGCCTTTATGCGAGGCTGAGGTCTTGATTGCTCTTCGTTACTGAAAATCCCATGGGATTTTGAAAGGCTATGGCCTCAACCCTGAAACTGGATCTGACGTACATGGCTGTCCATGTGGAGCCGATTGGAGGAGGAGGAGCAGGATCCCTGAAACTGGCCCCCCACTACAGGAAGGATGTGGACAAACTGGAGAGAGTCCAGCAGAGGGCAATGGAAATGAATAGGAGGCTGGAGCACATGACTTATGAGGAGAGGCTGAGGGAGCTAGTCTGCAGAAGAGAAGAATGAGGGGGGATTTGATAGCAGCCTTTAACTACCTGAAGGGGGTTCCAGGGAGGATGGAGCTAGGCTGTTCTCAGTGGTGGCAGATGACAGAACAAGGATCAATGGTCTCAAGTTGCAGTGGGGGAGGTCTAGGTTGGATATTAGGACAAATGTTTTCTCTAGGAGGGTGGTGAAGCACTGGAATGGGTTACCTAGGGAGGTGGGGGAATCTCCATCCATTGCGGTTTTTAAGGCCCAGATTGACAAAGCCCTGGCTGGGATAGTTTAGTTGGGGTTGGTCTGGCTTTGAGCAGGGGGTTGGACTTTTTGGCTTCCTGGGGTCCCTTCCAACCCTAACCTTCTATGATTCTGTGAAACTGGATCTGCGGGATCCTCAACCCTGAAACTGGATCTGATGTACAGGGCTCTCCACGTGGATCCGATTGTAGGAGCAGGAGCTAGGGATCTCCACTGGCCTTGCTTCTCGATGAATTCAACCCTGCCTGCCTACGGTCTCCCAGGGATTTCACCTGGCTCAGCAGTGAAGCTGAAAGATATGGGCGGCCTAGTGGAGAACCAGCTGAACAGGGGCTTCCAGTGCAATCCTGTGGCCAGCAGAGCCAATGTGATAGTTAAATGCTGTGAAGGGGTTGAATCACCGCGGGTGCCTCCTTGTGGCCAGGCGTGACGTAGCTGCTCTCTTCCTGCTGATGGCCAGGTCACTTTAACATGTCTCCCTTTCCAGGATAGTCCAGGAACAAAAAGCCAGGGACTTAATGCAAATAAACTGAGTTAAGGAGAGAGAGAGGGGAATGACTCCCCCTCTGGATGCATCAGAATCTGGTCCTCTCTTCCCTCATGGAAGGGACTCTTCGCGGGAGCTAAAGGTCTGTCCTTTTCGCCGGTCTGCCAACAGGGGAGCTCTTCTGCTTTCCTTTTAGGCTCTTCTTCCAGCCTGCGCCTGCCTTGCAGGTGTGGCGGGGCGGAGTTACTCGAGCCCAGAGCAGCACCTGAACCCCTTCTTGTGCAGTGTGGGGTTTGTATGTCCTACCACAGGTGCATAAACCAGGGGAGCTTAAGTAGGAGCAGAAAGGTGGTTTTTTACCTCTGGATTTGGGCCTGGTGTGACCGCGGCTGAAATCCTGTGTTCAGTTCTGGTGCCCGCAAGTCAAGAAGGATGTTGATAAACTGGAGGGGTTCAGAGGAGAGCCACGAGAATGACTAAAGGATTGGAAAACCTGCCTTCTAGTGACAGACTCAAGGAGCTCAAGCTACTTAATTTCACAGAGGGGAAGATGTGATCACAGTCTATAAGTCCCTACAGGGGAGCAAATATTTGATAATCGGCTCTTCAGTCTAGCAGAGAAAGGTCTAACATGATCCAACGGCTGGAAGTTGAAGCTAGACCAATTCAGGGTGGAAATGAGGCGTACATTTTTAACAGTGAGAGGAATTAACCACTGGAACCATTGACCAAGGGTCATGGTGGATTCTCCATCGCTGACCATTTTTAAATCAAGATTGGATATTGTTCTAAAAGATCCGCTCTAGGAATTATTTTGGTCCGTGCTATACAGACTCCCAACAGCCCTTTCTGGCTTTGGGATGTATGAGTAAACATGGTTTCTCTTCATTTCCTGTCTCAATCTGGTGTAGTACTGCCAATTTTATGCCAGTAAACATGTTCTCCTTTCAGTCACGGATAAGAGCAGTGGGAGTTTTCCTTTTCTTTTGGGGATGAGATCCCAGTTCTGCACTGCTGGCAGTCGGTGTGTGCTTGTGAGATCACCAAAAAGGCCCACCCAGCCACCCAGAACTTGGGAAGGGTTGTGGAGCTGGATATTCTGTGTCTAGAGACATACTTGAATTTATAACCATTTAGACTAAGGAATTGCAGCTGATCGGGGACTGGATTCAGTAGCTCAGGGTTCTCTGCCCCAGACTACCTGTGTGATCTTGGACAAGACTTTGTGCTATTCAATATTTTCTAGTTTCTTTGGAGGACTGGATTAGGATTCAAAACGAGCCACTCTACAGGTGCAAAGATATCATTCTGGGGTACACAGGGTGTGTTACATGCTGCATGCATTGTCCAGAGTTATAAGATCTTGGACAGTGTTACTGGCCTAGCGGATGGGGGGGAAGCAGTAAGACGTGATGTATCTTGATTTCAGTAAGGCTTTTGTTACAGTTCCATATGACAGTCTCATGAGCAAACAAGGGAAATGTGGTCTGGATAAAATTACTATAATGTGGGTGCACCACTGGTTGAGACCATCTCAAAGAGTAGCGATCAGTGGTTAGCTGTCAAACGGAGAGGGTGGGTGCAGTGGGGTTCTGCAGGGAACAACCCTGGGTCTAGTGCTATTCAATATTTTCATTAATGACTTGGGTAATGGAGTAGAGAGTATGCTTTAAAGTCTGCAGATGACCCCAAAATGGGAGGGATTACGAGCTCTTTGGAGGACTGGATTAGGATTCAAAACGAGCTTGACAAAATTGGAGAATTCGTCTGAAATCAAGAAGGTAAAATTAAATAATTACAGGTGCAAAGTCCGACACTTAGGAAGAAAAATCAAATGCGTGACCACAACATGGGGAGTAACTGGCGAGGCGGTTATACTGCTGAAAAGCTTCTTGGGGTGATAGTGGGTCACAAACTGAATATGAGCCAACAATGTTGTGAAAAGGGCTGATATCATTCTGGGGTGCATTAACAGGAGTGGTGTGTGTAAGACACGGGAGGTAATTGTCCCGCTCTTATGAGGCCACAGCTGGAGTATTGTGTTCAATTCTGGGCTCCGCACTTTAGGAAGGATATGGACAAAATGGAGAGAGTCCAGAGGACAGCAACAAAAATGATCAAAGATGCAGAAAACCTGACCCAGGAGGAAAGGTTAGAAACGGGGCTTGTGCAGTCTTGAGAAAAGAAGACTGAGGGGCGACCTGATAACAGTCTTCAAATATGTTAATGGCTGTTATTCAGAGGACGGGCATCGATTGTTCTCCATGGCCACTGAAGGTAGGACAAAAAGTAATGGGCTTAATCTGCAAGAATGGAGATTTTGGTCAGAGATTAGGAAAATCTTTCTAATTCTCAGGGTAGTTAAGCTCTGGAACAGGCTTCCACGGGAGGCGGCGGAATCTCTGTCCTTGGAGATTTTTGAGAACAGGATGGACAAACACCTGTCAGGGATGGTCCTTCCTCAGCACAGGGGAAAGGACCTGATGACCTCTCAAGGTCCCTTGCTGCCCTACCTTTCTAAGATCTGCAGGTAAAAATCAACACACAAGCACTAAGAATTATTCATGATTACTAACAGTTAAGTTCTTGCTAAACCAAAACACTTCTGAAGCACCCTCCTGGGATGTTGAGTGGTACACATTAGAGCCAAGAGAACTCCCACGGCAATTCTGCTGCGATACATACAACAACATACAGTGAGCAGCTCTGTCCTAGACAAACACCACTCCAGTTCAATAGCTAATTATGTCCCAGTCCTGGATGCAGCTGGCAAAAGCCAAGGCAGCTGCTGGATGGACGCAGCAGAAAGCCATGGCACCAAATGCTGAATATTAGCACTATGCTCTGGGCCTTTTTTAGAGTGTGAAGCTGGGGCTCAGCGGAGTAAGTGGTTTATCTTGGTTACTTTCATTTCCCAGTTCAGTTGCTCCGCTTTTCTAGGACCAGCTAGACCCATGGGCAAACTGGGGTCTTAGCCAAATCAGCAAGTTTGTCACATTGTGCCGTGCACCAACTAGTAAGATGCTGATCTCATGTAAACAATAATAATATCCGGCCCTTATCTGGTGCTTTTCATCAGAAGATCTCAAAGCAATTTACAAAGGAGATCAGTATTATTAGCCCTGTTTTACAGATGGGGAAATTGAGGCACAGAGAGGGAAAGTGAGTTGCCCAAGGTCACCCAGCAGGCCAGTGTCAGAGCCAGGAATGTAATCCAACTCCCCTGAGCCCCAGTACAGTGCTCCATCCTCTAGGCCACACTGCCTCCCTTGATTGTCTCCTTGGTCATCATCAGGGCCTGACTCCAGCACTTCCCAGACTAAAGTAGGATGGTCTATATCTCCTAGATGGGAGCCATGATAGACTTCAATTCTCTGTGGATCAGGTGCAGCGAGAGGCGTGTAACACCAGGAGCAGCAGGTTATCCCTGCAAAGGGTTCTCCCGTCAGCAGAGAGCAGGCATTGTGGATTCAAACACAATGGCTTCTTAGGCCCCTCTGCTCACCTTCCAGCTATGAAAGGCTCAGAGCAGGAGGGGCTGTTAGCACAAAACTCTGGTGCCCGGCTTCCCACCGAGCAGAGGCAGAGCTTACTTTGCCGGCTCTGGCTGTCCCTCTCCAAGTCTCTCGTCCCCTGTGTCACAGGAAGTCTTGTCATCAATATGCTCCTTAGGCTACGTCTATACTCCTGGCAGCACACACCGCACAGGCAGGGCACCTGGAGCCACATGCGATCCGGGTCCACACACGTCACTGCGGGGTGTAGCAGGGGCGTAGCCAGAACGGACTTTTTGGCAGGGCCCTGTGGTTGACACGGGTGGGCCGGCGGAAAAAGACGCGCTTCCCCGGTCACGCGCCCAGAAACAGGAAGTGATCGGCTGAGAAACGAAGCTGCCGCTCCGACGCTCCAGTTGCCAAGGCAGCTTCAGCAAAGCATCGGCAGCAGAACTTCCACAGCCGATGGGGCGGGCCTGCTTTCAAGCCCACCCCGGCTCACCCATAGCTACGCCACTGGGGGGGTGTAGCTACAAGACTCAGTGAAAGCCTCCAGTGGCGCGAAGGCAACGGGACATTTCCCTGCTAAAAACAGCAGTGCAGCTGTGGATGGGTGTGTAGGGTCTGTCTACACTGCAACTAAAAACTCTCTCATTATGAGTTTGTGCAGCCACTAGCGCAATGGGGGCCCCGATCCTGATTAGGCACTACTGTAATATACATAATACAGATCAAGCTCCTCAAGCATATCAGTCAAATTGATCATCACTTGCTATTTGCTAAACAACACCCAGGCGAACAGGACAAGATCTGCACGATGACACCGTCCCCTCTAAGGAGTGCCCGGTCTCCACTACAGTCAGTTCTGACCTCACACACATATCTCCCTCACCTTCCTTGCCAGGAAGCTCCCTCCTCCTCTCTGCCCCTCCCCACCACCACAGCACTGCTGGCGAGAGAGCTTCCCCCATGCAGACCTTGCCACAGAACGATTACATTTGCAAAACACGTAGTGACTATGAAATGGGCAAAACGTTTTATGAATCCCCCCGCCCGCTTATTTTTCTACCAGTTCTATTATTTGTATTACCATACCACCTAGAGGACTCCCCCGTTGCGATCAGGGTTCTCTTTTGCTAGCTTCTGTACAAACACAGAACAAAAAGATGGCATCTGTCCCACAGAGCCCATGCTCCAAGTGGAAGACAAAAGACATTGGGTGCATATGACCGACCAACCAGGGCAGGTAGCTGTGAGACCAGCCTGGCTTTGCTGGTATGCATAAGTTACTGAAACTCATTTAAATTTGTAAACCTTTCGGGGTACAGCTTTTTTGAAAGGTGCCGTACAAAACAGAGTTGTGTTGTATACGACAATCCTGCTCATTTCCAGCCATTGGACATATCATGTACAGCATTGCCAGCTCTCGTGATTTTAAAGTTTCGCTATATTGTCTTTCTTAAAGCACAATTTCCTGGAGGCGTATGGTTGAGAGGCAGTATGGCCTAGTGGCTAGAGCACTGGGGTGGGATTCAGTTGAGTTGTGCTCTCTCTCTAGTTCTGCCACTACCCTGATGGGTGATCTTGGGCAAGTCACGGCCTCTTTATGAGCCTCAGTTTCCCCATCTGTGAAATGGGGATAAGGATGCTGACCTCCTTTGTAAAACACTCTGAAATCTACTGCTGTGTAATCATTATTATGTGAGACTCTCAGCTTTCGGTTTTAAAAGGTTTCCAGGCCTCCTGGCTGCAGAGAAACGCTGGAAAACGTGAACCCTACAGGCTCATAGGCCAGAAGATTAAATACATAAATAAGTAAAAAGGACCCACCAACATTTTATCCATTTTTTAAAAAAATCTCATGATTTTTAAGCCAATTGTCTGAATATTTTTTGGGAGGGCGAGGGGCTGTCTCATGAGTTTTGAACACTTAGGGTGGGCCGTACTATACATGTGACTGCTTGAAAAAAAAAATTCAGCCCACTCAGTGGTTAACGAGAAGGCCTCTATGCACGGCCCCCTGGGGAGGGGGCAGAAGGGAAAGTTTGCCCCAGGTCCTCTGTGGGAGAGCACCCCCAAACCAAGTGGCATTGTGACCCCTCTGCAAGGGGTTGTGAGTCTCCAACCCGCCCCTCACTGCAGCTACCCTCAGTGGTGATTTTTCTGGAAGGGTTTCAGATTTTAACTAGGCCCCCAAAACGACCGTGTGGCCCTGCCACTTTCCCTAATTCGCTTTTAGCGTCCCTTCCCACCAGCTCCTGATCCAACTTCTCCCCCCAGATCCATTTCCAGTGGCAAGCGTGGAAAAGAGATCAACTGAATTCAGCCGCTTTCACTCACAACGCTGACTCTGCCTCCCCTCAGCTGCTTTTACTGGGGCCGGGTTCCAATACAGCACGGGCTAGTCCCCCTCCTGCTCCATCTGAGAGGACCCATTGTACCCTCATTAATTGCCCTGTCTTGAAAAGCGCTGGTTGATCGGGCAAGCCAGGCGCGCTGTGAATGAAGCTCACAGGGTGACGTGTGTTGGGTGGGGGGGGGGGGGACGCACGCCTGACCTAGACAGACGGCAGTTCAGCCAGGTTCAGTTCTCCATAAACACTTCTGTTTACGCAGCAATTTTGCATCACTCCCCCGCCCCCAAAGACGCCTGGTTTTATTTTTATGTTTGTTGATTCATAACTATACATTTTTTAAAAAACGAACGTAATCATCACAGTGTTTCTCTCCCCGGTGTAAAATAAATAATGCTGCCCAGGATACAAGTCAAATTTTGTCTTCCCCAAGTCCAGCCAGGAGCAGATTAAGGCAACCTAGCCACACTTCAGCATGGGGACAGCTGTGACCCCATCCCTCGTTAGCGAGGCTGCTGTACTGGCACTCCTCTCCGGTCAGCCTGAACCTCCTCCCACCGGGGATCACCGCCCCACGTCTTTAGATGGACTGGGGGCTGCAATAGAGGAGGGAGGACCCAGATCCCACCCATCCAAGCATAGGCTGCTTTACGTAGGGGCCCAGGATCAGCTGGCAGAAGCAAGGGTCTACTCATACATAGAGCGCCACAGAGCAACAGGTTTCCATTAAAATAAATGCATCTGTTCATCCCTGTCTGAGCTATTGTTTCAGGCTCTCTGCAGACCCAGGTAAATGTCGAAGCATCAGTTACATTTAGGCCACTTCATAACCATGAGGGCTGGAAACTTTTTTAAATGAAATCTGAGCTGGTGGGCTAGGAATGGACCTATAAAGCTAATGTCTTAATCCAGTACTAACACAAGTGCCTTTTGTTCTGCATTAAGTTTATCCACCCTTTCGCAGGCTGTGATTTAAAACAATTCTAGGGAGTTGGGGGAACCGCAATGCAGCCTCAACTAAAATAAAACCCAATTTACAAAGCGAGGCCCCGGCCACCTCACATGGGCAGCAGGACACATTGTTCTGTTGGTTTATTACAAAGTTCAGGAAGTGCTAGAGCATTATTAGCAAGGTACCAGGCCAGCAGAGGTGTGAGCAGGAAGGTTAAAGAAGGTGGCTGTCTTAACTCCACGTGCGCTAACCGAATGGTGATTTTTTATCGCTTACGCCAATGCAATACACTCACGTTGCTGGCTTGAGGTGAAATTCCTGGATGGTTGCTCTAATGGAGACTAGAGCTGGGTGGAAAATAAACCTGTTTGAGATTTCATAAATTTGTCCTGTTCTGCACGGGGACCTTTTGAATTTTTTTTTTCACAAAAGTCTAGGGAGACACCCCACCCCCAGAGCAGCCAATCGCTCAGTGATGCAGGTTATTCATCGAGGCTGTGGGAAACCCCAGTTCAAGTCCTGAATCAGATCCATGGGGAAAGGTCTCTCTCCCCCATCCCATCCTGAAATTCCATCCTGGAACAAAGCAACCTTCCCAGCAAAAGTTTTCTCAAAACTGACCCTGCTCAGAAGGGTTTTTTTTAAAAGGAAAGTTTTGATTTCAACAAATCAGCATTTTCAAAGGAAAAAATAATCTCTGACCATCTCCAATCTAAATAGCAGAAGTGGGGTGAGCCCGAAAGCATGTTACTTTCATAATTTTTTTGGATCTGGGTTTCAGAAGACACATTCACACACCTATTAGAAAGGTGACAATTTCCACACTCCGAAACCCATGGATTTGGTCTATTTAAACTATATTATCTCTGCTCTGCAACTTGATACAGGCAGGAAACCATGCACCTTGTGTGCTCCATCAGCTATGTGCATGTGAAAAGTTGTGCACATGTACAACTGGAGTATATTAAAGTGTATTTGCCATCCTCTGGGACATTTTTAGAACAGAGTGATCTTGAATGTTATCTTCCCACTCCTTCCACAGTGTAATGGGCATAGCTTTGTGGCTACCGCAGTGGAGTAGGGCTCAGTAGACCTGGCTTCTAGCCCTGGCCCTGCCACAGGCCTCCTGCATGATCTTGAGCAAGTCACTTTCCCTCTCTACCTCAGTTTCCCCACCTAAATGGGGTAATGATACTGACCTCATTTGCAAAGTGCTTTGAGAGCTGCTTGGGACATGAGTATACACACACACACACACACACACACACACACACACACACACACACACACACACACACACACACACACACACACACACACACACACACACACACAGAGTGTGTGCACATTATTATTACCCAACTCATTCCTAAAGATCAAAATGGTCGATCATCCCCATGACAAATTCTTTCCCCCTAGATTTAGTGAACTGTGGCTCATGTTAACCTTTTCCAGCCCCTAGTCCATACCTATGCTCATTAACTGAGGGTACTTCCGAAATAGCCTCTCTGCATGTTTGCTAGACAGGGCAAGAGTCTTCCTTGAGCATTGCCACCTCTAATGCACAGCTTTACAGGCAGTGGGATGCCCAGGGATTATTTGGAAGGGCTAAAATGCTGACCGAGGAGCTGTGACCTGGAACAATTTCTTTCTGCACTCTTTCCACAAAGGTCACAGTCCTTGGTGACTCAATGGCCAAGCCACCACAACGTAACGGCTTGTGTTTAGTATTCCGTGTTTTCAGTGTTTATTTGTTTAAAAAACTTCCAGCTTTTTTTTTTTTTTTTTTTGTTTATTTTCCAAACATTAAAACTGGGATGGAATCGGGTTAAAAAAATCGGGGAAGGGGAAGAAAACCAAAAAATTTTCATAATATAGACATTTAACTACAGTATAATTAAACTTTTTGCTTATGTACAGAGGTATTTTTCATCTTTCTCAGAGCTCATAGTTTTTCCAGAAATCCTGGTTTGCGTATGCTTGCATAATTGTCTTCAAAGTATCCTCACTCCTATTGAGCCTCCTGCTGTCTTGGAGGTAGTCCAACTTTGAAAATATGCACTCTGCAGCCATTAATCCAGGGTTTATGCCCAAAGCTCTCCGTGCCACTCTGCTGAAGTTGGGAAGGGTGTCTTGAAGACTGTTCCAAAAAGCCAGCACATCCAGTCTCATGTTGTCAAAGTTAGGCAAGTTCCTGCGAGTCGTAAATTCCCCTTTCAGATTTGAAATTTCATCTTCAGTGGCAAATGTTTGAAACACTCCGGCATATCGGTCCTAATCTGCTGCAACATTCACCGTGAGGAAGAGGGGACCACACCTGGATGACATTCCAGAAAGAATCTTCTGCACCAAACACTTTGGGGTTCAGGTTACAGCCCATGGTCGTTTCCCATTTCTCACTGAGCATTGTGTTGAAGGTTTTGAATGCTTTTTTGGTTCTCTCGTGTTCTGGGGTTGGAAGGAGTCCCAGAAACTGCTGGGTTTTCTCACCGCATGTTTCTCCAGCAGCTTTTGTGCTCAATTCAGCTGAGATTTTGGTCATCAGGATCTGATAAACATCTTGCATTGGCAAATGTGGGGGCAGTAGTTGGAGAAAACTCCAGTGTTTTCTGTGGGTCACACAGTGAGCCCAAGTTTTCAACAATTCACATTACATGGTGCACGGAATTGGGCAGTCACTCGGGTTACTTGCCAGTCTCTTCAGAGTTTCTGCTTTAGAACTAACAAACTCAGGATGATTTAGGAGACACATTAGCACAGTCCACACATTATTTACATGAAAGGCAGCAAAGTACAAGTTCGTCCGCTGAAGTGGCCCAGCAGGGGTAGGTAACGGGTAGCTGGCTCTGCACTCGTCCCATACGGTGTAAAACAAAGCCTTCAGCTTGTTCACATGCTTGAAGACAGCCCTGGATCCAATGATGCACGATTTCACGTCTTTTATTTCTTCTGTAGCAGTAGCTGCTGACAGAGCAACATTAATCGGATGAGCAGGGCAGGTTATATGTAGCATAGAATCACAGAAGATTAGGGTTAGAAGGGACCTCAGGAGGTATCTAGTCCAACCCCCTGCTCAAAGCAGGACTAACCTCAGCTAAATCATCCCAACCAGGGCTTTGTCAAGCCGCAGCTTAAAAACCTCTAAGGATGGAGATTCCACCACCTCCCTAGGTAACCCATTCCAGTGCTTCACCACTCTCCTAGTGACAAACTTTTTCCTAATGTCCAACCTAGACCTACTCCACTTCAACTTGAGACCGTTGTTCCTTGTTCTGTCATCTGCCACCACTGAGAACAGCCTAGCCCCATCCTCCCTGGAACCCCCTTTAAGTAGTTAAAGGCTGTTATCAAATCCCCCTCACTCTTCTCTTCTGTAGTCTAAACAAGCCCAGTTCCCTCAGCCTCTCCTCATACGTCTTGTGCTCCAGCCCCCTAATCATTTTTGTTGCCCTCCGCTTGACTCTCTCCAACTTGTCCACATCCTTTTTGTAGTGGGGGCCCCAAAACTGAACACAATACTCCAAATGTAGCCTCACCAATGCCGAATAGAGGGGCATAATCACTTCCCTCGATCTGCCGGCAATGCTCCTACTAACGCAGCCCAATATGCCGTTAGCCATCTTGGCAACTAGGGCACACTGCTCTGATTTCTAATTGAGTTTAATCTCCCAAGCAAGCTTCTTCTTTCGTATGGCTTGGGTAGGTAGCAATGATTATAAATTTATATCTAGATTTGATAGCCAGCACGCGGCCACAGCAGTGAGCAGGTGAATGTCCTTCCAAGCCCCCGGCAAAAGAGCGAAGGGGCCAATCCGATACGATATTCTCCATCATGTGTGACAGGTGCCCACAGTCGCATACAGGTGTTTGCCTCATTTTCCATTTCAAGAGGGTTTGTCCACATCTCCCAGGAGATGTCCTGATGCGAGTCAATGTGCACCAGCCTTTCTGACGTAAATCAAAACCTGGTGGTTCCTTGGCAGGGTCAACGACAAGCTGCTTGGTTTAAACGGTCCAAACGCTCTATGTAGCTCTCCACTGAGCCTCAGTGTCAAAGTTGATTGTCAGGGTCTTGATGTGGTTTCACAGAGAGTTGCAGGATTTTAATCTGGTCTTGGGTAAATTCTGCAGATTTCTTAACCATGCCAATGCAAACACGAGGATCCCATTGCATGATGACTTGCAGAATCTGTGCAAACTTAGTCATATAGGAAGCAGAATCTGTGTTAGTTGAGGCCACGTTTTCCCAAGTTATTGATACATCTCAAACATGTCAGTTATTGCTGCATCGACAAAGTGGCTGTCAGCAGAGGAGATGAATGTCACATCTGCACAAAATAATGGGGGTGCGTTTTCCACCTGGAAATAAAAAAAATGAAAACAAAAGGCCAAGAATCAGATGGTGCAAAGCATCAGGAGACTCATCAAAAATCAGACTAGACACTACATTTCCAGCAATTTGTTTCATCAGTTTAGATACTAAAGCATCATCCTTTTCTTTCAGATACTTCTGAATGAGGCTGTCTGTATTAGGAGGGGTTTTATTGCACACATCACCAATAGGGCCCTCTGCAATTAACAGCGGTTGTCTGGCGAAACAAAGAGCACGCACAAATTCATTAACACAATGGTGCTGTGTCCTCTCTTTCATGAAAGCCCAGCTGAAAGCTGACCATTTATCCCGAAGATCACTTTCTTCTTACACTTCTTGTGTCGCTTGCTTCCGACGAGCTCCTTTATTCCATCGCATGAGCACTGACCTACGGGCTGCGCAATGCATCCTCTTCACTCCCGTCTTTCACTTTTCTGGAAAATTTCTAAGCACCGATTTTCTTGTTGCCATTCAGGCATAGATTTGTGTCTTCGCCCCCCATTTACCGTATCGGTCTGTAAGCCCCAAGGAACTTATCTTGGACTTTGGGGCTCTGTGGGCTAGTACTTCAAGAAGCGGCACACAGTTCTTAGTAGGAACAGGGAGCCAGGGGCGGACCCAGTCAGTGAGGCAACCCAGAGGAAGAGAGGCGAGACAATACGTAGAAAAACAGGGCCCCCTGTGGGTTAGGGGAAGGATTGTAGGCGTGCCTGCTCAGAGGAAGGGGCAGAGTCAAATGACAAATAAGGGAAGAAGAGCTAGCCTGGCCACTATGGAGTGCGATGCCCTCCCCTGGGAAGGCAGGAGGAGGGAGAAGCCATTTTGGGGGTATTCTGGAGCCAGCCACAGAAAAGGTAGGACTGGCTGTGGGGGGATCCAGCAGAACACAGGCCCGTCCATCCAAACCTTGTAAGGAGATTGACACTAAAGGAGGTAACCGGGTGCAGAGGGGCCATTACATATCTTTAATCTGTGGAGGATTGATTGTTGAAATTCAGTGCCGCACTAAACAGATGCAAAGAAATAGTCAGGCAGCGGCTCCTTGTGAGCCAACCACAGCGCAATTACTAACGACGTTTGATTTTCCGACCTCCGCCGTGTGTGCGCGTTCTGCATTGTACACTGTGGAACTGCTTCAGTCTCAGAGCAGCAGGACACAACAATCGCATCCCGCGTTAGTGTTTAACAAAAATAAGTACCCCGCCCCCCCAACCACAAAATACTGAGTGGATTGATAAACGGGTGTAAATCAGCAGAAACGAAACTCCTTCAATAAAGAAAACTGGTAATTTATTGGTAAAAAATGCAAATGCGGAGAACACTGCTTGTGGTGTGTGTGTGTGTGTGTGTGTGTGTGTGTGTGTGTGTCTGTGTGTGTGTGTGTGTGTGTGTGTGTGTGTGTGTGTGTGTGTGTGTGTGTGTGTGTGTGTGTGTGTGTGTGTGTGTGTGTGTGTGTGTGTGTGTGTGTGTGTGTGTGTGTGTGTGTGTGTGTGTGTGTGTGTGTGTGTGTGTGTGTCCCACCACTGCCTACAGAGCACAGTCAGATCTGCTCCATGCTTGGTCACTGTGTAGCCCTTCAGGGGAAGGCGGCGCATCAAGCTACAAACCCCACTCAAAGGATGTTTCACCTTGAAACCAAGGCACTCAATCCAGCCCAGTTGACAGTGATCAAAGCTTTTTGCAAAGCCGACGGGTCTCAGTCATTTGCTAGTGGACAACTGTACATATCAATCATATCAGTCATGAGCATCCCCTTGGTAAGGTGGGGTGGCTGGGCCTTGCCCCCACCCGACCTTCAGCCCTCAGCACCCAGGCATCAGCACAGGTCTAAGACTGGGAGACTAAGCCATTTGGATGAGTCCCACGGGACTGGGGCTGTTGTAGGTCATGCAGGCAGTCCTTGTCCTCACTGCTCCAGGAGCTGAGTATCAGCCGTCCATTCTCCTCCCAGTGCTCTCCTCAGTCCCGCCATGCCTCACAGATGCAGCAGGACCGGGGTCCTTGGTTGCTCCTTCCTGCCCATTGTGGGGTTTCGTGTGCCCTGTCACAACATCATAAAAGCCCCCAGCACAAGACACCTCCTCATCAGGAGTCCCGGAGACATCCATGGTGACATGAGCTTGGAAACACAATGCCTTTCCACAACTATGGTTATCCCTGGAGGAAAGCTCCATTAGCTGATCAGTGACATTTGATTAGTAGTGACAGAGGCTTCATTTAACTTGTGACCTAGAGAAAAAAAATAGTTCAAATGCCTCTTTACTAGAGCTGGAAGTTTACTAGAACTTTGTTTTGGGGGGAAAAATGCAGATTTTGGCAACATCAAAACATTTCACGAGTTCATATTGGTTTTGCTGAACTGTTGGTTGCAGGGTAAAAAAATCCAAATGTTTCATCTTGACATTTTCAAAATGTTTCAATCTTTCCATTTCAAATAATTTTTCAGTTCAAAATTGCCCTTCATTTTAATTTTTTTTTAAATGAAAAAATGGTGGAAATGAAACGTCTCAATTTTGTTGACACAAAATGGCTTGTTCGGCCTGAAACCGTTTTTTCTTCAATTTTTTTAAATTCTCGATGAACCGAAAGACCCATTACTCCCCCAGGTGAATCAGTGATGTTGGTTTGAAATAAACGAAGTTTGATCTGAATGGTGCTCTAGAAGTAAAAAGCTCAAACACATCATTAAGTTCCATGAACCATGCAGCTCCTTATGAATCTCCCTACTTTAAACCCAGAGCCTATAGTAGTTCAAATTATTTGTGTCTGTGTTTGAAAGATGGGGAGAAGGGGGGAGAAAGGAAGTGCTTAGGTGAAAAGGAGTCTGCCAAGGTTTTGTGAAAGTCAGTTGGTTTTGTTCTCCCTCTCCAACCTTGGCTTTCTATCTTTGGTGTGAAGTGAAATATAATAGTTTGGCTCAGCTGTTCTGGCCAATTTTTACCCAATATGAAACCTGAAGTACAATTATAACCTTTCCCCTCCATGCAGAATAAATCACAGTGCTAGACTTTTACAAGAATGTGAAACTGCAGCTCTGCTCCCCTAAACTGAAAAAAACCCAACTCACAAAATTTAAAAACGGATACACAATCCAGTCAGGTAGAGAAGAAATGCTGACAAAGTTAACACAAATGGTACCAATTACCACCTCCAGCACCTGGACAGCCACTAAATCATCTGGAGAAACCAAATTTCACACCTCATTTTGCTGTTGGAGATATAATTGCAACTCCAGAGCGTCTTGGTGACTCTATTCCTTTTCTTTCCAGCTATTCCAATTGGTCTGTTGCCTTGCTGGGAGACAACACTTGAATTTCCCTTTCCAATAAAACTCCATAAAAGTGTTGACCCTCTCCACAGGCATATTAGCATCTGGGCCAAGATCCTGCAGATGTTTAATATATTCACTGATTAAACTTGAGTGAAAGGGCTAATAAAAGAAGAAATCAAATGCCCATCACAATTAATGGATCAAAATCAGCTACATTAAAGACTGGAACCTAGGAATGTCGAAGACCAGAGTGCTTCTCTGGGGCAATTATTTATTATTTGTATTCCTGTCGAACCTAGGAGCCCCAGTCATGTGCCAGGACCCCATTGTGTCAGGCACTGTACAAACTCAGAACAAAAAGACGGCCCCTGACTTAAGAAGCTGACAATCTAAGTATAACACAAGAGACAACAGATGCAGGCAGACAGACGGGGAAGTTCAAGGAAACAATAAGACAACACTAGTCAGCATGACAGGCAGTGGGTGCCTGTGGCCCAGCCGTTGTCAAGTTTTTTGGAGGCAACCCAGCAAAAGGAGAATTTAATAGGAGGGATTTGAAGCAGGATGCAAATCACAGTCCCTAGGATGCAGCGTGTGAGTGTGGGATTCAAAGCCTGCTCAGCCAAGGAGCTCTGGCTGCAGAAGAAACTTGCAGAGGAAGGCCACTTCTGAGACTAACTATCTTTAAGGAAACACAGCAAACCCTTCCTCTTAGACAAAGCCTGCTCACCCTTTGATGTTCCCCTGGTGCAATCTGAACTGGCGTATTGCTGCGTCACCCCAATTCTCCACTCCTGGAGCCAGTCTCACTCTGCTCTGCTGTGAGAACCCCCACTCCTGGGGTGTTCCTGCACAACCTCCAGCATGTAAACTACTCCCAACTAAGCGAGTGAGTGCTTCTAGCCAGCCACTCTTTAGATTATACACCAGAATGAACCCAGTCAATACCCCCAGTCCCAGATGCAGCCCTAGGAACCTCCATTTTACAGTGTTCAGTTATGCCCACTGAACAATGTAAGCGCCTATATATTCGTCAGTTTAGCAAAGAAATTGACATGCACCAGCCTTGTTATTCCAGGTGGACTCTCCAACACACTTCAAACCAAAAGGCACTCCTGTAGGCAAAACAAACAAACAAACGTGTTAACTGCAGAAGGATTTTAAGTGATTATAAGTCAAGGCATGGCCACTCAGATTTGGTCAAGAGCAACAAAAGCAAAACGGCTTCTAAACTAAGCTTAACGCTTTCAGCAACCTTACAAACGTCTCAGCACAGGTTGGCTGGTTTCCCTTCAACCAGGCTCTCCCCTCTGGTCAGCACTTCAGTTGCTTGGTGGTGTTTGTAGATGGAGGTGGGAGAGAGAGAGAGAATATGGCAAATGTCTCCCCTTTCTATAATGTTCTTTCTCCCCTCTGGGGCTTTGCCCAGCCTCCCCCAGGGTCAGGTGACAAACAATGTCCTTATATGAACTCATCCATGTCTTGAGTCAGTGAGCATCACCTCCTCCAGGTTTCAAACTGGCCAAGGAAAGAGAGGTGACTCATTCTGGAGTCCAATTGATGCCCAGGCCAGTCCTTTGTTCCTGGAAGGTTGAGCTGGGTTTGTCCTATACACACCTTGATGAGGTGTGAACTGCCCCTCTGCTCCTGGAGAGTTTTGTCTGGGTACGTTTCAAGCCATGAGGACACATCTTTGGGAATATTACATAGTGAAGCCTCATAACTGTACACATGGCATTACGACAAACATACTACTATCACAGTAATGCTCAGTACCTCATGAGCATGCTGAAGACATCTAACGTGACATACTTTGCATTCAACAATACATAATTCTACTGCAAGGGTGAACATGGAGGCGTAGGGCATCACACACACTGAAACAACCACACCAACACAACCAAAAAATACCCAAAGCAGTGCTTTCCGCTCAGCAGAATTGCCAGAGACTCCATGAAGGCCTCTAGGGACTTCAGTATTGCTATCGATTTCACATGGACGGCATTCAGATACTATGGTGATGGGTGCCAGTATTAAACCAATGGATGGGGAGATAGATGGATACAAAGATGAATGTGGTATGAAAGAAAAGCTGTATCTCGATGCTGGCTATTTGACTAGCTGTGCACTTTCCAGCTTACACTGAAACACATTGCTATGATGTTTTCTCACTTGCATGTCTACAAGAGAATGGGGCTTTTCTCCCTGCAGCTTTCAGACAAGATGTAAAATTGAGGCCCTGACTGCTTGTGGTCATGAGACGTCTCCAGCACTTTTTGTAAAGAGATGCAGGGTTAATCCCACAGTCCTGGCTAAACTCCAGGTTGAATGCCAACATTCTTCCTACTTGACTTCTCCCTGCAGGTGTCCTTCACTTTGACAGATTATAAAGTATTCATCTCCTTCACTTCCTGTCTCAAACTATTGTGCTGTGTTGCTTTGTGCTGCTGCATAGTGGCCACTTTCTAAACCAGAGGTGGCTGCGATCCCTAGGTCTCTGTTACTTCACAGGGAAGTGAAGAGGCATAACTAGCTTATTTATATCACAGCAACACCTAGAGGACCCAGACAAGATTTGGGCCCCACTGTGCTAAGCACTGTCTGTACATTACAAACTGTCTTTGGCCTGCTTATCTTGTAATGTATTAACATCCCCAACTGTATAATTACAGGTACTAACAAGCAATTTGGGCCTAATTGCCACAGGGGAAATTACAGGGAAAGAAAATGCCCGACACTTTTACTCTGCATGCAATTCAGAGACGTCGAAATTCAGGTGGATCACGCCGGCCTCTTGAGTGAGCAAAGGATGCAAATGGATCAGAAGAGAGCAGTGCTCTGCCAAGACAATTCAGGACAGCAGGACTGATGGCGACTGGCAGATAGTCTGAAACAGAGCAGTCGTTTCAGGGCAGCCTTCGTCCTATGCTTGACTGGTCCTATGCCAAAGGCCCCTCTTTGTGAACCTATTCAGACTAGGGAGGCAGGCGAGAAAGCGCTGGATTCCTTCATGAAAGGAATCTAGGGAATTTAAACTGCCTTGCCTAACTTTACATCCTAGATAACACATTAATTTTCTCGTGTCTTGAACACGTGCATCTTGCCTTAAAACAACAAGAAGAAAAAAACCCTTAGACTTCGGTTTCTCTCAGAGGCAATCATCATCAACAGCAGCACCCTTTATACTTCGATTCAAGGAACTGGCAGCACATTTCAAACAGTAATTAAATCCCTTTTGTGACTCTGAGATAGTTTCTACTGAAGGCCGCAGTGGGTGGCAATTAAAAGAGGGACTAATATTCAAAGTGGGCCAGAAGGGAAAGGGACGGAAACAGGCCAGGAAGAGAAACTGAGGAAGGAACGAGGGGAAGGGGACTTTGCAATCAGAGACGGGGAGAGTTTGAAGTGAGCAGGGACATGCAGACACAGACACCGGCAAGCTCAGCTTCCATTTTTATCAAAAGAGAGAATGAAGGGGCGTTGCACTGCATGGGTCAGGTCTCAGGCTCTAGCAAGAAACCCAGCTGCCAGGGAAATTCCTCTTCGTGGCTGGGCTCTGTAGCCTGAGGAATCACAGAAAACAGCTAGAAGTCCCCCCTGACCGGAGCAGGAAGGCCGGTTTGGAGCACAAAATGGCCGCCAACTGAAACAAAGCCAGCAGCGCTGCCACAAAACCAAGTGGATTTCTGAGTCGGGGGGGAGGATTTCTGTAGCTTCCGGTCCCAGAGAGCTAATTCAGAGGCTTCATCCATGGAACCGACAGGGCCCTGGTTTCAGGCCAGGATTTCCCAGTCACAGCATACAAGGAACAGATCTGGGCCTCCACTTGTGCAAATCAGGAGGGAATGAGCCAGCCCATCAAACCAGTAGGAATGGAAAATCCGTTCCCTGCTGGGTTGCTAGTTCTTATCCACACCTGGTCTTTACTTCCCAGAAGTCCTTGAGGGATGTCCCGAGGGCCACAGCTGATGCAATGAGGGCTTGACCGAAAGCCCACTGAAATAGAGTAGTCTTTATCATTTTCAGTAAGCCTTGAGTTAGGCCTTAAGTTAACAGTAATCTCCATCTAGTTCCGGGTGGGCAACCGTACCCCTCATGATAAATGCCATCACACCTGGTCTTCATCGGCTTGTGAATGGTCTCTGTAGAGACCAAGGCCCTCTTGGCTGTAAGAGCCATCTCCTCACACACGACCATGGGAAGCAGGGGTGAAGCACATACTGTTGTTGACTGCCGTACCTGGTCTGTGAACCAGCTGTACAGATCAGGTCCGATTTACAGGGCAAGCGGCTCGAGCGGAGGAATGCAGTGCAAAGTAACTTGTTTCTAACTTGTCAAACAGCCACATAAGTAATTCTCCGATTTTTTTCCCCCAGTTCATTACAGTATGTCTTTATCTACTGCTGGGGGTAATTTGATTTGTACAAGGGTTTGAAACAAACAAACATAAAAAAGGATCGATAATCCTCTATAGAAAATTGTTCAGTCAATATCAGTTCAGACAAAGAGGCAGATCGTTTTGAGTTGCACACAGTTTATTGGATAGAAGCCCTGAAAGTTACAAGTGTCCGTCCAACATTCATTAGCTCTAGCTCTGAGTTACATAGCTAGCCCTGTGGATGCATGTTTCTGGCTAGATTCCTCCAGCGATAGAGAAGAATAGAGCCAAGAGATAAGTTTTTAGGGTTCCTGCTTGCCCGTTACCGTGGTGGAAGAAAAGAATACTTGGTCTTTATATGCAGAACCCATCTTACCAGAAGATCCTAAATATGTAGTATTGTCTGGTTTTGCACTGTCTGGTCTTGCAGGTTTGATGAGCTGTAAAACAGCATATTTTACTGAAGAGTCCATGAAGCATTCAGGAACATAAACAAGCTGTAAGTCATTTACTTTTTTGTGTTTCTCACTGTGCTTTCATGAAAAAAAAATCAATAAAAAAAACATGATCACACAAAAATTGCTCCTTAGGCAGGCAGAACGTAGCTTTCCAAGTTGGAATCTAGCCAGAATGTGGGGGAATAATTCCTCTACTCTGGCAAAAAGTGCCCGGGGATCTTTAATTATCACGAGTGGTCAGAAGCTCCATTTTCTTGTCCGAATTAAAAATATGAATGAGAAAACACACTTCATGGTGAGGGTTGTTTCATGTCCACAACCAAATGGTTTGTCACAGCTGTTCTCTGAATCGGTGACTAAAGCAGGTTTTAGAAGGAGGAAGTTTGGGATAGATACATGAATAAAAACAGCAGAGAGAGCTAAAGCAAGGTGTATCTCCTGTCATCAGACTGTTGATAGCAGTGGGATGATAGAGCCCCAAGAGAACAAGTTTGATGAAACTGATGGTGGGGGAAAGCAAGCATCATGTAGAAGCTAGCTGTACATGGAGAGAGGGAGAGAATTCTCCCCTTATATATTGAGTAGGGCTAGGAAAGAATCCAGTGCACATAATGAAGCATTTTATAATTGTCTAACTACACAACTGGGGAAGAAGAGAGTTTTCTTTCCTCTTAAAACATCAAGAAAGGCACTACTGGTAGAGGAAGGATGGCAGACTAGATGGATCATTGCTCTACCTCCATGTAGAAACAAATCTTATCTTGCCATGTTGGGTTTGTAGGTTTGTTTTTAAAATAATTTGCATTTTTAGACCTCTTCTCTTTGGGGGGTAGTGTAATGCCATCTTGTGGATCTGCAGGGAATGAGCAGGAAGTAGACTAGAGTGAGACACGGGGACGCATGCTCAGTGCGCAGCGGCAGTCAAAAAAGCGCACAGAATGTTTGGAACCATTAGGAAAGGGCCGGATAAAACAGACAATATCATAATGTCACTATCTGAAGCCATGATATGTCCACACCTTGAATACTGCCTGCAGATCTGGTCACTTCGTCTCAAAGAACATACATTCAAATTGAAAAAGGTGCAGAGACGGGCAATGGAAATGATTAGGGGAGCAGAACAGCTTCCATAGAAGGAGAGTTTAAAAGACTGGAACTGTTCAGCTTGGAAAAGAGATGACTAAGAGGGGATATGATAGAGGTCTATACAATTGTGAATGGTGTGGAGAAAGTGAATGGGAAAATGTTATTTCACATAGCACAAGGAATAGGCGTCACCCAATGCAATTAATAGGCAATAGGTTTAAAACAAACAAAAGACACTATTTCTTCATACAATGCACAGCCAACCCTGTGGAACTCATTGGCAGAGGATGTTGTGAAAGCCAAGAGCATAACTGGGTTCAAAAAAGAATTAGAAAAGTTCCTGGAGGATAGGTCCATCAACGGCTGTTAGCCAAGATGGTCAGCGAGGCAACCCCATGCTCTGGGTGTTCCTAAGCCTCTGACTGCCAGAAAATGGGACTGGATGACGGGACGGATCACTCAAAATTTCCCTGTTCTCTTTATTCCTCTGAAGCATCTGTCACTGGCCACTGTCGGAAGACAGGATACTGGGCTAGATGGACCATTGGTCTGACCCAGCATGGCTACTTTTATGTTCTTATGATGGACAGGGAATAGGTAGGGTTCTCTGAGTCAGACATCGATCTGGGTTCATCCATTAGTGTTGTTGATATAATTGTTCAATAAAAAAACATTTCATTAAAACTTGAGACTTACCGTTCCCTCAAGAACACAACAGTTAGGAACCAAGAAGGGAGGCAAACATTTTTAACAGTGAAGGCACTTAACCAGAGGGACAACTTGCCTCGCGGCATGATGGCTTCTCCCTCATTTGAAGTCTTTACAACAGGGCTGGCGGTCTCTTTTAAAACTAAGCACTAGCTCCAACAGAAGCAATCACTGGATGAGGTCCTCTGGCTTGTGCTCTGCAGGAAGTCAAACCAGATGATCATAATGGTCCCTTTTGGCCTTAAAGTCTTTCTGAAGCTATGCAAGTTGATTACAAATAAGCCCTGCTTTCAGAGGCACCGTGCACTCCAGACACACACTGATCTCAGCTCAAGTGCTGAGTTCTCCGCTCTTTTCAAAATATCTGAGCCTTGTTAAGTGACTTGCACAAGGTCACGTGCTGGGTCAGTGGCAGAGCTGAGAAAGGATCCAGAGTCCCAAATAGGACTTTCCTGATAGGCATTGCTGTCTAGATGTTGTCTCAGTCTCGGTGTACATACACAGGGCCATTCGAGAGTAGCCACAGGGGCCATCCAGGCCACTTCTGGAACGTTGAAAAGGAACCGCATTTCAGTTTGTATAGCCCGGAATAGCTGTCCTAGGGACAGAACACGATGTTTCTTCCAATATAAATAGCTCATATTTATCTCTCTCTCTCATCAGAGTTTGGGGCGTGGGTGTGTGTGTTACAATTCACTTCAGGGGATGGATGACTGAAACCACTCTGGCCCTTTAAATTTTCAGCTCTGGGACCTTTTACCAACGTTCACATGAAAATTATAATCAGTTCCAAGGGACAAGGGTTTTTCACACTGTAATTAATCCTCCTTCCCAACGTCAAATTTGTGTCGCGGTGGAAGGAGGAGAGCCAGGAGCGGGCCCCTGGAGACCTTTTAATTAGGAGGAAGGTCTCGTTAAAACTTTCCAAATACCTGCATTGATGCCCTGCTGGCCCGGTCCCACCGTGCTGACAGTCAATTCTCTGTCTTGCGGCCTCCCCCCTCGCTTCCCCCTTCTCAGAAGAGTCAGAAAGGAGAACCCTGGCAACCTCAGCGAGGCGTTGCAAGCGGTCAGACAGGGAGAGGGACGGCCATTTGCCCGGCGGCTGGGGAATTTCCCATGGAATAAGCTCCCCGCGCGTACGGCCCTATACAGCCTGGCCCAGAGAGGCTTGGGAAAATACAGGGCAGTGGGAGCAGACCCAGATAAAAGCTCAAAGAAAGGTAGGAAGAGGGAGGTTACAGGGCAGAACTCTGCAAGGGCTCCAGTACTTCGTCTCGCTGCCGGTACCCGGGGGCATCTGGACGATAAGCAGCGCAGAGGCCACGGCCAAGATCAAGGCCTTATTGTACGAGGCTGTGCACCTGTGCAAGACAGCTCCTGCACTGAATGGCTGATAGCGCTAAACAGACAAGGCGTGGGAGAGAAGAAGGATCACGCCCCCCCCCCAATTTTATTGATGGGCAATTTAGAGACGGAGAACAGGAACAACTGACTCAAAAGATCCTCAGAAGCCTGAGTCTCATCCCCTTTCAGTGAGGCTGGCTGAGACGTCTCTGAAAATGTCACTGCGGTGGATTCGCACCACTCACCGCCGGACCGGTGCCTCCTGCCGGTTGTCTGGGGATTTGCTCGAGCCGACAACCACATCCGCACTCCGCGCACCGTCACTCTCCTTCGCGGTTCACCTGTGGCCCTATTCCGCCGCTGTCAGGGCCCGCAGCATCTTCCCTCCGGCCAAGCCACAATCCGTGATCCCCCCCACTTCTGGCGGAGGCCTGGCTCCTCAGGAGTCCAGCCACTTTCCCAGTGGCCACCGCAGTTTCTCAGTCCCCCCCCTTCCTCAGTGGCGCCTGCAGTCACTTATTCGGCCACTTCCCCAGTGGCTAGCGGGTGGGGGAAGGAGCCAGGCCCACTCACTACTCCAGGTCCCGGCCCAGGGACCCTCTGGATCGCAGCCTGCTGCTGCTGCATCTTGAACTTCTTTCCCCGCTGCTGTCTCCCTGAGCCACTTCCCCCTGCCCTTGCACTTTCTCTGCCTGTCCTCAGGGCCTGCGGCCACCCACGCCCAGTGGTAACACTGTCTCCGGTGCTGACGGCCTCTCAGCCTGCAAGAGACACAGCCTTCCCCCCTGAGTTCCAGGCAGTGACTGCTCTGCTCCGCCCTGCAGCTCCTTTTATAGGGGCCTGCTGGCCTTTGACTGGCTGTTCCTCCCAGCCCCTCTCCTATGGGTCCACCTCCCCTGCACTGCTTTTAACCCCTTAAGTGCCAGCATGGGGCAGACGCCCCATCACAGTCACCAAAAGTGACTTGCCCAAGGACACCCGGGGAGTCTGTGGCACAGCTGGGAATTGACTTCAGGTCCCCTGAATCCCAGTTCAACGCTTTGACTGCAAGATCGTCTGTGGTCAATTAGTCATCGTTCTGTTCACAGCCACCAACCGGTGTCAGCCCCTGCAGCATCAATGCAAGGAAATAGGTTTGTAGAACAGATGCTTGAATGAGAGGGTGGATGACAATCTAACAGCACTGGAAGGGCAAGAATCGGGGTGTGTTTCTAAAGGAGCTGCTCTAGGCCGGCCACGAGTTATTGGGCTCAATAGGGTTCTCTCACAGAGAAGGGAAGAGCAATGGCCCCAGGAGAGGAATGATGGTCAGACTAAATGATCCCCATCACCCCTCTGGCCTTAAAATACTAGGCTATGGACTACTCATGTTCACAGTGTTGTAGCCGTGTTGGTCCCAAGATATGAGAGAGACAAGGCGGGTGAGGGAATATCCTTTTATGGGACTGATTTCTTGGTGATGTTTTACTGGACCTTCACTTGTGGCTGAAGAAGACAAAGTTGTGAGCCAGCTCTGTGGAGCTCGCAAGCTGGTCTCTTTCACCGACAGAAGTTGGTCCAATAGAAGATATCCCCTCCCAAA
The DNA here is from genome assembly GCF_026122565.2 of Emydura macquarii macquarii. Classification (NCBI taxonomy): domain Eukaryota; kingdom Metazoa; phylum Chordata; order Testudines; family Chelidae; genus Emydura; species Emydura macquarii. The sequence goes on from NW_027133217.1 coordinate 5,947,031, forward strand.
CCTCATCTCTTTCATTCACTATGCACGAGAGTTGTCAAGGTGAAACGTCCGTCTGATCTACCCTGAGTTTTTCTAAGGCCTCTCTCACCTGAGGGTGCTGCCATTTATTATGTGGGTGCGAACTTTGTTGAATCCAGTGGGAGCGGCCCCCATGGAATTGAAGATGGGATTTCCCCTCTCCAGGTACTGATCTGAAGAGCGATGGGAGAAAGGGGCTGTAGGCTGGTTTATGGAGGGCAGTGTGAACATGGGTTGGGAGCATAACAGAGCTCATGGAGTTGGCCCTGCTGTGAGCAGAGGGTTGGGCTAGATGACCTCCTGAGGCCCCGTCCGACCCTCGTCTGCTAGGATTCTATTGGAAAAGCAAATCTTGAACACATTAACATTAGTCTTCCAGGCAGAAGCCAGATTCGAAGAGTTACACTCAGCCAGTCGTGCCATGGGACCTGGGTGTCCAATCAAAACGCTCAAGCAGAGTTGGGCAAAGAAGAGCAATTCCCTTTCATGGAGGATTTCAACATTTCAAAGTTTACTTTCATTCCAATTATGGACGGACATCAAAAGGTTCAAGGTTTCAAAGAATCATAGCAGATGAGGGTTGGAAGGGACCTCAGGAGGTCATCTAGTCCAACCCCTTGCTCAAAGCAGGACTAACCTCAGCTAAATCATCCCAGCCAGGGCTTTGTTAAGATGGGCCTTAATAACCTTTAAGGATGGAGATTCCACCACCTCCCTAGGTAACCCATTCCAGTTCTTCACCATCCTCTAAGTGAAAAACATTTTCCTAATAGCCAACCTAGACCTCCCCAACTGCAACTTGAGACCATTGCTCCTTGTTCTGTCATCTGCCACCACTGAGAACAGCCTAGCTCCATCCTCCTTGGAACCCCCTTTCAGGTAGTTGAAGGCTGCTATCAAATCCTCCCTATTCTTCTCTTCTGAAGACTAAAGCCTAGTTCCCTCAGCCTCTCCTCATAAGTCATGTGCTCCAGCCCTCTAATCATTTTTGTTGCCCTCCGCTGGACTCTTTCCAACTTGTCCACATCCTTCCTGTAGTGGGGGCCCCAAACCTGGACACAATACTCCAAATGAGGCCTCACCAATGCCGAATAGAGGGGAATAATCACTTCCCGCGATCTGCTGGCAATGCTCCTACTAATGCAGCCCAATATGCCATTAGCCTTCTTGACAATAAGGGCACACTGCTGACTCATCTCCAGCTTTCTGTCCACTGTAACTCCCAGGCTGAACTTCTGCCTAGCCAGTTGGTCCCCGTCTGTAGCAGTATATGGGATTTTTCCATCCTAAGAGCAAGCCTTTCGCACTTGTCCTTGTTGAACCTCACCAGGTTTCCACAAAAGAGAATGGAGCCCCAACCCCTGCGCAATCCACCTGGTGGGCTGCCTCACAGCCACAGCCCCAGGAAGCCTAGGCTGCTGAAGACACATGTAGGTGAGTCTAGGCAGATTTCCAAACTGGCCTGGCAGCTTGGGGAGTCCATTGGAACCTTACCTGGTTTCCAGGGTAACATCATCAAAATCGGCAAATTCTGACCAAAAAAAAAGGTTGTCAGAATTTTGCCAACCAGCTCTGCTACATGCCCAGCTTGAAGTAAATACTTGATAATCAGATGCACTAGGGGTACTGCTTGCAAGTGATCTACATGCAAAGGATTATCCAGCAAGTCATTTCAGATGTTAAGGAAATTCGAGATAATTGGTCACAGGAAAAGCAGCAAAACATGTCCCAAATTTATCCACCAGCTCTGGTTCGCCTATGCTTAGATTTGCTGCTGTTTCTTTCTTAAATGTCTGACTCAACTCTACAAAAATAGGCCATTTTAGAGCTGGGATTGGGAGTTTATGGCTCCTGGTCCCATACTCACATCATAAATCCAGCCTTTTAACTTTGCTGGTCTAGAGTTTACCAATAAATCTGATAAAAGCAGCACAATATTCATAAGCAAAGTCACACGTTCATTATTACAGCCTGCAGTATATAGCACAGTCATCGCTATAGATCAGTCAGCTCTGCACAGATATCTACTATCAAGTAAGCTCAAATGGTTTATACAAATTCCCTTATACTGAATAAAGGGATGCAGCTTAAGTGAAAACACTGACATTCCACCTAAGTCTCTGGCCAACCTATTATCCGTAACCTATAATAAACTAATTAATTATCGAAGATTGGTATTTCAGCCAAGACACTTCATCTATGTTGCTCCTCCTCCACATATCATTTTTCGATTTATAAGTGTTATTTTCTCTCTTGAGTTATGCCATTGGGAAACAAGGTTAAAATTTGTGTTGCTTTGCTTTGAAGAGAATCGCTGACCAGACAGGTCAGCTCATTAACATAATAGATGGAGATGAACCCAAATGAAAACAAACAGGACGTAGATCCCCTCCATTGAACATAGGAGTCCAGAATTTCATGGCTGGCCCCGATATTTAACAATTGGCAGTGGCTACAATGGGCAGAGCAGGAAACTGAGGGTAAGATCTCCTGGATTCCAAGCACAATCTTGGAAAGAGTCCAGAGAAGAGCAATGAAAACCATAAGACGTTTGGAAAGACAGAACCTCTGAAAAAAGGAAGAAAGAACTGGGCATGTTTAGTGCAAAGAGAAGAGAAGACAGAGAGGCAACGTGGTAACAATCTTTCAAGACGTAAAAGGTTGTTATAGAAAGGACAGGGATCATTCGTCCTCCAGGTCCACCCAGGATAGGACAAGATGTAATGAGCTTAATCTGCAGCAAGGGAGATTTAGACTAGACATTAGGAATAACTTTCTAAGCATAAGGATAGTTAAACTCTGGAACAGGTTACGAAGGGAGGTTGTGGAATCCCCACTGCTGGAGGTTTTTCAGAAAAGGTTAGCCAAACACCTGTCAAGGATGGCCTAGGTATACTTTTACTTGACCCAGCCTCTGTTGGGGGGTAGGGGGATGGACTAGATGACCTTGAAGTCCTTTCTGGCCCTATATTTGTATGATTTTAGGAGTGTCAAATTCTGCTGGGAGAGTCAAACTCCATTTTTAATTATGGTGCCATACTGCTACTGCCCTAAACACAGAGGAGAGCTCCCAGTCATGTCAACAGAAGGTTAGTTCAGAGATCAAGACATGGCCCTCTGTGTAATAACTAAGCTGTTCGGTTTTTGTACAGCTCGTTAGAAAATGAGCTTCTCCCACCACCCCATCCAACATTTCAGCTTTTTGGCCAAAAAAAAATAAAATAAACCTCACAAAAAAATAAATAAACCTCACAAAAGCATACTTTCTGCTGCAGTTGTCATTTCATCATAAACCTTGTTTTGCTTTAGAAAGAGTTTAGATGGAAAAGGTTCAGCCTACTTATTTGTCTATTACCAGATTGTCATCGTCAGCATCTCCCAGTGACAAAATATATTCTCCCTTTTAAGACCATTACTATTTCTGCCTTTTATTCTTTTCCTCTCCCATCCTCCCTTCTGCTTTTTACCCTCTCCCCATCTTTATGCATCTCTTCTGTCCCTCTCTATACAGTCGCTCCCAATTATTTCAGTTAACAAAGAGAAGGTTAAGGGGTGACTTGATTACAGTCGATAAGTACCTACGTCAGGAACAAATATTTAATAATGGGATCTTCAATCTAGCAGAGAAAGATATAACATGATCTAATGTCTGGAAGTTGAAGCTAGACAAATTCCAGACTTGAAATAAGGCATACATTTTTAACAGTGAGAGTAATTAACCATTGGAGCAATTTACCAAGGGTCATGGTGGATTCTCCATTGCTGACAATTTTTAAATCAAGATTGGATGTTTTTTTCTAAAAGATCTGCTCTAGGAATTAATTTTGAGAAGTTCCCTTGCCCAGTCTCATTTTGGAATCATGAGAGCTACAAACTTTTGTTGTTTGTTTGGGTTTTAAATGAAAGCTGAGCAGTCAGAATAAGTCCACATGAATCCAGCAAGCAAGCTACAGACAGCCCATAGACTGTCAGTTCAACAGCACCCGTCCAAGTCATAGTCAAATGAACTGCAGTGATGAGCAAACAAACCTGCATGAAGAGGTCGAGTAATAGGCTGGAAGGCAGCTATTGTTAGCCACGGCCAGGGTAGAAAAGGGAATGGAAGGGCAAAGAAAATTAGGGACAGGGACATTGAGAAAGTTGGCTCTGCACAGCGCTGGCCAGAAAGCAGCAGTTCTATTTTGTGAAAAGTTCTGAAGTTTCAACAATTTATTATTCTGATGTGGAGCAACACCAAGACCTTTGGAATTTTTTCATGAAGGGGGAGAGAGTCCAGCGGAGGGCAACAAAAATGATGAGGGGGCTGGAGCACAAGACTTATGAGGAGAGGCTGAAGGAGCTAGGCTTGTTTAGTCTGCAGAAGAGAAGAATGAGGGGGATTTGATAGCAGCCTTTAACTACCTGAAAGGGGGTTCCAGGGAGGATGGAGCTAGGCTGTTCTCAGTGGTGGCAGATGACAGAACAAGGAGAAATGGTCTCAAGTTGCAGTTGGGGAGGTCTAGGTTGGACATTAGGAAAAAGTTTTTCCCTAGGCGGGTGGTGAAGCACTGGAATGGGTTATCTAGGGAGGTGGTGGAATTTCCATCTTTAGAGGTTTTAAGCTGTGACTTGACAAAACCCTCACTGAGATTATTTAGCTGAGGTTAGACCTGCTTTGAGCAGGGGGTTGGACTAGATGACCTCCTGAGGTCCCTTCCAACTCTATGATTCTATATACAGGGAGATCTCCACCTCAGAATAGAAAATAGCCCTGTGCTTAAGGCATTCACAAAGTATGTGGGAGATTTGGATTCAAGCGTCTTGAACCTGGTTCTCCCACATCCCGTAAGTGCCTTAACCACTGATCTAGTCTGTCCTATATTTTGAGCATAAATTCCATTCTGGACCTGAGAAACCTTCCTGACAAAAGTTTCAACAAAACTGGTGTTTCTGTGGAAACGTTCAGTTTTGACAAATCAACGTTTTCCTACAAAAAGTACACATTGTGTCGCAAAGTTCCCAACCAACTCTAGTTCTGCAGGGAGACCGCGGACGAAAACAAGTTTGGACAGAACGCTGAGGGTTAGGTTTGGTTTTTGTTTGTGTTACAAATAAAGCCAGAGAGGAGGAACGGGTTGACTGTATAAAGTGTCTGCACACTCCATTGGGAGCACGGCAGGAACTCGACTTTAAGCAGGGAGAAGTTAAGAGCTATTGGTAAAGCAGGGGTGGGGGGAAGGAAACAGAGATTTTCAAATGGGACTTGAAAAGAGTAGGTGAGTTTTAGAGATCCCGGCAGGCTGTCCCTGACGGACAGCAACTATAGATGAGAAAGTTCTGCTACCATCAGAAGCAAGACTAAGGGAGGAGACAGATACAAGAATAACCATTTCCTCTTCATTTAAGTCAAGATCTTTTGCTTAAGGGCTAGAACTAATCATGGCACTCCTCAGGGGAGCATGGAATTGGAATTCAGAGATGACAAGGCCAGGAAGGACCAATGTGATTATCTAGTCAGACCTCCTGCGTAACAGACCACAGGAGCTCACTCAATCATTCATGCTCCGGGCCCAATAACTTGTCGTTCAAGGGGGAAGCTATCCCAAACGACATGACAGACAGGGCTCAATTTTAAGGGCCTTCTATTTCTTCCATTTAAAAACATTGATGGTTCTTTCTTCCCCAGAGTGGAAATAGCCAAGAGTGTAATGAGCAACACAGGGCAGGAGATTTGGGATACATACGTCTATCATGACAACATTCCACGAATGTAAGATTTTTGTCAGTGTGTGGAAAGATCCGCACTACCCCACTGTGCTGCTTTCTCTGGTGCTGCAGTATCTGGCTATTGTTTCTCTTTCTCTAGGTACTGAGAGCCCTGTCACCATATACCTCTTGGACTGTAAGCTCTTTGGGAGTAGGAACAGTCTTTTTGTGGTGTCTTTGTACAGTGCCTTGCACAATCGGGTCCTGCTCTATGACTGGACCCTACTGCAATACAATAAATTAATAAATGTGTATTAATTGATCCTCACACCACCACCCCTGTGATGCAGGTTTAGGTTGGACATTAGGAAAACTTCCTGTCATGGTAGTTAAGCACCGGAATAAATTGCCTAGACAGATTGTGGAATCTCCCTCATTGGAGATTTTTAAGAGCAGGTTATGACATGGGTAGTCTAGATAATACTTAGTCCTGCCTTGAGTGCAGGGGATTGGACTAGATGACCTCTCGAGGTCCCTTCCAGTCCTACGATTCTATAAACACGGGTCGATTTCACTTCTCTTCACACTTTCTTCCCCTCATGTGCCACCCCAGAGCTGTGGCAATTGGATTAGTATGCACACCGAGAAGGAATGTTCAAATTCCACCCTTGAAGCCCTACTTTAAGGAGTGACTTGATTTCGGTCTATAGGTGTTTAACTGGGGAACAAATATTGAATAATGGCCTCTTCAGTCTAGCAGAGAAACATGATCCAATGGCTGGAAGCTGAAGCTAGACAAATTCAGACTGGAAATAAGGCATACATTCTTAACAGTGAGATTAATCAATCACTAGAACAATTGATCAAGAGTCGTGGTGGATGCTCCATCACGGACAATTTTTAAATCAAGACTGGATATTGTTCTAAAAGATCTGCTCTAGGAATCCTTGTGGGGAAGTTCTCTGGCCTGTGTTATACAGGAGGTTAGACTGGATGATCACTATGGTGGATCTACTCACGGCCGTTTCACATGTGTATATATCCTAGAAACTTACGTTCTAGAGAACATCTTTTCCTAAACCGACCTCTCCATTGACAGCTCCTGTGACAGACCATAGGAGAGTCATATTAGGAAAGTACGTATCTTCAGCTGTCATTGAAAGCAGTTTACCAGCTAAAAAGCAAGGAAAAGAAACCGGCACCTTAAGATTATAGGGCTCCATGGACCACCAGTAAGAACGTCTGACCAAGACAATCTCGGTCAAATTCATAGAAACTGCACTGGCCTCAGTGGCTTTCTAACATGCTATTCCCCTGCACTGCAGTTTCTCTAGATTTACACCATCATGACAGAGTGCAGAATTTGGCCCTGTTCTTTAACACATATTTATACAATATCTTCCCACGCACTCATTTCCTTAACTCAACGGGCCACAGAGAGCTTCAAAACAGAATCAGGGAAGGAGTTTTCACACTTATGCCACTTACTGCTGGGGAAAACAATTTCATGCAGATCCAATTAAGTTCTCATAGTCCTGGAAATAATTACACGTCCTGCATCAGAAATAATCTTAAAATAATCATCATTACCAACAGAGTTCACTGGGATTTTTCCCCTCCTGTGTTTCCTCTTTGAAGCCCATCTGAGGCAGCAGTTTGAAGTTTCAGTGGCGGCCTATCTCAGCGTTGCAGATGTGTAACTAGAAAGCCCTCCAGAGGAGCGCTGGGTGAGCGATTGGGACACCCAGCGTGAGGATTGCTCTTTGATGGTCTCATATTTTATCTGTGACTCTTTATTCACTCATGATCATTTCCTCGCATGACTGATGCTGGTTGTTTTTCCAAATCTTGCTCAAGATTCTTTACCTATTCCCAGCTGTAATCCCCTTCTGTTAAGCTTCTTGAACAGGGTAATGAAGAAAAAAAACCAAACTTATTTATAATGGACAGATCCCCAGCTTCTGTAAACCAGCCTCACTCAGCCAAAAGCATTGAAGTCCATTGAAGCCCAAGGAGAAGGGTCAATTTATATCAGCCCAGGATCTGCGCTGGACACAGTGTGCGGTACAAGACAGAATCTTATCCCAAAGGGTTGAGAGGAGGGATGACTACGCTAACATCAGGTACTGGCCATAAGCAGCCTCCACACAGTCCCTGGGCTTCCCTAGCTTCTTGAACTCTCCCTCCAGCCTTTTCAGACAGCTGCACAGCACTTGTTGCAACCTAACCCCATAAAACTTGCCCTATGGTGCCAACAGTCCCAGGAGCGCCTCGCGCTTCATCCATTGCTTTGATAATCGGGTAACCCCACTTAGCTTCGTGTTCCCTTGTGTGTGTGTAACCCCCTTGTACATTCAATGGGGCATTTCTCTCATGTGGCTGGTACACATATGGGATAATAGCCAATCACTGCTGCCACCTAATGGAGTCCCTCCTTTAGCTCAGAGTAGGGGGATGTGTTTTGGGGCTGAAGGGCCTACGGTTCAAGAGCTGTTGTAGGCAAACTTATACATACAGTGCCCTCCATATCCCAGTCTGCCAATCCTTCGTTCAGGACAGCTCTTAAGCACATGCTTGACTTTCATTGGTGTTAACGGGACTTAAGCGCATGTTTGACTTGAAGCAGCCGTTAAGATGATGTCCTGAACAGGGAAGTTTTCCTAAAAATCTCATTTCTTCTGCAACACCAGGAAAGAGCCAAACAAACAGCATCCAGGGAGCCATGGCACAGCCCCGTTGGATCAGATCGGCAGCTGGTGGAGGTCTCCTGCTTAGGAAACACCTTACATTCAGCTCTGTTTTCTTCTCTCCCTTGCCTCTTTGCTTTGTGATAGCTGCTTCTTCTGCCTACCTGCTCCCTCCAGCTCTGACTTGTGCAAATAGAATAGCAGAACCGGAGCATGAGGGTGGTCTTTCCTAGTGGATTAAACAACAGCTAGAAAGAAAAAAATGCCCAGCTTTGGAGGGCCACCGAGCCTGTGGGAAGCTGTGGAAGTCGGTGGCGAATACAGACATAGGCTGAATTTACGTTTTGTACGTATTGAATTGATTATGTCAATGGTACTCATTATCTTTCGGCAATGCGCTCATGCAATGTGTTCTTCTTTATTTGGAGGAGGATGGTAGATTAAACAACCTCAGCTTGGTGGCTAGAATCTAAAGGATTTATCTGGTCCCCACATCACTGTGGTATCCAAGCACAGCAGTGTCCCATGTGTTTATCCTCTCAACACTCCTGTGTGGCCTGGAAGCGCTAATTTCTCCCTTTTACAGATGGGAAACTGAGAAACAGAAAGGTAAAATGACCTACCCAAAGTCACACAGGACACCGACAACAGATCAGGGAAATGAACCTGGGTCTCCAAAGTCCTAGGCTAACACCCTAAGCACCATGTCACAAGTAGAAGGATAGGATACTGCCTAGAATACTAGACTGAGGCCTGGTCTACACCCACCATCAAATTCAGTGGCAGTCGATGGGTGATACACAAGCTACGTAGAGGATTAAATTACCTGAAAGGGGGTTCAAGGGAGGATGGGGCTAGGCTGTTCTCAGCAGTGGCAGATGACAGAACAAGGAGCAATGGTCTCAAGTTGCAGTGGGGGGGGGAAATCTAGGTTGGACATTAGGAAGAACTTTTTTCACTAGGAGGGTGGTGAAGCACTGGAATGGGTTACCTAGGGAGGTAGTAGAATCTCCATCCTTAGAGGTTTTTAAGCTGTGGTTTGACAAAGCCCTGGCTGGGATGATTTAGCTGAGGTTAGTCCTGCTTTGAGCAGGGGGTTGGACTAGATACCTCCTGAGGTCCCTTCCAACCCTAATATTCTTTGATTCTATGATCAGCCAACTCCCTCAGCACCCTCGTATGCATTGCATCCTGCCCCATGGACTTGTGCACGTCAGCTTTTCTAAATAGTTCTGAGTCTGTTCCTTCGCCACTGATGGCTGCTCACTTCCTCCCTATTTGGGAGCTGACCTTCTCTTTCAAGACAGAGACAAAAAAAGCATTGAGTACTTCAGCTTTTTCCACATCATCTGTCACTTGCCTCCCCCATTCAGTAAGAGGCCCACACTTTCCCTGACCTTCTTGTTGCTAACATACCTGTAGAAACCCTTCTTGTTACCCTTCACGGCCCTTGCTAGCTACATCTCCAGTTGTGCTTTGGCCTTCCTGATTTCGCACCTGAATGAGTTGGCACTAACCACGGCCCCCCAGCTGTGGGTGGGGAGCCCTGGAGGAAGTGGGGCATTAAGGGACATGCATTTGTCCAACTTCCAAACCGCAAGGTGCAACACTGAGCCAAAGGACACTGCCCAAAGCACTGTGAGGTGTGGCAGCCGTCAGCTCTCCTCTGGTGGGTCCCACGCTTGTACTGTCTCTAGTGGGCCAGGGCGTGTCCAGTCACCCCATCTTCCCTAAGGAGAGGGGTAGGGACCCGGGCCCACCCGCTCCTCCGGGTCCCAGCCCAGGGGCCCTATGAGAGGCAGCTATGTGCTGCTGGCACTGTGTTCCCAGCTGCACTGTCTTCCCCTGGGCTAACTCTCCCCCTCCTTCTGGCTCCTTGAGCCGGATACCTTTGTTTGTCCACAGGCCTCTGCACTCTGTTCTACTCCTCCACTTTAAACCAGCACTCCAAACTCCTCCTGCTTGTGCTCTGTCTGTTTGGGGTGGAGGGTTTTTATGGAGCACCTGGCTGGTCCCTAATTGCCCCCAGCTGCTCCTAATTGCCCCCTAACAACCCTCAGCTAGACTGCAGGGAACAGAGCCCAGAGCATTCTGAGGCTTATATATCTACCTTCAATCACTTTCCTACAGCCTTCTGCCTTCGCTATATCACAGAGGTCTCACACTTCTGAATTGTGGGGGTGGTGTTTTCCCAAATGAATGTTGGGTCCCCTTTCAATAAAAGTTATATTTTCTTGCACACAGACTCAGTGCTTGCGAGTGGGGAAGCATGGCCTCTTAGAGGCACCCAGAGGTGGTCTGAAATGTTCCCAGATTAGTGGGTGGGGGTTCAAACCAGTTCTATTGCGTGTCATTAAGAGAAACCCCTTGAGCGTGTACCCGGCCCTGGTTGCTGCCGACTCCACCTGGCAGAAGGGTTACATAATGGCCATTCGGGGTTACCTATAGGATGTGCTTGGTTTTCGGAGCTGCTGAGGATTTAAAACATCCATCAAATTCAATTGGAGTTAATGGAAAAAAGAATAATCAGGCCCTGTGTGGCTGGTAGAACTAGAAACATAAGCCAGATCTCCTTTATCTTATCCTATCAGTGACCTTTCCAGAGTGCTTGTCAATACAGAACAGGCTCCACCCCACCATGCATCTATCTGGCACTTCCCCGCTCCTGTCTACCCATCCCACAGCCTGTCCTCTGCATCCCGTTTCCATACCTCCCTGTAGATCAGATGCAGATACCCTTCTGTAAGTGCATCTGAGAAACACACAGGAACCCAGCTTTGCCTTCTAAAATCCAACAACCTTCCTCCGCTTTCTTTTAGCTTCCAACTCATTTCAAACAATTTACAGCTGTTCATCGGAGGAGGAAATCTAGTCAATAACCATCTTTTTTCCTGTAGAAAAACAGCTGCAACTGAAAGCCACACACATGGATTTTATGACCTTGCTAAAGCCCTGCAAGCTGTCAATTGCCTATGCCCATATAAATATTGTTCCGTCTCCAAGAGGGAAATTAGTGTTTAAAAAGAAAGGGGGAGGGGGATTGCTGCATGTCTCAGTGGAATACAGAAATTTCCCCCCTATGTCATAGCACGTAACTCAGCTGGGACAGAAGGGACTGCAATATTTTACCATCCAACAACTGCCTGGGGAGCACACATGGCCCGACAGGGAGTACCACATGCGTGTTTTGCTGCTAGCAAGGTGATGCATGACACCTCTAGCATCTCGCCCCCAGCGTATGGGACTGCTGGCCAGCCTATAGCTTCTCCATGACGCTGAGAGGGAGGGAAAGGGACCCGGTGTGCAGCCCAAAGAAAACCAAAGAAGTGGAAGGCCTTATGTGGCCTGCTAAGGAGACCATTTCCAAAGTACGTTCATAGTTTCTAAGGCCAGCGGGACCACTGGGATCATCTGGTCTGACCTCCTGACCTGCGTGAGGCATGCCACGGGCTGCACCGCCAGCTCCTCATTAGCATAATCTCTTCGGCTCTTCCCCTATGCTAATTGTTGCTCCACGCCCCAGAAGGACACAGTGCAAAACATGCCATGCAAGAGGACTGGGGAACAGCTTGCCTGCTGCGTCCTTAGTGACTTGCTGTCTCTGGCCTCAGATGTGCAGACTATATCGCTGTATCAACCCATTCCCAGGCAAACCCTGCCTGCCTCCCTCCCCCCCACAGCCACATGCACTGCACCCCTCCAACAGCCAGTTTCTTCTGAGGAGGGTCCAGCCACCAATGGGAAGCTCCTACATCAGGCTGCCTCTTGTGGCCATCTCTACCCAAGGTCACCCCTGGGCCCTACTTGCCTTGGAAGAACCACTTGTATGTGCCCCACGATGCCACAGTGTCGCTCGCTGTGTCTCCCAGTGGCTACTACATGTCTCGTGTTTTGAGTCTGTCACTGCTGGGGAGCTACGACACCTCAGTACTCTAGCTTCGGCTTTCAGGGTTCTCAGACTCAGGTCCTGTTGAAAATACCACGGTGCATGGTGCTAGGGGGAGTGGTAGATACCCTGGAAGGCAGGGATAGGATACAGAGTGACCTAGACACATTGGAGGATTGGGACAAAAGAAATCTGATGAGGTTCAACAAGGACAAGTGCAGAGTCCTCCACTTAGGATGGAAAAATCCCATGCACAGCTATAGACTGGGGACCGACGGGCTAGGCAGCAGTTCTGCAGAAAAGGACCTAGGGGTAACAGTGGACAAGAAGCTGGAGATGAGTCAGCAGTGTGCCCTGGTTGTCAAGAAGGCTAATGGCATATTGGGCTGCATTAGTAGGAGCATTGCCAGCAGATCTAGGGACGTGATTGTTCCTCTCTATTCAGCACTGGTGAGGCCACATTTGGAGTGCTGTGTTCAGTTTTTGGCCCCCCACTACACAAAGGATGTGGAAAAACTGGAAAGAGTCCAGCGCAGGGCAACAAAAATGATTAGGGGGCTGGAGTACAAGACTTATGAGGAGAGGCTGAGAGAACTAAGCTTGTTTAGTTTGCAGAGGAGAAGAATGAGGAGAGATTTGATAGAGGCCTTTAACTATCTGAAAGGGGGTTCCAGGTAGGATGGAGCTAGGCTGTTCTCAGTGGTGGCAGGTGACAGAACAAGGAGCAATGGTCTCAAGTTGCAGTGGGGGAGGTCTAGGTTGGATATTAGGAAAACTTTTTCCCTAGGCAGGTGGTGAAGCACTGGAATGGGTTACCTAGGGAGGTGGTGGAATCTCCATCTGTAGAGGTTTTTAAGCTGCGGCTTGACAAAGCCCTGGCTGGGATGATATAGCTGAGGTTAGTCTTGCTTTGAGCAGGGGGTTGGACTAGATACCTCCTGAGGTCCCTTCCAACTCTAATCTTCTATGATTCTATGATCATGCTACATGTAAGCTATCTGTACTGTTTATACAGCACCACACGTAGTAAAAAGCTGTTTAATAAAGGAGACTCTTCGGTCCGTGTTGCAATTGATCCTGAAGGTGACAGATGGAGATTTTAGTGCTAGCACCAAAAGAGACCCATCCCATGAATACATATGACCCAAGCAATAAAAATCGCCAATAACTTCTCAATGTTAACTTCACAGGAGAGATTTCCATGCCACAATAAAACAAACAGGTCTTCTCTGGAGATGGAAAACTATAAAACAGGAGAAACCTGTTTGCTCTTCTCCTGCAAAAGAAAAATAATCTTCACCTACAACAGATTTATTTTGGCAAAATCATCCTGCAAATTAAAGATAAAACCTTGCACAGAAAAGACGATTGAAGGTCTGCAAAGAAATCTCTCCAGAGATGCATCATTCATACAGCCAAGTAACTTTACTGGGCCAGATTCTGATCCCATTTACACCAGGTGTACTTCCCCTGAAGTGAGGGTTGTTAAACAGGTTAAAGTGGTGTTGAAATTATTGGGCTTCAATTTTTACCTTAATTGTAAGTGTAACGGTAAAAAGTACATGAACACTCATTAAATGTCATCATAACGTATAGCTTTTTGCGGGTTTGGTAATTAATCCTGGAAAATAGATTAAGTTAGGTTGTTTTCAGTAATGAATGTTATGAAGAAGGGCAAGGAAACCAGGTAAAGAAACTGAATTAATCCAAACAAAATATATAAAAAGGGGAAAGGGGGGGGGGGGGAAGGCCTAATAATATAATTCCAACTCTCTGTTAAGGCTGGACTTAAACAAGATATGGATCCATAAAGAATGGATCAAAATTGCTGTGACACATATCAATGGTGGGCAAAATAATGAGGGAATGAACCATGCCACCCCCTTCTGGTGGGTTTTTAAAAGAGACTGTAAAACAAACAAACCAACAAACCAAAAAGAAATCTCAGCAGCTCCCATCTCTCATCAGTTCTCAGCTCCCAGCTCATACTGACTTATCTCATTTCCTCTTCCCCGATCCCAGAACAGAGGGAGTAGACCAGTGTTAAGGATTCCTTTCCTTCCCCAAAGGAAGGCCAGCAGGCCTTGATCTGGGTTAAGGAACTTTGATTTTACTGGTGAGTCCTGAAAGTCGTCATATTATCATGACATCCAGTCCTCAGCCCTTTAGTCGGGTGTCTGATTGCTAGCACCTCAGTGGCATGTAAGGTTCTATTTTGTATCCCTCCCTTCTTTTGTTAGGTTAGGAGGAAAGAAAAAGGGGGGTAGAAACTATCTTCCACTCTCTCAGCTTCTCATTCACTCCTGAAATCAACGACATTGCATCAGCAGAGCAAAAATCAAACGGCCACAACCCTGCTCTATCTAAGAAAAAGAACCCAATCAAATGGCCTCCCTGACCAAAATATAATCCAAAGATCCAAGCAAAACGTGTCTGAGTCAACGGGCCAGCCAAAGCATCCATTGTAACTGACCGGCCAGCCAGCGTTCCAAAAATATCAACAAAAGTGGTATTTCCCCCATCTTTTCTCTCCTGTCTCCCCTCCGCCTTGTCTGTTTGTTAAAAGCAGTGAATACCCTTCACACATGAAAAACTAAAAGCAAAATGAACCATCTCTTTTTCATCTAAGAAAGGTTGTCAATGAAAAGAAGAAACTAACATTTTTGTCTCCAAAAGACAGGCTACAATAGGTTTTAATTATATTTGTTTTGCATAATCGTTCAATTTCAGTTTCATTATAGGTGCTTGTTTTAATTTCTTTGGGTTTATGCATGTAATCATAGAAGATTAGGGTTGGAAGTGACCTTAGGGAGTCATCTAGTCCAACCCCCTCAATAAGCTTCCAACTTTAAAACGAAAGCTTTTGAATGTTTGCCAAAAAATGAAGTAAACCAGGGCCTCTATAAAAATAAATAAATACCCAGGCGTATGTATCACTTTTTTAATGTCAGACAGGACATGCGAGGAGGAGAATCAGGCTAGTCAGAGTTCAGTGACATTATGAACAAGAAAAGTGTCCAATTCTCCATTGCTTTGCACCTTGTACAGTCTTGGGAACTTGTGAGAAATGGATGCAAGATGCATCCATGCTGATGCTACATGCTCTGGTGTAAATGTCAGCACAACAACATAGAAGGCAATGGAGAATCAGGTCCTCAGCCAGTGTAAACCGGCTGAATTCCATTAAAGTCCATAGAGCTACCCCTATTTACATTGGTTCAGCATTATTTATATTCAGGCTTCAACCAGTATCAGGGTGGCAGTGTGCTTGGAGCTGTACACAAACACAGTCCCTTCCCCAGGGTGCTGGCCTTCTCAGTATAAGAGAAAATGAAACAAGTGAGTGACAAAAACAATGAGGCAGTTTCTCAGCAGGGTTAATTCAGCATAACCCCACAGACTTCAGTGGAGATGGGCTGCTTTCCACCAGGTTTCTGGAGGTGCTGACAGGTTTACCATGACCAAGAGGGACTAGACAGCGAACCTTAGAGGCCCCACCTCCCTCTAATTCCGCTCATTCTACGAGCCAGCCAGGAGGACTGTGACATACACAGGAAACAGTCCATTGGATTCCCACAGAAGAAGTTGGCGAGAGTTCCTGATACACACAAGACAGCTCACTACTTTCATCTAATCATATGCAAGAGCACGTGTACAGTCAATTGTGTTAACAAGGCAGAGAGATGAGCACCATGCTGAGCAGTGCACCTGGCTAGAGAAATTACGGCATCTAACGATTTCTGATTATTCATTATCTCAGCATCTAATGGACGCCTCATAATGAATTTGCTTTTTACTGTCATCATTAGATGTTAAGCAAAGAGTATTTTTCGCCCTCTTTGCTCCCCTCCTGAGAGATCCCCCGCACTAATAATTTATTTTATTTCACCATTCTTTACGCTGAAAGCTTTTCGATGCATTTAATTTTTCATCTGATAAATGAGGCGCTTGGCAGCGAGAAGCAATTTCTAGCAGCCTGTTTGGAAGTGATCAAAAGCAATTCGCCACCAGGACAGCTCACATCAGAGCACTACAACATTAGCCCAGCTTTGCCACTTACTAAATGATGCAGCTCATAAAGCTGGGGCAGCCAATTAGCTTTGCGGCACGGGAGTAAAGGCTGTGGCAGCATTTCCACGGGAGATGAGCAATCGGGGGGAGGGGTTGGAAGTTCTGCTCCAGGCAGCACCTCAAAAGCACGTGGCCTGATCTTCACGCCTGCTCTGGATTGGATTCAGCACTCACCAACCCCAATGGGCGTCTTTATATTGGCTCGAGCGGTGGCTGGATCGGGCCTTATCTCAGTTTCTTCAGGGTGCAGAATTGCACTGGAGCTCTTGCCAGGAGAGGTTCCTGTGTGAGATTAATGACACTTAATTCCCAGCTGGGCTCCAAATGCCACAAGAAGAAACCGGCGAGGCAGACCAGCCCTTCCGATTCAGTTCCTGGCTGGGTCCAGGAGGCCGATTCCTGCTGTCAGTACCTTTGGGGGAAAATGTGACGTGATTCACTGGTGTCACTTTTGATTTACCCCAGCAGAAGGGAGAGTGGAATATGGCCCAGGATGCACAGAGGGATTTTATAAAAAATAGGGGCGTGGGGAAACACCAAACTTTCCGGCCTTTACATCAGTGTTTCAACGTAAGTTTGGAGCCAAAGGAAAGTTTGCAGTTGGTGGGGCTGGGAGTTCTTGCTCTTCCTGAATCCGTTATCCCAGCTCTCTTTCAAAGCATCCTGTCCCCCCTTTGACAGCTCTATACCTAGTGAAATACCTGGCGCCAGGCTGACATGCCAGTGAGCCAGATCCACAAGCCAGACCCACAGCCTTCTCTCCCGTCACTTTATTCAAAGCCCCCAGAAAGCTAAAGATTCCCTCAAATGCAGGGGAAGCCTCAGGTGGCTCAGACCTGGCATGGCGACGGCACCTGTCCAGGTAGAGGGTGCGTTGGACCAGAGTAGAGCATCAACGCTTTGCCTGATCTTTGACCCTGCAGCTGCTGCAGTTTAGATCAGTGGCATGAGGTCTGAGGGAAGCCCAGGTACAGGGGGGGCAGAAAGATTGCTGGGTTAGATTCACCCAGCAATGTCAAGCATCTCATAGAATCATGGAAGATGAGGGTCTGAAGGGACCACAGGAGGCCATTTAGTCCAAGCCCTGCTCAAAGCAGGACCAACCCCAACTAAACCATCCCAGCCAGGGCTTTGTTGAGCCGAGCCTTAAAAACCTCTAAGGATGTAGATTCCACCACCTCCCTAGGTAACCCATTCCAGTGCTTCACCAGCCTCCTAGGGAAAAAGCTTCTCCTAATGTCCAACTTAGACCTCTCCCACTGCAACATGAGACCGTTGCTCCTTGTTCGGTCATCTGCCACCACCGAGAACAGCCTAGCTCCATCCTCCCTGGAACCCCCTTTCAGGTAGTTAAAGGCTGCTATCAAATCCCCCCTCATTCTTCTCTTCTGCAGACTACACAAGCCCAGTCCCCTCAGCCTCTCCTCATAAGTCTTGTGCTCCAGCCCCCTAATCACTTTTGTCGCCCTCCACTGGACTCTCTCCAACTTGTCCACACCCTTCCTGTAGTGGGGGGCCCAAAAATGGACACAATACTCCAAATGAGGCCTCACCAATGTTGAATAGAAGGGAATAATCACTTCCCTTGATCTGTTGGCAATGCTCCTACTAACACAGCCCAATATGCCGTTAGCCTTCTTGGCAACCAGGGCACACTGCTGACTCATCTCCAGCTTCTTATCCACTGTAACCCCCAGGTCCTTTTCTGCAATAGTAAGCTCAGCTTATCTGAGAAAAAATGCTTCCAGCTGGGCCAAGAGTTATTTCTCACTGTGGGTAAAAAGCAGACTAAAACGACCTTGACTGAGCAGAGCACCCCAGCTGATGTTTTAGCCTCTAAGGAGGCGGGGGATGGTGGGGCAGGGAGTCTGATATTCATAAAAAATTATAGCTGGATTTAAGAGATGAGGATGCAAGACTGAAGAAGCCCTGGCCTAAGTGAGGCCCTGCATTTCACGGACTCTTTGAAAATTACTTTCCACAGTAAACTTGACCAGTTGATTAGTTAGGGAGGCAAGGGAAAAATCATGCACCATGATCCATGCAGAAATGGGGTTCAGTTCTCGGTCACTCCATGCCCCCCATTTCCATATATGCTTTTGCAGGAGGCCCTTAGCTATAGGCACCGTAGGAAGGGATTATTCAGTAAGTGACTCTTGGTCATTGAGCAGTTCCTTCCTCCCCCTGAGATGGAAAAGCAGGACTCCAACCACTCCCCCTCGTTAAAAGTTTCATGACACTTTTCACAAGAATTTCTGTCACAAGAATTTCTTTTCACAAGAAATTCACAAGAATGTCCTGTCACAAGAATGTCCTGTCACAAGAATGTCCTGTCCAAATTCTAATTGAGTTAATTACATCATGTCCTCTGAAATCCCGCCCAGTTTAAACTGGAGACTGCACGGGGTCTGATCTCAGCTGGTGTATATTTGTGTAGCTTCTCTCAAGCCAGCTATGCCTGTAAAGGATCTTACCTGCAGCATTTGTCACTTTCTTGTCCTAGATTGCTGCATTGCTAAACAGCTGTCACCCTTCACCTGACAGGTAGCAACACGGTGGTGGTAGATAAAGCAATTCCCATGTCTACACTTTATAAAGCACTTAAAGGCCCTATTATAAATGTAACATATAATCTAAACCATTTGTGGAAGTCCCTGCACATGGTACAGAGTGAGACCACGGAACGCTTTCAGGTTAGGCTGAACGGACACCAGCGTGAACTCCGAACCTTTGTTTCCCAAGATAATCTTGATCTCAAAGAAGGAAAAGCCATTTGTCCAATGCTTTTCCTCAACCCAGAAGAGGAGGAGAGTAAGCGACAGTCCATGCCTCAGAAAACATCCTAAGGAAGCAAGGTGTCCAACAGAGAATAGAACTGAGTGCAGGTCCGGAGTAGCAGCATTAGTTAACTACAAGGACTTGTTATACAGAGGACATAATGATAAAAAGCCCCCAATTGATACTGCCTTCCCCCTGAGTGAGCTGTAACGTGATGCAAGGATCTTAGCTGGCCCCTGTGATGGGAGCAATTGGCCACATTGCAAGGTTAGAAATGAGTTTACCTGCACTGATGTATCAGGGTACTGAGAGCATTAGGTGGTCTTCATGCCTTGGTCTGAAGCTTTGACACTTTCTACAGTGCTGGATAACAAAAATAAAACACATACATTTAGCTACTGGAAATAAACAGAAGGGCTCAAGCCACGAAGTGCAGATCTGGATCCAAAGTTCACATGGGCGCATCTCTACCAAAAACTCTTCTGCAGTCACGTCTTAAGGGATCCCCATGGTCATTTCCCCCTTTTCACAAAGGATGATCAACGGAAGGGTCCGGTCCCGCAATCACAGACTACCAGGTATAGTTCTTTTCCCAGGTGTGCTCCTGTTAGTTTCCACAGAACTAGTCACAGTAGCAAGCAATACAGTTGCGAGTTCTTGCAGGACTAGACCTCGGTGTTGTGGCTGTGGGTTGAGGGGGTGAGACAAAGAAAGGATGTTACTGGGCAAGCAGGGCTGTCCCTCTGGTGGCCACGCTGTGGAGGGAAGTCTCCCAACAAAGCCACAGGGGCCAAGCTGCCAAGTCATTGGGCCAGATTCCCGGGCATGTTCCAGCCACACTGCTCCATCCCAGTAGGCCTGGGAAGGCTGAGCTGGGTTAGCCGCCGCTAGAGAGGCAGAAAGCAGCAGGAGCAGCTGAGCCCACTTTATTCGGGCAGACGGTCATGGCTGTTCCTCTGCCTCCTCTTTCCCCATCTACGTAGCAGGCACCATGGCTCTGAAACAAGAGCCTTCGCATGCATCCAGAGGCTCCGAGAGGCAGGAGAAACTGAGGCATCCTGCTGCCCTACAGCTCTCCAGACTGTGGGCATGTCTCCTCTACACACCAAGCCCAGGTTTGTGGACTCGGCCTGTGGTTTGAGCGCCCACACCGCATGGTAAGCCCGGGTTTATAGTTGCTGGACCCGGGCCTCACAGCCATGCATCTGTGCTGCTCTACGCAGCTCTTCTAACTGCAGCTCTAAGTGACTGTGGCTTGTAGCACGGCGGCAGCTGTGAAGTCCACAGTGGCCACAGATTGATTACAACAATCACTAGGTTTAAAATCACACTCCTAGGAGCTTTTAATCACTCGGAGAGCAGCTGTCACCAGCTCCCACCAACTTTGCAGAATTCTCCAATGATTAGGCAAGTACTAGACTCTGCCTAGATATCTAGGCACAGCTAGGCAAACTCTAGAACAAACGACAGCCCTTGTGGAGAAATCTTCAGCTGCCGAAAAGAGTTGCATGACTATGCAAAGACAGACAAATAATATAGTCAATGAATTCCCCCCTCTTCTTCCTTTGGCAAATTGTCAGCCAACACATTATGATTTCCCCAAATTCATTCACTATTAGGGTGACCAGATGTCCCACTTTTCTAGGGACAGTCCCAATATTCGAGTCTTTGCCTTATATAGGCACCTATTGCCCCCCACCCCCGTCCCGATTTTTCACACTTACTATCTGGTCATGCTATTCACTATTCACCAACGATTTATGACAGTGGCACTCACCCAACAGCTTCTTTACTACCAGTTCATTTGGAGTCTCCAATATTCAACCTGGGTTGACTGGATTCATACGGCACCTGGTCTCGGCTCTGCTCCGAGTGTTAACACTTCAAATCTGACAAGGGGCTTGATATGGTATGAAATAATCTGCAGCCAGCCAAGATTTTATCTTGCCCCTGCTCTGAGGAAGCCAGTCGCAAAAACATCTGCCTTCCCCAGAGAGCAGAGCAATGGATATTGATGAATATCCCTCTACCCCTCCAAAACCTTCTGCCATTCTCATTGCAACTACAAAAGGAAGGACTGGATTCCAACACCTTTACTCACACTTTCTTCATATTGGATCACCTCCAGCCCTGGTGGAAGTCAGTGGAGTTACACCAGGAATGACTTTGGTCCGGTACCATACAACCCATAGAACCTATTTTGGAGACTAGATTATTTCGCAGTGCTGCATTCCTTTAAATAGAAGCCAACAGTCATTCAAAGTCTGACTCCGATGCCGCTGAGCACCATTGCAAAAAGACCTTTCCACTGTTCGGGTCTTTCGGGTTTCTTTCCCTGCGGCAGGCAACTCTTTCTGCTCTGAGCGCTTGCCCATTCTCCAGAAGCAGTGTGGCAGCGATTAAAAAAAAAACCCAGTCAGGATAAAAGAGTTCCCCAGCCACTCTGCTCAGAGTAAACAGACTCTGCTAAGAACATATGCAAAAATAAACACTCGAGTCACCTCTTGCCCCAGGGTTTGACCCAGTTCCTATTAAAGTCAGTGGGAGCTTGTCCAAAGGGGATTGCATGGAGTGCATGTTCTCCAAACCATGCCAGAGAAAAAAACTGATTTCAAAACACCCAGATGGAGCAAAACACTGTCTTGGTTTTATGAGCAATGCTACCAAATAAAGCCCCAGGGTGAAAGTTTTCACACATTTTCCTCATCTGCCCATTTGCGTTCTTCCGATTCCCTTTCCCAGCTGCAGAAATCAGGCTCTGCAGAGGGTGGGCCTGATTCTTCACCACCCTGCAGCATTGTGCTGTTATTTATCCTTGGTGCAGAGTGCAACACACTGCCCAATAACAACGGTAGTGTATCACAGTCATTCTGCTTTGAGTACATTAAAGGGCAAAACTGGATGCAAGGCAGAGAGAATCAGGTCCATTTGCAGCTACAGTGCTGGTGAAGTCGGGAAGAACTTCACTGGAGTCCAGGTCTTTACTCCGGTTTGACACCAGTGTGACAGAGCCCAATCAGGTTTTACGCTCAAGAACGCTCCTACCAGCAACAGACACGTAGGCATGGGCAGAAATAGGAATGGACTCAAACTTTCCCCCAGCACCGAGACCACATCTTGAATCAGGACCTTCAGCCAAATCTGTGGCTGAGCCGGACTCTGGATCCAGTGAAGGATGTACTCTCAAAATCAGAAGAGAGCCCAAGGCCAGAACTGTAGGAGGACTAACCTGGCTCTACCATTAACCTAACACTGTAACAGAACTCTGAACCAAATCTGGACTCCCAGTCGGAACCACATTTATTTGAGCTAGCTGATTCCAACCAACTTTTTTTTTTTGGCTTGAAAAAAAAAAAATGTAGGCTACAGTTTTCCACCTTCCCACTAGTGTTTTCTTCATTTTCTCAGACGTCTGAGCTGCCTGGTTTTACTATTAATTATTTATACTGGAGTGGCAGCTAGAATCCTCAATCTTGGCCCAGGAAACCACTGTGCTAGGTGCTGTACAAATACAGAACAAAAAGATGGCCCCTGCCACCAAAGAGTTTAAAATCACAGAGCACTGAAATGGTGGGAGAAGGGCTACTCCTGGGGCATTTCCACGCTACTTGGGACCAGGGATCACCGGAAATTTCATAAGAAAACAAGCTGGAAATAGTGCAAGGGCTTGATTTCTAAACAAAACCATACATAAATTGTGTCAAGTGATGGAGTAAAAAAAAAAAAAAAAAAAAAACAAACAAACCCGTTTATTCTGATCCTCAGTTAAGGCCCGTCTGTACTAGGAAACTGACCTGTTAATGAAAACATTTGGCCGCACATGATCAGTTTGCACTGATCCTGGGTTTATCGGCTGGAGGAAACAAAAACTATTTCCAGCATCTTTATCGAAGCATTTTTAAGGCTCAGTGAAGGGCCAAGCCTCGGTAAGTCTCAACGGCGCCCTGCTTTCAGCAAAATAAGAACAGCCGTATTGGGTCAGACCACTGGTCCATCTAGCCCAGGCTCATGGGAACTGATTCATAACCACCATTTTCAGCCAATGGGTCAATGGCCTACGGCACACAAGGCTCTAGCCACAGGACTATAGTGGTAGGTTTCTAACCTGAACAGTCAGGGCGGGAGGGGAACAAACAGGAAACGACCTATGTGATAAGCGGAAGGAGACCAGGGTTAGTGTATTGTCAGTGTTGTATGAAATCCAGAGCAGCCTGCAATATTAAACACAATATATCCAGACAGCCAGCTAGCCTTTTCCTTCTCCCACCATCGCAGCCACAGATGCGTCCCAGAGCAATAGCGGTCCGCCTGAAATCCTCATGGTACACCTGGCGCTTTCCGTCCTACCAGCATTGGTTTTCATTTCTGCACCTGTGTGGAGCAGCTGTGGCTATGCAAGGATGTGTGGGGTAGCTGCGGAGGACAACAAGGTCACACCATAGAAGAAGGTGGGGCTCCGGGAAAAGCCGCCCACCCCTGTGAACAGCAGGATCTGCTGGCTACGATGTTAGAGTTACGTAATGGAGTAAAGGGGATGCTCTTTACTCCTGTGCTCCAGGAATTATTTTGGGGGTGCGTGATGGCCTGTGTTCTGCAGGAGGTCAGACTAGATGCTCAGAGTCCTCCCTTCCGGCTGTAGAATCTATGAACCCCCTAGTTAAATAAAAACGTTCCTGACCCCTCTGGTGCCTATTCACGGGCAGACTGGTCATCTGGCAAATGCCACAGGGGCCGGTGCACTCAAGGGCTCCTGGGCCAGTTGGCTCACTGTGGAAGCCTTTCATCAGGCCCTCCAGCTGGGCCTGGCCGTGCACAGAAGTCGCTTCCCCCTCCTGGCCTCACCCCTTTCCTCTGCCCCCCCCCCACATGGGCCCAGCGGCGCCCTGGGCGGTGTGCTTTAAATGCCAGGGCAGATTTTTAGTCCCAGTCCATCACGGTGCCGATTGACTTCAAAGCCCTCTGCAAGCTCATTATCTGTTATCCTGAAAAACGAGGGGCTGCGTGTATGCTGTATGTTTCTAGCACAGCTACAGTCTCTCTTTCCATCATTCTCTTTCTACACTCTCCCCAGTATAAAACATACCCAGCGGCATGGAGAATCATTCGTTTCCGCTGCCGTCAAGTGCTCGGATGCTGCTGAGAGAGGGACAGAGCTCATATGCTCTCGGGTGGCAATGATCCCCACCACTATTTGCCTGTTGTGGGCCCTTTAAAAGTGAGCAATGTGCATCTGGAATCTGTAACACCCCTGCGTTGGCAGGAAAGCTCTGGAGGGAGCAGAGTATAGACGACAGCCAGCGAGAAGGAACCCAGAGCCAGATTTTTAAAGGTATATAGGCCCATAACTTCCATGGAGTTAGGCACCTCTATACCTTCAAAAATCTGGTCCCTGGGGAGATATAGGCTCTGGAAGCAGAAGTGAAGAAGACAGCAGAAGGGAGCTCAAGTGAGATTTAGACTTCCCAATGGCTCTCAGCCACTGTTTTAGCAAGGTTTTTCTCCAGGCTGGCATCTTCTGGTAAGACTGCTACTGAAATGATTTCCTATACTATACACTGTACTGCTCAGGGGATCAGCAGCAGGGTTGGAGGCTGGGACCTTAAATGCTATAAGCAGAAACCTATGATCCTCGAGCTACAAGAATAACTCCCGCGGCTGATAGCAGAGGAAGACTCTTTTCTTTCTCGCTAGATGGGCGAAGAGTCGCCCGCTGCAGAAGAACCCATCAGGGCATTTTTGGAAGTGTTTTCAGTGCTTTAGATGGTAGAATGGTCTCCCACAGACATGGCAGACTGAATCTTCATTCACGGAGATCTTTAAAGCCAGACTGGACAAAGCACTAGGAAACATCCAGGAGGTAATAACTCTGTACTGGCCAGGAGGGATGGAACCGCTGACCGATAAGTCATCTCTGTCTCCACTCTCCATGACTGACAATGTCCCTGAAGTACACTGCAGAGAGTCTGCTTAGACTCAGAGATCCCAGTGGAGAGCCAGTTTATATGGTTTTAGGACTCCCATAACCACCCTTGGTGACCTGTGCATCATTGCATTGCCAAGCGCTTTGTGATAACGTTTACCGACGCACCACTGGTGGTTTTGCGTCATTAGAGTTTAAATGCGGGTTGGAGGCAAGTCATCAGTTCTTTTATGGAAATGGCAGCCACCCAGGATCTCGTTGACCAAGACAGATGATGCAAATTTTCGGTTGCATTTTATTGCCTCCTGTCTAACCGTAGTTATTAATACGTTTTCACAGAGGATTTCTATTTAGATTTTCCCCTCATGAGACCCTGGGATTGTGAATTTATGCACTGCAGCTTAATCATTATCTAGATACGAAATAAACTTTTAAAACCGCTTTATCAGGCATACAGCGACATGTTAAAGACTTAAAAAACAAAACAAAAAAAAACCCTTGCAGAAGGATTTACCCTGCCAAAAACAGTCAAACTTTTGCTGGTTCCCAGCTGATTTTTTCTTCTAAATCACTCATTTAAACTACTTTCGCAGGCAAAAGACTAGATCGCCCGGTGCTCAGCTCTTCCTTAGCTCCAAAGGCACTTAGCTGTGATCACTTGCCTTTGATGTCTCCGTTTTACAGCAGGGGAAACTGAGGCAGGGAGCAGCACAGTGATTCACCTATCACACAAGAAGGTAGGAGTAGAACCCAGGCATGCTGACTCTTAGTCACTTAGACACCTAACTCCCATTGGTTTCAGTGGGAGTTGGCACCTGACTGCCTTTGAGCATCTGGGCTCTAGGTAATAAGCTGTGCCGCCCTGATTATAGCGCTCTTTCCTGGAGCTGCAGATGTCATCTCCAAGCCCTGACACCGCCCAGGGTTCCCCAGTCCTTCCGCCACATACAGGTCCCTTAGGGTGTTGGAGAGGGCCAGTAGCATGGCTTTGGGTCCATCTCTCAAAGGAAGGCCCCACTGTCTCATGACGGGTGCATAACTCCCATGGGGGGCTCCTTGCCAGGCGTGTGGGGGAAGAGGGCTCAGTAACTAATTCTTCAATGTGTTCCCAAGACATCGGGCTGACAGCAATCTCCAGTGCTCTCCTGCAGGGAAGCAGGCGATGGGCCCCTACAAAGCTGCCGGCTGCAAATGCTTCTGGACAGGCTGCTGAATTGTAGTTATTTCCTTCTTCTCCAGCTAATGAAGAAGTTATGGAATCCGGAGCAGCCAGCAGTATTAACGCAGTACATCAAAACAGCCACCGAGCCATTCCTTCTGAAGCCACAGAGACGTCCCTTCTTGATCAGCCAGGCAATACAAGCGAAGCAAATCACTGAATTAAATAAAAGCTTCATTCATCTAGAAATTGTTCTCTGGCTTTTCCCCTCCTTCTATTTCTTTATCCCCTTCCGTTTTCCTCTCCCTCCATATCCAATTTGTTCTGTCCATCTTCTCGCTCTCTCTCTCTCTCCTAACACTCTTCTTGAGTCCTGCTTCTGTGAGGATCAGCGTCTCTTTTCCTCACTCCTACTCGGATCCTGCCCTTTTGCACAACCACAGCTGCCCCCTAGTTCCCTTGGTTGTGTTCTGTCTGGCTCCTTTACGTCCTCAATCCGCCTAGCCCCCCGCATTGCCCTCCTCATCTCAATCTTTCTCCTCCAGGGACCACACTCACGGCACCATCTTTCTCTGTCTTGCCTCCCACACCTGAGATCTACACCTCTTCCTACTCTGGTCTCCTCTCAGGGTGCATTTGCTCCCTCTTTCTTTGGTTCACGTTCCCTCTAATTCCATCCTTTCACAAAAAGAGGCTGACTGGTAGCAGTATCTTCCCTTGGGGAAAAGGGACTCATGCTGTGATGGCAGAAGGCCAGATTTTTTCTTATTTGATCTCCTTGCGCCATTCAGCTGCCCAAAATAGGGACCAGGGGAAACGTGAGCAAAGCGTGACTGTGGCTGTCTTTTTTCGGTTGGCCTTGTGGGTGAAGACCAGGAGATCCTGGTTCTACACATGCTTCCTTTGGGCAAAAGACAGCTTAGCCCACACTCAAAGGTTTGGCAAGCATGGACTAGAGTGTGTTTACACAGCTAGGGAACCCAGTGTGAGCACCTCTCAC
The DNA here is from genome assembly GCF_026122565.2 of Emydura macquarii macquarii. Taxonomy (NCBI): domain Eukaryota; kingdom Metazoa; phylum Chordata; order Testudines; family Chelidae; genus Emydura; species Emydura macquarii. Next base: position 5,974,235 of record NW_027133217.1, read on the forward strand.
AATTGTATCACGCACCTCAGGCTGTTCAGTGGTTTTCTAAAAGCCCCAGTTCCTGGAGTCAAGTTACTACATCAAAGCCGCTGCTCTTTTAAAAACTAACCACATTTCTAGCCCTCGGGGTTGTGGAAACAGGCTTGAAAACATGAACCGTAAAGGAATAACATCCAGAAGACAAATTAAGAGAAGCCCAAGACTTATTTAAATTGTGGTTTTGGGTGTGCACTGATTCAGTGTTTAAACATTCAGGGTTAGCAAAACTGGTCACCTCATCTCCCCGCCCCTGAACAAGCCAGAGGCTTTGGGAAAGTCACATCACCCCTCTTTTTTTTTTTTTTTTTTTTTTTAAGTTTCCTTTCTTCACCTGAAAGATGCTGCGAATCATCCTTATGCCTTTCCTCCATTAGAAATGCATTACCTAGCGTTTATATGGTGCTTTGAACACGTCGAGCTCTATGTAAGCAACTAAGTATTATGAGGAAGAGGGACATCACAGCTCATGAGTAGGGTGGAGTTGACTTTGGGAAATTTCTTCAGTGTCTTGAATTCACCCAGCCCCCCCATCCCAACCTAACAGAAGGAAATTTTTAGTTTGTGGGGAAATGTGCAGGGGAACACGGACTGCCAGCACCACCCAGGGGCCAGGCATAGCCAGGTTCTCCCCCTGTCAATAATCACTACCACTGTAATGCTTTCTGTTCCTATCATTTGGCCCTGCAGCAGGCTGCCATTTAGTCTACCTCTCCTGGGTAACAGAAAGGCCAACATAAAACTGTGTAGAGTCCTAAAAAGACGGTCTTTGCCTGACTCTGGGCACTAATCCTCATACTCTTGCCTCAGGGCTTTCCACTGGCCATGTCCCCTTCTCCATAGAATCATAGAAGATTAGGTTTGGAAGGGACCTCAGGAGGTCATCTAGTCCAACCTCCTGCTCAAAGCAGGGCTAACCTCGGCTAAATCATCCCAGCCAGGGCTTTGTCAAGCCGGGCCTTAAAAACCTCTAAGGATGGCGATTCCACCACCTCCCTAGGTAACCCATTCCAGTGCTTCACCACCTCCTAGGGAAAAAGCTTCTCCTAATATCCAACTTAGACCTCCCCCACTGCAACTTGAGATCATTGCTCCTTGTTCTGTCATCTGCCACCACTGAGACAGCCTAGCTCCATCCTCCCTGGAACCCCCTTTCAGGTAGTTGAAGGCTGCTATCAAATCCTCCCTATTCTTCTCTTCTGAAGACTAAAGCCTAGTTCCCTCAGCCTCTCCTCAGAAGTCTTGTGCTCCAGCCCCTAATCATTTTTGTTGCCCTCCGCTGGACTCTTTCCAGTTTTCCACATCCTTCCCGTAGTGGGGGGCCCAAAAGTGGACACAATGCTCCAAATGAGGCCTCACCAGTGCCAAGTAGAGGGAAATAATCACTTTCCTCCATCTGCTGGCAATGCTCCTACTAATGCAGCCCAATATGCCATTAGCCTGCTTGGCAACAAAAGGACACAGTTGACTCATACCCAACTTCTTGTCCACTGTAATCTCCAGACTCATGATACCTTGTGAATAGCTGGTAGGGGAATCCTGAAACGCCCCCTACACGGGGTTCCCGCCCAGGAACCTATAGCCATCAGCCAAGGTCTGCACAGTCCCTCTCCCTGCTGCTGTTTCCCTGGGATCCTTCCTATCCATCCATCAATGTCGAGACACACCCCATTTATGTGTTGGAAACATTTAGTTTCCCCTCATCCCTTTTTTTTGGTTTGTTTATTTGTGTTAGAATGGGGCCTAGAGGTTCTAAATGAGTGTCGACCCACTGTCCTAGGTGCTGTGCAAACCGATAGTAGCTAGAGGTGGAAATGTCAAACACGCAACAATTTTTTTGCAAATCAATCCTTCACAAACAAAAACCAAAACAGATCAGGTCAGTTTTGTTTTTGCCTTTCTAGCATGTGGTAGGTAAAATTGCCCAATGAAAAGCCATTTCTCACTGAAACTGAAACTTGATTTGGTTTTTTGTTTTTTTAAATTGAAATGGGACATTTTGACAATTGAAAAAGAATCTCGAATGAGGAGCGTCATGAAAATTTGCGAACCATTTCAGTTCGGACAAATTGGCATTTTTCAACAAAAAAAAAAAAATGTTTTATCAGAAAATTCCTGACCAGCGCTAACACCAACAGGCAGTCTCCATGGGAGAGTTTACAAAGAGTGGAAGAATGGGCACCACACCTCTGTGAAATGGGGAGAATAGTCAGGCCCCGACACCCAGGTGTCTAGGATCCCCCCTTCCTGGGGGTCATGACCCCAAAAGGTAGGAAAGGGAGGAGATCACAAACTATCATCAGGATGTGGCAACCAGCTTGCCCTTCCCATCTTGCCGAGAGGCCCACCGTGGAAGAAGTTGAGAACCATGGCACTAGAGGGGGACAGAGGAAACAAGAGGAAAGAATAACATCCGGTGGATTGGTCTGAAGAAAATCAAGACAGGCAGCAACATTAGTGTCCATTAATGGAAGTCAGAAGACTAAATACCTTGGAGGATCTGAGCCAGAGAGATTTGTGCGAGATCACATAGGAAGCCAGGAAATGAACTCAGATCTGCCAATGCCATACCAAGCACATTATTCCACTCACACTCAAGGTTGTCTCTGTTCCATCATTTGCAAAGCCAGCTCTGCCAAGAGAAGAAGATGTCAAAACCATGAGAAAACAGAGACTCCATGTATTCTGCACTGAGGTACCCTGGAAGGAACGCAGAAGAAGGATTTCAACACGTGTTCTGTGAGAGGATTATTTTTCCCCACTTAAACTATCAGCTTTCCTGGCTATTGCAAGAAAATCCAAACTACAAAGCAAATCACACCAACTTTTGTGGGTTTCTTTGATTCCTATAAAGCATGAAGCTAGATGGGAGAGGGTCGTGAGCTGTGATTTCCTACAAAGGGGAAATACTTAAGAAAACCACTGGATACCGAAAAACAAAGTGGGGAAAAAGTGCAAGCCAGAAGGGATGGGGGACTCATGGAGCATGGGGGTGAAATGTGATCAATGAAGATTTCCTCCAAAGGGTCTCAAACACCCTTCCTTGGGAGCAGAAATCAAATTTTGAGGTGGACTTTGGCTTTCCATCAGCTCCCTCTGTGCAGCTCTTACTCAGATTTATCGCAGTTGGGAAACTGATTGGTGCCGATAAGAATTTAGCTCAGGAACAACTCATGCCTTGAGAAGGCTTATATGAAACATTTGCATTCCTCTGGGACTTTCCTCAGTAGCAATTGCAGGTGCTTTAGCACAGAGACTGTGTGTGGGCACCAAAAGCTTAGACACAGAGCTCAGGAGAGGTGAGTGTGGCCCAGTGGTTAGCACACTGGCCTGGGACCCAAGAAACCTGCCATTGATGTGCTGGGTGATCTTGGAACAAGTCACTTCCTCTTCGTATGTCTCTGCTTCCCCCTCACACCTAGAGCGACAATAAACTCTTTGGGCCAGGGACTGCTCCACCATTGCCAACTTTTGTTATTTTTATTGCAAGATTCACGCTATTGTGTATTTTTCTTAAAGTCCCAGCTCCTGGAGATGTGAATCTGAGAAAAGGCCAGCTTTCATTTAAGAAAAAAAGTGAAAATTTCATGTTTTTAGCCCTTGGCGGTAGAGAAACATTCAAAACCGATCATCTTAAATGGCAAAGAAGGAACCCAAAGTGTGTTTGTCTTTGTCACACATTTCATGACTGGTCAGGGCTTGACTTGTGATTTTTAAGCAGTGGAAGCTGGCAGTTGTGGTCTCACTAAGTGTCTGTAAAGCGCTGCACAATGGAGCTCTAATCTCTGCCAGTCCTGTAGGCACTGCCATAATACAAAGAAGTACCCTAGTGTCAGGGTCACAAGATCAGGCCATTCTGAAAACCTCTCAATTAATAGATTTCCTGTTAACATAATTGAGGCTGTTCATTTCATGGGGAACATGACCAAGGGAACTGCTACGGCGCTCCCAGAACATAGCAGTTCAGCCCTGTAATTTCAGGGTATCTGTACTGCAGGTTCAACAGCACATGGGGTGCAACAGTAGGATACAATGCTAGAGTTTGAGTACTCAACCTGGCTATCATGACCTCCCAGTGTGTGTGGGAGGGGTGGAGGGGGGGTCATAAACAGGTGTCGTGAGGTGACAGCTGCTCTACCCTTCCCATATGGCTAGAAGTTCCAGCAGGGAAGAGGTTGAGATCCACGGTACTAGAGGGACCCAGAGAGAGAACTAGAGAGATGAGAACAGCCACTGGAGGATTGTTCTGAAGAAAGCAGCGTTGGGTTTCCACGGGCACTTTCATGCCATGGTCATTGCTGCATGGAATGTCATAGCTGGCTGGGTTTGAGAGCACTGGCTCTGTGGTCTTCTCCATCAGTGGAGTATACTGCCTTCAGATCACTAATGCATTAGACACCTTCTCTCCTCCCCCCCCCGCGACCCCCAGGCAAGATCTCCCCTTTCCTAGAACCAGACCTGACTTCAATTGAAAGGGGTTTCTTTCTTCACGGCATTACCAGTGAAGGTACGATGCACTCGTACTTTGCTGCTGCTCTTTCATACAGCTCTTTGCACCAGGACTCCAGCGCGGAGGTACCATGCAGATGCTTGATCAGCCTGCAAGGGAACAGCTGGAGAGTCATTTCCACAGGTGGGGACTGCAGTGATTCTGTTTGTCTTCCTATACATTGCTGGGATAAAATCCAAGCTCTGGGAGACACGGTCATGCTGGTACAAAGGATTTTGCTTTGACGGTCAAAGCTAGCTAACTCAGAGTCTAACCAAAAAAAAGCCAAACCCCAAAGTTTGCCAGTAACTATAAATCAGCTCCGGTTCGTTTGTCACTTGGCCTTGGTTCACCTCAGCTTGCTCAGAATTCAGCTTGGAGGTCCCTGCAAACTCAGCCTATGTTTGTCTAAAGCTCAATCCAGGTTCACCCAAAACCATAAAAGTCAGACCCGATTTGCTCAAGTTCAGCCTCTTGCTCTCTTGAAATTCACTACGATTTCCATGGAAGGAAATCGGATCCCAGACGCAGCTCAGAACTGAGCCTCCAGCGTCATCTGCCACCAGCCAAGATAATGCAACACGTTGGGTTGTACTCATCTCAGGGGAGGTGGCAGAATTCTTTGCAAAGGGAAGTTGATTTAAATTCATGCACTGAAAAATTATGATTGCCTCCTTTGCGAGGAGTTTAGCATTTTCCCAAACCATTAGATGCTTTACAGTGGCATGAGCCTTTATTAAACCTGCGCTTTTGGCCAGGCTCTTCGAGTTATGGGTCCTTGCCAACCTCTTGAAACAGGGCTAGACTGCAGTGGTTCAAACAGGAAAATGAAGCCAGCTGAGTTCCATAAACACTCTCACAGACCCACAAATCTGTCACTGGCATTGTTATACACAGGCATTGTTATACACATTTTAGGATAGGCACAAAGTTTGAGACTTCCTGCTTTTGTTCCTTAAGAAAACGGAGGACTGTCACACGGCAGTGCTGCTGGGCCAAATAAAGCTGTTTGTGGAAACCCGCAAAGCACTATAATAATTCATACTTCTCAGATGTCTTTTGTGCAACAAGCATAAGAATCAGCAGCTGGAAATTAAAAACTAGACATTCAAAATTAGGGAAAAGGCACTTTTTTAAAAGAAAAAGCAAGGGTCATTTAGCCTCAGAACAAGTCAAGGACAATGGAGGATTCGCCGTCTCCTGAAGAGTTCAGATCAAGACTGGACGTTTTGCATGAAGAGATGCTTTAATCATGATGAAGTTCTATGGCCGAGGTTGTCAGCTTAAATGCTGTGATGGTCCTTCTGGGCTTTAAAGAGCTAGGCATCTCCAACTGCTATATTAACGTTAGCGAACGTGGCACCAAAGCACCCTTAGTATGTGTATCGTGGTAGCACTAGCTAAGATCAGGGCCTCACGGTGTTAAGTGCTCTGCATGCACAAAGCAAGGGACAGAAAGCTTGCACTTCAAATAGAGAAGATGTGGGAGGATTGGAAGTACCATCCGCATTGTATAGATGAGGGACTGAGGGACAGGCAGAGGTCATGACATGCCCAGGGACTTTGTTGGTGGTGGTTTGTTTGTACAGCACCTAGCACAATGGGGCCTTGGTCTATGACTGGAGCTCCTAGATGCTACAGTAGGACAAATAATGAATAATAAAGGTCACCAAGTATGTCTGGCAGAGCCAGGAACTGAAGGAAGGGTAGTCCTGGTGCAATACCTTAAATGCAAGGATTTCTCTCTCCCATGCAGGAGATACAAGACTGGGACAAAGAGGAATTGTTTACCTTCTATGGAGGGCGAGCAGACAGCAAGTGTGGAAAAATCAGGACGGAGTGGGGTGGGGGGAGTAACAGCTGCCTATACAAGATAAAGCCCTAATATCGGGACTGTCCCTATAAAAATCAGGTCATCTGGTCACCCTACTTCTATGGACACATGCTCTTAAGAGGGGCTGTCCTCACGCTACCATGTTTTTTACTACCATTGCACTGTGCAGACCTCATGTATTGCCATGGGACTCCAGTGGTTGCCAAATGGAGTTCAGACAGGCAGTCCCCCGAACTACCAAACAAGCAGTCCGTAGAGATCTAGCAACCCAGTCCTTTCTTTCCATTGGCAGAAGCCGTGCTCCGCAAAGTAGGTGCCGTCTTCAAACTGGGATCTGCTTTAGCCAATAATGGAGCTGATGGATCCCCGATCGAGGGATTGGGAAGGTGCGTCAGGAAGCTGAATGCACTTGCTGAGTAAGAGTTGGTGGTTTTCCATCCAGCAGCCGATTACATGGGCAGTAATTACTTCTGCAGCTACCCATGCTGCTGACGGCCTCAGCCGGAAGAGATCTGGTGATTTCCCCAAGACCCAAACAATGAGCAAGTAATCGTTGCCTACAGAGACCAAGAGGTCAAAGAAAGCAGGACCACAAGGTCTCTGCTTGCAAAAACAGAGCCTTGAGCATTGATAACCCACCAGATTACAGTGCTAAGCCTCCATGCACATCTGACAGGGAACGTCTTCTAAACAAGACAGCAGGTTTACTAGCACTTGGAAGTTATTCTAGAACGGTGGGAACTCATCTATTTCACTTCAGGGGGGGCCTTGGAAACAGATTGTTTATTTGAGCAAAAAAAAAAAAAAAAAAAACCAAACCGAACTTGTACAAGTTGGTTGGGTTGAAGCAGATTCAGAACTCTCAGCAAAAAAAAAAAATAAGTCAGTTGAAAGAAAGCTTCTGCCTGAAACTATAATCCAGCCCCTCGGCCATTGGAAACTCTGCCCTCATGCTACAACTCTGCTCTGGAACTCTGCCCCTTTCTCCCCACCCCTCCAGCCTGGGGGCTGGAACTCTGCCCTCCCCCCCCCCCTCCACCCACACCAGCCTCCAGAAGACGTGACAGAGGTCAGCGAGCCTGAACCGAGCTGTGGCGTTTCCAACCAAACACAAAGCCAGGCAAAGCTCCAAACCCCACAGTGGTCTCCTCAAATTGTCCGCAGCGCATTTCCTCCAGCTCGGTTTGTAACAGTGCCTGACGATGGTGCGAAACATCTGGAGCAAGACACCTCGTAACTAAAAGGCTGAGAAGAGCACGGTTTCCTCCGTGCGCTATTAAACTTGAACTTTTTGTTTTCTGAGGACGGGTGAGGATAGGAACATGGGATTTATCAGTCTGTGTCAGATCCCTGCAATCTGGTATTCTGCCTTCCACGGTAGCCAATACCTCAGGCTTCGACAGAGGGCAAAAAACCCTCTTAATGTACCAGATTCATTGTGCAACCCTATTGGTGGGGAAAACGCTTGCTGCCTTCCGAGGTGACCTGTTTATGCCTTAAAGCATGAAAGGCAATTACCCAGCAGCTTATCTGGTACCACATCAGAAACGGATGCTGCCTCAGTTTCCCTTCACACACAAGTAACCTGTTTTTCTAGCTACAGAGCAGGCCTCTCGCCTGTGGATAGCCTCGCCTGCCAACAGAGTGCTCCCCGCCTAAGGTAACGAAGGGTCCAAAGGAAACAATGAACAGACCGTTGCCCTTCCCAAACCAGTCCTCTCCCAGGATCTGCGCCATCCTCTCACCTGACGCAGGGAAGCGAAAGGCCTCTACCATCTGTGAGAGTCCTAGCTTCAGGACTTCTTGACATCTATGTTCCCACCCAGGCCTCATGCTCACGTTGTTTAAGCAACTTACTTCGCGCCTCTCCCGCCTCCATCCCCCCACGCTGGGGCATCCTTCCTTGACCTTGGACTTTCAGCTTCTGCTCACACCGCCACCGAGGTCCTTCTATGAAGGGGTCACGGCTGCTCTGTTCAATCGAAGTGTCATTCCCAAAGAGCTGAGCCTGTGCAGGGGAGCGTGTGCCGTCGTGCTGAGCAAAAGCTGCCACTTACAGCCAGTTACTTTACCCAGCATGCATTGCAGCTCAGCCTACAACTCCTTCAAGGAAAGACACCTCCCAGAACCCTGGTTTTCCAACTCGGAACAGGCCGGGCTGGACCCGTAGCCTCCCTTACACAGCCAGCAGTCTCAGTTACACCGGGGTTGGAAAAACTAAGAGCACAAAACGCAAACAAGCTCGGAAGTTCTTAATCTTCTTTGACATTCATCTGCACATTCTTCCTAGTACTTCCCGGTTTCCCTCAAGGCACTGAGAAGCTGTTAGGAGATTTCCAGCTTCATTCCTCAGGCAAAGGTTTAGCTTAATCTGGATTTTTTATGCCTTGCAGGCCTTCCAAACAAACAATCGGAGGTTTGCTGGTCACTGTTATGATTATATCTAGGAACTTGGAGAATTATACTTTAAGGAAGCGCTGATGACAGAACAGAATATGTGGAGGGCAGAAAAAACCTTCAGCGTTGCACTGTCTTGGCTCTTTCCCCTTACGCTCATGCACACACACACAAAAAAAAGTTGTTTTACTTCTAGGAAGAGTTATCTAGCAGTTAAAGCAAGAGGTAGGGTGTCAGTGTTTGTCCTGATTTCACTTGGTCAATGTCCCACAAAGAGTCAATAGCATAATGTCTTAGGGTACATCTACATGGCAAAAAAATATATATATATATATCACAGCAGCGAGTCTCGGAGCCCAGGTCAATGCACTGGGGTTCATGATACAGGGCTAAAATTAGCTGTCCAGATGTTCCTACTTGGGCTGGAGCCTGGGTTCTGAGACCAATCCCCTTAGTGGGTTTCACCACCTGGGTTCCAGCCTGAGTTGGGGAACATCCCCATAGCATGAGCTCTGCATGCCCCAGTCAGTTGGCCTGGGCTCTGAGACTTGCTGCTGCAGGGGCGCTTTTGCTGTTCAGACATACCCTTCGGCTCTCATTTTCAGAAGTGCTGGGCACCCACAACTCCATTGCTCAGCAGCTCTGAAAATTAAGCCTTCAACCACTCTGTGCTTGAGCGTCCCCTCCTGAAAGATGGGGGTCATGCGTGTTAGTCTTCTCACAAGGGTTTTGTGAGGCTTAATTAAGCCAAGTTACAGAAGTATGGGTTGGATGAATGGAATAGAAGGTGGATAGAAAACTGGCTGATCATCGGTCTCAAAGGGTAATGATCAATGGCTTGATGTCTACTTGGTGGGGTGCCCCAGAGGTCAGTCCTGGGGCTGGTTTGGTTCAACATCTTCATTAATGATCTGGAGGATGGGGTGGATTGCACCCTCAGCAAGTTCTCAAATGACACTAAGATGAGGGGAGTGGCAGATATACTGGACGGGAGGCATAGGATATAGAGTGACCAAGACAAATTGGAGGATTGAGCCAAAAGAAATCTGGTGAGGTCTAACAAGGACAAGTGCAGAGTCCTGCAGTTAGGATGGAAGATTGGGATCTAGGCCTGGAAGAAAGGTCAACCCCAGCAGAGTTGTGGGGATGCAGTGCAGAGGCTGGCAGGGGGACCCAGGCCCACCTTCTACACTGCATTCCAGCCCAGGGACCCTCTAGTCAACAGCCAGGATCTACATAGCCTCCTTCCTTGCAGCCGCTTCATAGAATCATAGCAAGGTCTGGCTGGAAGCGACCTCAAGAGGTCCTCAAGTCCAGGCTCCTGTGTTGAGGCAGGACCAAGTAAACCTAGACCATCCCGCACAGGGTTTTGTCCAGTGATGGGGACTCCATGACCTCCCTTGGAAGCCTATTCCAGAGCTTGACTACCCTTACAGTTAGCAAGATTTCCTGAAATCTAAACTAACTCTCCCTTATTGCCGATTAAGCCCTTTATGTCTTGCCCTACCCTGCCTTCTCAGGCTCTTTCCCCACAACTCTGCTGGGGTTGACCTTTCTTCCAGGCCTAGATCCCAGGGTTCTCCCCTCCCCTGGTTTTCCAGCCTCCTACCACCCAGCTCCGAGAGAGGGACTAGAGATTCTCCCACTGCACTCCTCTGCTACCAACAACTTCCTGTCTTTATCAGCCATGGGTATTTATAAATCCCTGGGCCTCCCTTCAGATTAACTGGCCTCTTCTGGGCCATCTTTGCCCCTTCAGGGCAGGTGTGGGGTGAACAGCCCACCACAGAGCTACTGCACTCTGAAGCACTGGTCACATGCAGTACGGCAATGCCTCGGTGTACAACGGACAGCGAGGACGGCAGGATAATACTTGGCAGTTATGCACCATTTCCCAGCCAATTCGTGAATTCATCCACACAGCAAAGCAGCCCTGTGGGACAGGTAAATAGGATCCCAGCCAGAGAAATTGAGACAGTGGTGAAGCGACAGGCCTAGAACTTGGATTGCCTGACTCCTAGGCCTGGACTGGAGCCCATTGGCCAAGCGCCAAGATATTTAGGTGCTTAACTCCCTTTGAAGTCAATGGGAGTTAGGCACTGAAATACCTTGAAGGAGCTGGGCCATTCTCTCTATTGCCACAGGTCCCTCCGGTCTAAAGATTTTCTGCCGCCACTCTCCTATCATTTTAGATTGGAATTTTCCATGTGGTATAAAGAGGAGGTAAATGCTTCAGTCGCATCAGAATTTCATGGGAGGTAGATGTCAAACTCCATTCAGCTCATTTGAAAAAAAAAAAACAAAAAACAACCTCAGCCCTCCCCATGTAGCTGTTTTGTTTTACAGGCACATTAGGAAATATTGGAGCACCCTAAATGGGAAGCAAAAACCACCATGAGAGCCAATTTAAAAAAAAAAAAAAAAAAAAAAAAAAAGAGAACTATATGATGGGAAATGACAAGCTGTCAAAGCCCTTTTCCCTGATGGAAGTGGATTTATTACATCACCCCTTTTGAATTCCTCTCCCCCTCTTATTTCTTTGTAAGCACATTCCATGGCCATGCTGAAGCTGGGTGATAAATGGAAACAATACACGGACAGCAGAGGACTCAGAAATACATGGGCAAAAATACAGATGCATTCAAAACGAATCAGATTTATTTTGGGCCATCATGGAAAAATAGCACAAAACATTTCACAATGTAGAGAAGGCAGTGCAGTCATATGGTCATAACAGTAACGCTTAGCTCTTATGAAGCTCTATTCAATCCATAGAGCTCTGCAAAGAAAGGCAAGTATCTTCATCTCCATTCTGCAGATGGGGAAACGGAGGCATAGCATAGGGACTAGTCGCCCCAAAAAAATAATAATCATATGGCATGGGCATAACCCCTTCTCTGCTCCCTGCAAAGACCATGGTTGGCTTCAACCAGATGGGAATTAGGCCAATGCCATGTCCTTTTGAAAAATGTCACCTTTAATGAGGATTAGTTTAAAAATTTATTGAAACTTCTTTTTCATTTGGGAGGAGAAGAAAAAAAATCAGTGTTACAACAACTAAAGTTTTTCCCAGAAAGGGCTTTTTTTTTGGGGGGGGGGGGGGGAGGGGGGGCGGGGGTTGGGGACAGACCGACGACAGAGTACACATTCTTCACATTTTCATTTCACACACACACACACACACACACACACACACACACACACACACCTACCTTAAAACCAAAAACTTTTCAGCTGAAAAATTATTTGGGGGGGGGGGGGGGTCTTTTGGTGGTTTCAGTTTCTTGACAAAAAGTCTAAATTTTCCACTGAATAATTTACACACACACACACACACACACACACACACACACACACACACACACACACACACAACGCCACTCCATGGTCAAAGAAGAGGTGGAAATATGCCATAGCCTTAGAGAAAGCCGGCCCTACATCTTACATGCTTCTGGGTGGTGTCCAGTGATTCCACCAATCTGATCCCGAGGATGGGGGAGATCTGATTTCTGAGGACTGGGCCAATTGTGAGGGGGAACCAAAGTGAGAGCTTCAGGAAGAAGAGTTAAATGGATAAAATGCTTCTGAGGATCTGGCCTTAGCCTTTATTATATGTATTGCACCTGGAGGTTCCAGCCAAGATCAGGGACCCGTTGTGCTAGGTGCTGTACATGCACACAGAGAGAGACAGTCCCCCACATGAAGTGCTTACCATCCAAATGGATAAGACGTCCCAGAGTGGGAGGGACACAGGCGCACAGTGGGATGAAGTGATTCGCCGGAGGTCCTGCGGCAAGTCAGTACCAGTCCAATACATCATACTTCCCAGCATGACAGAGACAGTGACAACCTTTCAATCAGGCCCATTTGGAGCTATGTAGCTATGTGATATTTATTTCAGACACGGCTATGTCAACTGAAATCAACACCACAGGCAGAAGCGGCAATTATGTTCCATTTTTGCCTGGTAAACGAGCTGCTTCATCGTTCTGAATAAGCCAGCGTAATGACTTGATCAGCTGCATTGTCTAAATAGCAGGCTAGATCTCAGCTGGTGAAAGCCAGCATCCTTCCACTGAGCTCATCTAAGCAACACTAATTTAAAACTAATGCAAAACTAATTTAAAATTTAAATTATTTGGGGGGGTGGGGGACACCAAGACAGAATGGGAGGCAGGACTGAGGTGCATTCGCAGAGCTGGGGAGTGTCCCAGATCCGATATAGCCAGGGTTGATGCAAGTCAGGAGTTAAAAATCACCAGTGCTGCTAGGTGAGGGGTAAGACGGCAGGAGCAGAGAGTGCTCCGAGTCAGGCATAAGTCGTACTGACAGATCCGTGGGTGGGAAGATTGCCCGAGATGCTCAGACATTCCAGCCTCTCACCCAGCTTTGCTCTTCCAGGTGTTGCTGACTCGGAGTCCTGTGATTTCATCATTAAGCCCTGCCTCCCACCGGCAGCCTGGAAAACAGGTGCAACAAATCCTGCTTTCATACGGAGCCTGGGGTTCCCTGCGTGGCGAGCCCATCGCAGGGTGCGCCCAAGGCAGGGCTGCCATGCCACTGGTTTCTATATTCAGGACCGGTAGTCAGGCGAGACATAGCAGGAGAGGCATTCCTCTGACCTCCTGGGGTTAGTAATGGAACTGGAAGTCCCATCAGAAGAGCCAGTGTCTCAAGATCCCCAGGACTTTCTGCTCCTGATTGGGTCAGCAACATCCTGAGAAGATCAGCTTCTCATAGCATTTGGGGAAATTTTGCTTTCAGCACCTGCTGCTATTTAACTGACTTAGACTCAAGGAAACAGCAGGTCTGTTTCTCTGTCTTTATGGTGTCCCCAAGACTCCCTGCTGATTGCTCAAGGACCAGGAACGACCCATTACAGCCCATAACAGCAGGGAATTAAGAATGTGAGAAGTATCAGAGAAGCATTCTGTGCAGAGAGAAGAAAGAGCTTTCGCCTGCCCCCATATAGCATCTGTAGCGAAATGCACCGTCATCTCCAAGACTGACACAATGTCAGATGAACAGCAAGAGAAAGTGTGTGTGAGACAGACACTTGATCACGTTCTCCCCAATGCCAGATACAGGAACATATGAATTGGACCTTGGATCTGATCCAAGGTCCATCTACTCCAATATCCAGTCTCTAACTGTAGCCAGGACCAGCCCTTTCAGAGGAAGGGGCAAGAAACCCCACATAAAATGTGTAATTATCTGCCTCCCGTAAAGGTCTCATCCTAACCCCAACAGAGATTGGCTTGAAGTTTTATATATCCCTTCCAAAAAAATGTTAAACTATAACTATGAATATTCTTCTTGAATTTCTCTTTGAATCTTGCTAGATTCTTAGTTTCAGTTACAGTCTGTGGCAATGAGTTCCACAGTCTAATTATGCACTATGTGAAAAAGTATTTCCTCTTATCTGCTTTGAATTGGTCACCTTTCAGTTTCATTAAACGCACTTTAGTTCTTGGGAGACCAGGAGAACAGAAGCTCCCACTCTACCTTCCCTGTACCATTCAGCATATGGAAAGGTAAAAGATCATTACAAATGTTCGTTTCACTAGGGGTTTCACAGCAAGTTAGCAAAGGACATAAGAATTGCTGTTTAAATGATGCTGGTGAAGTTATCTTTCAGAGCAGATGTTCTGGATCACATCCAGCTTTAATTTCATTTCCATGGACACAAAGAAAATATATCTAAATTTCATATTATAGAGATGGTAAAGGCCTGTCAGGTCATCTTGTCTCAGCCCTGAGGCACCTGTGCAGGATAGTACCTGCCGTAAATCAGGTAGTGCTTCATCCAGGTGAGTTTAAATGACCCAAGTCAGACAGTTTCCATAGCTTCCTTTGGGAGCGTGTTCTCAAGCCCACTAGATCTCACTGTGTCTCACATTCAAATCCAAATTTTCCTTTACTCATTTTCATCCCATTTAGGCCATCCTTAAATATTCCACATATTCCACACTGTGCACCTGCAACAAGTCATGGCATTGATGCACTTCTGGATCCACCTATGAACTACAGGCTCCCCACACTTACAGCCCCTTTGCACTGGTAGACTGCAGGCTAGCAGATCAGCTCAGCTTAGGATTTCCCCAGTGTGTGGGAGTTCCCAGAGGGCATAGCCACCTTCTCCACCATCACTCATTGTGATAGTTCTTGGGGGGTACCAAGGACTGAGAGTCACCTTGTTACCCACGGATACTGGCAAGAGGTGGCCTGTCCAGAGTGGCTGGGTATTAGCTCCCCTGTGATATCCAGCCCCTGGCACTGGCTATTCCTAGAAATCCCAGGTCCTTCACCCCCAAAAGTGCAGTGTACCCCAGTCTACTAGTTTTGCCTTAATCCACAGCTCCTGTTGAACATACAGCACTTGTATTAAAACAATAGATGGTTTAATTTAAGAAAGAACAGAGATTCCTCTAAAAACAAGAGGATGTGGTGGAAACAAATGGTGACAATAGAAAACAAAATAAAACACAAACTAGGGCCCACACTTAATAGTTACCTTTCCTATCTAGTAAATTAGGTTTTCCCACCAAAATTTAGTCCCTTGCAGAGCTGGCTAGCTTCACAGGAAGCAGGATCCAAACTTCCATGAAAACACCACCCACAGCACAAGATGTTTCCTCAGTGAATGGATACAGAGGGCCTCCTACTCTGTGTAGTATTTAAATGGTCTATTGTCTCTATTCATAGGCAGGCCGATTCCCAGTCTGTTGTAATGTTCCTTTTTACCTCCAACTAGTTTAGATTGTCTGCAGTGGTTGCTGAGTGTTTTCCATTGTTAGTCTTGGGCTGGAGCAAGGCTAGACAACTGAGCCTTGCATTACACCACCAGCTAACCAAGAAGGGGTGACAACTCCCTCCAACTTGAATGAGCAATCACAAAGTGATATCCCAAGACTTTTATGCCAAACCCATAAAGCATACTTTCAACATAAAATCGTAGATGATTGGAGGTCCCTTCCAAACCTAGTCTAACCCCCTGCTCAAAGCAGGACCAACCCCAACTAAATCATCCCAGCCAGGGCTTTGTCAAACCAGGCCTTAAAAACCTCTAAGGATGGAGGTTCCACCACCACGGTTACATTATTCCTTAAATTTTACTCGTACACACATCTCATAATGTATATGAGTCTTGATAAGTTAAGAGTTTTCTGTAGCTACCTTACATGTTACCCTTTATGGATAAATACCCTGCAAAACACGTGTTTGGTGTAGTCAGTATCAGGTCTGAGATGAGCATGCAAAGAACAGGGGACCCTTTGCCAAGAGATCTCTATATCACACATACCTTAGTCCCCAGCACTGGGAAACAGGATGTCACTGGAGTTCCTGTGTGCTTTGACATCCCCCAGCTAGAGAGCCAGGCCCTTGGGGTAATTTAAACCAGCATGCTTAGAAAAACCTAAGTCCAAAGTTTTGGAGTTTGTGAAAGCCACTTGCCTAAAATGGAAAGTGAGAGCAGGGGGTCTATGGAACAGCAATGAGATCCTGTATAAACAGTACCCCCATTCTGCAAGACAGGTGGTATTTAATGTTACAAGACTGTCACTCACAGAATCACATACACGGATCACATCTCATCTTCAAAGCACGAACTGGAGGAATGCACCTTGCTTCAAAACAAAGGGGACTTCAATTCCATTACAGAGGTCTTTCCAAACAGACTGTAACAGGGCAGCACCTACCTCTTGCAAGCAGCCCCTTCTGGTCAGGTGTGTCTGCACTCTCTCAGTTTGTGGTGACCCCAGTCAGTGATTTCTCAGGCAGTTTTCAGTAACAGCCCTCTAAACCCAGAGAGCAACTAACTACTGCTCTTGTCTCGTCTGCAGCTCCTTTTATATGGCCTTGCTGAGCTCTGATTGGCTGCTCCCTGCAGCCTCTTTCATTGGCTGCTTCCCTGCAACCACTCTAGGCTGCTTGAAGGACTTCTCCTCTTCTCTTTCCTGGGACGGGATGTGGCAGGACCTTGAGGCCTCCAGCAGGGGGCTTCTGAGCTTAGTCCACCCAATCACACAGACAGACACAAAAATATGTTGTTCTGCAAGGATATTGCCCACCTTGTGATCTGTGTTTATGTCAGATTCAGTGTCCCTTCTTTGGATGCAAATGGGTTGGAGATTTAAAGTTCTGCCAGGCAAATAGTTCTAGGAAGCAGCTGGCATGGTCATTATCACAAATGGTGTCATCTGTGCCCAGCTCAAAATATTGTGCCTAAATTGATGGGACAGGTCTGAGTTAGTATAAATGCGATTCTCTCTCCAGGTGGCAGAGCTGCTGACTCTCCACTTATGTTACATATCATCTCACAGCAGTTTACCGGTAGGCATCCAAATCCATCTTTGACTGAACACAAGATTGACACTGATGGGGAACAACCAAACCATCAACGATATTGTAAAATTTAGTGCATTTTACAAATACAGGGCTAGATTGTGCGACACTGACTGACATTAGTGAGCGATAGTGGTCTACGTGTGTAAGGGCTCACCAACATGAGAAAGAGTTGCCACTGTCTAACCCATGGTATCAGCTCTTCCATCTAGGTTCTTACATAGCTTCATTGCCGTCGATCAGGGATTCCCAACCTTTTACTCAGCGTGACCCCATTTAAACACTGAACATTTTTGGCAACTCCAGCAGACCAGTCAGGGCATTGCAATGCTTGTGGTATTTATATTTTTCATTTTAAATCATTTTAACATTTTTTTAAAATGCACAACATTGAATACAAAGCCTAAACCAGCTATTAAATCCATTTATCTGACATTTATTACTTTTGCTTTAACTGTGGATTATATTTTCTGTGCGGTCATGCCATTAAACAACACTAGATTTCACGGTTGCTAAATTGAGACTTAAAAGCGTGGGAAGGGGGCACACTGCAGAGATTCGGGGCACCGCTGCTATGTATCGGTATCCAGTGACAGACGGCTGTAATATAGGCTGTTCCCCGGTGCTGTCTCAGTTTTGCCATGGGAGGCTCTGGCTCCCAGATTAACCCAGACACCGGAGGATACAAAATGATTTAAAGCCGCCTTATCCCTTTTCCCCTGGGCTGCAACTTTTGTTGTGCTGCACCTCGTTAGTACATTGCAGTAATTGTCCTCTTTCATCTCACTTAGGCCCCACCCACAACATTTTGACCACACCCCCTTCCCACGCTCCTGCCCCAGGCAGCCCCAAACCAAGCACTATGACACCCCCTATCTCTCCTCCCCCCCCCTTACACTGTGTCTTCCTCCTGCCCTAACCCCCAGCAGTGCCTCCCCCCATTCCAGGGCCGCTGCCCTGAGCCGGGCACTGCTGGGTGTCACAACAGGACTCACTGCGGCAGAGAGGGTGCACGGGCGGGAAGGACAGAAAGTGAAAGGGGAGGAATGAGGCTGCCTGCTTTTGACCCAGCTGGGCCGGCGCTGCTGTTGCCCCAAGCGGGCCAGAGTCCTGCCCCGTGCTGCCCAGTGCTCCCGGCCGGGAGCTGTCAAGCATCTTTGCAACCCCATTTTTTATCGTATGGGGTTGCGACCCCAAGGCTAGGAACCGCTGTCATAGATGGTTGTGTAAGCAGTGTACTAGCCTGAGACGGGTTCCTTTCCCTGCTCTGTTTGACCTTGCGCAACTCACTTAGGGCCAGATTTACAAAGGTCTTTAAGCACTTAAAGAGGGGACAGATGTCTAGGGAAATCCCACTGTGCACCTCTCTGCATCTGCAGGCACCTAAATACCTTTACAAATATGACCCTTCGTCTCTAATATATTTATCCTGACAACACTCCTGTGGGATAGGGAAAGTACCATTAGCCCCATTGCACAGCTCGGAAACTGAGGCCTAGAGAGACGATGTGGAGCTGAGATACTACTCAGGAATGAGGCCCAAAAATTCATGAACGATTCTGAGACACACAATCAAAAGAATAATTACAAATAAAACCTGAGTAGCTACAACTCCCATTGGTTTCAGGGTAGTGGTAGCACCCAGCGGAGTAGCTGCCCTGAAGCCAATGGGAGTTATAGCTACTCAGGTTTAATTTGTAATTACTCTTCTGAAGATATTTGTGCCTGAAATATCAAAATAAAAATCTCCATAATCTCTTTATTTTCAGAGGAGACTTAGGTCAGTGTGCAGTCAAAATGGGCAAGCAAGTTAAAGGTGGAAAGAAAATAAGATTCATTTTGAAAACATCAGTAGCTGCCTGAACACATCAGCGTAACTCATTTTAACACCAGGCTTTCAAAAGCATTTACATCTACAGTGTTTTGCAGTGCTAAATTTTAATTGCACAGAAGCAGACGTTTATTTCTTACCAGTCAGCATAATTTTACAAGGACTATCATTTGCCTAACACAGTAAGGGAAATTTCCCAGGGACTGACTGATTGCTAAGAGACTAGGAGAGTGTTGGAGTGAGGAAGAGATAATGACTTGCCTATTTGAATTAGTCTGATATATTGTTTGTTCCAAATCTATCTATAGCACTTAGGATCTCAGTTTACTCGTACTCAGAGCATCACACTCATGTAATCTTTGCAGCATCCGAACTGAACTACAGCAAATCCAAAATAAGCTGGATGCAAAGCTGAGTTCACATCCAGCTAAGAAACAAACAAAGCCCTTGCAGATTTTGCCAAAGTATAAAACTATTTCTTTCTAATTATAACAACAACTCAGGGTTGAAATCGGTTCCCATCAGCATGGTTCAGCCTGCAGCAAGAGCCACCCTCTTCCCAAAGAGGCTGCTCACCAGTGAAAGAGGCCATTAGCCAGGAAAGAGCCTTTATATAGTCCTGCTGTCACATGATCCTTCTCAGTCATGTGATCAGGGAGGCAAGCCAGGCACAAGTGGGAGCTGCTCTTAAAAGCGCACCTCACTCTTGGGAACAGCAGGATGAGCATGGAGACTGATGAAGAGGTGACGGTACTGAGGGCCAGACCTCTGTCCGCTGGTCTTTGCAGTTCAAGGCTGATGCAATTTGTGTGAGATTCAAGGTGATTAAATTACAAGGTCTGGGCTTTCTAATAATGCCAGCACCGGAGGGAGGAATCCTCATTGAAGGGATGTGTCATCTCACCATCTTCCTCTGTCCTGAACAGCTAAAATGAGAGAGCACCTGGGTAGCCTGTGGCAAGACCACGTCAATGTGACCCCCTGACAGTTGTTGTAGTCGGCAGGTTCAATTGTCCAGGAGTTCTTCCTGAGAAGGTAACAGCTAACCCCAGCTTGTGCCCCCCACTCCAGAACCTGGGACATCTAAATACCACCCGGGCTGGCCTTGACGGGCAATCCATCCTCTGCATATCCATCCCTCTCCCAGCCTCCAGATACCGACATCCATCCCCTGCGCAAAACAAAGACAACTTAATTGGGGAAAGGGGCCACAGAGGAAACTAGGGAAAGCCAATAATAATTCAACAATATCTGCATTAAATGAGATGCCCACTTTTCACCTCTCCAGCGTGTCCTGGCAACAGCCTTAAAACTCAGTGCTCTTCTGATGGTGTGATTGTCGAACAATGCAATGCCTTCCCACAACAGCCACGTCCCCCTCCCCGGCACCTCCTTTGGCTGTTTGTTGTCTGGAGTTGGGGGAGGCAGAGAGAGGCTTTGGGCATGTGTACACAGGGAGGTTAGTGTGCAGAAGCTGCAATGGGAGTGCATGCATGGATAACCATTTCCGGTTTCAATCTGCATCCCGGCATACACCTGCCAGGGGCGTGGTGCCACGTGAGCATGAGACATTCTGGGCAGGATAGCCCATGCTTTGCTTTGGTGCTGAGCTGTGCGCATCCTAGGGTGGCTCCTGGATCTGCGTTGTGGGATACATAGCAGAAGCCAGGCAGATCCTGGGACATAGGGTCAAACCTCCAAAAGTCCCAGAAGTCCACTCCCTCCATCCCACGCCTCATCTCTTTCTGGATGGACAAGCAGCACCACTGGGAGAAAAAAGTATCGTTTTCAAGCCAGCGTCAGCCAGCACAAACGAAACAAACCCTCCACGCTGTGACACTGACAACTGCAAATACACACAGGCTGCTGGGGGCTCATCTGAGGTCTCCGCGCTGGGTGGGTTCGCTGTGGATTTCAGCCGCGAGGCAGCTACAGCAGCAGTTCCTCCAGCAGCAGGATGACGACAATATTGAGCAACGGCTCCTCCGCTGACTTTGCATGGAACCGCTTCACCCAGTGCAGGGACTTACCCAAGGTCACTGGGACAGGGCAACACCCCGCCCCGTCTTCTTCTCTGCCTACATAGAGCCGGAGACCCTTCCGGGGTTAAACACCACAGTGCAGTTTATTTACATTCGCTCTTCCGTCCCCTTTGCTGATCCGGGCGCCATATTCTTTATTGTCTCCTCAGTTCTCTGCCCAGGAGAGGAGAGGGAAGAGATCTTTGTGCCCAAAGACACCCCCCTAACCCCCATCACAGGTCTGGCTCTCCTAGCCTGCCTCTCTCTCTACACACTGCCACCTTATAGCTCCTGTGCTCATTAGTGCTGCCCCAGCTCATTCTAAGCCAGTAATTAGATCCCATCAGGTCCACCCAGAGGGGAATTAATTGGTGTTTAAGTGCCCAGAGCACTGGCTCGGCAGGTGGTTCCCAGCACGGAAAGTCTGTGACAGAGCAGGGACTTGCACCCAGATCTTCCAAGTCCTAGACTAGTGCCCTAACCACTGGACCATCCTTCCTCTCTATACTCTCTGCTCCACCGAGCCTCAGGTAAAGCCAACGGCTTCGTTCGACAAGTCCGTCCTGCCAGTACTAAACCCCCCGATTATTTTTCTCGTACATAATTATAGCCCCAGCTAATCAGCCTTGCGAGAGAGGTGTCTTCCCCGTCGCTCTACCAGGACCTGCCATGTTATCACTGAACAGCTTGCGTTCTTTTATTGCCACTTATTAAATAACGATCGCCTCCTTTATCCCAAAGCTACAGTGCTGAGTGGCACAGATCTTATGGCCAGGGCCCAAGCATATTTTTTTCGGGCCCAGTACAAATGTGTAACACGGGACCTCTCCCCCACACCTACCACAACCCCTCATCTCAGACATACAGTCTCGTGAGCCATGAAAAGTGTTTTCCTCATGGTAATGGGGGGTTGCCTCCTGGGCCTCCGGGCCCCGCCAGGGCCTCTGGGCCCTGGTAAAGTGTACCCTTTCCCCCCCACCCATGTGGGGGCCCTGCTTATGGTGCCCAGCCACCCCACACAACATTTTAGACTTGGAATGAGACTCCCAGATCCAACTGAAACTGGGGGCAGGAGCAGAGGGGCTGTCCCCCGTGTAGGCATTTACACCTGTGCCCAGTGGGTGGAAAACGCTACCACTTGAGTGAGTGGAGAATCCTGATTCAGCAGCATTTTTGGACCCACTTTGCACTGTCTTTGCCTTTCGCCAGCCATTGGCTTCCACAGAGTTACTCCCAACGTGCACCAGTGTAAGTGAGAGCGCTGGGCTGGTTACCTACAGGAGGTGGATGGGCACCTCTGGACAGGACAGGGGACATGGCTACACCAGGCCGCGGAGAATCAAGCCCCGGAAATCATTAGCCAGGGTGGAATCTGGCCCCAGCCGCAGGGTTAATACCTGTATTCTTATGAAAAGGGGTTGCCAGTAACCACAAGCAGTCAGGAGGAACTTGGTTCTATATCTCCGTCTTAGCCCATAGCACAGTGACGTGCAATGCCTCAGCACGCTGGGTGGGGGCGCTGTGCCGCAGGAGAGGCAATTCTTCACAGCATCACCTACTCAATTACCGGCACCACTTTGAATCAGACGAGCCCAGCAGTGGACCTGCACTAGCTGCCAATCCGGCTGGGGCACAGAGCACAGCTGCAGCACCTGGCTTCCAAACCTAACAAGGGTCCCACTACTAACGTCTCTTCCTCTTTTATTTTCCCATTTCTTGTCCTCCCAGCTGAAATGCTACGGAAGTTAAAGCAAAGCTCGTGGATAGATACCGTCCCCAGGAAGAAACGGCTTCACATGCAGTCTGCAAACGTCGTTTCCCGACACAGCTGCTGAAAATACAGGAACTCACATCAGACAACTGTCACTCGTGTGATACTGGAAGGCCTGGCACCGTCCTTCTCATTCTGTCTCACTCAGCTGATCCTGGAAGCTGGATCCTCCTAACACTGATAAAAGATTGCTAAGTGAATTGCTTTTTTAAAAGCAAATGTTAGGGGCAGTGCCAGCCTGACAGTCCCAGTGAATGACGCCTTTTATTTACCGGGAGAACAAAGAGAAGGTTAAGGGATGACTGGATCACAGCCTGCAAATGCCTACACGAGGAACAAATATTTAATAATGAGCTCTCCAGTCTAGCAGAGAAAGGTACACCACGTGCCAATGGCTGGAAGTTGAAGCTAAGCTAATTCAGACTGGAAATAAGGAGTAAATTCTTAACAGTGAGAGAAATTAACCATTGGAACAAAGGGCCGCAGTGGATTCTGCACCGCTGACGATGTTTATTGGGTGTTTTTGTCTAACAGCTCTGCTCTAGGGATGATTCTGGGGGACGTTCTCTGGCCAGGGCTGTGCAGGAGCTCAGACTAGATGGCCACAGTTGTCCCGCCCAGCCTCGGAATCCAGGAGCCGGTACGATGGTTTCTTTCGGCCCATTGAACGGTGTGTCTGAGCAGACACCAACGTGTGGAGCAAGTGGAGAAGTGACAATTAGGAAGCCACTTAAGAGGCAGAGTGATCTCGTGGGTAAGGCCCAGAGCTTCAACGGTGCTTAGCTTCCTGAATTCCACTGAAATGAATGGCAGCTCGGAGCCTACATGCTTTGAGGATCTGGGGCTAAGACACAAGACTGGGTTCTAGCTGCAGCTTTGCTCCGCCACTGACTTGCTGTGTGCCCTTGGGTGAGTCACTTTCCCTCTCTGTGTCTATTCCCCCCGCCCCCATCTCGTCTATTGAGATCCTAAGGTCGGTGGGGGCAGGGACCGTCTCTCACTATGAGTATGTCTTTCCTGCAATTGGAGGTAGGATTGCTGCTCACGTAGACATCCCCAGGCTGGCTTGGATCTAGCTAGCACAAGCACCCGTAGCAGTCAGGCTGAGGCAGCGCAGACGAGCCACACCAGTACCCAGGGTCCCGGGTAGGTTTGTACAGCTCCCAGCGACGTCTATACCACCCTGGCTGCAGTGCTCTTGGTACTCGGGCTAGCAGGTCGTTGCTCTAAGTACATGGTATATGTGCTGCCCACCCACCTCCGATCTGAGTGTAGACAGACCGGCTGTGTCTGCATGGCGCCTAGGGACTTGGACCCGAGCCAGGACTCGCAGGCGAGGTGAGGTCACCTGGAGGGCTATCGCCTTCAGGACCATGTGCTTAGGAGAACTCTAACTCTAGATCTGGGGCTTGGTGGGGGGAAGGGGCTGGGGCTCTGATTCCAGATCTAGCTAGGTAGATTATGCGATCCCCCTGTCTAAGAAGGGGGTCGGACAGGGGGTCTGCACCCAGTGAGTGCACCTGAGAGACCCAGAGATGGGAAGAGAGACCAGTCACTACCCAGATGGCCCAGAAATAGAGAGAGGGGGTGCTCAGTAGCTGAATCTAGCCACAGCAGATGGGTGTCGGTTCAGAGGATAGGACTGGACCAGGTTGTGCCAATCGCCATTTTACAGAGTAAGACATTAACGCGGTTGTGAAGTTATGAGCTGGCCTAATTCTACTGACTTTAATAAAGTTATGATCATTTACAACCCCGGAGGATTTTGCCCTCGGTTCTTGTCTAAGGTCACACAAGCAGTGAGGAAAAGAACAGCCTTCCCCCGCAGCCCCATCTCTGACAACAAGACCATGCTGCCTCTCTAAAATCACGTCTAGTATCCAGAATTGTTTTCATTTGCCCTCTGTCTGAGGCTGGCTTCTGGTCAGAGCAAAGGTGAACTGAGCTGTGGCGATATGGAGCTCTTCTACTAAGCCTACCAAGAGAACCCCACAGGAGTGGATGTGAAAGATTTCACCAACGAGAGCTGTGCGAATGGCACAAAAACATCGATTAAATGTATGGCATGTCTTTTCTATTTAGTAGAATTTGAGATAATAAGCAAGCTGGATCTTATTCAGATAAGGTAATTTTTAAGAGATAACATTGGGGAATAATATAATTAACAGTAGCAAAGCCTAAACTGCCAAGACATACTTTGAGAATCTGAAATATAAATTGCAATCTTTCACATCTTAGTCCACAGTGACAGTTTATTTAAATGCTGAGAATACCAATTTTAGGCTATGACTACACTGATGGTGGCAAATTCACCGCCGTCAGAGCGACTTCTCTGGATCGACTGAGCTGTCAGTGAAGACCCGCCCAGTTGATCCAGAAGTTGATGTATTAAGACCACCATCTCAAGTGGCGTAGCGCTGCGTCGATGGGAACGCGGTTCCCGTCGGCGCAGTGCAGTGAAGACGGCGCGCAGAACAGAAGCAGAGAATTCGACGGGCGTTACGCAAGTTTTTTGCGTAGCTTGCGTAACTCCGGTCGACTGCCACCGAATCTCGGAGGTAAGTGTAGACAAGCCCTTCGAATCAGACAATCAAGTTAGGGTTGGAAGGGACCTCAGGAGGGCATCTCATCCAACCCCCTGCTCAAATCTTCAATTATACTGAAAGGCATGTTTCTTTTGCATAGTTCTTGTGGGCAAAGCACATCCCAAACTGCTTTAGGAAGATCAATAAGACAGCGAGGGATTTGTTTATCTATTTATTTATTAACTTGCAAAAGATAATGCATGTAAAAGATGAACATATGTAAAACAAAGAGGTTAAGAACAAAGCTCCTGATTTTTGGTTCAGGAGAAATTTCAGCTGTACGGAATTTGGTTTTGTTCCACATTGCAGCACATTCAAATTTGCTGAAATGTCTTGGCAAATTTCTTGTATGCAGTGTAGTTGTAGCTGTGTCAGTCCCAGGATATTGGAGAGGCAAGGTGAGAGAGGTAATATCTTTTATTGGGTGTTTCTGAAAGGAAATACGAAACTGACATTATTGCGGTGGAGGCAGGAGCCCAGCCAGACCTAGGAGCACAAACTGCCGTGTTTCACTGAATAGCAGTCGTCCTGTCAGTTTCACTGAGCCACGGTTGCGGCTCCCCGCGTCTGTGGTCCCAGCGCAGCCCTGTCATGTGGGGTGTCTCTGGCTGGTGAAGTCCACGGTTTCCAGACTCTCTGGCCAGCTGGCTTCCTGGGCTGCACAATTCCGAAATGGGCAGGAGCTTCATTTCCAACCAGCTGTAGTTAAGAGCCATGCAAGGATTTGAAATCATAGTTTTGAACCTGATTCTAACTCTCATGCCAGTGTAACTCAGCAGTAAAACCTTTTACTTCAGTGGAGTTACACCAGTGTAAAACTGGTGTCAGTGAGAGATGTAAAGCCAGTATGTTCTGAAATCTGTGCAACCCACACATTATACACAGTAAACTTTATGAGGCAGGGGCCACCTTTTTTGCTCTGTATTTGAACAGCGCCTAGCACAATAGATTCCTGGTGGGCGGCTCCTCAGTGCTCTCACAACACAAATAAATCAATCATAATAATGGGAATAGATGGACATGAAATGTTGTTAAAACCCCTGATAAAAATGGAGACCTAAGGCCTCCTCCATGAGGATTACTGAAAGAAACAAAACAAAAGAGAAAAAGAAAGCATCAATATGTGGTATGTGAGATCGGATACCAGAAAGGTTCAAATAGCAAATTGTGCATAGCAAATAACTTGTTGGGATACTACAGTTACAAGAACTCTGTCAGTAGAGACAGACAAGTATGGCTTCCAGTACCAACGTGTTAATATTTCAGGATCGGCGTGCATTTTCACAAGTACACACAAGCCTGATTCACCAACCACCAACAAAATCATTTCTGCACACCACCGTGAACTGAATTTGCATCATTTATTTGGAGCACATCTGTGACTCTCCTTTTTCACTATTCAAGCAACTCTGCAGGTTGGCATCTAATTGCTAGCCAAGCATCAGAGCAACTGATGAATCAACAGTTTCCCCAAAACAACAGGATACAGCCATGTCAAAACTAAAGCACGGTGACAGAGCGTGTAGGTCAAAGGTCTGCACCGAGTGACATAGTTTTGTGTTCAGAGTGACTCAGCCACCTTTTTCTTGACTAAGAGGTAGGGATTTTAGATTGGTTCTTTCACCCTGCCCATCCCATAAAACTCATAGCAGATGAGGGTTAGAAGGGACCTCAGGAGGTCATCTAGCCCAACCCCCTGCTCAAAGCAGGACCAACCCCGACTAAATCATCCCAGCCAGGGCTTTGTCAAGCCGCACCTTAAAAACCATAAAGGATGGAGATTCCACCACCTCCCTAGGTAACCCATTCCAGTGCTTCACCACCCTTCTAGGGAAACATTTTTCCTAATATCCAACCTAGACCTCCCCCACTGCAACTTGAGACCATTGCTCCTTGTTCTGTTGTCTGCCACCACTGAGAACAGCCTAGCTCCATCCTCCCGGGAACCACCTTCAGGTAGTTAAAGGCCGCTATCAAATCCCCCCTCATTCTTCTCTTTTGCAGACTAAACAAGCCCAGTTCCATCAGCCTCTCCTAATAAGTCTTGTGCTCCAGCCCCCTAATCATTTTTGTTGCCCTCCTCTAGACTCTCTCCAATTTGTCCACATCCTTCCAGGGCCCAAAATGGGACACAATACTCCAAATGGGGCCTCACCAATGCCAAATAGAATGGAATAATCACTTCCCTCCATCTGCTGGCAATGATCTTACTGATGCAGCCCAATACGCCGTTAGCCTTCTTGGCAATAAGGACACACTATTGACTCATCTCCAGCTTCTTATCCACTGTAACCCCCAGGTCCTTTTCTGCAGAACTGCTGCATAGCCAGTCAGTCCCCAGTCTGTAGCTGTGCATGGGATTTTTCCATCCTAAGTGCAGGACTCTGCACTTGCCCTTGTTGAACCCCATCAGATTTCTTTTGGCCCAATCCTCCAATTTGTCTAGGTCACTCTGTATCCTATCCCTGCCCTTCAGGGTATCTACCACTGCCCCAGCTTAGTGTCATCCACAAACTTGCTGAGGGTGCGATCTACCCCATCCTCCAGATCATTAATGAAGATATTGAACAATGCTGGCCCCAAGACTGACCCTTTGGGGACTCTGCTTGATACCGGCTACCAACTAGACATTGTGTTTAAGAAGCCAACAAACAGCATGCTTATTTCTTTAAAAAGGGCCTTCAGGATCTGGCATGGTATCCAAAATGACGGCTGGCATAAGAGACTGCTTAAAAGTATCCTTGTAAACAGGGAATCTTGAAGTCCCCTCACCAGCTGACGTAAATTGGTGCAGCTCCATTTGCTTCAAAGGAACAACTTTGATTTATACTAGATGAGTATCTCACCTGTGGTGTTTTTATTGTGTCCAGTGGTCAGGGTGCTGTCCTTGGATTTGGGAGCGCTGGGCAACTCAAAATCTCTGAGCTTCAGTTCCCCATCTGTGCTGTGTGAATTATAGCACCATCCTGCCTCACAAGGATGTCATGGGGATAAATACATTAAAGATTGTGTGCTGCTACAATTCTACAGTGATGGGAGCCAGATTATTACCCAACATAGAGAGAAAGCAGCCATAAACCCAGGTTAATGGGCAGATCGACCTGGGTCTGTAGATGTTTTACGCCATCACGGCGTAAATATAGAGCAACCAGCTTGGACTAGTGAGTCTGACCCAACAGCAATCCGAAAGTCGGACTGGGTTCTTTCCAGCATCACTATTAATAAAGGTTCCCAACAAAAATTCTCTGAGCAAGCCTGTTTGACATGCGTGCTCCATGATGAATCCAGCTCCTTCTCCCAGGGCTGCTCTCAGGAAGAGTAAAATGGAGCAGCAACTTATTTCATTCAATAAAGGCAGTGGATAAGAGTCAGAATCTAAGCAAGTGGCGAAACCCTGGCCTGTTGAAGACAACATCAAAATGCTCGTTGACTTCAACCGGACCCGGATTTGGCTCAAGGAAAAGGTCAAATGACTAAGCAGGTGCCATTGCACACACTCGTTTTCGCGAGCACAGCTGCGGTTTAATAGTTTCTCCTCTCGCCCAGACAGCCAGGTAGAGCATTGTCCAGTACTGAGTTTTCATTTTTAACCCTGCCGTATCTGAAGAGAACGTGACCAGGTCCCCCTCACGTTTTGGCGCAGTGATTTGTCCGGGGTTCCACGGCCTTCCTTTGGCACCGAACCTAAGTAACGTGCACACCCGGATGCCAATTGTGTGGGCGACAGAGGGAGCACGTCAGATCTTTGGGGCACTGTGACAGGGAGTCGTCCCGCTCCTGTCTCTTTTCTAGACACGGCTTGAAGACCTTCTTCTGATTAAACGCCTTGTGCAATTCATTTACAGCCTTCTCCGCACCACCCTTACAACTCTATATTTACAAGCATAAGATGCTTAGCTCGCTCAGTCAAGGAGGGGGGAGTCAGAGGGTATCTTCTCCCTGAGAGAGCTTTCCTGCCTCTGACAGCTTCTCTCTTCCCCCTGAGTGCTGCCTTACTGTGCCTTTTCTACGTGTTGGGCTAATGAGCCAATTAGCCTTTTGGGCTCCCATCAGCCCACCCCAATCTATCCCACAGGCACAGCTTTACCCCTCGGGTTTACTCCAGGGTGATTTAATTGGTGACCCAGTGATCAGCGTGCTGGTACAGCCGCTGTTGCCCAGCACTCTGTCACGGGCAGGGACTGTCTTTTTGTTCTGTGTTTGTACAGCGCCTAGCACAACCTGGTGCAGGACTGGGGCTCCTCGGTGCTACAGTAATACAAATAAATAAATTATCATAACAATTAGGGAGTGTCTCCAGTATTGACTAGTTCCCTGAGTAACCTGACACCTCACTGAACTTCTATATAATACTCTTCAAGTATGGGATTTGTGACAGGGCCAGACCGCACGGCTATGAAAGAGTGCTGGAGGGCATGTATATTAGCCCCAGGCTCCATAAAGCCCTCTTCCCTGGGTAACCCAGCTGGGGCTAATTTAAGACAATTGGGCCAATTAGGCCACCTGGAGCCTATCAAAGAAGCTGCCCCCAGCAGATAAAAGCATCCACTTCAGGCAGGCCAGGAGGGCTGAAGGGAGTTAACAGCCAGAGGAGAGGAGGCACAGAGCGAAGTGAAGCGAAGCAAAGCGGAGCGGAGAAGAGCTGCCCTGCCCTGCCCTGCTGCAGCGTTAGCCACAGGGCTTGGGACTATCATCCGCTGCTGCTACCACACCGAGGCGGAGAGGCTTCAGTCGGGGAAGGCTGAACAACCCCTCACGCCGGTACCAGGGAGCAGGCTACAGGCCGGGGGGCCACGGACAGGCGACCCAGGGAAGGTAGTCGGTCTCAGGGACTGAGCAGGGCGAGACCACTCCTCACAGGGTCCCTGGGTCGGGGGCCCGGGGCAGAGGGCGGGACCGGGTCCCCCCCTTTCACTCCCCTCCCAGCTGCACCACTAACATAGCCGGTGAAGCGCAGGATCCACAGGGCGGAGCAGGCGCACCCCGCCACAGATTACAGTTAACAGAGTTAAAGACTAAAGAATAGCTTACTAGGAAACTGACCGGAACATCACGGGGCTCCAATCCACGGATCCTACGAACCACATAATTGCCTTGGTGCGCTCTGAGGCTGAATACCATGTGCCAATGTGGTCTCACAGCAGCCACACAACTCTTTGATACTCAATAACGCCATCAGCACAGTGTCAGGGATGCTCAGATTGGCCCTGGTTGACTGGCTCCCAGTCCTTTCGCACATCCAGCCTCCCCAGATTAGAAGAGCTGCCCAGACATCTCGCTTTCTTAATTATGTCAGTGCAATCACGAGGATCCCATTGCACAATGACCTACAGAAACCAATTTACACCATCTCCCCCAGGTTTTGTGTATGTGCTACAAGATTTAGCTTGACATATTACAGCATTCTCTCTGTGTAACCGAATCTTGTTTTTGTACATTAGTTTTATTAACAAATCTCCCTGAAATGAATATTTACTTATATTGCAGAAGAGTTATTGCTACCCTATTAAACCCTCCTCAGTGTATAACCAAATCCAATTCCTCAACATTAACTTTATGCAGTAATTTAAATTAATGAACTGCTTATCGCATTGATTATAATGATAATTTGTGTGTTAGAAACAACTGAAAAGCCATCATAATCTCATAGATACTTTGAAGATCCTCCTTTTTAGTGACCATTTTCCATGTATGTCCTGGCTGGTTTTTTATTCTGGCCTGGTTTTTATTATTTAGGGATATTTGCCTTAATCAGCATCTTTGGCCTTTTGATCTGCAATTTATTCCCCACCTGAAGCTATAGGGGCAGATCCACAGTTGGAATGTATTGCTGAATCTCTATTAAACAATCTGGGTCACAGTCCTCTGCCTATGGCATCATGATTGGTTGTAGTTCAGAGTATTACCATCATAGCTGGTCTGTATGTTTCACATTTCCAAATGTGGTTACATTTTCCAGTTTTAAAAAGCTATCTAAGGTACTTATCTGGCCGCCAACACTATCGTATTGTAGAAGAACCCAAACTCAGAGGTCCTTACATTCACGTCCATTGCCTAGCGGATAGTCCAAAATAAGCTGACAACAGATTAGCAAAGTCAAAGTTTATTCTTTACGTAAAGAAGGTGGTCCCTTCATGCAAAGGGCGACCCTTAACATAAAATTCTAATAGCTTTTATAGCCTGACACAAACAAGTCTTTAAAAAGATCCACTAAAAAAACTGCTTATCTAGGAATTTTCTAGCTTAGTATTTTCAACTTTCCTTATCCAAGTTACAAGGTCTTTCTCTGCATTCCATCCCTGCTGGCGTCTAGGCCTCTTTAACTATTTTATAACTTCTGAACGTTCTAAGATTAAATAACTGCTAAAAAGACATTTTTCATCTCAGGCTTTTACAGCCATTTCTAAAAATCAGTTCTCAGAAGAAACAGAGACCCCATCTTCTTTTCCCTTCACATTATCTGAGCACCTCACAATCTTTAATCATCATCATCATCATCATTGTTGGCGATCCCTCGAAATTCAACGATGATCTCTTTCACAGCTTTTATTTCACATGGGTCCTTTGGTGACTGAGGAGTCCAATCCTTGAGTTGCAGACTCGTTGGTAGACATTGCAGATAGTGTTAGAAGGCAGAGTTGAGCCACAGTTGCGGCATGACAGTTGTCTGTCCTTTCTTTTCTGGCATTTTTATGTGACCAGAGCAAAGTGATTTTCTTCAAAAGTGGTCTTTCCTTCTCTGTCGAGTCTTCGCCAGTTAACCCTGTCTTGGGCTACTGTTTCCCAGTGTGTGCTGTCGATACCACATCTCCTGATGTCTGTCTTGAGGAGGTCTTTAAAGCGTTTCTTTTGGCTTCCCCATTTCCTTTCTCCTTTGGTGAGTTGGGCGTACAGCAATTGTTTTGGTAGGCGTACATCAGGCATACGCACACAGTTCCTGCTCCACCCCAGCTGGTGCTGGATAATCAGGGCCCACAACGCTGAAGATGTTGGCCTCCATGAGGACACTGATGTTAAAGTAGTGATCCTCCCACCTAATGTTGAGGATCTTCCGAAGAACATCCTGGTGCTGGTGTTCCCGGTTTTTCAGGTGTATTCTGTAGGTCACCCAGGTCTCGCAGCCATAGAGGAGTATTGGAATTACCACTGCTTTGTATACTAAGAGTCTAGCGCGTCTTCTGATGTCATGGTTGTTGAACACCCAGCGAGAAAGTCTGCCAAAGGCAAGGTTGGCACAGCAGATTCTGTGCTGAATCTCCACATCTATGTTTGCCCTCTGTGAGAGATGGCTGCCAAGGTAGGCAAAGCGTCCTCCACCGTGATCATTGAGTCTGACTTCCTGTATAACACCAGCCAGAGATCTTCCCCAAATCAATTCCTAAAGCAGATCTTTTAGAAAAAAAAGTATCCAAGTTTGATTTAAAATGGTCAGTGATGGAGAATCCACCATGAAACTTGGTAAATTGTTCCAATGATTAATTACTCTCACTGTTAAAAACTTACACCTTATTTCCAGTCTGAATAATCAGGGCTTCAAGTGAAGAACAAGTAGCAAATGAACACCTGAAATGGGAAGAAAATGAGGGAATGAAGGTGCTAGAACGCAGGACAGAGAGCAAGGAAATGTAGGTCTATACTACAAACTAGGAGTGTGGTTCCCATGCTCATGTACACATGCGCTAGCTGTCATCAAGCTAGTGTGGGTATCGGGTGACCAGACAGCAAGTGTGAAAAATCAGGACGGAGTAGGGGATAATCGGCATCTATATAAGACAAAGCCCTGAGTATCGGGACTGTCTCTATAAAATCGGGACATCCGGTCACCCTATGTGGATATAAACAACAGCATAGCCACGGTAGCACTGGTAGGGGCCGTGGAAGCCTGGCTGAGCGGTGCCAAATACAGACCCACTGGTTTCAGGTGGGTCTCTACTCATTATGGCTCAGCCGAGCCTCCGCTTCGGCTTCTGATCCACATTGTCTGTCATGTTGCCTATTTGCCCACAAGGATAGGGCAGGGTGCGGAAGGGAATAGAAAGGCTCTATGCCTACTCTGCACTCTGAACCCACTTCCACAGCCTCTGCTGTCTCTGTCCTTGCGCTGGGCCCTCTGGAGTGAGCTGGATTCTTTTCTGGCTCAGGCATCATCCCTGAAATGGTCTGTCACTGGGTGCATGTCAGTGGGGCTCACTTATGACGGGGTGCTGAGGTGAGATTCCAAAAGGGCGTATGCTGTGCCCAAAACCCAGCACCGGCCCAGTTGGGAGAACGACACAACCTTGGGACTTGTCAAGTGAAATCTGAGCGGGAACCCCGGTGAGAAAATAAGCAGGGAATTCACAATGTCATTTTGACCGACATTTTTCCAGCCACGCCTCCAGTTGAAGACAATTCCTTGGTATCCATATCCTCACCTGAGGCAGCTGTGCTCACTGATTCTTATCCTTCCCATCCAGCAGCCTTACCTAGGTATAAACATCCAGCCTGGCATCAATGAGCTGTGAATATGGGTTGCTTTTGGAGCAGATTGAGCGTGAAGGACACCTGTTGGTAGAGGTGGGTAAAGTAACTGCAGAAAGTATTCCACAGTTTAGTGTCCCCTCTGTGCTGCTGTTCTGGACGAGTGTGAATTGCACTGCAGCCCCCATTTAGTAATCGGTGGACTCTGAATTGAATTTCAAAGCCCCCCTATTGTCACGGTGCTGTACTCCAACCCTTGCAGGTAAGTGCAAAGTGATATTGCCCTCTTTTGTTTTCCCCCTCCATCCCCTGTGTGTCTTATTCCCACCCTATGATGAGCTCCTTTCTACGAGGTGCTGCTGAACGGAGCTGATTGGGACATGATTTTTCTTTTTCCCCTGGGAAAAATGTCAACAAAAATGAAAACGTTCAGGTTCACAGCAAAAAAAAGTAATGAATGAGCAAAAGCCTGAAAACAAACTGAATATTTTGGGTTGAAAAAGGAAGATTTCTGCTTGCAGAAAAGAAGTTTCAATATAAACAGAAATTTTTCCACACAAAAAAAATTCCCTTTGGTTGAAAAATCATTTTTTTCCATTAAAAAAAAATTGTTAATGAAAATTTTTCCAAGCAGCTGTAGCGCTAAGGACCCTTGCCTCTGTTCATCAAAGGTACTCCTGTCACTTTCAGCACAGAGGCTCTGTGGGTGGATATGCTTTTTGCTGGATCAGAGCCGGAGGGAGAGGAGGGTTATGTGATGGGGTTGCCTGAGAAAGAAGGGGGACTGGACTAATTGACCCAGAAGACCCTTCCAGTCCTATCTTCTTAAATCATTGGACTTAAAGTTAAGCACATACTCAAATCTGACTTAGATTGTAAACTCTTTGGGGCAGGGACTTTCTTTTTGTCCTGTGTTCATGTGGCGTCTAGCACAGTGAGGACCTGGCCCATGAGTGTGGCTTCTTGGTGCTACTGTAACACACATGTCCAACAGGGAGAGGTCTCTTGAAGAGATCTAGATAGACTGGGGGGAGGAATGAATTGTGTCTGCGGCAGTGTTGCTAGGAAGACACACTATTCGCACTCCACACACAGAAGTTTCTGAAACTGAGTGTGGTAGTTTGGGGCTTCTTGTAGCTGGATTAATACACCCCATTGAGGGCAAATAGTCAGGACAGCTGCTTTACAAAAGACCACGTGACCTGCATGCATTGGGCTGGGAGAAGCTCAGCCACAGGCGCAAACTACAGGCTGGTTTCCCCTAACGCTGAAGCATTTTGCAGCAGTTTTTCATTATTATACTTAATTCCAATTGGTTGGTTAATTAACTAGCTGATTGAGTGACTTCACAGGCCAGCAGAGGAGGAGAAAGAGTCTGCATGGCTCCGGTTGGAGAGTTCTGCAAGAAAAAGGAGGGAAGATATTATTAAGAACATAAGAACAACCATATTCGGTCAGACCAATGGTCCATCTAGCCCAATATCCTGTCTTCTGACAGTGGCCAATTCCACATGCTTCAGAGGGAATGAATAGAATAGGGCAATTATTGCGTGATCCATCCCCTGTTGTCCAGTCTCAGCAGTTGATGAACAAAGTCTATGAAACTCAGATGAACTCGACTTCAGCTTTTGGAACACCTAGTTACTTCTGTGTTTCTGTGGGAACTCACCTGTTCAGATTTAATTTGTTTCTCTTGCTTATATTTATGTATAACTGTGATGATAATGTATGTGGATTATGAAGTAGCCTTGTTATGTAGTACAAATTACACTACTATTATTGTATTTCATTGTCATTATAAAATGTTGTAAAGTTGGTACTGAAAAATTGAGTTTATTCCTCTTGTTCATTTTGGACTTTGTTGTGGGAAGGTTGACCCTGTGCAATCCTGGCTGAAAATCCTCAGTGACTGAATTCTGCATCTCCAAATGCTTTTCTCTAAGAATTGTTTTGAAGCGCTAGTAGAAAGGCAGTAAACTCTAGCCCACCCAAAGGTGAAACTGTCGGAGTAATGATTGGAGACATCATTGGTAGGTTTTTTAGGGGCAGGAATTTTCTTAGTTTGGGAAATTATAATATCAGAGCTGGTCAAAATGTTCACTTTTGGAGGGAGGGGTGGAGGGGGGGATAAAATTTCAAATATTGCACCAAAGGGGGGCAAATTTGGAGGGAATTCCCCCTCCCCTGTTTTTAGGTCAGTTCTAATAATAAGAGGAAAAATAAGTAGTTATAGCCACAAATTGCAGACAAGTCCTCATGAAGTCTTAGTAGGTATTCATGCTCTGGCCATTGTAGACTCGTTACCCGTTCTAGTCTCTTCTGACCCCGAATCTGCCAGGTACCCATTAAAATCCTGAAAGACATTCGCTAAGATGGAGGCCACTCGTTACCTGAGCAACTTCTGGGTTGTTATAGGGATGATCCAATTATCTTCGAAGTACTGAGATTGTATAATATGGCAGGGGTGGAGGGCACACACTGGAATTTTGGCCCAAGCCATCTCAAATCTGAGGCTGATGTTCTCCCTTGTTCCACTTACTGAAAGCGCGGACGCTGAGGAAAACAGCGTGAGGGCAATTAACTGGATAAACTCT
Organism: Emydura macquarii macquarii; assembly: GCF_026122565.2. NCBI lineage: Eukaryota > Metazoa > Chordata > Testudines > Chelidae > Emydura > Emydura macquarii. Next base: position 6,010,590 of record NW_027133217.1, read on the forward strand.
AATTCCTAATAGCTCTTAGAGCAGGGGTTCCCAAACTGTGGTACGCGCATCACCAGAGGTATGCAGACCACCTCCCAGTGACACGCGTCTAAGATGGCCGACGCTCCAGTTGTCAAGGTAACTTAAACAGAGTGTCAGCAGCAGCTTAGCCCGAAGTTCTGCTGTCAACGCTCCATTTAAGCTACCTTGGCAACTGGCGCGTTCGGCAGCTTAGTCATCCTCAGTCAGTCACTCCCGAACTTCCTGCTTCCGGCCATGTGACCGGAACCGGTTGCCAAGGTAGCTTACAAGCGGAGCGTTCGCAGCCATACTTTATAAAAAAATTGGTGGTGGTACTACAGGTGGTGGTGTTTTATGGTGGTGGTACGCAACATCGTAGAGCTCGGGACCGTTGTCTTAGAGCTTTTATACTTCCTCCACCAGGCCCCACAGGGCCTGTCTAAACAGTGGCAACCACAGCAAACACTGCCCCCTCAGATCAATTTCACAGCCCAGTGGACCTGATCCAAAGCCCATTGGAGTCAGTGGAAAAGATTCCCCTTAAATTCAATGGGCCTTGGATCAGGCCTGCTGTGTGCAAGAAGGAATCTATGGAAAAATTCTGAAAGACAGAGACAGGGGAGAGAAGAGAAAGTGTGGCCCTGTGTGAGACTCAAAGCAAGCATATGCTGTTCTTGGCTGTCCCTGTCCTAGGGCAGCAGGAATCCTGAAAAGGCATCTCTGTAATCTTTGTGACGGGGTGTCCCCATGGAGTATGTTTATGGTACGTGGTTTCTACGTATACCTGGTACGTCTTGCATTGAGGAACCTTTATTTTAGTCGGGTCTGAACTAGGCAAGAGGTATAGCACGTACTGAAGTAACGAGCCCTGTTTGAAGCGGTGTCTGTCTCATCTTACCCCAGGATTACAGTCAATTATGGACTCTTTGCAGATCATTTCTGAAGATTTTCATTCTTGGCAGCGAAGGCCTGAATATGCTGGCAGAGAGACCACATTCTGTTCCCCTATTTTCGGAGACTAACGTTTACAAGGTGAAGTCAAATCCAGCAGGATGTTCGACTTCTCAAGCCAGAAAATGTGCCAGTCAGTTTAGGGCAGACAAAGTCCTTCTATAGAAAAAGCCTTCGTTTCTGGCAAGACTTCCAAAACCACTTTACAATCTCTCGGCCTTGGAAAGCCAGTAAACATTACCGTACAATTAGCAGAGGGCTGGGAGGAGCCTGCCAAGTGAGATTCTCCCAAGGGTTGCTGGAATAGATGATGGTCTGGATTTCTGGGAAGAACAGTGTCCACAGTTTTGACAAGTTTTATCGGATTTAGGGATGGTTGATCTGGTTTGTAGAACAGGCCGCGTGCCAAGATCGGGGCCTGTCAAATTAATTTTGATGGAATAAATGGGCCCAAGGAGTCAAAGGTGCTAACACAACCCAGTCACCATCCAAAATTAAACAGTGTTAAACAAGACTCGGGGGTTAGTATACAGAGACCTCAGCCTGCTTAGTACCATGGCAAATACATTTAAAATCCTTTTAATGTTTTATTAAATATACAGAAAAGAAAAAACAACAGTTAAAGCATTTGAACGGTAAAGTATTAAATAAGGCTTTCATTTTAACAACATCCCTTGTTCCCTTTCCCTTTAGCTGGAGAGAATCTTTAGAAGGAAGAAACCCTTTGTTTGACAGCCTCTTAATGGTATCAAAGATGATAATAAACTGGTTTTTTGGAGGAAAAGAGAAGTAGATTAGATGGGCTGGAGCTGTTGTTATTGCTGTCATTTTTAAAGTACGATCCCATTTCCTAAGAAGAGAAAAAAGACACACAAAAGGGCAGAGAAAAGAGCAGCTAACAGGAAATGCAGCTTCTGTCTCTAGTGTTGGCTTGTATTTGCAACCTCACTGCTAGAAAGACACATGCCCAGCACTCGGTCTCATCAGCTGCCTCTTTATGATCACGAGCTTACAACAAGGTTGCAAATTAAACAGTCTTGGCTGGTTAAGACAGATTCTTATTAGACAGAGGGCAAAAGGAGAGGGTCTCACGTCCCACGTGGTATTCAGGATTTAGCTGGAGCCCGTGGCAGTGTTGTCTGGCTCCCTCTCTCTGGCCCAGCATGGTCGGGACCTCTCTCAGGAGTAGGATGACGATGGTTCACAGTTGCAGGAGACTGTAAGGATGGCAGCCGAGATGATGAAGCTCACTCGTTCCCCTTCTTTCATCTTTCAGTCAGCCAGCAATGCGCAATTGCCAGCTTTTCCCCACAAAGTCTCTTTTTGAAGACCCCAAAAGGGAAGTGACAAGGCAGTATAGTCCGTCCTCTCATTATTTTGTCCACCAATTCAGCTAGTTTCTGACACCCCACTTTTGGTTCACAGATTTCTGGTTCCATACTTTTCTTGTTTACCCAGCATGAGATTAACACAAGCCTTGAATTACATCAAGAGTATACTTTTGTTTGCAGTAATTCAGCCTCTCTGTCTCGAATTCGCCCCTTATCCCATCAACAGTTGTAGTCATCAGTTATTGTGACATCAGAGGAACTTACACTCACTTTTTACTGTTGAGCTGACATTTAGGGTAAATTTGTAGGCCCAATTATCACAGGAGGCCCCGTTGCGTTAGTGGCTGGCAGACATCATCCTCGTATCGAGGGATAGCCAGTGACGACCAACACGCCAAAAGAGACAGTCCCACCCCACAAGAGCGTTCAGTCTAAATAGACAAGACTGACAAAAGAAGTATTATTGGCCTCACTATACAGAACTGAAGCCCAGAGAGAGATTAAATGATTTGAGTAAGGATCACACAAGGTGTCGGTAACAGCCAGGAACTGAATTCAGATCACCCGAGACCCCAACCAGTGCTTAACCATAAAACGAGCTGTAAGGAGCAAGTCTGGTGAAGTTATATGGACTCCATTTTGTTTTGGAATCCATTTTTGTTTGGACTGTCCTCCATCTTGGAACGCCTCCTTCATAAACATTTCCTGCTCTTTTGAGCTAGAGGCAGGAAGCCAGAGGCAGGAAACTCCAGAATCTGCCTAGCAACAGAGAGACTATAAAAGGACAGAGATCTGGCAGGTCTGGGCTGTCCATCTGAGAGGCAGCTGTGAGAAGCCACCTGCCATCGGAACCCAGACGAAGAGGACAGTCGATCACAACACCAGCTCCCGTTCCAGAGGAAAGAGAGAGACTTATTCTAGTTTACTGGATGCTGTTCCTGTTGTTTTTGCGCCTGAATCTTTGTCACTAACAGTCGCAATCAGCACCCTGCTAAGGGAGAAGAGAAATGGGGAACTGTAAACTTTCAATGTTTCAATCCAAGGTTTTGCGTTCGAGGTATGGGATCTGGGTTCCATACCCATAATTACAGAACTCCGAGTATCCTTTGGTTCATGTATTCCCCATAATCAAGAGGTTGTGTTTTACTTGATTTTCTGGTGGGAATTTTTATAGGGAAAAACCGCCTGGTGATAGATACAGTGGAGTCTGAACTTGTTCAATCACGGGTGAAGGAGGAGTAATGGACCCCTCCAAACCTGGTAACATAGCCACCCCAAAGGTGAACAGAACCTTTGTTTAAAGTCTGAAAACTATAGATAGCTTTTTCCCTCCTGTAAGCCACTGACACTCTGTCCTCCTTTAGCGGTGGCTAGGCCACACTGAGGTTGATGAGTCTCCCAGAGGTTTGGCTGTGAGGTGGGTCTTTTAGTTCAAGGGGTAGAGGCACCTCCTGTCCCAGGTTTGATTCCCACCCCTAACTGTTGTGGTCACAATCCTTTTCTTCATACTGTGACATATATGCACTCACATAAGAAATGAGTCTTTTTTCCTCCCCACATAATATTTTTCATGGTGCTAAAACCAAGAAGGAAAATCTAGTAAGGAAGCCGCTTGCCCAGAGACTCACATTCTCTTCCCCATGCTCAGATATCACAACGATGGGCGTGTTATTAATACACGGACAGACTAAAAAGGGTTCAGAGGATGCTGGATATTGCTATTATTAGTATTGTAACCTGGGATATTTTCTGAATCCACCTGGGGTGGGAAGTAGCTATTCAAGTGTTCCGATTTTCACCAACATCGATAGGATTCTGCCCATTGAAGATTGGATCATTCCCTGCAATTTTGGAGTTGATCAGCTGTGGTTTTCAAAAGTTATTGCATTACAGACAAACAGAGAAATGCCATTGAGTTGACTGTAGGACCCTGCTTTGCTCAACCAATTATTATTTGCTTTTTAGTAAACATCTGAGCCCCTTTATTTTCATGGACATGGAAAAGAAACATCCCGTACCACAAAGAATCTACCATCTATAAAAGTCTATGATGCAGCAAGGTATTTTTTACGTATGTCCCTGACGTTAAGTATGTGAGCATTCCCTTTTACTCATGTGCACAAAGTTAGTCTCATGTACATTGATGAGTCAGGGTCTAAGAAAGGATGCACCAGTGAGTGTAGGAAGGAATAGAGTTTAGAGGATGAGGGAAACAAAAAAAAGAACAAGAGTTAACCTAGGCTAGCTATTGACCTGATCACGTTCACACTGATGTCAATGGAGTCTCTTCATTGACTTCAATGGGGGTAAGGTTGGATGCTATCAGTTAGAAGTAATTGTCACTGTTCACACATTCTCACCTCTTAATCAATGGTTGTGAACAGGCCTCTACTACTCTAACTGAATGGACTTTGCTTATACCTAACTTCACCATTGTTGTTCCTTGACCTTACCCCCAATCTGATTTCTTTTCCTTATATCTGACGAGGTGGGTTACAGCCCATGAAAGCTTATGCCTGCAGAAATTAAATGTGTTAGTCTTTAAAGTGCTACAGAACTCTCGTTGTTTTTGCTGTATACAGACTAACACAGCTACCCCTCTGAAACAGGACAGCTATATGATTTCCAGTTGAGTTCACCGTTACTCCTGATTTATACCAGTGTAAATGAGAGGAGAACCAGTTATCACAGAATCAAGTACTTGGTCTCATTTCCAATTATTGGACCTGTTTTTCTTCTCTTATGAGTGCAAATCAGGAGTGACTCCAGTAGAGTTACAATCATGTAAAGATGGTGTAAATCAGATTAGACTCAGACCCACTGTGTTCAGCATCCTTTCATTTGCTCCACTATGGATCTTTTCTGTTTCTGCCAAGCCCTTTAAGAGTTAACTGAATACAATATTCAAGGTAAGGAAATACTCGACCATCTATGTTTATGATGTCTTGGCCTACCGTCAAAACTAGAGTCAATGCACCTGATCTCAGAATAATATTCGTCATATTCTTATTTTATTCTTACAGTAATGATAAATAATACCATCTTGCTTTTATATAACACTTTTTATCAGTAGATCTCAAACCACTTTACAAAGGAGGTTAGTATCACCATCCCCATTTTAAAGCCAGGCAATTGTGATGAAGCAACACACTGGAGATAGAACCTATGTCTTCTGAATCACTGGCCAATGCATAGCCCATTAGGCCACACAGCCTGCCAGTGGCTGTGTTATAGAAATATAATATAGTATTAAAATTACTATTTTAATCTAATATAAAAGTTGAAACAAAATGAATCAATGATGCCCAGACAGAGGCTCCAAATAGAGCTTAGAGAATTGGTTTTTTTTTTCAACTCAGTGGTTGAACGGAAATAATCCATGGGGAAAAAAATCACTTGTGAACTGAAACTGGGTTCTTTTGTTTGTTTGTCTTCTCACCAAAATGAAAGACTGGAAAAAACGTGTTAAGGTTGAACAAAACGTTTCTCGTGCCAAATCAGAATGACATTTTGGTTCAAAAGCAATGAAAAGATGCCCTTGGACGTTTCCAAAAATTTGTTTTTCAAAGTCTTTTCTGGCCAAATCTATTCCCCCAAATTCAGTCCAGATTTGCAAATAGTTTCGGTGTCCCAAAAAAATGCATTTTTGGGGCAAACTGATGGTTCATCAGAACAATTTCTCCCAGCTTTAGTTACAACCAACTGAGCAAAGCCTTCTTGAAAGAAACAAGCAAATCAGTCACGCTTGTAATGGTTGAAGCAAAGCCAACAGAAGTCGTAAAACACTGCGGAGAATCACACCACGTACATGCCAGACTAAAGAGCTCTCATGTGTCAGAAACCTTCTCCCCATGTAGAAGCCCCTTTATATTTCCAGGGCAGTGTAGATAGGAAACAGGTCCTTTAAATCAAGACCGGATGTCTTTCCAAAAGACATGCTCTAACTCAGTCACATGTTATTGGGTGCGATGCAGGAATCACTGGGGGAAACACTCTGGCCTGTGTGATGCAGACCAAACTAGATCATCATAATAGACTCCTCTTGGCCTTCAAATTTAAAGGCTTGATTCTCCATTGCCTGGTGCAGTCATTTACATCAGCGTAAAGAGTCTGTAAAATGCCACTATTCTAATCTGGGGCATTTTTCACCCAAATTAGGCCTGAATGATCACACAAGGGGCAAAGCAGTGACAAGTCAGGCTGTACAAAGCCAGGCCAGGGAAGCAGATAACTCGGAAAATAACCACCCAGCAGAGAGAGATGAGATGAGAGAGAGAAGTGTGGAAGAGACAGAAAGTAGGAGACAGACTTTCTATACAGACTAAGTAACCGGCACTTCTCTGCATTCACTGGTGTACATCAGGAGTGACTCCCTTGTAGTCAGCAGTACGAGGACACTCGTTGGTTACAAGCCAAACTTTAGCGTGTTTCAGGAAAGAAACACCCTGAATGTGAGAACAGCTTTCCTCCAGGACTCCAGTCTTCCCCAGTCCCAGAGGAGCCAGAGCTACACAATAACCACAGTGAAACTCTGCATCTGAAGGAAGCCACACGCACACGCCAAACACACCCAGCTCTACTTGAGGTAGATTAGTTACAGGGAGAGATAATTGCTGAGGGGAAGGCCCCAAACATGTTGAAAGATTCACTTCCCCCACTGAGGCATATTCCAAAGCAACTCAAAGGAGACAAGGGAGGTGGAAACTCACCATCTGCGAGGAAAGCTTCACATCAGACCTTGGGCCCCGGCCAAGTCATGGAGACAAATAAATTTTGTTGGAGAAGTCAAGGGAGAAGTTGAATCCGACACGTTATAACACACCAGGGAATCCACCTAAATGGATTAGACTTGAGCAAAATTTGCGCTACAGCAACAAAGCTGTGGGCTGAGAGAAGAAGACTGCAGCAGTGCAGAGAGAAGTAGCCTAGGAGACCCCAGTTCATTCCCTGATCTGCTGCAGATTTCCTGGGAACCTTGGGCAAATCACTTAGGGTACATCTACACATTGACCTGGGGACATAGTTTCCAGCTCAAGGAGACTTACCCTGCCAGTCCGGTAGCCAAGGTGGCACAAGCGATGGGATTGACTTGCCACCTGAGTACATACCCAGCATCTTGGAGGGGATTGAACTCGGGGCATCTAGCCCTTTGCACCACCCTGGCTACACTTTTATTTTTAGCTCAGGTATGTCTCTTCAAGCTGTAAATTACACCTCCACCTCGCGGTGTGGACAAGCCAATGTCTCTCCATCTCTCACAGGCGGGGTTGTGAGGCTATCCCACTGAGTATAATGCCACCCAGGACACCGTGTGCGTCTCGGAGCGGGTAGCCTGCTCCATCTCCTGTTCTTCCACGGCTACTTTGTGATTGTTATTTGAGCTCGCTTTGGTCCAGCCAGCTCAAACCTGGCATGGGTATGTCTACAACCGCGGCAATCACACCGTGTGCCTGCAGAGTAGACGCACCCAGAGAGGGATCAGACTGATGCAGCAACGGAAGAAAAAGCAGCCCTCGGAGCTCACCTCTTAATGAGCCACCAGAGAATTCACACAGCAAAAAGAGACCGTGGAAGCCTCCCAGGTGTGAGACGAGCTGTGATCAGAGCTGAGGGACCTTGCACCGCAAACCGAGGAGAGGTTTGCATCAGTCCACCAAATGTGGGAAATGCTTCGGTGGTATATAAAGGCTTGTAGCACTGCAGCAAAGCCAGCCGGCAGGGACACTGCACCACTGAAATATCAGGAAGCCTGGGACACAAACGCCACTGCATTCTCAAGCAAATGAAAACACTGCACCATTTTCAAAGGGAGTTTTGGCCTCTGAAATTGACATACATCACTTAAACCAACAGGGAGGGCAACTCTCTTGTTATGTGCCAATGGATAAAGGCCCGGGTTCAGAAAAGTACTTAAAAATAGTACCTCTTACATAGCTCTTTTCACCCTTAGATATCATACTGCTTTACGAGGCAAGTTGCCATCATTATCCCCATTTTACAGATGGGGAAACTGAGGCATGGGGATGCAAGTGACTTGCACAAGCTCAAACCACAACACAAAGGCAAAGCTCTGAAGTGAATCAACGCCTCCTGTCCCTCAACCTAGCGCTCTAAGGCTATGCTGTCTCCCTGTTCAGGAAGGACACTGTAAACCTCTTTGACTTCTGTGAGACATGAGCAATTTTTCAGTGCCCTCCCAATGAGGGAGAGCTTCTAGTAGTACTTTAATGCTGACCCTCTTTTCTTTTCCCTTCTTTCCCCCACAAAATTGGAATTCTACCTGAGGAAAGTGCTTTGTTGGTGGCATTAACAGCATGTGGTGTGTATTAAAGGAGAGCAGAAGAAATGAGACCATGTTACTCTTTGGCGGTTTTTATTTTTTCCGGTAAATGTTCTCTTCTTAACTTGTGGACAATGGCTATGCATGTGGAATTCATTGGCAGTGCTAGCATGCTCTGCTTAAACACATGGCGTTTCACTCAGAGCCGTAAGCTAACTTTGCTCCCTTAGGTTTAAATGCTACTTTCCTTTACTTGTATTCAGTTTATATTTCCCATTGCAATTGAGGACTTTATGGGGTGAAGATACGGCAAAGCAAGGGCATTTTAATTCCATCCCACTTTTTGTTTTCCTTTATTTCTCCCTTTGTTTTACTGGTCTCTAGATGCTGAACGAGTTTAATATCTGATGTAACTGGGGAAAAGTAATAAACAGAATCATTTGATTAAAAAAAAAATACCAAAAGCCAACAGAGTTTGGCCGAACTCTCTAAAAACCTCCATTAAAATGATCTGATGTAGGTTATGGAAAGAATTTCTAGTCGTATAATAGAAAGCATTTGGATAGGCGTTATCGGAGATAGCAGAAGAATATCAGCCACGGAAAGGGACTGATCTGACTCCCATTAATTATTATTTATTCTTTGTATTATCATAGGATCTATGAGCCCCAGTCATGGAGCAGGGCCCCATGGTGCTAGGCGCTGTATGAAAGTCATACCATTAAAGTCAGTGGAACGATTTCAATGGAATGGGAGTGGGGTCAGGCCTTTAAAGCAAAGGAGAGGGAGCCAGGTCTGCTGGATTCTATTCATAGAGCAGCTGATGCATAGCATGACCGTAATCAAGTCACCTAACATATCTATGCATCAGTTTACTTGTCTGTGAAATGGGATTCTTAATACTTGCCTACCAGCACTGGGGCATCAGAAGACTCCATGAATATCTCCACCTTTTACTGCCCACCATGGCCCGTGCCCTGAGAGAGAGCACAATAGATCTCTGCATTGGCAATTTACCAACTTTGGCTTCTAAATCCGCTCAAATTGGGATCGGGGCTGCACAGTACTTCTGAAAATCAGGCTGCTTATTTCGGTGCCAAAAATAAAAACACCAGAGGAAGGTGCCTGACTTCAAGCATTCAAGTTGGTAAATTCTGGCCCGGGTTTGTCTCCTGTTCTGAAGGGAACTAGCGACACAGGAATTGCTAAAATGGATCAGACCCAGGGGCCCTTCAAACCCAGGATTCTATCTCCGACAGAGCCCAGCTGCTTCAGAGGAAGGTACAAGAATTGTTAGAGTAGGCAGAGTTGGGGTAACCTGGTCCCACAAGATCTGTCTGGCTGACCCCCACTAGTTAGAAGTCAGCTGAAGCCCGAAGCATGTGGAGGTCATTCTGCTCTCTTCCAGAAGTCACAGGCCAGAAACCAAGAAAGCTCCATCTCCTGCACACAAGTCTGACTTCGGAGGCTGCCCGTTCCATTGCTCCAGTGGAGCGCAGCTGTCCTGAAAGGCCAGGACCATGCAGGGTGAGGTGGTCCCTCTGGGAACTTGGGTCAGTCCTCTGGAAAGCTTTGAAGACGAGGCCCAAAATCTTGACTTTTTAATACATGTAAAGTGCTTTGAGATCCTCAAGTGGAAGGTGCTTTATAGATGCAAAGTATTACTCTGATTTAATTAACATACAGATATCTTCATCTTGAAATGATCCTTCTTTCAAGACTTATTTAGGACTTGAAAGAAAGAAAGAAAGAAAGAAAGAAAGAAAAAGCTTTGAACAAAAGGAGGGAGTTAGTATAGACCTGATAGTGAGCAAAACAAAAAACAGTGAAATACAATCTTCAAATATGACTGCATGAAGCATGTCATTAAATGCTTTAATGAGATCCTAACACTTCCCTTATATCAATGGAAAACTTCCACAAACAGAGGGGAACCGCTTATTATGGAGAAAGCATCTACATCTACAAGCAAAACCAAATCAGAGTATTGATCAAAGGTCCAGGAGAACAATTCTAATGGAGATCAATGACAGGACGGTGGAAGTATGGGTGGGGCGGTCGGTGGACGGGAGGTAGCTGTTGATCAAAGCTTGGAAACACTCTGAGGAGGAAGAACCTGGTTAGAAAATCATTCCTGATTTGGCAGCTGGCAGTTCTTCTCCTATCCTCCTACCAATGGGCAGAAAAATACATCAAAGGCATTATTCAGAACGTGGAAATAAAAGATTGTGTTTTCCTTCCAACGCATACTTAAAAGGAGTGTTCCCAGTTATTCTGTATTATAAATCCTGGATGCTGCCTGTGGTACACGTCAGATGCGGTGGTGGAACAAGTGTTGGTAATTTATTAGCTGCCACCATATACAGCTGATCTCTATAGAATTATATAGATTCCATTTGTTAAAAAATACCCAGTGTTAGAAGCAGGTTTGCTTAGCTAAGCACATGAAAGTCACGGGCTAAGGTCTTTATTATTAGAAATGAGCAAAACATTTTCATCCAACCTTTTTCAGTGGAAAACGCAGATTCAGTGACACCAAAACATTTAGCGAGTTCAGGTCAATTTTGCCAAATTGTTTATTTAGGAGGGAAAAAATATCTGAAAAAACAAACATCGTTTTAAATGTTTCAAACTGAAAAACTGAAACAACTTTGTGTTCAGAAACGTCCCTTTCTTTGAAAAGCCACACACATTTAAAAACGGTCCAAAGCTGAAAGGACAAGCTTGGAAAACATGGCAATGAAAGGTTTCGTTAGACCTCACATACAATTGTTTTTCAACTTTGTGATGTGTCAACATTTCTTTAAAATGTCGTTCTCGGTCCAACCCGCAATATTTTCCCCAAAAAGCTGCAAAATCGCCAATGAAATGAAAAATCCATTCCTCGCCAAGCTCTAATTATGAATGATGAATTATTATTATTATTGTTTCTGTTGTGGCAGGGCCTATAGATCTCATTCAGGACCCCATAGCACTAGACACTGTACGCACAGGACACAGACGCTGCCCCAAAGAATCTCAATCTAGTATTTAGATGATGCACAACCGGAGACCAGCCAAGCGCTGGCCAACATAGCTGCACAGGTGAGTAAAGGGCATAAGGCGTTCTTTTCCTTGCATGGACTGCCCGTATCACAAGTCACAGTGCTGCTGTTCCCCCCTCCCATGCAGGTCGGTGGGGAATGAGGGGACCTTTGACTGGGCCACTCCCCTACAAAGGGACAGCCAGCTCATTGGAGCTAGCATGGGGCCAGGAAAAGGGCTGGCGCAGATTACTCCACCCATAAAGCACAATTCGGCCCCTACTCTGCTCCTGGGGCAGCATGGTCAGGTGCCTCCCCTTTACTACCAATCTAACCCCAACCGGGGAGCAGGGGTGAAGACAAGGCAACAGGTGAGAATGCACATGTTAAGTCACAGTGACTCAGTAGTCTCAAGTGGTCACTTTACATCTGCTGAGAACTCCCCTGAATTGAAGGAATGGCTGGATTCTGCCACTTTGTGCCCAGAATAGGAGGAGGGAATCTGGGTCTTTATTCTGCAGCTTTAATGTTACAAGCCTTTAGCTTGAAATATGTGATGATTTATGCCCAGAGTTGACTCCTTCCAGACCAGCTCTGACCAGGGAAATGTGGCGCTCCAACTCAATTTCCTTCTTGACCTCTTACTTAAACCCCGTACATTAAATTAAATCAACACCCCGGCTTTGCCGGGCTGGCAGTGGATCAGCAGGGGATTTACGCCAAGCGCCTCAATTAAGCCGGCATTCTTGTGCTAGTAAAAAAAAACAGGAAGAAAAATAGAAAGCGGGATTTGCAGACTAAAGTTCAGCTTGGAAATCAAAGCCGACTTCAGGATATTAAAACAGAACCGCATTGCATCTCTGTGGGTTCAGCTAATGGGACCTGCTGGAACAATCTGCACTGAGCCTGTGCCTTGTGTCAGTGGGATGGGTTTTTTTGTAAAAAAACAATCATCCTAAAGAAATGGAACAGCAGCAACAAATTATTTCTGACCCAGGTGCTCTGCAGAGAATATATAAAGGGATCTGTGACTGAAATCAGCCGTCCTGCAGTGGAAGACAATAAGCATTCGGTGCCAGTGGTACTGAGCAGTGATGTTGTAGGAGAGGAAGTGAGAAATACAGCTGATTGAAGCATCTGCAGGGAAGATTATATTCAGTACCGCAAATGCTTTGCCAGCAAGTGGAAGGATTCCTGTGTGTGTGTGTAGGGGACCAGCTGGGGTGTCCATATGCCCCCAGAGATCCCAGCTGCCTGCATAGCCCCTGTTTAGAGCAGCCCAGGGGGTTGTCCTGATCTGTGCTGGGGACTAGGACAGGAGCATGAGGTTGGCTGAAGCTAGTTCATTTTCTGCATTTCAGCCGATCTCCAGGGCTGAATGACAACTTAGTTGGGGTGTATCGTAAAGGTTCATCAAGGCGTTAACTGGTTGACTCCAAATATTATGGGCTGGAGCCATGCAGCATCCCCTCCCTCATTGCTTGTTCAGTTAGTGTGCATTTCCCCCGACGCTGTGGATAGGTAGTTGAATAAAGCAGCATGTTCCCAGCCTACAGTCCTGTAGATCATAGGCATCTCTCATGCACGGAACGCTCCCTTTACAAAGTTGGCGAGGAAGAAAAATGGAAGAATGGCAATTTATGGGGAAACTGAGGCATTTAAGGCAGAAACCAACGATTGGCAGCGAGATATTGAACCCCTGGGCCACAGAGAGCATTTTTTCACCATGTCTACAGCAGTAAAAGCCTTGTCCTCTTAAGGAGTGTGACACAACCTCAGAACCCAGGAGATAATGTTTAGAAGACCTGCAAAAGATCTTAATGGGGTACTGCATGCCGAAACCAAATTAGGGTAGCATGTTTCATTGCCGACTGAGGAGGCAAGGTGAAAGTGTAGCTGTAAATGGTGGATTCTCTGTAACTTGAATCTTTAAACCATGATTTGAGGACTTCAGTAACTCAGCCAGAAATTAGGGGTCTGTTAGAGGAGTGGGTGGGTGAGGTTCTGCGGCCTGCAATGTGCAAGAGATCAGACTAGATGATCATGATGGCCCCTTCTGGCCTTAAAGTCTATGAGTCTTTGAGTTGTGCATGTGACAGAGTTAAAAAGAATGTAATTTGACTGGCATTTTGAGCCAATGTCCCTCTCACCATGAAATCCTCATGGCTTTTGGTTTTCAGGCTCATTCGCACCCTACCACCAGAAAGGGGCATTGATTCAGAGGGAAGAAAGAACGTCGCCAGCTGAGCTGGGCTCAGATTCGTTCAAAAGGGAACTCCCATTGCTCTGTTTTTGAGTGGAACAACATCTTTCAATTCAAGCCAAAGAGGACAACCACCAGGAATTCTCTCTAAAGCCAGGTCCCAGCATGCAAGATGAGCCATCTTGCGTCAAGTCCTTGGCAAACAAACCAGAGAGTTGAACAGGAACCGGCAAACCAGTTTGCACCAGTGTTTTTCCTTGAAGCAGAACCATAATTTTGTCCTACCTACTGAAACTAAACTGGAACTAAGCCAAAGAGAAGTTGAAGTTACCGGTTCAAATAAAGGTTCTGCATTTTTAATATTTTCAGTATTTCAAAAAACTACAGTGATCTTATTTTCATTATAAAACAAGACAACAAAGAAGGCCTGTGCCAGTTACCAGAAAGGCCTGCCACAGTATAATGAGATGAGAATGAAAATAAAAGGAGGTGAGATGTTCCCTGGCCCCAAAAGTTAAAATAACTCTTCAAGCCCAAGGGAAAATACAATGGCTCCCCAACCCTTCTGCTCTTTAGATAGCTCTTCTCCCACCAGCCCCACATCTGGGGCAGCTCCTCCCTTCAGTTACCCCATTTGAGGCAGGGCGCAGGCTCCAAACTCAAATTTATCCTTTCACGGCAGAAGTCCGGGATGATGGAGCAAATATGAGAAGATGTTATTTTAGTTCACCCAAACAAATTATTCATTAAAAAAAGCAATCATGTTTATTTAACAAACACAAAAACGCTAGGGGAAACTCATGTACATGTACTTGTAAAAAAAATGAAACTAGTTTCAATCTGAAGTTTCAGCTCTCTTTTTTGAATTTACTTTCCCTAAGATTGAAATGTGATTTGAACTGGTTCGAAGTGGGTAGTTTTTGGGGGGCGGGAGGGTGCATGGCTTAAACTGGAATGGAACCAAACACACTGAATGCCACTGAACCTAAACTGAACCAAAATATAGGAAAGACAGCTAAGTAAAGGTGACCTCACTTAGAGCTAAATTCTCTGCTGCTGTAACTCCACTGGAGCTTTGCCAGCTGACCTGGGAACCGTTGTACTCAGGGGTCTTTGAAGCAGTTCAGTTCTAGTCCGCTTCTGAATCCATCATCGTTGCATCTGAGCACTTTCCAATAAAGCATTAGGCAATGTGACATGGTTCTTCCCTCTCCACCCTCTTCCATGGGGGAATTTAAAAGATGATTCACCAGTCTGAAAGGTCTCCCGTCTACATGGGGGAGGATAAAGGGACACTGCGTGGCAACCTGTGTTATAAACACAACTGTGGAAACAAGCCTATAAAAACGACAGACACATAAGCACTGACATTTGCAAATGATTATAGTGCAGGCGTGATCTCATACCTGGGAGGTACGGTTTTGTTGTACTCGTCGGGTTTCAAATGTTATATATTTGAGGCCAAGAAGCCAGCCTTCAAATAAACCCAAAAGCCTAGGAGACGAGGTGGGGGGGCGGGGGGAAGAGAGAGTTGGAAATTTCCACCTGGGTTTTTAAAATGAAAGTCGGTGTCAATCAACGGGAGAAAGCCGCAATAAACACCACATCCCCCTGCTATTTACAAGGGGCATTCTCCCAGTTGTGTGATTCAGTAGATCTGTCAAAATAAAACCTGTGCTTAGTCCAGATTTCAGTGCTCTGGTGACATCCTCTGACTGTATCTACCTAAGGCGCAGAGTGATTTATATGCTTCAAGAGAGCAGTGGGCAACAAAGGGAGGGGAGTTTGTTTGACAAAGTGATTCTGAGAGTCTTGCTCCTTGGGTTTGTAGCGGATGAGGTAAGTAGTGTGATATCCCAGATGGGGGCGGACAAAACAGCCAGGCATGCATATTTTTTTCTGGCTAGTATTATGCGTTGATTTACGCAGTGCCATAGACATGCGGGGCACTTTGTAGGTAAGTAAAACCGACAGGCCCCCTATTCAAAGGGTTGACACCATAATGGCCAAATTCTGATCACTCTACTCATAGACTCATAGACTTTAAGGTCAGAAGGGACCAACGTGATCATCTGGTCTGACCTCCTGCACAACGCAGGCCACAGAACCTCGCCCACCCGCTCCTGTAATAGACCCCCAACCTCTGGCTGGGTTATTGAAGTCCTCAAATCATGGTTTAAAGACTTCAAGGTACAGAGATTCCACCAGCAAGTGACCCGGGTCCCATGCTACAGAGGAAGGTGAAAAGCAATAAAGGCAATAAGGGCACACTGTTGACTCATATCCAGCTTCTTGTCCACTGTAACCCCCCAGCTCCTTTTCTGCCTAACTCCTGCCTAGCAAAAAAACCAAACATGCTTTTTTTTTGCCAAAGCAAAAAGCCAAAAAAAAAAAAAGCAAAACCTTTTTTGGCTTTTGGATGACTGGAGTATAAGGTGGATAGAAAGTGGCTGGATCATCGGGCTCAAAGGGTCGTGATAAACGGCTCAATGTCTAGTTGGCAGCTGAAAACAAGCGGAGTGCCCCAGGGGTCGGTGCTCCCATGAAAAAGCTACGTGGGTCGTTTTAGGATATATGACCGCCCTTGGAAGTGTTCAGTAAAATGCTGTGTGGGTGTGGGAGGTAAACTGGCCAAGGTTTGTAAAATGTATGTCATTTATAGCACACGTACAGAGGGGACCGGATGGCTCAGGAGGGCTAAATGGGATACAGGACAGACTTTCAACTGTAGGCGATGTGTAATAGAAAATGACAAGGAGAATCATGTTTGTGAGTGAGAAAATGCCAAATATTGTTGGTTCTGCCTATAAATGTGTCTTCAGAATTGTCACTGGGTGAAAGATTGTTCCAATGCTGCACCACCCACCTCTATCTCCGAGGGACAAACTCGAGGTGACACAAAATTAGAACAAAGCCCCTTCTTTAATGTACAGCTTCTCAGAGTAATAAATATCCAGTGTTTATGCTCTTTATCCCAAGCGGCCTTCAGGAGTTACAAAGGAACCAGAAGAAATAGTAGAATTACAACCCAGCCAGAACAATTCCACTTTAGAGTTCTCTCCTCCTGTCCTGTGTCCTCCCTAGACAACAGAGTTCAACACGAAGTGTCAAGATTCAGAGTATGTCTACCCTACAATCAGAGAGGTGACTGCAGCACTGCCATGGCATCACTGCTGATATTGTTCAAGCTAGCTTGATCAAAGCTGCCGTGGATATGTCAACACGTGTGGCACTAACGCTGCTGATTGCAGAGTAGACATCCCCAGTGTTAGCCAGCATATCTCCACTGCAGTCAACGGAGCTAAGCTGAGTCATACCAGCTGAAGTTCTGAGTGTCGGCAGAGCAGGATCTACACATATCCCATCCCGTAATTCCAGGATCATCATGACTCTGAGAGGGCATCCCCCACGGAGTCCCAAAATAACCTTCAGAGCTTTCACAACAGGGTGACACTGAACGCCTTGTGATGACACTGCTCCTGAGCTCATTCAGTATGGGGAGTTCATCAGTCTACGTGACTGGCCCCACATTTGGAACGTAGCTAACAATTCTGCTGACGCTGCATGAGTCAAACTAGAACTAGGCTCGCTCCGATGGTTAACTGGCAGACAAAGCAGTAAAAATTCAATTTTGTCACTATATAAGTAGATGAGACTTTGAATACATAGAAAAGGGCCGAGCAATTAGAATCATGGAAGATTAGGGTTAGAAGGGACCTCAGGAGGTATCTAGTCCAACCCTCTGCTCAAAGCAGGACCAACCCCAACTAAATCATCCCAGCCAGGGCTTTGTCAAGATGGGCCTTATAAACCTCTAAGGATGGAGATTCCACCACCTTCCTAGGTAACCCATTCCAGTGCTTCACCACGCTCCCAGTGAAAAGATTTTTCCTAATATTCAACCTAGACCTCCCCCACTGCAACTTGAGACCATTGCTCCTTGTTCTGCCATCTACTACTACTGAGAACAGCCTAGCCCCATCCTCCCTGGAACCCCCCTTCAGGTAGTTGAAGGCTGCTATCAAATCCCCCCTCACTCTTCTCTTCTACAGACTAAACAAGCCTAGTTTCATCAGCCTCTCTTCATAAGTCTTGTGCTCCAGCCCCCTCATCATTTTCTTTGCCTTCCTCTGGACTGTCTCCAATTTGTCCACATCTTTTTTGTAGTGGGGGGCCCAAAACTGGACACAATACTCCAAATGCAGCCTCACCAGTGCTGAATAGAGGGGACTAATCACTTCCCTCAATCTACTGGCAATGCTCCTACTAATGCAGCCCAATATGCTGTTAGCCTTCTTGGCAACAAGTGCACACTGCTGACTCATATCCAACTTCTTGTCCACTATTACCCCCAGGTCCTTTTCTGTAGTACTGCTGCCTAGTCAGTCGGTCCCCAGTCTGTAGCTGTGCATAGGATTCTTCCGTCCTAAGTGCAGAACTCTGCACTTGTCCTTGTTGAACCTCATCAGATTTCTTTTGGTCCAATCCTCCAATTTATCTAGGTCACTCAGTATCCTATCCCTGCCCTCCAGCGTATCTACCACTCCTCCCAGCTTAGTCTCATTTACAAACTTGCTGAGTGTGCAGTCCACTCCATCCTCCAGAGCATTAATGAAGATGTTGAACAAAACCAGCCCCAGCACCAACACCTGGGGCACTCTGCTTGTTTCCGGCTGCCAACTAGACATTGACCCATTGATCACTACCCATTGAGCCTGATGATTTAACCAGCTTTCTGTCCATCTTACAGTCCATTCATCCAACCCATACTTCTTTAACTTGCTGGCAAGAGACCATATCAAAAGCTTTGCTAAAGTCAAAATACATCACGTCCACCCCTTTCCCCATAAATACAGAGCCAGTCATCTCATCATAGAATGCAATCAGGTTGGTTAGGCATGGCTTAAGTTACAATATTTAGAGTCACTTGGATCATGTTCATATTTTAATGATGACCAGTGTTAAGAACCTTATTTTCTCAGCTCATTTGAAATACAGCACTTGCCATACAAGAGAAGGATATATTATCAAAGCCAATTTTCAGAACAGACTTGTGCTTTATAGACACACTGAGGCAGGCTAGGTTTACCTTTTAAAGTTTTGCTGGAAAAACTATGTTGGTTAGGGGTGTGACTCATTTTTTTTTTTTTTACATCACTATGCCAAGAAAAGCCCTTGTGTGGGTCACCAAACTGGTATATGCTATACCAGTGTGTAAATAGGAGAATTCTGCCAGGATAGTACACCATTGTAGCCACACCAGCAAATAAAACTTGGTATAATTGTTCACACACACACACACACACACACACACACACAAATTGTGGCAAAACAAATGCAGATTTAGTGACACCAAAATGTTTCACAGATTCATATCAATGTTGCCACATTGTCCATTTAAAAAAAAATCCAAGACAAACCTAAATGTTTTCTTTTGACATTCTCTAAATGAAAGTGTTTGATTTTTCAGTTTGAAACAATTTTTTGTTTCAAAGGGTCCTTTAACTTTATTTTAAAAGATTCAAAAATTTTAAAAAGTCAGATCAAAAGGAGAGAAAACACGTTGTCTGCCCCAAAATGAAAACATGTCTGGAGTGTTCGAACCTCCAAAAATGTTTGTTGCTTGGTCAGACCCCAAATATTTTCACCCAGCTTTTTGAAATTGCCAATGAACCAAAAAAATCCATTATTCACCCATCTCTGCCAGCAAAGCTTTTGAAGTGTAGGGCCTGGTCTTAGAGAACTGATTCATTTTGGTTCCTTGGGATAATTCATTTCTTTGAGGGGAGTAACAAGGAGGAGGATACTCACTTGTCTATGTTTATGTTCCCCTACAAACCAAGGGAAGAAAATGAGCCTCTTGCACTTTCAGGGTCAAATCCTAAACTGGTGTCAGCCATTTAATCACCTTCGATTTTAATGGCACTACGGCAATTTACTCCAGCTCAGGATCTGTCCCCCACCCCCATTTATTCAGGTTGCAGAGCGCTGCTGAGTAATTTCCTTGCAGTTGAAGGTTTCTTTGATTGCTGTCATCTCACCGTGAAATGCATGGGATGTGAGATTGCAGGGTGCTGCCGGTCTCCCACTCAGGACTTTAAATGACAAGCTGACACTTGTTTTCCAGCAGGGAAGAAGGAACACAAGCCAGTCACTCACAGAAAGAGGCAAAACAGCAGAAACTACACAAAGGGAATGGAGTACCAGTGGAGGAGAAAGCAACCAAAGAGCAACAAATGGGATTAGCCCTCAGTTACTGTAGCAGAACCAAACTTCCCGAGCCCATTGGAGTCAATAGGCATCTGCTGTATAGATTTGGACTGGGAAGAGGACAAAATTGAGCCGAAAGTGTCAAAAGCTGAGCTGCCTCTCCTGGGCATGGTTTCTAAAGTGGTGGAAAGATTGAAGGACTTTGCACTCAAACACTAGGGCGATGGGCAGCAGTATAACACCTTGAGATAAGATGGGGGAGGTAAAGCTATTTCCATTTCTGATTGGGCCATCTTAGCCCTAGTGATCTTGGGCCTGTGTCTCCTTTGCCCAAAGGCCACTTCACATTGCTTTGGCAGCATAAACCATCTTTACACCCATTCTAAGGATCCTTTACAAGACTAGGGTGGTGGGAAGTAGCCTTGGCGTAAGTGGCTCTCCAGAGGAGGACTGCAAAACTGTGGCCCTTGGGCCAATTATCATTTACCTTGAAGGTGCTCCGGCAGCATAACACCCCTAGCCCAATGGGCTGCTACACTAATACCCATGATAAATCAAAGGCACCTGAAAGTCAGCATAAATATAATTTGCAGCTCCCTTTAACGACCCTTTCCACTGCCGGAGAGGTGCAAAGTTGCCATCGGGTAAAGGCGCACGAGTCTTCTGATGTTTACCATTCGTAATGGTGCCCTCCTTCACCCTCCTGTGTTTTACAATGGCCATTCTCTTGTACGTGCGTTACCGAAAAGATGTGCCAATCTTGCCGCTGGTTTGCTACCTACTTTAGACTGATGAAAAAGAGTCACAACGGATTAAAAAATATTCAACTCCCCCATCCACCCACTGCGCCAAAAATGTAATTAATTAAATTGTTTTAAAAGAGGTTCCCTCTTCAGTTTTCCAGTTAAGCCGTGTCTTCATTATGAAAAAGATCAGTGAAAACCCTGGCCTCCCATAGTCTTTAACCAACCTGCTAACTGGTGTGCCTGTTACAAACTGCCTTGTCTTCACTTGGATTTTACTTTGTTAGTTAAATATAGATTCATAGAGTTTTAAGGTCTGAATCCCAGGCCATTAAATTTCACCCAGTTAGCTAACTTGTGTTAAAGATCACACCTTTTTTCCTAGTGAACACAAGGCCTTTAAAAGCTCCAAGATCTGGATAAGCATACATGAGCTGCCCACAGGTGAGCTAAAACCTTGGCTTTCTGGGCTCGGATTTACGTGGTTTTAGGAGTGTGTTATATAACCATGCTCATAAAAGGTCCCTTTTCACACCAGCCAGGGAAGCCATGCTAGAACCATGCCAGCAACCACGGCATCTAACTTCGGTTGCAGCTAGGCCCATTTCTGATGCCAGCATGGGCAGAGCATCGGTATAAAATGTAAAGAGGTGCCAGTGGGTGATGGGGGGAGAGCGCATTGGACAAGCAGACGAGATAACCCGAGGAAGACGGATGTCATTAAGAAATAAAAGCCACAAACTGGAATTAAGAGGGACGTTTTGAGAACTTAAGGGGGGGGGAATCAAAGATCTGAACATCTCACGGTTTGGTCGAAAAGCGCTGCACAAAGACGGCCTTTTTGGAAGAGGAAGACAAAGCGCTACCTTTTCTGGAATTCAAGGATAAAGACGTCTCTTTCTGGGAATTGTTTACACCTGGACCCCAGGGAGCAGACTGAACGGCCAAAAAAGACTGAGGTAACTTTGAAAAAATCCATGCTGGGACTGTGGGTTTTGTTTTATATTATTTGTTTATTTAAATCCATACAAAAAAATGAAGCAGCTAGTGTATGAAGAGATTGAGCTTCGGGGGACCAAGGTACGTTTTTAGGTTAGTGGTAGCACTATTTATCATTTTAAAGACAAATTTGATTACCCTGATGGGAATTCATGTCTTCAGGGAAAGCTGCCCAGTTGTCATATTAATCATTGCGCTTAGTGTTTTCATTAGGACTTTGGTTTAGTTTGGGATATTCATTTTTCCCCCTTTTAATTCAGCTTCCACTTGCCCTGGGGCTTTGGCCCAGTAATCTTTATGGAATGTTTTTATTCCATTCGCCTCCAAGGCAGGAGTTTTATGACGATTATTACCTGCTAGTGTTGTCTGGGCTTTAGGATCTGTAACTCTCGCTGTGATTGGAGAGGTTCAAGTGCTTCTTTCTCAGAAGAAAATGGACATCAGATAACACTGAACATGTAACTGTATCAGCCGTGGAGCACAGGGTATGTATGTTTATGTTAGTTATTCATAGATTTTAAAGGCCAAAAAGAGCCAGTTATTAATTATTATTAATTTGATGATGATTTAGTTGGGTTGGCCCTGCTTTGAGCAGGGGGTTGGACTAGGTGACCTCCTGATATCCCTTCCAACCCTCATCTTCTATTACTGTATGGTGGATTCTCCATCACAGACAATTTTTCACTCACAAATCTTCTATGATTCCTTTATCTGTATTGCTGTAGCACCGAAGACCCCCAGCCATGGGTCCAGGACCCCGTTGTGTATTTGATGCTGTGACCGTTGTTATTATCTAGTTTGACCAGTTAGCTCAAGTGAGTAGGTTCCATTGAGGTTACTGGAATTAGTCACCAGAGCAGAGTTGATGGATTCACAGATGAGACCAGGATGATCAAATGTTGTGGCCTCTTGCATTACACAGGCCAGAAATGTTCGCCCACTGATTCCTGCATCAAACACAAAACTTCTTGCTGAGGATAATTATCTATTAGGACAACTTATCAAGGGATGTCATGGAGTCTGCAGCACTCAAAGTCTTTACATTAAGTTTGGCTGTCTTTCTAAAAGATATCCTCTAGTTCCACCACAATTTATTGGGCTGGATGCAGGAATCACTGGTGAAATTATCTGGCCTGCGTGTCATACAGGAGGTCAGACAAGACAATCATCATGATCCCTTCTACAAATCCATGAACTTTCCTCAGGTGACTAGATCCATCAACCTCAATGGAATCTACTCCCCTGAGCAAATTGTCTCAGCTGTGTTTGCAAGCTCAGCCCCACGAATCAGGCTTGAGTGGAATGACTCATCTGAGCCAAATCAGATTTATATCTGTTTATGGAAGATGGGGCCCTTTCAACTGCAAACTCTACAGGGACGAGACTGTGCCTTTTTATGTCATCCAAAAAAGTAAATTAGAGCTGCTCAAAACATTTCCAGTGGAACGGTTTTCCATCAGAAAATGCAGTTTTGTCAAAATCAAAACATTTCAAAGGAGCATGTCCATTTCCAACTACATTTTAGCTGGAAAAATGTCAAACTTTCTCATTTTGGTTCGATAATGTTTTATTTTGATAAGGTAAAACCGTTTTGTTTTGACTTTATTATTTAGATTCATTTTGGTTCAACTTTTATATTACATTAATATATGAATTTTAATTCTATATTATACTTCTATGTTATATTTAATACATTATGACATATCAGCATTATCAGAATGAAACATTTTTATTTTATCCAAATGAAACATCTAACAACACAATAAAATATTTCAGCTTTTCTTGAGCTAATTTTATTTTTTGGACTTTCCGTTCTGGGAGACATTTCCACTTGTTCTGATTCAGAATAAAAATTTTCTTTGAAAGTTGAAATTTCCTATGGAATGGAAATTCCGTTTGCTAAGTGGCTCCATAAATAATCAATAGCAGTCCCAGGGGATATAGAGTGACCCACTTCCCCCACAGCATGATTGGAGTGTGACAATTAAATAAGCAGCCTGCCACCGTCACGTGGATCTGACTAATTCAGGAGCTACTGAGAAGCTGTTGAAGTCAATAAAAGCTGGACACCTAATCTGCTGAGATGCCGTTGAAAATCCCCGTAGGTGCCTATCTGCATGTAACCCCTCTGCCATATGGTGTTGGCAGAAACAAGGGTTAGGTTCCATATCTAGGGGTTCATCTTAAAGTTACAAAACAAAACGGGCTTGGACCCACATCCAGAAATCTGGGAAAACTAAACTCCACCCTGTGGTTCCTTTAAGAGGCAGTACTTCCCCACTCACAAGCCCCAAGTCTGTGTATGACAAGAGAAAACTTGTATTAAGAGCAGAAGGAAACACAGCATTTATTTGGGAAAACACCACAACTACTCATAAGTAAGTAAACAATAGTAACGTACCAGTAAGTAAAAGTTCCATCCCACAGTATCTTGGGTAGTAGTCCTTTGTTTCAGTTTCTCACCTCGTGGTGTGACAGTCCAATGAGTGAATGTCCCTTTAACACACCTCTCCCCATTCTCTCCCCTGCACCCCACTCACAGTTGGTTGTCTGTAGAGCCCTGCAAATCCACAGCCATCTGCTTTACATCTGCAGATGGAGGAGCAGATGCAGATGGTCATGGAGGTCAAGAATTTTTTCATGGCCTCTTTAATTTCTGAGGTGGGGCTGGAGCAGCTGTCAGCCCCGACTTCACCAAACAGCTCACCAAACAGCTGATCGACATGGGATCAGCTGTCCCGCTGGTGCTGCCACTGATCAGTGGAGGGAGGGCTGTCTGCCAAACAGCTGATTGGTGGGCTGGGGCTGCTTCTGCCATTTCGATGCCAATGTGGATATCCATAAAAGACGGCGTGCGGGTCAGATATAAATCTATTCTAGCAGATGCAGATCAGACGCAGATCCACATTTTTTGTCTCGATGCAGGCTCTAGTTTTCTGAGATCAGCCAAGTCCCAAAATTCAGGGGTCCATTCACCATGTTCACTTCCCATCCCTGAAGTGGAAGGTGTCAAGCTTAGCCCAGCTCCTAGTGATTTCAGTGGATAGTGGAGAACCTCACTGTAGCAGTATGCCCTGTTGTCCTCTTTCACCACAACACAGACCCTACACCAGGTCTAATGTTCGGCCCCTAAATCAGTTCATCAGTGTTTTCAGCTCTAATGCTTACCAAGCAGAAACAAGGACTCAAAATTGAGTCTAACCAACTCTGTCTTTAAACACTGGAAGGGAAGGATCAAATGATACCTAGAACTTTTTAAAAACAGCCCTCACTATTACATAAACATCTCTATCTCCACCCACTTGCATTTGGCATCACTATCCCTCTTTATCAAGTGAGGTTCAGTTAGGGTGACCGTCTCAATTAAGGCATATTAAGTACAGTTCTGCTGCCATTTATTGATATAATCAGGATACCAACATTTCATTATACCTGTGTCCAAGCCTAAGATGAATTTCAACTGACAACAGCCAAAACCGATCACTTTGGCAAAGCAGGAGTGTCTGAGGATCACCTAGTCAACGTACGTGTGTCTATGCAAATACAGTCTGCTCCTGAAGTGTTTTCCCCCAGTACACCAATACATGGCAGGGCTGAGCTCATTCAGACCCTGGATTACATGCATTTTTAGACACTTAAATACCTCTGTAAATCTCTGACTCAGAGGGTGTCTCAACACTATCTGGAAGTGAACCCCCCAGCTCAGGTTGACAGACTCGTGGGTGGGGCTAGAGTGCTAAAAATAGCAGTGTAGATATTGCGGCTCAGGCTGGAAGACTCAAGTCCGCATATTAACTTCATAGCAACAACTAGGCAGCTATTTTTAGCACACTGGCACAAGCCCCGCAAGCACAAGTCTGTCGAACCAGGTTGGGAGGGGCTCATGCCCAGATGCAGTGTAGACATAACTGGCATGTAAACTGTTCCATCAATTGAAGATAGGAAGTCACTCCGTAAAATAGTGGATACATTTAAAAGAAATTAAAGGAACCTCTCTCCAAGAAGAGTGGACAATTCAATAGCCAAAAATGTTGCATGCTAATTGAAAACTTCTGTGCACCTCACGGCGATGTTGTGGGATAAATACATGAAATATTATGAGGTGCTCAGCTACTACAGTAATAGGGGGCATACATACTACCTTAGACAGATAGCTGCAGAGTCACATAATAAGAAAGTTTTTGCTCCAAAGAGTTTACAATGGAAGGCTGGGATTTTCAAAGGAACCTAAGAGAGTTGGGTGCTCAAATCCTACTGAACTACACTGGGAGCCTAATTCCCTTAGAGGCTTTTGAAATTCCCTCTCTAAATATGCAAGACCAAGAAGGGAAGTATTTGACTTATGGGAAATTGAAGCATAGAATGATGAGTGACATCCCCAGTGTCACAGATAAAGTCTAAGGAGAACAGGGAATAGAACCTCACTGTCCTGGACCCCAGCACTTAGATTAAGCCACAAGACCATCTTCCTGCTCTACTGCAGGGTAATCCTTTGACAGCTCTTTATATGCAGGGTTATCAGCACCTGAAGCCCCGTTGTTAATCTACAGTTTGTTCATTTATAGTATGTCAAATGTTTGTGTGTTAATTTGCAGTCAAGATCACGTTGATAAGAAGCGTAGCTGAGCAAATCACTAATGCGGATCAAATTAAAGAGAGCTTGGATAATTAAATACATGTGCATTAAAGACATCATGGGCCAAACTCATCATTGGTACAGCTTGCCCCCAGGACTACAGTAATGTCACATGAGAGTTTGACTTAATGATTACTTTTTTACACTGTGACTGTCCTGGTTTATAAAAGCCATGCTGACTGTGAACGGGATTGTGTTTTAACCAAAGCCTTGCACAATAATAACTTCATTAAATTTGATTCCCAGTTGTCCCTCATTCTTAGCAATGTGGTTGAATCTCCTGTTTCCTTTTTTCATTGCAGCTGCCAAGAGTTCTCTGACAAGATGGATTCTCCCCCCCCACACACACACTGTAGTAACTCCCACATTCAATTTCTGATTAGCCATAACATTGGCAGTGTTCCCTGTGTAACCCATGCTTGTTTGGAGTAGCTCTCTGTCTCCCTCTCCTCGTGGCTAGGCCAGATGGAGACCAATGGATTTGCTACAGCCGTAGTTAAGCAAGCTAGGTTGTTTAGCTCAGGCAGTAGCAGCTCACGTATTAAGTTTAAGCTATTTCAAGTGTGATTCTGGCTGCTGGCACCCCTTGTTGGGTTACACATTATCTCTCCTCGACTAGCTACAGCCAATGACATTTGCCAACGATCTATTGGAGCTACACAGCGACATCACTTATCTATTCTGTAACGACCAAATCCTGGCCTCATTAAAGCCACGGGAAGTTTTTGACAGTGATTTCAATACAACTGGGATCTGGTCATGAGTCCTAGGAAATGCTCTGGCTTTTTCAGTTAATGCTGGGTGGCTGGTCATTCCAATGCCTTTTCCATGTATGTCACTGGGGCATCCTAAGATGCGCGTTCCACTTCTGGTTTCAAGTTTTGACATCTCAATAGAGCGGAAGCTAGAGTTCCTCTTCTTGACGGCAGCCATTTGCTCCCTGGGGCTATGGAAGATTTCAACCAATGAAGTCTCACACGCAACCCATCTTTCACAGCGCTCGGACACTACTATCATGGCTACTGGTCCAAAACCAGATAAAACAATAGATCGTGCACATGCCGAGTTTATAAAAGGAGCTGGGAATTATAAATGGAGGAGGTATACCAGTAAAAATACTGGGCCAGTTCCTCAGCTGGTTTAAATCACTGTAGCTCCATTTAAGCCAGTGGAGTTGTGCCGGCTGACACCACCTCAGGATCTGACTCAACACCAACTTCAAACTTTCAGCCTTACTCTCATTTCTTTCTCGTTCAGAGATCAAGATAGGATGGAAAAGGGAATATCGAAAACAAGAAAGGGAAACACTCCAGAGAATATACTAAAAGGAACAGACGTGCACTGGCACTGTGATAGAGTAGACCTATCAGGGCTTTTTCATCTCTAAAGAGCAAAGAGGAACTGGGGAATTATAGACCAGTCAACCTAAATTTGATAGCCAGAAAGATACTATTAAACAATCCATTTGTAAGCACGTAGAGGATAATGGGGTAATAGGTAGTAGCCAGCATGGATTTGTCAAGAACAAGACATGTCAAATCGATCTAATTTTCTTCCTTTAACAGAGCTACTGCCCTGGTGGACACGGGGAAAGCAGTAGATGTGATATATCTTGATTAGCAAGATTTTTGACACAGTCCCATATGACAAGGTTATATGCAAAGTGAACTAAATGAGATCACTCTAAGGTTGAAAAAAACATACTCCAAGAGTACTTATCAATGGTTTGTTGTCAACCTGGGAGGGTGGGATCCCGCAGACATCTTTCCTGAGGCTGGTACTATTCAGTATTTCAATTAATTGCTTTGAGAGAGTGGAGAATATGCTGATAAGATTTGAAGACGACACCAAGCTGGGAAGGATGGCAAGCATTTTGGAGGACAGGATTCGAATTCAAAATGGTCTTGATCAATTGAAGAATTGGTCTGTAATCAACAAGCTGAAATAAAATGAATGGGGAATAACTAGCTAGGCAGTAGCACCGCTGAACAGGATCTAGCGGTTATAGTAGGTCACAAACTGAATCTGAGTCAACAGTGTGATGCGGTTGCAAAAGAGACAAACATAATTCTGGGGTGTATTAACAGGAGTGTTGTATGTAATGTCCGTATGTACCTGAGTGAACTGTTCCAGTCTACTTGGCACTGTTGAGGTACTCAGCTGGAGAACTGTGACCCCTTTTAGGTGCCACAGTTTATGAAAGATGTGAACAAACTGGAGACAGTCAAAAGGAAGGGAAGAAAAATGATAAAAGGTTTAGAAAACCTGATCTAGGTTAAAACCTGAGAAATGGTTAAAACAACGGGCATGTTTAATTTTAAGCAAAGACGACTGCAGGAGGACCTAATAACAATGCCCAAATATGCTAAGGGCTGTTATAAAGAGAATGAAGGTCAATTGTTCTCCGTGGCCTCTGAAGGTAGATCAAGACGTAGTCAGTTTAATCTGCAGCAAGGGAGAGTTATGTTAGATAGTGGGAAAAACTTTATCGCTATAAGCGTAGTTAAATACTAGAACAGGTTACCAAGAGAGGCTGTGGAATCCCCATCGTTGGAGGTTTTTAAGAACAGGTTGGACAAACACCTGTCAGGGATGGTCTTGGTATATTCAGTCCTGCCTCAGCATGGAGGTATGCACTAGCTGACCTCTTGAGATCCCTTCCATGCTACATTTCTATGAGCTCTAAACTCATGCCAGCTGTATTTGTTAGACCAGGAACAGAGCTCTGCGTTAGCTCAAAAGCTTGTCTTTCGCCAACGGAAGTTGGTTTGATAAAAGATGTTACCTCCCCTGTCTTGTCTCTCTACTATTTGTTAGTTTGAAAAAGGGCTACAACGAGGTCAACAAGGTACCTTTTAGTTCACACCAGCATTAGAGTGCGCTACAGTTCATACCCCCATAGTCCGGACTGCAGTGCCGTGTGACAAGTCCATAGTAAAGCAAAATAATCCACAGGCTGGATCAGCTAAAGTTTGAAGCGCTTTATCATTCCGAATGTATATAATAAACAAGGGCCATCTTAGTTTTACTCTTTCTCTGGCAGATAATTTTTTCCAAATGACAATTTTTTTAAGTCACTGATGGGATCCAAAATTAACTTGCAAGGCATATTCCATAAACCTAGGCAGATAAATCAATAAAGGAAGCCATCCTTTTTCTAAATGGAAAGAGAAATGAATTAACAATATTTGTTCATCAATGAATTCTTAGGGACTCTGTGAGATCAGAGTTAACAAGAAAACACCCTCTCGACAGCTAGGTAAATAAGCTTCTTCCTCCGTAGCTACCAAAATTCAGTGTGTTTTGGGTTTGTTTTTTATTTACTATATAATTTATGGTTAAAAATTGTTGCACAGCATCAGCATGTCACATGAATATTGAATAAATACCAGTCTTCAAAGTAGTGTAATTTTAGATGAATTTAAAATATGCCAGCATTTTGCAACTGGAACAGCGAAATCACCACAGTTGGGCTGGTTAGATTTTTAAAGTAATGTTAGAGCTGCTGGAAACAGCCAAGGAAACAATCTTGGAGACGAAGACTGAGACCCTCAGCTGCTCTCTGCCCACTTTATGCCTGGTAAAAGGGCCAAAGTGGTAGCAAAGGGTCCTAAAGCCCAGGCACTATGGAAGACTGCTGCTGTCTAAGGACCCCCTTACAAAGTAGAACTGGACGAATTTTTTCTCAGCAAATAGTTTATTCACCAAAAAATGCATTTTTCAGTCGAAGAAAACTATTGGTGATTTCAGGTTATATTCAGTGAATAGTTTTGGCCGAATTAAAAGAAAAAAGAGAGACAGACGACTTTTGAAAAAGCTGAAACAGTTCGTTTTGACACTTTCAAAACAAAAAGCTTTGCCTTTTTGTTTAGAAATGTAGACAGATTGGGGGGGGAGGGAATAAAAGGAGTTTAAAAAATGTAATGAAGTGAAATGAAAACACAAACAAAATTTCATTTTGGGTAAAAACATTTTTTTTCACTTTTTCATTTTGGCAAGAAAAACCCCAAACCATTTCAGGTTGGAGTCGCGCCCAAAGGATCTTTGTCTCTCTGTTTTGGCCACGGAGTGGGATCCACTGTTTGGTACCATTTTCTCACCTGTCGTAGGCTCCCATGTAATGGCCCTGATCCCGTGAGGTGCTGAGTGCCACACCATGCAAGATTTAGCTCTGCTCTACACTTACCCAGAGATTCGGCGGAAGTCGACGGGAGTTACTCACGCTACGCAGAGGAGCTTGCATAACTCCCGTCGACTCCTCTGCTTCCCTTCTGTGCGGCATCTTCGCTGCACTGCGCCAACGGGAACGCCGCACCACCTACGGGGGTGGTTTTACCGCGTCGACTTCTGGTGAGATTGAGCGGGTCTTCACTGACCGCTCAATTGATCCAGATAGGTCGATCTGACGGCGGCGACTTTGTTGCTGTCAGTGTAGACGTACCCCTAGAGTCTCCTGAACTCTTACTGAAGTCAACGTGAATTGAGGCAAATTGGGAGGCAACAAATGAGCTTTATGAAGACTTAAAAAACCCCAGACACTCAAGATGTGCCTTTGCCAAACTGGAGCACTCGGGTCAATGAACCAATCTTCGTACAGGCACCTGATGGAAGAACTAATGTTGCAAATTCCATAGATGTGTGACAGGGGGCTGAGCAAAGACTGCTGAGTCAGCCCCTGCCATGCCAGCTCCCATTTAGGGAGGTAAATTAGAGCTGGCTGGAGAAAACCAGCATCTAATTAAACAATTAGAGGCAGCTGCCAGCCAATTAGCCTGGAGCTTATAAAGGGCTGAAAGGAAGACAGTGGAGAGGAAGGAGCTAGGCTGTTCTCGGTGGTGGCAGATGGCAGAACAAGGAGCAATGGTCTCACGTTGCAGTGGGGGAGGTCTAGGTTGGACATTAGGAAAAACCTTTTCCCTAGGAGGGTGGTGAAGCACTGGAATGGGTTACCTAGGGAGGTGGTGGAGTCTCCATCCTTAGAGGTTTTTAAGGCCCGGCTTGACAAAGCCCTGGCTGGGCTGATTTAGCTGAGGTTAGTCCTGCTTTGAGCCAGGGGTTGGACTAGATACCTCCTGAGGTCCCATCCAACCCTCATCTTCTATGATTCTATGAGCGGCAGCTCTTCCCGCCTGAGTCTAGCTGCTAAGAGGGCAAGCTGTGTATGAGAAAAGGTGGTGGGAGCATAACTTGTAAATAAACTTGCACCAGTGGTTACAGAATCGAGGGTCTCTGACTGGCTTTGTGAGAGAAAGAAGCAGGAACAGGGCAGGCTCGCTGATGCCCTGCCACAGATGGCTCGTGCCCACTCCTCCATGCTCAGGTACTTTTGGAGTGCTGGTAGTTGGAGTACCGTTATCGGAGAGCTGGGGCCCATTCATCCACGCGAATGCACACAGAGTGTTCAGTCATACAGATAATCGGATGGGTGGTGAATGCCCATCCGTCCATGTTAAGGCGAACTTGGGATTCTGTGATATGGTTAAGCTTGTTTGTTTATTATTTAAAACAAGTCGGGAGCCCTGGGAAGGAAGCGTAGAGAGAAAAGACAGCCCAGTGGCTGGTGCGCCAGCGTAGGATGTGGGCAGACTGGGTTCTCGCTCCGCCACAGATTCCCTGTGTGGCCTGGGGCAGGGCACTTAGTTTCTCTGGGCCTCTGTTCCCCACCTAGAAAATGGCTTTGTGCTGTGAGAGTTAATGCATTAAGGACCGTGAGGCGTCCAGATACTATGGTGAGGGTCACATAACTGCCGAAGATAGACTGTAGTACGCTGAGTCTGTTTAGTGCATAAACAGAGGACTCCAGGGCTGTGAAGATGGTGCCTTTTGCCAGCATTATAATCACACTTGGGGGGGGGGGGGGGACGACCCAGGATCTTGTACGGGTGGCTTTGGTTTTTTTAAAGCAGAATAATTAAGGACTAGATTGTGCCTCTAGGTTCAGCCCCAGGCAAGGGGCAGTATGGACGCTACACTCCCCAAGAGTAGTCCCCAGAGATTCTGTGATTCAGAGACACCCCTCTGAGCTGCATCCCCCTTCCTGCTCCTTCCTGGGGGTTAGTGATTTGCAGCTGACCTGGAGCAGCATTACATTACTGGCTCAGCTGTGCTGGAGCACAAATGGGGTCAGGATCTCGGGGAGGAATGGAGTCACGGTTCCACCCATTCCCTGGCCACCTGTCCCAAGAAGGAAGGATGCTGGCACATTTACACCTGTGATGCTGGGGTGCAAAAGGAAGGTTCTTAACCCTTTGTGCGGTTGCAGAGTCCAGGTCACATTGCAGCCTTGAATAAATAAAGGGGGAACGGCTCTTCGCAACGCGAAATAGGTTTACAAGGAACCCGCTTGCTGGGCTGTATTTCCTGACCACACAAATCACAAGCCATTTGAGTCGCAGAACCAGGGCGCGATTCAAAACCCACGATTCAGATGTGCACTGCGCCGCTACACAGGCAGAGCACCAATGGCACAGTTCACGCACGTCTGACGCAGGAGGTGGCTGACAGGTTGAATGGCAATTACAGCCCATGCGACCGTTGACATATAAACAGAGCAGCTCAATCGCTATTCAAAATAAAAGCAAGGACGGGGACAAGGTGGAGGAAAGCAAAACAAAAACAAATCATTTTTGGCTCTAATGAATCAAAGACTGTTACAATCAAAACAACTTTCCGTCTGCAGCCAATGCCTTGGGGAACCATTCATCAAAAATGATACGCCAGCTGTAAGACGAGGAGGTCACATATTTGCTGGAAGCTGCACGGAAAATCTCTTTTAGAAAGAAGGCCTTCCCAGTGGCAAAGAAAGCTGGCCGCACAGATGAACGGCATGTGGCTGTAGGAGAGAGGCAAGGTGGGTGAGGCCAACTTCTGCCAGCGAAAGAGACAAGCTGTCAAGGTCCACAGAGCTCGTCTTCAGGACGAGGAAAGATAAGCAGGCATTGTCTACACTAGCACTTAGGCCAGCAAAACATTTGTCGCTCACGGGTGTGAAAAACACACCCCCCTGAGCGACACAAGTTTTGCCGGCCTAAGTGTGGTGTACACATAGCTATCACCACCCGTTTAGGTGGTTTTCTTATGTCAGCAGGGGAGAGCTCTCTCCCGTCGACGTAACACGGCTACACAAGCGCTCTGACAGCAGCACAGCTCTACCAATACGGCTGTGCCGCTGTCAGTTTTAAGTGTAGACTAGCCCTCAGAGTGTCACAGCTACATACAAGGTGGAACAGATTTTTAAGCATAAGGAGTTAACACATTGCGAGAAACCAGCCAAAATGATATGGGCCATTAACACCTCTGCGGTCATAGGACAAAGCAGGTCACTGGGTAACAGATTGTTGGAATGAGACATAAAAAAACCAGTGTCTCTACTGAGTCCACGATTTCTGGGGTCTATCAGAGTTCTGAATTTAAGCTCCCGGGCTCATCTTTCGACGGTGTTCTGCAGGTCTCCTTTGAGGAGGAGGACTGAGAGGTCAGACATGGAGTTATTGTTTGTGAAAAGTGCTTGCCCATGGGTGATAGGGTGTTTTTGGCTTTTATCGTTTTTCTATGCGAGTTCATTCGAGTGTATTCATTGCTTCATTCCACCCACATAGTTGTGACTGGAGCATTTGATGCACTGGATGTGGCACAGCACATGTTGTGATAGGCATGCGTAGGACCCGTGGATCTGGAAAGGCGTGTTCTGGGGAGTGTTGATCATCGTAGCAGCGGAGATATGTCTGCAGGTTTCGCATCTGTTGTTCTGGTGGGGTCTGAAGCTGTTTTGAATTGTGGGGTCCTGGTCTGTGGGTAGCTGGCTTCTGATGTTGAGCTTTCTTAGATTGTGGTTGAGGTTCCCAATATACACCAACAAGGCCACCCAGGCAGACCCATCGTCTCTGACCATGGCATTCACTGAAGGCATATCAGGACTCTCAGAAACCATCCTCAAACCACTCACCATACAAAGGGTAAGTTTCCTCCAAGACACAACCAGCTTCCTCCAGAAACCCAGCAACCGATCAACAACCTCCCTCAGAACACCGTCCTCATCACCATGGATGTCACTTCTCTGTACACCAACATCCCCCACAACGACGGCATTGCGGTCTACCTCGAATAGCTAGAAACCAATGGACAACACCCAGAGATCCACCCCAAACACGTCGCCAAACTCATCCCTTTCATCCACACCCATCACAACTTTACATTCAACCACAACTGCTGTGTCCAAACCATGGGAACAGCCCTGGGTGTCACGATGGCTCGTCAATATGCCAACTTCTTCCTGAGCCACCTTGAGGAAAAAGGTCTGGAAAAATGCAACACAAAACCAGTGAGATACCTGAGATACATCGATGACGTTTTCATCCTCTGGACAAACAACCTAATTCCCTCACAGATTTCCACCACAACTTCAACCACCACCATCCATCCATTAAGGTCTCTCTAGAACACTCCCACACCAGCATCAGCTTCCTGGAGACCATGATGAGCTTCAACAACAAAACCCTACACACAACTATATACACAAGAAACCCATGGATCACCACCATTACCTCCACAGAGCCAGCAACTACCCACGACACACCAAGAAATTTGTTATCTAATACCACAGAATATGATCCGAGGAGAAAGTCCAGGATAAACATCTTAACACACTTCACACCGACTGCACAAACAAGGGCACTGCACCAGAGAAGTAGATTGTATCATGGAATGGGTCACCCTGATTTCCCAGGAAAACCTGCTTCAATACAGGGAAAAAACAAAACAACACAGACCGCACACCACTAGTTGTCACCTACCACTCCATACTTGTTATCCACATGCTGATGGGGTATCATCAAACAACTACAACCCTGTGACACGCTGTACCCCATGTACACCCTTATGGTGTGATTTGTGTATCATTCACGTTCACCCTTGCAGTGTAACCGTGTATTGTCTGGTGCAAAGTACACCATGCACGGTGTTTTTGGAATGCTCATGACATGCTGAACATGATTGTTATGGTAGCATGTTTCCTGCAATGTCAGACACATGTACAAATATGAAACTCTGCTGTGTCATATCCCCAAATGGGTGTCTCATGTGGCTTGAACAGATGCAGACGAACACAAAGCTGTGTTTCCACGCCCCGCAGAGGCCTGCATACAGGAACAATGGACTGGCCTAAGCACCTGTGAGCACTTTGGCTCAAGTGGAAGAAATCATGCCCATTACCGGACAGGGCCGATCACCCGACCCCCGGGGGTGTTGGGGAAACTCGTTAAAAGCCGAGGAGTCTTTGTCTCGAGGCTCCCTTGGAATCCATCTTCTAAGCAACACCAAAGACTGAGAATCTACCCACGGGGGTGGGCTTGGAACCTGGTTGCTAGAGGCTTTGCAACCAGCCTTTGTGGTAAGCTGAATACAGACTGAAATATCAATCTTAGTTTAGGAGGCCATTTATCTTTTAGTTGATTGTGACACATTATTAATCTTTTGATTTATACTAATCTGACTTGGATTCATTTAAAATCTTGCTGTTGTCAATAAACTTATTTGTTTGTTTTATCTAAAACAGGGCATGTGGACTGAGTGTGTGCAAAGACCGCGCGTAGAGTGACAGAGCTGGTGCATATCAATGTCTTTGATAAATTGATGGACAAATGTAAATGAACTTGCAGGGTGCAGTGTACAGCATTGAACCCGGCAAGACGGCAGTTCCCAGGGTCGCATCTGGGACTGGGGGGGTTCCCATTTGCGGCTGGCCAGAAGTGCTCCTTCGCTAGATCAGGGACCGATTACTCACAGGAGGCTGGGCATGGGCTGACCCAGGAGGGGGTGGTTCACACAGCAAAGCGGGGTAAGTCGGGGCCCAGGAGTGAGGAATTGGGGTGACACCAGTCCAGATTGCAGGGGGGGAAATGCCACAAACCCATACCTGATATGGGCCACATCCAGAAAGAAATCTTTCCTGAACCTTCTCTTCTGGCCTTCAGACAATCTCTCAGGCTTGCCAATCTCATCATCAGAAGCAAGCTCACCACAGACCATGAGACATCATCTGAAAACAGCACCAGACCCTGCCAGAACAACGGCCATACAAAAACCTGCAGCCAGACCTCCACTGCTACCATGATCAGTACCGACCAAAGCTCACCTTTCAAGATCCATGGGTCCTCCCCATGCCTATCACAAAATGTGGTGTACCTCATCCCATGCATCAAGTGCCCCAGTAATAACTACATGGGTAAAACTGGGCAACCACTACCCTCTCAAAATGAACTCTCACAGAAAACGGATACAAGACAAAAACACCCTGTGGTACGAACCATGCCCAGGGTTGCCAACTGATAATGCCAAGGTCAGGGCAGGCTGCAAAAGGAGAGCAGATTCTCCCCACGCTGGTGGGTGACACTGAAGCCCGGCTTCCCAACCAGCCACGAACTGCTTCTGATTACCCCACACTGGATATCAAGAAGCCAGTCCACAAATGCCCACCGCCCCCTCTACTGCATTTCAGCTCCAGGCTCCCAAATCAGCACTAGGTCCAGCAAAGAGACCAGTTACTAGAACTCGGTGCTCTTTACTAAAAAGGTTCCCTCTGACCCCAAAGGGCCAGCCACAGCACCAGACCAATATAAGTTTGGACCTTACCTAAAATACCACGCTGCCAGCCAATCCTTTAGTATCTAAACTAAAGGTTTATTGTACAAAGAAAGAAATAAACGATGAGAGTTATGTTAAAGGGATAAAGTAAATCACAGATATACAAATGATTAAAAGACCATATACTTCAGGTTTCTGGAAGAAATGTGGATTCGCAGGCTTGTGTAGTTCTCTCTGGTTCACATCCAATATCTGGATAGGTCTGAGTCCTTTGGTTCAGTTGCAAGATGAATTGGTCCAGAGATAGGTGTATGTCTGCAGACTGGACAGGAACAAAGACAAAATGGATCCTGTGGTCTGATCTTATAAATCCCCTCCTCCGGCCATGCGGCCTGTGGGCAGTCACAAGACCCAAACTGGGGTCCATAGTCACATGGGACAGTCCTGATGCTTCATCAGGTAGGCTGCCTGCAATGGAGTCCAGAGTCACGTAAGCAGGTTCTGGTGACTCGGTGGTGATGCTGGCTTCTCCCTCAGGGCCCCTTGCACCTGGGAATGCCTTAATGGGCCATTAAGCAGACCATTGTTCTGCAGTCATCCTATCTGGGGTGTTGCCCCGGCAGCACAATTTGAAATACAGATATCTCAAATACATCTATAACTTCCATTTCACATATTACACATGGACATAAGTAATATTCTCTTACTTAGCATATCATAACCTTCCTAACAGTACCTGACATGGCCTATCCCACATGGATTATTATGATTCTGCCATGCTGATGTCACACAATATACTAGCTGCCCCCCCCCTCAAGCCAGCCCGCATGACACACCCTATCCCCTGGGGGTGAAGATTTCTCAGAAAGCAATCACTCCATATTTGACCTTTAAATCCTCGACCTCAAAGGAAACCTGCACACAATGAGCAGCTACGAGCTTAAATTCACAACTCTGCTAGGCTACAAAAATCACAGACATTGATTTTTATGTCTCATTACAACAATTTGTTATCCATTTATTCTCGGACTTCAGAGGTGTGAACTGCCCACTTCATTTTGACTGGTTTCTTGCAACGTGTGTTAATAGCACATGTTTAACAAACTGTTCCACTTGGTATTTAGCTGGGATGCTCTGTTTATCTCCCCCAGACCTGAAGAAGAGCTCTGTGGACCCTGAAAGCTTGTTTCTTTCACTGAAGTTGGCCCACTGAAAGATATTACTTCACTCACCTTGTCTCTCTCATGTCCAAGGACCAACACCACTACAACAACACTGCAAACAACATGTGCCCGTATCTCTTTTGCCAATCTGCCCCCAGCTCCACTGGAGTTTGTTTACATGCACACTTTATTTAATGCCTGGCAAGAGGAGGATTAAACCCTCAGCCTGTACAGGGGATGAACAGGTCTCTGTTTGAGCTGCAGGGATTATAGAGGACACTGCCATAGGAAGGATGAGATATTAGAAGGAAGCAGAGATTAAGAAAGGGAGGATTTGGAGGATGAGATGAAATGGGAAAGGAGTCTTCCCCACGCCCCTCTGCTACGTGCCAGTACCTGGGGGCCACTATTTGTATTTGCGGACCCCCCCTCGGTGGCAGCGAGAGGAGTGGGGGGCTGGGCCTCAGGCAGAAGGGGTGAGGCAGGTCCACACGCCACCCACATGTGTAGACCTAGCCTAACATTCCATCATCACATCTGCAGCGAAAGACTGTTAACTCAATACCTATTTCTGGACAGCTGTGACTGCTTCCCTTCTCCTGGGTACTTTTTGCAGTCCACACTCAAATCCGGTAAGGAGGAATAAAAGTGGGAATTCTAAAAACAACTAGAAGTATTTAATAGCAATACGATAAAAGACGATGACATGCCAGATGACTAAGAAATAGCCCATGGTAACAAGAGTAAACAACTGATGCTCCACCCTGAAAAGAAAAAAAAATGATGTAAAACGGACATAAAATATGGATTAAATATGAGAGGCACTAAATCTGTGGTACTGTCCACCCAAACAAGGATCTGCTTTTTCTACCCATCACTAAACATAGCCATTATGTCTGTTAGGAAATACAGGGCAATAGATTTTCTTTGAAATTTTTTGCTCAGTTCATACCCAGCTAGGTCAACAATTCATGATTGCCTTGACTCCATTTTCCTCAAGCCTCTAGTACAAAATCCATGGCAGAACACAATGTAATAACCAGGGATGCTTTAGGTCTCTTCTTCCAGGTCAGAGTAGTATTCCCCCTTGGCCTTACACACTTCCTCCCCTCTCTGGATCTTATCATCTCACTGTATTATCAAATCCATCTGGGATGAGAGCTATATCTGGCTTTCAGAGATCACACACATGACTTTTAATGTGAGGTTCTATGTTAGCTTTCCAGCCCAGCTTCGCTGGTTTATTAACGGGGGCATTTAAAATCCTATTGCGTTTTTTAATTCTAGCAGTCTTGTTCTTTTGACACTGTCCAGATGTGTGTGTAATCCTTTCTTTTGCCAGGCCAGACCAGCTGCAGACAGCGAGTGCCCCGGGTCAACCTCTTGACAGAGAGTTTCCTTAGCAGGGATGGTGTTTGATATCTGTTGTAGTGCTGCTATTGGGGAATATTTTAACTGCCTTTTTGTCAGTCGCCTCCAGCTACTCAGAACATACACAGGTAGCTCGCTTGAAAATGAATTGTAAAATAATCTGGGTAAATACAAAGCTTTTAAAATATCTCATTTCTGCGTTAGTTTAAGGCGGGAGCCATAGAGTTTATTATGCCAATCGACTAGTTGAACTGAGAAGTTGAAGCCATGGTTCCTTTCCAAGGCAGCAAACACTTCTTGAGTTGTCCTGGGTCAATATAACCCAGGGGTCGGCAGCCTGTCACACGCGTGTCAACGTTGGCACACGCGATGATTCTGAGTGGCACGCAGCACCACTCACGGCCCCAAGCAGAAGCTTCTCTCCTGGCCCTGCCCCTCTCCCACTTGGGCCCAGCGGTGCCATGGCCGGAGCCGCGCCAGTCCTGGGGCAAAGCAGGTGGGAGCAGCTGCCATGTGGCACTGCTTGGGGCCGGGAGATGCTCCTGGCCAGGACCAGTGGCGCGGCGACCCGGCCCCTCAGCATCCCGTCCTCCCGGCCCCTCCTCTGCCCCCACACTGGGCACCCCAGGCAGCCTTCCACCCCTCTTACTCCTGCTCCCTGTTGGAGGGCCAC
The DNA here is from genome assembly GCF_026122565.2 of Emydura macquarii macquarii. Lineage (NCBI taxonomy): Eukaryota > Metazoa > Chordata > Testudines > Chelidae > Emydura > Emydura macquarii. The sequence continues at coordinate 6,050,754 of NW_027133217.1, forward strand.
TGGGGATGTCAGCCCGGGGGGGGGGGCTCCTCAGAGGAGGTCCCAGCCAGAACCCCCTCCCCCAGCCCACAGACACCCCCACCGCCGCTGCCACTGAGGGGGGGTCCGCAAATACAAATAGTGGCCCCCAGGTACCGGCCCGTAGCAGAGGGGTGTGGGGAAGACTTGGTGCACTCCTTCCCAAAGGTTGCTGACCCCTGATGTAATCTATAGGCTCGGGACCTATTTCCCAGTTGTCTTTGAGATTAACTACAAGGGTTTTGTGCTTTGGCAGGATATAAAGACTCTGCCTGGACCCAAGGCACTATTTTTGCAAACTGCTTCCAGGGCCTCTCTCAATTCCATAGGTAAAATTAGCCTCCTGAGGAGTTTATTATAGCCAATAAATCTGCAGGAGGATGTCCAATAATAGTACAAAATCCTCCTTCGCCAAGTATCTCTACGTAGCATTGCTACAGTTCATTCACGGACATAAAATGCACAGAGTGGCTGGGTTCTGCCATAATGATCTGTGCTAATCTTTTTCTAGCCTTATCAAAAAACCATTTTGTAAAATTAAAACAAGCCTTTTTGGAAGCGTATCTTTTAGTAGCAAGGGACAATCTCTTTCTCTCTCTTTTTTTTTAGATCTTTTATTTTATTGATATTCTCCAATTCTTGTTGATTTGATTAATTTGGTCACGTTAGTTTAGAGGCAGGCATGTCAACTAAGGACTTCGAGAACTTCTTTAATATTTCCTCTCCAATGGGGGTAGTTTGGATCTTCCTAAAATTGTCCTTTATCTCGCTTAAGAAGTTCAAAATAGACTCTGAATTACTACTGCTTTTAAGACCCCTAACCAGATCGCCAATTCTAGGGTATTGGTCCAGCGAATTAATTTGCTCTCATGAAGGAGATACCTATAAGACATTACCGATCACTTGGCTGCTAACTATATTAGTCGCATTGATTAACATGTCTTTTCCCCTTGTTTTCGCCAAATCCCATCTGTTGTCAGATATCTGTTTATTCAGTTTGGTTTTTTCGAACTCTGTCTCTATGTATCTGTTAAAGTTTCTTTTTCCAGCGTGTTTGGCCTCCAATGGAATTAAAAGGCTAACCTTGACAGCGGTCCAAATTCCAAAGTGGGTTTTATTCAATAAAACTCCCTTTCTCCTGCCCTTTCTAGTCACTGGGTGCGTCTGAAACAGAATGCTGAATGGGCCCCGATCTTGTGTGGAAATCAGAATCCCACAGAGAACAGGTGAATTCTCCCTCTGAGCTGGATACCATCTTGGGCTCGCCCTAGGGGTAATGGCAAAGCAAAAGGGAATTGTTTCCACATTTATTATACACGATGCTGATGGCCGTACTTTTATGGACAATGTTAATACATTTAGCCCATTTCCCAAATGTGGCTAATGCAAACAGACAGGATGGGCAGTTACATTTCTCCAAAGGGTGTTCCAAAAAACCCACCCACCTTAGCTGACCTGCCTAAATACCTTACATTATCCATCTTATATACTACCGAGGCTAATGTTTTGTTATTATTGCCCATCTCAAGTAAATATGGATCATCTAAAAGCATCTAAATATTTTTCATAAAAATTGATGCCACTCCAAATCCTTAAAAAGGCTGTGAGTAAAAACTGGCAGATTTGCCCGTTAAAATAACTCCTGCCTTGCGAATACACCTGTCTTCATGCGACTCCTCATTTTCATAGAGAGCCTAGTTCTCTTCATCCTCCTTGGCATCCCAGGTCCTCAGAAATTATATTGCCAGGTTTGATTGATCCCCTAATATAGTTTATATTGCTGGCTAAGGCGTCAAACCTGCCACCTGGAGCATTGTCTGATTGGTCCAGTCCCTTGGCGGTGTGTATAAAATTTGTCAAATATGTCATAAAAGTTAAAAGATTTAACTCTTCTCAGGGGGATTTGCAGGTGCCTGAGGGAAGCTAACCCTTGCCAGGGGGGGCAGAGTTAGGTGGGGCTGCTCCCCCATCTCCCCTCTCCAGATAGCTGGGGAGGGGGGGTTTCCACACTCTGTACTCTGCCCAGTGACTGGCACCGGTTACCGACTCTCACCCCTGGGAAGCAGAGGCTTTCCTCGTGGAGAGCTCCCTGCCGGTCATCTGCCATGTCCTCACGGGAAGGTGAAAGGGGACCTGTGTCTTAGGAGAATGTGCTTCTTATGCTAGGTTTTCACTTCACTTCCTTCACCGATTACCCAGACCTCATCATCCTCGGGCATCATTTGGGGGCCACCACCCCCTGGACCATCTGGCCTTAGCAACTGAAAAGGCTCCAAAGATGCATAAAATTACATTAACCGAGTCATCAACTCAGTTAACTAAATATCTACCCTTAAACCAGTGACCAGAACATCAAGGTCTGAGGGCACACACAGACAATGTCTGAAACCAGGATGGCTGGAGTTCCTTTTATAAGGGATGGTTGGTGACTACAAGAAGTGTGTGTGTGTGTGTGTGTGTGTGTACAGCGCCTAGCGTAATGGCCCCTTAGGTGCTACCAACACCAATAATATACAATAATGATGCTTTCCACTGGAATTCTGTCCAGGAGGGTATGTTCTATTTGATGAATGCCTGCTTAGGTGTCCTCCCCTGGGGTACTTGGAATTCAATTCTTCTCTCTCATTGGTAAATGAAGATTTCCATTTCCACATGATTTAAGCTATATCTACACCACAGAGCCTCTGCCAGCATAACCCCAAGCGTAGACACAGCGCACACCGACGTGAAGCGTTTTTCCGCTCACGTAGGAATACCACCTTGCTGGATGACATTGGCTATGTTGACAGAAGCACTCTTCTATTGTCATGGCTGTGTCTACACGGGAGGGATTTTGTTGGCATAGCTATGTCAGAAATCATAGATTAAAGCCATTGTGATCATCTGGTCTGACCTCCTGTATAACACAGGCCAGAGAACTTCCTCAAAGTAATTCCTAGATCTGTTCTTTTAGAAAAACATCCAATCTTGAATGGTTCCAGTGGTTAATTCCCTTCACTGTTAAAAAGTTGCTCCTGATTTCCAGTCTGAATTCGTCTACCTTCAACTTCCAGCCATTGGATCATGGTTATACCTTTCTCTGCTACAGCCCATTATCCAATATTTGTTCCCCCTGTAGGTACTTATGGACTGATCAAGCCACCCCTTCACTTTTTTGTCAAGCTAAACAGATTGAGCTCCTTGACTTTGTCACTGTGAGGTGACAAAAAAACTTCAAAACCAAACTTCAGCGAGAAACTGCAGAGCTGGAACTCAGATGCAAACTTGACGCAGTTAGACTGGGTCTGAACCGGGACTTGGAATGGTTAAGTAATTGTCACTGTTCACACATTCTCACCTTCTGATCAACGGTTGTGAATAGGCCTCATCTACTCTAACCGAATGGACTTTGTTAGCACCTCCCCTCCCCATTGTTATGTTTCTTGCCCTTGGATGTATATATTTACCTCCTATCTGTGATTTCCACTTCATGCATCTGACCAAGTGGGTTGCAGCCCATGAAAGCTTATGCCCGCAGGAATTTGTTAGTCTTTAAGGTGCTATAGGACTCTCATTGTTTTCACTGTGAGGTAAGTTTTCTCATCCTTTATTTGTTATTGTTGCTCTTCTCTGGACCTTCTCCAATCTATCAACACCCTTCTTTAAGTGGGGACGCCAGAACAGGACACTGTGTTAGCGCAGTGGTCACACCAGTGCCAAATAGAGTTGGTATTTTCACACTCTGGCCCAGTGTAACCATGCCAGCATATGTTTTAAGTGTAGACCAAGCCCTAGAGCACAACAATTCGTCCCTGCCACTTTATCTAAGTTATCTCAGTTATTCCATTGTGGATACCTGTTGACCTTCCAGTCCAGCCTAGTGTGGAGGTGATGTCTCAACTGAAGACATTTATGGAAATCTGACCTTTTCAGTTGATTTCAGAGATTTGGAAGGATTGATGTAGGCAAATCAGACTGTTTGATGCTCAACCATCTTTTTGGGGATGTCTTGGGAGAGCCGGGGGTACAGCTGGGTTGTCAGAGAGGCAAGTTAACTAGGCTAGAGAAGCTGCGACGCCTAATTTCTTCTCTTACCTACTCAGAGATTCCTTAACTCTTTGTGCCCTATATACCTTGTCTTGACCTTCACAACATCTGTAAAGGGCAAGGATTTCACAGCTAACTATTCCATGCACAGCTGGTGTCTGAGATCTACTCAGATATTTTAGGTAGGTTGCCCAACAGAAGACCCCATGGGAGGAAAGAGGGGAAAGGGGGCCCTGCCCCGAAGAGGGGATCATGGTGAGATAATCCAGTCTCATCTTGAACCCCCTGCCAGAGGAGGGCCCACTTCACACACCTGCTTGGGGTGCCAGTAGCAGATCCCAGCCTATGATCCTGCGACAGGACCTGCCCTCTAACCCCTCACAAGCAGCCACGGGAGGGGAGGTGGAAGCCGCGGTGCCTATCCCAAGAAATTCCAGCATTTAGCCATGCTGCTGCTGTGTTGTTTTTGTTGTTGTTTTTTTTTTAAACCGTGATTTACACAGGGACTTAATTATCACACATACCCTGGGGGCACAAAGAACTCCCCACTCCTAAAAAAGGAAGGGGATTGTGAGCTCCAGAATCCTTTACACACAGCCACAGGGCCTACCACACTCCAGCCGACTCATCTGTAGGACCACGCACAAACAGGGGGCCTTTGGATTTGCCTCACGCGCTATTTGCACACAAGCTCCCCACCCCCCGTTCTCCTTTCATGTCTTCTGTGAGACTGACAATCACCTGCCCCGGGTGCTTCCCGCACTGGGGTGACTCAGCTTTCGGCAGACAACGCGCGATGAACGTAAGAGACGGAGCAAGTCCAGCGAAGGACTCACACCTCACAGCAGAACGCTCCAGGCCATTTCAGGCCGTTGCTTGCTCCTGAGTAAATTAAGTGCCTGAGTGCATGCGCCATAGGGCAATAAATCCTAAGAACTGCATCAGCTCACGCCCGGAGGAGTCTCAAGCGGAGCTAAAAACCACAGACTTGAATGGCCATTTGCCTGTTACTAAGAGACTTTTTTTTTTTTTCCTTCTTCCCAGGTTTTGTTCTTTGCCAAACAGTTTGAACTGGGCTGGGCGTGCAACTGAGCGCTGAGCTTTAGCTGCCATAAACACTCTGAGCCGTCTAGACGATGGCGTAGGAACTGGAAATTATGGCTATAGTCTTGTTCTTGAACTACATGTCGTTTTTGCACTGGTGGTTACGTCAAAAATTAGACTCTTAAGGTAGAGATTTTCAAAGGCACAACTGAGAGGCAGGTGCCCAACTCTCAACAGCTTTCAGTGCCCCTTGGTGTCTGGTCCAGAGCCCACTGAATCGTGCCCAGAAAATCTCCCCCTACCTTTTCCAAAGGGGCGAGAGGTACTGGGGGCCCAACCTGACACCCCTTTCGTATAACGAGGCCCCTTTAAGGGGTCTCAGGTTGGCATGCGAAAGCGAGGGCCTCAAAATCACTAGTCACTTTGGAAAAATTAGGCCTTAACACCCTTTTCATTTAGATGCCTACAAATAGATTTAGACCTGAGCTTGTCCAGAACCCTGTAAGTAGATTCCTGTAGCCCCACTGACTTCCATGGGTGGGAGGGTCAACTGCTTGGCTCTCTTCACAGCTTTGGGGACTAACTCTATATTTTGGCACCCATAAGTGACCTGATTTTCAAGGCTACTAAGCGCTCATTAACTTCAATGGGAATTGAGGGCTCAACTCCTTTTGTGATCAAGTCATTAAACAGAAAAGACCTATGGGCCTTAGCTTCATTCCCACTGACACCGGGCAGAGGTTTCCCCTAAGATCGAAGCAAAATGCCGCCTTTCCCCATAATCACCAATTCATTGTATTAACCTCGGCATTAGACGGGAATGTACTTTATCACCTCTTCCGTATTGCTTCCTCAGAGCGTGCGATCATGCCCACCCAAACCAGCAAAAGACAGTGCAGGGCTCAGATACTATGGTAATAAGGGCCCGATAGGTATCGGAGATAGATGCACAGGAAATTCCAGCACCTCAGAAGTCATCAGCCTTCCATGATTTTATTTTCCCTGATTGCACCCCTCTATATTTTCAACACCTCTCTTCAAACATGCCCACAGCAGGGGCCCAACTAGAGCGTTTTAGTGACCGAGCCAAAGGATATGTTGCTTTGGCCAAAATGTAGGCCATACAGTCTGCACAATCACATGATTTTTAAACAGTCAAACAAACAGTGTAGGTGAATGCTTGTAAAAATTCTTTCCTTACTAGAAGGTTTGAGGAGACAGTTTTCAAGGCGTAGTTAACCTTAGCTAACCTTCAGCAACTCAATCCCCTGGGCCAGACCCTCACCTGACACACACTGACGTGGCTCCGTTGAATTCACTGGAATGATGACGACAGACACCAGCTGAGGATTTGGATTTAATGACTTTATTTTAGATTTTTTTTAAAAAAGGGCCTGATACGCCACTCCATGACATCAGCTTCACGCTATCCGAGAAGCCTTGAAATCAGTGGGGTTTTCTTTTACATGAGACAGGCACAGAATTTCCTCTGGGACAGTCCGGGCTTTCAGCCACAGCGGTGTGAGTCTGGAGTGACCTCACGGAAGGCAACGGACACACACTGGTGTAGCTGGGAGGAGAGGCAGTGGAAGCCGTTCTCCACTTTACAACCGAAACAGGGCACCCAGGGCACTTTTTAAACGAATAGATTTCTGGTGAATTTAATGTGGCTAGAAAGGGATGGAAGAATACGAGTCGCTCCAGTCAGGAGCGGTAAACTCTTCTGGTGGATAGGGCACTGGTCCAAAGACGACGTGTTCACATTCGGCCACCGATTTCCTGTCTGACCTTGGGCAAGTCACTTTCAGGCCTGGTTATCTTAAATTATGCTTGTATAGATAATAGTGCAACCCAGCTAGGCAGTGCGGTGCAGCAGATGAAGCTGAGACTCAGGGGACCTGGCTCTGCCCCTGAACGGCTGGGTGACCTTGTGTGACGGGGTGCTCTCCTCACTGCAGGTGGTGCCCCCCCCTTCACCGTTCTGGAAGTTAGCTCTGTGGGGCTGACACCCCTTCCTGAGGGGCACACCGTCTATCTGTCTGTCTAAGGCCCTTTTCTTGTTCCAGGAACCACAGCGTCCTCCTCATGGCTTGGCCCTCCAGCCAGGTCACTCAGCACCCTCTCCCCACCCACCTTCTGGGGTCTAGTCCTTCCAAATCTTTGTCACCCCCACAGTGCCCCAGGGAGTGCCCCATCCGTGCCTCTTCCCCAGTGGTGGGGAGGGGAGCTCAGGCATGCCTATTACTTAGGGGTCCAGCCCAGGGATCCTACAACACGCAGCCACGGTCAGTTCAATCCCCAGCCCTTGCTCCCCGTGCTGCTTTCTTCTCTGTGTCCCACAGTCTCTCTTCTCCGCTCTGCTCTCTTCAGGTATGCCCCCCTACACCACCCAGACCAGACCCTCCAAGGTCCTACTCTTCCCCTGGCTTCCCTCCTTGTGGGAGGGTCACCATAAACATCCTCCCAGCAGCCTTTTCTGCTGCCAGCTTCCTGCGTCTAGACTAGCCCAGCTCACCTCTGCTCAGGCGAGCTTCCTTCTGATCAAGGCTCTCCGCCCAGCCTATACCTCCCGCCTTTGCATTTTAGTAGGGTAATTGGTCCATCTGGCCTTCATTCACCCCTTCGAGGTAAAAGTGGGGTGGACACCCCATCACACCTGGGGAAGTCACTTCACCTTTATCTTGTCCGTTTCCCCTCCCAGCCATGCTCTGTGTCCACACTGCAATTAAACCCCCCCGGCTGGCCCGTGGCAGCTGACTCAGGCTTGGGCTATGGAGCTGTCAAACTGCAGTGTAGACATCTGGGCTCGGGCTGGAGTCCAGGCTCTGAAAACCAGCGAGGGGGGAGGGTCTTGGAGCCCAGGCTCCTGCCTGCACCCACGCAGCTACATTGCTTCTTTTAGCCCGCAGCGCAGGCCCCACAAGCCTGTGTCAATTGCCCCAGCTGCCGAGACTTGCTGCCGTGGGTTTTTCTCTGCAGTGCAGACATGCCCTCTAGCACATCGGAGCTCAGATCTTGGCCTGGCGGGCTCCAGATGTCAGTGCAATAAAATAAAGAAGAAGAACATACACGGTACTGAAAACCAGCCCGGAACACCAGCTCTTGGATTTTGCATGATATTTTAATTGGACATTAAGACCACCCACAGCTGTTTCAGTTTGATTTGATAGATGCACTTTACCAATTATTCTCTTCATGTAAATTCTCTTTCCCCCTGCCCACCCCAAATGACGCCTGCTGCCATGGTGTAAATTCTACACCCTTTTGTCCTGAAGCGTGACCAGGTTTGAGCTCAGCAAGCACTTCCTGGCCAGGATTCACACTCGGGCTTTGCTTTGCATCCCTGTTTTAAATGAAACTTTATACATTCGTTCAGCTGCTACTTGAAAGCGAATGTTTCATGGCTGTGATTTAAATTTGTACTGACGTGCATGAGTTAGGACTGGGTCCAAAGAGCATCGAAAGCCATGGTAAGACTCCCAAGGATGATTTTAATAGGCTTTGGATCAAGTCCTTAGATACCAGATGCAAAAGCTGCTGTTGTTATTACGATCCCCATACACGAAGAGCAGCTATATTCTTTCAATCTCAGGGACTTGATTAAATGAAGCCACACACCATGTGAGAACAAACCTCAAAGTCTCCACGAGATAGAAGAGAATGAGATGTTATGTTCAGCATACAAAACAAAACTCATTTCACAGAGACATTCTCCAAATACTAGACCAGAATAAGAACCCAGTAATCTGGAAGTATCTGGAAGTCAGGAACCCATGAATAAGGAAAGGTCGTATGGGATGGAGAACTTGCTGTGATTCTTAGGGCTTGTCTACACAGAGACACTCAGGAAAATTAATCCAAATTAACTTAAAGAGGAATAGCTAAATCACATTAAATCCCTGGGTGGATGCTCTTATTCAGAGTTAAAGTGTCTTTAATCTGTTTAGCTTAATTCACTTCCAAACTGAATTAAGCAAAATCAAATTAAGGCCACTTTAATTGTGAATAAGCTTATCCACACAAGGATTTATGCAGTTTAACAAATCCACTTTAAATTCACACTTTTAGTTAATTTGGATTAATTTTCCTGAGTGTCCCCGTGTAGATATGCCTTTCTTCACATAACAGCATGTACATCCTCGGACTAGGGGCACTTTAGAAGTGCTTATAGAGAGAAGCACTTATTTCAGTGATCATTAGAACTGATTTGCAGGGTCCTTGTAGCTAAGTGGGGGGAGCCTTCCTTAAAATGCTGCTGTGTAAATGTCAGTAAAAACGGGATGAAGTGAACCTGTGACTCAATAGACATGATATCTGCCGGTGCTGAGTCTGCTTTTTGTTGCACCAGTATAAAACACAGGGTAGTTCCACAGAGTTACTCTGGATTTCTGCTGGTGTACGTAAGAACAGGATTTGGCCCTGAAACCATGCACCTGGAGTAGGCACCTCTTAGCCACTGATGAGGTGAGGACAAACGTGTCCAGGTAAAGAACAGAGCAACCCAAACCTCTGCCCAACCCTGCACCGACAGAATTAGTCTGCCGTCTTAAAATGTTCAGTTCCAACTAACGTTGACTTGAAACAATGCTGAGGTGCCTCTGCATTTCTGGCATCTGGCTGGACCCAAAAGGTTACCAGAAAGGCAAACCAAAAGGTATTTCCAGACCAGCCAAAATCCAGAATTTTGAAATCTTGCAAGAAGTCCAAAGTGGCTAATGGCCTAAGCATGCAAGCTGCTCAGACAGACCCTCGGGCATGTCCAGAGCCCTAGTGAAGTTAATGAAACGCTGCATGACTGCAGGGCTTTATCTGCTCAGAGCACCTAGCAGGATCTGGGCTTACAAATTCAAGAGACAGAACTTTTTGGAGACCACCCACCACTGAGATGGAGCACGGCCCCTGGATCATTAGCAAAAAGAGAACACGGAGCTTGGTAAATTTTATCCTTGGGTATTAAGTTTTTCTCACTCTATAATTACAGGACTCACTGGGACACTTCTTGTCATCCCTATTTCGCCAGACAATGGGTGCAAATTTTCATCCTCCCAGTTTTCTTGTGCACAAAGAGAGCTAATTGCACAGGAATGTCAGGGCAGCAGAAAGCGCGTCTGCCAGCTGGGTAGCTAAATTCAGTTCGCTGTCAATTCCAGATGAAATAAACTGCCGCAAATTTTGTGCTAGTGGAAGGCGAGGAACTGACAGCTCCGGGGACTGGCGCGTCTTCAGATTTAAGGAGGGAAAAGATCCTCTAGCTGTTGTGACTTGTCCTGAATTTCAGCTCCCACCTACGGTATCTGGGAGCCTCATCCTGCTGCTATTAAAATCAGTGGGGATTTGGCTACTTATGAGAGCAGGATTGGGACCTTAACAACCAAACCTCTGTACTGAGCCTGCGAGCATTCACACAGATGAGGATTCTGCTGCAGTGAATGATGCATTTGTCATCTCCAGGCTCCCGTTATCACACCTGGGAATGAAACCAAATCTCCAGCGGGGACAAAGCGCAGCAACCCAACCACCCTGCAAAACAGGGGAAGCAGCACCCACGACACGGCTGCTCTGATCATTTGCCATCCAAAACCAGCTCCGACTTAAGGTCCCGGTCTTGATCTTCAGAGTCCTCAACAAATGCTGGGTCCTCGCATCTTTCTTTCCATGTCCTGACCACCTCCTGAGCGCCACGGGGAATCGGAAGCGATCAGCAAGAGGGAGATTGGAAGGCTGGAAGACACTGCATTCTCAGTGGCCTGGCCCACAGCTCTGGAATACCCTCCCACTCACCTTACTGCAGTCAGCACACAAAGCCAGAGCCATCTCTTTGCCATTGCTTTCCCGTAGCGATAATGCCCCAGTAATAAATGCAATAAACTCTCTTGCAGTGCAGGGGCAGGGGAGACATACTAAAGAGCCAGCCTGTAGTTAGGATTTGTCTAGACGAGGCAGTTCACACCAGTGTAGCTACATGTATTATTATAGTTTGCACTGCAGCTGTACTTCGAGGTCCCAGCTGAGATCAGGGCATCATTGTGCTAGGCACAGACAGAGTCAGTCTCTGCCCCAGAGATTTTACAATCTTACTAGACTAAAGGTACGAAGGAAAAATGCGGCACAGAGAGGGCAAAGCACTCAGCCAAGGTCACACAAGGCCTCAGTGGCCTCGGTTTACAGACTTCGCTCCTCTGCTTATGTCAGCTGGCATCACCCTAATGAAGTCAACACCACACTGATTTATACGAGGAGGATCTGGCCCACATGAAGATTGATTTCAATGCAGATTGTCCCAGAGGAGACACACACACACACACACTGCTCTCTCAAGAAGATCTTAATTTTTATTACTGCTGATTATGTTGTAAGGCTATCAAGAGTATTCAGAGTTATTCTAATTAACGATACATATTTTTGGAAGCGATTAACTCTCATGCTTCAGGGGCTCCAGCCAATCTCTAACTCTGGGAGCTCAGGCTGAGACAATGTGAGAGACAGATTATTTCATACCTATTATTGCAGGGTTCTCACACCTTCTTCTGAAGTGGTTGGTGCTGGTTACTGTCAGAGACAAGGCACTGGACTAGATGGACCTTGGGTCTGATCTAGTCTAGAGGTTCCAAAGTTGTTATACAGTGTAAGTAAAAGTCATGCAGACCAAAGGCAGATGTTTGTTCTGAGCATGGAAAAAAATACGTCACCAGGCAGCCTCCGGTGCAGCAGAATTGGTAGCCCCAGCAAGGCCCTCTCGATAAGCTGATGGTTCTAGTTCACTGTGATTTTCTTTCTCTGTAGAACTATTTATTATTGATGGTAATTTCTGCAAAACTTTCATAATTCTCCACACACAACACCTAATACTTTTAGAGACAGCGGTGGACCTGGACTTTAACTCTGGGTTTCTTGTTTAATTGCACTCTACTGCATTCCCGGGAGACACGTTTCAACTCCCAAAGGTACAGAATGGGATTGTTAACTACCAGGGCTGTTACATTTCAAGTCAACGAGAGAGAGAGAGAGAGAGAGAGAGAAAGTTCCAGCATTTAAAATACTCCTTTTAACTTTCATAGACTTATAACATGAGAGACATAAAAAGCTAGAAATTCTGAAGCTTTAAGTTCCTCCCATGGGATTTATTATATTCAAGGATATAAATTTGCATTAAAAATACTTTATAGCTCCACTTGATGAAATGTTTGCCGGGCTATAAATCATTATCCTATTCTTTATTGTGCTGGCACAGTAGTACAAAGTCTGAGCTTCTCCAATTCATCTCAGTGAAGCAATTAAAGGTGGCTATTTACTCTTAATATTTTTAACCACTTCCCTCCACTATCTTACACAACCAGGTTGAGATCTTCAAAGCCTTTCCTTCTGAGAGGGGGTGACCCAGTACTTGGCACTAGATTCCCAAGAAGGCCACACCATTGATTTATACAACAGCATTATAATAGTCTTTGTATTATTCATTATCCCATTCCTTATGCATCCGAACATCTTGTTCGCGTCTTTGACTGCAGCTGAACACTGAGCAAAACCTAGAGGATTTGGACATCTAATTCTCATTCATTTTTTAAAACCTCAGCCCCTAGCCAACTGCAGATCAGATTGATGATTTTTATTACAATTATACCTAGAGGGTCCAACTGAGATCAGACGCCCTTTGCATTAGGTACTGTGTAAACACAGCATGAGACATTCCCTGTCCCAAAGAATTCACTATCTGAATAGACAAGATAAAAAGACAGAAGAGGAAGGGACTTGCCCATGGTCTTATACCAGGTCTGTGGCAGAGCCAGGAGCAGAACCCATATGTCTTAAATCCCAGGATTGTGCCCTATTCATTGCACCATGCCGCCTCTTGCAATGTATGTATTCTTCAGATGACCATCTGATGTCCCATGTATTGGCACACACTCTCACGCTGCGAGTATTTGATGTTTCAAGTAATTTTCTATTCCGTGAAAGTCTTTTCTGCTCACTTCCCAGAGCAGCCCTACTGATTCTCCCACCCTCGTAACTCTCCAGTTCATTTCACATCTCATCTGCAGCCCTCTCTCTCACTCCATTTCTTTCCCCCCATTCTGCATTATTTAAATGCTGTGTAGCACTTCAGGACATAGTTTCTATGAAAATGAGTTGTGCTGTGCTGATTATTCTCCAAAGGCTGGATTGTAACCTGACAATCGGCCCTGAATATAGAGCAGCACGTAGCTGCCCCAGCCCAGAAAATAAGTTGCAGCTCAGATGTGCAATGCAAAGTGGATTTAGCACACCAGAGAATCCATCCCCGTGGCTCCATGCACAAGTACACGAAGGAGCTCTGCACACATTCTGTGGTCTCCCTAGTCTCCCTTACCCCCCACCCCTCCCGCCCAGCCCTGAATCCCTGGTTCTTCCCAAGCTGGCAGACAACAGAGCTTGGGGTAGCTTTTCAGGCCAAGTTTCAAGGTCCCTAGCAAAACTGTGTCGCATACAATTAAAGGGCAACGCAGCTTGTGACAGTCCCAGCTGGTTTTGAACCAATGTCTCCTATGCACACACTAAACCCATCTAGCACTGGTTTGCTCGTGCCTGTTTTACACACGTGAGCTGGTTGTGGGTCCATTCGTTAACATGCCCGGCACCAAGAGCCTGTGTGTGCGCTCTGAATTGGTCTCAACATGACCAGCTGACTGCTTTCAGCAGCCATTTGCTGCCTCTGACACGTCCTTTGCCTGCCGCTCACTCTCCACGGGTTTCTTTAAAACGGGATGTGTGGGATTCGAAAACAGGACACACGGCGTTATCTGCAAAGCACGTCCCCCCAGCTCTTCAAATGCAGAACGATTCCTCGTCTTAATGGGAAACGTCGCTCTGCCTAAATATGAAACCAGGCACGGTACACCCAGAGACCTCCTGATTGCAAGTAGCAATGAGCCTCTTGGATAAGTACCAGCAAGCGTCCCTCCCTCCTATGGCTCTGTGCAGCTTTGCGCTGCCCTCCCTTGGTTTGCTCTAGGGTTGACACTTGTTTAATAAAGAATCTTGGCCTCCTTGGTGGTTAAGATTCAAATACCCACCCCACCCCCTTCCTCAGTCCCAGCAGAATTGGAGTGAGCCCGGGTCGGTGTGCATTACTCACGGCAGCATGGCGCCTCCTCCTGGTGGTGCCGGGAATCAGCTCTGCCAGGCCAAAGCCCCTTGCTGGGGTGGCACTTTGTCTCGCCGTTGCTCTCTCTCTCAGCCTGCAGCTTATCATGCGCCAGTAGCATCAGGTAAATGGTAACCCCCTGCCCCAACTCAGCCAGTCTTGCTGTGACCCGGGCAGTCTTCCAGTTCACCGTCCTACAGGTGCCATTTCCACAGTGGTGGGAACCCGGCCCATCCTCTACTCTGGGTTCCAGCCCAGGGTCTCTACGGCACACAGCCAAAGACTGTTCAGTCCCCCCCTTGCTGCTTATTCGCTGGGGTGCTTTCTTCTCCATCCTGCTCTCTTCAGGATATTTCCTTCCATCACAGCCAGACCACTCCTCAGGGCTTATGCCCTCCCTGGGTTCCCTCCTTCCCTCTCTACTACACAGAGGGTGACCACAAACTTCCTCCCAGCAGCCTTTCCTGCTGTCAGCTTCCTGGGTTTATACTAGCCCAGCCCACCTCTGCTCAGGTGTGCTTTTCTCCAGTGAAGGGCTATATCTCCCTCCTTTGCTGCTTAATTGGCTGATTGGACCCACCTGGCCTAATTCAGCCCCCGCAGGGTTCCCCTGAGGTACACACCCTTGTGCTGCTGTATGGAACAGGGGGTTACCATTTATAATATCATTGATACCAATGTTACAAAACTGCAATGCAGCTTACAAGATATGCCAGGTAAGCTATTAGCAGAAAAGTTATAATTTGTTAAAGTATGATAACCTTGTTTCTGTGTCGATATCATCTGTGTACCATGAGATATAAATATGTAGGGTTTGCTGACATCTCAGACGTGTGCCATGCATCTGGGGGAGACCCCCAGACAGAAGAGCACTATCCAGCCTGCCTGATGGCCAATCAACAGCAATCGGCTAAACCAGGCACCCAAGGAGAGAAGCCAGGGCTATGTCTATGGGTCGGCAGGACATGTTGGGACAGGCCAGTGGACAGGGGACTCCAAGTGCTTTTCCATGCCCAGGTGCTGTGAGCTTGTGTTTGAAACAAAGGATGCACAAGCCCCAGGGCAAAGGATATAAAAGGCAGCCGCAACATCTCCATCTTGTTTTCAATCTTGCTTCTGACATTGGGAGTGATTTCTTTACAAACTGAAGCTCCGAACAAAGGGCTGATAGACCCATCCAAGTTTTGAACGGACCCCAGAGGGACTTTACAAGCCAGCCAACTCACCGATGCTGCTAGGAACCTGATATATGGACTTTGAAGTCTTGGGTATGTATCTGATTGCTTTGATAACCTAACATCTCTTTTCTCTTTTGTTTCTTTTCTTTTCTAATAAACCTTTAGATCTGGTTCCTAAAGGATTGGTTGACAGTGTAATAAATTGGGGTAAAATCCAAACTAATGTTGATCTGGCAAGGGGGCTGGCCCTGTGGGGATTGGAAGAACATGTTATTTAGTGAGCAGAGTTTTAAATACCTTCTCACTTTACTGGACCTATTTGCTGACTGGGAGCCCAATACTGGAGTGCAATAAAGGAGGCCGTGTGATTTTTTTTGTTAGCTTCTGGAGACCCAGTATGGGGGATCTGGAGCACAGTTTGGGACTGCTTCGTAAATCTCACTCTAGTGTTAACCACCAGTTTGGGGGGAATCTGCTCTCCTTTTTGCAGCTGCCTAGACTTTGGCATTTTCAGTGTGAGCTACTAGGCACCTTCGGTCACAACGCTCTCGCACACCCACCCACAATTCTCCTCCCAGCTGATTTTCCATGCACCATCTCTTTCTCCTCCCCTTTGCTGCCAGCCCATTTCCCCACCATTGCTTGGTCCTGGCTCCCTCAGGGTTGGGCTCAGAACTGCTGGCAAGGGAGAAGGGTCACACTGGGAGATCAGGCCAGGGATAGGGGGTGATTGCAGGCATCAAGGAAGGACTCAGCCCAGGAACCTGCCCCATCTCTGTGCTTCAGGCACTGCTCTCTCATCCCCAGGGGCTCACGCCCTGGCAGTGGTTCAAGAGCCTTAAGGCTAGATGGTGCCATCAGACATCCCTGAACAAGAGGTGGGGTATAAGTTTCTCTGTCCCAAGAGATGCAGTGACTCAGACTCACCTCCAAGGCACAACACTGCCCCTGCTTCCCTCCGGCTCTACAAGAGATGTAAGTTACTACAGGCATTTTAGGAGTGCAGCTTCCTTCCCCCCAAATGTGCTGGTCAATGATGAGTGGGGGGCGGGGATGTTTGCTCTCAATCAGAAGCATCCGGATCAGTGTAGGGGCTGTATTCTGCCCCAGACTAAAGAAGCAGGTAAGCCAGGCAAGAAGGTGGAGCAGGAGCTACGCTCCCTGGCTTGTCCAGGAGAAACCAGGGCACAATCTTGCCCTTAGGAAAGGTCACGTTCGCGGTGCCCAAAGAGGAAAATTAGCTAAAAACATCCAATACTTTTGCTGGGAGGTTACAACGTAGCTTTACTTTATTCCTGAGATATCCAGAACCCAACCACACAAGAACCCAAAAACACACACAGAGAGAGAAAACAGGCTGCTCACCCCCACCTTGTTCTAAACTGGCTCGTCGCAGACTGACTGCTGTTAGCTAGTCCAGCTTGCATGCTTCCCTCCAGAGCCACCTCGCCTGCAAGCTGGACAAGGAAAAGCCCTGCGAATGTAAAGTGAGAGCATAACAATTGAAACAAACACACCATCGGAAATAGCCAGTTTCCAGGGAAAAACAGACTGGTTCTCTAAGAGTTAAGATCATCCACACGACATTTGAAAGCCTCCTGCTCTCACAGACACTTGCTTGTCGTTTGGAATTGAATCCAATTTCTCACTTTTCAAACTCTGCCAAGATTTTCCTGTCATCTCTGGGGGAAAAATTACAGTTTGATGTCTGCTGTGACCATTTAAATAAACGAGACCACCCTCCTCCCCTCCACACACACACTTGATGCTCGAGGCACGTTGCACAATCCTGTCACTGCCAGACCAAGGAGCTTTTCAAAAACCTCCGTGAAATTGGATGCAAAATAGATTGGCCAGTGAATCTTCCACCTGCTTCTCTGCCCTGTCTTCAAAGTCTGAGGACTGCAAAGCTCTGCCGTATCATTTCGCTTTAGGCCATTCCTTTGTCTTTCTGGAGCTCACACCTGAACGGGGCTCTCTTTAGATTTTGAGTCCAGTGAAATGAAACTCTATCCCCCAGGGGCTGAGTTGTGCAGGGATTCAAATCACCCCTTGCACCACGGTGAGCTCACATTTACCCAGGACTTTCATTAATATCCTGGCTGCTGAGCAGGTAACGGCGGCTCAGGGACGTCTCAGGGATGAGTCTTCGCTGGAAGAGACAGAAGTTGGTACATAGCCGCGGGGGTGTTGATTCTCCGCTGTCTTGCCCTCTGTGCGAGCCTTTATCCCGGTGCAAAGTGAGTATAAAATGCTACCAGATCCGAACAGGCACATTTTACACTCACTTGTTCAGGTGTAATTGATGTCGCAAGGTGTGAGACAAGGAAGGAGCCAGCCCCGAATATTCATCCTGAACAAGCAACAGCTTCACAGGGCCAAATTCCTCTGCCATCACTTTGTCACAAACCTACGGAGTCTCCGTGCCTGTTCCCCCCTTACCAGCAGCCTCTCTCTTTCCCAAGTCCACTTCCGCTCCAGTTGGTGCAGGAAAAGCCCCACCCACTCCAACTTTAAGCCACGCCTCTCCCATGACAGGCCCTCCCCCTTTTGTTCTTGGCACTGACTCTGGTTTCAGCCAAGTAAACCTAAGGGCTTGTCTACACTACAATGTAAGCCCACGGCTAGCAGAAGTTGCGTTAGCAGATCCTGAGGTTAACCGAGGGCTTGAGCGTCTACATTCATTTGAAACCCCGTGTTAGGAACCATTGAACCCTGGGACCCAACCTGGGACTCCGGAGTCTACGCTGCATTCTGCGGGTCTGAGTCCAATCAGCCACGTCCCAGGCTTCCTAGCGCTCTCCCAAAATGTGGCTTCTCTCGCTCTTTGTTCGTGGTGCATTGTGGGAAAACTTGGCTGTCCACCAAACTTGACTGTCCAGAGGACAAAGGAAACCAGCCCGTTGCATTGTGGGATACTTTTGGCAGACTCCCAGAGCATGAATCCAGTGGGGCTGCATCTACACTGCAAAGCAATAGGGCTTGAACCCTGGGTCCTGGCTTGACTCAGATCCTCCATCCCCAGGGGATCCTGGGACAGAGTCCTGGGTTAGGAGACTGTGTGTGTAGATGGAAGGGGGGGTTAGGCTTGAGCCTGAATTCGAATCTTGGGTTTACACTGCAGTGTAGACACACCCAAGTGTTGCCAGGTGGTTTCCCCGCCATCTCCCCTGTCCTTTAATCAGTGCCAATGCATCTGGAGCTTGCTGGGAAGGAGCAGGATCCTGTATGGTCTCAGTTTAAACCAATCGCAAGAGTCGTATTGACTGCAGGAGAGAAAGGAAGCGCCTCAAAAGGGAGCGATCTCAACCGTCTGCTTGGTGACCCATTACTCAAGACAGGGGGGTTTCCTCCCAGCCCACCGGGAGTCACATTACAGCAGCTGCATGCCGACCAGACAAGGGAAAGTGGCACAGCCAGTAGGTGCAGGCAGCCAGGAGACAGCCCCCCTCCTGCCCTTCCCTCCAGCACAAAGGCAGAACCTGTGGCTGACCCAGAAGGCTTTCAAAGAACACAGGAGCCACCCAAGGGCAGGGTGCCTGGTAACTGTTTCTATCCCCTTCTCTGCAGGTTTGCGTAATGCACTCAGTCACTGTGGTATGTTAACTAGCTGATTGGGCAAGGACTTTCCTAGGCATCCGATCCAGTACAAAGGGTAGATTCTCTCTCTAACTATTGGCTCGGGCTACCATGACCTAGGCCATCCTTCAGTTACTCCACCCACACGTCACAATAGTAATTCATCCCACCCCTTCAGCCGGAAGCTCTTCTGTTCCAGCCCTTCCATCTCACCCTGGAGCAGAGAGTTGTGTGGCAAGCGGCCATGAAGGAATACATTTCGTCAGCATCATCTTTGCCCTGACGCTCGTCAGGGGGGAGCCATGCCACACACATGGGCGGAGACTGAACTTTGTAATGAAGCCCAACCCAACAGGTCGCTTTTGTGCGATTCAGGGCTTTGTTGTGGCCATTTTGCAAGGCATCCAGGGAGCAGCAGTTCCAGTCTGACCAGCACCTCTCTATGACTGCAATATCCCATTCAGCCTCTTTCCAGGTCGCGGGAGGTTTCATGGTTGCACAAAGATTGTGCACAAATTATTATCTGGCTGCAAAAAAAAAGGGACAAAACTCACTCCATTTCCCATTTCTGCGAGGAAGCGTTGTTTAGAAAATGAGCTCATTTTTTCTTTAAATTGTTCTGCTTTCTAGCCCAAGATCATTGCTAGTAGGTAGGGTGACCAGATAGCAAGTGTGAAGAATCAGGATTGGGGGGGTGGCAGGGTCATAGGTGCTTATATAAGACAAAGCCCTGAATATCGGGACAGTCCCTATAAAATCAGGACACCTGGTCACCCTATTAGTAGGTAGTGAGGATGGAAGTGAGATGCAGCCATCCATCTGCGGCTGTGTGACCCTTCTTCCAAGTGGAGTTGGCTGCAACAAGGGGCAGGTTCAATATCTAGGGGTTCTTCTTAACAGTACAAAACAGAACTGGCTCAAGCCCCCACCCAGTAATCTGGGAAAACTTCACACTCACGCATGCCCTGGGCACCTCGAAGAGGAAACATTTCCCCTCTCACGAGCACGGAGTCTGTGTATAACAAAACAGAACTTTTATGAAAAGGGAGCCAAGCATGAGTTTGGGTGAACACCACACCCACATTCCAAAGCATGGACCCATAGGCAAATCCAACCCCACAGTATGCTGGGCACTGTCCTTTGCTTCAGTCTCCCACCTAGCAGTGAAAAATTCCAACTACGAATGTCCCTTTAACGCATCACTCCCCACTCCCCCCACTCCCAGTTGGCTGTCCTTGGTTAGCGAAGATTCAGAGGTGCGTTCACAGGAGTTCACCTCCAACCCATCAAGCGATGGCTCCGTGGTCGCTGTGCACCTCTGCAACTGGCTGTTTGTCACGGACTCCGCTGCTTTATTCTGCGGCCACGGGTCACTTGCGGCCACTGCTTTTCTCTGCTGCGCTTGGGCTGCCAGATGCTCACTGCCACTTCTGCAATCCCATCTTATGAGGTTCCACTACCAAACCCAGGTCTTCAGTGCTGTCAGCTCTTGGTGATTTCACTTGGGAGCAGGGAACCTCACTGCCAGTGCAGCCTTTGCTTTGTCTTTCATTTTACCAGTGTCATTCCAGCATGGCCCCTAGACCTGCCTATCAGTGATGGAGCGCTAGTACTCACTGAACAGAAACGACGACTCTCAATTGAGTCTAAGCAAACCTGTCTTTAAATACTGAAGAGGGGCAGATCAAACGGGGTCTGGGACTCTTCAGGCAGAGCCCCCACCCCCCTCTCATCTTCACTGGGATGTGACATCTCTACCCCCTGCTTAGTGAGTGAGGTTCAGTTCAGGGCGGCCCCCTCAGTCAGTTGCCCTTTACCCACACAATAAGGGTAACAACATTGCATCGCCCCCCACTCAATACTCAAGACTGTACCCAATTTGTAACCCAACACCAGCCAAGAGTGATCATTTGGGCAAAGCAGCTCCATCATGCTGTGCAGCTAGACAGAGTGGGTGTGTCTATGCAAACATGGTCGCTTCCTGAAGTCTTTTCCCCCAGCTCCTCACTAGGTGTCAGGGGAGAGCTCGATGACCCTTCTTAAAACTGCATACACCCAACAGTTCGAAACCCAAACATGGGAAATCAGGCGACAGTTTCCAAGGACGGCCTTCCCTCGGGGACTGGTCCAATGCCCTCTGAAGCCAACAGAGAACCCCACAACTTCAATGGGCATCCGATCAGGACCCAGGACAGCATCTGGCCCAGGCACCTGTGCTCTCCATCACTTAGTGCAATGAGGGAAGGGACTACATCCGCTATTGGCTTGGAAAGGTTATAGGGATGTCACACTAAATAGAGCAGCCATCAACACTCAAAGTTATTGAACTATAAAGCAAACTCTTGGCTGTGATTTCAGCTGTACTATTACTGCTCTGCAGGGTCTTGTTATCCACATCAGTGCCCAGTCCCTTTTTGAACCCTGCTACTCTGTCACCTGCCGCTTTCATAACCAAACTAGAAAGATGCTTGAACAAAAAGGCAATAAGTTCATATGCAAGAGAACTGGCTCAATAGGGGTAAAAACCACCCTCATTTTTTATTATTTTCACGAGGAAGAGCCTCATGTTCAATTCCCCTGGATTCATAGGGTGATGTTATTTTGATATGAGTAAAGTAGAATTCATAGGCCTCAGACAAGATCAACACTAGGTGCTGTACAGACACATAGTAAAAGCCAGTCCCTGCTCGCCTAAGGGCTTGTCTGCAGGGGACTTGTGACAGGGTAAAGGGCACCCTCTAGCCCCGACCCTAAAGGGTTAATGCATTAGCCAATTAATCCTGACCTACTAGAGGGAGGAGGGGAAAAATAAAGGGCTGCCTTGGAGGCAACAGGGGATGGAAAGAGCTAGGTGTGAGCTGGAACCCTCTCCACAGGTCTGCATGCAAGGCCAGACGGGGTCTTTATGATTATCCAAACTGTGATCAAGTCACCCCTTAACCTTCTCTCTGTTAAGCTAAATAGCTGGAGCTCCTTGAGTCTGTCACTAGAAGGCAGATTTTCCAATCCTTTAATCATTCCTGTGGCTCTTCTCTGAACCCATCCAATTTATCAACATCCTTCTTGAATCGTGGGCACCAGCACGGGACACACGATATCAGTAGCAGTCGCACCGGTGCCAAATACAGAGGTAGAATCATCTCTCTGCTCCTACTTGAGATTCTGCTCTTTATGCATCCCGGGATCCCATTAGCTCTTTCGGCCACAGTGTAACCCGGGGAGCTCACGTTCAGCTGTTTATACCTCACAACCCCAAGTCTTCTGCAGAGTCCTGGCTTCTCAGGACAGAGCTCTCCAAGCTGTAAGTGTGGCGTGCATGTTTTGTTCCCAGCTATGTAGATGGTTTAGGGCCGTCAAGCCATGACAAAAATTAGCCAGGATTAATCGTGGGATTAAAAAAAAAATGAGCTGTGATTCATCGCCGTTTTCAACGCCCTGTTAAACACTGAGAGAATACCATTTATTGAAATATCGCCATGACTCGTGCAGGAGGAGGGGGAGGGAGGACGGGGGGAGGAAGGAAGCAATGGCTTGTGCAGAAAGAGGGTGGGGGAAGTGTCTTGCTGCTGCTCTGGAAGGGTGGTTTCTGGGACTGGGCTCACCACACTTGCCTCCTTTTACTGAGCTAGGTGGGCTCCCTTCAGCTGAGCGAGCCCTAGTCTGCACGGGAGGGTGGATTTTACCTGCCTATGGCAGGGGAGGAGAGGCTGGTGCAGGAAGGCTGAGATTGCCAGGCCGCTGTTCTCTATGGCATATCTCTTGGAACAAGGGGCCAGCTGGGAGCAACGGGGCATGGAGCAGGGGTGAGGGGTTGGTCCCCGGAGCGAGGAGCTGTCCGGGATCAATGGGGTACAGCACAGGGAGAGGATCAGTCCCTGGAATGAGGGACCTGCCGGGGGCAATGGGGCACGGCCTGGAGGGGACAGGTGTGTCAATCCCCAGTGCAAGGGGCCAGCCAAGGGCAGTAGGGCATGGCCCAGGGGGTGGAGGTCGGTCCCCAGAGTGAGGAGCCAGCCGGGGGCCATGGGGCATGGCACAGGGGTGGGGAGTCAGTCCTCACAGTGAATGGCTGGCAGGAGCAATGTGGCATGGTGAGGAGTTGGTGAGGAGTTGGCCCACAGCAATGGGGCACCGCAGGGGGGGGATTGGTCTCTGGAGCAAGGAGCCGGCTGGGGGCAATGGGGCATGGCGTGGGAGGTGGAGGGTCAGTCCCCAGAGCGAGGGACTGGCCAGGGTAATGGGGCACAGTGGGATAGGATCCCTACCTCTCCACTGGATAAAATGGGATCAACTTCCTCTTCTCTCCCCTCCTCACCCTGCTCTTCGGCGGCGGAGTGGGTTACTGCACCTGACCGGACACGGTCAGGTCCCTCCGCAGCCAATGCCTCCCTCGCCGCCCAGAGATATGGTATTAACACTGTTAAAACAATTAATTGCAGGCGTTAACTGCGATTAATTGACAGCCCTAATACAATTACATTTAACCACATTCAAATGCCTGTTGTTTGCTTTGGCCCACTTTACCAAGCAATCCACAGCGCTTTGAGTCGGTTACCTGTCCTCTTCGTTATTTACCACACCCCCAATTTCTGTGGCGTCTGCAAACGATCAGTGATGAGTATATTATTTTTTTCCAGGTCTTTGATAAAAATGTTAAATAGCATAAGGCCAAAGACTTCTCCCTGTGGGACCCCACTGGAAACAGACCTGCTGGGTGACAATTCCCAGTTTGCCATTATATTTTGTGACCTATCAGTTAGCCAGTTTTTCATCCACTGAATGTGTGCCATGTTAATTTTATGTCATTCTAGTTTTCTATTCAAAATGTTGTGCAATACCCAGTCAAACACCTTAGAGAAGTCTAATAATGTTATGTCAACATCATTATCTTTATCAACCAAAGGTGTAATTTCATCAACAATAGGCATCAATTTAGTTCAACAGGATCTATTTTCCATAAACCCATGTTGATTTGCATTAATTACATTGCCCTCCTTTAGTTCTTTATTAATCGAGTCCTGTATCAGCTGCCCCATTATCTTGCCCAGAATTGATGTCAGGCCGACAAGCCTATAATTATCCGGGTCATCCCATATATCCTTTTTAAAAATTGGCACAACATTAGCTTTCTTCCAGTCTTCTGGAACTTCCTCAGTGCTCCAAGACTTACTGAAAAATCAACGTTAATGGTCCAGCAAGCTCCTCAGCCAACTCTTAAAACTGTTGGAGGCAATTTATCTGGACCTGCTGATCTAAAAATGTCTAACTTTAGGAGCTTCTGTTTAACATCCTCTAGAGATACTAGCAGAATGGAAATAATGTTATCACCACAGTCTGATGAGACTATATAATCTGATTTGTCCCCAGCTACAGAACAGAAATATTTATTCAACACATCTGCCTTTTCAGCATTATTATTGATAATTCTACCATTTCCATCTAGTATTGTCAGGATTCTTTTTGCTACTAATATATTTTTAAAACTTCTTATTGTCCTTCCCACGCTGGCCATAGAGTTTTCCTTGTATCCCTTGGCCTCCCTAATCAGTTTTCTACAATTCCTAACTTCTGATTTATATTCATTACTATCCACTTCCCCTATCTTCCATTTGTTGTATTTTTTTTAAATAGTTGCTTTCATGTCCCCTCTAAACCAGATCAGTTTTTTAACCAGCACAGTCTTCTTCCTCAGTTGTGGGATTGGGGCTTTTTGGGCATCTAGTGAGGTGTTCTTAAATGATTCCCAATTATCATTCACATTTCTCTGATAAAATTCTTCCTCCCAGCTGAGATGGCTCATAATTGTTAACATTTTTGTGAAATTGGCCCTATTAAAGCACCAAGTATATATATTATTGACTGGACTTTATTCTGCTTGCACATCATAAATATGATCAAGTCGTGATCACTTGTAAAAAAAGCTACCGTTACTTTTAGTACTGTGATCAGTTCTTCTTTACCTATTAGGAATAGGCCTAATATAGAATTCCCCTGTGTTGTCTGAAACAGTTTTTACTTAAGAACATAAGAATGGCCATACTCGGTCATACCAATGGTCCATCTAGCCCAGTATCCTGTCTTCCGACAGTGGCCAATGCCAGAGGCTGCAGAGGAAATGAACAGAACAGGTAATCATGAAATGATCCATCCCGTCGCCCATTCCTAGCTTCTGGCAAACAGCAATCCCTGCCATCTGGCTAATAGCCACTGAGACTATCCTCCATGAACTTCTTTTTTTGGACACGGTTATAGTCTTGGTCTTCACAACATCCTTTGGCAAGGAGTTCCACAGGTTGACTTTGTATTGTGTGAAATAATAGGAGCCTACCAACAGTGAAAGAAAGAAGAGTTCCCATCCTCAAAATGTTTTAGATTTAAAAAAAAAATGTCCTTATTCCAGAGCAGGACAAAAAACGTCAAAAAACTTGAAAAATTTCTCAAACTGAAAATTTAAAAAAGTTGGTTCAATCCACACGTTTCATTTCAATAACCTCAGAGTTTCAATCCAATTTTGATCATTTACATTTTTTCAGTTTCAACAAAGTTTCAGTTTTGATCAATTGACATTTTCGGACCAAAAAAAATAAAAAGTTTCACTGAAAAATAAAAAAATCCCAACGGGATCTGTGACAGACGTGAGTGGAACCCAACGCTAGTTCTGGTCCAGTGCTTCTATCCACTAGAGCACACGCATGGGGCTACTGATGAGAGTCCTGCTGTTTCAACTCCCTGAACAGAATGGCAAGTCATTTGCATACGAGCCAGACTACAAGCCATTCCCAAAACCCAGGGCTATGAAATATATTGTAATCAGCACAGTGCCCGGTACATGGCAGATGGAAGATTTGCTGCTATGTGCGTGGCTGTGATAAATGAAAGCTGGCGAGGGCATGATGCACTATTAAAGACATACATTCCTCTCACTACCCTTTTGTTTAATTTTAAGTACATTTTGTGCTGATGAAAAAGTGCCAGGCTGACAGTGCTGGAGAGTGAAGTCCTTACAGCCCAGAGACCCCACACCATGCACGCTTCCCCACCAGTGCTAGTCCATACAGATTCCATACAATCTCTTCCACTGGACTTTCTGCGGAGACTACCAACAACGGGACCAACTGGTGTCAGTAGTGACATGTGATAAGATCAATCAGTGTGGGTAGTCACAGTGTAATTGATCATAGTGTATAAATATATTACTTTCGCCATGTGTAAATACCAGGTACCAAAGGGCTTTTTAATCTCATGGAGAAAGGCATAACGAGAACCAATGTCTGGAAACTGAATCCAGACACATTCAAATTAGAAATGGAGGCACAATTTTTTAAACAGTGTGAATGATTAACCATTGAAAGAAACTTCCAAGGGGAAGGGTGGATCTTTCATCTCTTGAAGTCTTCAGATCAAGACCGGATGCCTTTATTTGCTTTAGTCAGATTGGGCTCAATACAGGCATAACTGGGTGAAATTCTATGCCCTGGTCTACACTACAAACTTACGTTGGTATAACTTTGTTGCTTTTCCACACCCCTGAGCGACGTAGTTATCCCGACCTAATCCCCGGTGTAGATAGCACTACATTGACAGGAGAGCATCTCCTGCTAACTTAGCTACCACTTCTCAGGCAGCTGGAGTACCTACACCACTGGGAGAAGCTCTCCTGTCAGCATAGGTAGCCTGGGGGTAACAGTGGATAAGAAGCTGGATAAGAGTCAGCAGTGTGCCCTGGTTGCCAAGAAGGCTAACGGCATATTGGGCTGCATTAGTAGGAGCATTGCCAGCAGATCGAGGGAAGTGATTATTCCCCTCTATTCGGCACTGGTGAGGCCGCATTTGGAGTATTGTGTCCAGTTTTGGCCCCCCTACAAAAAGGATGTGGACAAGTTGGAGAGAGTCCAGTGGAGGGCAACAAAAATGATTAGGGGGCTGGGGCACATGACTTATGAGGAGAGGCTGAAGGAACTAGGCTTGTTTAGTCTGTAGAAGAGAAGAATGAGGCGGGATTTGATAGCAGCCTTTAACTACCTGAAGGGGGGTTCCAGGGAGGATGGAGCTAGGCTGTTCTCAGTGGTGGTAGATGACAGAACAAGGAGCAATGGTCTCAGGTTGCAGGGGGGGAGGTCTAGGTTGGACATTAGGAAAATGTTTTTCACTTGGAGGATGGTGAAGCAGTGGAATGGGTTACCTAGGGAGGTGGTGGAATCTCCATCCTTAGAGGTTTTTAAGCTGTGGCTTGACAAAACCCTCGCTGGGATTATTTAGCTGAGGTTAGTCCTGCTTTGAGCAGGGGGTTGTACTAGATACCTCCTGAGGTCCCTTCCAACTCTATGATTCTATGGTTTTCACTAAGCACTGCAGCTGCACCACTGCAGTTCTTGAAGTGTAGACCAGCCCTATGGCTTGAATTAGACAGGTCAGGCTAGATGCTCTAATAGTCCCTTTTGGCATTAAAAATCTATGTTCTGAGCCCACCAAATTATTTCACATCTATGGCCAAGCAGCAGCCATCCAGCGTTGACAACTGCGATTGGGTTCAGAACCAATGGCCAACAACTGGAACCGAACCAGTTACCACTCCCCATAGTCACTTACTCCCCCAACCGACCTAGTTTTACTACATAACTCCTTAAATGGGAGAATCATTCATGTTTGAATCTTGAAAGAAATGTCTCATTTGGCATCCTGGATCCTTAAGTGGATAGAATCGAATTACAAGGTTTGTCGCATGCTGTGTTAACAGTACAACTGCAGCTTCCTTTGGGCTAAACAGACTCTGACCCATCATTGGTCCATGTGTGTTTCTCTTTCAGTTTAATGACAAATGGACAGCAGCTTTTTTTAAGCTGTTATTTCTCTCGAGAGGCAAATCCATCATGAAGCCAGGTGACAAATATAAAGAGGGTTAGTTAGGTTGAGCCACATTTCAAAGGAGGAAACTAGTCTGGGAAGGTAGTGGGGATTTTCAAAGCCTAATGACACTAATAAGGAAACACCACAAGGTGGGAAGAACGGCAGCAAGAAGAAGCATGCATAGTGGTTAGAGCAGGGAGCAGCAGCCACAATTCCTGAGTTCAATTCCTAGCTCCGCCACTGACTTTCTATGAACCCATGGGCAAGTCACTTAATCAGCATTTCTCCCAATTTCCCATCTGTAAAATGGGCAACTGAATATTTACCTTCCTTAATTCACAGATGTGTTTTGATGTTTGGCCAATTAATGCTTGCAGAGTGCTGTGTGCACCTCTGAAAAAAAAACGATCTAGTGCCTGGATCTCCCCTTCACACGCCAACCAGACCTAAAGCTGCAATCAAGCCATTGTCTTCAGGCTTCCCGGCACTAAGCCATTGCTCCCACTGTTACTGAGACTCCCATGGTCCATCAGTCCAGGGTGCCCATAGCTTGTTTCAGAGACCTCCGCCAGACCTTTCCCATGCTGTCAGGTACCATGCAGGGAGCTGGCTGGAAAACCAAGGAGCAATGGAGCTACCGAGGCAGGATGCTGAGCTGTGTTTGCCAAGAGGAAAGTGCCAGGCTCTTTTGGTGAACATAAATCTGGGTGAGGAGCCGTGCGCCACCTCTGAGCCAGCTGAAGACACAAAGGCCCCGATCCTCAAGGCTATGCAGGTGCTTAACTACCACTGATTTCAACAGGCTGTTTTCACGGGCTCCTTCCAAAAGATCTACGCTAATTCCTGTTTGAATTAGCTCAGGGAAGTCCCATGGCCTAGGTCAGACTAGATGATCACCCGTGGTCCCCTCTGGCCTTAGAATCTATGTGAATCCATAAAACTGCAGCTTAAAGTTGCTGTCGCTCTGGACGGCCTCACTGATTGCAACGCTCTCCCAACCCACAGGCATGGATAGTGCTGTGTTAGTGCCGCACTGTCTCTGTCGGGTGCTATCACCCGGGATGAAAACCGTAATCTTTTCAGTTTCAGAAACTGGATAGACCTCGGTGTGACCCGTCCGTGCCTAGGGCAGACCACCTGAAAATGCCAAGGTCAGGGCAGGCTGCAAAAGGAAAGCAGATTCTCCCAGCACTGATGGATGACACTGAAGTCAGACTTCCCAACCAGCCACAAACAGTGTTTCTGATTCCCCCAAACCAGTTATCAAGAAGCTAAAACAAACTACACACAGCCCCCTTTACTGCATTTCAGCCTCTGGCTCCCGATCAACCACTAGGTCCAGTAAGGAGATTAATTATTTAAAACTCTATGGCTCTTTACCAAAAAGGTTCTTCTGACCCTGAAGGGTCAGCCACAGTACCAGACCAATATAAGTCTGGATCTTACCCAAAATACCACACTGCCAGCCCATCCTTTAGTAACTAGAACTAAAGGTTTATTATAAAAGGAAAGAAACAAACTATAAGAGAAATGTTAAATGATTTAAGCAATCACAGACATACAAATAATTGGAAAGTCCATTTACATCAGGTTCTTTGTAGAATTGTGGAGTTTGCAGGCTTGTATCATTCCTCTGGGGAGACCCACATGGGTCTCAGGCCTTTGTTTCACAGCTTCAGTTCTAGATGAGTTGTTTCAGAGGTAGATGAAGATGACTGACAACTGAAGACAAAATGGATGTGTTGCAGCTGCCTTTTATGTCCCTTGGCCTTTGCCATGCTGCTGGTGGAAATTTACAGAAATAAGATGGAGTCCAGGATCACATGAGTAAGTCCTGGTGACTCATCAGATGTATCCCTGGCTCCTCCCCCTGGGCCCATTGTACCTGTGAGTTTCCTTAATGAGCCATTAAGCAAACTAGGGATGCACCCATCCTGTCTGGGGTGTTGCCCGGAAACACAGCACAAGTTGAAATACAGAGACATCGAACATACCCGTAACTTCCAATACACATGAACATAAACAACCTCATCATACGTAGCAATTTCTATCCTTCCTAATGGTACCTGGCATGGCCTATCTCAGAGGAATTATTGTAATTCTGACAGACTGATGTTAAATCACATTATAAATGGCCCCCCTAATCCAGCCAGCGTCATGCTCGGCATTAACACAACGCGGCGTGAGCACGTTCAGACACTGCAACTATCAGTTAATCTCAGGTCTGCGGCCTGGAGAAGAAAAATCATGTCCCGGCAGGGTCACTTGCCCCCCCAGATGTTTGCCAGCCAGGCCCCCGTGTGGCAGCTTCTGGCATTGGCGAGAGTCAAGGTGGGCATCCCCAGTAGAGGCGTGACTCAAGCTGTTGGGAGGGGGAGAGGCAAACTTTTAAATTGTGCCCCCCCTTCTCCCACTATCAGCAGGTATCAGTCATCTGTGCTCATGGCCTTCAGACCCAAAAGACGTGGCGCTCGGCCTGCGAAGGGCGAAAAGCGTGATTCAGTGTGTGACAAGGACCTGAAGCGAGGCAGACACACACACAAAACGGCTCATGCCAGAAACTCCACGTGCTCCAGGGTTCATGCCTTTAGTGCCGGTGACTCTTCCCGTAACCCTGCGTTTACATCAGAAATGCAGATCCATGAAGGATTTTCAACGACAGGAGTGAGGTGGGAGGGACATGCCCTTTGTGTGGGATGGAGGAAACTTTGGGACTAAACCAAGTTCCCCGGCACAGTATGAAGGCCTCTGCCGTTGTGGCAAAGGCAAACGAGGCCTGGATGGTGTTTCAAATCTTGTGTCTTCATCACAGGCCTCCGGCCACTTGATAATGAGACAATGCTAATGGCTGAGCTGGACTGATTCTAACTCTTGGCAGTCAGCAGCACCCCCACATGCACAAAGGGAGTAGTCTGGGGGGTTCTGTGTACTGACGAAAGCCCGTGGAAGTTCTGGGTTCAGAGATCCTGTAAGATTGAGCCCAATTGTTTCAGTTGGTCACTGGCGCTTACACGGATTCTCTGTGGTGTTCCCAGCCGCGCTGAGCCGTGGCCTAGCAGCTGAAATGCAGGAGCCAGCACCCCAGGCTCGGTTCCTGAGTCTGCTGCTCCAAATCAGCAGTGAGAGGTCTGTGCGTGTTGCACT
This sequence comes from Emydura macquarii macquarii, assembly GCF_026122565.2. Classification (NCBI taxonomy): domain Eukaryota; kingdom Metazoa; phylum Chordata; order Testudines; family Chelidae; genus Emydura; species Emydura macquarii. Next base: position 6,081,711 of record NW_027133217.1, read on the forward strand.
GAAGGAGGTTGGAAGAGCAATCCTGTGGCATGGAATATTGCAGAGCTGAAAGGAGGAGAGGTCGAACGCAGCGAAGGAAGTCTGTGCTGTATGGGACTTCCACCAGAGGGACCCAGAAGCATGGGAGCAGGAGCCAAAAATTAGCGGGTAAGGAGGTAGATTTTGCTCTGGGAGTGGAGGGCCCCAACAAATGAGTCAGTGGAGGAGAAGAGACTAAGAGAGGAAGAGAAGCCGTGTGGGCTTTGATGGACTGGAGGTTACGGGAGGGCAGGGGAACACGGACGATGTGGATGGCCAGAGAGAGAGAGCCGCGTTTAGTCAAGTCAAGACTCAAGACAGAGGCGGCCCCTATTTTGGTGAGTGGGGGAACTGGTCCAGGTGTGAAGGTGAGACCACGAGGAGGCAGGCCAAGGGGCCTGAGTGGACATGGAAGCAGAGGATGAGGGTGGCAAATTATGAGGTGAGGAAGAGGGAAACTGATGTTTTGCCAAAATACACAATCACGTTCAAAGGGGAACGATGCTGTGGAAGTTCTCTGGCCTGTGCTCCGCAGGAGGTCAGACCAGATGACCTCCTGGCCTTGGAATCTCTGAAAATCAGAGCCAGGGAGGAACTGCCATGGAGGAAGAGGTGAAGGAGAAAGAGGCTGGAAGTGGCGGAGGAGAAGCTTGATATTCCTAATGAAACAAGGAGGGTGGGAAGGAGGGGATTCAGGGCAAAGTGTACCCAGGAAGGAGAGGCTGCCAAATGCATCTGAAGCTGTTTGGATCTGGAACGGTGTCTGAAAAGACATTTCCCTATATCTTTGCAGCCTCCTCTGCTGCTTAGAGCAATCTCTCTTGGTTTCTTGTCAGCAATTTTTAAACCACAAAGGAGTTATACTCCTATCCACTCCCTGCCTGGGGAAAACACACTGCTTGATTTTCATATCTACTAAATATATTTCAGACAGCTCATCTCATTTATAGTCCGGGTTTGACCCGCTGCCAAGAGCATTATTTTGAATGCTCTGGTTACAAAAAAAAACATTTATAGCAAAACAGTGACATGAATCAGATAGTGAGAGGAAACATCCAAGACATGCTGCCATCCCTGAGAGACAGAAAGGAAAGGAAAACAACTGAAAAAGAGAGGAGGCTGCTGTCTTGCTGGATTGGCTGCTGGATTTAACCACCAGACAAAACTTTTGATGGGACCCCAGAGGATGTTGCACTCCAGACTTCCAAAGCTGTTCATATAAATAGGAAGTATTATCCATTATAAAGATAAAACTATATATATATTCATCCACTCATCTCTCCATCCATGGTTATAAGGTTCCTGATAAATTAGACAGGCTTCAGAGAAGACCCACGAGAATGATTAAAGGATTAGAAAACATGCCTTATAGTGATAGACTCAAGGCGCTCCATCTATTTAGCTTAACAAGGAGAAGGTTAAGAGGTGACTTGATTACAATCTACAAGTACCTACACGAGGAATAAATATTTAATAAACTCTTCAAGCTAGCAAAGAACACGATCCAACGGCTGGAAGTTGAAGCTAGACCAATTCAGACTGGAAATAAGGCGTACATTTTTAAACACTGAGGGTAATTCATCATTGGAACAATTTATCAAGGGTTATGGGGGATTCTCCAGCGCTGACAATTTTTAAACCAAGATTGGATGTTTTTCCACAAAATCTAATCTAGGAATTATTGTGGGGAAGTTCTCTGGCTGGTATTATAAAGGAGATCAGATTGGATGACCTACTGTGTGGTTCTGGCTAAGACACTTTCCCCTTTTCATGACACTCTCTCTCTCTCTCTCTCTCTCTCTCCCCCCCCCCCCCCCCTCTTCTCCATCCCATCTATCTAGGCTGTGAGCTCTTCAAGACAGGAACTGTGTATGCACAGCACCCTACTGCAGGGGCTGCCCTGTTAGAGGTGGTCAGACTTTTCCGACTAAATGGGTTTTTCGTCGGAAAACGATGATTTGTCAAACCAGAAACTTTTCACGGGCACCAATTTTGACAAGTAAAGTTTCTCAGGTCCAGGCTGGGCTTTTTGGCCAACAGCACAGAGAGAGACCCTCAGCCACCCTCAAAACAGCCAATAACCTGAGAGTCAGGGCACTCAAAAGCTGGGAGGTGGGAGATCTTGCTCAACTCCCTGGTCTGAGTCAGGCAGAGCAGCGATTTGAACCTTGGTCTTCTACTTCCCTAAAGACATGCCTGAACCACAGGGCCATTGGCTATTCTGGGGTGGACAAGTCTATCACGCTGGTTTTTCCATCTCCGAGGGTCTTGGTTGCAGCCTGATGCAAGACAGGCCATTTTTGTGAAATCATGAAAACTTTCATAGGACAGGAAAACCATTTCCTGCCCAGCAATATCCCCAGTCTATATTGGAGCCTCTGGATGCTATTGTAATATAAGTCTTGGGCACACATCATCTAGCAGTATTGGTCCCAGAAGAATATATTTGTCTGACTCACCCCAAATCTCATGGCAGCTATTGCTGGTGGGATCAAAACTAGAGATGCTTGTATGGGCTTTAGCAAGAACCTTGTTTCTCCAGGGCCAACGGTAACGTGGCTCATCGCCTCTTGAGTCAAGTGACATCCACCGCTCTGGGAACCGATTGCTGGGGATTTTATATTTCAGTCGTAAAACTTCTGGGGGTTTCCCTTCCCCTTTTGCCACAAATCGTAAAGTGCATCTTTTTAATAGTGGCTCATGCTAATTCCACGGTGAAGACGGAAAGTTCAATGATTCTGCTTGCTGTACATTTAACATATTTCACATTCCAGTCCCGGACATCTCTCCTTAGGTCAAGAGAGCTCTGCCCTTCTGCAGGGAACAGGTAGCCAGGGACATCATAACAAGGTGTGATTTTATTTACTAAAAAATAAATGAAAGTGATGAAATAACTAAAACCTATCTGCCCTGCCCCCAGAATTAAATGTGGAACTGAAGGCGTGATTAGTCCTAGAAAACCTCGTTAGCAGCTGCAGCACTGCTAATGCACTCAGTGTTTGAATCCTGACACTTGAACAGTTTGAAGAAATGAGAGATGTCATGGTTCTGGATAGGAACCACTATTTCCCGAATACACAGGAGAAACCTGATTAAGAGAACTTCCATTAGCTATGTATAAAGGCATAATCCAGGCCTGCTATTCTTTTATTATTGGACTGCAGGAGAAAGAGACCTTAAGAAGCCTGATGTTGATAAAAATGCAGATCAGCTTACAGCTGACTTGCACCTGGGGGAAATAATGGGCACTTTTCGCCTTTTTCTTTGCTTCTTTATACGTATTTCAAAAAAGTTCGGGGGGGGGGGGGAGGAGGGGGAAGGGGGTTTCCCCCTTGTTCGTTTAAAGTCGTTTTCAGCTTGGTTTTGTGCATCACAGCTTCAGGCCTCGTCTTTCTTGGCAGACTCTGTAATGAAGGGGATGGTACTTAGGAGGGCTGTGACAGCACACGTACCAAGTGAAACCAGAGTCACGGAGATGGGAAGCCATTTTTCCCGTCAGAAAATGCCAGTTTGTCAGCATTGATACATTCCATCATTTTGACGGAAGCCAGATGGGATTCAAAGCGGGTCTCATTTCCTGCAATCTGATGGGAACCCACAAGTTGGAAGTCCTAGTAGCCTCTGCTCCCAGGTTCAAAGGCGGCACACACGGCAAGCCATAGTCCCAGGCAGCTCACGGGGATGGTTTCCAAAGCTCCTCACCCGTTTGTCTTGAGGGCTGTCGCAGAGCTGGGGTTCCCTAGGGATCTGGGCAGCTGGTTCCCATCTAACCAGCTCCCTGCATAACTGGGAAGTGGGGCAGCCACTTAAAAATAAAAATCCAAGGGTTTTTTTTTTTTTTAATTTTTTTTCGTTCCGTGGTGGAAGGAAACGGTCAAGATCTCAGGATTTTTCCCGGGTTGGAAAATCCTATTAGTGCTCCGGTCTGAAATCAGATTGTTGGAGGCTTTGCTTGGATTTTGTGAACAGATGTTCCAGGGACAGCTCAGTCATCCACTGCACGTTCCTTGTTTAGAAGCCCAGCTGCTAGACGCTCTCCGACAGTGCTTCCTGACAGAGACCGAAGTCACAGTAGCCTGGCTGTTCACGCAGGGACCTTTTAAAGGCTTCCACCACTGCATAGCTGAAGCGCACTCAGGCATGAAGCGCAGAATGAAGCGTTCATCGTGCTTTTGCAGAACAACGTCTAGGCAGTCTTAGCGCCTGTTATAGTGAAGGCAAATGATCTGTCTCGTATTTTCAGCTCCGTTACCCACATTGATGAGCTGACCTCTTGTTTGTTTCTCTCCACGTTTCACTGTGGCTTTGACTCCAGTAAATCATCCCTTCTACTCGGCCATTCTGTGGGCTACCAAACTCAGAGTCATTGGAGGGAGTCTTTTCCTCTTATTCCTACCGGTTCAAACGGGTGACTGGGATTGTCTGCAGCACGAATGAAGCTGTAATTGCAGCACGGGTACGTCTCGCTTTAATCCAGCTAGCACGGGTAACAATAGCAGTGAAGACACGGCTTCAGCATAGGGTAGCCATCCCGATACAATTCCGCTGGGAACCCTGCGAACACACTCGGGTTCTTGGCCTGCACCCAGGTCCATGCTGTGACCCATTCTCGCTAGGTTAAAGTGACAATCACCCAACTCCAGCGGCAATCACCACGTCATGTGACAGTGGGGAAGAATCATAGACCTATAATTTTCTTCTTACACTGAAGAAGGATCTTTATTAGAAGAAAGAAATCAGGGTTTCCCCCAAAGCTGCTCTCTCTTCAATAAAAACACCCCGAGTCCTGCAACACTTTAAAGACTAACAAATTTAATTTCTGCAGGCATAAGCTTTTGTGGGTTACAGCCACTTGTTCTTTTTGCTGTATATAGACTAACATGGCTACCCCTCTGGAAATTTTCTCTCTTCAATGCAGAACTTCAAGCTTGAACGTTGCACAGTGCCTCCTGCCTGGCTTCCTGCTACAACTTTAGAAAACAGTCCATGTATCCTTACAACACCCCGCTTGTTGAGTCATGTCTTTAAGTAGATTGCACCCTCTTCTTGGAAGAGTCTGCCTCTCCCTATCCATTTGTACAGCATGTAGCGCAATTGGACACTGACCCTGCCTGCGCACTACAAGTAATGATAAGTTACAGGTAATATTGCCAACTCCTGAGATTTTATCACAACCCTATCGTCACTTGCTGGGGTTTATTTAAAGCCCTAGTTCCTGGAAACTAGTGACTGGGTGAGAAACTCATCTTTCACTACAGACATTTTCTTGCTCTGATTGTTACAAAAAAAATGCTTGACACCGTGAACCGTAAAGACTGAAAACTCCAGAAGGCAAATAAAAGAACCCCACATAAGTACTTTGGCTTAAAAAATAGTTTGTTTGTTTTTTTTTAATCTCATGACTTTTATTATCAAACTCACGATTTTTAACTTTTGGGGTTGGCAGTACTGCCGCTGAAATATATCTATTTTTAAATCTGATTTTGCTTTCACCATTTATGCAGTTTATCTTTTTACACTCCCCTTCACATAGGCAATGAAACTAGGAGGTTTGTTTCTAGTAAATTTCACTTCCAAGTTGTCAGGCACTAGCAAAAGCTGCTGCATTTGGGTTTGCTACACAGAGGATTTTTAAAAAAAACTATCTTGTTTCTAGTGAGGTGGGGGTAATATTTCAGGACATTTCAATTCATGTTGATCCAGAGTGTCCAGCCCTAACCTCACTTACCCTTGGATTTCAACAGGATACTTGTGGAGCGAGGTATTGCTTGACATGAGTAGGGTGACAGAACTGGATTCTCAAGGATGACAACATTGAGCTCTCTTCATGGGACCCGTTCTGCTGAACAGAATTTCTCTCCCTATGCTACCACAGATTTTTTACTGTCCTTGATAAATGGCTTCTTCTAATGAACTTCAGCTTCAGACATTCATAAATTCCAAGGCGAGGAGGGACCGTTCTGATCATCTAGCCCCGCACAAGCCATAGAAACTTATCTAGTAATTTTTGCATCAGGTTCATAACTTGTGTTTGATGTATAGCAGATCTTTCTAAGCCTCTTTTTTAAAATCTCCTTCGATATTTAGTGCCTCAAACCTTATTATATTGTAGTCATAAAACCACAGCTGTTAATCACCAGCCACAGTCATCTTTATTTTTCCCTGCTGGCTTCCTGGGACAAAGTCCAAGATTACTTAATATGGGTAGTTACATAGCTTGTGTGTGAAGACACCCCTCTACAGCTCGTTGGCTAAATTCACTTACTCACATGAAGCATTTAGTAGAGTTGGCAGAAAGCTATTTTCACCCCACAGCAGGAAATTCCAGGACAGCCTGGAAGCCAGCATATGCTAGTGGCTCGAGCACTAAACTAGGAGTCAGGAGATCGGATTCTGCCACTGATCTGCTGGGTGACCTTGGGCATGTTGCTTCGTCTCTCTACGCCTCTCTTTCCTCTACCATCTTTTTGTCTGTCTTGACTATTTAAGTTGCAAACTCTTTAAGGCAGGGACTGTCTCCAGCCATGTATTTGTATGCCCTGATCTCAGCTGAGGCCTCTATGCGCTACTGAAATATAAATAATGCCAACACTTCGTTTCCATCCCTCCACGCACAAAAGCCCCCTTGCATCTGTCAGCACCTCTCCAGTCAGCCAGGAGTCAGTGTACAGCAATATAAAGGAATAACCTCTTTTTATCTCCCTCACTCACTGATTGAACACGGTGTCTTTAAAGCACTCTGGGCACCCGCTATGCCTGTCACTTTGGATTTGACTTTTGCTCCCCCACTTTGGTAGTTCGCCTGCTTTCATACCACTTCTGTGAACCAGCTAGCATCTGAAGGGATTGGAGGAAACAGCCCAGGAACTCTGTGAAACATTCAATGTTGATCTTTAACAAAACTTGGAATGCTGGGGAAGTTGCAGAGGAATGAAAAAAGGTAAATGCTGTACAAATATTTTAAAAGGGCAAACATGACAACCCAATTAGTTGGATATTGATCCCGGACAAAATAACGGAAAAGCTAACGTGGGGTGAAATCAATAAAGATTTAAAAGAAGGTAGCATAATAAATACCCAATGCAGATGGCTCTATGGAGAATAGGTCATCAGATAAACTCGATATCGTTTTTGATGAGATCACATTTGGTTAATAAAGGTAACTGTTGACATAACATACTTAGACATCTGGGTTAAAAAAATTAGTACCATACAAAGCCAATTCAGCCCATGGGCAATGGATTAAATACTGGTTAATTGACAGACGAGACCTAAAGAAGAGCTCTGTGTAAGCTTGAAAGTTTGTCTCTCTCATCAACAGAAGTTGGTCCAATAAAAAGCTATTACCTCACCCACCCTGTCTCAGGCCACAAAAAGTCATTTAAAATGGAGAACTATTATCAGATGGGTGGATGTTTCTAGTGGAGTTCTGCCAGGATCTTGGCCCACTGCTATTCAAGATATAAAATCATTACTGGTAACATTTCCAGATGACACAAAAACTGGTGGAATTGTGGGGGCAGGTCAGACCAAACTGGAACACCTGGAAAGGTGGCTTATTTGAACAACATGCATTTTAAGACAACCAAATCAACGGCAGTCTGAGAAACAAAGAACGTAGCCCATACTTACAGGATGGAGGGCTGTAGACAGGAATGCAGTGACACTGAAAAGGACTTGGGTATTATGGCAGATAACCAGTTGAATCCCATTACAATGCTGTAGCTAAGAGGGCAAACACAAAGGTTATATGTATAAGCAAGGGAATATCACGTAGGAGTAGGGAGATGGTATTGCCTCTATGTACGGCATTAATGAGACCATTCTTGGAATACTGTGTCCAGGTCTGGTGTCCACAATTCAAAAAAGATGTTGAAAAATTGGAGAGAGTTCAGAAGAGAGTTGCAAGGTCTGGGAAACCTGCCGTATAGTGAGAGACTTAATTATCTCTTTATTTAGTTTATCCAAGACATGATTAAGAGGTGACTTGACCATAGTCTACAAGTACTTGCATAGGGAAGAGATTTCTAATAGCAGAAGACTTTTTAATCTAGCAGAACAAGGCATAGCGATATCGAAGGATTGTCTAGCTGGAGCTAGACAAGTTCAGACGAGCAACAGGGTGCGAATTTTTAACAGTGAAACTAATTAAACATTGGAACAAGTTACCTGGGGACAAGGGTGATTCTCCATCGCTTGAAGTCTTTCAGTCAAGATTGGATGGTCTTTCTAAAAGACATGCAATAGCTGAAAAAAAAAAAAAAAAAAAAAAAAAAAGTTACGGGCTTCCTGCAGAGATCACAGTGATTCTACAACCTGTGTTATGCAGGTGGTCAGTCCAGATGATCATCATGGTCCCTTCCGGCCTTAAAATGTATATGCTGAGCATTGACCAGAATCAGCCCCAATGTTTGAGGAACAAGAGGTCCATTAAGTATTCTTGTATGTCAGCTAAGATCCTAAATTGTGTAATTACCTCAGTTCTCCCTGCTATTATATACCCTCAACCCCCCGATCTTCTCTGCCCTTAATCATTGTGCATTATCAGGCAGCCACTATGTTCCACCCCAGAGGTGGCTACCTTTCAGTAATGGGTCAGCTATCAGTGATTTGGTCTCCTTGGGGAGATGTGACACAGCCTTCGCCGCTTTCTCTTTTTCTGCGGTTTACAACCCCTCAAGTCAGTGATGAGCCTGCTAATTTGATTGAATTTGTTGAAGCCATGTTATAACTGAGGGATAAGATGCGGCAAAGCCAAGCATTTGATAACAACTGCCGCTTTAAAACAGAGAAACGCAGTGTTCCACCTCCCGTGGGATCAAGTGCCAGATCTTAATACGCTCTTTTATTCAGATTTATCAAGACGGCTCTGTACGTTAATTAGCTAATTATACAAGAGCACCTGCTGATGTGTTAGATACAGAATAAATGTAGTTGCCTCAGAGCTAATGTAAACTGACAAGGGTTGCATTCATTCTTACATTTTGATTAAATGACTTAGAACAGGGGGTTGCAGGCTCACATCGAGACGCACTGGCAAATCTGCGTGACGGGGCGTGCGCTTGGGAAAGCGATAACACAAGCAGCAGGTGGAGGCTTGTTCCCTCAGAACATAAGGCCGCAGGGTCAAGCCCCACAGGTGACCTAACCAGGGAGGTACTTCTACCACCCTAAAGGAAAAAGCTGTGTACTGTGGCTAGTGGACAGAGCACTGGCCTGGACCATAGGAGTTGTGTTCTAGTTAATTATTTCTCGTGTCTTGTTTACAATACTCCTGCTAACACAACCCAGAATGATGTTTGGGGTTTTATTTTTTTGCAACAGCACTACACGGTTGACTCATATTTCGCTTGTGATACGCTATCGCCCCCAGATCCCTTTCCACAGTACTCTTTCCTAGGCTATCCTTTCCCATTTTTTGGGTGTGCAACTGATTGTTCCTTCCTAAGTGAAGTATTTTGCATTTGTCCTTATTGAAGTTCATTCTATTTACTTCAGACCATTTCAAATTTTAATCCTACCCCCCAAAGCACTTGCAACCCCTCCCAGCTTTGTGTTGTCCGCAGACCTTATAAGTGTACTTGCCATGCCATTATCTAAATCATTGATGAAGATATTGAACAGAACCAGACCCAGAACTGACCCCTCTAGGACCCCACTCGATATGTCCTTCCGGCTTGACTGTGAACCACTGATAACTACTCAGTTATTTACCCATCTTATAGTAGTTCCATCTAGGCTCGGTTTCCCTAGTTTGCCTATGAGAAGGTCATGTGAGACAGTATCAAAAGCCATACTAAAGTCAAGATATACCACATTTACCACTCCCCCCAGCCACAAAACTTGTTACCTGTCAAAGAACGCTGTTAGGTTGGTTTGACATGATTTGTTCTTGACAAACCCATGTTGATTGTTATTTATCACCTTATTGGCTTCTAGGTGTTTGCAAATTGACTGCTTGATTATTTGCTCCATTATCTTTCCAGGTACTGAAGTTAAGATGACTGGTCTGTAATTCCTCAGGTTGTCCTGATTTCCCTTTTCATAGATTAGCACTGTATTTACGCTTTTCCAGTCCTCTGGAATCGCTCCCGCCTTCCATGAATTTTCGAAGATAAGCACAACTGGCTCAGATATCTCCTCAGTTAACTCACTTAAAATTCTAGGAATGAACTCCTGTTCACTATCAACATTGATTGAAAACCAGCCATTTCTTTCACACAAGCCAGCAAAAAGGTACTAGATTGCGATGGTGTCACTGCTAGCCTAGCCTATCTTCAAACAGGTTGCCTAGGGGTGGGAATTCCAGTGCATAGGGTGCTAACCTAAGCCTCAGGAGAACTGAGTTCACTTGTGGACCCTGCCACATATTTCCTATTTGCCCTTGGACAAGTCACTTAGCATCTTAGTGCCTCAGGTCCCCATCTGTGAAATGGGGATAACAGCACTGCCCTACCTCACAGGGGTGCTGGGAGGATAACAACATTAAAGACCGTGAGGTGCACAGATACTAGAGAGGTGGGGACAGATTTAGGGGTACCTAAAACAGGGTATACACGGGCCTTGATAGGCTGCAGATTCAGTTTCTAACCATCAGAGGAGTGAGATTCTGGACCAGCCTCCCAATAGGAGTTGTGGGGCTAAATAAACTAACTCGTTATAAAATGGAGCTTGAGAAGTTTATATGATTGGAGGGTCTGTGATAGTAGCAGAATGGATCCAATGACTCCACAGGTCACATCCAGACCTGTGTTCCTAGAGATAGGGGTGAAATACCCAGCACCCAGTTACCTATAACCTGAGCTATTTGGGTCCACAGCCTCCAGTTTATGCAGCGTTTGGGTAAAACTTACCTGAATAGTTGTTTATTAAACAGAAAACCCACACCAGTTTGATTTTTTAAATCTACTTCCTCGCCTTTTGTCAGCATGAATGAACAAACTGACTGAACAAGGCCCCACAAGGGGAGGAAGGCAGCCTGAAAGCAATTTTCTACGACCAATATTGCCAGAGAACCCGCTCACCCCAGTTCTTGTAGTGAATTTAGTCAGTAATTAATGAAGCTCTTGTCCCTAATTCATTTTCCCAGTAGCTTGGCACATGTCTAATTAAAATAGATGATCGACGCTCCAATATTCACACTGCCAGGTTTAATGAAGAAGGAATCAACAGGAGCGAGCCAAGAAATACTAGCTTCTGTTATGGAAAGAGGATGAAAGAAAGTTGAGGGAGAGCTTACTGCCTGCAAGAAAGTCCCCATGGTGCAACGGCAGTGTGAATAGAATGAGCTATGAGCTAGCAAAAGGGAGAGAGAGAGATGGACCAGAAACTGCTGGCAGGGACATCTTAACACTGGAGATGCATCTGAGAGATAGGGTAACTGAGCTCATGAAATGAGCCGTGCTGCCTTTCACAGCATAAATCCCCAGGAGATCCTGCTTTCCGGGCATCAGATCAATGCAGGAATCTCTCTCTCAGTACCAGCTGGGCCCCAGTCAGTTGCAGGTGCTCAGACTCTGCAGTATTAAAGAAACAAAAAATTCTGCCACCTCCTTTCCTGTTTGTAGGCTTAACATGTGAGTAGGTCTTAGAATGCAAGAGAGAGGAGAATATACAGCAGGACACAGAGCAGAGGAGCTCTGTATGCAGCAGGGCCCGGGGTCATCATCTCTAGCTACCCTGACAGTTCGCTCTCCCCATCACTTACTTGCCGCCCCCTTATTGCCGAACCGTGGTGGAATGTACTTGCCATGGGAGGGGATGGAGGGAGAAGTGGCTTTCAGGGAGCTTGGGCCAACGCCATGGAGGGCTCTGAATATCAGGATGGAGACCGAAGTGGACTCTGCATCCAGTGGGGGGGCCATGCCAAGCAAGAGCAGAGGGTTGTGCTCATAGCGACCCGAGTTACTTAGCTGATGGGTGGCTGCATTTCGCACCGGTTGGGGCTTTTTGGGGGTGTTGTGCCTTCCCTTCTAGATCGAAATGAGCTGCAATAATTCAGCATGGAGGCCAGAACTGCAGGGATCTCTGTGGCCAGAGCTGAGCTCAATAGGCTGGGTTCTAGTATTGTGGTTAGTCATAGATGGATTTTTTTTGTAGGGGCGCTATTCAGGGATCTGTTTGCACGGAGGAGTCCAACAGGACCATGTGCTTGCAAATGGACTAAAGCGTTTGAAGACAGAAGCCCTGAGTAGAGGGGGCTGTTATACAGGAAGCAGGTTCTTCAAAGCACTTCCCTCTTTCGACCAGCACTGCCTCAGACTTGTCTGAACCTTCCTGCAGGTGCTGGTTACATCTGACCTAAGTCAGCTCATATGGTCTCATCTGCTCACCCATGGCTCCAAGTAGATGCCAAATAACATGGCGGAAAGGTTTGGTGTGGGAGGATTTTGCACACAGAAAGCCTCTGGGGGCGAGCTGTTTGGGAAATGGATTTTATTCCCATGGAAAGTTGTGCTGAAAATGAAAACGTTTTTGTTTTCACTGAAATTTTGTTTCAAAAGGTTTTTGGGTTCTGGTAAAAGAAAAAAAAATTGGCCCAAACTATAATTTTTTTATTGTTTTGGCTGAAATTTTTCAGATGCTGAGAAACCAAAAAAAACCCAAAACATTTGTGAGCTTGGTTTTTTGACCCAACTTCCCTCCCCTGCAAAAAATTGTTGAAAACTAGACACTTTCCAATGGAATTTTCCATTTGGAAAAGCCATTTATGCTGGGGAAATATTCTGAACAAAATATTCCAGTCTGCTCCATCTAGGAGCTCTGGGAGCCACCACGTCTCTTGCAAGGGTCAGCATGCCTCGTCATCATCACAAGCTTCCAGTGGCTAGAGAGGGCAGAGAGAAGGTAGGACCATGGCCAGGCAACAGCCCTTTGGGCATCTAACGCTGGTGCCGTGACTCCCTCTGAAACCACGAGTCCTATTCAGGCTATTCTATTGCAACCTGAGAACCCCAGCACCGCAGGAGATTAAACCTCTGCACAAGCTCTCAGAGGAAAGGTCAACACACTGGTGCTCTGCTAATAAAAGAGCATTAACCCTCTGCCTGTGTGTGCACCTGGATTTATTGCCACAAGACACCACCCCCTCTTTCGCTCAAGGAATAGAAGTGGAAGGATTCAGCCTGTTTCCTGCCCCGATGAGCAGGGAAGGGGAGGCTTCTAGCGCTCTCGGTACATAAAGCCCCACTGAAATCACAGGCAATTACCCCGCTGTCTTTCACAGGGCCAAGATTGCACCTCCAGAGTATTTCTTGAGCCTTCTCACCAGCAGCATGCCCTTCCAACCTCCCGGTCCTCTCCGCTCTGCTTCAGCAACCTAAATAAGGACCCACTCCCTGTTCCTCTGGAAATCTTGCTTCTGCACGCCTCCCCACCCAATGACATAGCAACCAAGTGACTGCACAGCTGCCAGCCAGCTTGGGTGAACGCTTGCTTTTTCCAGCTCGTTTCAAAGACGTCTACTCTTGAGCGGGGGAGGAGAAGCATGGGGGGAGCTTGATCTATAGCTTTGTTATAGAACAGCTCCGCTTCCGAAACAAGGGGTTTTGCGGGGTGGGCAGGGGTCGCTATAGCCCCACGGATGTGTGTCTCAACCCCTTTAGCCTCAGGGGTGGGGTAGCTTAATGGCCAAAGTCAATGTGGCTGTGTTCTCTCTCTCCGAACTGCATAGCCGAATGGCCAGTCAATATGGCTGTCCCTTCCTGTCAGGGCACCGTGGCCTAATGGCCAGAGTCAACAAAGTCACCCCCCTCTGTGGGATAATGTGGCCTATTGGCACGTTGGGGAGAGTGGGATGCCACATAGGAGTGTGTAGCACCCAGGGTAAGGGGGCTTGGGACCTCCCTGCTCCTCTGAGCCCCAACCCAGGGCCCTGGCCATGGTGGGGTACTCGTCACCAAGTTGGAGGGGATCCTCCCAAAACACGTTGACCATTTCCCCAATGCTCCCACCGTAGCAATGTTTAAGTCCCCTGGGCTACCTCCTACCCTGTCTTCCGTGGCGATGATGCACGATTCCCCGGGGCCTCCAGGGTTCTCAGCTGGTGCTGCTCCTGGCAGCTGAGTCCTTTCTCTGGGTTTGTCCAACAGCCTGGAATCCATCTGGGGCTCTGCATGCCGGGGCTCTGGTCCCAGAATCTGTCACCGCTCCCTGGAGAGAGCTGGCAGTCTGTGACCTCCCCCTTCAGCAGCCTAGCTCCCTCTTATACCCAGTCTTCAGCCGGAGCACGCCCAGTAGGGTCCAGGGGGCGTGGCCTCCTCAGCCCACAGGGTAGAGTTAACCCTTGGTGAACCAGTGTGGGGCAAGTGTGTCCCGTCACAGGGGGGCTATAGGCCAGATTACAGTTCTCACACGAGTGACTCATCCACCACCACCACAACATGCTAAACAGCAAGACCCTTGGAGTTCCTCCCATTCAAGCAGTGAGGCCAACACAAAGCCTACACACTAGTTACGTCAAAATAGGGCTTAGCAGGCTCTTCAATGGTGCACTGGGTCACTACACAGGGGAAAGTTTCACCCTAGCATCCCACATACAGGAGAGCAGGAACTTTATTGGAGCAAAATAAAAACAGTGACAACCAAAAGCCTCTTGGCTACAGCACAAGATAATGCAGAAATCAGGGATTCAAAGGTAATAATGCATCAGGAATAAAATGTTTTAACGTGTATGGAAGTGTCACAGCTGGCTCTTGGGCAGCCACTAACTCCCTGGCGGAGCCCCTAAAAAAAACCGTTCCTGTATACAACCTAAGTAACTGCTTAGCTCTCCAAGCTTAATAAGTATAATATATTATAATTCATTTTAAGGTTTGTATCTAACTAATATATTTATAAAAAGCCTTGCACATTAAACCTTATTAATCTGCAAATCAAGCATACCGTATCTCACTGGTATTCACACTAATCACAAACTATCCAAAATCAACAGTCCACCGTCACGGGACAGGAGTCACGAGTCAGCCAAGTCAGTGTACTGGAAGATCAAAAGCCGGAGACGAACTTGAGAGCAGAACCACAAATCGGTAACCAGAGTAAGGCTGGGTTGAAATACTAGGGGGTCAAAGGCAGGACACAAACCAGAGATCAGAACCATAAGTTGGGAGCCAGGAGTCAGCTGGGTGGGGGGAATACCACAAAGTCAAGCCAGGGGACTGGGAGCAGGGTGGATCCCAGTTGCATGGACAACATCCTGTTCCTGTGCTGGGTTTATATAGAAACTGTGGACCTCTCCGGACACCCAGAAGTCTGCCAGTCAGGCTCCAGGACTGGAGTCCTCTGTCAGCATTCAGCTTCTGCCCTAGCCACCGTCAGGAGATCTCCGAGCGCCAGGTTTGTGCTTGCTCGTGCCTAAAAGTCTCGTGGACCAGGGTGCATGAGCCACAGTTCCTCACAGAATATATTAATCAACTGCAAATATACCAAGGAGAAACTGAGCAGATTATCAGAAGAATAGCTGGAATCTAGGTAAATATTTGTACAGGGCCTATCACCATAATTCCTTAGTGTCTTATACAGCTGAAGTTAAAAGCTGGAGAGAAAGTGGGTGAGGTAATATCCTTTATTGGACCAACTTCTGTTGGTGTGAGAGACCAGCTTTCGAGCCACACAGAACACACGTAAAGTTCAAAGCTGTCAGTCGATGGCCTCCCATTACCATAGTGTCCCAGTGCCTCACAACCTTGAACGTATTTACTCCCGACAACACCCCATTGCGTCACACTCGGTGGAACTGGGCTCAGAGGGTCCACGTTTCCTGCAGGTACCGTTATTGAGGGGGTCAAACTCCCGGCGGTCCACAGAGTGAGACTTGCAAGGTGGCCCAAAGACAAAAGCCAAGTACCGGGAAGCGCAGAACCGTATTTTCAATGTCAAGAGGCGCTACGTGTGCAGGGTGGGATCACATTTTGAGGCCAGAGAGCTGTTGGCCCCACCTCATTATGTCAGGATGTCATGACAAAAACACCAGTCTCCCCCCTGGGCATCGACAGGTGCCTGAGACGGACTCAAGGATGTGTTTACTGGCCAGGAACTAATACTGGCCAGGAACGAATACGCAACTCTGCTCCTTGATGGAAGGGTGTGACGCCTGCCGGTCACGTGACCCAGCTGGAGGAAAGTTACCACATGAGCTGCCCACCTGACCATGGGCAAAGGGGGAAGCAGACGTATTTACCTTCAAGGAAAAGCACCACTTGATCACCGGGGACTACTGCTCAAATTATCGGGAGGTCGATGCCCCGCCTGATTCACGAAGCAAGTCAGCGATTGGCCAACTGGGAGCCCGTTTTGTGAGATACGGCGTTCCGGCAGCTGCCTCCACCGACAACGGACCTCAGTTTGTCTCAGAAGAACTCAAGGAATTTGTACGCAAATGGGAGTTGGATCACCACACCCTCTCCTCTGCGTACCCAGAGAGCAGTGGTAAGGTGGAATCTGCTGTGAAAACAGCTAAGAGGCTGTTTCTGCTGGTTCAGACCCCTTCTTAGCATTTTTTGGCCCATGGGAATACCTCACCGCAGGGGTGCTAAAACAGTCCAGTGCAGCCGCTGATGGGACGAAGGACCAAAAACCCTGCTACCAATGAGGGGAGGCCAGTTGCAGCCAGAAGGAAGGAGACCGCACTGAGAAAAGTCAGAGAAAGCAGGCCTTAGAGTACCACAGGTCAGCCCAGGAGCTACCGGCCCCGGAAACAGGTGCTCCTGTGAGAACCAAGCCAACCGCGAGACAACAGAGAGAGTGAGCTAAAAAAGGAGTTGTGACAGAGAACCACCCAGAGGCCGACCACCCAGAGAGAGAGAAGACTCCATAGACAAAGCGAACTTGCTAGGCTCAGAGACAGGTGACTGAGATAGGTCACGGCCTGTGCAGATGCCTGTTGAGGAGACCCAACTCTTCCAAAGACCCTATGACCCGTTGAGTTTGAGGTAAAGACTTCAACTCATTGCATTCCACCCTGCAGGTTCCAGGTTTGCTCTGTACGACAGACCTGTCTGTCTCTATTTGAAATAGTCCATTAACAGACAAGATACCCAGAGATGACACTCAAGAATATGAAGCGTTTTTCCTGGGTTTGGGTAGGACCAATAAAATAACTTCCTGGCCACTGCTTTCTTTGTGCAGCTCTTTACATTGGCTTTTAACCCTGCATTGTTCAGATGCCACTACCGCAACTTGGGCTGGGTCCTGGCTACACAGAGGGATAGCCTAGGGGAGTGTGGTATGGAAAAAGGTGTGAACCACTGATTTAGAGGATTCTGATGGACCGCACTGCATTTGTAACAATAAATAATAATAAAACCTGGTTCTTACATAGCGCGTTTAATTAGTAAAGCTCATTCCTAGTCAATAAAGAGTCTGGGGAGAAGTAAGAAAAGTAACAACCAAGTTCATTAGGATTAATTCAACTGACTGTAATTAACACTACATAAAAATCTCCTCTTCGGCTGAGCATATCTTGCAATCCTAATTTTTAGCAAGGTCACATTGCTATGGTAATTGACATGGAGTTACTTTCAACAGGATGTGCTGGTGATGTCATCATGTTTTGTTAATAAATGGATATGCAGAAGCGCTCGCAGTACCAAAGGAACAATTGAATACAGTACAGAATGAAAAACACTCCTGAAATGAAGATCTTAAAACAATTTGCTATCCTTTTACAGAGCTGCAACTCCTCTGCACTAAATGCACACTGTGAAAATACTGTTCTCAACTGGCAATAAAAAAAGTCATGCCCCTTAGTTCTGTGCAGTACAATGCCTCACAAGAGAACAAAATGCCGTCAAATCCCTGCTGCACACTTTATACTCGACTAATGCGTTCTTATTGAAAAGTTGTTTTAATGCACTCTTATCGATTTAACTGGTATGATTAACTTTCCATGCTGAGAAGCGAAGTTTATCCAAGGTTAAACAGTCTGAAGAAAGTCTGGTTGTAGGCATGTGTTTGTTGCTTGGAGTTACAAACATATTACCATTAAAAGTAGTTTGGGAAAGGCGGGTGGGAGATGGGGATGAAATCTACTTAGCGGTCAACACGACTTCCAAAAAATACACTCAGTGCTTTGGGCAGATTCGATGCTTTAAAAAGAAAAGGCAGTGAGCATATTTTACAGAAGAGACTAAGTACAAATAAAAAAAAGAGGTAGGGTCTATCTTGGAGGCGAAGCGCTGGGGAAGGGAGGTGGAGATGGATGAACGTGGCTTTAAGAAACCATGTATTACTGGGCTCAAAGTGTGTCAATCACTGGGTGACGTCCTCTGGCCAGTGCTACGCAGGAGGTCAGACTAGACAACCACAATGGTCCTTTTTGGCTTTAGCTATCAATTTCCCCCACATCGCCAAGATTCACCTATCTTAGTTTCCTATACCCTGTAACCAGGGTTGCACCAAACCTGGGATAAGATGCAGACAGGGGCTAATTGCATGGCCCCATTCCACCATCAGCAGTTCTGTTGGCGTTCTGTGGAGGGGGTCAGAAATAAAACTCTGAGCCTGGTTAGCGTCCCCTGTCCCCAGGCCCAAGACCAAATGCAAGGGTCTGGTTCAGAAGCTCTCCATATATAACCATGCACTAAGCATGTCTAGGAAAACACCAAATCCTCCAGGAGTCACCAAAAATTCTGGGATGAGAGTAGCAATGTGCAGCTCAGTGAGCTGTGACCATCCTCAGCGTCACCTGCCTTGGCATGGTTAAGATGTCCCCATTGTGCAATGGAGAGCCAAGTCAGGGCATTGTAGCCTCTGAGCCCTGGACAAGGCACTATTAAGGACCATAAATAAAACCTCTTCAGAGTTCATTTCTGCTAGTCAACAGGAAATCCACAAAGATTCAACCACCCCTTTGCCACCAGGTAATAAATACTACAAAAGTCATGCACCAGGCTTGAACACACAACCTCCAGCATCACAGCACAGACCTCTAATGCTTAAGCTAAAAGAACAACTCCCTTAGCTGCTCCCCTTAGTACGCTTGTTAATCCCTAGTAGAGCAGCCCCTGGACAAAGACACCACAGACTTGTCTCCAGAGCGTCACTGATGCACAATTAATTAAACGGCAGGAGATGGAATATATATGCATTCATTTTTATTAAAAATCTAGTCCTGTTGCATAGCCTACCGCCTTCTCTTTGGTAAAGAAGCCCGTGGCTTTTGGAAAGTGGGGCAACCCCAAAGTCTTTACACTACCAGCAATCATCGTGTTGGGGGTGGGTGGTTTCTTTAGAGAGCATCTTAGACAAATTCGCTCTGGCTCACTTCTGGAAAGCATGTTTTAGAGACTTCAAAGCTCTCGCCTCCGGCCTTTGGAAAGATCGGAGAGCCCCGAACCAAGATTTAAAGTCTCCATTAAAGCGAACTGTCCCCACGCCCCCACCGCCCCCACGCTCTGGGTGTTTTTCAGCCTTTCTCAGGCTCTCAGCGTATTGGGAGCTCTTGTAAAAGAGAAGCTGGTGGCAGACAAATTGCCTGCTGCAGTTCGAGGGAATGCTTTGATTGCTCCTCTCGAGAGTACAGCCAGACACGCGGCACGCGGCAGAAATCATCTCAAAGGCTCCAGCTGCAATTTAAAAACTATTTGAATCGAGATATAGGATAGAGCTGGAACCTGCTAGCGGCTGCCTGCCCTGCAGGTCTCCTCAGGGGAATATCTGAACACTCTGAGTGGGGAGTCAACCTTGCACCTTTCAGTAACAGAACAAGACGACAGGCTGGCTGCAGGTCTGCTACGACAGGAATGCCAGAGCAGTCCCTGAGGTGCAGCGTATTAGACCTCTCAGACACAACACAGGGCCTGGTTCTCCTCCCCTCTCATCGACAGCAAAAGTCTTCTCATGAATACAGAGCCTGATTCTCCTCACCCCTCCAGGGAGTCACACATCATAGAATATTAGCGTTGGAAGGGACCTCAAGAGGTCATCTAGTCCAACCCCCTGCTCAAAGCAGGACTAACTTCAGCTATATCATCCCAGCCAGGGCTTTGTCAAGCCTCAGCTTAAAAACCGCTAAAGATGGAGATTCCACCACCTCCCTAGGTAACCCATTCCAGTGCTTCACCACCCTCCTAGTAAAAAACTTTTTCCTAATGTCCAACCTAGACCTCTCCCACTGCAACTTGAGACCGTTGCTCCTTGTTTTGTCATCTGCCACCACCGAGAACAGCCTAGCCCCATCCTCCCTGGAACCCCCTTTCAGGTAGTTAAAGGCCGCTATCAGATCCCCCTCATTCTTCTCTTTTGCAGACTAAACAAGCCCAGTTCCCTCAGCCTCTCCTCATAAGTCCTGTGCTCCAGCCCCCTCATCATTTTTGTTGCCCTCTGCTGGACTCTCTCCAACTTGTCCACATCCTTTTGTAGTGGGAGGCCCAAAACTGGACACAATATTCCAAATGCGGCCTCACCAATGCCGAATAGAGGGGAATAATCACTTCCCGTGACCTGCTGGCAATGCCCCTCCTAATGCAGCCCAATATGCCATTAGCCTTCTTGACAACCAGGGCACACTGCTGACTCATATCCAGCTTTTTATCCACTGTTACCCCCAGGTCCTTTTCTGCAGAGCTGCTGCCTAGCTCATCGGTCCCCGGTCTATAGCTGTGCATGGGATTCTTCCTTCCTAAGTGGAGGACTCTGCACTTTTCTTTGTTGAACCTCATTAGATTTCTTTTGGCCCAATCCTCCAGTTTGTTTAGGTCACTCTGTATCCTATCCCTACCTTCCAGGGTATCTACCACTCCCCCCAGCTTAGTGTCGTCCGCAAACTTGCTGAGGGTGCAATCTACCCCATCCTCCAGATCATTAATAAAGATGTTGAACAAAACCGGCCCCAGGACTGACCCCTGGGGAACTCCGCTTGTGACGTTCTGCCAGCTAGACATTGGAGCCATTGATCACTACTCGTTGAGCCCTATGCTCTAGCCAGTTCTCTATCCATTTTATAGCCCAAAAGAGGGGAGAAGTAGCGGCCTGGAGCACCTGAAATGCGGCACTAGAGGCCCGAAGCCTTCTGATCTGAAAACTGTGCGGGAGCAGGTGCTGCATGGCAAAGCACAAGTAAGAATACAGGTTGTGACAGAGAGGACCACAACCTTGAGGGATGGAGGCCCCCCACAGGAGGTGGGTATGTCACAGCAGGCATTCAACCCATGGACCGAGGGTATCACAGGGAGAGCTACCTCAGAGCAGTACGCCAACAAGAGGAGGTGGCTCATAGGGCCTTATGGGATCTGCGAAGGGGATGCATATATGGAATCTACTGCCATGCAGGTGCCAAGCAACGCTCTGCTCGCAACAACACTGCACCCGTCAGTCCAGAGCGTAGATGGGAGCCAGGCAGTAGTTAGCTCTGCTTTTCTCAGTATAGTTGGCAGCCAAGCAATGTTCACCTCTTCTACCAGGGCATGGAGTAAAGGACCAGGAGGAGTAGCCCCGAGAGTACTTAGTACACATTTCCTTTGCGAGTTACACTGCGGGAATAAAGGCCGGCGACACGTCTTCTGTCGGCTCGTCCCATTCTTCGCTTATCAGATATACAGCCAGTTAAGCTGGTACCACTTAGACATGTTCTTCAAGCCAGGCCGCTCCCCTCTGCTCTATCTTGACTCAATAAATGAGCTGAGGGACCAGCAGCAGAGAGGTAGATTTCTTAGGTCCGGGGGAAGCCTGTACGCTTCCTGGATTCTGGCAACAGGGGAGTGGACCAAGGTGAGGGAGTCAGGACTTGCTCCAAGCTCCCGTTTCTCTGCTGCCAGAAACCATCCCTCATTGCCACGCTAGTACCAGCTCCCCGCAAGAAGCCAGCCAGCATCTAGCGTCCACGGGCTAAGCACCGGCTCGTATGGTTAAGCTACAGCAAAGAGCTGAGAGTGTGTCTCTTAAGCCTCACGTCACTGACAGCAGGCTGTCTGCTCCGTGTGTAATAGCATCTCACGCGGGGCGCCTAGTGTGAGGTCTGCGCTCATTGCTGTGTAACGAGCTCTCAAATCCTCTGCTCTTCCAGGAAATATAAAAGGGGGGGGAGGTGGGAAGCAGGAGGGACGCTGAAATAAACAAATAAAAGCCTGCGGGAGGGGGATCAACATGCTGAATGCATTAGTGCTCCGGCTAATTGTAAGCAGCAGGGGAAACGGGCCTTAGATTATTGCTTAGGACCTGATGGGATTTCTTCTCGACCACAGTCAAGTATGACAAGATTTCTCTAGAAAAACAAGGCCCTAGGCATAAATTAGCAGAGCTGTGATATTTATGGGAGGTGATTACGGCTCATTTTGGAGTTGGAGTGCGTGGGGGGCGGGGGGATGACGTGCAGGGCTTTGTGGTTTTAAATGTACTAGTTAGTACTTTTTGAAAGCTGTTGAAATCGGAAGTCTAGGAGGCAGTGCAGCAGAGTCGGAGAATCCAGCCTTCCCAGCTCTTCTTTGCACCTCAGTTACTGCCTCGATGGTGCCAAGCCTCCAAGCACTGGGTCCACACACACTCGGGCCTGCAAGATCCACACTACAAATAGTTGTGGGGCCGTTGCGATTCCCACTACAGCACAGGCGCTGACGCCTAGCAAAGGGGGTGGGCATGGTGACATTGTCTGGATTAGGGATGAATATTTATCTTATTATTTACAGCAATTCATCCTGGATAGGCCGTGTCAGGTACCGTTAGAAAGGTTATCATTTGCTAAGTATGATGATATTCTTTGTATGTGAACCCCCCTTTCTTTTCTGGGTTACTTGGGAGCAGTTGCTAACAACAAAGGAGTTCCTGAGTATCCCAGTGATGCTGCAGGATTGGTGGGAATCCTCCATCTACCCCTCTCTGCTGCAGTCCTTTTACTCCTAAAGGAATTTAAAATTGGCGGTGCCTCCACCTGGCTGGCCCCCGTACATGCTCAATAGCGGGCCTTGGGAGCTTCCTGGATTAAACCTAGTCTAATAATAATAATCATCTGAGTCTAAGTCAAAAATTCCAGTTATGCAAACTATACATACCTAAATTAGAGCTAACATGCCTTTACTTAGCAAATCAAGGACATCTGGCATAACAGACTGAAATTAATCACTACTATTTTAAATCCACAGGGGTAGTTCCATAAATCAATTACTAAATATAGCATGCAGTAATAAATGAAACGTGTCTAACTGGCATTTACACTGCCACTATTTACCCCACCACTCAGAGTGTGCACTCTCCTAGAGTTCAGAGCCCTGACCCCTTGCGTGAGTGGGTGCGCGTGAAGATCTGAAGACAGAGACAGCACTCTGTTGGTTCAGTGTACCAGTTCAGCCCAGGTATCAGGCTGAAGATTTGGAGAATAATCAGATCCCTTCTCAGCCCACATTTGGCTAGGCTAAATAAGCCAAGCTCTTCTCGTCTCCTCTCATAAAACGGGGTTTCTATTCCCCTGATCACCCTAGCAGCCCTTCTTCGCACCTGTTCCAGAGAGATTAAGGCTGGGATATTTAAAAGAGCCATGGGAGTTAGGCATCCACTCCCACACAGTTTGAGCACCTAACTAGGTTAAGCTATTTTGAAAATTCACTGTGATTGACTAGCCCATGGCCCTAGGAGAAGCCTGTAACAGAGCTGAGCCTACAACCCATGTTCTCTGCGTCCAGTGCCTTAACCACAAGACCATCACCCCTTAAACATTTACTTTGTCCAAACATTAATTAAACGCCCTTCTTTATTTACTGCTCCTATTTGTTTGCTCTTTTCTTAATGCTAGCTGCAGAAGAAAATTCACTTTTACCTGGGAATCTTAAAACTTTTTACCCCCCTATTCTATAATCTGAACTGATATGAATTTTGCTCTCTGATTTTATTTTCTTTCCTTCACAGACCATGATAAAGTTTAAGATCAGTTATATTATCTCCTGGAAAATGGTAAAGGAAATCAATATCCCCTTTGCTCAGGCCAGAAGTAAGGAAGTTAACAAAACAGAAGCAGCGGTCATGATTAATAAACCATGAGATGTGTTTCCTTTAAAAGACGAATTACCTGGTCTGATTTTGCCTTTTGCTTTAGGCTGGTGCGAATCAGAACTAAATCCATTGACATCAGTGGATAGACATTCGTTTAAAAATAATGTAAGTGAGAGCAGAATCTAGTTTTCCCTTTCTGAGCTGAGCACTGGAAGGGGGCAGCCATCTTGCTGACGGTGACACCATTTTGTGACACTAAGCAGGGCTCAGAGCAAGCTCCTCCGGCCCCGGGGCCATGATACAGAACATGCCTCTCCAAAAGGGGTCGCATTTTTATTCCTGTACATGCCTTTGGAAGCTGTCAATTCCAGCAATAGTTATGCTGTACCACTATCTGTTGGAAAGCACTGTCTTCTACTCCAGAATCTCAGCTTTCATTCAAAAAAAAAAAAGAAGACTCCAGCTGTTCTGGTTGTAAAGAACAGTGAGCAGTGGGGACAATACATCCGACTGAGCTGGATACGTTTATGGAGGGGATGGGATGAGGGCACTGCCTCCAGTGCGACGGCTAGCAGCAAATATCTCCAACAGCCAGTGATGGGACACTAGATGGGGAGGGCTCTGAGTTACTACAGAGAATTCTTTGCCAGGTATCTGGCTGGTGGGGCTTGCCCACATTCCCATGGTCAAACTGATCGCGGGTCAAGAAGGAATTTTCCCCCAGGGCAGATTGGCAGTGACCCAGGGGGGGGTTCGCCTCCCTCTGCAGCATGAGGAACGGTTCACTTGCAGTGCGTCACTCTAGTCCCTTAGCCCGAGCCCCAGCTGACCCAGACTCTGGGACTCGGTACCACGGGTCTTTAATCTTAGTGTAAATGTACCCTCAGCCTCTTTTTTCATTTCCATGAAAGCACAGTGGGTTGGTGTCCTGTGACCACAACTACAACTTATCCCCACTAAGAACATGGCCCAACATTTCCTTTTTAGACCAAAGTGCTAATAAAATGTGGGCAGACCTTTACTCTCTCATGTTGGTATTGAATATTATCCACCCCTCTCAGAGCTCTAAAGAATTATACCTCACACAGAAAGGGACCGGTTCTTTTTCAGTGTTCTCACATATTAGCTGTCCTTCTGTGTTGTGGAAGAGTAAGCTCCACCAGTGTGAAGGCCTCAGGCAGCCGTTTTGGAAAAAACAAGTCAGGGATTATTGGTACCACACGCTTCCATGATAAAGACTCCCTGAAAATTACAAAGAGGCTATGATTTTCCGTTAAATCCAGCTGAACTTTAAGGTCCTTGCTTTTTCTTTATTATTTCAATGGGTAGGTCAAAAATTCTGCAGCCAACACATGCAGAGTTGAAACTCATCATTTTTCTCCCCCAAAGAAATGTCAGACCTTTTACTGACAGTGTTTGGCTTCATACAATCTTTGCTTTCTCCTGATCGCTCAAAAAACATGAGGGCAGAAGTCACTAATAACAATGTCATGGGTTTATTATTATTATTTATTACCTTTACAGCACTGCTTTACTTGCACTTCTTTATGTAGCATACAGCTTCAGCTACCACCACATTTTGTGTGGAGCACCACAACAGTTTACTTGGCCTTTGGGTCTCTTTCTGTGCTGTCTGCTCCCGAACAGTCACAGAATAAGAGCTACAGAAGTTTTACTGCAAATACTTGGTTTAAAAAGAAAAAAAGAAGATGGTAATAAGAAGAAAATAGCCCACGCATCGCTCGGAGCTTTTCCTGATACTCTTGCTCTATTAAAAATGTTTGAAAGAAAGTAAATTTCATAGCCCGTGATGGATGACCTCTGTGTTTTACCCTGTGAACTTTCTTCTTGATAGGTTGAGTGGAATGGATGCTGTTTCCCTTTATGATAGTTATTTTCTACCACAGACAGGCAATCCTTTTTATTTTATATAGAAAATGTATGTTTCTCAGTCTCTATTTTGTTCCGGGGGTAGATTTTTGTGGGGTGTATTTCTAACTAACAATTTAAGCAAGTGAAGACAAGCTCTCAGTGCAATGCTGGGGTCATGAAGGCATATGCAATCTCTGGACGTATAAGCAGGGGAATACTGAGTAGGAGTAAAGAGACGGTATTACCGCTGCAGATGGCATTGGTGAGGTCCTTACTGGAATGCCGAGTCCAGTTCTGGTGTCCACACCTTAAAAAGGATGTTGAAAAATCAGAAAGGTTCATAAAAGGATGCCTTGGAAAACCTGTCTTACAGTCAGAGCCTTAAGAAGCTCGATCGAGTTAGCTGATCAAGATGATTAATACTTTATTATGGTCTAGGAGTACCTACATTCTGATATTAGAGGGCTTCTTAATCTAGCAGACAGGCACAGTAAGGTGGGTTCTCCACCACTTAAAGTCTTTAAAATCAAGAGTGGATGCTGTCGCCCAGCCAGAAGTCATACAGCTTGATAGGGGAAATACTGGGTGAAATTACGTGGCCTGTGTTATGCAGGAGGTCAGAGTTGATGATTATTACGGTCCCTTCTGGCCTTAGCATCTATGAACTTACTTAGGAAGACAGTATGGCAGTCTCGGTTGATTGCAGAGATGCGCCTTCAAACAACTTGATGCCTTTATAACAACATTTTCCCCCCCAAATACTTTGGGGGAGAGAAAAAGAAAACATATTTGTGGGCATTTTCCTCCAAGTTAAATCCAGTAAAGGAAGCTCTGACACTGCTTAGAATGATCAGCAGCTCATCTTTGTGAACACTCTTTTATTGGAAGGGCTCAGACTCCAGCCTCTTATCTTTAAACCAAAATGTTTCCATGCACTTGAAGGCCTGATTTCTGAGGATGTGGGAAAGAATAATCAGCAGACAGTGTACGAGATCTTGTCATCCTCTACACACTGGTCCACTGAGATAAGGAACCTTAAATGAAAATAAGCACTACTTAAATACCACCAGTTTGGAAATTCTGTTTTAGCTCAAGTGGTTTTTGGAACTAGAGAATCAGAATCAGGAGTGATAGATACCCTGCAAGGTAGGGATAGGATACAGAGTGACCTAAACAAACTGGAGGATTGGGCCAAAAGAAATCTAATGAGGTTCAACAAGGAAAAGTGCAGAGTCCTCCACTTAGGAAGGAAGAATCCCATGCACAGCTACAGACTGGGGACCGACGAGCTGGGCAGCAGTTCTGCAGAAAAGGACCTCAGGGTAACAGTGGATAAAAAGCTGGATATGAGTCAGCAGTGTGCCCTGGTTGTCAAGAAGGCTAATGGCATATTGGGCTGCATTAGGAGGAGCATTGCCAGCAGGTCACAGGAAGTGATTATTCCCCTCTATTCGGCATTGGTGAGGCCGCATTTAGAATATTGTGTCCAGTTTTGGGCCCCCCACTACAAAAAGGATGTGGACAAGTTGGAGAGAGTCCAGCGGAGGGCAACAAAAATGATTAGGGGGCTGGAGCACAGGACTTATGAGGAGAGGCTAAGGGAACTGGGCTTGTTTAGTCTGCAAAAGAGAAGAATGAGGGGGGATTTGATAGCGGCCTTTAACTACCTGAAAGGGGGTTCCAGGGAGGATGGGGCTAGGCTGTTCTCGGTGGTGGCAGATGACAGAACAAGGAGCAACGGTCTCAAGTTGCAGGGCGGGAGGTCTAGGTTGGACATTAGGAAAAAGTTTTTCACTAGGAGGGTGGTGAAGCACTGGAATGGGTTACCTAGGGAGGTGGTGGAATCTCCATCTTTAGAGGTTTTTAAGCTGCGGCTTGACAAAGCCCTGGCTGGGATGATATAGCTGAGGTTAGTCCTGCTTTGAGCTGGGGATTGGACTAGATGACCTCCTGAGGTCCCTTCCAACTCTAATATTCTATGGTTCTATGATTCTATGAGAATTCCACTCATAATTACTTACAGGCTAACATGTAAGCATTTAATTTATGTAGTAATTGTGTCTGTTGCCCATGGATTCGTTAGCAATTTCTACTTGGATGTAATTTTGAGCCAAAAGCTTTAACTCCAGTTCTGTTTGCAAACTCATTTCTACCCTCTCTCTCTGTCTTCTGGATGAAATTCCTATTCCATTTTAACACCCTCTTTTTTTTTATTAATTGCCTTTCAGCTTCTTAAGAACAAAAGATCATAGAGATTGGATTTCTGCTTCTTTTCCCTCCTATTATTACTAAAACAATTAGTCAATTTGTCAGCATGCATTAATGTTTACTTGAATGAGAGTAGCAATTTATAGAGAACAAAAGTACTTTATTTTTCAAGCTACTGTGGAAAACTTAAACCCTTGTCAATGGGAAATTTGGAATTCATGTTGCACAAATTCCCTTTTCAAGGATGCAGTTTGCACCCATATTTTTGCACCTGCAAAATGAACGGGGGGCTCAAATCTGAATAACTGCGACGGGAGAGCCCCACAGCTGTGCTTGCGATCCGGTAGTTTAAAGGTGCCAGCGCTCATGTTTGTGTTCAGAATCTAACTGCTGGTAGGAATAGTACGGTCCCTAGTTTTGCAGGCCAAAAAAAAATAAAGGCTGCCAAAAAGTGAGGCTGTCCTGCTGAAAATATGAACCCTCGTTCCATTTAACCCTTCAGTCATCAAGCGGGGCCCCTAACAAAAGTCACAGTTGGGGGGTCTATGTTTCGTGGGTACTTATGGATGTCATTATTGGAACAGCCGAGTGCCTCACCATTTTTAATGTCTTTAAAATGCAACAACCAGAGGTATTGATCTTTATAGTCTGGCATCAGTCACATGACATGGGTCAAGGTTACATAATGTCAGTATCCTGTCACATGGCAGAGATCAGTATCATGGTCACCCGCGTCACAACGTCTACTCAGTGCATGTCATTCCCCACTCCCTTAAAATCCCTGGGTCTCGGTCAACAGTGAGACCCTGCTACCAACACCGCTTGGCTCTTTGACCCAGAGAAAATGGGTTCATGCTCTCTACGGGATTTACAGCACAGGGGAGGTTCTTTAGCAGATGAGTTCCTTCCCGGCCGACACGCGACATCTCTACAAATTCTTCACGGACTCAGCCTCGGGGATGACGCAGAAACCAGCACCAAGCAGTTCTGTGGTATTGCGCCACGATGAGCCCCACGGTGCTGTCAGCCTGGGAAGGTAGGAAGTGCACCCAGGAGAGAAGCAAGTTCATTAGCCAGGGGGCTGGAGGACAGGTCCATGGCCCAATGAAGGAAGTAGACGGCCATGCCCCTGATGATATTCTATGGAGTCGAAACATCACAGCGCACAGTTACTCCTGATTTAAGACACCACAAGGCACAGGAGAATCAGGTCCTAGGTCTTTTCATCTCTATGCATGGAACTGAAATCGCCAAGTCACATCTCACAGGCAGCCAAACCCCTATCAGACGGTGATTACTTTTGGTCACCCCCACATTTGACCGAGAGCTGAAGAAAGCCTGGTATCCTAATGGCAGCCAGTTCCTTCCACTTGCCAGTCCCCCTCCATCTGCTTTGAACGTCTTTCTCTGCCACCCCACCCCCCGACCCCCATTAAATCAGACATCCAGAAGGACCGGGTTGTCGCTCGTGTACATCAGCTGAGCCTCGGCTCCGGCAGCGCTCTGCCATTTCACAGAGGCTGAGAAGCTGGCCCCCAATGTCTTTTCATGAGAGCACATTAAGCAAAGTAATTCAGAGCGTGAACTCTTCTGATCAGAGGCTGAACCCGTTTTCCACCAGCACGTCGCCTGGGAAGTGCTTCTGCTGCTCAGCGACCCCCAGCCCACTCCTGCCAGGGACGTTAGCGACTTTTCCTGCCGAGGAACTTAAGCCCAAGTCCTGCCTCCTGGGGTTCAAACCCATAACAGCTTCACAGGGCCCCAGGCAATTCCCTGCTTGCCCTCTCTTAACACCGGCCCTGGACTTGCGGACTGTCCCCCCCCCACCCCCCGAAACCAGTCCTGCAACCCCCCCTCGGGGTGGCGACCCCCAGATTGAGAAACTCTGATCTACGGAAGTTGATGTACCCCCTGGCTGACCTCTGCATACTCCCAGGGGTATGCATACCTCTGGTTGAGAACCCCGGCTGTAGAAGATTTCCCATTCATTTCCATGGCCTTTGGAGAAGGTATGCAATGCTGTGTGGCTTTTCTCCCATCAACAGAGCCTTGCAAATCCATGGAGATCCACTTTATATCCGCCGGTACCCGCTTTATATCCGTGGAGATCCACTTTGTATCCGCCGGTACCCGCTTTATATCCGTGGAGATCCACGTTGTATCTGCCGGTATCCGCTTTATATCTGTGGAGATCCACTTTGTATCCGCCGGTACCTGCTTTATATCCGTGGAGATCCACTTTATATCTGGATGCAGATGCAAATTTCATATCTAGAGCTCTGCTAATCTGCAGACTGTGTTTGTGGATCAGATGCGGACACAAATGTTGTATCCACACAGGGCTTACCCACCAGCCCCGTTCACATTCCTCTGACGCACGGTGGAAAAAGAAAAGCGATTTTTGCACATCCAGGCTGAAGTTTGACCCCCCTAGGGCTAGTTCTGCATTGGCGCCTTTATGCCCCAAGCAGAAAGAGTAACAGGGAATCCCCACCACACAAAGGCCCCCTTGGCTGGCGCAACCTTTACTGCAGCGAAGGGTGCACGTGCCAGGGGTGATCCCAGACCCCGTGGAAGGGGAGAGCCTGGAAGGCACGGCCAGCCCCGTGCTGCACTCCAGCTATTCTGTGCATCCCTTGTAGCTGGTATTCACCTGCAAAAGTGTGTGTGTATATATATGTGATTGTGTCTACCTGTTGTGGGGCACCCAGTCACCCTCTGGGAGGTGGGAAGGGGCATTATAGCCCCACGAGTAACTCCAAATAACCGTCCTTAGCATCAAGACAGCAGGGCCCAGTGGCCAGAGGGGGAGTGGGTTGCCACCCAGGGGTGGGGGGCAGCTGGGGTAGGGAAAACTGGTCCCTCCCTACTCCACCGGGTCCCAGCCCATGGCCCTGTCAGAGGTAAACGGGTTCACCAGTGGGTCAGCCGGGATCCGTCCAAAACACACCGACTAGGTGCCCGGTTCCACAACCGGATCAATGTCTAGTTCCCCTGGGCTACTTTCTACCCTGTCTTCCAGTGCTGTAGTCTGCAGGTCCTCTGGGTCGTCAGCTGGTAACACTCCTGATGGCTCTGTCCCCTTTTGGACTTCCACGGGCAGCCGGGTATCTGCCTGGGCCTCGGCGCACCTGAGATCCATGGCTTGGGGCTCCAGCAGCTCCTGGAAGGGAGCCTGCAACACGCATTCTCTCTCCTCCGCAGTCACCCCAGACTGAGCTGGGCTGCTCCCTTTTATACTGTGGCTCCAGTTGGAGCATGCCCAGCAGAGGCAAGGGGGCATGGCTTCCTCAGCCCACAGCATGTGGTTATCCCTGTCTCATGCAGTGTGGGGCAGGTATACCCCATCACACAGCCTTACACACCTTCTCCACTCTACACACCATATGTTGCTTGACTTCATAGACTGAAAGCTCTTTGGGACACAGACTGTCTGTCTGCATTTGTACAGCGCCTAGCACAGTGGAGCCCGATCTTGATCTAGGCCTTTGGAAATGCTGTAATACAAACAGGGTTGTCTCTCCTATCCTCCTGTTAAAGTTTATAGTTAGGTCACTCTAATGCCACACCCCTTGATGTGTTGCGGGCAGCAGGGATTGAACCTGCGACCTCTGAATCTAAAAACACAAGCCTTTACTCTCCACACTTAAAGCCAGCTCTATTAGCTACCAGTGAAACACACTCATAA
Organism: Emydura macquarii macquarii; assembly: GCF_026122565.2. NCBI lineage: Eukaryota > Metazoa > Chordata > Testudines > Chelidae > Emydura > Emydura macquarii. Next base: position 6,113,413 of record NW_027133217.1, read on the forward strand.
TTGCTATATGAAGATCAGCTACCACTGGAGGGGGACAGAATGCCCCACGGGGTGGTTTACATCACTAGCATTGCTAATCGCCTGCAATTTTATCACAAGGCTCACTGTCTTTGATGATTTTCCTAAAGCCCCAGCTCCTAGAGTCATGTGACTATATGACAATCTGAGCTTTCCATTTAAAAAGCTTCCAGGCCTCAAGAATGTAGAGAGAAAAAATTGAGAATGTGAACCCTAAAGGCTCAAAAAATCAGAGGGGAAATAAAAAGTCCCAAATGCATTTATTATTCGTCTCAACTCTTGATTTTTGTACTGCTTGAGGGTGCTAACACTGGGCATGGTTGGCCTTTTAAATATTAATAAGCATTTCCAAAAGAAACTAAAATAGGGGAGTTATGCAAGTAGGCACAGGGGGATTTAATTCTGTCGGCCTCTCCACCGCACGGTAGAGCTGAATCAATTATTACTTAAATCCTTTTACCCATGTGGCAAGCATCTCTGCTTGTGCCTGCACCACAACCTGGAGCTTAGACAAAGGAAATGCTTTCGGACCCCAGAAAGATGCAGTCGTGCTTCAGATTTAGGATGCAGATTCAGAGCTGATCATCATTTATCCAAACCCTTTTGCTAATCCTTAAATTTCCGCCCATTTCCTTGTACACTGTACTCTGTTTCAAAGTACGGGGATACCGTATATATGCAATGCAGGAACAGAATCACCGTGCTGTAATTGTTGGTATGCCCAAAGCAAAATACGCAAGGCCATTGCAAACACGCACCAGATCGTTGGGGCCAGGTTCCCTCCTGAAACTGTGTTTATCTTTGTATTGCGATTCCTTCTTACAAAGGCCCACCTGGCACACATGTTAACTGCTTCCCAAGCCACTGTCCATATTATATAAAGCTCCCCTCCAAAGAGTTAGAGAAATGAAAACTAGAATCCCCAGAAAGCTCATTGATCAACAGGCCTCATTTATATTTGTCTGTTCTAGTTACACCGCGAGAGGCGAGATCCTGAGATGTGCTGAGCTCTAGTCACTCCTAGTAAAGTCAATGGGACCTGCAGTGGCTAAGCACCTGCCCAACCCTAACGATGCATTTTGCTTCAGGGCAATAGTCTGCTATGAGCTAGAGGCTGTGTGGTCTTGGAGAACAAGGATGTAATTAGAAGTCATGCAGGCCCAAGTCGTATCAGGCGAAACTTTTCAGCCAAAACAATTTTTTCGGCCAAAAAACAAAACAAAAAAAATGCAGATTCAGCTACACTGAAACATTTTGAAAATGTATGTCAGAGTCGCCAAATTGTTCAAATCCCCGTCTCCGCCTCCCTCCCCCCCAAAAAAATCAGAAAAAGTCAAAACTTTTGGATTTTCAGTTCAAATCAACTTTGCCTTTTAAAATGTCCTTCAAATTAGAAAAACAGAAATGCCTGAAATCTAAACAAACCATTTTGTTCGACTCCAATCAAAAAACGTTTCAACTTCAACTGGCCAAAAATTGTTTTAAAAAAAGAAAAAGAATTCACTTCAACATTAAGGAAATTTTTTGCCCGATTTTTTCCAGAAGTTCCAGCAAATTGAAAAATCCTTCCCTGATACAGCTCTAATCCTAGATTCTAATCCTAGCTTTCACACTGAATCTCACTGTGAGGCGTTGGCCAAATCTCGTCACTGCTCTGTGCCTCAGTTTCCCCAATTCCACAATAGGGATAACAACACTCACCCCACCTACCTAACCCTGTGAGGATTAACTAATTAGTGTCTGTACAGTGCTTTGAACATGGTAAGCACTATACACAATGTTCAAGGGTCACTTAGCATTAGTATTCTTTAAATCCATGTTACGGTTGTGACCCAGTGTACCGCAGCTTTGGCATTTTGGATGCTTAATCCATTAATATGTTGGTTTGCTGGGATAACCTCATTTGGAGTCTGGAGGAAGGATCAAGGTTATACGCAGGCGGGGTGACGTTTTCGCACACAAAGGCTGAGCAACGAGACCTGGCGTGAGTCTGAAGGGATTAGTGGACGATTCCACCCTCCCTCCACACACACAACTTGTCAGGCTGAAAACACAGGCCCTCGGAAGCCATTATTCAAGCCTGTGGCACCAGCTCCTCCACGTCCCTGGAGTGATTTTTTTAGCCACTGGATCTATGTAAATGCAGCCCCCAAAATATCACGAGATTATTAGATCTCCAGATTTTAAGCCAATACGTGTTGGATTCTTCTTATTTGCCTTGTGGTTTTTGAGCCTGTAGAGATCACATTTTCGGTCACCAGAGCAGCCCTGGTGCAGCTTTCAAGGAAAAAAACCACGCACCATCGCAAGATTTGTGATAAAAGTCACAAGAGCGGACAACACTGTGATTGCTCCAATGCAAATGTTGGCTTTCCTCCTTCAACCATGTGGTCTGAATGCATTGCTTTTGGAAGGGAAAAATTGCTAACAGTTGCTAGAGCCAAGTATACTCACCTTATTCCACACAATTCTGCTAATCCATCTCAATTCTGACCTGAAACACCCCCTTGTTATCTCAGTCTTTGGCTCCCGGACATAATTCTCCCCCATGCACCTCAATCCTGACCTGTGTCACCTCCTCTGCTATTCTAGTCCTGGGCTTCCCCCACAGCTTTGTCTATTATCCTGAGCCGCAACCCTCAAGCACCCACTATTTCAGTCCAGTTCCCTGCAGTGCATTTCTTTCTGCCTGAAATACCTTATATAGATGAATGGTCACGGCAGTGAGATGTGACAAAAATACAACGGCAGCTCTGCCCAGCAAACATGCTAATGAATTTCCAGAGTATAAAATTATATGGGGCTATCGCAGGGCTGGTAGGCCCCATCTCGGGCATCGGGTCGCTTAAGCTGGGAAGGTGGGGAAAAAAGCCATTCAGTCAAGTCCAACCCTGCACGGCTTCCTTCCTGAGCAGTGCGGCAGGGCAGTCAAAGTCACTGGGTCTGCCCTTTTCTTCGGGGCAGCGCGGCCTAATAGCCAGAGTCAGCAAGGCAGCCTACTAGCCTGTTGGGGTGGTTGGCGCCACCTATGGGGGTGGAGCACCTGAGGGGGGGGCTTGGGCCCTCCCTGCTCCTCCAAGCTCCAGCCCAGGGCTCTGTCATTGGAGGGGGGGGCGGTTTACACTCCACACACATAAGTGGGGGTCCTCCTGAAACACGCTGATTGGTAACCCGATCCGCCCCCTCTGCCACCACTCACACCCCCTGGGCTACTTCCTACCCTCTCATCGGTGACGACGTCCCATGGTTCTCCGGGGCTTCCAGGGTCCCCAGTCATTGCGGCTCCCAGCAGCTCAATCCCTCCGCGGGGCTCGTCTGGCGACATAGAATCCGCCCGGGGTTCGGCCTGGCTTGACTCCAGAGTCAGCATCAGTAGCTGCTCCATGGAGGAAGCCGACGTTCCACGTCTTTCCCAGTCAGCAGCCAACCTCAACTGAGCTGGGTTGCTGCCTTTTATATCCCACTTCCATGCCGAGCATGCCCAGCAGAGGCAGAGGGGCGTGGTCTATTTGGCCCGTTAACCCTCTCAAGGCCAGAGCAGGGCTGGTACACCCCATCACAGGGACTCTCCATTTTTGTCCTGCTTCTCTCTTTCGTCTTTCACCTCATGAGCTGACTTTCTAGAATTCCTGCAGGAAGTTATAGACGCCGGAAAGAACAGGAAATGGTCGGTCCTTGACAAGGCAAGCAGGTTGCTGTATACGGTAATCTTTCATGAACTGTGCCCTAAGCTTTGCATGAATTACAATGACCCCCAGGTGGAGTGAGCCAAAATCACAACGCTCAGGGGTTGTAACGTCAAAGAGAAAAATCCTGGAAACTAAGTTCTTTTTCTCTCCCTTCTTTCACACTGCTACAGTCCCACAGAAACCTTGTCACTGTCCAGTAATCTCTGATCTTATAGGCCCACTTCTATGTCTTTTCAACTACATGGGAGTTTGACCACTAACTTCAATGGGAACAGGATCAAGACCCTTTGTTATGTCCAGCTTGTGGTATGCAGTGATTGCACCGTGCTTAAAAACACAGACGCCAATACCACCTAACTTAGGGCAACTTCTTCTGCTCCATTTACCGTGGAGCCTGATCTGTGGTTGTGTATTCATTATATTGATTACTTAAGAATACCCAGTTAGCACTCTGAGGTATGACAGGTTCTTGTCCCCAGATCAAGCCCAATATTATGAGAAAGACTGTTCAGTTGGGACCCCTGATGTGCACAGTTGCAACGCTCACACTTTAGGAAAGCGTCTGTATTTGTCATAGTTTATGAACGCATTTAGCAAAGTCACAAACACTCTAACCCAGCACGGTAGATAGAGATAATACAGACTGTCCATCTGAAGACCCATATACGCACACCACCCCTTGCAGAACAACTTGAAATGGTAGCCATCATCTTCCTCATCATCGTCACCAGGGGCCATCTTCCTGGCACCTTCCACGGGCTACCTCTCTCTCTCCTCAGACACACTGGCTGGGATACAACTTTTATAATACGTTACGCTGACACCACTATGCATAGTGCATACGCAGCAGGGGTTTCTCCCCTCTTCCTCATTTGTATTTCCTCACCCTGCTAATCTACCCTGCTCCTATAGGTTAGTATATTAATGATCTCAATTTATTATCACATATGCCAAGCAGCTGCTATGGCACTCTCATGGTCAGATATCTGCAGAGGTTCCTATCCTAAAATATCCAACAGCTGTGGTAGCTCATAGTCCTGTGGTTGCCTGGGGTTGTTATGGACAAACTTCCCCTTAGCACTCTATTCCCAGTTCCCCAGAACTTAGGCTCACCGTTGGGCTATTTATCTGTGCCTTATGCTAACTTTGATGCCAGTGTCTTACATGACACAGGCCTGTAGGTTCCTTTAACAAACCATCGAGATAGCTATGGGGATCCATGCAGCGCGCTCTTTTCCCTCTGCTCTCTCTCCATTATACTTGCATAAAACAGGGGACTCTCAAGTAGGAGCAGAGAGGTTATTTTATCTCTGTATTTGGCACTGGTGCAGCCGCTGGTGGAATACTGTGTCCAAGTCTGGTGTCCACAATTCAAGAAGGATGTCGATAAATTGGAGAGGATTCAGAGAAGGGCCACAAGAATGATTAAAGGATTGGAAAACCTGCCTTAGAGTGACAGACTCAAGCAGTTCAATCTATTTAGCATAATACAGAGAAGGCTAAGGGGTGACTTGATCACAGTCTATAAGTACCAACACGGGGAACAAATATCTAATAACGGGCTCTTCAGTCTAGCAGAGAAAAGTCTAACATGCTCCAATGGCTGGAAGTGGAAGCTAGACAAATTCAGATTGGAAGTAAGGTGTACATTTTTGACAGGGAGGGTAATTAATCACTGGAACAACCAAGAACTGATCCCTGTATTCTGCGTGGCAGTGTAAATAAACCCTGTGGCCCTGATTCTGTTCTTACATATGCACTCTATCACCGGAGCAGCTCCGCTGACTGCAACGGAGTCACTCCTGATTCATGCCGGTGCAACCAAGCGAACAATCAGGCCACAAGTCCAACATTTCCAAAGCTGAGTGCCAAACCCTAGACACACGTACCCACATTTAGGAAGTGGAATAACTCACCTGATTTTCAGAGGTGTTGGGCACCGGCTGCTCCTGTGGAAGTCAACAGCTCTGCCTAGCAAACTGATGCATAAATATTCAGGGGGTCCAACTGTGGACAACTGAATTTCAAACACTTTGCCTACGCCACTGGAGGTCTGAATGGCGTAAGGCACTGCTCACGGGCAAGGGAGCATTTCTCCACTAATTGTGTCATTTAAGTGGGAGCATCCCGTGTGCTCTCAGCCCCCATGAAGAACACTAAGGTATCTTATACTCTGCAAGCCGATGTGACAGAGGGTGTAGAGAAATGGCTGCGGGAACCTGCTGAGCCCAAGTGGAATTCAGAATGAGGATTTTTGCCCCTACATTGTCATCCTAAAGAAGTAACATGGGGCAGATTGTCAAGGGCGCTCCGTACGCTGGGCAAATGTTGGATGCGGAGCGCCGTTGAAAACCTGGCCAAAAGCGCCACAATGGGAACGGCTGGGTGCTCAACACGTCTGAAAATCTGACCTCTGTTTGGGTGGCTAAATCGGGGCTGAGCTTTAGAAAATCTGGCCTTCGTTGTGGCTAATCACCTAAAAATCAGGCCCTGAGCTCTGCAAGAGAATCAGTCCCACGTCCCTATCACGCCCCAACAGGTAAATTCCGCTGGAATCTGGTTAAGAAGGAGACCTCTGTGGATATAACGGACCAAATGTTAGTTAAACCTGGCTGATGGCACCTTTGTGCGTGGCCCAGCACACACAGTAACCGGCCCATTGTCTTCTTTAATTGTGCCCAGGTGTGATTCTCACCTGGCCTTTCATAAAGCAAACACGGCTGCAGACTGAGGGCTGGGAAGGCTGCAGTCAGGCGGCACACTGTTGGCATGCGAAGAGCACAGACAAAGCAAATTAAAGGACGCAGCAGATGGCCGCTCCAGTAAGAGTGGGAGGAAAAAATAACAACAGCAGCTATTAAATTGGCTGAGAATAAGCAGGACCAGGTTATCAGGCAAGCCCAGCTGGGACTGTATCCCGTATTGTTATCGATTCCCAATCACCCAGGCAATTTTCACACCGTGATTAAAGCCATTCACCCAGTAATGCTCCAGATCAATCTCACAGCATCACATTGTGCTACAGATTCACATTATTAAAGAGCGCAATTTGGAGCCTGGCCGCAGCAGATGGCATTTGCTAGACAGCAGTCGAGCATGCTTCACGCAAGACAACCTGGGGAACTGGTACACAGTGATATCGATAATGGGGAACGATAGCAGGGGTACCGGTTATTTTACACATCGGTGCATTATTCCACTGGGTGCCTGACAGACGTCCAGAGACAGCCCAAAGTAACTGGAGTGGGGAGGTGGAAAGACCAGAGGATGCTCCTGTGGATGCATGGGGGAGAAGTACCACCAGTAACAGAATAAAAAGACATTGTGCAGCATCCCCCCCCCCCCCCCCGACAGCTTTACCTCCTTTCCACCTCCTCCCTGGTGCCTTCTGCTATCCATCCCAGGAATCAGAGACATAGAAGATTAGGGTTGGAAGGGTCCTCAGGAGGTCATCGCTCAACGCAGGACCAACCCCAACTAAATCATCCCAGCCAGGATTTTGTCAAGCCAGGCCTTAAAAACCTCTAAAGATGGAGATTCCACCACCTCCCTAGGTAACCCATTCCAGTGCTTCACCACCCTCCTAGTGAAAGCTTTTCCTAATATCCAGCTTAGACCTCCCCCTCTGCAACTTGAGACCATTGCTCCTTGTTCTGTCATCTGCCACCACTGAGAACAGCCTAGCCCCATCCTCTCTGAAACCCCCTTTCAGGTAGTTGAAGGCTGCTATCAAATCCCCCCTCATTCTTCTCTTCTGCAGACTAAATAAGCCCAGTTTCCTCAGCCTCTCCTCATAAGTCTTGTGCTCCAGCCCCCTCGTCATTTTTGCTGCCCTCCACTGGACTCTTTCCAGTTTTTCCACATCCTTTTTGTAGTGGGGGGCCCAAAACTGGACACAACACTCCAAATGAGGCCTCACCAATGCCGAATAGAGGGGAATAATCACTTCCCTCGATCTGCTGGCAATGCTCCTACTAATGCAGCCCAATATGCCGTTAGCCTTCTTGGCAATAAGATCACACTGTTGACTCATCTCCAGCTTCTTGTCCACTGTTACCCGCAGGTCCTTTCTGCAGAACTGCTGCCTAGCCTGTCGGTCCCCAGTCTGTAGCTGTGCATGGGATTCTTCCGTCCTAAGTGCAGGACTCTGCACTTGTGCATAGGAGCCATGACTTGCCCGAGGTCACCAGAAGGACCAGGCATAGAACCCACCTCTCCAAAGTCTAGCTCAGTGTGCTAGCACATCAGGCCGTAGCAACATGAAGGGAAGGACGTTGGTATAAATGAGAATCAACCCCTCTGTTTTCAAGTCGTTAGATCCACTAATGCCCATGCACTATAAAGATCTGTCCACCAAGAAAGAGACTTTAAAAAGGGGAATGGTGACTTCCTTGTACACACACTCCTACACAAACTCTATTTTTGGTGGTTTGGAGTAACCCCCACAACTCTGTAGTATCAGAGCGCCTTCCCCATCAATTAGGATTAGCAGAGAGATCCTTAGGCCAGGTCAACCCTACCAAATTGTGCTGGCATAAAAATCACACCCACTGGTTGACATTCCCATGTCAGCCAAATCTGCAGGGTAGAAGCAACTATGCCAACAAGGAGCATTTCTAGTGGTTTAGCTGATGTGTTGGGAGAAGAGGTATTACTGTCCTCTCAGCATTTGCTGTGTCTTACACAGGGGAGCTATGCCAGCATAGGCTCTGGAGAGTAGATATGGTCATGGAGTCCTCAATTCTTTCCTCTCGCACACTCCATTGGAAGAGGAATCCCGGAGATCTAGGCTCCCTCTCTCCTCCCCCAGACACAGTGAAGAGAAGCCCATAATTGGTTATCGTCGCCCTTCCGGTTGTTCCAGAATCACATGGCTGGATGGCGAGCGTGAAAGGAAGCGGTGTTATCAGCCGTCATGAAATACCAGCTTGTGCTGAACATCAGGATTTAAACAGAGGTCTCCTGCTATCAAGGCAACATGCTACCACCCTTGCTTATAAAGGACCTCCTTCCTTTCACTGCTGGCAAAATCTCAGGCCCTATCTCAGGGGGAAGAACAATTTCTGGATCCGTTCCATCAACCCTTACAGGTCAATTTACCCACATTTCTTCTGAATCAGGTTGCAGCTGCACACTAACGGACGCCTCGTCAGCCCCTGCTGTGACACAGCTGACTAGGACTTCAGGCACAAGATTTAGATTTGTTTTTAAAAGGGTTTTTTTCAAAAGCTAAGAGCGCACCCAATTCCTGCGACGTGTCGAGTACCCTCAGCTCCTACTAGCTCCACGGGGCCGGGGGGGAGGAGAATTAGTGTCTTCCAAAAAAAGCTAGAAGGTTCAAGACCGGTTGTAGTAGCTACTGGGCCTGACCTGATCTCACTGACACCAGTTGCATGCTGGTATCATAAATAAATAGCTCGGATAGAGTATTTTTCAATAGATTTCCAAAGCACTTTACAAAGAAGGGCAGTATTGTTATCCCCACTTTACAGACAGGGAAACTGAGGCATGGAGAGATGAGGTGAGTAGCTGAAGGTCAGCCGGCAGACCAGTAGCAAAGCCCGGAACAGAACCCAGGTTTCCTGAGTCTCAGTTCAGGTCTCTATCTGCTAGCCTCCACTACTGACATCAATGGAGTCACGCTTTACACCGGGTGAGATGAGAATCGAGCCGATTGTCTTGAAGAAACAGCCTTATTCAGTGGGTAGGTGGCTCAGCTGGGACTGGGAGACCTAGTTCCTACTGCAGACTTTGTTACTGACCTTTCTTATTTCTCTGTGCTTCAATTTGCCCTCCCAACCTTCATCTGTCTCATCTAGTTAGTTTTTAAGCACTGCATGACGGTCTCACTATATATCTACAGAACTCACTGCTGCAGGGTGTTACCAAGGCAAACAACTTACAAGACTCAAAAGATATTAGCCATTTACGAAAGAGAATAGCTGCCAAAATAGGAGGTGTTTTACAAGGGTTATCACTCCTCATGCTTCTGGGCATAGATCACCAGATGGGATCAGGAAGAAACGATCTCATTTATGGTTTGATAATACAGTGTTAGGAGCACATGGTAAGGGGAAGTACATTATAATTTGCTGTGAGGCACCCACCAGTAGCCAGTGTCTAAGACAATATACCTGAACTGATGGATCATTGGTCTGTCCTCCTATGAAACTCTTTTGTTCTGAGACTTCATCTTAGACCCCCTTTAAGGGCCTAGCTATGTGTTACTGATACCATCACATCAGAGGACAGCGTTACAACACGATTCCACGTTGAACTGAAGAAATTTAGTTGGGGTTGGTCCTGCTTTGAGCAGGGGGTTGGACTAAATGACCTCCTGAGGTCCCTTCCAACCCTCATCTTCTTTGATTCTATGAATTAACTTAGACATGTTCCGTAAGAGGACTGGGACATGTCCGAAGCTTTAGCCTGGTGATCAGAGATGGGTTTGAAAGTGTTTGTTGTATGCAGGTCAGGGAACAAGTGGGTTGTAACTGGATCCCAAATACAGTTTTATTTGACAGCCCAGAAGGCAGAGGTGGTGCTATGAATGACCAAGACATATCATGACATAAATCACGGCATCATGATAACACTATGTCACGGCATCACTTAATGACGACATTGTGTCAGCCCAAAATATATTTTGGGATTGTTTTAATGGTGTACAAGCCCTGCAGACAGTACACAGAACAACCCTAATGAATGGTCATTCTCCATTTGGTCCTCCATCCACTTCTGCATCCTCGGTGCCAGTTTGTTAATCAGCCAGCTCCGATTAAAGCCAGATCTGTTCTGTGATGCCTAAGAAACCCAGCATGGCGGAATCAAGTTTTAAAAGGGTGCAAAAAGCTCCTGTTATCAGAAATGTATTTCAATGAATATTTTCTGCCCTAAACATAAAGGGGAATGGGACAATCATCCTTGGCTAGAAAGATCCAAAGGATAGTGCTAAAGATCCCAGGTAAGTAAAACTTGTGAGTAAGAAGAGAACAAGCCATGGGAGTAAGCCAGTGAAATGTGTCACTGGCTAAGCAAGAAAGAAAAAAAACCAGCACATATTTACTGCAGTATGACTGGTAGAACTGGAGTAAGAAGATGAGGTTTCAGGACAGACCTAGTCTGGTGTGACACCATGAGGAATCAGGCATGCCAGCTGGGGCCAGGCTGCTACCAGACAGGTAGCAGGAGCCCTGTGCACACTCAGGGAGAAGAGTTGCAGAAAAGAGATCTTTGTTGCCACATCACCTGAAACACCTACAGGCTGGAAGAGAAAATGAGATAGTCAGCAACTGCTGATTGCAAAACAGCCTCCATAGATCTCCAGCTGCCTGGCTGTAGAAAATATAGAGGCCAGCATCAGAAAGGCATGCTGGGGGGAAGAAAACAGGTCTATAAGAAGACAACCCTGCACTGGGGAGAATTAGTAGGGGCGAGAAATTGCTATGGGTGCCAGAAGGTATAACTTCCAACTCAGGTAGACGTACCCGTGCCAACTCCATCAGGGCTAGCATGCTAAAAACAACAGGAGGAGCCAGCAGCTCTGTGTTGGCTCTCATCCGAGACCGTCGGTCCTTGCTGCAGCTGCAAGTTATTTTGAGCGGACTTGAAGGGGAAGTTACGCCTTCCAGCTCCCGTCCAGATCTACCCAAAGTCAGCTGCTTATGGGGAAGGTGTTGAACCTGTCACCAGAACGTACGACTGGGAACAGAGAAAAAAAAATGACAGGAACTATATGCACTTTAATTTGGGGACATGTCAAAGCGTGAAGAATGACCTCCAAGCGATTGCAGGCACAATCCGTCAAAAATGTGATTAGCTGCTGTTGCAAGTCTTGAAGAAAGATGGACTTAATGAAATGGCTGCTGAGTTTCTTTTAAGGCTTGCCACTCAGTTTTGCTTAAAATATATAGGGTAATAAAATATTAAGCTCTGATTGAGAGAGCGGCTGCAAGCTGTGTCGCTGGGTCTTATTTTTTAGCTTCCAGACCCGGGGCGCGAGAAAACATTTCTTCACAACTTCCTCTCGCTCAGGCGTTTAATTTTCTTCTTCTCCATTTGCAGCCGGAATTTATGGAGCAATTTATGCTCAGCTGAGACACCAATTTGGGAAAGGAAAAACCAGAGGAGAAGATGGAGAGCTGAGTAATCAGGGAACACTCCTTAAAAGCCTAGGAACAGCACTTCTGTAAAGTGAATTTCGTGCTGGTGAAAACATGTCTGGTTTGAAAAATCGCTGCAAAATGAAGGCGTCTGTTTATCCATAGAACAGATAACAGAGGTGTAAGCTTCCCATGACTGCGTCAGCAACGTGCTCTAACACTGAGCTGCAGGGATTACCTCCAAATGACACAGGCAGTCTCTGGCCAGGGCAATCGACCTTTGTTTCCCCTCAGTGGTTCAGCAAGGGCATCCACTCTCAAGCTTCCAGAGCCTTCGCAGTTGCATTTCTTGGATGGAGAGCCGCATCTCTCGCTGACGGGGGCATTTCCAGACTGAACAGTTACCTGCCTGCACTGTGATTCATGGTGAAAGACAGTCTGCCTAAACAGGCCTGCTTGCTTTCTCTTCGGAGAATAACAAGAGTGTGATTGCCGCGGTTATAAGTTGCCGTGCAGCACTCCCTGTGCAAGCAGATTTATTCTTAAAATAGAGCGTGTTACAGAGAAAACGTATTACGAACAATCCCAGAACCTACACGCATGCTAATAACGCATGCATGCTAATAAGCTTTCGAGATATCACCACAATCTTTGCCTGGGGCTTTGGCAGGAGAAGTCCTTCAAAACCCCATCCAAAGCATTTCAGGTTCATCACAGCTTCCGTTCAGAACCAGCACACTCATGAAAAGCTTAGACCATCCTTCCTACGATTCAGGGGTCTTTGATCTAGTGGTTCCAGGAGTAAGTAATTAGTAGACAGTGGGTCTGTCCTCAGGGCATAGCTTCCAAAGGCCTCCCTCATACTTCCTAGGAAACCCACCTCCCACAGATTGTCCCAAACAGTTCTTTGAGGTGTTGCTATAGTCGTGTTGGTCCCAGGCTGTTAGAGGAAACAAGGTGGGTGAGGTAATACCTTCTTGGTGAAAGAGACCAGCTTTTGAGCTACACAGAGCTCTTACTAATATTTACATTAGTCAAGTCCCTAGAAAAGTTACATCCTACAATAGCTCATAAAACAACTGCATTTTTAATACAATGGACCCTAAAGGTATTAAAACCTCATTCAATAAGGTTCATCTTAATTCCATAAGGTTTGTCCAGGATACCGTCTGCCACAGCCCATTCATCTGAGTCTGCCAGAAGAGATTGTTCTTCCTGTGTGTGGACCCTTCTTCAACGAGAACTTCATCAAGGCCACTAGGCAAGTCTCCCAATGGCAATGATGACTCCTGCTCACCCAGTTGTACCCTTGCCGAAGGAGCCCAGCGTTGCTGGAGAGAGCCTGATGAATGTGTGCAACAGAGTCAGCCAACATTTGTCAGCTTTTGAAAAAATGTATTCAAAAAAGAAAATCCGGAAAAATCTTTGATGATGTTTTTTGCAAATCTTTGCCCTGTTTTTGGTCCGGCTATCCAGCCGATCGAAATTTTGACATGCCAAATTTCAGCCCTTCCCAAGTCCATCAGCCTCCCTTAACCAGATCCTTCTGGTCGTGACTCCCTCTATGGCTGGCAGCGCTACCTGGTCTTTGGTATGTGGCCAGCACCTCGTTACAGAGCTCTGTAGCAAGGTTTTGAAGTAGTGTCTGTCCCGTTACCTCTTCACAACTCTTCCATGGCGTCACTGTGCGAGTTATTATTTATATTACAGCAGCACGTGTGTTATCCCTGCAAATAACTTACTTTCTTCACCTCCATTTCTGATGTGCCCCAGACCTACGTGGCCATGGCGTAAGAAAACCAACAAGCCAAATGGACAAAATAAAAGAGCTAATATCTGCTTGCTAAGTTATCTTCTTCCAGCACTGTTGAAGGGTTAAGAGGTCAGCTATCTCCATTTTCCACTTGCAGCGAAGGGAAGAAACTACATAAAAGTCTGTCTGAGGAAATTAACTGGACCAGTGATGCTCACGTTAACCTGCAGGAGAAGATGTATGTACTGCAGTCAGATGCGTTTGCATAACTACTGCATGCCACGAAAAAGAAGGAATTGTATCCGACCATGAGCTGGGCATGACTTGTCCTTCAGTGTTCCTTTTAGAGAGGGCTAACTTTAGTCCCCTTAACTCAGGATCAAATCAATGGTGCTGCTCGAAGAGTAAGCACTTACTCAGGGCAGTGTGGATGACAGAATTAGGACTACAGAAATTAGAGCTTATTGAATAATAGAAACCAATGATACTTCGCAAATAAAGGTGGAGAGTCTGTGCCACTGTTATTCATGGATTCATGTTAATCATTCGTGAGTGTTCGGATTCCCAGCTGTCTATCTGCAAAAGTGTCATGAATTTTAGAAAGACTATTGAGAACTTCTCCTAGAAAGTGAATTGTTTGCCATTACTGTTGTACGTTAAAAGTTTCAGTCATCCAATCAAGGAAAAGAAACAATACCACGTGACTTAGAAGACCAATCACATGCCACAATACTGAATAGTCAAAGGGAGCGGTTTGCAAGACCCATTAGCTGTAATTTGTTTGCACAACATTTTTGCCAAATATGTATTGATGACATATATTTTGAGGTAGCAGGATGAACGTGTCACCTATTTACTAAAGAAAGAAATAGCTGAATTTTGCAGTCGTTCGAACAGCTCCCATGAGGATTGTGTTATTTCTGCAGTTACTTGGATTCCAAACATTACGGGTAGTAATTCTCACAAGATACGCCTGTTTAGAACACCTACACATTAAAGACAAGTGCTGCTGGAAATCACAGCTTGGCGACCTCAGCTGATTTCAGCTGCCATGGCGTAACAAGGACAGAGGCACTCTCTCTCTGGTAGCCAAAATCCAAACCATGTAGGATGTTAGAAGTTAAAGCCAACCCCTTAGAACTGTGCCTGGAAGTTAACTGGAAGCCAGTGCAGATCACAAGTGTAGTGCACTCCCTGCACGGGATATCGCTAAGTGGTTAGGCAGGTGCCGTCTGCACTATCTGAAATTCCAGAATGTTTTGCACATTGCAGCCATCCAGCCTCAAAAAGGCATGGAAGTGGGCATGGAAAAGCTGTGTCAGAATTCATAGTCCAAAGAAGCAGTCGCAACAAACACAGATGGAAAAAGCTGCCTTGGCCACTATGGCTCCCTGGAATCCAGTAGCAGCTACGGATCCAGTGAGAATGTCAATAAACAAAGGGTGGGCACATTCTCTAATTCAAAGGGACTCCCTCTTCTCCCCCTATTCTAGCAACAACACCTCAGCCTTATCCAGTCAGAGCCTGCCAGCCCAGTCCTCAGGTAGGAATCAGTGAAATAGACACAGAGCTGTGGACGCAGTCCAGTCCCTAATGGACAAATGCCCACGTCACTCTTGCAATTGGCATCATGGTTGGCAGAAAGACAAAGAACTGAATCAGCTGTGGAGTCTGTACTCTCCTTTCATCACTAGACATGGTCCCTCCACGTCATGGCGGAGGCATGTAGACAGGTCTGCGTGAGAAAAGCAAAGTCATGCGCATTGGAAAACATAATCCCAATTATACAGATAAAATGATGGGGTCTAAATTCGCTGTTACCACTCAGAAAGAGATCTTGGAGTCATGGGGGCTAATTCTCTGAAAACACCTGCTCAGTGCGCAACGGCGGTCAAAAAAGCTAACAGGCTGTTGGGAATCATTAGGAAAGGGACAGATAATAAGACAGGAAATATCGTATTGCCTCTTGTGACAGGGTGGGCTTATCCCACACTGAAAGAGTTAACCATAGATTGTGGGCAGCGGAAGGCCCGCCCCCCAGACACTTCTGGGCATGCTCCGACTGCTGCCATGGGATAAAAGGAAGCCGCCTAGCTCATTCCAGGCAGATCACTGAGGAAGGAGGACGTGTGTGAACCAGGAGCCACGTCAGCCCCCAGCTGAGAGAACCAGGGAGCTGGGAGAGCCGGATGGAGACCTGCTGCCCTCTGTTGACTGCCACAAGCCAGACACCCAGAGAGTTGCCTGTGACAGGGAACCCAAAGGCCCCGAGAAGATCCGGATGATGGCGTCCCGAGACACAGTAGGAAGAAGCCCCAGGAGACGGTGTCAGTGTGTTGTGGTGGGATCCCCACTGACCAGGGTGGTGACCGCCCTTGTCACAGACAGGGCCCTGGGCTGGGACGTGGTGGAGTCGGGCAGGCCTGCAGCCCCCGACCACCTCTGCCCCCCCCCCCCCCCCGGGAGACAGCAATTCCGGACCTGAGCCGCAGACTATGGAGGTGCATCAACCCCCTACTGCCGTTATAGACTGTTTACTTGCCCCACCTTGCTTGAAAGCCAGGGCTGCAGGTTGTGTGCTGCCTGGCACCCCTGAGCTCAGTTATTGACTCTAGCTGCTAGGCCACACAGCCCTGACCCAAGGACATCCACTGACTTTGACCATTAGGCCACACCACCCCAGTCCCAAGGGTGGTAACTCTGACTAGGACCCTTGAGACACACGACGGGGAAGAGACCAGTCAGGTAGACAAGCCTGTCATCTCCCTAACTTCCACTCCGAGGGGGGACCGGATGGGCCTACCCTGCAACACCTCTTTATAAATCCATGGTACACCCGCATCTTGAATACTGTGTGCAGATCTGGTCGCCCCACCTCCAAAAAGATGTATTGGAATGGGAAAAAATACAGAAATGAGCAGTTAAAACATTTAGAGGTAAGGAAAAGCTTCCATTTGAGGAGAGATTACTAAGACTGGGCCTTCTGAGCTTGGAAAAGAGATGACTAAGGGGAGATATGATAGCAATCTCTAAAATCATGACTGGTGTGGAGAAAGCAGATAAGGCAGTGTTATTTACTCCTTCTCATAGCACAAGAACTAGGGGTCACCCAATGAAATTCACAGGCAGCAGGTTTAAAACAAACCAAAGGAAGTATTTCTTCACACAACGCACAGTCAACCTGTGGAACTCCCTGCCAGAGGCTGTTGTGAAGGCCAAGACTATAAAAGGGTTCAAAAAAGAAGTAGGTAAGTTCATGGAGGTTAGGTCCATCAATGGCTATTAGCCAGGATGGGCAGGGATACAGAACCTGGCTCTGGAGTGTCCCTAGCCTCTGTTTCCAGAAGCTGGGAATGGGCGACGGGATGGATCACTTGACGATACCTGTTCTGTTCATTGCCTCTGAAGCACCTGGCATTGGCCACTGTCGGCAGACAGGATACTGGGCTAGATGGACCATTGGTCTGACCCAGTATGGCCGTTCTGATGTTATATTCTTGCACAGCTAGTCTCTGCTACTCCAGTCCTTGGTCTCTGGAACTAGCCATTCAGAACTAAAACTCACTGTGGAAAAATGAGGGTTTAAAGAATGACAGGTTTACAGTCTGCAGATCACAGTGATTTACCCACTTCCCTATTTCTGGCCTTTGGAGAAACGGCCTCATATTGTCTGTCTGATAGCGCACAGTTGAATAACAGCCCTGGCGAGCGGTTAGTGACAGATGCCAAATGCTGACTGAAAACAGACCCGGAGTTCACAGTATGCCGTCGTGTTGTGTGCGAGTGAGAAAGCGGGACACATTCCAAAGCGCCACCAGCACCAAGGGCGGAAATAGCAGCAGGATGAGCAGTGACTAGATGGGTCAGTGAAACCTGGCAGCTCGTGGAAGCGAGATTAAAAAAAATAACCATTTAACAAAACCAAAAACCCTTAGCGGTTAACACCGGCTCTGGTTTATGTTCCTAGCTGTGCTTTCCAGAGCGCTTTTCACACCGTTCTCTGGCATTTTTATTTAACAAGCGCCTGGAAGCTGCTCTTTTCTCTTCTTCTGCTTCCTATGAAAGTGCCATGAGATGCTTCAAAGCAGGCCCGGTTTCATCGGGATGTGTTTTTCCAGCTTAGGCAGACATACGTGCGCCAGGTTTGACTGAGCAAGTGCGCTAAAAATAGAAGCGTCGCCCCGAGTACCACCCCCTCAGGAACCTAGTTACTCACTCCGACAGCTAGTCCATCGCGCCGGCTGTGCTCCCATGGCTACACTGCTATTTTTAGCACGCTTGTTCGATCAAAGCTAGCACGCCTATGTCTACCCCAGCTGGCCACTTCACCTCCAGCTCAAATGTAGACGTGGCCTCGGTAAGAATTTGCACCAGCGTCCTTGGGCAAAATAACCCCATGCATGGAGTGTCCCTAGACGTCTCCGGGACTGGATGACTGCGGATGGATACCCAATAAATTGCCCCGTTCTGTTCATTCCCGCTGAAGCATCTGGCACAGGCCATTGGTCTGACCCTGTATGGCCCTTCTTATGACCATTCCCTCCCATCCCACTCACACACTGCTGTGCTGTGTTCTTTATACCAACTCTCCACCCCAGAAATGGCTGCATTTCACTAGTCTGAGAGGTATAGAGGGCCTGATACAATACTCAGGCAGGTCATCTGATTTCCATGGATCTCTGATTGTCACAGGCTGGCTGGTCCTTTAAGGGGAACTGGGCTCAGCCTCGCCTGGGACCTAGAAGTTAACCCCCAGATGATCCCCATCTGGACTTAAATACAATTAGTGACCCCCACAGGTTCCAGCTGAGATTAAAGACCCCAGACTCAGGTGCTGCCACCAGTCGGCACAGCCCATACATCCAACACACCTGGGACAGGTGGGGTCAGACGGTCCTTTCATTAGACTGCCCTGCTGCTTGTCTAGGGTCTCACACCACCCTCACCCCCCCAAGCCAAAGAGCCCAGGGAGACTGGCGTCCAGCGGAAAACTGAAGCCGGAGAGATGAACGAGTCAGACAAGGACTGGAAGAGGGTGCTGGGTCGTCTGCCATGCATGGGGGGAGGGGAGTTAGCCCAAAAAGCAAAGCCGGTGACAGACAAGGCCGAGCCCCAACCTCACCTGCAGGAAGGAGGGACAGAGCAGGAGAAGACAGCAAGGAACAAATGAAGGAGGGAAAGGAAAAGCGGAGGCGCCCCACACGTTTCCCTGCCATGGCCGGGGCCCTGAGCACTGGTGCATCTAGGTTCCTTTTGTTCTCTGCCTGTGGCCCAGCATAATCTAGTCTCCCGCGGGTCTCGTTTACTCTGGTCTCATTGGGGTTGTCGCACGCGGGTACTGGCAGGTGCTGGTGACCCTTCCGGCCTTGAACTCTATGGCTCTGATATGGGGGTGCAAACAAAATGCACCCATGTTCATGCCAACACGCTATTTTAATGATCTTTGTACAAAATCTGTTTTGCGCGGTATCGCTTGAACACTGATAGCTCACTGGTCCGTAATGTCAGGGTGAAAATACATGTGGCAACATTCATAGAAGATTGGGGTCGGAAGGGACCTCAGGAGGTCATCTAGTCCAACACTCTGCTCAAAGCAGGACTAACCCCAACTAAGCCATCCCAGCCAGGATTTGTCAAGCTGGGCCTTAAAAACCTCTAAGGATGGAGATTCCACCACCTCCCTAGATAACCCATTCCAGTGCTTCACCACAGTCCCAGTGATAAAGATTTTCCTAATATCCACCTAGACCTCCCCCACTGCAACTTGAGACCGTTGCTCCTTGTTCTGTCATCTGCCACCACTGAGAACAGCCTAGCTCCATCCTCCCTGGAACCCCCTTTCAGGTAGTTAAAGGTTGCTATTGAATCCCCCCTCATTCTTCTCTTCTGCAGACTAAATAAGCCTAGTTCCCTCAGCCTCTCCTCATAACTCTGGTGCTCCAGTCCCCTAATCATTTTTGTTGCCCTCCACTGGATCTCTTCAATCTGTTCACATCCTTTTTGTAGTGGGGGCCCCAACCTGGACACAATATTCCAAATGCAGCCTCGCCAGTGCTGAATAGAGGGGAATAATCACTTCCCTCGATCTGCTGGCAATGCTCCTACTAATGCAGCCCAATATGCTGTTAGCCTTCTTGGCAATAAGATCACACTGTTGATTCATCTCCAGCTTCTTGTCCACTGTAACCCCCAGGTCCCTTTCTGCAGAGCTGCTGCCTAGCCCGTTGGTCCCCAGTCTGTAGCTGTGCATGGGATTCTTCCATCCTAAGTGGAGGACTCTGCACTTGTTCTTGTTGAACCTCATCAGATTTCTTTTGGCCCAATCCTCCAAGTTGTCTAGGTCACTCTGTATCCTATCCTGCCCTCCAGCGTATCTACCACTCCCCCCAGCTCAGTGTCATCCGTGAATTTGCTGAGGGTGCAATCTACCCCATCCTCCAGATCATTGATGAAGATGTTGAACAAAACCAGCCCCAGCACCGACCCCGGGGACACTCCGCTTGTTACCAGCTGACAACTAGACATGGAGCCACTGATCACTACCCATTGAGCCTGCATTCAAAATTCAGAGGAGCAACAGCTCCAGCCGCCTAGCGGTAGGTGTAGCACAGGGCAGGGATTGTGCAAACTCGTCTCACACTGATCTACGGATTCACTTCAGTTCCACCCTGCAGCACCTCTAGTTCTCTAGCCATGGACTCCCATACAGCTCAGCTAGTGCCCCTCATTTCTGGTCTGCAGCACCTCCTTCTGTGCCAGTCCTGGGCTTCCTGCACACAGCCCAGCGAATGTATCTCACTCCTGGCCCACAGCTGCTCCCGGAGTTCCAATCGTGGGGGGTCCATGCAGCCGTATCAGTGCATCCCAGTGCTAGGCCACTCCCGATCACAATCTGCCAGTCAGGGGACAAACCAATCATTCTAGTCCTGATTTTCTAGGCTGCTTAAATATTTCCATTCTGTAGGTTCAGTTGTCCCTTTAGCCTCTTTGATTTAAGCAGTGCTTTGAGGCACCTGCCCCAGTCCCTCTTCCTCGCACTGAACAGTCTGTTCTGTATAACGCTTCCCCTGGGAATCATAGAAATGTGGGGCTGGCAGGGACCTTGAGCAGTCATCTAGTCCAACCCCCCTGCACTGAGCCAGGACCACCTAAACCTAGGCCATCCCTGACAGGTGTTTGTCTAACCTGTTCTTAAAAATCTCCAGTGACAGAGATTCCACAATCTCCTGTTCTGGAGCGTAACCACGCCTGTAGTGAAAAAGCTTTTCCTAATATCGACCCGAAATTTCTCTTGCTGCAGATTAAGCCCATTGCTTCTTGTCCTACTTGCAGTGGCCCTGGAGAACCATGGATCACCATCCTCTTCATAACAGCCCTTAACATATTTGAAAACTGTTACCAGGTCCTCCCCCTCAGTCTTCTTGTCTCAAGACTAAACATGGCCCGTTTCACTTCTCCTCAGAGGCCAGGTTTTCTAAACCATTTTAGAAATGGTTTATTCGGGGTTGGCCCTGCTGTGAGCAGGGGGTGGACTAGATGACCTCCCGAGGTCCCGTCCAACCCTCATCTTCTACGATTTATCGGTTTTGTTGCTCTCCTCTGGACTCTTTCCAGTTTGTCCATCTTTTTCTTAAAGTGCGGCACCCAGAACTGGACACCGTCCTCCAGCTGAG
Organism: Emydura macquarii macquarii; assembly: GCF_026122565.2. NCBI lineage: Eukaryota > Metazoa > Chordata > Testudines > Chelidae > Emydura > Emydura macquarii. The sequence continues at coordinate 6,134,648 of NW_027133217.1, forward strand.
GTCTCTGCAGCGCTGCGCAGAGCAGGGCAATCACCTCCCGTGCCTTACGTACAACATTTCTGTTAATACACCCAGGAATATTAGTCTTGTTTGCAGCTGCATCACATCGCTGGCTCATATTCAACTGGTGACCCACTGTAACCCCCCAGCTCCTTTTCTGCACTGCTGTTGGTTTGGGCAATGTGTAAATGCACCGGGTACATTCTCTCCCCTTTGCACGGAACATTCTGTTCCATACAAGGCTTTACAGAGTAAAGCCATCCTGTGTTGTATCCTAGCCCAGACATGCACGCCATTCACTGAAGCCAACATTTTCAAACGCCAGTGAAGGCACCTAAATCCACATTTAGACACCGAAAGTGGCCTCAGTTTCAAGGGACTGAGCACCCCTGGGTGCCACCGATGGTCACGCACTAGGAAGCAGTCATGGGCACCGTGGGCTCTACTAGTAGCTTAGCTCCTACTTGTACTGGAGAACCGAGGCACAGAGAGGTCAGGTGACTTGCCCAAGGTCACACAAGAAGCCTGCAGCAAAGCCGGGAGTCCTGGGTTCTGTTCCCAAGCCAGAGACGTCACCATAATCACCTTTCCTGCAGCCCCTCGGCAGCTAACCTCGACCCCTGCCACATGACTGCAACCAGGAAACAAAATTCAATCCCTTACCACTGCCCTCCCGAGCGTCCCTGCCTTATTCCAGCTCCCAGTTAGCAATGAGAGGTCAGGACTGTGTTTGGGACCACCCCTGTAACGCTGCAGCCCGCTTTCAAAGCTGTGTCGTGCAGACGGATTAAACAGCCCTGCTCAACGTGAAGGACGGTTAAGAAGAAACAGTAAGACACGGCCTGACTTTTCTAGCATGGGGCATGCAGAACACACCAGAAAACACTTTGCAAAATTGAACGGCACGAAGCAGCAGATTGCCTGCAGAGTGAGCGGCTGGAAAGAGTGCACAGAGTGCTGGCTGAGCGGGCTGCTTTTGGTCTGAATATAGGCTCAGTTATTGTGCCTGACAGCACCAGCTGGAGCTCTTAACTCTGGGAGCAGACAGCCTTCTGGCTGGGAGGCACTCGCTCACAGATGGGAATGAAATGCAACCAAGTTTGGAGACTGCCAATATTTCTTTTAGCCCGTACATTTTTGTTGAAACCGTCCCTTTCTGCCGCATGGAGCGGTTCTGGTGCTGGTAATGGCCGTATGTCCCGCTGTCAGTCCTAGCAGAAAGTTTACAAACGTTTCATCCTTTGGCTCAGACCCGCCAGTCTCCTCCCCCCAAATCCATGCTCACCCAGCCTCCCAGGCATCTTTTACAGCTGCTGAGATCTGCTGTCTGCCGCTCGCAAACGGGAGGTGGGCGTAGAAGAGACAATAGATGTATAGATTATAAAACAGAAGGGACCATAGTGATAATCTAGTCCGACCTGCATAACACAGGCGCTCCCTGAATTCAATCCTGTTTCAGCTAGAGTGTAGCTTTTAGAAAATAAGACGGGGCAGGCTGTCAAAGGCACAACGTGCCGTTAGCTGCCTCGATGTCAATGACAGTCAATGCAGGTTGGAAGCTCTCTCCTGCAGGCCTCCTCTACGCCACAGTCACCTGCTGATCCAATGTGGCGGGGGCATCTTTCCGTGAGGTTGTGCCAAATTCTCACCCTTGTTGCCGTGGGAGGGAGAAGCCACCTACTAGCCCGGGGGAGTCGGCCCCAGCCCTCTTTTGGGGGGAGGGACAGAGTCAAACACTCATTAAAAGAGTCAGTTAAGGGAACAGCAGAAGTCACCCCCCACACACACCCCACTGGTTATCCACAGCAGTGTAACCCTAGGGCGCACAGTAACGCATACCCCCGGCCCCACTAATAGAAGAACTCTAACTGCACCAGCAAACAAACGGCCCCTCTCCAGCCCAAATCCCCAGCAAGGGCCCGTCACGATGGCGAGGGGCTGACGCAGGCAGCAGACTGGCCAGGAATTCCTCTCGGGCTGCCGCAGACGGGGCACGGACCAGCGTCAGGCTCACCTCCCTGGCCTGCAGTTGTCCAGCCCTATCAGATGATTCAGTGCCTGCCCTGGCTGGTTCCTTGAAGACTGGGCCATATTATAGTACCTCCCCCTAGTCTGACCCCGGGGTTTAGCTAAATCTTTGCCCGACGGCCCGGCTTGCTGTGCCTGCTACCCTGGCTTATATCTCATGCCCAACCTGCGGTCATCTCCCTGCTTTGCCCATGCTCCCAGCTGTCTAACCCATCAGGTCTGGTGGCGAGGCCCGCGCCTTCACAACCAAGCGGCTGACACGCGGAGCAAGGTGTCTGCAATGGGTCATGGCCTGTCTCTGTCCCGTGAGGCAAGCTTGGTTTGGTTTGCTACAGGCAGATGGCAGCCATGGACGTTCGGTCCAACTGCTTTCTAATTTTCAGAGAAAGGGAGGGGACAGAGAGGGGCAACAAAAAAGTCAAGTCACCATGAGAGAGCACAGTGTGTGCGACTCTGTGTAACAAGCTGCTGCTGAACTGAACGCAAAAGGGTAGCTCCCTCCAGCAGACAACAGAACCCCGGCCATTTACAGGGGTAGGGTCTGCAGAACACAAGAGCTAAACACTGCCATCATCTTTCTAATCTAGCTAGGCCCTTAGCCTGTCCATCCCTGAGGCATCTGAGCATCTAACACACCAAAATAAGGATGCATGGACAGGTGGTTAGGGCACTAGCCTAGGACATTTTCCTACAGCACCACAAGCTTCCTGAGGGGCCTTGGGCAAGTCACTTAGCCTCTCTGTGCCTCAGTTTCCCCACCGTACAATGGAGATATTAGCACTGCCCTGCATCACCAGATTGTTGTGAGGATAAACTAGATTAAAGATTAAACAAAAATGACCAAAGGTCTCAAACACCTGACTGGGATGGGGCGTACAAACTGTTACCAGACTTGCCCGTTACCTTGGGGTATGCTCATTTATTAGGGCTACCTTCCTGGAAGGCGGGGGTGGGGGGGGTGATTTTATGAATGTACTGCTTGTGTTACTTGTGTGTTCATATGGCTACAAGTCCCCTCCCAATGGATCTATCCTGCAGGAGCTAAGGTTTTCAGAGCTGGGTTCCTCCAGCCCCAGATTCAAATAAACCTCCCACAGACACACACACACACACACACACACACTCCAGATTAACCGAGTGTGTCTGAGCGGACCGGGCTATCGGCACTCTCAGCTGATCCCTTGTGTGTCCCTGAACGCAGCAGGCTGGTGACACAGCACTTTCAGCAGCCACCCTTATATGCCCCTGGACTCCGTAGGCTCGGCAGAGCAGCACTTCTCAGCTGCCTCCCCCCTCCCTCTACAATTGTTCTAGCAGGAACCCCCTTGATGAGCAAACCCCATGGGATTTTTGGGCACTCCAGGGATCTTTGGCTTCGGTAAAGAAGCGTGGCTGCAGAGCAAGACAGGGAAGCCAAGAACACGAAGGAGTAAATGAAATTTGGAGAGAGAGAGATTGGCAACCAGCGTGAAGATGACAGTTATTTTATTGCCAGGTATATAAAACGGATGATACTAACAGTGATACCAGACAAGGAGAGAAAAACAATCCCACGCTTACAGTACTGCACAATGACAGGTGGGGTAGTGGAGAAGCTAGCCCAGGTTTGATTACAAAAGTAGGAAGTTATATCTGGACTGAGCGAGAGTGTCGGGGGAAGGTCTCACCACTCCGTGAAGCTCAGAGGTCCCCAGCAGACAGGCTGGTCAGTTTATGGTCTGACTCTGGAGCATTGAGACAGGCAGAGCCCCCCACATGATCAGCCAGGGAGAGGGGAAGTCCCAGTGGGACTGACGCAGAATTTGGATCCAGGCATCAGACCAGAGGTTTGAACTTGGGTAGGGGTTTTTGTAGACGCCAGGTTGGTTTATGGGTAAACAATGTCTCAAGGCAGTACCCCAGAGGGGTTTTCTTTATGCTGGACAAAAAGGAGCTGATCACTCCTGGCTCTGGGCCATGTTCCTTGAGGGAGCTCACAGTGCAACCAGGCAGAGTCAGTGTTTTGCATATCAATATCTAGAATGGGCTGATAACGGCAGAGCCGGGTGTGTGCTGGCATGGGTTCATTTACATCAGGAGCAGAGATCTCCCACCATGCAGTGCGGTCCTTGCTTTGCTGGCTGGTTCTCCATAGGCTAGGCTAATTCTTCTTCCATCTTCGATGCAGATGAGGCTTCTGCTCTCCGTTTGATGTGCTGATTGAGATGCCTCCTTTGTACATCTTCGATGCAGATGAGGCTAGGGGAGTTGTATCACCCGTGTTTGGAGGGGTTTAGGTGCGTCTCCCGCTGCCTTTTCATATTGAGATGCCTTTGGTTTCTGGTTCAAGCAGGGGCTGGAGGGGGGGAGGGATTCATGTGAGCCAGAGAAAGTCAGGGTTCTGCACCCTGGTTCCCCAAGAACACAGAGCTGCCAGCTAACAAAACCCCCACACTGGGCAAACCAGCGGTTGAGGGCCTACTCCCGCCCCCGCCAGCCTCAGGCCGGCACACCTGCAGGAAATGCACCACCCGGAGGAGGCGTTCAAAGGCCGGGGAGCAGCTCATGTGGGGGCAGAGCAGGGAAGAGACATGCAGCTCCAGCAGAGGAGAGCGGAGGGAAGGCAGAATCTCCCCCCACACACACACCACAACTGCCCAAAGGCCCCTCCCTGGGGGAAGGGCGGCCCTGCCACAGAGACAGGTGCAGAGGGAAACATTCCCGCCCCCCCTCCTATCACCTCTGGACTTTGGTAACCCGCCTTTTTATTTTTATTTTTTATTTGCACTAGGGGAAAGGCCTGGGACTGAGCTGCCTGGGAGGGGGAGGGGGGGGCCATCCCACGGGAGGAGGCAGCCTTACGCCACCTCGACTGTCAGATCACCTATAGCCCTGGGTCAGAGCCCGGTGGAATGGGAGGGCCTGGGTACCCCTACCAACAACCCCCCCCCTTGTAGATCACAGGTCTTAGCCCTGACCACTAGGGGACACTCCCCAACCCCTGAACGAGGACCGTCACACTGACCTATGAGGAAAGATTAAAAAAACTGGGCATGTTTAGTGCGGACAAGAGAAGCGTCTAGGAGCCCCCCCGTCATGGACCAGGACCCCCCTGGTGCTAGGCACTGTACAAACGGAGCAAGGAGACAGTCCCGCCCTTAGAGAATTTCCTGGTCAGCTGGACCCTGAGCAGAGCACGGGGAGCAGGAAAGCCCTGCATTTGTCATTGCTTGAAAAGACCATAATAAAGCGGCTGCTTGCAGAAGAGAATCTATCAATATTTATTTCCAAGGGCACCACCAGAAGTGATGTCCCCCTACCCCCCAATACGCTACTTGGCTTTTAACGGCGGCTGCTCACGTGGACTGAACATGCTCAGTAACACCGCTGAGGTCAGCTGTGTCCCCCCTCGCTCTTGGCAGGCGTGGGTTGTCTCTAGGCACCGCACAAACGGAAGCTATCCTGAGCCTCACTCATCAACTGCCAGCCCTTCGCTTTCTTTTAGCACCAAATCGAAATAAGGGCCGCCGAGCAGAGCGCGGAGAAAAACCCGCTGTGGTTTTCCCCTTTCCATCCCCAGAAATAGCTCGTGGCTCCAAGAAAACTCCTAGCTGTCAAACCCAACAGCTACAAAACCACGGAGTGAAAATGGCAGCTCGAAGGAGGCCTTGTTGCCTGCTACGCCTCACACCTAGCCCACTGCTACGGGGCTGTTTCTGGACATGTAATCTAACTCACAAATCAATCATGAGCTGCCATGGGGGGGGCAAGGGCGGGCAAAGACCTTCATAGAGTCCAAGGCGAGAAGGGAGCATTGTGATAATCTAGTCTGACCTGTATCGCACAGGCCAGAGAGCGTCTCCAAACAATTCCTAGAGCAGATCTGGTAGAAAAACATCCCATCTTGAGTGAAAAATTGTCTGTGATGGAGAATCCACCACAGAATCCTAGACGATGAGGGTTGAAGGGACCTCAGGAGGTCGTCTAGTCCAGCTCCCTGCTCAAAGCACGACCAACCCCGACTAACTCAGTCACCATAATCCTCGGTAAATTGTTCCAATGGTTAATTACTCTCGCTGTGAAAAACATGCATCTTATTTCCAGGCTGAATTTGTCTAGCTTCCACTTCCAGCCACAGGATTGTGTCACATCTTCCTCTGCTAGATTGAAGAGCCCATAGTTCAATATTCGTTCCCCCTGTAGCTACTCATAGGCTGTAATCATGTCAGCCCTTAACCTTCATTAAGCTAACGAGATTGAGCTCCTGGAGTCTGTCACTAGAAGGCAGGTTTTCCAAGCCTTTAATCATTCTCGTGGCTCTTCTCTGACCCTCTCCAATTTATCAACATCCTTCTTGAATTGCGGGCACCAGAGCCGGACACAGGATTCCAGCTGCAGTCGCACCAGTGCCAAATGCAAAGGTAAAAATCACCTCTCTGCGCCTACTCGAGACTCCCCTGTTTATGCATCCCAGGATCCCATTAGCTCTTTTGGCCACATCATCACACTGGGAGCTCACGTTCAGCTGATTCTCCACCACGGCCCCCAAACCTTTTTCAGAGTCACGGCTTCCCAGGATAGAGTCCCCCATCCTCTAAGTGTGGCCTCCGTTCTTCGTTCCCAGATGTGTACGTTTGGCATTTAGCTGTATTAAAACACAGTGTTTGCTTGCACCCAGTTTACCGATGTTGGCACAGGTAACAGACTGGCATCAGACACAGGAGGAATGATAAATTAGGACAGCGGCCTGGCAGTCGCCACAAAGGGACTCTCTTCCCAGCTCTGCCACAGCCTTCCTCTGTGACCTTGTCCAAGTCATTTGTCTTCATTGTGCCTTGATTTCTCCGTCTATAACATGGAGATAATGCTGCTGAACTATCTCACAGGGCTGTGATGAAACCAAAAGGTGCAATCCTTCTCTGTCTAGGTACTTGTATGCCCCCCGCATCATCAGAGTTGAACAGATCCCAAGTATTTGTAATCAGAAATACCCCCAGAATGCAGAACAATGATCTTTACTCCTCTCTGGTGTGGTCTTTGTCACTCTTTTAAAAAAAAAAAAAAAACAAAAAAGAAACCCACATGTCCTCCCTCAGGTCCTTAGCATTTTATGTTCTGCTCCCTACCTTACGAATGCTGAGCAGTAACGGATGTTGGAGGAGAAATCAATGACAGAGCCTGGGTGTTTTCTTTCGGTCTCTTGTTTTATTCACTTGTCCTGGAAAAGAAGTGGCCACGCTACCATGTGGGATCATCCCTGCTTTCAGAGATTTCAGCCAAACACTAGTCCTTGGTTCCCAGGGGGTAACTCTGCCCCAAGAATTATATCTAGTTAGATCCATTAAGGCAGAGAGCAAATTCCCCTGCTCCTTATCACAGCTGCCTCAGAGAAACAACATCCGGCAACTCCTGACACAACGACGTGAACTCAGAGCAAAGGAGACTTGGGGGACAGCTGAAAAGCTTTCATTAAAAAGAAAGCAACAGGCTTGTGAATTTCATTACCGCCAACTTATTGATCAGCTTTGGGCCCCGACTGTGAGGGCAGCCTGATGGCCAATCACATCGCATCACGCACCTGCTCTGCAAACTTCTCTTGCTGAGGGAACACGGGAGAGCAAATTAAGGACGCACAGCTTGCCTCTCAGGTTCACTCAAGTCATCACAGAAATGGTCCTTCCTAGGCCATGCCCCATTTAATGCCTTGCGGGCCACGCTAAGTTCTGGAAGGAGCAGAACTTTTCTCTGCAACCTCTTCCCCCATCAAAATGATTCTCCCCCAAGTTCCCTGCAGTCAGCAACACAACTAACCGGCCTTGGGGAACCTGGTAATGTCACGCTTCAAAGGAAGGCAGGGCGACGCTATGTTCTTTACAAATCTGAGAACACAGCCACATAACTAGGACAGCACTTTTGGGTCCCTGCAGGGGCTTAATAGCCTGAGTCATTAGAATTAGGATTTTTATGGGGTTCTGGGAACTCTTCTGGAACTGAAGCACCATCAGAGCGGCTTGTCTTCCACTTGGGAACTGAAGGTCCAGGAGAAGCCGAGAGCATGTGTGATTTTAGCCCCCTATAAATGCTTCCCCATAGCATTTCACAACAACAAGTCCACACAAATCAAGCACAAATCCTAGTCACCATGAGAATATTTGCTCTTCTCAGCAGTAAGAGAAGCCAAGTAAAGTGTGGGCAGGGGGAGGAGAGGAATATAACACATGCTTACCAGCCACCGTTAGATAGACATGCCCTCAGTTGCAAAATGGTCCTGCTAGGGCTGGATCTGATGGATCTGCCAAACTTAAAGGGCCGTGTCGTGGGGCTAATACGCCCCATCACAGGCATCGGGTCACGTACGCTGGGAAGGTGGGAAAAAAGCTATGGGTTCACGTCTACCCCGCTAGGTTCCCTTCCAGGGTGGTCAAAGTCGTTGGGGACGCCCTTTTCTTCCAGGTAGTGTGGCCCAACGGACAGAACGAGTACAGTGGCCCCCTTGTCAGGGCAGCATGGCCTAATTATCCGTCGGGGGTGTGGGGTGCTGCCTACAGGGATGCAGCACCCAGGGTAGGGAGGCTCAGGCCCACCCTGCTCCTCTGAGCCCCAGCCCAGGGCCCTGTCGGTGCCGGGGGTGCTTACCACCAAGTCAGCGGGGATCGTCCCAAAAAACTCTGACTGGCACCGTGCTTCACCCCCTTTAACACCGTTCGAGCCCCCTGGGCCACTTCCTCCCCTGTCGGCAGCAACGACTTTCCACAATTCTCCAGAGTCCCCAGTCGGTGCAATCCCTGGCAGCTACCCTCTCCAGGGTTCGTCGGGCAGCCTGGGATCCGTCCGGGCCTCGACATGGTTTGCTCGGCGTCTGCAGTGGTCACCTGGCGAGAGCCAGCAGTATGCATCCTTCCTGGTCACCACTCCACCCCGACTGAGCTGGGCTGCGGCCTTTTATATCCCCCTTCCATACTGAGCATGCCCAGCAAAGGCAGAGGGGCATGGCCTCTTCAGCCTGCAGTGAGTCCTTAACCCTCACTAGACCAGGGCAGGGCTGATACGCCCTGTCACAGCCCCCAACAAAGTCAGTGGCGCCAGCCTGACTTACATGAGCTGTGGGTTGGGCCCAATGGTTTTACTCTGATGTAACTGAGCTCAGAATCTAACCAAATGTCAAGGCGGGATGTTTTTCTAACAGATCTGCTCCAGGGATTCTTTCGGGGCAGCTCCCTGGCCTGTGCGATGCAGGAGGTCAGACTAGATGATCACAATGTTCCCTTCTGGCCTGGGAACCTCTGCATCGTACCAATACAACCCCCTGGGGCATGGGCGCCGATATCATAGGCAGGGGAAGGCTTCCCAAACAGCCAGACGTGGCCCCCCAGACACTCGGCCCCGGGGCTCACCCCTCCTGCCGCATCCCAGCTAAGGCAGGGCAGGCCCAGGCAGGTGCTGCAGCAGCAGCTCTTCCCGCCCTGGCTCAGCTGGGGCCACGTGCAGCTGGGACTTGGGGCCACCCGGCCGGGACTCGGAACAACCAGGGACAACTTGGGGTGGCTGAGGTCACCCGGCCAGCGGTCTGGGGCAGCCGGGGCCATGCCCGGCACTGGGGCCATGGGTGGCCAGGACTCAGGGCAGCTGGGGCCACCCAGTTCTGGGGCTATGGGGCAGCTGGGGTCACACCCAGCCGGTGCCTGTGCCGCCCGCTGTTTGGGCTGCCTGGAGCCGGATTGGAGCTCCCCCCATCTGCAGTGAGGGCTTGGCTCGGGGGTGGCTCTGGCCGGCAGCAAGGGAGGCGGTCAGAGGGGGGTGGCCTCAGGCAGAAGGGGCAGGGCCATGGGCTAGCCTCCCCTAACAGGGGGTTTCCCCGCCACCCATGCCGGGGGCTCATTCTTGTTCCGGTATTAAACTGCCTCGTTCCAGTTTCGCTTATGTCATAGTTTCTCAGCCTGTGGTGGGGTACGCGAGACAAAGGCAGGGGGTACCCGGGGGGAAAACAGAGTGAAGGGGAGGCAGGCGGCAGCTGCCGACTTCTGGGGAAGCCGGGCAGCAGCAGCCCGCTTCCTGGCCAGTCACAGCTCCCAGCTGGGAGGCAGGTGGCAGCCGCAGGCTTCTGGAGGAGGTGGACAGCGGCCCCCTGCTTCCCGCCGGGTCCCGGCTTGACAACGGGCAGCAGCCGCCTGCCCACATCCCTGGGTCCCAGCCGGCGCGGAAGCCTCCTCTGCCCCAGCTCGGATTGGGTGGCAGTCACCCACCTCCCGGGCTGCCAGCCAGACAGCAGCTGCCTGCGACTTGCCCAGGGAAAAGCCCCCCTCCCTGGCTCAAAGACCCCTGCCCAGAAAACTTGTCAATTTCACGGCTCTAGCTGAGCACTGAAATTGACAACTATGACAGCCCCAGATTTCACCAGTGACCCTCTTTTCCTGTCTGTCTCTCTCTCTCTGTCTCTCGACCTCCTTCCCTGTCTCTCTCTCACCCCTTCCTCCTCTCAAATCTATGGCAAAAAATTTGGCGCGATGCTTTATATTCCCCAGCATTGGCATGCCACTCAAAGCATCCTAGCTTTGGCCGACATCACCTCTAGCCCAGGTACATACTTGAGTTGCGCGCCCCTGGTGTAAAGGTGGCGACCCTACCCACACCAGATCTGACATCTGTCATATCACGGCCTTATGTACTCAGCCCTTCTTCCAACGTATGGCTCACATTAGTCTGTGAATATAAAATCCCGGGGAATATTGAGTGTTGGATACTTATTCCAATTCTCAGAAGTTAGGGGGTACTTGCTACTTAAAAGAGTGAGAAACACTGGCTTATGTCACTGAGTGGCTTAAACTAAGCCAAAACTGGCCACACTTATTCCAGAATAAAAGTATCCGCATAGAGCGTTATACTGGTATAACCATAGCGGTTTAACTATACTGGTATAATTAAACTGGCAAACTTCCCCTGCAGACAAGCCTTTAAAGAAGCGAAAGGCTCACGAAGGGCCATGGAGCATGAAAAACGGAAGGTGTGGAAACCGCACAGAAGCAGATGTGAAATAATCTACCTCCATATTAGGTCTCCTCCTGGTCTCTGATAGTTAGAGATTGCAGCCCTGAAGCACAAGATTGAATCGCCCTTTCTAAGTTTTCAGCATCGTTATTTATAACAACTTGGGTTATTCTTAATATCCACGTAACTCATGGAATTGTAGGACTGGAAGGAATCTTGAGAGTTGTTCTAGTCTAGTCCCCTGCACTCAAGGCAGGACCAAGCCAGGATCCAAGCCCTCGTAGTATGTCCAAACCCTTGTAGAACCTTGCTAAATTCTTGGTCTCATTGACATAATGTGGCCATGAGTTCCACAGTCTAATTACATGTTGTGTGGAAATACGTTTCCTTTTATTGATTTTGCCACTTTCTAATTGTATGGAATGCCCTTTGTTCTTAGGGAGGGAAAACAGACACTCCAGATTTACCTTCTCTTGACCATTATTTTATATACTCTTATCACGTCTCCTCTTACTCATCTCCTTTCTGAAGCAATCTCTTCATAGGAGAGTTTTTCCATGCCCCTAATTGACAAGAATCTGTGGGTCTAGAACCGCTATCTGTCAGTCCTTGAGTGACTCCGCATCCGACTCATCACGGGTACTAAAGATTTTGCAGGGCCGATTAGACCCTCATTGACAACTGGGCAATCCAATTGAAGGGAATGAATTTGTAGCAGAGCCAGATCCTGCCTTCAGAAATGAACGAACAATTCTGCTGATGCTGTATTAGCCAGAAGAGAATTCACCCCCTCCCTCCAGAGTTCTGTAAGGTGAAGAGGAGTGAGAAATAATCAGATCAAGCTTATTTTTGTGACTATTGTAAACGTTTAAGACTGTAAATACACGCTAAAAGCAGAGCTGCTAAATAAAAAGGGGCTATTTATTCAGACGCTCTTTAGAGAGGATTGGAATCTCAGTATATTAATCTAACAATTTACGCCAATGAGCCACGTTCTCTTCTCATTAGGCTACAGCAAACCCTTTCACCTCCATGGGAGTGCACCAGTGAATGCGTGGTGAGTTTAGCCGGCTACATGTCTATGGTACTGAATATGGAATCTCACATCAGAGCTATTCATTTTATAACACTGCAGTGCATTTAAAATCCTGAGGTGATCAGCTTGCAACGTTGTCCGTCTTCCCCCTGAAGGTCAGCACTCGGCAGCAGAGGAGGTGGTTTAACTATACACCTAAAGTAAAGAGCTTTCCTGGCACGTGCCAATGTGCAGAATGATATCTGAGCTGGGGAGAAGAATTCCAAATTCTCCCCAGCTGCCTCTTTTCAGAATTCAGTCTTCTGCATACAGAACTGGCGACACCTCCAGGATATTCCCTTTCAACACAGGGATACGTTTAAAAGGAATACCTGGTAATATCCCAGACCCTCTTCTCAGCCTTTGAAGATGGTAGTTGCTACATCTTAGCATTTTCACCTTCGACATCGTTTACAAACATTAACTGACTGGCATCACAGTGGGCGAGTGGGTCTTTTAACCCCATTTTCCGATGCGGAAACCTAGCCTGAGAAGTTCAGTGACCTGCCCAAAGGCACACAACCAGTTAGAAGAGGAGTTAGGATTTAAAGGTTTCACCCATGTCATGTGTTCGATGGGGTTAAAAGGCCCACTAATCCGGCCCGTAATGATGTCATTCAGTGGATGCCTGTAAATCACCAAGATGAAAACGCATAACAACACTCTTCCAGCTGGAGAGAGCAAGGAGCCCTTACTAATGACTTCATGGGGACACATCCCTAAGCTGGCTTCCTACTGAAACCCAGTTGTTCAAGAAAAAATGAAGGGTCACCTTTACAACACAGCTGTGTTCAGCAGAGACCCCTTATACAGGGTACACCTCACAGGAGCCGTGGCATGGCTTCCTCACCAACCATGACACCGAGCTCACGTCTTGCTACCGTCAGGGCCTGCTGCAAAACACACCTCAGAGAGGCGATTTCCTAAGGAGTCAATGGCCTTTGGGGTCTGCTCCAGCCAATTAGCTGCTACGCAGGAGGAAAGAGTAAAACACTGTATCATAACTGGTTAATAACAAGGTCAAAGCCTCCCGGCGGGTTAAAAACGAAATCACACTGTGTTTTAAGATCATGTGCTGCGAAGAGCCTCAGGAGACGCATTAAACAGGCAGCGGATGGGCTCAAGCCTGGGTCTGAGTATCACGGCTTTAGTGGCGGGGTCACACATGAGGCTCGTGAGTCTGTGACGGCTTCTCATGCTTGGGGTTAGTCTTTTAGCTCAGGCAAGTGCAGTCCTCCCGTGACCCTGGAAGGCTGCATGTTCAAATCCTGTTGTGCCCCCCAGGTGGGTATTTTCCTGGCCCTGGTCGCACTGCACTGCATCCTCTAGACAATTCTACGGAAAAACTCCCCGACTCCAGGGGGACGGGCGTTTAGAATAGATCATAGAACGTATCAGCTGCTGCTGCTAAAGGCTGGGGTGAAGGTTAAGGTGCCTACCTGCTGTAATGGTCACAGGTGAATTGTTGTTTGTACAAGGGCAGAGGAGGAAGGAGACGCGGGGCCCGATTCTCCCTTCCCTCCTGCTGGATCTCTGATGATTTGAATGCTGGCAGCCCCTAGAGTCATCCCCGCTCAAGGATCAGGGCCTTGTGACTCAATTGGGTTTCACACCCACTTTGCGTGGCAGTGAATGACTTCGCAAAGGGACGCTGGAGCATCGGCCTAAGGAGCCAACCATCTAAATGAAAGAGCAGCCGCAAGTCCCATGCAGAACAAAAACCCGCTTGTCAGCGTCCAGGCCTGATTATAAGGCAGTGTGTTAGTGACGCCCGGTGGTTACTTCGGGATTTTAAAAAATTAGGGCTTCTCTACACACCAAAGCTGCCCTGAGTTAACTACAGTGGTGTAGGGGAAGCCGTACCCACTGCAGGCGCTTCACACTGGTGCGACTCTTCCCACACGAGGAGGAGGAGAGGCTACCCCGGTGCAAGGCACCATTGCAACGTGAGGCACACCACCAGTTGCACCAGTACAATGTTATTGGCTATTAAAAAACAAAAAAGCGCACCCCAGCCCACAGTCCTACCAGTATAAACCCGTGTGCAGAGCAGGCTTTCTTCACGCAGTGCCATGCTACAAATAGCTGCCCCCCCAATCTCTGCAGAGCGCCTTGGAGAATCAGCTGACTACAGTGCCGTGGGTGGCGGGAAGTCATTACAAATAAGCATCACAAAATTCACATCATTTCTGGAGCCCACTGAAGCAATGCTGCTCCACCCCACCCCACCCACGCTCTGGGTCTCATCTGCCTGGCACCTCCTCTCTTTCAGGGGCTGTCTACACTGCAGGCCAAGGTTTGACCGCAGCAGCACAGGTTTCAGCCCCAGTTAGCAAGACGAGTACAGAACCAGGGTCCTGGACCGGTTTGCACAGCCCACCCGTCACCGCACCTTCACTGCGCCGTGTAGCCACGCTGGCTGGAGTAAAGCTAGCACACCTTTGCCGGCCCGTGCTGCAGCCTCCGCCTCCAGCTGCCCTGTGGACGCCCCCGCGGGTTGAAAGCGCGTTGGGACAGGAGCTGCCTCGTGCTATGCATAGGCGCCCAGACACACCAGGCCCCGCTCCTGTCTGAGACCCCTCGGTGCTGCTGTGATATAACTAATACAAGTATTTCGCTCCACCGCTATTGTCTGCTGACGCTGGTGGATAAATGCACAAGACACAGGCGGCTATAGAGTGTGCAGGGCAGTTTTATTCTGTTACAGGGGGATAAAGGCTTTTTCCATGTTCCAGACGGTGTTCAGGCTAGTCCTGGCCTGAACCAGCAGCATCTAGGAGGAGCCGGCGACCTCAGCCCCCGGTGGCCAGCATCAAGCTGTCTCTTGAGCTGTGCCACCTTCCACTAAAGCCTGGGGCAGCCGGGAGTAGGAGCTGTTCTTCCTTGACTGCCTCTCATCACCAAGATGTAGTGGCTAGAGGATGCCCACGGACTCCTTAGCCTCATCCTCTCCAGCCTTCGGGCAGGGCTGCTCCAAGGGCGGTGAGAGCGCCTGCGTTCCACCTGCCCGTCTTCTTCCCCTTCCTGGCCCACCACACTCTTCCTCCCTGAAGTAGATGAACAGGAGATGGGGAGATTTAGAGAAAAGGGAAGGAACTGCATCAGCCCGAGCCAGGGCTTGCGCCAGGCATTTTTATTGCGCTGCGGTGGGAGGGTCAAATGGCGCCAGCTGCATTCGCAGAGGCGTGCGTAGCTGCGTGCAGTCGCTACGGTTGGGTTGGACTAAAAAACTCAACGGCTCTCCCAGCTGCGTAGGTTTGAGCCAGGTCAGACCAGAGAGGGAAAACCTCCAGAGCCCGCCAGGAAGTGGCGTACCGTTGGTGATTCAACACTCTGCCCTCTGGGTCAGCTCTGAGCCGACACCCCATTTTAGCTCCAGGGAAACTGGCTGTCCAAGGCGCCGTGTTTCGGCTGAACAATGGCCCAGATCACCGGTGGGCATTAAAGATCCCACAGCATAGCCCCTCTGTGACTCCTGGTGTCCTGACCAAGTGACCACAGGGTAATTACAGTGCTCTGGGGACCTGGGAAATCTTTATACTTCTATGCCTAATCGCACACCCCCAGTGTATCAATGGGATGTGTCCCTGCCTGGTTATACATCGTTAGATCAATTGGTAAAGAAACCAGGCAAGGAAAGTAAAACCAGGGCCTCGCTAAGGAGCATCCCATCCAGGCTATAAATCTCCCAGCCACAGGGCTGTTTGCCCTGGTGAAGAAGAGATGAAGAGGCAGTCACCGGTTAAAAGAATTGCGCTGCAGAGAGGGAGGGTCCACACGCCTCTGAGACTGAGACAGGCAGGCTGACAGGGCATCAGGCTCTGTAGCAAGCAAGCCAGAACTGGGGTCCCCTGGGAGACGCCAAGGCTAAGTCATAGCTAGCTTGGGGCTCGAGGGGAATGTCACGCGTGAGCCGCTTTGCTGTTTTTAAATCCACTTCTCAAACCCTCTCGGGGAAACTCAGTCATCCTTTGTTTTGGAGACGTTGCTTGTGTCCTCCTGTCCTGTTACTCCCGCAGGAACCACTGGGTCAAATGCTGACAGCCCGGGAGATGTGACCCAGTGGCTGGATTGCAAGATTTTCCCCCCCAAAGAAGCCGAGGCTCAGACAGGGGCCTGAGAATTGAAAGCAGTGCACTCAGGGGACTGGGAAATGGTCTCAGCAGGGGCAGCCTTCCCAGGCCTGTGCCAATTACGTCTTCCTGAAGTCCCACTGCAGGGTCTATTGGGAGTCTTCACTTCCTGTCCTAAACGGCTGCAGACATGATCACCTCCTTTTCTATCCATTTCCCCTGGGCACCATGCTCCTGTCAGCTGGGTGTTTTGAGGATAGTAAAGGGGCAGGCAGAGGAGTCTGGTCTCTGGTGGAAAGACAGGCAGAGCCAGAGATGGATGAGCAGCAAGAGTCAATGTCACGGGGGGGAAGGGGGCCGGGAGCAGGAGGGAGATATTGTGAGCAAGGAAGGACTAAACCCCCGTCTTCAGTTCCTCAGCACCAGGGGCAGAAGATAAGGAACGAAGAGGCTAATTCAAGGTGGTAGGAGAAAATGCAACAAAAAGAGCAGATCTGAATTTTGTATTGGCCGGGGGATTTTTTTAAATGAACCTTTCAAACGCCTGGCGGCGAATGTTAGGTACCAGGCTCAGCTGAGGTTATTTTGTGTCGGGGTTTTACGGAAAGTAAAAGCTGGGGGTAGTCATGAGACAAGGACATAACACGTGAGGACTCTGCAGAGGACTTCTGATTGCTAGGCGCCACCAGGGAACCTTCGTTCGAATTCCAGCTGTGAGGTGAGAAGTGGTGAGGGAGAACCGGGGCCGGAGGTGGGTTGTTGTGGACTGGGTTGAAGGTCCCAGGAAGAGACTCTCCATTAGTTCATTCAGGGGGTTTCTTGTAATTAACAGTGAGTGTTTGTCTACCAGGTCTGGAGTGGAGACATGGTGCCTGGGATTTCCAGCAGCGGCCTTTGAAGAGCAGCTGCCCCGTGTAATCAGCAATCACTCCATGCCTGGGGACAGGGTCTTTCTATCAAGGGAGCCGAGAAAGGGGTGACACCGTCTCCAAATCCAGAGCTCTGTGATGGCACAAACTGCCTGAGCCCAGGGCACAGGAAATGCAGGGTTGTGAAACGTCTCCCGCTTTTACGTCTCGCCAGATTTCGCTCGGTCTCTCTCGCTTGCCTAAAATGTGAAGAGGGGAGAAAGGGAGGATCCCGGTTCATCGTAATTGTCATCCAACTGCCTGCCTGCAGCTGGCCGCAGCGGAGAGGCACCTGGGTTTGCCCTGCCAAATCCCACCATGAAACACAGGAACACCTGGCCATTTTCCAAGCTTCTCACCCCTTAGACCACCAGCTCTCAGCTCCCAGATCCTTTCCTCGGCTCAAACACAGCCCTGCCGCTCTGCACTTTTCACCCTCCCAGCCTCCTAGCCCCTCTGCCGGCCTCCTAGCCAATTCCTCCATCTGCCCAGGTTGGGCCTACGGAGCTTGCCACTTTCTGGAGACGCTGTCTTCCCCCAGCAGCTCTCACCTGCCTCTTTCCTTGCTCCTCTACTTTGTGCTCTCAGGCAGCCTTGACGCACCGGCTCTCTTCTCCCCTCACCGTCTCCTTCATCCGGTATAGCCCCAGGAGCTACCCGGCCATCTTAATTGGCCAAACTGGGAACAGCTCTTCTGGCAGCAGGGTGCTGGACCTGCTTGGCTGACAGGGGCCAGCGAGCCTGTGACAACAATAAAGACCCTGTTGTAGCGTGATCTCTTCTGCTTTGATCTTAACTTTGAAAACAAAAATCAACTTGCACATCTTCGAAGCACTGGATAAATATTAAGCGCCCAGTTGGGCCACCCTTCTTCAATGCAGTGGGTCATGGAAGCGAGAGCTGCAGGACTGGGAGCTAAGTAATCAACGTTTATAGGACCCCCGGGGTCGGTATCTTTGCTCCCGAGACACAGAGGTCAAAACCCATGTTTTCAAAACTGGTCTAAAATGGGTGACGTTTGTCCAGGCCTCAGGATACGCAGATTCCGTAGGAGCACATCTGGTTCATTAGTACTCTGGCTACCTTAGCTCTAACTTGAAACTGTCAGCCCAACAATTTTTTTTCTTGACGTGTTGATATCTGCTAACGAGGAGAAATGCGGGGGGAGAGGCCTGGACATGTAGGGATCTCGTCCTGGACGCAGCCTCTGGATCCTCCAGCGACAGCTGGGAGCTCAGGCCAGTCGG
The DNA here is from genome assembly GCF_026122565.2 of Emydura macquarii macquarii. Taxonomy (NCBI): domain Eukaryota; kingdom Metazoa; phylum Chordata; order Testudines; family Chelidae; genus Emydura; species Emydura macquarii. Next base: position 6,152,943 of record NW_027133217.1, read on the forward strand.
AAAGCCGTCGCTGTTTCCACACAAAAGCCGCCCCAGACGTCGGTAATTATTGAGGGCGGAGGGCTGGGTGTGTTTTACTAACCTGCTGAGGACGAGCGCTGGAGCCTAAGTGAGAGCTCCTTGCGTTACACTGCTTCCACCCGTCCATCTGTCCGCTGGACGGCCGCGTCTCCATCTGGCTTGTTTTCTGCCACCACCTTGCACACAGTCAAGTTACCACGAGTTCTAGGTTGGCAGAACCCAGGGTAATGGGGGGGAAGGGGAAGGGGGTTGCTGGTTTAACCATAAAGCACTTGGCTAACTAGCAGACACAGCAGGAGTGATTTACACAACAGACACACTCTGCACAGTGATGGCACCCGTCATTCGGGGGGTCTCAAAATGCTTCACAAACGTGGGCATTTACCCTCACGTTCACAGATCTGAACAACGAATCCTGGGGGGGGGTTCAGCTGAGTCAGTGACCGAGTCAGGTCTCAGAACCTGATCCACTGATGCCATGGTGCCGACCGTGATGTGAGGTCTCCCCTGTGGCAAAGGGAAAGTGGATTTGTAATAACAACTCCCAGCTCTTCGCTCGCACTTCTCATCGGTAGTGCTCAAAGCACTTTACAAAGGAGGGTAGCATCATTATCCCGCTTTTAGAGAGGGGGAAACTGAGGCACAGAGGGGGGAAACTGAGGCACAGAGAAGGAGTGTGACATCCCCCAGGTCACCCAGGAGTAGAGCCAGAAATAGAACCCAAGTCTCCTGAGCCCCAGTCCAGTGTTCTATCCACTAGGCCGCACTGCCCCTCCTATTCTACTTGGATTGATTCCCTGGGTATGACAGTCTCTCTAAATGACATTTTTGACCAGGAGGCAAGGTCAGGTGTGGCGCACGGCCCTGTATTTGTCCCCTACACAGAACCACCAAGGAATGTGCAACGTTCCTGGCGTTCTGGGGGAATGGAGACAAGCGAGAAACGATGGGCCCAGCCTCAGGCACGCAGAAATCCCTTCTCGCAAAGAGCTTTTCTGAGCTCCCGGTCGCTGTGAAGCCCCCAGGCACGCGCCGAACACAGACCAGCGGATTTGCCGCTTAGCCTGAAATAGAAGCGAGGATGCCACAAGCGTGTCCCCGGGGGGGTCAGACAGGCTTACACGATCCAGGCCGAACCCTGCTCCTTGGAGTCGGAGGTGTGGGGCATGCCCCGGAGGAACGTGAAGGAGGCACAGCAGAGTCCAAGCCAGACCCTTGGGGGGGGGGGGCGGAGAGGGAGCATTGCCCCGCTCTGCCCCAAGTTCTGCGCCAGTGCCACCCCCCAACAATGGCTCCCGGCCCTATCCCCCACCCCTGACTGCCAGCCCCGGTTGCCCAGCTTGGCCCCTCAGCCCCACTCCCAGCCCCAGCCCCTGGCCCCCAGCCGTAGCCGTGGCTCTTGGCTCCTGGCCGCTGTTCCCAGCTCGGCCCCTGCAGCCCCACTCCCCGCCCCTGCTGGGGAGAGCGGGGGGCATGTGGACAGGGTAAGGAGGGGCGCACCCTGAAAACTTTGGGGACCAGTGAGCTAACGTGAGTACGTCTACATGAGGGTCATGCACAGCCCCGGCTGTGGTGTAGAAGTGCCCTGAGTAAGGGCGAATGGGCGGCGGGTTAAAGCCCACCTGTGAGGAGCGGGACGGGGAGTCACAAAAGACATGGACATTAAGGCAGACCAGTCGGCAGCACCTCTGGGAGAGACATAAAGCCGGGATTTCCCTAAGGCGTGGCTCACAGATCGGAAGGGCAACAAGCAAACCCTCGCTGGAGGCTAACGGTGGGCGTCATTTTGTCATACTTCCTTGTTTTCATCTCAAGATCTTATTCCATGGTTTTTAAAAAGAAAACCCTCTGACCTTTACCACTGCCCTCAGATGTCTTTAATTCTCCTCCACCGTGCTGGGACGGAGCTCCGTCTGCCGCTCTGCCAGGCTCTCCAACGGGGGAAATAAACAGAGGTGCCTGGAAACGTTCCCTGAAACCACACGTGATGCACACTCAGGTCCTCCTGCTTCAGTCCCAGCTTGAGAAACAGCCTCTGTGTGCGACACGTCCAGGGATAGCATTCAGCAGAACCACGTCCCCCACCTCCAGACACCCCAGCTCCGCTGACCCAGGGACTCAGTGGCAGGCGCAGGAGTTGCCCGTTACTATGTGGTTTTTGCACAGGGAGGCCCGAACAGGGTGATCCAACGTCCCGGTTTGGCAGATATGAGCCCAGGCGGCATTATTTAACCAGACTCATGTCTCAGATTCAGCCTGCCTGGGCTGCCCTATGTTGGGATTTCCTCTGAGGTCTTTTCCACTCGGCTTATCCACAGCACCTTGTCGAGTCCTGGGAGAACGCTTCCTCCAGTTCTCTGGGAGCCACAACACTTGGTTTGACTCTGGATCTTGTCACTCGGGTTCCTTTATTTGGCATAGTTGATCAGGGTTGGGTATTAGGCCTACCACCCCTCCAACGTTACACAGACAACCTCTTCCTTTACATGCATTGACACAGGACATTGCATGTGCTAGACATTAAATCGCACCTTTTTGGATTGGTCTGGTTATTTTGCAGGAACCAATCTCTGTACAGCATGTGCTGTTCACATGGCACCTGATCTTTACAGTCTGGGTTTATCTGGTCCATAATCTGGATGTGGCTGCTTATTTTAGCTAGCACAGACATCCTGACTCCAGAGTGCAGATTATCAACCCCCTATTTACAACTTAACCTTCCATTCTCCTTCCCAATTAGACCCACTAAGAAATGAGGCAAGTTAGTTATGTCAAGCCAGGCCTACACCCTGCCTGCAACCTGCATCTCAGACTCTGTCCCAAACCCCTGAGTTTTCATACCGCGCTCACAACAGCTGTATCAGAGGGGATGTGGACAAACTGGAAAGAGACCAGCAGAAAGCAACAAAAATGATTAGGGGGCTGGAGCATATGTGAAGCGGAGGGAACTGAGTTTATTTAGTCTGCAGAAGAGAAGAATGAGGGGGGATTTGATAGCAGCCTTCAACTACCTGAAGGGGGGTTCCAGGGAGGATGGAGCTAGGCTGTTCTTGGTGGTGGCAGATGACAGAACAAGGAGCAATGGTCTCAAGTTGCAGTGGGGGAGGTCTAGGTTGGACATTAGGAATAACATTTTCCCTAGGAGGGTGGTGAAGCACTGGAATGGGTTACCTAGGGGAGATGGGGGAATCTCCATCCTTAGAGGTTTTTAAGGCCCGGCTTGACAAAGCTCTGGCTGGGATGATTTAGTTGGGGTAGGTCCTGCTTTGAGCAGGAGGTGGGACTAGATACCTCCTGGGGTCCCTGCCACCCCTCATCTTCTTTGATGATTGTACCCCAAGTTATTCATGGCAGTGAGGCGGCCTTCATCCAGCACAGACATGGATCTGACAGTTTGCACCGACGGACTGACCTCATTGCAGCTCCATGGGACTCGTAGGAGGCTCTTGATCCCATCTCCTTGGCTGTGGGGAAGGGCTTTGTCTGCATATCCTGGGATTACCTCTTTTACATGCTTGCTAAATTTGGATTTGATAGTCAATTTACCTCCTGGGTTAATTTTCTTCATGTGAATTTCTCTTCCAGTGGTGGCTACCATTGGCATTATTTCAGAACCATTCCCACTGCGCAGGGGTGTGAGACCGGCTTGCCCCTTCTCACCTCTCTTTGCCCATGCCCTAGAAACCTTTAGCTGTTGCTATCCACATACATGGCGTATGGAGCACGAGATCCTATTGATGCTGACAACGCTCATGCACCTAAACCAGAAGATGCTGTTCCTAACCTCTTAAATCTAATTAATGCCTCTGGACACCCCTTGGGATAGAAAATCAATTGGGAAAAGTCAGAAATGACAGGCATAAGCAAACGTACTCATGAGGAAACATGGGATAATTGGACTGTTAGAGGGACAACGCACATAGATGTCATATTTAGCGATACTCATCGTCAGTGAGATGGAGAATCTGGTCAAAATTAAACCCCATTTGAGTCCAGCTAGTGAGAGATTTGGGCAGATAAAGAGCTCTCCCCTTAGTCTTTGGAGCAAAGCCAACATTATCCACATTAACATGCTCCCCAGAACACCGTGCATCCCAAGACATATGCCCAGGGACTTTCCCTGCATTTTATGTTAGGAAAATTAATGTTGCTTTTAAAAAGTATTTCTCCTGGGGAGTGGGGGAAGGGGAAGGTAAGAGACCAGCTTTGTGTAAAATAAAGCCATTTCTCTCAGGCCGGAGACGGAGGAGGAGAGAACGCACACGGAGCAGGTGTTAGTCGGGCCAGGTCACTTCCCGCATGACTGGAAGGGACTCAGGTTTGGAGGTGCTGAGGGCAGCCTACAGAAAACAACAGAACTGGGTCCGTTAGAAATTCCCAGGCGTCAACCCCACCTGCCCAGCAGTTTCTCTCCCAGTATGCACTGTCCCTGCACTAGCACCTTCCTCTGCCCGGCGCGGATACACCTCAGCCTTGTGGAGTGCTGTCACTGGTGCGTCTCCCGAACACAGGGCCACCTTCCCCTCGGTTGTCCCCGCGCCCTCCTGCGTGACCTTGCCCTTTCCCCGCCAGCGTGAGCTGGCATGCACGGTGCCTGCCAGGTCGTGCCACATGGACGGCACTATTGTGCGGCACGCCCAGCCCTACCGCCTCATCAAGAACGTGCACGCTCGGTGCATGCACGGGCATGCCGGTGGGGACAAAGCAGTGCGCTGTGCAAAATGGCGTCCATCCACCGTGCATGATACCAGACAAAACCACATCTGGTTTTAGAGAGGTGTCGGACGGGGGCAAACCAGACAAAGACAGGGCTGTTCGCTTAGAACCCAACCCCCCGGGGCCGTCTGGCCTCTCCACGCCCCTTTTCTAAACACTGTTGTGTTTTATCCCAGGCAGCCCAACGCCCACCACCCGCAGCCCAAGGTCCCTTCCTATCATTTCCCTTTTCCCTCCTACCTCACAAACCCCAAACAGAAATACCCCAGGCTGCGATTCCCAGCAGCCCTTGGTCCCCAAGGCACCTGCTTGCACATTTCCTGCTCTCACCTATCAGGGGAGCTGAGTTTGCACCACAGATCTCAGCGGCTTGGTGCCAGAATCCAACCACCCAGTGGACAGATGTCCATAAATTGGTACTGCCACCCCTCCTGGCCTTACCCTCCTTCCTCCAGCAAGGGAGCTCTTTCTTCCATCTCTCAGCTCCCACGCCACTACGCTGCACTTGTCATTTTAAGGAGGACCTGAAAACAATTTCTTGCTTTTACTACCTGAACCAAACCTACCTGAGAGCTTGTCTCTCTGCTCACAGGCTGACTCTTTGCACTCATGCGCTTGGTTTGCACTGCTCCAAGGAGGGGGCACAACCAGAGAGCAATGTGCTCCGGGTTATCTCCCAGCCGGCAATAGGCTCCCTAGGAAACCTTACAGCGGATACAAATTAAATTGTGGCCAGGCTGGAACTGAGGCAGAGAATCAGGGAGCCATAATCTCTGGGGGCCAGATCTGCCCCTCTCTGCCTGCAGCCAGGCTAAGCAAAGTGTTGGGGACACCGCCAAATGTGACTGGCTCATTTCACATAAAAATTGTGTGCATGCTGGAGGGCCTGGGTTCAGAGACCCCCATCGCTCTGTAGACAGCAACGCGGGGGGGAGCAGCTGCTGATGGCGGGGCAGGGACTGGAGGGAGAGGGACGCTGCGCTCGCCTCTGGGGAGGAGGCAGCAAGAGGGGACACAGACACCTCAGAACAAGCATCATCCAGAGGGCCTCTCCTCCTGGCTGGGCACCTTGCCCCTCCCCAGCAGGCTGAGAACCTAACACAGCAGCTCCCTCACCTTCCTCCGCAGCCCAGTGGCGGCGACACAGCTGCCTGCCAGCTCTGATCAAAACTGTAGGCTCAGCTGAAAACTGAGAAACCCACAGCCGGAAGTGAGGTTGGTTCACTTGCATCTTAGGAGAGCATCAAAAGAGGCTGTTAAATGCAAGTGACTGAGTTGGGGGTTTAAACCATAAAACGAACGAGATTTTGCGTGCACTCTTTTCACTTCTCTGTAGCTTGTTAATCTTGCATTGGATGTGACCCCTCCCCTCCCCACATCTAAATAACCCTCCCATTGGGATGGAAGCCTGTGATGCAAATGAGGGAGGCAACTCAGAAAGGTAATGCATCTCAAGGACTCCACAGTGAGTTCAAAGACACCAATAGCAGGGGGTTGGACTAGATGACCCCCTTCCAACCCTAATATTCTATGATTCGACGATCCCTCTCTCATGGCCATCAAAGAAGAAACCCTGTGCTCACCGTCCTCCTATGAGAAGAAATAGAACTATGGATACAAAGGAAAAGCCTGCATCTTGGGACAGTTTGGACTCTCCCAGGGCAGAATAACTGAACGAGAAGCCGGAGCTCCACAGAGTTACCGTGGGTAGCCCTGAGAGACATTTCGGAAATGGGCAGATTACGACATCTCTGCTACCATTTGGAATTGCAGACTGTGCATGTATTTTACCTGCTTTGACCTCTCAATACCTCTCATTTCTTTGTCTTGGCTAATGAACCTTTAGTTTACTATAGAACTGGCTACCAGCGTTGTCTTTGGTGTGAGACCTAGGATGCAACTCGACCTGGCTGGGTGCCTGATCTCTTGGGCCTGAGAGTAATCTGGAATATTTGTGGGCTTTGGTGTTCGTGGCCATTTATCACATGCCCAGCTTGCCGGGGTGGCAAGATAGACCGGAGAGCCTAAAGGGACTGTCTGGGACTCCCTTAGAAGACGATTGCAGTACTTTGGGAGTTCAGATTTGGCACCGGGTTGGTAAAATCGCAGTACAGAACATACCCCCAGTGTGGGGTGCCTGCCTGCTTTTGACAGTCTGCCCTGAGCCAGGCACTCACGGCCGTGAGCCACTCCAGCCAGCATGACACAGCCCATCTCCTCCCACTCACCGCCTCCCCCCGGCCCAGGGATGGGGGGGAGGCTGGGTCACACTGGGAATCAGACCTGGGGAGCAGGGGTTCTGCGCCCAGGGCGGGTGGGGTGGGCAGCGCACAGGCTGTTCCCACCCACCCCAGGCTTTTCCTGCCCCTGGAGTCCTCACCCATCCCCACGTCCCTGAACCCAGACCCTTCCCAGCACCGCGCCACCTCGCGGCCTGGCTGGGAGCCTGGGAACCGGCCACTCACACAGATGTGGAGACACGGGCTAGGCCCCAGCTGTCAGCGTGGAGGCCAGGGCAGGGCCTAGGGCTACCCATGGGCAGGCGGGAGGAGCCCCGCGACCGGGGCCTCGCTCCAGCTGTGCTGGGGTCACAGCCCTAAGCCCCACTGAAGGGGGTGGGGACGGGGTTATTGCAGCGGCCGGGAGCTCTGTGCTGCCAACAGGGCCCTGCCCTGCGCCCCTTCGAGCCGGGGCCGTTGGAAATGAGAGCGACGAGCGCAGGGAGGAGTCGTCTCCCCCATACAGAGAGCCAGGCTCAGCAGTTGCTGCTTTTATTGATGCATGCCAGAAAATGCAAAGCACATGGGAAGCTCCGGGCTCCGCAAAGCAGGTTCATCGCCCGGCACGGAGGGAAGGAGCCGTCCCCGACCGACACGGCCCAGCCCGGCCCCACAGCGCTCAGGTGGGGCCGGGGGTTCCCGTTCCTCGCAGTCAGCAGCAAGCTCCCTTCTGACGTGTAACCTTGGCCGAAAGCTCAGCGGTGCGGGGCACAGGTGGGGGAGGGGAGGCCGGCTGGGCCCAGCCAGAGCCAAGGGCCCCTCCCCAGCTGAGACGTCCATTCAGCCTCTCCGGCTTCCCCTTCCGCCGACTCCGGCTATGGGCGAGAAGCTGCCTGGCCTCCAGAATCTGATCTTCGGTGCCCGCGCAGCCCGTCTCACTCTCGCTCTCTGAAACACACACAGACGAGGCAGCGAGCTAGGGGCTGGAGGAACTGGAGGGCCCCACAGCACACGCACCAACCCACCCTCCGGCTGCCCACTCCAGCCTGGAAGACAAGGTGCCTGCGAGAACCACAGGGCCAGCCAGTGTCCCGCAGCCTGAGCCCAGAATCTGCTTTGCACTGGCTCCAGCCGAGCCCCGTCTCCTCCCGACGAGACGCGTCAGGCCCCAGGGGCTGCACCCACTGCTCTGCTGTGCCCAGGCCCTGTCTGTAGTGCAGGGGGGTCCAGAGTGGGCCCTGCCCTGCACAGCTCAGCCATGGGCCCTGCTCGGCCTCTGTCCCCTGCAGGCGTGACGTGGCCTTGGGCCCTGAGTGGTGTCTCGGCTCCCGGGGTTTAGGAGCCCAGGGGCAAAGCAGGAAACTCCCGGGCGGGGCTCGGCCGGAGACAAATTCAACCACAGGAGCAGGAGCCACCCCAGCTCCCTGCAGGGAGAGTGACGGGGGCATTACATCGCCACGGCACGCTCTCATTGGCCGAGCAGGCAGGGAGGCGGGCTGGGTGCTGATGCTTCTCGGGGACCGAGAGCGAATGACCCCAGTGGTGGGGTGATGCTCACCGAACATCCAGCGGGGGGCGCTCTGGAGCCGGGACGTCTCACATACCCTTGGCTTCTTCTGGCCAGACTCATCCCCACTCTTCTCCCTCGGTCCCATTGCCTTGGCCTCCTGCCCCAGAACGCTCAGTCCCCAGTCGGAGTCTGGCCGTCCCCAGCTACAGCTGCCCCCCAAGGGAAGAGCACACGGGGGAGGCTGGGTGCAGGGGCCAGGTGCGCCCCATACAGCAGGTTCATCCGGTCATGGCAGGGGTCAGTGAGGAATCTCCCACAGGGCAGGGTCATTTCTGGGGTGGCCATTGATCCCCAGGGTGGGGAGATGTAATTCCCACAGTGGGGACGAGGGAGGGAGGGTCCCTGGCTCCACACAGAGCATCCTGCCAGAACAACCCTGTCTCAGACCCCATCCCGGCCCTGGGGATCCCTGGGGAGGGGGCACAAAGCAAAGAACCTCCCTGCAGGGACATGCTCAGGGCAGGACTCACCAGGTGCTGCTGTTGGGCTCCTTCCTTCTGGGCTGACGCCCCAGCACCCGCTGCCACCGCACTAGGACCCTCCACGCCCAGCGGCTGCTGCAGGTCGGGCCCAGCCAGGACTGCTCCAGCCAGCGCTAGAACCAGCAGCACCAGCCACAGACGCCTCATCGTCCCCCCAGGCTGCGTCTCCTTGCGGGACTCTCAGACTCCTCCAGCAAATTTCCCTGGGAGAGGGGCCTCGGCCTCGTGGAGGGTTGTGTGAGCAGGAGGATTTTAACCAGCTCTTTTCTACTCCTCCCTCCCCCAGGGAAACAGGAAGGCCATTGAAGCAACACACTGAAATCCCCTCTGGATTTCCTCAGCATACAGAAGCCTGGAGCAATAGTCAGTTACCAGCCCGGGCCCTGGCCTCTGCCAGAACTGTCCTTTGTGGGGTTTTGCGTATGATGCAAGAGGGGCACGAAGCGTAGCAGGACAGGCAACATTCTGACACTGTCACTACACTGGCTCCTGCCTTTCCAGCTGCCTGTGTCTGACCCGACACACCCCAGACTACTCAGCACCTCTGTGTGAAGATCTTCCCTTTTTGTCCTCCGAGAGGCCAAAACATCTAGTTTCACAGATGTGACAGTTTCCCCAGGAACAAATGACCACATCCCATTCCATTCACACTCCATCCTTAGAGGTTTTCAAGGCCCAGCTTGACAAAGCCCTGGCTGGGGTGATTTAAAGGACGTATTAATATAATTAATATAATTTGGGGGATAGACTCCTTTTGGTGTAGTTCTTACAAACTAGGGGGTGGAGGGAGTAATTGGCTGGAGCCTCTCTACTGGTGGTTCCTGAGTGGCTAGGCAAGGCACTCGTATAATTCAGTTGGGCGTGTCTCTGCCTGTAGATGGCTGTGTAAGTGTAGCTAGCTGACAGCATCAGAGACATGAATGTGACCTGGCAGGGTGTGGTGCTCTGCAGGTGATAACAGCGCATGGAGGGGGCTTGCTGCTTGTCACTAGCAAGGCACCGTGAGGGACAGCCCAGGCTGGAGAGTGAAGAGGACCCGGCGTTCCCCCAGTCTTCAGGTTGCACCCTCCGGGGATCCCATCACAGAACCACTGAGCCAGAACCACTTTCTGCACAGCCTACCTGTTCCGTGGAGGTCTGACATCCACCACTGAACAGACCCAGCCCTGGTTGGCTTGTGAACGGAGACAGGACCACCGCACTAAGTTCTGTGATGGCTCAACAGAGTAGTCAAGGCTCCAGTGGGCACGAATGCTGACCTTCTCGCCAATAAAGGGGCCTGCTGCAGGTCAGCGCTGAGGCAGATCCATGGGACACCCTGGAAGAAGCTCGAATCACTGCTGCCCGTTCTGCGCCTGAACTGCGGATAGAAGACGGATCTCAGCGTTCTTAACCCAGCACCTTTCACCAGCTTTCAGAAAGCGAACTACGTAGGTGCTAGCAGGGACCTTTATTTTTATCAGCTGTAAATTCTGCTCTAAATATCGCCGTCAAATTCTTACACCCCAGATGTTGCATTACAGGAACTCAAATGCTTTTACATATACACAGGCTGTCCATCATATCCCCGATGATGTCACTGCACCTCGTCTGCTCTCTGGCGGCTGTACAGTCTGATCAGTGAGTGGCATGGTCACGAACCGATGTCACACAGGCTCTTGCTGAGGAGTTGAACTGAGGCTTGGTCCTTTTTTTTTTTTTTTTTTAATTTGTTTTTCACGTCTGTCTTCCTCAAAGTGTTTACAACCTTCATCACCAGCAGCTCTCTAGGACAGGTCTATCCTTGGCTGTGTCTTCCAAGTTATCATTTTTCATAGATCACTTGGACAGACAGAAGTGATGTACCAGCCTGCCCCAGGGAAGCCCGAGCTCAGCGGTTCCCAACATCTTATTGATGAGAAAGGTACCGCATCTCAAGGACTCCACAGTGAGTTCAAAGACGCCAAAAGCAGGGGTTGGACTAGATGACCCCCTTCCAACCCTAATATTCTATGATTCGACGATCCCTCTCTCATGGCCATCAAAGAAGAAACCCCGTGCTCACCGTCCTCTTATGAGAAGAAATAGAACTATGGATACAAAGGAAAAGCCTGCATCTTGGGACAGTTTGGACTCTCCCAGGGCAGAATAACTGAACGAGAAGCCGGAGCTCCCCAGAGTTACTGTAGGTAGCCCTGAGAGACATTTCGGAAATGGGCAGATTACGACATCTCTGCTACCATTTGGAATTACAGACTGTGCATGTATTTTACCTGCTTTGACCTCTCAATACCTCTCATTTCTTTGTCTTGGCTAATGAACCTTTAGTTTACTATAGAACTGGCTACCAGCGTTGTCTTTGGTGTGAGACCTAGGATGCAACTCGACCTGGCTGGGTGCCTGGTCTCTTGGGCCTAAGAGTAATCTGGAATATTTGTGGGCTTTGGTGTTCGTGGCCATTTATCATATGCCCAGCTTGCCGGGGTGGCAAGATAGACGGGAGAGCCTAAAGGGACTGTCTGGGACTCCCTTAGAAGACGATTGCAGTACTTTGGGAGTTCAGATTTGGCACCGGGTTGGTAAAATCGCAGTACAGAACATACCCCCAGTGTGGGGTGCCTGCCTGCTTTTGACAGTCTGCCCTGAGCCAGGCACTCACGGCCGTGAGCCACTCCAGCCAGCATGACACAGCCCATCTCCTCCCACTCACCGCCTCCCCCCGGCCCAGGGATGTGGGGGAGGCTGGGTCACACTAGGAATCAGACCTGGGGAGCAGGGGTTCTGCGCCCAGGGGGTGGGGTGGGCAGCGCACAGGCTGTTCCCACCCACCCCAGGCTTTTCCTGCCCCTGGAGTCCTCACCCATCCCCACGTCCCTGAGCCCAGACCCTTCCCAGCACAGCGCCACCTCGCGGCCTGGCTGGGAGCCTGGGAACCGGCCACTCACGCAGATGTGGGGACACGGGCTAGGCCCCAGCTGTCAGAGTGGAGGTGAGGGCAGGGCCTAGGGCTACCCATGGGCAGGCGGGAGGAGCCCCACAACCGGGGCCTCGCTCCAGCGGTGCTGGGGTCACAGCCCTAAGCCCCACTGAGGGGGGTGGGGACGGGGTTACTGCAGCGGCTGGGAGCTCTGTGCTACCTACGGGACCCTGCCCTGCGCCCCTTCGAGCCGGGGCCGTTGGAAATGAGAGCGACGAGCACAGGGAGGAGTCGTCTCCCCCATACAGAGAGCCAGGCTCAGCGGTTACTGCTTTTATTGATGCACGCCAGAAAATGCAAAGCACATGGGAAGCTCCGGGCTCCGCAAAGCAGGTTCATCGCCCGGCATGGAGGGAAGGAGCCGTCCCCGACCGACACGGCCCAGGCCTGGACCGGCCCCACAGCGCTCGGGAGGGGCCGGGGGTTCCCATTCCTCGCAGTCAGCAGCAAGCTCACTTCTGACGTGTAACCTTGGCCGAAAGCTCAGCGGTGCGGGGCACGGGTGGGGGAGGGGAGGCCGGCTGGGCCCAGCCAGAGCCAAGTGGCCGGAGGTGTCGTCCCCTCCCCAGCTGAGGCGTCCATTCAGCCTCTCCGGCTTCCCCTTCCGACGACTCCGGCTATGGGCGAGAACCTGCCTGGCCTCCAGAATCTGATCTTCGGTGCCCGCGCGGCCCGTCTCACTCTCGCTCCCTGAAACACACACAGACGAGGCAGCGAGCTAGGGGCTGGAGGGCCCCACAGCACAAGCACCAATCCACCCCACGGCTGCCCACTCCAGGCGGGGCACAGCCAACTCGGGCTGGAAGACAGGGAGCCTGGGAGACCCACAGGGCCAGCCAGTGTCCCGCGGCCTGAGCCCAGAATCCGCTTTCCACTGGCCCCAGCCGAGCCCCATCTCCTCCCCACGAGACGCGTCAGGCCCCAGGGGGCTGCACCCACTGATCTGCTGTGCGCAGGCCCTGTCTGTAGTGCAGGGGAGGTCCAGAGTGGGCCCTGCCCTGCACAGCTCAGCCATGGGCCCTGCTCAGCCTCTGTCCCCTGCAGGCGTGACGGGGCCCTGGGCCCTGGGCAGGGCCCTGGGGGCAAAGCAGGAAACTCCTGGGCAGGGCTCAGCCGGAGACAAATTCAACCACAGGAGCAGGAGCCACCCCAGCTCCCTGCAGGGAGAGTGACGGGGGCATTACATCACAACGGCACGCTCTCATTGGCCGAGCAGGCGGGGAGGAGGGCCGGGCGCTGACGCTCCATGGGGAGCGAGAGCGAATGACCCCAGTGGTGGGGTGACGCTCACTACGCGTCCAGCGGGGGCGCTCTGCAGCCAGGACGTCTCACATTCCCCCTGGCTTCTTCTGGCCAGACTCCTCCCCACTCTTCTCCCTCGGTCCCATTGCCTTGGTCTCCTGCCCCAGAATGCTCAGGCCCCAGTCGGAGTCTGGCCATGGGCCCGGCTCTCGTTCCCTGCTCTGAAGGGACCCCCTTTGCTCAGCGCGGACGAGGAGCTGGCGGCTGATCTGCCGGCTCAGCCGTCCCCAGCTACAGCTGCCCCCCAAGGGAAGGGCACGCAGGGGAAGCTGGGTGCAGGGCCAGGTGCGCCCCATACAGCAGGTTCATCTGGTCAGGGCAGGGGTCAGTGAGGAATCTCCCACAGGGCAGGGTCATTTCTGGGGTGGCCATTGATCCCCAGGGTGGGGAGATGTAATTCCCACAGGGGGGACGAGGGAGGGAGGGTCCCTGGCTCCACACAGAGCATCCTGCCAGAGCAACCCTGCCTCAGACCCCATCCCACCCCTGGGGATCCCTGGGGAGGGAGCATGAAGCAAAGAACTTCCCTGCAGGGACGTGCTGAGGGCAGGACTCACCAGGTGCTGCTGTTGGGCTCCATCCTCCTGGGCTGACGCCCCAGCACCCGCTGCCACCGCGCCAGGACCCTCTATGCCCAGCGGCTGCTGCAGGTCGGGCCCAGCCAGGGCCGCTCCAGCCAGCGCTAGAACCAGCAGCACCAGCCACAGACGCCTCATCGTCCCCCCAGGCTGCGTCTCCTTGCGGGACTCTCAGACTCCACCAGCAGTCCCTCCCTGCGAGAGGGGCCTCGGCCTCGTGGAGGGTTGTGTGAGCAGGAGGATTTTAACCAGCTCTTTTCTACTCCTCCCTCCTCCAGGGAAACAGGAAGGCCATTGAAGCAACACACTGAAATCCCCTCTGGATTTCCTCAGCATACAGAAGCCTGGAGCAATAGTCAGTTACCAGCCCGGGCCCTGGCCTCTGCCAGAACTGTCCTTTGTGGGGTTTTGCGTATGATGCAAGAGGGGCACGAAGCATAGCAGGACAGGCAACATTCTGACACTGTCACTACACTGGCTCCTGCCTTTCCAGCTGCCTGTGTCTGACCCGACACACCCCAGACTACTCAGCACCTCTGTGCGAAGATCTTCCCTTTTTGTCCTCCGAGAGGCCAAAACATCTAGTTTCACAGATGTGACAGTTTCCCCAGGAACAAATGACCACATCCCATTCCATTCACACTCCATCCTTAGAGGTTTTCAAGGCCCAGCTTGACAAAGCCCTGGCTGGGGTGATTTAAAGGACGTATTAATATAATTTTGGGGATAGACTCCTTTTGGTGTAGTTCTTACAAACTGGGGGGTGGAGGGGGTAATTGGCTGGTGCCTCTCTACTGGTGGTTCCTGAGTGGCTAGGCAAGGCACTCGTATAATTCAGTTGGGCAGGTCTCTGCCTGTAGATGGCTGTGTAAGTGTAGCTAGCTGACAGCATCAGAGACATGAATGTGACCTGGCAGGGTGTGGTGCTCTGCAGGTGATAACAGCGCATGGAGGGGGCTTGTTGCTTGTCACTAGCAACGCACCATGAGGGACAGCCCAGGCTGGAGAGTGAAGAGGACCCGGCGTTCCCCCAGTCTTCAGGTTGCACCCTCCGGGGATCCCATCACAGAACCACTGAGCCAGAACCACTTTCTGCACAGCCTACCTGTTCCGTGGAGGTCTGACATCCACCACTGAACAGACCCAGCCCTGGTTGGCTTGTGAACGGAGACAGGACCACCGCACTAAGTTCTGTGATGGCTCAACAGAGTAGTCAAGGCTCCAGTGGGCACGAATGCTGACCTTCTCGCCAATAAAGGGGCCTGCTGCAGGTCAGCGCTGAGGCAGATCCATGGGATACCCTGGGAGAAGCTTGAATCACTGCTGCCCGTTCTGCGCCTGAACTGCAGATAGAAGACGGATCTCAGCGTTCTTAACCCAGCACCTTTCACCAGCTTTCAGCAAGCGAACTACGTAGGTGCTAGCAGGGACCTTTTTTTTTATCAGGGGTAAATTCTGCTCTAAATATCGCCATCAAATTCTTACACCCCAGATGTTGCATTACAGGAACTCAAATGCTTTTACATATACACAGGCTGTCCATCATATCCCCGATGATGTCACTGCACCTCGTCTGCGCTCTGGCGGCTGTACAGTCTGATCAGTGAGTGGCATGGTCACGAACCGATGTCACACAGGCTCTTGCTGAGGAGTTGAACTGAGGCTTGGTCCTTTTTTTTTTTTTTTTTTAATTTGTTTTTCACGTCTGTCTTCCTCAAAGTGTTTACAACCTTCATCACCAGCAGCTCTCTAGGACAGGTCTATCCTTGGCTGTGTCTCCCAAGTTATCATTTTCATAGATCACTTGGACAGACAGAAGTGATGTACCAGCCTGCCCCAGGGAAGCCCTAGCTCAGCGGTTCCCAACATCTTATTGATGAGAAAGGTACCGCATCTCAAGGACTCCACAGTGAGTTCAAAGACGCCAAAAGCAGGGGGTTGGACTAGATGACCCCCTTCCAACCCTAATATTCTATGATTCGACGATCCCTCTCTCATGGCCATCAAAGAAGAAACCCCGTGCTCACCGTCCTCTTATGAGAAGAAATAGAACTATGGATACAAAGGAAAAGCCTGCATCTTGGGACAGTTTGGACTCTCCCAGGGCAGAATAACTGAACGAGAAGCCGGAGCTCCCCAGAGTTACTGTAGGTAGCCCTGAGAGACGTTTCGGAAATGGGCAGATTATGACATCTCTGCTACCATTTGGAATTACAGACTGTGCATGTATTTTACCTGCTTTGACCTCTCAATACCTCTCATTTCTTTGTCTTGGCTAATGAACCTTTAGTTTACTATAGAACTGGCTACCAGCGTTGTCTTTGGTGTGAGACCTAGGATGCAACTCGACCTGGCTGGGTGCCTGGTCTCTTGGGCCTGAGAGTAATCTGGAATATTTGTGGGCTTTGGTGTTCGTGGCCATTTATCATATGCCCAGCTTGCCGGGGTGGCAAGATAGACCGGAGAGCCTAAAGGGACTGTCTGTGACTCCCTTAGAAGACGATTGCAGTACTTTGGGAGTTCAGATTTGGCACCGGGTTGGTAAAATCGCAGTACAGAACATACCCCCAGTGTGGGGTGTCTGCCTGCTTTTGACAATCTGCCCTGAGCCAGGCACTCACGGCCGTGAGCCACTCCAGCCAGCATGACACAGCCCATCTCCTCCCACTCACCGCCTCCCCCCGGCCCAGGGATGGGGGGAGGCTGGGTCACACTGGGAATCAGACCTGGGGAGCAGGGGTTCTGCGCCCAGGGGGGTGGGGTGGGCAGTGCACAGGCTGTTCCCACCCACCCCAGGCTTTTCCTGCCCCTGGAGTCCTCACCCATCCCCACGTCCCTGAGCCCAGACCCTTCCCAGCACCGCGCCACCTCGAGGTCTGGCTGGGAGCCTGGGAACCGGCCGCTCACGCAGGCGTGGGGACACGGGCTAGGCCCCAGCTGTCAGAGTGGAGGCCGGGGCAGGGCCTAGGGCTGCCCATGGGCAGGCGGGAGGAGCCCCGCGACCGGGGCCTCGCTGCAGCTGTCCTGGGGTCACAGCCCTAAGCCCCACTGAGGGGGGTGGGGACGGGGTTACTGCAGCGGCCGGGAGCTCTGTGCTACCTACGGGACCCTGCCCTGCGCCCCTTCGAGCCGGGGCCGTTGGAAATGAGAGCGACGAGCACAGGGAGGAGTCGTCTCCCCCATACAGAGAGCCAGGCTCAGCGGTTACTGCTTTTATTGATGCACGCCAGAAAATGCAAAGCCCATGGGAAGCTCCGGGCTCCGCAAAGCAGGTTCATCGCCCGGCACGGAGGGAAGGAGCCGTCCCCGACCGACACGGCCCAGGCCTGGACCGGCCACACAGCGCTCGGGAGGGGCCGGGGGTTCCCATTCCTCACAGTCAGCAGCAAGCTCACTTCTGACGCGTAACCTCGGCCGAAAGCTCAGCGGTGCGGGGCACGGGTGGGGGAGGGGAGGCCGGCTGGGCCCAGCCAGCGCCAAGGGCCCCTCCCCAGCTGAGGCGTCCATTCAGCCTCTCCGGCTTCCCCTTCTGCCGATTCCGCGTATGAGAGAGAACCTGCCTGGCCTCCAGAATCTGATCTTCGGTGCCCGCGCGGCCCGTCTCACTCTCGCTCTCTGAAACACACACAGACGAGGCAGCGAGCTAGGGGCTGGAGGGCCCCACAGCACACGCACCAACCCACCCCACGGCTGCCCACTCCAGGCGGGGCACAGCCAACTCGGGCTGGAAGACAGGGAGCCTGGGAGAACCACAGGGCCAGCCAGTGTCCCTCGGCCTGAGCCCAGAATCCGCTTTCCACTGGCCCCAGCCGAGCCCCGTCTCCTCCCCACGAGACGCGTCAGGCCCCAGGGGGCTGCACCCACTGATCTGCTGTGCCCAGGCCCTGTCTGTAGTGCGGGGGGGGTCCAGAGTGGGCCCTGCCCTGCACAGCTCAGCCATGGGCCCTGCTCGGCCTCTGTCCCCTGCAGGCGTGACGGGACCCTGGGCCCTGAGTGGTGTCTCGGCTCCCGGGGTTTAGGAGCCCGGGGGCAAAGCAGGAAACTCCCGGGCAGGGCTCAGCTGGAGACAAATTCAACCACAGGAGCAGGAGCCACCCCAGCTCCCTGCAGGGAGAGTGACGGGGGCATTACATCGCCACAGCACGCTCTCACTGGCCGGGGAGGCAGGGAGGCGGACTGGGTGCTGATGCTTCTCGGGGACCGAGAGCGAATGACCCTAGTGGTGGGGTGATGCTCACCGAACATCCAGCGGGGGGCGCTCTGGAGCCGGGAGGTCTCACATACCCTTGGCTTCTTCTGGCCAGACTCATCCCCACTCTTCTCCCTCGGTCCCATTGCCTTGGCCTCCTGCCCCCGAACGCTCAGTCCCCAGTCGGAGTCTGGCCGTCCCCAGCTACAGCTGCCCCCCAAGGGAAGAGCGCGCGGGGGAGGCTGGGTGCAGGGCCAGGTGCGCCCCATACAGCAGGTTCATCTGGTCATGGCAGGGGTCAGTGAGGAATCTCCCACAGGGCAGGGTCATTTCTGGGGTGGCCATTGATCCCCAGGGTGGGGAGATGTAATTCCCACAGTGGGGACGGGGGAGGGAGGGTCCCTGGCTCCACACAGAGCATCCTGCCAGAGCAACCCTGCCTCAGACCCCATCCCGGCCCTGGGGATCCCTGGGGAGGGGGCACGAAGCAAAGAACTTCCCTGCAGGGACATGCTCAGGGCAGGACTCACCAGGTGCTGCTGTTGGGCTCCGTCCTCCTGGGCTGACGCCCCAGCACCCGCTGCCACCGCACCAGGACCCTCCACGCCCAGCGGCTGCTGCAGGTCGGGCCCAGCCAGGGCCGCTCCAGCCAGCGCCAGAACCAGCAGCACCAGCCACAGACGCCTCATCGTCCCCCCAGGCTGCGTCTCCTTGCGGGACTCTCAGACTCCACCAGCAAATTTCCCTGGGAGAGGGGCCTCGGCCTCGTGGAGGGTTGTGTGAGCAGGAGGATTTTAACCAGCTCTTTTCTACTCCTCCCTCCCCCAGGGAAACAGGAAGGCCATTGAAGCAACACACTGAAATCCCCTCTGGATTTCCTCAGCATACAGAAGCCTGGAGCAATAGTCAGTTACCAGCCCGGGCCCTGGCCTCTGCCAGAACTGTCCTTTGTGGGGTTTTGCGTATGATGCAAGAGGGGCACGAAGCGTAGCAGGACAGGCAACATTCTGACACTGTCACTACACTGGCTCCTGCCTTTCCAGCTGCCTGTGTCTGACCCGACACACCCCAGACTACTCAGCACCTCTGTGTGAAGATCTTCCCTTTTTGTCCTCCGAGAGGCCAAAACATCTAGTTTCACAGATGTGACAGTTTCCCCAGGAACAAATGACCACATCCCATTCCATTCACACTCCATCCTTAGAGGTTTTCAAGGCCCAGCTTGACAAAGTCCTGGCTGGGGTGATTTAAAGGACGTATTAATATAATTAATATAATTTTGGGGATAGACTCCTTTTGGTGTAGTTCTTACAAACTGGGGGGTGGAGGGGGTAATTGGCTGGTGCCTCTCTACTGGTGGTTCCTGAGTGGCTAGGCAAGGCACTCGTATAATTCAGTTGGGCAGGTCTCTGCCTGTAGATGGCTGTGTAAGTGTAGCTAGCTGACAGCATCAGTGAGACAACGCAGGTGAACATTCATGTGACCTAGCAGGGTGTGGTGCTCTGCAGGTGATAACAGCGCATGGAGGGGGCTTGTTGCTTGTCACTAGCAACGCACCATGAGGGACAGCCCAGGCTGGAGAGTGAAGAGGACCCGGCGTTCCCCCAGTCTTCGGGTTGCACCCTGGGGGACCCCGTCACACACCTACTGAGCCAGAACCACTTTCTGCACAGCCTACCTGTTCCGTGGAGGTCTGCCATTCGCGACTGAACAGACCCAGCCCTGGTTGGCTTGTGAACGGAGACAGGACCCCTGCACAAAGTTCTGTGATGGCTCAACAGAGTAGTCAAGGCTCCAGTGGGCACGAATGCTGACCTTCTCGCCAATAAAGGGGCCTGCTGCAGGTCAGCACTGAGGCACATCCATGGGATACCCTGGGAGAAGCTTGAATCACTGCTGCCCGTTCTGCGCCTGAACTGTGGATAGAAGACGGATCTCAGCGTTCTTAACCCAGCACCTTTCACCAACTTTCAGCAAGCGAACTACGTAGGTGCTAGCAGGGACCTTTATTTTTATCAGGGGTAAATTCTGCTCTAAATATCGCAGTCAAATTCTTACACCCCAGATGTTGCATCTCAGGAACTCAAATGCTTTTACATATACACAGGCTGTCCATCATATCCCCGATGATGTCACTGCACCTCGTCTGCTCTCTGGCGGCTGTACAGTCTGATCAGTGAGTGGCATGGTCACGAACCGATGTCACACAGGCTCTTGCTGAGGAGTTAAACTGAGGCTTGGTCCTTTTTTTTTTTTTTTTAATCTGTTTTTCACATCTGTCTTCCTCAAAGTGTTTACAACCTTCATCACCAGCAGCTCTCTAGGACAGGTCTATCCTTGGCTGTGTCTCCCAAGTTATCATTTTCATAGATCACTTGGACAGACAGAAGTGATGTACCAGCCTGCCCCAGGGAAGCCCTAGCTCAGCGGTTCCCAACATCTTATTGATGAGAAAGGTACCGCATCTCAAGGACTCCACAGTGAGTTCAAAGACACCAAAAGCAGGGGGTTGGACTAGATGACCCCCTTCCAACCCTAATATTCTTTGATTCGACGATCCCTCTCTCATGGCCATCAAAGAAGAAACCCCGTGCTCACCGTCCTCTTATGAGAAGAAATAGAAATATGGATACAAAGGAAAAGCCTTCATCTTGGGACAGTTTGGACTCTCCCAGGGCAGAATAACTGAACGAGAAGCCGGAGCTCCCCAGAGTTACTGTGGGTAGCCCTGAGAGACGTTTCGGAAATGGGCAGATTATGACATCTCTGCTACCATTTGGAATTACAGACTGTGCATGTATTTTACCTGCTTTGACCTCTCAATACCTCTCATTTCTTTGTCTTGGCTAATGAACCTTTAGTTTACTATAGAACTGGCTACCAGCGTTGTCTTTGGTGTGAGACCTAGGATGCAACTCGACCTGGCTGGGTGCCTGATCTCTTGGACCTGGGAGTAATCTGGAACATTTGTGGGTTTTGGTGTTCGTGGCCATTTATCACATGCCCAGCTTGCCGGGGTGGCAAGATAGACGGGAGAGCCTAAAGGGACTGTCTGGGACTCCCTTAGAAGACGATTGCAGTACTTTGGGAGTTCAGATTTGGCACCGGGTTGGTAAAATCGCAGTACAGAACATACCCCCAGTGTGGGGTGCCTGCCTGCTTTTGACAATCTGCCCTGAGCCAGGCACTCACGGCCGTGAGCCACCCCAGCCAGCATGACACAGCCCATCTCCTCCCACTCACTGCCTCCCCCCGGCCCAGGGATGTGGGGGAGGCTGGGTCACACTGGGAATCAGACCTGGGGAGCAGGGGTTCTGCGCCCAGGGGGGGTGGGGTAGGCAGTGCACAGGCTGTTCCCACCCACCCCAGGCTTTTCCTGCCCCTGGAGTCCTCACCCATCCCCACGTCCCTGAGCCCAGACCCTTCCCAGCACAGCGCCACCTCGCGGTCTGGCTGGGAGCCTGGGAACCGGCCAGTCACGCAGATGTGGGGACACAGGCTAGGCCCCAGCTGTCAGCGTGGAGGCCAGGGCAGGGCCTAGGGCTACCCATGGGCAGGCGGAAGGAGCCCCGCGACCGGGGCCTCGCTCCAGCTGTGCTGGGGTCACAGCCCTAAGCCCCACTGAGGGGGGTGGGGACGGGGTTATTGCAGCGGCCGGGAGCTCTGTGCTGCCAACAGGACCCTGCCCTGCGCCCCTTCGAGCCGGGGCTGTTGGACATGAGAGCGACGAGCGCAGGGAGGAGTCGTCTCCCCCATACAGAGAGCCAGGCTCAGCGGTTACTGCTTTTATTGATGCACGCCAGAAAATGCAAAGCCCATGGGAAGCTCCGGGCTCCGCAAAGCAGGTTCATCACCCGGCACGGAGGGAAGGAGCCGTCCCCGACCGACAGGGCCCAGGTCTGGACCGGCCACACAGCGCTCGGGAGGGGCCGGGGGTTCCCATTCCACACAGTCAGCAGCAAGCTCACTTCTGACGTGTAACCTCGGCCGAAAGCTCAGCGGTGCGGGGCACATGTGGGGGAGGGGAGGCCGGTTGGGCCCAGCCGGAGCCAAGTGGCCGGAGCTGTCGTCCCCTCCCCAGCTGAGGCGTCCGTTCAGCCTCTCCGGCTTCCCCTTCCGCTGATTCCGGCTAGGAGCGAGAGCCTGCCTGGCCTCCAGAATCTGATCTTCGGTGCCCGCGCGGCCCGTCTCACTCTCGCTCTCTGAAACACACACAGACGAGGCAGCGAGCTAGGGGCTGGAGGAACTGGAGGGCCCCACAGCACAAGCACCAACCCACCCCACGGCTGCCCACTCCAGGCGGGGCACAGCCAACCCGGGCTGGATGACAGGGAGCCTGGGAGACCCACAGGGCCAGCCAGTGTCCTGCAGCCTGAGCCCAGAATCCGCTTTGCACTGGCCCCAGCCGAGCCCCATCTCCTCCCCACGAGACGCGTCAGGCCCCAGGGGGCTGCACCCACTGATCTGCTGTGCCCAGGCCCTGTCTGTAGTGCAGGGGGGGGTCCAGAGTGGGCCCTGCCCTGCACAGCTCAGCCATGGGCCCTGCTCGGCCTCTGTCCCCTGCAGGCGTGACGGGACCCTGGGCCCTGAGTGGTGTCTCGGCTCCCGGGGTTTAGGAGCCCGGGGGCAAAGCAGGAAACTCCCGGGCAGGGCTCAGCCGGAGACAAATTCAACCACAGGAGCAGGAGCCGCCCCAGCTCCCTGCAGGGAGAGTGACGGGGGCATTACATCACCACGGCACGCTCTCATTGGCCGAGCAGGCGGGGAGGAGGGCCGGGCGCTGACGCTCCATGGGGAGCGAGAGCGAATGACCCCAGTGGTGGGGTGACGCTCACTATCCAGTGGGGGGCGCTCTGCAGCCAGGACGTCTCACATTCCCCCTGGCTTCTTCTGGTCAGATTCCTCCCCACTCTTCTCCCTCGGTCCCATTGCCTTGGTCTCCTGCCCCCGAACGCTCAGGCCCCAGTCGGAGTCTGGCCATGGGCCCGGCTCGCATTCCCTGCTCTGAAGGGACCCCCTTCGCTCAGTGCGGACGAGGAGCTGGCGGCTGATCTGCCGGCTCAGCCGTCCCCAGCTACAGCTGCCCCCCAAGGGAAGGGCACGCAGGGGAGGCTGGGTGCAGGGCCAGGTGCGCCACATACAGCAGGTTCATCTGGTCAGGGCAGGGGTCAGTGAGGAATCTCCCACAGGGCAGGGTCATTTCTGGGGTGGCCATTGATCCCCAGGGTGGGGAGATGTAATTCCCACAGTGGGGACGGGGACGGAGGGTCCCTGGCTCCACACAGAGCATCCTGCCAGAGCAACCCTGCCTCAGACCCCATCCCGGCCCTGGGGATCCCTGGGGAGGGAGCACGAAGCAAAGAACTTCCCTGCAGGGATGTGCTGAGGGCAGGACTCACCAGGTGCTGCTGTTGGGCTCCGTCCTCCTGGGCTGACGCCCCAGCACCCGCTGCCACCGCACTAGGACCCTCCACGCCCAGCGGCTGCTGCAGGTCGGGCCCAGCCAGGGCCGCTCCAGCCAGCGCTAGAACCAGCAGCACCAGCCACAGACGCCTCATCGTCCCCCCAGTCTGCGTCTCCTTGCGGGACTCTCAGACTCCACCAGCAAATTTCCCTGGGAGAGGGGCCTCGGCCTCGTGGAGGGTTGTGTGAGCAGGAGGATTTTAACCAGCTCTTTTCTACTCCTCCCTCCTCCAGGGAAACAGGAAGGCCATTGAAGCAACACACTGAAATCCCCTCTGGATTTCCTCAGCACACAGAAGCCTGGAGCAATAGTCAGTTACCAGCCCGGGCCCTGGCCTCTGCCAGAACTGTCCTTTGTGGGGTTTTGCGTATGATGCAAGAGGGGCACGAAGCGTAGCAGGACAGACAACATTCTGACACTGTCACTACACTGGCTCCTGCCTTTCCAGCTGCCTGTGTCTGACCCGACACACCCCAGACTACTCAGCACCTCTGTGCGAAGATCTTCCCTTTTTGTCCTCCGAGAGGCCAAAACATCTAGTTTCACAGATGTGACAGTTTCCCCAGGAACAAATGACCACATCCCATTCCATTCACACTCCATCCTTAGAGGTTTTCAAGGCCCAGCTTGACAAAGCCCTGGCTGGGGTGATTTAAAGGACGTATTAATATAATTAATATAATTATGGGGATAGACTCCTTTTGGTGCAGTTCTTACAAACTGGGGGGTGGAGGGGGCAACTGGCTGGAGCCTCTCTACTGCTGGTTCCTGAGTGGCTAGGCAAGGCACTTGTATAATTCAGTTGGGCATGTCTCTGCCTGTAGATGGCTGTGTAAGTGTAGCTTGCTGACAGCATCAGCGTGAGACAACCCAGGTGAACATTCATGTGACCTAGCAGGGTGTGGTGCTCTGCAGGTGATAACAGCGCATGGAGGGGGCTTGTTGCTTGTCACTAGCAACGCACCATGAGGGACAGCCCAGGCTGGAGAGTGAAGAGGACCCGGCGTTCCCCCAGTCTTCAGGTTGCACCCTGGGGGACCCCGTCACACACCTACTGAGCCAGAACCACCTTCTGCACAGCCTACCTGTTCCGTAGAGGTTTGCCATCCACGACTGAACAGACCCAGCCCTGGTTGGCTTGTGAACGGAGACAGGACCACCGCACAAAGTTCTGTGATGGCTCAACAGAGTAGTCAAGGCTCCAGTGGGCACGAATGCTGACCTTCTCGCCAATAAAGGGGCCTGCTGCAGGTCAGCGCTGAGGCAGATCCATGGGATACCCTGGGAGAAGCTTGAATCACTGCTGCCCGTTCTGCGCCTGAACTGTGGATAGAAGACGGATCTCAGCGTTCTTAACCCAGCACCTTTCACCAGCTTTCAGCAAGCGAACTACGTAGGTGCTAGCAGGGACCTTTATTTTTATCAGGGGTAAATTCTGCTCTAAATATCGCAGTCAAATTCTTACACCCCAGATGTTGCATTACAGGGACTCAAATGCTTTTACATATACACAGGCTGTCCATCATATCCCCGATGATGTCACTGCACCTCGTCTGCGCTCTGGCGGCTGTACAGTCTGATCAGTGAGTGGCATGGTCACGAACCGATGTCACACAGGCTCTTGCTGAGGAGTTGAACTGAGGCTTGGTCCTTTTTTTTTTTTTTTTTTAAATTTGTTTTTCACGTCTGTCTTCCTCAAAGTGTTTACAACCTTCATCACCAGCAGCTCTCTAGGACAGGTCTATCCTTGGCTGTGTCTTCCAAGTTATCATTTTTCATAGATCACTTGGACAGACAGAAGTGATGTACCAGCCTGCCCCAGGGAAGCCCGAGCTCAGCGGTTCCCAACATCTTATTGATGAGAAAGGTACCGCATCTCAAGGACTCCACAGTGAGTTCAAAGACGCCAAAAGCAGGGGGTTGGACTAGATGACCCCCTTCCAACCCTAATATTCTATGATTCGACGATCCCTCTCTCATGGCCATCAAAGAAGAAACCCCGTGCTCACCGTCCTCTTATGAGAAGAAATAGAACTATGGATACAAAGGAAAAGCCTGCATCTTGGGACAGTTTGGACTCTCCCAGGGCAGAATAACTGAACGAGAAGCCGGAGCTCCCCAGAGTTACTGTGGGTAGCCCTGAGAGACGTTTGGGAAACGGGCAGATTATGACATCTCTGCTACCATTTGGAATTACAGACTGTGCATGTATTTTACCTGCTTTGACCTCTCAATACCTCTCATTTCTTTGTCTTGGCTAATGAACCTTTAGTTTACTATAGAACTGGCTACCAGCGTTGTCTTTGGTGTGAGGCCTAGGATGCAACTCGACCTGGCTGGGTGCCTGATCTCTTGGACCTGGGAGTAATCTGGAATATTTGTGGGCTTTGCTGTTCGTGGCCATTTATCATATGCCCAGCTTGCCGGGGTGGCAAGATAGACGGGAGAGCCTAAAGGGACTGTCTGGGACTCCCTTAGAAGACGATTGCAGTACTTTGGGAGTTCAGATTTGGCACCAGGTTGGTAAAATCGCAGTACAGAACATACCCCCGGTGTGGGATGTCTGCCTGCTTTTGACAATCTGCCCTGAGCCAGGCACTCACGGCCGTGAGCCACTCACCGCCTCCCCCCGGCCCAGGGATGGGGGGGAGGCTGGGTCACACTGGGAATCAGACCTGGGGAGCAGGGGTTCTGCGCCCAGGGGGTGGGGTGGGCAGCGCACAGGCTGTTCCCACCCACCCCAGGCTTTTCCTGCCCCTGGAGTCCTCACCCATCCCCACGTCCCTGAGCCCAGACCCTTCCCAGCACCGCGCCACCTCGAGGTCTGGCTGGGAGCCTGGGAACCGGCCGCTCACGCAGGCGTGGGGACACGGGCTAGGCCCCAGCTGTCAGAGTGGAGGCTGGGGCAGGGCCTAGGGCTGCCCATGGGCAGGCGGGAGGAGCCCCGCGACCGGGGCCTCGCTCCAGCTGTCCTGGGGTCACAGCCCTAAGCCCCACTGAGGGGGGTGGGGACGGGGTTATTGCAGCAGCCGGGAGCTCTGTGCTACCTACGGGACCCTGCCCTGCGCCCCTTCGAGCCGGGGCCGTTGGAAATGAGAGCGACGAGCACAGGGAGGAGTCGTCTCCCCCATACAGAGAGCCAGGCTCAGCGGTTACTGCTTTTATTGATGCACGCCAGAAAATGCAAAGCCCATGGGAAGCTCCGGGCTCCGCAAAGCAGGTTCATCGCCCGGCACGGAGGGAAGGAGCCGTCCCCGACCGACACGGCCCAGGCCTGGACCGGCCACACAGCACTCGGGAGGGGCCGGGGGTTCCCATTCCTCACAGTCAGCAGCAAGCTCACTTCTGACGCGTAACCTCGGCCGAAAGCTCAGCGGTGCGGGGCACGGGTGGGGGAGGGGAGGCCGGCTGGGCCCAGCCAGCGCCAAGTGGCCGGAGGTGTCGGCCCCTCCCCAGCTGAGGCGTCCATTCAGCCTCTCCGGCTTCCCCTTCCGCCGATTCCGCGTATGAGAGAGAACCTGCCTGGCCTCCAGAATCTGATCTTCGGTGCCCGCGCGGCCCGTCTCACTCTCGCTCTCTGAAACACACACAGACGAGGCAGCGAGCTAGGGGCTGGAGGGCCCCACAGCACACGCACCAATCCACCCCACGGCTGCCCACTCCAGGCGGGGCACAGCCAACCCGGGCTGGTAGACAGGGAGCCTGGGAGAACCACAGGGCCAGCCAGTGTCCCGCGGCCTGAGCCCAGAATCCGCTTTGCACTATCCCCAGCCGAGCCCCGTCTCCTCCCCACGAGACGCGTCAGGCCCCAGGGGGCTGCACCCACTGATCTGCTGTGCCCAGGCCCTGTCTGTAGTGCAGGGGGGGGTCCAGAGTGGGCCCTGCCCTGCACAGCTCAGCCATGGGCCCTGCTCGGCCTCTGTCCCCTGCAGGCGTGACGGGGCCCTGGGGACAAAGCAGGAAACTCCCGGGCGGGGCTCGGCCAGAGACAAATTCAACCACAGGAGCAGGAGCCGCCCCAGCTCCCTGCAGGGAGAATGACGGGGGCATTACATCACCACGGCACGCTCTCTTTGGCCGAGCAGGCGGGGAGGAGGGCCGGGCGCTGACACTCCGCAGGGACCGAGAGCGAATGACCCCAGTGGTGGGGTGACGCTCACTGCGCGTCCAGCGGGGGGCGCTCTGGAGCCGGGACGTCTCACACTCCCCATGGCTTCTTCTGGTCAGATTCCTCCCCACTCTTCTCCCTCGGTCCCATTACCTTGGCCTCCTGCCCCCGAACGCTCAGGCCCCAGTCGGAGTCTGGCCACGGGCCCGGCTCACGTTCCCTGCTCTGAAGGGACCCCCTTTGCTCAGCGTGGACGAGGAGCTGGCGGCTGATCTGCCGGCTCAGCCGTCCCCAGCTACAGCTGCCCCCCAAGGGAAGGGCGCGCAGGAGAGGCTGGGTGCAGGGGCCAGGTGCGCCCCATACAGCAGGTTCATCTGGTCACGGCAGGGGTCAGTGAGGAATCTCCCACAGGGCAGGGTCATTTCTGGGGTGGCCATTGATCCCCAGGGTGGGGAGATGTAATTCCCACAGCGGGGACGAGGGAGGGAGGGTCCCTGGCTCCACACAGAGCATCCTGCCAGAGCAACCCTGTCTCAGACCCCATCCCGGCCCTGGGGATCCCTGGGGAGGGGGCACGAAGCAAAGAACCTCCCTGCAGGGATGTGCTGAGGGCAGGACTCACCAGGGGCTGCTGTTGGGCTCCGTCCTCCTGGGCTGACGCCCCAGCACCCGCTGCCACCGCACTAGGACCCTCCACGCCCAGCGGCTGCTGCAGGTCGGGCCCAGCCAGGGCCGCTCCAGCCAGCACCAGAACCAGCAGCACTAGCCACAGACGCCTCATCGTCCCCCCAGGCTGCGTCTCCTTGCGGGACTCTCAGACTCCACCAGCAGTCCCTCCCTGCGAGAGGGGCCTCGGCCTCGTGGAGGGTTGTGTGAGCAGGAGGATTTTAACCAGCTCTTTTCTACTCCTCCCTCCTCCAGGGAAACAGGAAGGCCATTGAAGCAACACACTGAAATCCCCTCTGGATTTCCTCAGCATACAGAAGCCTGGAGCAATAGTCAGTTACCAGCCCGGGCCCTGGCCTCTGCCAGAACTGTCCTTTGTGGGGTTTTGCGTATGATGCAAGAGGGGCACGAAGCGTAGCAGGACAGGCAACATTCTGACACTGTCACTACACTGGCTCCTGCCTTTCCAGCTGCCTGTGTCTGACCCGACACACCCCAGACTACTCAGCACCTCTGTGTGAAGATCTTCCCTTTTTGTCCTCCGAGAGGCCAAAACATCTAGTTTCACAGATGTGACAGTTTCCCCAGGAACAAATGACCACATCCCATTCCATTCACACTCCATCCTTAGAGGTTTTCAAGGCCCAGCTTGACAAAGTCCTGGCTGGGGTGATTTAAAGGACGTATTAATATAATTTTGGGGATAGACTCCTTTTGGTGTAGTTCTTACAAACTGGGGGGTGGAGGGGGTAATTGGCTGGTGCCTCTCTACTGGTGGTTCCTGAGTGGCTAGGCAAGGCACTCGTATAATTCAGTTGGGCAGGTCTCTGCCTGTAGATGGCTGTGTAAGTGTAGCTAGCTGACAGCATCAGAGACATGAATGTGACCTGGCAGGGTGTGGTGCTCTGCAGCTGATAACAGCGCATGGAGGGGGCTTGCTGCTTGTCACTAGCAACACACCGTGAGGGACAGCCCAGCCTGGAGAGTGAAGAGGACCCGGCGTTCCCCCACTCTTCAGGTTGCACCCTGGGGGACCCCGTCACACACCTACTGAGCCAGAACCACCTTCTGCACAGCCTACCTGTTCCGTAGAGTTTTGCCATCCGCGACTGAACAGACCCAGCCCTGGTTGGCTTGTGAACGGAGACAGGACCACCGCACAAAGTTCTGTGATGGCTCAACAGAGTAGTCAAGGCTCCAGTGGGCACGAATGCTGACCTTCTCGCCAATAAAGGGGCCTGCTGCAGGTCAGCGCTGAGGCACATCCATGGGACACCCTGGAAGAAGCTTGAATCACTGCTGCCCGTTCTGCGCCAGAACTGCGGATAGAAGACGGATCTCAGCGTTCTTAACCCAGCACCTTTCACCAGCTTTCAGAAAGCGAACTATGTAGGCATGTAGGTGCTAGCAGGGACCTTTATTTTTATCAGGTGTAAATTCTGCTCTGAATATCACCGTCAAATTCTTACACCCCAGATGTTGCATCTCAGGAACACAAATGCTTTTAAATATACACAGGCTGTCCATCATATCCCCGATGATGTCACTGCACCTCATCTGCGCTCTGGCGGCTGTACAGTCTGACCAGTGAGCGGCACGGTCACGAACCGATGTCACCCGGCTCTTGCTGAGGAGTTAAATTGAGGCTTGGCCCCCTTTTTTTTTCACGTCTGTCTTCCTCAAAGTGTTTACAACCTTCATCAATAGCAGCTCCCTAGGACAGGTCTATCCTTGGCTGTGTCTTCGAAGCAAGGCTGTTCTCGGTGGTGGCAGATGACAGAACAAGGAGCAATGGTCTCAAGTTGCAGTGGGGGAGGTCTAGGTTGGACATTAGGAAAAAGTTTTTCCCTAGGCGGGTGGTGAAGCACTGGAATGGGTTACCTAGGGAGGTGGTGGAATCTCCATCTTTAGAGGTTTTGAAGCTGAGGCTTGACAAAGCCCTGGCTGGGATGATCTAGTTGAGGTTAGTCCTGCTTTGAGCAGGGGGTTGGACTAGAGACCTCCTGAGGTCCCTTCCAACTCTAATATTCTATGATTCTATCATTTTTCATAGATCACTTGGACAGACAGAAGTGATGTACCAGCCTGCCCCAGGGAAGCCCTAGCTCTGCGGTTCCCAACCTTTTTGGCTCAAGAGCCACAAATATGATTTTTACAACCCTGAATGGCCCCCAGTCTCCTCCAGCAGCCCTCCTCTGCTCCCACTGCAGCCAGAGGGAAGGAGTTCAGCAAGGAGGATGTCTCATCCCCCTGCTGCAGCAGGGAAACCGTGTGCTCCATTTGGGCCCTAGGCAGCGGCTCCCTTCTGCAGCCAGGGGGACGGAGGGTCAATGCTTTCCTCTGACTCCAGCAGGGACCCAGCGCCGAGGGACCCAGGCAAAGTGCTTTGCTCTCTGCTGGAGCAGGGGGAGGGGAGCACTGATCTCCCATTCCCCTGGCAGCAGCAGGAAAACTGTGTGCTCTACCTGGGTCCCTGGGCAGTGGCTCCCTTCTGCAGCCAGGGGGATGGGAGATCAGAGCTCTCCTTCCTGTGGCTCCAGCAGGGACCCAGCGCCAGGGACCCAGGCGGAGCGCTTTGCCGTGCTGCCTGCTAGAGTCAAGGGGAGGGGAGTGCTGATCTCTGGTCCCCTGGGCTGCAGCAAGGAGCCTGCACCGGCAACGTGCTGCGCATGGGTACCTTGGTAGCGGCTCCTTTCTGCAGCCAGCGGTAGGGGACTCACGGGCCAGGGGCCCGCAGGCCCTGGGTTGGGAACCACTGCCTTATGTAGAGCCTGCTATCACAGTGAATGGCCAAATCCTCCAGGCAGTGGACAAGGTCACCTACCTCTCACATGCAGTTCACAGCGATGGTACAACCAACGCCAGAATTGCCAAAGCAAGCGTGGCCTGTGGCAGACTAGGCGCAAACGTGTGGGAGCGCAGAGGCATTAGTCAACAAACAAAACTCATGGTCTATAAAGCCATCAGGTCGCCCAATTTGATGTATGCACATGAAACCTGTACGGTCTACAGACACCATCTTATGAAGTTGAATCGCTTTCACATGGGCTGTCTGAGGAAACTGATGAGGATAAGATGGCAAGGCAAGGTTCCAGATACTGAGGTTCCCGTACTGGCAGGTATTCCAAGCAGTCATAGCCTGTGATGAAATCACAGACGAGATGGGCAGGCCACGTCACCAGAACGTCAGAGGAGCGACTGCCAAAGACGATCCTTTCTGGTGAACTGAAGGAGGGACAGGACTCTCAGGGAGGCCAGAAGAAATGTTTAAAAAACTCCTTCAAGTTATCCTTGAGGTGTTTCAACATTGACCCAGAGTGTTGGGAAGATTTCGCTCAGGATCATTCTACCTGGCAAAGTCTCATCCATACTGGGGCCACAGTGTACGAGCAGAGGAGAACTACTGAGGCAAAGCAGAAGCACCAGCAGCGTAAATCTCATAACAGAAGCATGTCCGCAGTCAATCAAGTAACCCATAGCGGCATCTCTTGTTCAGTGAGCCACAGACACTTCAAAACTCAAACTGTCCTGATCAGCCACTCACGTGTTCCCGGAAATCAATCCATGTCATGGTCATCTTTGAACACAAAGGACAAACAACAATTTATGCCACACGAAGTCAGCTTTTAAATGAATCCCACTCTGGCTATGGGACCGCTGCCACCCCAGCTGCGATTCAGCCGGGGATTGGCTAGCCAGGTCCCAATCCCAGGGCAACTGGGACCCAACTCTCACAAAGAGGACCTAAGAATGCATCCTGATATCCTCCATGAAGTTTTGATGTTTGGGGCTAGTGGGGGCCGCTAAAAGGAGTTCATTATCCAAAAAGAGCCAAATTGCCAAGCTCTGAATATGGACACAGGTTTTAAAAAGCCACAATAATCATCTGACACTGGACAGGGCGTGTTCACGACTGCTGCTCCTCATCTGTGCTGCTGCCCACGCACCACTCCCTCCCTCCCTCCATGTCCCCCCTCTCCCCATCCTCCAATGGACACAGCTGACCTGCTCGCCCACGGACTAAACCCAATGTACAATTAACTACCTCCCCCCTAAAGCGACTGCCTCCCACATCCAGCACAGGAAAGGAACATTTAGCCCCACTGTTGGATCATTTTATTATGAAAAAAATGTGTTGCAGCCCAATTTTCTCAGTAACAAAACCCATTGAGACGGCACGTGAGACACAACCTCCTGTGCGAGGAGGGGAACAATCTGGGAACAAAAAGGGAACAATTTGAATCGTACATTCATCTCTCCGCTAGAATGCAGGCAGGGCCGCTTTTTTGTGACCCTACCTAAAGCTCTCTGGCTGCAGCGCCATGTCAGGATTCTTTTGTACAGGTCACTGGACTCCTCTTGCCCTCAGCAAAGTGCCCATGCAACTAAAGGTTCCGGCCCCCATCTACTTTAAGTGACACAAGCTCCCCAGTTCCTCTGAACTGCAACAACTCTTGTATATTACACAGTTCTGCCATGTGCTCCGCTGTACTGCAGGAGAGATAAAAGGGCTCAGCAAAGGAGTTGGATCTATTTGCACCCCCCCGGGGCATGGAAACACTGGCCAAAGAAAGCATTTGCACCTCTCTAGCACACTGCTCTTAAACATAGCTTGAGCTAGAAAGATGCTACATCATTCCCCGGCCAGCGTAGGCAGGGGCCACAATTCTCATGTGATGTTCCCAGGGATGATCACGAAGCACAGGGCGTTGCTTTGGGCTGTGGGGTATTCCACGCACCACTCCTTTAATCGGATCCAGTGGTTGATCCGAGAACTTTTACTTCATCGGAAGTTCAGAAAAAGCTCCACTGGACGCCTTCCTTCCCGCAATTCCAAACCACATACTTCAATGATCACCCCTCGCAAAGTTGAGCCAGAAGAAGCTGAGTACTCTCTCCCGGGGATGAGAATGCAGGTACTCAGCGTGCACACTGCATGTAGCATTCATGTGTGAAATGCTCACACAAAGCGAACCACGTGCTCGTGGTTCTAGAAGGAAATGAGGGGCTCCCCAGACCTGTCCCTTTAGGAGCTGCTGTACCATGGCTAAAGCATTCACACCTCAGAGAGAGATTCCCCTCTACCCAAGTCCAAGGAAGCTCAGGATTCTGTTAGAAAAGAGAGATGAGACCAATCTGACAATCCTCAATGAGTCTGTGCTCCAAGGCAGCCAGCCAGGCCTCCTTAATCAGAATCACTTCCTTCCTGCTTTGCTGATCCAACGGCCGATGCCAGCTCTTCCTCTTGGCCTCTCAACCGCTCCCCTGTGCAGGCAACAGAAAAGCCAGTCAGTGATCATTGCGTAACCCGAGTTTAGAACTGCATGTGAAGGGGGATGATCTGAACTGTGCTAACTAAACTTCCAAGATGTCCACCGACCTCGCCAGCAAGTCTCTCTGCTCCACTGACTCCAGACTGGCTCCGGTCCCAGTTATTTCTGGAGAGGACGTCGTGTCAGCCAACGGCTGGGCTAATCTGGATTCTACTATACAATTTGTATCGCTGTAACCTCTGGGCACATCCCACGGACATGTCTACCTGGATCATGGTGGGCAGCCATATTACCTCTCCCCAAATCAGCCGCCCACCCGCCCAGCAGGGAAGCTATCAAGGGGAACTAACAATGGTTTAGACATATCCAGTAAGGTCTTGGCTAGAAGGATGAGCCTTACTTAGGCCGTGCTCTGAGGGCCAACGCATTCTGGCTGACTGCCAGAGGGAGGCAGCGTTACTCTCCACTGCAGAGACCTTCCTAGTGCTCCTACAGAGAAAGCATCAGGGGGACTCGTTTCTGGCACTGCACCATGGCCTCTCATTTAAAAAAATGCTACCGAGCATCACCGAGCTTCCACTGGAGATCCTTCTTAACCGTTAAATCGCTGGAGAAGTCAAGATTCAGAGCAGAACTGGAAATGAAGTTATAGCATTGGTGCTAAATGTTGTCCAGAGAGATCAGCAACAGAGCTCCAGCTCTCAACAAATCCAACATGTTTAAAATTCCCTCTCTGTGAATTCGCACTCATGTCAGAAATTCTCTTCTGTTGCTTTCTAGACCAAAGGAGTAACTGGCTATGACCCTAAGCACCCCTCTGTTCACACCCTACACACTATAGTAATATTGTTGGTAAAAAAATATATCTTGTGCGGTATCATTTGAAAACTAAGAACTCGCTGATCATTAATATGTTTGGGTGATGTACATTCATGGTGTGTATTAAGTGTTCTGGATATATGCTGGAATTATGACTGAAGTATGTTTAAACCAGGCATGTCAGGGGGAGTTGGTAAACAAGTCTATCCTAAACAAAGGAATGTGCATTTACCTCAATGTACACATAACCAGTAAACAGGGCCAAACAAACAAAGGGAGAAGATCTAAGGAAATAGAACAATTTGCATTTTAGCAAACACCTGTGGAGGAAGAAAGAACATGGAGCTTCATGCACCACTAGACTACGCTGCCTTCCTCACAGCTCGAATGAACTATACTTTGAGGGTAACCTTTGGAAGAATCTATTTCAAAGGTTGACTGGGCGATAACAGAAAGGGACAGAAAACCCAAATTATCTCTTTCACCTAAGATGACAAAGGAACCAGCATTTTGGATTCTGGAGGAGATCCTGACCAGGGAGGAGCTGAAGG
Source organism: Emydura macquarii macquarii (assembly GCF_026122565.2). NCBI lineage: Eukaryota > Metazoa > Chordata > Testudines > Chelidae > Emydura > Emydura macquarii. The sequence continues at coordinate 6,187,857 of NW_027133217.1, forward strand.
GGGTGTCAGCCCCCATCTTGCTGGGTAAGAGAAGCCATCTTGAACAAAGCCCGTATCTTAAGTTTTAGATTTTTAGATGCGTGTTTTCACTTGTAGTTGCTTGTGACCAATTCTAACTTTATCTTACACTTCAACTCAATTCAAATCCTATCTTCTTTTGTTATTAAACTTGTTTGACTTTTAATCTAAACCAGCAGTGCTGTGTTTGATTAAAGTGAACGTTAACGCCAGTTAACGTGGCAGGCTGTGGGGTTTTGTCTCTTTAGAAGGAACAAACGAACCATATTATTCCTCTGAATACTGCAGGAGAGGGCTGAACATGGCAGAGCACATGGATGTAGGAAGTTCAGGACTTGGAGAGTGCTGGGGTCACCTGCTAACATGAACCAAGCCTGTGAAAGACAAGAGCGTGTGTGTGATGACTGCTTGCCGGTTGTTGGATTCAAAGTGGTTGAACCAGAGCTGTACTGCATACAGAACATGGCACGCAAGCTGGCTATGTGTGCATCCCAGGCAGGGAGCACAAGCAGCAGAAGCATTTTGGGCACTCAGGGTTATAATACAAGCGGCGACACAACCTGTCTGAATTGCAACCTGAAGCGTGAGACTGACCATCAACAATATTTACTGACTGAAAACGAGGCCACAATTTTCAAAGATAAATGCTTAGGCACCTAGATTAGTAGCCTGTTTCTCAAAGAGCTGAGCTCCCCACAGGTCCCAATAAGCTCAGGAGCAATGGCTGGAAGCACTTATACAGATGCATACATATCAATTTAAGGGCCTAATTTTTGGCTCCTGCCTTTGAAAAATCTTGGCCCGAATCCTTCCAAGTCTAGAACCATTTCCATGGCTCTTGCCCATTAGTTCAACAGCAGCAGTACACTTACTGATCAATTCAGCAATGGCCCTTTGCGTTCTCTTCTCGAGTTTTTCCAGTTTCTTGGCTACGTCTCTCTTTAAATCCCTGGGGAGGAGAATGGTAATTTAGCAAAAAAGCTCAACACACGCGCACACACAGGCATGAACAAACGACCACGCTAGTTCAAATGAATGGATCCATATGTCTATTCGGAGGCAGTCTGGGATCTCAGATGAAGAACAGCTACAGAAATACTACATTTGCATTGTAAGCTCTTTGGGGCAGAGACTGTGTCTTACAGAGTAAGCTGCTGGTGGTTTCAACATCATCATCATCATCAGAGCAAGGGACATGCAGACCAGTCAGATGGGGTGTCTCTGCCACTGGTGTTCCCTAAACACCACCGCCAGAGCAGGGGAGCTGCAGCATTCCCTTAAAACAGGAATTAGATGGAAGGGGTAGGAAAAGTGCCAGCTTCCTGGGGGAAGGGTGAGTGTCACCTCACTGGGGGAAGAAGGGGAATGAAGAAATTCTCTGCCTCTGCCCTTCCTTTAAATTTTGAGAAGCCAAGCACCATCTACAAAAGACCAAGGACTCCAAGAGATTCCTGGCAGCCACAAGTGTCTCTGAACTGCTGACACTAAGTGAGCCCCACAATTCACACTAGTTCCACCTCAACGCCCATGCCCAGCGATCCACAATGCACAACGACAACAGTCGAACTCAGAGAAGTGCTTGGCTTAACACAGCAACACTCAATCAACCAGGACCCATAGGGAGAAAAGGGCTAACCCACCAGCTACTGAGAAGCAGCACAAGCCACCTGCCAGGCCTGTGTGATTTGCCAAGTGTTTATCAGGCTTCAGAAGAGGAGGATGTGAAAACCCAGCTGAGGAGCACATCATGCCAGGTCCTTCTGTGCCCCCCATTTCCATCAGAAACCTGTCACGCTCTCTTTGAACAGAGATGCTCTTGGCTTCAGAGGCCCCTGCCAGTAACATATTCCTTTGCTTATTATCCTGGGCACACTGCTCCAGCTGTGTGTGAAGCCCGGATGCCCGGGCCAGCCAATGGGCTGAAATCAAGGTGCTCTCATGCTGTAGGACCATTGCTCACTATGTGTTTGTACAGTACCTAGCCCACCAGGGCCTTGATCCCAATCGGGCCTCCACATGCAACCGCAGTACAAAAAACAGAAGCTTCACCAGAACCCCTCATCATGAGGCAACTATAAACAAGACAAACTGTGTCCATCCTAGAAACTCTCAGAAGGTGGAGTTTAGCACCACCTACCTGTCCCATCTAGCAATCCCCTGAGAGCCAGAACCTGTTCAGTCTCTACAAGACATTTGCTAGGGTTTTCTGCAGCCCAGCTTTAATGGTGTCCAGAGATGGGGATCTTAGTTCTCCCTTTGAGAGACTGTTCTACACTCAGATTTCACCTGGGTAATTTCTCTCGATACTGAACATATGTTTTTCCAATTTCTTGTAGTCCTTGCCCACCTGGTACAACCTTAACAGGGTTAAAGTTATGGCAATAGCTGGAGAGCTACCTACCAGGCAATACCTGCTCCCGTGGACACATAAATGGATGCTTAAAACTGAAAGGATTGAATCTATGCAAGCTGATTCCTAAGACAGCACTTACCAATCTGGCTTTCTGGGGGCAAGGTTTGCCAAATCCTAGGGGAAAAGGAACAAAAGAATTCTCATTAAGAGTAGCCAAAATAATGTAATGGACAAGAGTGGTTTTACCAGTGTGCACAATTATAAGTCAAACCAGGTATTGAAGATCCAGACACATACCACTTCATCAATGATAGGCTCTGGCTTCGCTGATTCTAGCTGGTCTTTCACCTTATCTTCCACTAGAGGGAACATTAGAACAACAAATGTTAACAGAGTGAATCTTACAAGAAAGCCAGCATGTGTCCAGGACTGATCAGTGCTTCACCTTGAAGGGGCATCGTCAAGTGGCATTTAAGAAGCTTTTAGAAAACCTAGCCCCAATAGACAGGCTTTGGAAACTACTTCCATACAAAAACATTTCCCTGCAACTTTTGCCACCCAAACACTGCAGACTCCAGAAGCAAAAGTGACCATAAGCAACATGAAACTGGTGTCCATTATCTAAACTTGGACAAATGCAAGAAGTGAACAGCAGCAGCACTGAAGTCAGTGGGACTCAAACTGTGTTTTAATAATCTCTGCTGTTGTAACATTGCAAAGGAAATGGATTTGCTTATAATACATGACTTAAGTGGACATTGTCAATTGAAAGCAAGCAATGATGCTCAGGACTGAGCCTTCCTGAAGAAGTAGCATTTCCTGGAGCAAGGACAGAGCCCCACGATCTGAAGCACTGATGAGAGGATTGGTAAACTTTATTCCCAGCCATTACTGTATTTAGAGTAATCACGGGAGACTGCTTTGCACTCCACAGCTCTGTGGCAAGTTACTTTTAAACTCCTTACCGTAATTCTTTACCTTATCCGTCACAGAACTCAGACTCACCCACAGCATATGATTACTGGGGGACACGATGCTGTGACTGAAGTGCTATTTGTCACACCGCCCCGCACCCCCCGCGTGTTAGAAATGCAGTATTGCAAATGACCATTGAGGAGTGGGAAACTCAAATATTAGCCTGTTGGTAATTCGTATCTGTTCTGTGCTTTCAGGGATGCTCCTGGCCAGGGAGGAAACAGTTCTGAATTATGGAAACAAAAACACGGAAACATGGAAAAGATGGAGTATGGTTAAGTGAAGGGGGCTGACTGGTGAAAACCTAGGGCAGGGCAGAGCCTGGTCCACTCCCTTGGCAACTCAGTGCAGCTACAACTGTAAAATGGTTAGATCCCGATTCTGCTTTGCTTGGCTCAGTTCAGGATGCAGGAAGGAGCTCTCTCTATACCGTAAGATCAGGCCGTGAGAAAGGGTGACTTGCAGTGGAGAGATCCTCTACATTTTGTTACCTGACCTCTTCTAAGTCAAACTAATTTACTTCTTAATGTGGTTTTAAATTAATACACCCCATTTTGGTACATAAGAGGATTCCCGACTTCCCTCTGCCCCATCCACTGATTTTAAACAGGCCTATGCCCCACAGTTCCATGCTTCAGCTGCATAGTAACTCCTCTCCGAAGGCCCAAGCACCACTCAACACTTCCAGAGGCAAAGCTACTGAAGGCAGCGTTGTGCTATTACAAGCCATTGGCATCCTCGTTAAAGGAGATCATAGCTCTGTCGAGGTGCTGGTAAAGACAAGAGGTTCCTAGACATCACTGGAAACAATCAAGGCAGCTATGCCCATTTCCTGTGGAAAAACGCCATTAAAGTTTTCCAGACGGACTAACTTGGAGATTCTGCCCACAGCTGAGATCCGCAGAGGCCCCAGTATTTCTCATTACAGCCACTGCTCCTACGCTCAGCAGCACTACAGTATATTCTTCTTCATCCTTTCAAAACAAGTTTTTGCCAGTCCCGTTATTTAGAAGAAATTTGAAAGAGATCTCTTCTGCCAGGGTTTATTAACAACATGCTAGCAGCAAGACACACAGGGATTTTTGTTTTACATTTAATTACAGTTAAGTGGATTTTCAAGCTGGAGAGTGGTGCCAGATTGAAAGCCCTGAAGTTACGGTTAATATTTTCAAACATGGTTGCTTAAAGTTAGGTACCTAAATAAAAGTGGCCTGATTCTTGGTGGGGCTGAGCACCTGCCGCCCCTGCTGACTTCCAGGAAACTCTGCTCCTCCGAAAATCAAATGACAAATTTAGGGGCCTGAATATGGCTTTCCGTTCCTAACTTTAGGCGTCCGAGTTTGGAACCTTTGGCCCGATATCGTTGACCCACAGAAAAGGCTCACCATGGGCAGTCACAACGCAATCTCCTCCACACTGCCACACAGATGTGCCTCAACCATGAGGGAACCACCACTAAAGGGCAGTCTCCAGGCTCCTTCAATCCTTGGCACATCTGTGGAGCCCCTCAAGGGAGCCTGACAGTGAGACGCAGATTCTGGTTTAACAGAACTGGATCTGAGCCGCACAGACTCCTTTCACACAGGCCATCAAACTGCCAATAAGTAGGAAAGCCCTTTAATCAGAACGGCCATACTGGGTCGACCAATGGTCCATCTAGCCCAGTATCCTGTCTTCTAACAGTAGCCAATGCCAGGTGCCTCAGAGGCAATGAACACAACAGGTATCAACAAGTGATCTATCCCCTGTCACCCATTTCCAACTTCTGGCAAACAGAGATTAGGGACACTACAAAGCATGGTTTGCATCCCTGCCCATCCCAGCTAATAGCCATTGATGGACCTAACCTCCATGAATTTATCTAGTTCTTTTTTGAACCCTGTTACAGTCTTGGCCTTCAGAAGAGCCTCTGGCAACAAGTTCCACAGGGTTGACTTTGTGCTGTGTGAAGAAATACTTTCTTTTATTTGTTTTAAACCTGCTGCCTATAAACTTCATTTGGTGACTCCCGTGTGTTATGAGATGCAGTGAATAACACTTCCTCATTTACTTTCTCCACACCAGTCATGGTTTTATAGACCTCTGTCCTATCGCCCCTTAGGCGTCTCTTTTCCAAGCTGAAAAGTCCCAGTCTTATTAATCTTTCCTTGTACGGAAGCTGTTCCATACCCCTTATCATTTTAGTTGCCCTTTTCTTTACCTTTTCCAATTCCAATTCCCATCACTTCTAATCCGAGCTGGAGCCAAACCCGTGATCTTGAGAAGAAAGGCTTGATTACCCTGTTGAAAAGCCTCTTACCCACTCTTTGGAGACATAAGCACAAATGGCTTGGTAGTTACATCTGCTGGGAGGTGAAGCCACACTGCTGATCCTGCCCACGCAGTCCCGACTCCTGCTCATTTCCCTCTAGAAGGCAACTAGGCTTGTGGGAGGGGTTTATATAAAGTGTAAAAACCAGGGACATCAGCACTGAACCATTCCCAGTCTAGTCTATATAGATCCAATCTACTATCACACTCGGATGCCTTCTAGGATATGGGGACAATCAGCTCAGATCTCAGATACTGCTGGGAACGATGTCTTAATTCATCCTCCTAGCCATTCAAGGTTCCCCAACTGGGCACCGCGTACCAGACCGCTGAATTGGACCGAGTAAAGACAGTGTAATACTGAAATGAGACACATTCAGACTGATCTCGTCAGAGCAGGGCGTGCAGCTTGTTCTAAATTCCCAGAGCGCCAGGTACATTTCCAGTGCCAACTAGTTTATAATAATACATTGGACAGAAAAAACAACATCGGTGCACGTTTGCAACAGTACTTTTGAACTGAAAAAGAAATGGTGATACGGAACCTTTCACCTCAAGATCACCGGTTCACAGGCAGCAACGGCCAGCAACTGAACTGACAGCTGCTTGGCGGCCAGCATCAAATGAGTTTGGTGGATCTCACCCCGGGGAAAAAGATCTTGATCAGAACTATAACTGGGCCCTTGTTGGTAGTTAGAGCAGAGGCCAAGGGCTGGAGCATTCCTGCTGCAGCACTAGCAGAGGCGGTGTCTCCAGATAGGGCACTGTGGAGGAAAGTGGGCTTGCTGCTGGGCCTGCCCGATAGGCAGAGGACTTCACCCTATAAGATTATCATCCCAGCAGCTTTCCTGTCTTCTAAATTGTGTTTTTTTTATTTTTTAAAGAAGAGGGAGGGGGAGTGACCTACCCAAGCTCCCAAAAATCCCCTCCCTAGCACCTACCTGAGGCTGGCTTGGCCTGAGGCACCTTCCTTTTCTTCAGCTCTTCATCCTCAGGAACATAATTTCGCAGCCTGAGCTCCCTAGAAAGTAAGGAGAGAAAGCAGGACAAGTGTAAACACACGCACATTCCCCCTCACCACTTAGATGCTAACAGACATGTGCAAAGACAGGACAGACACGCAGGAGCCAACACTTCACCCTTTTTCTAATCAATCAAGAAGAGAGATTCTGAACTAGATGGACACAATTAATGCTGTTTGCTCCTCAAAAGGAGGCAATTAGAAAGACCAGCCAACGGCTCAAATATTCTCTCTGTGGCAAACCAAGCTGAACATACGCTTCAGTATGAAAATAGTGGCTGTGGAGGGGCAAGAGGGAAGACAAAGAGCCCAGATACACGGGGGTTTACACTGAAACAAGTGAGTTTCTTTCTCCCGGCAGGAAAGCCGCAATGGGGCCCAGTCACCTGTGGCAGCACTCCACTGCTCGCATAATGACTGAAGCCAACAGAGCCACACGGGGACGCACAGAGTCCAAGTGCTGGCATTAGGTGAAGGTGCCAGAAGGTAACGGTGTATTTCAAGGAGAAGGATCATTTAAAGGTTAACTGGAATTGAAAAGCCTTGCTTGCCTCACATCAAGGGTGGTTAGACTCAGCTATTTACGGAAGGTGAACTGCAAAGCAACACACCAAGAGAATGCAGCGTGGATTTCTGTGCAGAGTTCTTCCACTCAACAAGCCGGGCTGCGTGGAGCTGCGGCGGGTTCAGCACAGAGCTGTGTGTTCATTACCCTTTCCAATTCTTTCCAAGCCAGGATGTGACGAGTTCCAGAGATGGTGATGAACTCCTCTCCTTTCAGGTCCATTTCTTGTCCTTTTCATAATCGTTCCCCCGTTTAAGCCTATTATTTTTAGGTGTTTCATTGCTAATGCAGGCCCTGACCCTCCACATATGTAACCTCACTCATGCATGTAACCTCATTACTTCAGTGGGATTACTTGTACATCATTTAGCACAGATGGGGTCCATGACTGGGACTCCTTGGTGCCACAGTCAGACAAATAATAATAATAAATAATCATCTGCATATGCTTTTGCAAGATCGAGGCCATGGAAGGCAAGATCTCAGAGCAGGGACCATGTCTCATGTGTTTGTGAATAGTATTAAGCAACAGCTGGTGCTATATAATAGTACTTTAGCCCGTAAGGCAAATTAAGAAGATTAAACCAGCCTAACACTTTAGATTGGTTTATCTGTTCAAGATGCTCTAAATCTTTTGATTGCTTTAAATTGTTAATATATCTTTAAGGCCTTCAGTTTAAACTGCAAAAAACATTAAAAACTGGGGGGAGGGGAGACAGGCAAGAAAGCTGGAGAAAAAGCTAAGGGGTGAGAGCCAATCCCGGTGTTCTAAAAGCCATTTCTTAAATTAGGCACCAAAGGGTAATTCATACCTAGACATTCATACCTAGCCTGCGATACCTAAGGGGCTGCAGGCTCTAATATTTGTAATGGACCTTGAAATTAACTCACTTCTTGGTTATGCACCTGCTTCAATTGTCAGAACTGCCCTGGAATAGCATTTGACTGCTGCTGTGCAGCATATTGGATGACAACACGTTTTCATCCAGATCCTGCGTAAATAGTCAGAACTGTTTTTTCCCCTTAAAAAAAAAATAAAGTGATGGAGCAATTTGGCGTTTTTAATAGACAGTTTTAACACAGAGGCCATTTCCCACTGGATTCTAGGGCCTGTGTATTTAAAAGGAAGTTATATTTGAGGTATGCCACCTGTGCCTGTTTTAATCTGATATCATTCTAGTCACACAAAATGGGGCCGTATTTCACTTGATACTGTATGAATTCCTCCACCCAGACACCCAGCCAGCAGTCAACAGTGCTGGTCTGTCATTTCTGATACTGGCCACCAATTTCCTGTGTTGTTAGTAGAAATGAAACAGAGCCCACTAAATAAGCTGCACTGTACAGATTCAAAGTAACAGTTCCTTCTGAAGTCTGACTTCTACTTTTGTTCGTATTTTGGTAGCGTCAGGAGGCCCCAACCAAGACGAAGGCCTCACTGCATTAGGTGCTGTAGCTACATATAATGAAAGCTAGTCTCTGCCCCAAAGAGTTGACAATCTACATAGACAAAGCAGACAGAGGACAAGACAAAGCGATACATCATACCCACTCACAGTGACGGGTAAGACAGGCCAATGGTTAGGACTCAGGAGACCCAGGCTCAATTCCCTGTTCTGCCACAGACTTCATGTGTGTCACTTGGTCTTTCCATGCCTCGGTTTCCCAGCTGTATGGGGATCATAGTTCTTGCCAGGGGATGGGGAGAATAAATTAAAGTTTGTGGTGCTCAGATACTTATATGGTCCCCATCATTGCAGTATCTAAAACAAACAAAATCAGACAAGTGGGAACCAAGGCCCAGAGCGATTTAGTGACTTGCCCAAGGAGTTTGCGACACAGCCTGGAATTGAGTCTCGAGTCCCACCCACTCTAATGTAACACCAAGAAACAGACCAACTTTCCCATCACTGGGCAGAAGCTGTTACAGCAAGTTTGATTAAGAGAAGGAGATTTCAGCAGAGATTAGCATGGGGCTGAAACATGACTGGAAGTCAAACAGTTCTCCCTCCGTGTCCAATGCAGGTCAGAGTTTATGGAATTCACCTTTAAACTCAACAGTTGAGCTTGTGAACAGTATGCTTGGCACTGGGAGAGCTGCTGAGAAGAAATTTTTCACTCAGCTGGTCTTAGGAAGGAAGGACTTGACTGAGGGGGGATGGGAAGCGACTGATTAACCTTGCGGGACCAGGAGTCTTATGATGACAAGAACTGCTCCCCCAGGCAGCAGCCTGAGAAATGTCTTCCGACTCCCAAGGGGGCAGTCCAAGGGCCTGGCATGATCAGTGGCTTTGCGGAGATTTCTGTGGCTAAAATGAGGGCAGTTGGCCGATTGCTCTGGGCCAGGAGGATCAGAACATTCAATAGCTAGTGAAGTCAGTGGGAGTCCCGTGGGGCTCCACGCCTCAGAAGAACCAGCCTTTTGTGCTGCAGAGTAGCGATCACAGCCAGTAGTGGCTGATAATGCTTGACTGATCGCCTCCCAGAGAGCTTTCCAATCTGCAATTCTCCCCCAAGGCCAGGGGACTTTTAGCCCCATTACAGTACGTTCCCGTTTATCCAAATAGCACGGGGAACATGGATTCTGATTGGATAATCAAGCGGGCAGCCTCTCACCCCAGTCCTCTCCCTCGCCATCACAGCCAGACAGGATATAAGACTTAGCAGTTGCCACTATGCGTGTACGGTAACAGCATGGTAGCAGATTTCCTAGCACCCGAGCTCCTGCGGCTGCTCGGCTTGGCGCGTATGACCAGCAATGGCTCCTTTGGCGCCGATAAACGGGAATATGCTCTGCACAGGTGGGGAAACCAAGGCAGAGAGGTGAAATGAATTACCCAAGGTCACAGAGGTGGCGTCAGACATCAGAATAGGAATCGAGAGCACCTAGCTTCCCATCTTATTCTCAGCCTACTGAATCACATCTCTCTCCACCACAATGCATCTTTTTGTGTGGGCGTGAGAGGAGGAATTTAATCAATAGAGGTTAATTTACTAGCAATGAGTCCTAGAGGAGACCCAATTCCTTTCAGCAACTGCTAGCTGGCATGCTCCTTTCATTCCCTCTGATCCCAAATGATGGATCAATTTTTTTTTTTTTCAGAACAAGGCTCCACTGCTGTTCACACAAACATCTCAGGGTTATTTACGTTTTTATTAACAGTCCCTTCTAAGCAGAATTTTGTTACAAGCCTGGAGAAAACAGTAGTAACTAATTCATCCAGAAGGTAATAGGATGTCAGGCTATTAGACACTTGGCCGGCAGGCTGGATCTAGCACACTTAAGGGGTTTATCTGACTAACACAGCAGAGTCAGACTCTGCAGAATGGAAGCTTTCATTTCAAAGTTTCTAGTCACATTAGTTCATGTCTAGGAGGTTTTCCTGTTAACTGAGTGTAAGCCAATGCAGACTTCCTGAGTTCGGCCACTCTAAAACAATAGCTCAGTGCAAACAAGCCCAGGGTGTTACCATTAAGCCTAACTGTGACACTTGACTAACCAGATTTTCAGATAACCACAGGGAATTTTGTGCCTAGCTGCGTAGGCAGGTGCCACAGCTGGATGCTCAGACTGGGAAACTGCTTGGATAAGTGGCCAAACAAAGGGCAGAAAACAGCAGCAGTCCTAAAAGCGCTCAGCATAGTATTCGTCTCCCTGCTTCACTTCTTAAGGCCCCAATTCTGCAAGCTTCTCCAAGCAGGCGCAAGGGTCAGCCCATGCGTAGCAACTTGCAGAAGCTACAGGAAGGACATGTTCCATTACCTTTGTGCAAACCTCCTTTTCACCACTATATTTTGAGGGGCCTATGTGATGCTAATTTTGTAGCCCCTCCACTACATAGTGTTAAAACCCTAATTTGGCCCTCTCCAATGGAGATACCCTGAAGTCAGAGGGAGAATCCTGGAGAAAAACAGACCTTTTGGTCAATGGTTCACAACCCACATCCGGGAGAATTTCAGCCTGGCTTATGGCTGCCCCTAGTCTTGTAAACACAGTGAGGAGCAAGGTGATGAGCCCGAAGGGTTTTACTGCTGGTGAAGTTTCCACAAGCCATTTCTATTAATGCTGATATCAACCCAGGGAACCAGGCTTGTGCATGGTAAGTGGAATGATCGGCAAACAGGCAGAGGCTCTCAGGCTCTTGGCAAGTTGCCCCGGCAGCCCTTGATGTTGTACAGCTTTGGCGCCCTTAAACCTACTCGCTGTTTGGAGATATGCAGCACATGGAGCAGGCAGGGATGAGGCTCTAGTACAGTAAAGAGAATAAGGTTTAAATCGGACTCCCCAACAGGCAGGGATGCAGTGTAGCTTTCTGCCCATGGACGCTAAGCTGGATTCAAACCCCATGTCGCACTGCAAATAAAAACATCGGGGTTTTATCAGCATTAGCCTCTGATGGAGATTTATCCATGAGCCGAAAAACAGCAAGTGCAGAATACGGCCGGTGCTGCTCATGGCTGAGACAGCAGGGATGCTACAGGCCAGGACTGCGGCGCACCAGCAGAGCTGTGTGAAGAGCCTGGGATAAGGTGCAGAAAACGATGTTGTGCCTAGCTGTACTACTCCCAGGTCCAGCCAGGGCTTTTAGTCCCTCCCCAAGTTCACATACGACTGTTTGAAACAAACAAAAACGGATCCTTTTAATTGTTCAATGCAAGACAATCCCACGCACCTGCCTCCTGTAATTATCGGTGCCCACTGTTCCTGGCAGCTGCCTCCCAGGGGTGCTCATGGAACATGGAGTCAATCCCCAAGCACTCATCAGGAAGAGTGAGAGCTGGCTTACATTAGTTTTTCCCATTCTCCGATTTCTTGCCCACCCCCTTGGTTCCTTGTTGATGATCTGTAATGTTTTATGGCAAAGAGGTAGCGTGATGCCAAATCAGACCTAATCATTTATTGTGGGAAATGAATGGGCACGGAGAAGAGGGAATAAATGTGCTATCTTGAAAAAACAAAGGCTTATAGAGGCTGGAGGGAGTGAAGTCAAGGTAACTGATTTCTCTAGCACGGTGGTTCTCAACCAGGGTTACGTGTACGCCGGGGGTACGCAGAGGTCTTCCAAGGGGTCCATCAACTCATCTTGATATTTGCCTAGTTTTACAGCAGGCTACATAAAAAGTACTAGTGAAGTCAGTACAAACTAAAATTTCATACTGACAATGACTTCCTAATATTGCTCTATATACTATACACTGAAAGGTAAGTACAATATTTATATTCCAGTTGATTTATTTTATAATTATAGGGTAAAAATGAGAAAGTCAGCCATTTTTCACTAATAGTGCACTGACACTTGTGTATTTTTGTCTGATTTTGTAAGCAAGTCGTTTTTAAATGAGGTGAAAGGTGGGGTACACAAGACAAATCAGACTGTGGAAAGGGGCACAGTAGACTGGAAAGGTTGAGAGATACTGCTCTAGCACTCTTTCATCCCCGAAAACAGATCACAAAGCACTTCACAGACTATGAGTCTGATCCAAATCTTGCTGAAGTCAAAAGAAAGACGTCCACTGACTTTAATGGGATTTGGATCAAGCCCTATATTCAGAAGCACTTCACCTCCCAAAGAACTGCAGCCACTTCTGGGGTGAAAGGCAACACTGGTTTAAGAGCACACAGCAATGCTACAAGACCATGTAGATGCTACAAAATGAAATTATCATTCCTTCTGTCAGTTACTAAAAAAAGAAAGCCCTGTTAATGCAAAATTAAGGCTGCAGTGCTAAGGAATCAAACTCAGACAAGGCTGTTTAGACTGAATGCATCGCCTTATCTTTGCTCCTTCTCCCCTATGCCCATGCACTGTGATACCTTTAATAAACGTGATCACAGAGTTCTCAGATACAACATAAGACAACTCAGCACCAGATTGGAGGCCAGATCCTTCATCTCTCACCCAAAACAAGGTGTAGCTGGGCGACACCATGGCAAGGCAAGCTCTTACTGACCTTGTGGCTCGACTACGTTTCTTCTGGGGCCCACAACGGAGTATTGTCTTTTTAACCACGTCTCTCCATGTTTTTTTAGCCTTTGTACCATTTTTTGTATCAATGGTTTTGCAGTTCACCAGACACAGAGCATTATTCTGCCTCAAGACTTCTTAAACACCACACTTGGGAATGCATGGGCAACAGCATGAGCTACGACTACATGCACCATTGCAGTAATTGCACATGAGGTCGATAGCACATGGCACGGTATTTCTGAAAGCATGGGTCTTGGTTACAGGCAACATATTCGCCCATTACATTTATCTGCATTATGGAGCACCGTCACGGAACCATAGTTAAGCCCCAAGCCAGCTTTCTACTCACTGCAAGTCCCCTTTTTGACTCCCATTATAGTACATCTAGCATCAGTTCTACTGGCACCTCCACTGGGGAAGAGTTTCCTTAGGGGTCAGAACCTCAATAAGGCATATTCAGTATATCCAGGAGATGCAGCTGGTACTTGGAACTGCTGCACAGTAAAAGAGCAGTTGGCATTTGCAACCAATACAGAGTTCGAAGAGTAATTCCTATAGGATGTGAAGAACTATCTTGATGCAAAACAGAGAATACTTCCAATGTGCTTAAAGCTTTCTTCAGCTTGTTTTCTTTTCACTCTAACAGAGCCACTGTTTCATGCAGTGAACATTGTTTCCCAATTAATAAATGGGCTTTCAATGTCCGTTGGTGATGCTTTTGCACCCTGTCTCCTCATTCCTGTCTGAAGTGTGCTGTAATGTGCCAGAAAACCTTGAGAGGGTAATTTCTTCAGATGCAGAGCCCATCACTGCTCCAGCTGTTATTACAAAGCAGGCCCTTGAACTTTCATTAACCAGAATACTTAAAAATGCAATACATTCATGTCTTGGAAAGGACAAAGTTAATAGCTAGGAACAACTCTCTAGAACACTCAAGTGCATTCTTCTAGATGAAGGGTAAATTTTGTTACTGTTTTGAAAGGCAGAACGGGCAGAAGGTGCTGAAGCACTTTTTTCGGGAGGCAGCAGTTGTATGGACCTTCTAAATCTTGCAAGGGCTCTGTCCCTGCATAGTTTAGAAGCCATCCCCAACAGGCTCGCCTTGCTGCCAGCCACCCATCCTCCTCCAATTCTGAAAGCTCACAAAACTTCAGATGTTTCTAGATTCTGCCCTAGGGTGACCAGACATCCCGCAAGACTGTTCTGATATTTAATCCTTCGTCCGGCATCCCGATTGATGTACGATCGGGACGCCATTTGATCTGATATTCAAGACTCGGGTAAAAATTCAGTACCTAGATGCTATAGGGGGACCCTGAATTCCCAGCTGCTGCAGGTGGCCCTGCAGCACCGAGCCCCTGCAGCGGCTGGGACCTCCGCCTCTCCTGCCCCCACCGCAGCAGCTGGGAGCTCAGAGTCCCCGCCCCCTGCACACAGTGGCTGGGAGCTCAGGGCCCCACCAACACTGCCCCAATCTCCCCACTGTCCGCTCCACCCCCACCCCCATGTGTCCTGATATTTTACTCTTGCGATCTGGGCACCCTGTTCTTTCCACACTCATTCCCTCAAGTCTTTCTGCTCTGGAGGCCAGCTGAACACTACAAACAAGACAGTGCATCGTCTGCCCCAAGACCCAGCCAAGCCACAGTGGTTCATAATGCCCAAGATTCCAGCCGGCTCCTATTCTGAAGCACAAATGCCATGTTAGGGGCTTTCTGTTCTTGGGAAACAGTGGCTACGTTTAAGGAAGTCCTGCACGTCTCCTCGACATCTCTGCTGTGTCAGGTCATTTCCATCAGACCCCTCGGAGAAATACCATCTGGTTTGGATTATTCACTGCACTTGACCGTCTCAAGCAGCTCCATAGCTTCATTTTTATAGTCTTCAATTTCTGTTACAGCCACTCCGATTTGCTTTTTTTAAAAAGTGCCCTTGAAATAGGAAATTCCTCATTGTCCTCTAAAGAGAAACTGATTTAAGAACACTCCTCTGCTACTTCAACGTCCACTTATCTCTGCGTGGTCTAGGGCTAGGCGGCCCACAGTCACACACGCAGACTCTTTGCTTCAACGTGTAAAGAATGTACGCAAGTTACCTTGATCTCTCTAGGCGGTTCTCCCGGAGGTTTTTTTGCCCCCCCTCCACTTTTTTTTTAACTTCCAATTTGAATCTTTACAGGCATAGTTGTTTAGTATGTCCATGGCACCTGGACAAAGATTTCTGCATTTATGAAAGAAGAATTTTCAGCCTAAAATTCTTGAATTTTTCTGCTTTTGTCTATTTCTACAGACAGTTCTGCCACTAATCTGCTGTGGGACCTTGGGCAAGTCAATTTACCTCTCTCTGGTTCAGCTCACCCACGTATAAAGCAGGAATATTATGTTCCTGCCTCTTGGGGTGCTTGTTTATAAAGCATTCTTAGGTCCTAGTATGGAAGGTGCAAAGATATTCCTCCCTACCCGTTGTTGAAGTTTCCCATTCAGCCTGATTTTATAATCCATTTCCCACATAGTTTGGAAGATCATCCTTTCATATCTACCACCATCTACTTCCTTCAGCATTTCTGGGTTGAGCAGCCATCCATCCATCCTTGACCCTCATTCTCAGTGAACAGTCTTGGAATAAAGAGTTCTTACATTTTCAAACTACTCTATTTACCATCCTTCACATTCTCATGCAGGAAATTTGCTGTATTTGCTCTGTTGTTGACATAGCAACCAAGAATTGTTTTCCAAGAGCATGTCACACCGCTGTTAAAAATAAAATAAAAGAGCTCTTAGTTGGCGTTGCAGTTGAGAGCACCTCTTGTCCAACCACAGAGAGGAGCTATACCACAGTATTACCTCCTGGGACAGGAGGCAGATACATCTCTAAAGAACTTGCCAACAAAGAAAAGGAATGAGAAACAAGGAGAGTCACCACCTTCGTTCTTCTCAAAGAAGATTTAACTTCGGAATCAGTGTGTTGCCATGCACAGGTAGCGTGGCTGCGTTCACGAAAATAACTGAGCATGTTGGAGCACATTCTCTCTTCCCCAAGCCTCTGCCTTGGGCTCCTCTAGGCACCAGTGGAATGTCAAAAAAACAAACACGCCGTTAACCTGTCAAACCCCAAAACAACACACTCTGGAGAGGCCTCTGGTTTCTCATGATGGACTTCTCAGGGACCATGTGAGCCAGCGGGAGATGGCCCTTACTAGATGCTGCTGAGCGTGGCTGAAGAAGAAGAGCTTCAAGCACATGCAGGTGCTGTGTGCCCATCAAATCTCACGTGATGCCTGGCTAGATTATTGGGCACATTCCTACTAGATACAAATAATCTAATCATCAATTACGAAACAGAGTTAGAACTACCCAAAGCATCACAGAACTAGGGCCAGCCCGGCATCTGAATAGCAGCACGACACGATGAGCTGCCCTGATAGACAAAATCCAAAACTTGACCCTAGCTCACATATGCATCAGCATTGCATCTAGGGGCTATACTCCCAAGTTATGAATTGCCACAATTCTACCTTGAAAGGCCCACATATCCTCCCCTCCATCCCTTCTGACCGTTTCCTTGCTTGGTTGTCTCAGACACACGCTACCAACCATTCGGCAGGCATGGAGGGAACCTCTGTGCAAAGAGACTGCCCCAATGGAACTCTAGTAGCACCCAAAAGTGACAAGCCTGGCACGGAACTGTGCTGCTAGGGAATTCCATAGCCAAGCGTCTACTGTCAAGAACTTGCAGCTCTGGCCCAGCATGGTTTCACGCTAGGGTCTTTCAGCTGCATTGTCCCTGTTGATCGCAGCTGTCATGGTGGACAGTGGGGAGAGGGTTCTAAGACAGACTGCCGTGGCACAAAAAAGGGCAGATTTGGGATTGCACAGGGAGCTAATGCAGTGTGAAGCACCAGTGCAATGTGTGCTCAGTCTCTGTTTAGCAGGTGAACCACTCTGTGTTGGACCAACTAATACTTCTGTGGGGCCTTAACCACAAAACCCAGGTAGAGCCTGTTGCAACAGTCTATCCTGGACAGAGGTCTGGTATCGCTATGACTCAGCACTCAGCTAAAGGAAAGGGGCACATTATCCTAGCTAGCCTCAGAAGTGAAGCAGCACTGCTGGTGACCGCTATTGGAGCATCAAGGAGTAGCGATGAATCCTGTAGGACACAAAGCCCAAGCACCACCATGGCCATCGGAGGATAGGCGTCCTTAGAGGGAGGGAGCAAAACTCCTGCCAGTTCCTAGAAGTGCTTCTCCTTTCTACCAGCCTCATTTTGGTTTTACCCAAGTTGAGCAGTCACCTGATTTTCATCCTCCTATCTAGCCACTCGGGCATTGGGATAATTGGTTAAGTGGAATTTGGACTGGACTCTGTCCTCATTTGCACATGGCAGCACTATGGAGGAGGTACATGCTCGGACCCTAGCAACAAAAGGATGAAGAAGATGCCTCAGTCAGTCAAGGACCCCACAGTAGGCCACGTCAGGATGATATTAACAGGCTCAACTCTCACTACCAAGACAACGGGCCACTAACAATGTGCCAACAGGGATAAACAAACACACACCATCATTAAGGGTCAGATGTTACCCCTACATATTGCAACAGTGGCTTGTCCTGTAGAAAAGTAACTAAAACAGCCAAGAAATTAGTACCACCTTCCAAAGCACAAAGGAACTGTATTTGCATAGATGTTGTTCTTGGTATTAAGCTTGTTGTTCTGCCTTTCCAATCTATTGCTAGGCAGGCTTGCCATCTTATTTTTTCCATACAGAATCTGAAAATTGGTTGTTTCAATCTGACCCCTGACATCCTGCCATAAACCAGCAGAGAATGCACTTCACAGCCCGGGCTTCCTGCAGCTCCACTCAGAAATAATTCTCTGCAAACAGCACTATGTGGAGTTGTAATTCTTAAGGATGACTAAATGCTGAAATACCAGCAGCTGATTAATTACAGGCTTGTGAAGTTTAATTGCTAGCATGACTGGTTAAGTCACAGGTCACTCCCGTCTCTCTCTCCTCCACTCCTGCCATGCATTCTTTGACATTCCTCACAAGCCCAGCCTGCAGAACTACAGTGGAATTTCTAAGCTTACAGCATTTCCTTCATGGGGTGGAGGCTTAAATCGTCA
This sequence comes from Emydura macquarii macquarii, assembly GCF_026122565.2. NCBI lineage: Eukaryota > Metazoa > Chordata > Testudines > Chelidae > Emydura > Emydura macquarii. Next base: position 6,206,194 of record NW_027133217.1, read on the forward strand.
GAGAATGATAGCTTATGGGAATCTGAGGCATTAGATCAATAGCGGCAGGAACAGCCTTACCTTACGTAAATAAACCGGCTTTCTCCAAATCAGAGAAACTAATAGATAGGAAGGACCAAAGTCCACCCACACCCATCCTTTGCAATTGCAGGATATTGATCATGTGAAAGGCAGCATACAATTGACCCCAACAGCTGTTTCCTGATCAACAGTCTGGAAAAAGTGGTAAATAAAACCCACAAGCTCCTTGCAAGAATGTCCAAGGTGAAAACTCCTCCCAGAGTCCAAGTTCGGTGATTAAAGAGGCATGGAAGCAAGAACTGCCATGGGTTTGACACTTTTGTATAGAGGTTTATTCGGCACTCACTTGTGTGTTGGTATCTTGCAGCACAAAAGCTTGAGGAAAGAAGAAGAGAAGGTTTCTTAGCCTCAAACTGGTCAGGAAAAAAGGAAAAACACCCAATTGATATGGCCACTGACAACTAGCAAATGTCAGAAGAGCACATGTTGAGTGCTTTTCTGTCTATGCTGCATGGTGCAAAATAAAGCTTCTGAAGCTTATGGTTAAGAACTCTTTAAAGCATAACTGTTTAAATAGACTTTCCATCGCAGAAGGGGAATTGCCCAATTACTAGGCTTGAAGAGGCTCTTTCCTCAGGTCAGGCCTCTCCAAGCCTTTAAGGAATCAGGCTGTCATCTCATGAGAGAAGACTGATCTGCCCTGGATATGTGGGTGAAAAGCTGAGATGGCTGCTAGGTGTACCCTGATTGATGATAACGCCAGGCCTTGATGTTTCAAGTGCAGTAGGTACTCCAGAACGAAGTGTAGCGGCATCTGGGTCGGGGAGAGGTTCTGTTCAGCCGCCCAGCAGGGGAAACGTTTCCACTTCAACAGGTAAGTAGTCCTAGTGGAGGGTTTTCTGCTTTGCAGTAGAACTTTCTGAATCTGACCAGAGCAAGCCTACTCCTCGAGGCTTAACCATGCCACATCCACACTGTTAGATGTAAGGAGGCAAGGTCTGGATGCAGCAGCCGACCGTGGACTTGATTTCATAGGACCAGACGGTCTGGGAGTGTCCAAGGGGCATGTGTCCAACGTGCTGAACCAATGCTGACAGGAGCAATCATTGTGACCCGCACTTTGTCCCTCTTGATTTTTATGAGGACTGTGTGGATGAGAGGGATCGGCGTACATCAGGCCTCCCAAGCACTGCAGGAGGAATGCATTGGGAAGCGAGCTGCTGTCAAGCCCTTGCAGGGAACAGAACCGGTGACATTTCCTGTTCGGTTTGGTCTTGAAAAGGTCCACTTGGGGAGTACCCCACCTTTGGAAGATGACCTTGACTACCTCCAGGTGTAGGGACCACTCGTGGCAAGAAGAGAAGAACCTGCAGAGGCGATCTGCCAATGTGCTCTTGAGCCCCAGGAGGTGTGAGGCTTCTAAGTGGATGGTATGTTCCACACAGAAGTCCCACAGATGGAGCACCTCTTCGCAGATGGCGGAGGATCTCACTCCTCCTTGTTTGTTGACATAATACGTTGATGCCTTTTTGTCTGTCAACACCCGTACTACCTTTCCCAACATCTGGGGAAGGAACACTTCACACACTAGCCAAATTGCCCTGAGCTCTCTGACATTTATATGTAATGTCAGCTCCTCTGCAGACCAGGGGCCTTGGGTCCTGAGGGAGCTGAGGTGGGCTCCCCACCCTAAGTCCGAGGCATTTGATACCAAGGAGAGTGTTGGGCGAGGGGGCCGCAAAGTGAACCCCTCTTGTTACTTGGGCAGGATTCTTCCACCATGCCAATGAGGTAAGTACTCGAGGTGGGATCGTGAGGAACATGTCCAGATTATGCTTTGCTGGGGAGTAAACCGATGCTAGACACATTTGACAGGGTCAGAGATGCAGTCTTGTGTATTGTACCATGTAGGTACACGCTGCCATGTGACCTAGAAATCTGAGGCAAACTCTCGCTGTGGTGAAGGAGTAAGCTGTGACCTGGGTGATCAGATCTGACACAGTTTGAAGTCTGGCTTGCAATATAAATGTTCTGGTTTGGGTAGAATCGAGGACTGCCCTGATGAACTCTATCCTTTGCACCGGTACTAATGTTGTTTCGGTTCATTTATCAACAGGCCCAGCGCTTGACAGGTGGCCTGTAATGCCATGATACTGAGTTAGACCTGAGCCCTTGAGCGACCCTGGATGAGCCAGTCGTCGAGGTAAGAGTAAATGTGTATTCCCTGATGTCTGAGGTAGGCCGTGACTACTGCCATACATTTTGTAAATGTTCTTGGTGCTGTTTACTGGCCAAATGGAAGGGCCATGAATTGGTAGTGGTTTTCTCCCACCACAAACTGTAAGAACCTTCTGTGGTCATGGAAACAGAAATATGTGTCCTTTAGGTCAAGGGCAGCATACCTATCTCCAGATCCAGAGAGACCATATGGAACCTCAGCTTCTTGAGATATTTGTTGAGGCAACGTAGGTCCAGTATGAGCCATAGGCCTCCTTTGGCTTTGGGATTTAGTAACAGGAATAGACCTTTTTCCCTCTCAGTTGTAGGGGAACTCCCTCTACAGCCCCACCTGTAGGAGGGCTTGCACCTCCTGGACAAGAAGTTGCTCATGAGAAGGGTCCCTGAAGAGGAATGAGGATGGAAGGTGGGAAGGAGTGATAGAAAGATGTACTGCACTGCAATGGTGCTTAGCACCTACTGGTCCGATGTTATAGCCGTCCAAGCAAGGAGGTAGGGTAAAAGGCGGTTTAAAAAAGAAGGGGAGGTTTGGATCCTGGATCAAGTTTGTTAGGCTGCCTCGGGCAACAAAGGCTACTCCCGGGTGAATAGCAGCTTGAGCTTGACTGGGAAGTGCTGGCAGGGGGTTGACCTTGACACCATTTACAGCCTCTGTTCTTTCTCCTGTGGGGCTCTCTCCTGGCCTGGCCCATGAATCACTGCGGCTGCTGGAGCCTGAAGTGCTTTCTGGACGCAGATGGAGTGTACAGGCCAAAGGAGCAGAGTGTGGCCCTGGAATCTTTCAACCCGTGCAGCCTGGTGTCCGTTCGGTCAGAAAACAGCACTGCACCGTTGAAGGGGAGGCCCTGTATAGATTGTTGGACCTCAGCAGACACGCCGGACGATTGCAGCCACGAGGCCCTTCTCACTGAGGCAGCCGACGCCAACATTCTGGCCGCTGAGTCGGCTGCATCGGAGGCTGCCTGTAGAGAGGCTCTGGCTACTGCTTCACCCTCCTCCAATACAGCCACAAATTCCTGCCTGGACTCCTGGGGCAGGGAGTTGGCAAATTTGGCCATGGAGTGCCATGTTGTATAGTCAGATCTCCCCAGCAAAGCTTGCTGGTTCAATATGCGAAGCTGCAGGCTAACAGTTGAGTAAATCTTTCGGCCAAAAAGATCCAGATTCTTTGCGTCTTTATTTTTGGGGGCTGGGCTGGACTGCCCCTGCCTGTCTCTTTCATTGGCAGCTGATACCACCAACGACCCCGGAGATAGGTGAGAGTACAGATATTTGAACCCTTTGGCGAGCACATAATATTTTTTTCTCGGCCCACTTAGATGTAGGGGGCAGAGAGAAGGGGGTTTGCCATAAGGCCGTGACAATTTTAACGACCCCCTCATAGACCGGAAGGGCCACTCTAGAAGGAGCTGCTGCCGCCAAGATATCAAAGAGCTCCTTCAGCTCCTCTGTCTCCAAGTCTAAATTTGCAGCTACTCTCTTGAGCAGCTCCTGGTGTGCTCTGAAATCATCCATGCAGAGGATCCTGCTACCAACTCATCAGGTGGTGATGATGATGAGGCAGGTCAGGGTGGAGTGGGTGACTGCTCTTACCCAGCATGAGTGACCTCTCCCAGGAATACCGCTGCTGCCTCCACGGCTTGATCTGGGCTCCTCATCCAAGTCTGGGGACGGACACGACATTGTCATCCTGTGTCTCAGATGCTCCAGAGAGCGATTGTTGTACTTGCAATCCTGGGGCAGGAGGGAATATCCACGGGTTCCGGAACTGCCATGGTCCGGACTTGGTGGCAAGCCCGAGGGGAAACCTGCAGCCGTGGCTGGGTTCGCTTTACCCCTGGGTAAGCCAATCTCCTCCCCTTCCGAGACCAAGGTAACCTCTCCCGGCAACCATCGTGGTGCCGAACTTGTCTCCACCTCTATACTGTACCAGGAGGATGGCATCACTGTTCTGAGGAGCAGTACTGGGACTCTGCCAATCAGTGCCAAATGTCCGGAGATCAGCGATGGTAATTCAGCTATCTATAGCAGCGCTCTGCAGACTCTGGCGACTAGCATCACGGCTCAGGGAACCAGTACCAGCATCCGGCTGTCAGTGGCGGTTCTCTGCAGACCTGTAACGGGGTCCTAGAGACCGCTGTCAGGGCATCAGTGACCGATGATGGGCCGCAGAGCGATGTCATGGTGTTGGGGATCTCTGTGGGCCCTTGGACAAACTCAGACAGTTGTACTGGCTCTGGATCCCAGCGCAGAGGTCTCTCTTCCCAAGGAGTGGGCAGCATGGGGAATGAGAGTAAGCCCTTCGCTGCTTGGAAAGCCTCAGATGTGGACGGCACCATGAGGTGCCCGGTACCCCTACCGCTCCCAAGAGTCAGAGGCGGGTTCTGAGTAGGACTGAGAGCTTTAATAGGTGAGGTGGTAGTCGACCCGAGTTCCAGTGAGGACAAGCGGCCAGACACAGGTCTAGGCTTGTCTCTAAGTCCGTTTTTGTCCTTCTTGGCCGGGGAGCGCCCTCTTCCAGCATGTAACTTCTTATGCCCTTTCTTCAGCATCGAAGACGGTGACCAGTGCCGGGATGAACTCTGTGCCGGCGGGGCACTTCGGATCAACACCAACATGCTGGACGCTGATTTCAAGTGACCCAGCTTGGAGTCTGATCTAAAAGCAGACGCCATCAGGAGCGCTCTTAATCTGATGTTCCGGTCCTCCTTAGTACACGGTCTGACTTTTCTACAGATCCTGCACTTATCCTGGACATGGGTCTCACCCAGGCATCTTAGGCAGGTCGGGTGAGGATTGTTCACGGGCTTCTTACATGAAGCACATAGTTTGAAGCCTGGGTACTGGGGCTGTGTTCCCCGTGAGACGAACTAACTACAAACTCTAACTAACCAACTTAACTAACAGAACTAGATATACTAAAGCTACCGAGGAAACGCGTGGTAGTAATGCTTGCCCAAGGCAAGGATGTTCCAGCATCATTGCGGGTGTTAAGAAGGAACTGAGAGGGAGGGAGGGCCGGTGGCACCCCTTATACCAGTTCATACATGCACCACTGCAGAGGGTGCTACAGACCGCCCTACGGATACCACTGAGGAAAAAAATCTCTGGCACTGGTACACATGGCACACACACACCTTACGTGGAATGGATATGAGAAAGCACTCAAAAAAGAAGCAAGGTATCAGTTTCCTGCAGCTCTAGGCCACCCACATTTTAAAGACTATTTGTCTGATAAAGGAGTGAGCCAGTATGGAAATTCCTCAGTAGATCAAAGAAGTTTAATTGTGAAGTTGGTGTCTCTATCAGCTAAAGAGTTAAACCTGAATTTGAGAATCAAACCACTACTACAGAGAAGACACTGTTCTAATTTGCCTTGCAAAGTTACATTTGGATCCTGACAAAACACACAGTAGTTGGACAGACATGCACAAGGGAAGTGACTCTCACTGACTTCTCTAGAAGCCCTGAGCATGAATCTGTGGACGGAGTTAGGCCCATTGATACAACACTGAATTCAGACAGGGAACAGCTAGTGTCCCGCTTACAGCTTTCTTCTCTTGTACAACTGCTCTGACGTTTTAAGGACACTGAACACAAATGGAAAAACCCTTTGACCTTTATGGCACCAGCCAGAGGTCGGGAGAATATGAGAATTTCCAACAGACACTGGAGGAGGTAGTTTGCCAACTCCAGAGTACACAAGCTGAAGATTTGGTATGAAACAATATGATTCCTGGCACAGTTCAAACTCCTCACTGTGCTCTCTGACAAGTCAGCAACATTTAAAAGGGAGGAATGGAAGGGCTGAAAGTCAACAGAGGCTGTTTTCATGTCACTATTAGGTCTTTCCAAAGACAGCATTATAAACCAGGGTCTAGAGGTAGGAATGCATCACTGATGGCACAATAATGCTGTCTCATTGTATGGCAAAAATAACACAAGTCTGGCAAGTCCAGTCATAGCAGCACAATATGCTGTATCACTTTGTTCCTCACTCGGTAGATCAAGTGGCAGAGGGCTGGAATGTAATAGCAGCTCATTCATTATTCACCAGACTCTATATCTTCAACTCGTTGCATTTCAGCTCACTTACCTTCTGCAAGGCTTCTCTACCCTTCCAGGCACAAGAACAGGCAGTTTGATAAACAACTTTGCCTCTTCACAATACTCCATCCCGAGAACCACCCTCAGCACCAGTGCAGAATTACACCCAGGCAGTTCCTGCAAACAGCACTTCCACAGCAGAATTGAAACAGACCAGGGACAGAATAGTTTCATTCTGCTCCTGTCAGCATCATTGAGCAAGTAAGTGTTCATGTGCAGAAGCAGCACCTCAAATTCAGCTCTCCAAAGCGGGGATTCCTACACTACCAGGTGGGGAGAAAGAATGTGAAATTCTCATGATCGCACACTGAATTCAAAGCTGGGACCTACAAATACTTTTTATTGGTGGCAAAACCAACTAAAGAGTCAGCTGATCTTGACATCAATACAAGCCTGCAGTTGATCAACTTTGTCTTTACACTTTGCAGTTACTAAGCCCAATTAATGCGAGCCCCATTTGGCCATCACTTCTGGGTACCAAAAATAAGTCCATGCTTAAGGTACTTCAGGAGGAGACAAAGGGTATGGCTACATTAGAGAGCTTACAGCCCATGTAAGCTCTCTAATATAGCTGCTCTAAGCCAATGGGAGAGAACTCTCCCGCTGACTTAATTAATCCACCTCCTATGAGTGGCAATAGCTACGGTCACTGGCAGAAGCTCTCCCACTGGCACAGTGCTGTACACACCGGTGCTTAGGTCGGTATAATTTATATCACTCGGGGGGGAGAGGGGGGCTTATTCATATTCTTGAGTGACCGAAGTGGTAGTGGAGACATAGCCAAAGATATAACCATGGCTGCTAAATTTAAATGTCGAAGGAGGAGGCTAAATTGGGTTCAAATTCTGATAACCTTCTGTTTGGAATGGCCTTCCCTTTGTGTGTCAGTCCCTAAGGCTATGTCTACACGGCAACACTCAGGGACCTCCCCGTTGCCACGAGCTTTCAAAGATAATAGCCAATGGCTCTGAAATCACCTCAGCCAACTCCCTCAGCACCCTCAGGTGCATTGCATCCGGCCCCATGGACCTGTGTATGTCTAATCCTTCTAAATAGTCTTGGACCTGTTCCTTCAGCACTGCGGGATGTTCGCCTCCTTCCCATTCTGTGTCACCCAGTACAGTAGTCTGGGAGCTGATCTTGTCTGTGAAGACAGAGGCAAAAAAGGCATTGAGAACCTCAGCTTTCTCCACATCCTCTGTCACGAGGTTGCCTCCCTTATTCTCTAATCTTCACTGAGAGATTAAATGCATACTAAAATATCTGGGCACTGGAAGTCAAGGGCCAGGAAAAGCAGCTCTAAGAAAACAGATAGAGACATCAGTCTGAAAAATAAACAAATTACTTGTGTTTGGTGTCATCCTCTTCATCATCTTCTCTAAACTGCTTATTCTCAGGTTCTCCATTGTCCTTATTCTGCAAAAGGAAAAAGTTTCTGTCAGTCTCAGCTTCCTAGAATGATGCACAGTAGCAAAAAAAATGGAGCGGCAACAGAGCTACATTCAAAAGAGGATACAGTGCAGATATGAACCGCTGTGTTCTGTAAAATTGAAATCTGGCTTGCTTTTAGGCAAAGCTAACTGCAATTTTCACTGTGTCTAGTTTGCACCAAAGACAAGGAAAATGAAATTCTCTTCTCCTTAGAGGCAGCCATGACTCACAGAACTAATATTTCTGGACGTCCAAGCCAAGTCAGTGAGTGAACAGCAAGCCATGGCAAATTCTAAGCCGAGACCTGCTCTGCACTATAATTACCACCTTGTTTTAAATGACAGAGTAATGTTGACATTAGGGCATTGTAGGGCAAAGAACAACGCAGTCGATTGGTAGCTTAACCATGGCACAACGTTGGGGAGGGGATCTGAGTTTAGATCCTGAGCTCCCTTAACTAAGAGGGAAGGCAGAATGCTCTTCTGGCCAATAACTGGAGTGATAGTGGCTGGCTCTGGAAGGAACTACATGTAGATATGAGGGGACCTATTAGGTCATTTAGTCCATATCCCTGTAAGTACAGGATTATTCCCTAGCATACAATCAGGCTGTGTTTACATTAGGCTGCTTTCGGAAACGTACCCCACATTTGCTAACAATGGGTCAGCTACATCACTGACAGCAACAGTAGAAGCGTGCTGCTTTTAGACAAGCAGCTGCTGACTTTTTTTATTTTTTAAAATAACTACTAGGAAGTTTTAACAAACACGTTTGCAAATCATTGCTACGTAAAACCATCAGAAACAAATCATTACTGATTGCAACCCCACGCTTATCTTTTATAAGGAGAAACCTGATGCAGTAATAAAGCAATCAAATCTCTATTTAGCAGGGTGTTACCATATTACTGCGTGAGCCTCTTTCCACTACTCGTGCTGCGTTGTTTCTTGTGACTGTACTGAGTGCAACTCGTGACTCTACTCAATCAAACCAGGCATGTCCATCAACCTTAATATTAAAAAAAAATTGACAGGAGTGGTAGGATTTTTTGCAAGTGAATGTACTTTGAATAATGAATAAATGGTAACCAAACATTAAGTATTTATTGGCCCTCTGTTTTCCTGAGTATGTAATTGATGCACTATTCTTTCCATAACAATGCCCCATGTTTTTTTTTTGAGCCATCCCCCCAATTTGGGGCTTTTTTCCCCTCCAATGAGGTATTATCAGTCATAGTTTCTCAACCTGTGGTACGTGTACTCCTGGGGATACACGAGACACAAGCAGGGGGTACCTGGGGAAAAACTGAGTGAAGGGGAGGCGGGCAGCACGTCCCACCAGGTCCCAGCCCATGTCCCACCCAGTCCCAGCTCCCAGCTGGGAGGTGGGTGGCAGCCACCACAGTCCCGGGAAGCCAGGCAGCAGCTGGCTGGGAAGCAGCACTTCCGACCCTGTCACAGCTCCCAGTTGGGAAGTGAGCAGCAGCTGCTGGCTCTTGGGGGAGGCAGGCGGCAGCCCCCCGCTTTCTACTGGGTCCCAGCTCCAATCTGGGAGGTGGGCGGCAGCCCCCAGCTTCCTGCCCGGTCACAGCTCCCAGGTGAGAGCCCAGTGGCAGCCGCTAGCTTCTGGGGGAGGTGGGCAGTAGTCCCCCGCTTCCCAGCTCCCAGGTGGGAGCCCGGTGGCAGCCTCCTGAGTCTCACGAGTCTCATGGCTCCGAGCCGAGACACAGCCTCCAGCACCCCGGCTTGAAGACGGGCAGCAGCCGCCTGCCCACATCCCTGGGTCCCAGCTGGTGTGGAAGCCTCCTCTGCCCCAGCTCGGATTGGGTGGCAGTCACCCACCTCCCAGGCTGCCAGCCAGACAGCAGCTGCCTGCGACTTGCCCAGGGAGAAGCCCCCCTCCCTGGCTCAAAGCCCTGTGCCCAGAAAACTTGTCAATTTCACGGCTCTAGCTGAGCACTGAAATTGACAACTATGAAAGCCCCAGATTTCACCAGTGACCCTCTTTTCCTGTCTCTCTCTCACCCCTTCCTCCTCTCTAATCTATGGCAAAAAATTTGGCGTGGCACTTTATATTCCCCAGCACTGGCATGCCACTCAAAGCCTCCTAGCTTTGGCCAACTTCACCTCTAGCCCAGGTACATACTTGAGTTGCGCGCCCCTGGTGTAAAGGTGGTGACCCTACCCACACTAGATCGGACATCTGTCATATCACGGCCTTATGTACTCAGCCCTTCTTCCAACGTATGGCTCACATTAGTCTGTGAATATAAAATCCCGTGGAATATTGAGTGTTGGGTACTTATTAAAATGTTCAGAAATTAAGGGTACTTGCTACTTAAAAGGTTGAGAAACACTGCTATCAGTAACCTAACAGCTATTAGCAGATGTGAAATTAATTCTTTGAGCACGACCAATTCCACCAGGAAGTCCTAGGAGGATTACCAAAGGATCATTTGGTAATCCTCCTGGGGCTTCCTGGTAATCACTCGGTAATAAATATCGAACAATTTATAATATATCATTATGAATTACATCCCAAAATTATCCGATAACTGGACAGGTGCGTGTGAAGCTAGGCCCAAAACAGCCAAGCAACTTTGCAGGTTGCAGGGCCTAACTCTGACCTTTCAGGGTATAGTACAGGAAAATACAATGGTAGGGAGGGTCATTCCTTATAAATAGACTAGAGCTTTGATATGCAGGTGTATTGTTGGTAGTTATTTGATGTTATTTATGTATCTTTTGTTACAGGTTAGCCCAAGGCAGATAAACTGCTTTCCTGTCTGTCACTGTTCTATTGATTAAGAGTTCAAAAGGAACATATGAACATTTGGATGGAATTTTGAATGCAACAATACTATTGTTTGTATTTCTCTTTGAAGTTTAAGTAGTGAATGGTTGTAAATGGCCAATTAACTTGTGCTAAAGTAACTAGTTACTGGTGTGCTCAGGACATGGGAGATGGTGCTTCAGAGTCCCAAGTAATCATCTATTAATTGTTCAAGGAGATACCTGCTGTCAAGAAAGTATCGGTCAGCCTGCATGGAGCTATAAAAGACTCTAGGGGACTGATCCTTTTATCTCAAATCTGTCCAAGCTTGTCAGGGAAAGTTTGGATCGCAAGACTGAGATCCCAGCACCAGCCTGGAATCACCCTGCTAATTCTCATGGTGGAATTTGAACAAATTCTGCACATGGACTATTTAGACTTCAGTCAGCAGTCTTCAGTCTTCAGTGTTCACCTACCTCTGGATCAACTCATCTAAAAATGAACTGAACTGAAGCTGTGAAACAAAGGACTGAGACCCATCCAGGTACTGGATGTACAGAGGGACTATACAAGCCTGCAAACTCCACATTTCTACTGGAAACCTGATGTAAAGGGGCTTTCCAATCATTTGTATGTATGTGATTGCTTTAATTATTTAATATTTCTCTTATAGTTTGTTTCTTTCCTTTTATAATAAACCTTTAGTTCTATTTACTAAAGGATTGGCTGGCAGCGTGGTATTTTGGGTAAAATCTAAATACCCCCCCTTGGCCGACACTCTGAGGGCTCAGGGCTACGAGGTCCAGATCCACGCTTTGATTGTCGGGGCCCTGAGCGCCTGGGACCCCCGCAACAAGCCCGTGCTCCGGGCCTGAGGTGTGGTTCGGCGCTACGCCCAACTCATGAGACGCCTCATGGTGTCAGACGCCATCCGGTGGTCAAGGGATATATATGTCGAATGTATCACTGGACATCGGCAATACCAGGAGGAGCGGGCCAGAGAGCCCCCCCCGGAACCAGCTGGTCCCGCTGACTCCACGCACCCGAGCGGCCTCGTTGAGGGGTGCACCACCAGAGGTTGCGGTGGACGCGCCACCGGAGGTCGCGGTGGACGCGCCACCGGACGCCGTGAAGACGACCGCAGGAGAAGATGGGACTGACCCGCCAATCGACTGTGAGGGACACTGGACTAACAAGAGACATTTCACCCCGTATAGACCTATATACTCTTTCTATTAAAACATGCCCCCAATGGTTCTCCTATACATTGAAATGCTCCCTCATGCCCATATATCTCCTTGTAAACCTTAAACCTAACACCACCACCCCCCATCTGGGATACTGCAGCCCAACCCACCATTGTCCTCCCCAGACCCACATGGACTCGCTTGCTCCCCTTGCCAAATACCTCCCAGGGATCCTCCCCACACGATGGATAGCGTCCCCCACTCCCCATATATCTTCCTGCACGCCATTGTACTCCCCAGACCTCCACTCCCATACATGGACTCGCTTGCCTTTCTTGGCAAATGCTCCCAGGGACCCTCCCCCCACGCTGGATAGTGTCCCCATCTCCCCACATACCCCCCTGCAACCCTCAAGTCCCACACTTCCAGCCCCTCCTACGGGGCCACAGCTCATCATACTGCTGCCACCCCCTGATCCCCAATCACCCCCCAACCCCTCCACTGCATACCATCCCTGGACATTGTATTACTGTGCCTTGTAAACCCTGACCATTGCTTTTTTGTTTTTTTGCTTAAACATTTCGATCTGGTACTGTGGCTGACCCTTTGGGGTAAGGAGAAATCTTTTTGGTAACAAGGACTGAGTTTTCAATAACTGATCTCTTTACTGGACCTAGTGACTGATTGGGAGCCGGAGGCTGAAATGCAGTAAAGGCAGCTCTGTATATTATTAATTTAGCTTCTTGATAACCAGTGTGGGGAATCAGAAGCACTGTTTGTGGCTGGTTGGGAAGTCTGATTTCAGTGTCACCCACCAGGGCTGGGAGAATCTGATCCCCTTTTGCAGCCTGCCCTGACCTTGGCATTTTCAGGTGGCTACCCTAGGCAAGAAAGAGTCACAGTGTGGCATACCGCTTTCACCACAATTTCACCAACTTTTATCTCCCTTCATTCTCTCTATATTTTTTAACCTGACTGGTGTGAGGTACCACTGAAATAGATATTAAGGAATTTTCTTATATTTTGCTACAGACTGAGGTTGCTGACTTTTTTCCAGACCAAAGCCAATTCCTCTGGGGGTAAATTTTTTCTTTGTGAATGTGTGTGGATGTTTTTTTGTTAGGAAAGTCATCAGCAAATATTGACAAATTAGTTATAAATTTTATTTTCTAAACAAGACAACATCATTTCTACTGAAGTTAGCTTTCTGTGGAAAAGTTTTCTAGGAAATTGGGAAATATAATGCCTAGCTTGAAAGCATTGCTACCATAGGAGAGTGGTCCTCTCAAAGTTGGTTTTGATTTCTAAATAAGTTAGAAAAGTTTCTTTGGTGAACAGCTGCCCAAACATGTATTTCACGGCTCGCCCAAACTTTAAAACTATGGTGCTGCCGCAGTGTAGACATGCCCTACATCAACAGACGTGGTTTTCCATCACTGTAATTAATTCACCTCTTTGAGACACGGTAGCTAGGCTGGTACAAGAATTTGTCCATCAACTTAGCTGCAACCACAGGGTGGGCTAAGTTGACCTAACTACATCACTCAAGGCATAACATTTTTCGCAGCCCTGAGTGATGTTGCTAAATTGACCTAAGTTTTATGTGTAGAGCAGGTGTCAGAATATTTGTAGCCACTGGCACCTTATCTACACTAGTGCTGCCACTGTGACTACCTAGCTATACCTCCTTCTACCATGGTCAATAATTAGATACAATGTGCTGAAACAGTACAACAATGGGAGCAACAGAATCTCTCTTCCTGGTGTCTTCCTTGGAAGAGTGAATGAGGCATGGTACCTTTTTCTGGGCGAGGGTGAATAGAGCAAAAGGGATCATGGGGATTGTGGCAAGTAGGGGACATAAGAACGGCCATATTGGGTCAGCTCAATGGTCCATCTAGTCCAGTATCCTGTCTTCTGACAGTGGCCAGTGCCAGATGCTTCAGAGGGAACGAACAGAAGAGGGCAATTTTGAGTGATCTAGCCATAATCCAGTCCGAGCTTCTGGCAGCTGGGGCTTTAGGGACACCCAGAGCATGGGGTTGCATCCCTGACTATCTTGGTTAATAGTCTATGATGGACCTGTCCTCCATCAACTTATCTAATTCTTTTTTGAACCCAGTTATACTTGTGGCCTTCACAACATCCCCTGGCAACAGGTTCCACAAGTTGATAAGCATATCCTTCCCGAGTCATCTCTTTTCTAAGGGTTTGTCTTCACTTACCTCCGAGATTCGGTGGCAGTCGACCGGAGTTACGCAAGCTACGCAAAAAACTTGTGTACTCCCGTCGACTTCTGTGCTTCTGTTCTGCGCACCGTCTTCACTGCACTGCGCCGACAGGAACCATGTTCCCATCGACACATTGCTACACCACTTGAGAAGGTGGTCTTAATACGTCGATTTCTGGATTGACTGAGCGGGTCTTCACTGACCACTCAGTCGACCCAGAGAAGTCAATCTGATGGCAGTGAATTTGCCGCCGTCAGTGAAGACATAGCCTAAGTTGGACAGTTCCTGTGTCTTTTTAATCTCACCTCATAGTGAGCCTGTTCCATACCCCTAATCATTTCTGTTGCCCTTCCCTGAAACATTTCAAATTCTAATATATCTGTTTTGGATGGGGTGACCAGACCTGCATGCAATATTCAAGGTGTGGGTGTATCGTGGACTTATATAGTGGCATTATGATATTTTCTGTTTTATTATCTATCCCTTTCCTAACAATTCCTAAGGTTGTTAACTTTTTTGACTACTGCAGCACACTGAGGAGATGTTTTCAGAGAACTGTCCACAATGACTGCAAGGTCACTTTCTTGAGTGGTAACAGCTCATTTAAAAAAATCCTCATTTTGTAGGTATTATTGGAATTATTTCTTCCAGTGTGCATTATTTTGCATTTATCGACACTGAATTTCATTTACCATTTTGTCACCCAGTTTTGTGAGATCCCTTTGTAACTCTTCACAGTCAACTTTTGACTTAACTATTTGAGTAACTTTGGATCACCTGCAAATTTTGCAACATCGGTTTATTCTCTTTTCCAGATCATTTATGAATATGTTGAACAGCACTGGTCCCAGTACAGATTCCTGGGGACCCTTCAATTTATCTTTTTCCATTGTGAAAACTAACAGTTTATTGCTACCCTATATTTCCTATCTTTTAACCAGTTGCTGAACCATGAGAGGACCTTCCCTCTTAAACCAAGACTGCTTTAAGTTTGCTTACCAACATTTGGTAAGGGACCTTGTTAAAGGCTTTCTGTAAGTCCAAATACACCATATCAACTCGATCCTCCTTTTCCACATGCTTGTTGACTCCTTCCAAAGAACCCTAATAGACTGGAGAGGCATGATTTCCCTTAACAAAAGCCATGTTGATTCTTCTCCAATATATCATGTTCACCTATGTGTCTGATAATTTTGTTCTTTACTATAGTTTCAGCCAATTTGCCTGGTACTGAAGTTAAGTTTACCAGCCTGTAAATCCCAGGATCTCCTCTGAGCCTTTTTTTAAAATAGGCATTATATTAGCTACTCTCCGGTCACTTGGTACAAGGGCAGATTTAAGTGATAGATACCAGAGTTAGTAGTTTTGCCATTTCATATTTGAGTTGCTTCAGAACTCCTGAGTGAATATCACCTGTCCTGGTGATTTAGCACTGTCTTATTTATCAATCTGGGACAGTTCCTCAGACCTGTCACTTAAAAAGAATGGCTCAGGTGTAGGATCTCCCCCATATCCTCTGTGGTAAAGACCAATGCAAAGAATTCATTTAGCTTCTCCACAATGGTCTTGTGTTCTCTGAGTGCTTCTTTAGCACCTCCATCGCCTAGTGGACCCACTGAATGTTTGGCAGACTTCCTGCTTCTGATGTACCACGTTTTGCTCTTAGTTTTTATGCCCTTAGCTAGCTGCTCTTCAAATTGTTTCTTGGCTTGCCTTATTATACTTTTACACTGGACTTGCCAGAGTTTATGGTCCTTTCTATTTTCCTCAGTAGGACTTTTTTCCTCTAAACTGCCTCTTTTACTCTGCTGTTTAGCCATGGTGGCATTGCTTTGGTCCTCATACTTTTGGGGGGGGAAGGGGGGGAAAGAAGTAATATATTTAGTTTGAGATTCTATTATGGTGTTTTTAAATAGTCTCCATGCAGTTTGCAGGCATTTTACCCTTGTGATTGTTCCTATTAATTTTTATTTAACTAGCTTCCCCATTTTTGTGTCGTTTCCCCCTTTTTGAAGTTAAATGCTACTGTGGGGGGTTTCTTTGGCATTCCTCCCACCCCACAAGGATCTGAATTTAGTTACATTATGGCTGCTATTACTAAGCAGTTCAGCTATATTCACCTCTTGGACCAGATCCTGTGTTCCACTTAGGACTAAATCAAGGATTGCCTCTCCCATTGAGAGTTCCAGGACTAGCTGCTCTAAGAAGCAGTCATTAAAAGTGTCAAGAAATTCTATCTCTGAATCCCTTCCTGACGTGACATATATCCAGTCAATATGAAAAAAAGTGGAAATCCCCCATTATTGCATTTTTTTGCCTTTGTAGCCTCTCTAATCTACCTGGGCATTTCACAATCACTGTCATCCTGGTCAGGTAGTTGGTAGTATATTCCTACTGCCATGCACTTCTTGTTCAAGCATGGAATTTCTATCTATAGAGATTCTATGGCACAGTTTGATTCATTTAAGATTTTTACGTAGACTTGCTGCTTTCTTTCACATATATTATCACTATATACTTTATACCCCAGTATTACCGTGTCCCACTGATTATCCTCATTCCACCAAGTTTCCATGATGCCTATTATATCAATATCCTCATTTAATGCCACACACTCTAGTTCACCCATCTTAATATTTAGACTTCTAGCATTTTTATATAAGTACTTGTACATTTTGTTAATATTCAGTTGCTTGCCTTCATGGATTATATTTCAGTGGGACTATTTTACATTTGACTGTTCCTCACTACCTTCTACCTGTACTTTATCAATTTCCTTCCTATCCTCTTTATTAGGATACAGAGTTTCCCCTTTAATAAATTCTTCCCTCCCAAACCATGTGCTCCTCCATACCTGACAGCTTTTAGTCAGAACTTAGTTCAAAAAATCCTCTATAACATTTTTAATTTTTCATGTCAATAATCTGCCTGTCTTCCTGGTTCTGCACGTGGAATTGGAAGCATTTCAGAGAATGCTATCATGGAGTTATGAGTTACGAAAGAGGTGGTAAGCCTCAGAATCAGCATGTAAGCAGCAGCTACAAGTTGTCCATTGCTAGCATAAATACCTGTAAACTGCATTCCCTTTCTTCTGATCATCTGCTGCTGATAAGGCTGCACCAGACAGAACAAAATCAGAGATCTGAAACCGATGTCTTAAAATTTAGGTCTCTCTCTCTCCCCCAAGAGAAATTAATGCTGGTTCCTTCTTTGCAAAATGGCTATTAAACAAGATCCCAGGTTTCATTAGCAGGATCATTCAAACCAAGTGCTAATGTTCCCAGAGTCAGCCTGCAATGCCAAGAAATGCTGAGCAGCACAGGCTCTCTGAAACCAAACTAGGTAAGATATAGTCATGGCTTTCCAGTGAAGTGTTCTTTTGTCACTGAGTCTTTTAGAGAAGGGCCTTTGTGCAATCTGTTTTCTAATAGCTCCATGGTTGCTGAATCAATAGATCAATGTGTGGATCATACTTCCTTTTCAGACTGCAGGCAGAAATCCTTGTATTTCCCTCAATTCCATTTCCAGTCCCTCTACAGATTATTAACTAGGGCTTTCAGTGTTGGTCTTGAACAGTTTACGAACACATGCTAGCTGAGAAAGGCAGTTAATCTTGGGTTACGGTGGTGGCGTGGGAGAGGGTCATGTATTTCAAAAAAATATAAATATTAAACTCTCTGTCTCCCAGCCTGTCGGGGATTCAGAGTGCTCCTAGTCAATTTCATACTGGAGCAGGTCACAAGGAATGCCTAGGAAGCGGAGCTCTGAAGACATTTCATATTTATTTCCCCTTCCACTTCCCACCATCAGAGGACTGGAGCTTCATGACTCCGCTGCATAGGAAAGCAGAACACTGGATCAGTTCAACAGAAAAGAGCCCTGAAAATGCCTGTAGCCCTGACAGAATAATTATGCACAAAGACAGCAGGACAGTGGGAAAGGGTAAACAATCGCTCACAGCAGTGTGTGATGTAAATCAGTAGTTTACCTCAGATGTTTTTCCCCTCTGAAAAAGTAGGATGCACTGCATATAATGTCAGTAACATCATCTTTGCTGTGGACAGCAACTTCTTGGCACAACATGTCTCTTTACAAGACTCCCCCACACACAGAAAATCACGTCTCACACGCAGTACAAGGGGGGAACTACCTACACAACAGCTTTAGGTCAGAAGGTGAACCCTAGCAGATGCTTGCAGGAATTCTAATAGTCTTTCAAACTTCTAAAGGTCTTTGTTGCTGTCCTTTCAAACTAAGGCAATATTTGTTTTTAAAATATGCTTCCTTTGGCCATTTAAACGTGCCCCATTGGCATGCTGCTCAGGCAGCTTCTGCTAGTACAGTATCAGCAATTCTATTAAGGACTGCTGGAGTCTGCTTCAGACTATGGAAATGTGAAGAAAAGTTTTCCTTTGAGCTATTCCAGCAGGATAAGATACACAGTAAGACAGAACATGTATGTGTTAGAAATAATCAAACAGGTTGTCCCAGGGGTGGACTGGGCAGACGGAACCCTTTATTGCCTGCTCATTCCACCTCAATGCCGCAAGCGAGCAAGGAGGGGGTTACTTTACAATTCTTTTATCCATAGCAGTATGTAAATGTGTACATTTTCAGCAACTCCCATAGACCTTTCATGGTTACACTGACACCTATAAAATTAATATTAACAACTACATAATGAATATAATTATACCCGCCCCTGTTTGTTGTTTACAGGATTACCATACAGAGGTCAGGCACATCACCTTAAAACCTATACATTTTACACTAACGTTCTTTGAAGTAAAGGCATGCCAGGGGAAGAAGGAAGGTAATGCTTTCTTCCCACCAAGGCCTTACTCGGAAGTGATGATAGTAATTTTATTAGCCTCATTCCCAGCACAGATGGCCAGGAAGGGAGGAGAAGAAGAGAGATAACAGACTCTAATTAAAATTCACACCAATTAACAGAAACAAAGTTTGCCCTTGCCTTGACCCCGTTCCCTGTAATTTAGGCCTGGTCACTTGTCCAGCTTTTAACTCTTTACTCTCCTACAGTATGTAGGCCGGATAGTTTACAGTGATGATACTTTGCTATCTGAGGATCTCGAGTGCTTTACAAGTTCTTGCAGGGTGAGTAGCAATATCCCCACTTTCCAGGTAAGGGCACAGAGAGCTCAAGGCCATGCAGAGAGTTGAACACGTCTCTTCACTCCTAGCAGTGCTGTGCTAGAATCACTGGACTACGTTATCCTGATCATTTACTGATACTGGGAAAAAGTCCCTTCATTGTGCCATTTTAGCCCAGCTTATGGCTCTGTTTTGTTTTTGCTGCCGCCTCTCTGTCTTTTCCAGCATACTGTGAGTTCCGTCAGCCATCTGGGATTCCTCTCTGAATATGTGCATTTTCTAACACAGCGATCATACAATTAATACCATATAATTCATTATAGTCCTATTGTCTGCTACTTCCCCACTCTGCCTTCCCTTCAGTTTCTTCCATGGCAAGCTGCCTTCCACCATCATCTTTCTCCAGATGGTCTCCACTTCTGCTCAGTGGACATGAACAAAACTATAACTTTCATTTCCAAGCTCCAGGAGAGGAAACATTTCCCTTCAAAACACTGCATTGCCCAGCTATCGGCTTCTATTTCCAATAATAGCTCCACATTTCAAATGCTTCGGTCATTTTCTCTCCTTGTAGGTGGTCAGTTTCCACAGGTCTGCAGAGCAATAAGTCAATTCAAGGCTCTACCCAGTTAGGCTTCGATTTTGTTTTCCTGTGTTTAAACCGAAAACAACCCTTGTATTGCTCTGCCCTTGGCTCGAGCACATCCTCTTTCTGATGTGGCCTGTGGTGAGACTCCAACAATGCTGGTTATTAGCAACAGTAAGTCACACCACTGGAGGCATCTGTACTGCTACGGCCTACCAGACCGCATGCTAGCTGCCCGCAAATGAAAGTCTTCCCCATATCTCAGTCTCCTGGGAACAGACAGCCCTTGGATGAACTGCCAGGGCAAATATATAGTATAAATATGCTGCTCATTTATAATCTGTACGTACTTAGTTCTCAAATATTGCAATCCTCAACCATTGCTTTTGGCTTGAAGCCACCAACATGAAGATGACTTTTGGAGGGATAAGGTAGGAAGTTAATAAAGCATAGATGTTTAAGATAAAAAGGACTTTGTTTTACAAAAATGCTATAAGGGACTTAAGACTATTTCCTATTAAAGACACAAACCCTCCAGAAGGCTGACACCAAATTATTCAAAGAGGACTACCATCTCGATGCTACGCAATGCCAGTGGCAAAGATTCACAAAGAACAAACTGGTAAGAGCCCAAGTTATTAACAGAATATATGTGGACACATAAGATTTCAGAATCTGGGCCCTGCAAGAACCTTTGATGCAAGTCAGGAAATAGTCAGCATCCATGTGTTACCTTATTATTCTCTTAGCAAGTGCCAGCTGGTGATAAAGATACGTTTGGCCACAGTACACTAAGCAAATGCCAGATGGCGACACTGCAGAAAAATACATGCTGTAGATATAGCCAAATGTCAGCAATAAACTTCCCCGTTTTCCATCCAGACTCAGGGCCATCCCTGTCCCAGCACTTGCAATGTACACCCAAAGAGTTGCCTTTCCATGCTAAGGATTATTGGTAGCATCTAACAGACTTTGTTCAGATCACAAGGTCTATGCCCTCCATTGCAGTATCAGTGACCCAAATAGCTACAGCATTTTTGTGGGAACCACCACGTTTTATATATATATACTATAGCAGTTTCCTAAATTCAAGCTCGAACAGCATGAGAGTAAGCCTCGTTTGTCAGCAGGAGGCAACGCTGTCACAGAAGATATTTCAACTGTCTGCTTTCCTCTTTATAAGGTTCAGTATTACAGCTGAGTTTGTGCGCTATGCAAAACTGGCATCTTTCTTCTCAGCTGATCAGCAAGCTGAGCCTGATCCTGTCAGACGCTTCAATGATCTGTCGATTTCTCACCTCCAGGCTGGGTTATTGTAGTGTCCTCAATCTGGGAGACAGTGAAGGCCTCAAAGAAGCTCCGTTTAGTTCAGTGTACAGACGTGACCCCAAGTAGGACAGAGTAACAGGAGCACATCACACCAGGGCTCCACATGTTTCTCTGGGCCACAGCTCAGTACCAAGATACTTCAGTGTCCTGGTCACAATCTACAAAGGCCTCAGTGAAGCGGGCCTTGACTGCTTGAGGACATTGTGTTAGTCATCATGATCACAGCAATACTAAAACGAATAGAGCCAGCGCAAAGCCGTAAGGCTTTTTCCACAGCAGGCCCTTACAGAATCATAGAAGATTAAAGTTGGAAGGGACCTCAGAATCTAGTCTAACCCCCTGCTCAAAGCAGGGCTAACCTCAGCCAAATCATCCCAGCCAGGGCTTTGTCAAGCCGCAGCTTAAAAACCTCTAAAGATGGAGATTCCACCACCTCCCTAGGTAACCCATTCCAGTGCTTCACCACCCTCCTAGGGAACAACTTTTTCCTAATTTCCAACCTAGACCTCCCCCACTGCAACTTGAGACCATTGCTCCTTGTTCTGTCATCTACTACCATCGAGAATAGCCTAGCTCCATCCTCCCTGGAACCCCCCTTCAGGTAGTTAAAGGCTGCTATCAAATCCCCCCTCACTCTTCTCTTCTGCAGACTAAACAAGCCCAGTTCCCTCGGCCTCTCCTCATGTCATGTGCTCCAGCTCCCTCATCATTTTTGATGCCCTCTGCTGGACTCTTTCGAATTTGTCCACATCCTTTTTGTAGCGGGGGGCCCAAAATTGGACACAGTACTCCAAATGTGGCCTCACCAGTGCCGAATAGAAGGGAATAATCACTTCCCTCGATCTGCTGGCAATGCTCCTACTAATGCAGCCCAATATGCCATTAGCCTTCTTGGCAATAAGGACACATAATATTCACAGATCATAAAACCAAAAGGAACCATAAGATTGTCTACCCTGACCTCCGGTCAGTCACGGGACACAGAATTTCATCCAGATAGTCCTGTATGGAGCCCAATAACTTGTGTATGACTAAAGCAGATCTTCCAGAAAGACATCTAGTCTTGACATGAAGGCATCAAGGAAATGGAGAATCCACCACTTCTCTTGATAGTTTGTTCCAGTGGTTAATCACCCTCCCTGTTAAAAATGTGTGCCTAATTTTTAATCTGAATGTGTCTGGTTTAAACTTCCAGACATTAGTTCTTGATATGCCTTTCTCTGTTAGCTTAAAGAGTCCTTTAGTGCCTGGTATTTTCTCCCCACGAAGGTACTTATACAGTGCACTCAAGTCACCGCTCAGTCTTCTTTTAGAAAAACTAAGCTGATACAGCTACAAGTCTCTCACTGTGAGACTTTTTCTCCAGTCCTCAAGGCATTTTTGTGGTGCTCTTTTCTGTACCCTATCCAATTTTTCAACTTCCATTTTCAAAGGTGGCCACCAGAACTGGATGCAGTACTGTATTACGGATCTCACCGATGCCATACACAGAAGAAAAATCACCTCCCTCTTTTTCCCCACTCCTCCCAGTTTACACACCCAAAGATCAAACTGGCCTTTTCTGCCAATGGAAGGTCATGTTGACGTTTTTGTCTACTATGATCCCTAAATCCTTTGAGTCCCTGCTTTCCAGGATGCAGTCCAACAGTCTTTAGGTATAGCCTGCATCCCTCCTTCCTGGATGTGTAACTTTACATTTGGCAGCATTAAAATACATTTTCTTTGAATGGCCCATTTGAACAGGTCATCCCTGCCTATCCCTTTTGAATATTGGCAAGATAGTAGCACTCTTCCAGTCTTCCAGAATTTCTCCAGTATTCCAAGATTTATTAAAATCTAACTTCAGCAGGCCAGTGATCTGCTCAATCAACTCTTTTAGGACAAATGGGTGCAAGTTATCTGGGCTTATTGATTTTAAAATGTTTACCCTTAATAGATATGGTCTAACATCCTCCTTGGCTACTAATAGCCTGGAAAGTAATTCATTCTCATGTGTTGCTAGTGCATCATCCCTCTTCTTTCCAAATAGATTTACTGAACACATCTTCCTTTTCTGTATCATTATGAACAATTTTACCATTTTTAGCATTTTTATGTTTCCAATAAAAACCCATTTTTGTCTTTGGCTCTGCCAGCCATAAATTTTTCCCTGATGTCTTTAGCTTTCCTTATCAATTTTCTACACTTCATAACTTATCATTTTTATTGATTGCTGTCTGCCTCCTCTTTTTCTATTTGTTGTTTCTTTCTCCCCCCCACTCCCCCCAGTTGCAGCCATTTCTTCCCCTCTGAACTTAGCTGGGCTTTTACCCAAATTTTCCTCTTTCTTAATTGTGGCTTTTTGGCCATCTAATAGACAACTACCAATTTTCATTCACATTTTTCTGTCTAAATATTTCCTCCCAATCAATTCCACTCAGAATTTTCTTCAGCTTTGAGAAATTAGCCTTTTTGAAGCATCAGGTATATGTATTATTGGTTAGGACCATCCCCTATTTGCACATCCGAACTGCAATCAGATGATAATCACTGGGCCCTCGACAACCAGCTACTCCCTTTCCCACAATGTCTTCAGAATGGGTCAGATGGCACCTCCTCCCTCTCCCAGGAATCCATATGAACTTCCTTTCCTTGAAGACACAGTGGAATGGTGGAGAACACAAATCCCCCAGGTTGAATTTTGCTTACATAGTTCTGTGAGTGACCAGATACCAATGTGAAGGGTGTAGTATCTAGGTAAATACACAGACATGAACATTCTCCAGGTGCACAGAGCCATTTGTCCAGCAGTAATCAATGCAGATTTCCCCATTTTGATGGTGTTTGTGGCCTAAGGATAAGAGAAACTTATTGGATGCAGACATATACAAATTCAAGAAGCTGTTTCAGTGAGAACTTAGGAACATAAGATGAAACTTTGGGTCTTAACATTAATAAGCAAAAAGGAATATTATAACTCGCAAGTAGTGGAGGGTGCAAGCAAAGTTATGGTACATGGAGATGCTGAGAATGTTTTTTTTTGTTTGTTTGTTTTTTTAAAAGAAACCCAGGAAATTAAATGCTCCAAAACTTGGTTAACCTAGAGTTAAGGCTGCCCAGTAGTGCTTCGTGACGTTCCCTAACTTTATGTCTCTAAAAACTCAGATACAAAGTTAAAAGACAAGCCATCTCCTCGCTGCAACCTTCGCCATGCCCCCACTCCACACCCCTAAGAGCTTGGAATGGTTCAGCAAGGGCGGTGCAAATATTAAATGATCAGGAAAAGTAGCGGATTCTCCATTTCTTGTCATCTTCAAATAAAGACTGGACGACTTCGTGCAAGATGCTTTAGTCTCACAAGTTATTAGACTCAATACAGAAGTAACTAGATGAAATTCTCTGGCCTGTGTTTTATACAAAAAGTCAAACTAGATGCTCTAATGGTCCCTTCTGTTATTAAAATATATGAATCTATAATAAGTAGCTATGAGGAAGGACTAAGAGAATGTGCCATTGTTTGTGTTCAACAGATTTGAATTCCAGCACTTATCTGCATGCATTCCAGCTGCGTTCACTGTGTTAACTGGAGCTGTATTGAATAGTGGAGGGATTAGTTGGAACAGTTAGCCAGAGCTGTTGCTGTGATATGAAGAGAGGGGTCTGTGTATCTTGGGGAAGCAAGTAGGCCTCATTTCAGGGCTGAATTTTGTAGACTGTCTCACTAGAGGTGCACAAGGGTGTTTTCTTGCCACAGGAATTGTCAGCATTCTGATGGTACAAATGACAGAGGTCTCGGGGGTGAAGTGAGAGATAGGTGGAGGCAATGTCTCAGAAGAAATCCTCTAGCCAAAGTTGAAGGGTTGGTACAAATTAGCAAGACTGGGTAGTTTGTTGGAGTAGACCACAGCTTGAGTGCAGGCCAGGTGTAGGTAGCTCCTGTTTGTTACACCGGACCTAAACCCAAGTGTTGCCTTAGCAAAGAGAAGGTGTTAGACTGTGTCCTACAATGCTCATGGTGCTCTGTTCACGGAGTGTTCTGTAGCATCTGTGAGGGTAGAGGGCTAGCCTGTATGTTACTGGCATGGCGGGCCATTGCTTACAGAAGACAGAGTTAAAAGTTGCATTGAAGGAGGTAGCATGTAAGTTAACTTTGTATTTCCTGGTTTTCAGAAACATAGCAACTCTCCACATTCTGGAAGGGCACAAGGCACCACTTGGTAACCTTAACTCTGTGTTAACAAAAGTTTGGGGGCATTTAATTCTCTTAGTAACACGAATGGAAAACCTGAGAGGATCATTAAGTGCTATCCACTTTACAACATCATTGACTAGCTGAGTTTCCACTAGCGACCAAGTGATTTTTTAAGCAAATACCAAAGGATCAAGCGGTTTTAATTCCCTAACTAGGTCATTAATATGAATCAAAGCAATTAGTAAAAAAGCTTCATTTTAATATTTACACAAGAAAATGTGGACAGCATAAAACTTCATAAATATATATTCAGGACTTGAAGATCCATTGATATTTTGTGACAACCACTATTTAGAAGCAATTTGCTTATGCTCACCCTATCTATTAGAGTATGAAAACATGATTATTTTTAAGAACCTCTGTGTTCCTGTTGCTTATCCCTTATTAAGTCATAAACCCTGTTCAGTCACAGTCGGTTGCTATGGAGATGATTAAATCACCAACAGAACATTGTGACTTCACATAAGGAACTATCAGAAGAAACAGAATAGGCTCCAAAAACTAAATATCCCATTTTCACATCAATGCCTCCAAAAATCCCAATGAAATAGCTACCAGCACCAATTCTTATACTTCCTACCTAATCAACATGAATGTGTTTATCATTCAAATATAAAGAAATACATTTTTTCATCACAATAACCGTAAATTTCTGAATTGATGGTTTTGCTATTTTAAATATACTTGTATTGTCTGGATGTCCATACCTAAGTATCTTCTTCCAACAACTACTGTTAAATGTGAAGTATCAGAGGATGTATTTTGCAACTGACCATATAGTTGTTATCCCAACTGAAATCAATGGCACAGAAGTTCCACTGAAACCAAAACTTTACACAGCTCTTAATGGTTTTATTTAATAGCTATAGCGCAGGGATTCTCAAACTTTTTTTGCTGGGACCCCCTTTGAAAATATTTCAGGCTGTGACGATCCCCCCACAAAAGTGATGACTCTCCCCCCCCCCCCCCCCCAATGCCTTGCCATTCTTATCAGCATGCACTGGGAGGGGGGAGCTGACAGCTTGCAACCCCCCCATAATAACCTCAGAACCCCGTGAGGGGTCATGACCCCTATTTTGAGAACTCTTGCTATAAGCTGAAGAAACCAGGGTGCAGCCACATGAGTTTTCAATGAGATTTAACTATAAAAAAATCAGGGTTTTTTTTTTTTATATTATTTTATTTTAAAGCGAACTATAACTCAAACATATTAGTGAATTTCCACCAATGCTCCGGAAACATTATCCTTTACCTTCCACGAAAGTGTAGCAATATCTAGGCCACACCAAAGTTATACAGGGGCATTATAATGGTTCAATCTTAACGATGCAGAGGCTACAATCTCTTTATAATAGTCCAAGACTTTGGCACAATGGGTTAGCCGAGAACCAATCCACAATTTTAATTCCAAACTTGAGTCGTCATCTTAAGCAAAGTCCTTAATGATCCCTTTACAGATCGTCGTTTTATTTTAAATTCTTTTTAAAATGTTTTTTTAAAATGCCAAACCTTCCGATCCAGTCATTATGGAACCACTACAGTTCCTGAGTGTGTGGGATGCTACTTTAACACTGTTCCCTTTCCCCACAAGTGATTTGTATAGGGGTCACCTATATTGATCAATGCTACTGTATTATCTTGTGGCATTAGAAACTGGCACTTCCTTCAAATGTGTTGAGGGGGCACTTTCATTAACAGAATCTCTTTGGCAGGTGTTTTTAGTATTCTCTTTCCTTATTATTACAAGAAAAATTCCCATGAGGTCTTACAACATTTTTGGAGAGAATCATGAGCCCATAGTGAAATAGTTTTGTTTAGGTCGACACAAAATGCTGCTGAGAAATGCAATGCACCCTTCATAGCTGGTGTCAGCAAGGAGCCTTGTCTTGCTGTTAGGGAAATGCTCACACATGAATCTTATATTCTCTTGAGGTCTGGCCTTCTATCCAATAGGGGCAGTGGCGCATAAACACTGTGGGAGGACAAAACTAAAGAAACTTTATTATACAGACAGTGAAGACTTATCTTCTGAGTTTGGCAAATTAATACAGTAGCTTGGAAGATGCATTGCTTCCAATGTATGGTAACCAATTTACAGTACATCATGTTCTAGGACAATCTTTGAATTTTTCAAAAAAATGTATGAAATCAAGAAATTAATCCTCAATGCTGTTTTTAAAGAACTCGGAAACAATTTGCTTGCTGAGCCCCAGATCACTTTCTACCACCCAGACTGCACACTTCCTTTCTGGTACCCAGAACAGAAACTCTCCCTTGCATTTCACACTGAACAAACAACAAGAAGAAGCTGCTAGTTATATCCGAACCAAGAACCCCTGGGCAAATTTTACTAACGAGGGACCATTTTTAAATGATCTTGGATAATGAAAAATGTTCTCTTTCCTAGAGTTGGAGGAAAATGCTAGACAGCTTTTTCAGGTTTTTGTTTTTTCAGTTAGGCTGTTACCTTTACTGTCTTAGGACAAAAACAAAAATAAATGCCACAAATGGCAGGTTTCACTTCTCCATCAGAAAAAAAAACCCAAAAAGCAGAGAGGTTTGTTTTTACATGCAAAGACCTGTTAAGAAGTAAAATTTTAGCAAGAACCAAGGAGAAACTCTGTAGATGAGTATTCCCCTCCCCATTCCTATATTTACAAAACAGGTTAGTCTCAAACCATACAGGGAGAGTTTCACAGCTTTGCACAAACTAATTAAGCATTGCCACTTGGGTGCAAGACAGATCTAATTCTGCATTTTTGGAGCTGATGATTAACCTATTTTCTGGAGTTTCTTTTTCCCTTCATAAATTAAACAAAAAAGCCTGCTGAAAGGCAGCACCAGTCAGCCATGCAATAACATGAGCTTAGTTCCCTAGCCACGGGTTTTTCTTTGCCTTAAAAAACTCATATGCCTTAAACTTTGTTCTTCCAGGCAGAAAATTTCTGGAGAAACCTGTTTGTTCACAAAAAGAGTTAAGATCTTTTCATCTCGTCATTACCTACAAATGACGATGAGCTCTGAAACAATACAGGAACTAAACAAATAAGAAAGCCTACAACGGGAATCATCTAACAGTTATCTAACTAAACGGATCTCAGATCACTTTACCAATTGAATACTTAATGAATGGGATGGGAAATAGTGAAATATTCCGCCATCATACAAACCAATGGGATAAACTCAGAGCTTAGAGTTCTAAATTGGGCTCAGAGGTCTGCAATCATAACTCATCTTTGCCCCTGGATATCTGTTCGTCTAGCACTCATATGACAGTAGTAATAGGATTGTTCAATGCCCCATATGTGAAATGGGGATAGTACATACCTACCTGACAGGAATGTTGGGAGGCTAAATGAGCACCATGCCTGTAAAGCAAGTCAAGAGCTTGATGGAAGATGTGACATTTCTCTAACATGTTTAGTACTATTAAAGCACGTTAGTAACAGGATGTTACTGCAGAACAATTTTTTAATTATCCAGTCTCTCTATACACCTTGAGTGTTAAGCGACTTGCCCAAAGCCACTGTGCAAGTCAGCAATATAATAGGAAATACAGCTGTTTGGAAAATAGGGCTCCTGCCCCCAGTGGAAAATTTTCAACTTTTTGGCAAAAAATCAAAAACCAAAATAATTAAATTCAGAAATACTGCCGAAGTGCTCATGATCCAATTCTCCTCTAGAGGACAGTACATCGTGGGAGAGAAAGCCCAGCCCACAGATGAGAACAGGGAACTGAAGAACACCTCTTATTATGCACACCTAAATAAAAGATATTTAGAATTTTGGTTGAAAAAACTCTTTACTTTGCAGGATTCAGGTTTTCAGACGAAAAAAAAAATCAGATTTTCACAGAAAGCAGGTGCTTTTTATGAAACATTTCATTTCACCAAAAGCCCAACTTTCTGTCAAAGAACAGCATAGATGGAAGAATCTTCTGTCAGCCCCAACACCGAATAAAGCTTGAGGTCAACATAGTGTAATGGAGAGGCAAAGGAATCAGGAGACCTGGGTTCTAGTCCTGGCTCTGAGAGTTCAGACAAGTTGCTTTCTATGCCTCAGTTTACACATCTGTAAAATACACGGATAATACTTACCTTTGCAAAGGGCTTTGAGATTTACTGATGATAGCCACTATGTAAGCACCACTACATAAGCACAGTGCCTTAGTATTAGATGAAAGGAGCTATATATAGATACAAAATTGCACAATTTGGATTTAAGGGCAGTTCAAAAATCAGAGTTACCAAGCGGCTTATCATTTGTTTTTAAAAAAAAAAAAAAAAAACCTGCCAAAAACGAGAACTCTGCTAAATTTGGTATGTGATTCTCTAAAGATCTTAACATCCTTTAGGAACAGATGATCAAATATTCAAACACCACATGATAGCATTGCTTTGCCAGCTACATTTCAGTAGTGACCTGGTGGCAACAGCACACAGCAACAATACACAAGTTTAAAGGACAAAAATGAATAATGCATTGAACAAACGTATGGCGAATTTAGGGAGGCAGAATATAATTATACAACACAGAATTTGTCCCACACTGAAATTTACACTCCTCATGTTGCAGAGAGTCATGGGATCTGCAACGACCACAAGAGGTCATCAAGAACATTAGGCTTTTCATCTCATCAGAAAGACCAGCCATCACAAACACAGCATTCCAGCATACCATGAGGCACTGCTATAATACTTCAAGGGGAAGGCTGTCCTCTGTGAATCAACAACGCCATTACTTAAAGCATTTGGGGTTTTGCTAGGTCTCCCAATCAAGTACAGATCAATGCTTCCTTATCTTATGCAGCTGGATGAGATCACAATGTGAAGGGGTCTGACTGAAGAAACCAAGGCTTGAGTGAACGTTTTACTGTTCTGACTTAAGCATATTTCCTCAGAATAGGGGACAATTTCCACATGTTGTAAGTCTTGAGGATATCACCGGATCTTTTTCAGGGTATAAGGCAACAAGCCAGGTTTATTGTGAATACAAAAATTTGGTAAATAGTATC
Source organism: Emydura macquarii macquarii (assembly GCF_026122565.2). Classification (NCBI taxonomy): domain Eukaryota; kingdom Metazoa; phylum Chordata; order Testudines; family Chelidae; genus Emydura; species Emydura macquarii. Next base: position 6,236,453 of record NW_027133217.1, read on the forward strand.
AATACTGCAAATACTAGGGAAACAGTATCAACACTGTAACAATATCAATATTGCGCTTTACAAATACAGAGATTCTTGCTAATAAAGTATACTTCCTTGAAAAAAAAAAAGTCTTGAGGAGGGAAGGTGTGAATGTAGCTTTGTTCTAAATGAAGATGAGGTAGTGCATGTTCAATTTGAAAAGAAATAATTAGGTAATAAGAAAGACCTAATGCAGAAAAAAATATATCTTTTGCCAAAACTCCTGGACTAGCCATAGAAATAGCAGAGTTACAATAGGAAAGAATGTGGAAGGGATTTATAGCTGTATTTTTACAAATGTTAAAGCAGGTGGGAAAGGAATCTAAATGTGAATTTTAGGGGAAAGAACTGGTAAATAGTATGTGTGTATTCTCAAAAGGAAGTGGCAGTAGATTTGACTGAAATTTCTCCGTAAGGCATCTATTGCAACTGTTATGCAGATTTAAAAGCAGCTTTTAAAAATACCACTATTTTACACAATCTGACATATTAACCAAGAATCCAACTTCCATCCAGAGTAAGACTGTCACTGGTTATTTTAAATTCTGGAATATTTAAGTTCTGCATAAGAGGACAATTATGTCATCCATTTACTGCTGTCTTTTGGAGAGACTAGAACATCTGGTTAAAGAGTTAATTACTATTGTGCAATTCTTGTTAGTTGATAGCTAAGCACAGAGTCACCTGATTCAGAAGGAGAACATTTCCTCTGTCAATACAGGGGTGCTGGCTAGTGATTAAAGCGAGGAGTTTTGCCACTCATTTTTGACTTAGGGGAACTCACTTAACCTCTGCATCTCAGTTTCCCCATCTGTGAAATACTGGCTGTGCACCAGGGAAAGGGAGAGAGGGAGGTTGGAGGCTGAATTTGTTTTTGTAAAGCGCTTGAGATCTTCAGATCAAGAGCACTGTTTGTAAAATATTAGAAGGTCGGTTTTGGGGCCGGTTTTGTTCAACATCTTTATTAATGATCTGGAGGATGGGGTAGATTGCACCCTCAGCAAGTTTGCGGACGACACTAAGCTGGGGGGAGTGGTAGATACCCTGGAGGGTAGGGATAGGATACAGAGTGACCTAAACAAACTGGAGGATTGGGCCAAAAGAAATCTAATGAGGTTCAACAAGGACAAGGGCAGAGTCCTCCACTTAGGAAGGAAGAATCCCATGCACAGCTATAGACTGGGGACCGACGAGCTGGGCAGCAGCTCTGCAGAAAAGGACCTGGGGGTAACGGTGGATAAAAAGCTGGATATGAGTCAGCAGTGTGCCCTGGTTGTCAAGAAGGCTAATGGCATATTGGGCTGCATTAGGAGGGGCATTGCCAGCAGGTCACGGGAAGTGATTATTCCCCTCTATTCGGCATTGGTGAGGCCGCATTTAGAATACTGTGTCCAGTTTTGGGCCCCTCACTACAAAAAGGATGTGGACAAGTTGGAGAGAGTGCAGCGGAGGGCAACCAAAATGATTAGGGGGCTGGAGCACAGGACTTATGAGGAGAGGCTGAGGGAACTGGGCTTGTTTAGTCTGCAAAAGAGAAGAGTGAGGGGGGATTTGATAGCGGCCTTTAACTACCTGAAAGGGGGTTCCAGGGAGGATGGGGCTAGGCTGTTCTCGGTGGTGGCAGATGACCGAACAAGGAGCAACGGTCTCAAGTTGCAGGGTGGGAGGTCTAAGTTGAAAATTAGGAAAAACCTTTTCCCTAGGAGGGTGGTGAAGCACTGGAATGGGTTACCTAGGGAGGTGGTGGAATCTCCATCCTTAGAGGTTTTTAAGGTGAGGCTTGACAAAGCCCTGGTTGGGATGATATAGCTGAGGTTAATCCTGCTTTGAGCAGGGGGTTGGACTAGATGACCTCCTGAGGTCCCTTCCAACTCTAATATTCTATGATTCTATGATTCTATGATCATATAAAATGCTATACAAGAAAAAAAAAAAGGAAAATGTTAAGAACTTTGGCAGAACTTTAGATTCAAGTGATAACAGCAACAGCATAGTTATAGCTGAGAAGGTACTTTCATCATAAAGCCTCAATTTCAATGCTTATAAGATTTGTAAAAAACGTTATGTAGAATCACGGAGCTCTGGGTCCATGTTTGGCCATTCACATCAATTCCATCGCACTCCATTATCTATATCAGTGTACTGGCTGCCACCAACTGGCTTAAAAACCTCACTGTTAACCTTCAAAGCTCTTACTTCCTCAGATCTGAATCGCGTGAGAGATTTCATCCAGGTTTAGGCCCCTTTTGGTATTTACGTTCTTAGGGCAGGTTTTCACTTAAACGCTGCATCGGTGCAGCTGTAGTGCTTTAATGAAGACACTCTAAGCTGACAGGGGAGAGCGTCTCCTGTTGGCTTAGTTAATCCATCTGCACGAGAAGCAGTAACTATGTCAGCACGAGAAGATCTGCCGCCAACATAGCATTGTCTACACCAGCGCTTAGGTCGGTATAATTACATTGCTACATTGAATAATCCACATAGTAATACCGAAGTAATTCTGTAGTGCAGACCAGGGTTTAGAACCTTACTTCCCCGTATAACTTCACGCTCTCCAAGTAGTGCCCTTCTATTCATCTGGCTCCATTTTGTAGAACTTGCCCTGTACTAGCTGTGCAGCCACTACTACTGGAGCGTGGTCTAGTCAGTTACTCCAGGGGCCCTGGGTTCTATCTCCAATTCTTCCACTGGTATTGCATGACCTTAGAGAGACTAAAGGACTTGCCCGGGCCTCAGTTTACCAATCAACAAATGGGAATGCTACTTACATCATAGGGATGTCATGAAATTTCATGTTTACAAAGCACTTTGGAAGCCTTAGGTCAAAGGCGCGACAGATACGCAAAATATAACTTATTTAGAATAGACCTTTTTACATTAGCTCTTTTGCCTGGTTGTGTTGTGTTTGAACTCTTGGAATATGGACATTTGCTTAACTGTCAAATAAATGCTTTGGCAGACATGCCCGGTCTTGAAAGGATTAACTACCACAAACACTTCACCTGCAAATAGCACTATCTAAATTGACCAGCGAGATGGAACAGGCTAAGTAACATTTCTTCACGGATTAGATGACTAACAATTTTTTATTTCAAATTGTCTTGTTGTACGTTACTGGGGAAATAATTTTGTCTGCAGGTTTTCATGTCTAACCACTTGAGTTCTGCAGCGATAGCATGTTATTTTCTTGATAAGCCCTAAATAGAGCCTTGACTAGCCCTAAGTGTACATTTTTTGTCTCTATGTAATGTAACTTTACTATGATGTCTTGTTACCACAGCAACTATTTTCTCAGCTACTTTGTTCTCTTCTTTCAAGAACACAAGCTGCAGCTACACCGTTTCTTCTAAAATAAAACTCAGGAGAAAAAACACTTTTGAAGAAGGCATGCTGCCAGTCACCTGCAATGCTATGCATCTGTCATCAATGCAGAGAGATCCCAGGTTAGATCTTAGGTTGGTTTAGTGCAGGGGTTCTCAAACTGGGAGTCAGGACCCCTCAAAGGGTTATGAGGTTATTATGTGGGGGTGGTGAGCTGTCAGCCCTGTGCATGGCTGACAGCCAGAGTTCTTCAGTGGTGGGTGGCCGAAGAGCAGCAGCTACTGGCCGGATGCTCTGAAGGCAGCGCTGCCCCCAGCAGCAACACAAAAGTAAGGGTGACATGGCATGGGGTGTCGTAACTTTTTTTTTGGGGGGGCGGTCATCAGAGCCTGAAATATTTTCAAAGGGGGTCCCAGAAAAAACAGTTTGAGAACCCCTGGTTTAGTGAGAGGTCTTTCAACTACTGCAGATTTGCTATCTGTTTAGAACTGCAGTCAGAATAAGATCTAGTAAATAAAGTGGTTAGAGAAAGATAACTCAGCTGGGAACTTGCCCCAGCACATGGACAGCTCCTTTGCTGTTTAATATTTTCTAGACAAAATCAACAATACAGCACCACGATGCTAGCTAGCATCATGTTTCTACCATGTGTGCTCTTTGCATTCTTGCGTTACTAGCACTCAGGGCTGGGAATTTGGTTCTGTTCAACTCAGGCTGTAATACCGTACCCATGAATTAAAGAGCACACCCGTTCCTGCTGCTCTCTCCCCACCTTGATATCATAATCTCTGTGTGTGACACTGGTGACAGCTGCTTTTGGACTGGAGCTGGGGGACTTCTCTGCCTGGCAAACCAGCTCCTTCTACCCTGAACTGGTGCAGAACATGGCGTTCATTTACTGTACACAGTATGCAAAAAGTTCCTCTCTACTATTCAGCTGGCTCTGTGACAGCAGTTTAACGCTGCTCCCAGAGGGTTGGATGGGGGCAATGCTGGTGCACAAATAAGAAAAAGCTATATTTGGAATAGCCCTGAACAAGAAGTGTCTATTTATAATGTACTATCCTGTTGTGTCAGTAATAGATAGTATTTACACAGCTTTTTCCATACAACTATACCCTCAGCTACAAAGAAAGCAATCTCATCTCCATTTTATAGGTGGGGAAACTGAGGCTGGGAAGTTTGCTTAAGGCCACGCGGCAAGCCAGAGTTGGAATTTGAACCCAGAAATTCCTGGTTCACATGCATAGTTCACTAGACCATGTCTCTTAAGACTTACAATATTATGCTTACACATGCACATTTTATTTTATATACTCTCACTGACACCCTCGGAAACTGAATCAGATGCTGGCGATGGGAGGGATCTAAGAAGTTATCTAATCCTTTGCCCTGCTAGTACAGCATTGTTCCCTTTTTCACTAGTACACTCATGGTACATTTAAAACTAGACTGGACTAAAAATGGGGTTTCCACCATTCTCTTGGAAGAGTATTCCACAGCCAATGGAGATGGGATTAGATATCAACGCAACGAGCCTCTTATAAATACCTAAAATATCACACTGTACGGAAGATTTTTTCCTCATATGAAGCACCCCGTTTCCCCTTTCTCCCAGTTATCCGTACCCGTCACCTTACTTCCTTAAACTCTAGTCTAGTCTGTTGTCGCTGAGTACATCCTCAGTGCATGTGGAAGATGACCCTGAAAGTGACACATTACTGAAGACAATCTTTAGTCTGTGCCATTTGACAGAGGATCCCAAGAGGCAGGAGCCAAACGGCCGCCTTCCCTATCTTTTTTTAGAGGCTGAAAGTTGTTTCATCTCTGAAATAGCAAGCATGAAATTCCCAGACAGCCCTAAACCACCAAGAATTTAGAAAGACAAGATTTATTTAACAGCAGAAAATCTTATTAGAAGAAGGATGGTCTTGTGGTCAAGGCCCTGGACTGGGAGTCAGGAGCTCTGAGTTCTATTACCAGTTCTGCCATAGACTTCTTGTGTGACTTTCCTCTGTGTCTTAATCCTACATCAATACAACAGGGATAATGCCTCGTAGAGGAGTTGCAAGAATAAATCCAGTAGTGCCCATGACACACAAGGAACGACGGCAACGGTAGATAAAACAAAAGAACCAGCACACGTAACGTATCTCGTCTTAAATGCTGCAAAAACTGATTTAGACAGGTACCGTTTGTGTTACCATAAATAAACAAAATCTTATACTTCTAAAGCAGTGGTTCTCACCCTATTTACCACTGTGGGCCACATACGCAGCTCTCTCTGTGTGTTACGTGGGCCACATCCACACAAAACAAACTACCTTGATGTCATATGGGCCACAACTCTGTGCTGACTGGGCCACAAGCGGCCCAAGGGCCACAGGTTGAGAACCACTGCACTAGAGAATGTAACCTCCTATTCCAGCTTGTCCCTTCTGCTATGACCTAGCCGGTCCTAGCACATCTCAGACTCAGCTTCTGGTGTCAAGCATCTCATGTCATTCTCATGGCATCTTTCTGTGATTATTCCATTACCCCTCTTAGTTATATTGCTTCCCCCCCCCGATCTCCTTCACCTCACTTCTTCTATGGAACACTCGCTGTAAATTTCCTAAATCATTCAGATGGTATTCATGGCTTAGGATAATCAGTTTTGGTTCCCAATTTTCTGTACCACTTTCACAGCTAAAAGAGTCTTTTGAAAGTTCACACATGCAGACACACCTTCCAGCTACCGAATATCTGTGTTTCAGATTATTTCTCTCTGGCTGTAAATACATCACCTTTGAAACACTGATGCTGTGTGAGAGACATTTTGAATAGCAGAATGATGTGCATTGGCTATATTTAGGGAACTAAGATCTTAAAGACAACAAATTTCAAGCCCCATTAAAAAGAGATAGTGGGTTGTCAAATGGAACCCAAAAAAATCTGAAGGTAAAAACATTTTCAAGTTTCAAAGGAGGTGTTAGAAAAAGAGAGTTAAACAAGTGTGTGGGAGGGAGGGGCTCAGCTTGAGTTTTAGCCATATTATTCTCCAACAGACAGCAAGCTATTCAATTTAAGTGAGTCAACTTCAGGCAATTAAGAGCAAGAACTCAAGACTATACTGAGGCTGCCTCCAGATTCATTGCTCACTTCAAAAACAATAGATGCTAGTTCAAATTCCAGTGGAAAAAAGATGCCCTGATTCTCCCACTGTGGGCTATTTAAACAAATTGAACAAAAATTTCTGGTGGGCTGGAGGCAGGTGACATATGAAGTTTCATTTGAAGCAAAAGGACAGAGGATGTGTACCAAAGGAGAGTTCTCACACCCTCTTCCCCCCCAATTTCCCCATGTTTAGTATTAGTATCATAACTTATCTGCATTTGTACTACCCTCTGGAGCTTGTATCTGTTCACTGCGGGCGTATAACCAGCTACAGATGAAAAGATGCCTCATATCAGTCATCTATTTCCATGGAGCCCACTCAAAAGCTCCAGCCGAAAGAAGACTCATACTGCACAGCTGGGACCACTGAGCAGCAGATTAAAGGAGCCAAGGTTTCAGCGCAGCCCAATTTGTGTTGAAAAGGAGCAGTTAATCTTTTTTATGGGTACAGATGGAAAAAAGGAAAAGCTATGTAAAAACCCTCTGTCCATTACCATGGCAATGCAAAAATAAGTCAAGATAATGAGCATCATGAAAATGAGATCCCATAAACTTATTGCCAGTTTCTCATGTGAAAATTAATCCTCATTTACAAGATAAATATGGGGTCTCAACAGGGTTTTATTATATTACAATGTTTTAATGCTGGGGAAAGTGAAGGGAAGGGAAGATGTCCAAGTGAGTTTGCAGTAGAGTTTTCAAAGATTTGCCTCCAAATGCCAGTTGTTAGATTGCTTTACTGCTTTTATGCAAAAATGAAAAGTAGCATCTTATGGAAATTGTAAAACGCAACAACACAGAAAAAGTGCTAGTCACGTTTAGTTTGCCATTAGCATATATTTGCGACAGCTTGGTTCTATTAAATACTCAGCTCAACCAACAACAAAGCTGCTTTAAAAATTAAAACCCAAAGAATGTGAAATCACACATAGATAGCAAGAAATAGGAATAAAATGAGGTCGTTTGCTGCTGTACATAAGTAAGGAGACAGCCAACTTGGAAAGGTGTGGACTTGTAGTCTAATCATAGAACTGGGAGCCAGGGACTTCTGAATTCTCCACCGACTTGCCATGTGATCACTGGTAGGTGACTTGACATCTCAGCTTCAGTTTGCCCATCAGTAGAAAATAAAGATATGAGCCTGTCTCTCTTTGGTTTACTATGCTCTACGCCCCATCTGTCTCCCAAAGGAAATGATGAAAGGCCTACTGCTTCCTCGGTCTAGTTTGACTAGGTCTTCCTATGTGGCAAACAACATACAAGCTCGATATGATTCAAAGACAAAGAAACAAGTACATAAAGATAAAAAACCCCAGCCATTTCTGTCTGAAATTTTACCTACTGTTGTTAAAGTAACACCCCAGACTATTATAAATTGACAAACCACCGGAAAATATCCCCCATTTATTTACTTTGTGCATTTAGAAGCAATGCATCTAATCATTTTCAGTTTCCCCTGCATAGTCAGTCATTTTCCTGTTTGTGTGGACCTTTTATAGAGCAATGGCAGAGAGTAACTCATTTTAGAAAATGGAAAAAATATGTAAAAACCACAAAGGCTTGCAGGGGAAACAGGACAGGTGTAGAACCTAAAACTGGTTTTAACTTTGTTTCAATTTGATCAGATTACAAATTAACAGCATCCTTTTTAACCAGATTTACTACTTTTGTGTTTAGCATTTGTGCTGCACGTGCCTTGTTTCTGTATATTTGTATGGAAAGTTTGATCTCTGCACTAATAAAGTTTTTTCCCTCTATTCAAGCCCTCCTGTCTTCCTAATCTTGTAGAAGGAACCAACTAATAGGAAGCAGATGCAAATCCTCAGTAATTCACCATACAGGAAGGTCTTATAATTTTCAACATTTGATTTTAATGCTCAAATTTTGCTGTTAAATAAACGTCTTCCCTCTCTCAAGTACTCTGAATTAACAATACAGTAGCAGCTTCCTCTCCTAGCAAGAACAAGCCACAGACTTTATCACACCAGCAACAGCCAATGAACACTTCCTCCCCCATTTCAACACCCAAAGGTTACACACAAAATTATTTCAACATTAGAGATTAAGCAGCAAACCCCAGTGTTTGAGACAAGCAGTGTCTGAAACAACTGCACTGTTAGTAATATTTTTAGCAGTATATTTTCAAAGTAACCGATTGTGTGACATGGGTCAGCTCACAAGAAAGGCAAAACAGCTCACTTGATTCTTTATATAGATAATTCACAGACCCACAGCTTCTCTACGGTATTACCAGTGAGGAGAGAGAAAGAATACTTTGCTATGTATTTTAATTATAAAAATGCCTCTTTACAGTGAAACTAACTATCTGGGCCACACATTGTGACATCTGTGGTATCCAACAGCAACTAAGAGAAACTAGGGTTTCTCCCCTTTACATGCTCAGTTTTCAAAACAGCATATGGTAGATGGATTCCAAAATCTCCACTTAGAATACATTGAGGCCTCAACAGTTCTAATGAAATCATGCTCCAATTTACATGGTGTTTTCATCTACATACAAATGTACCAAAGTACACGCCCAGAAAGTATCCCTTTGAAGAGTCTATATCACATGACTTTTTTCTGGTTTTGAAACACTATAAACTTCATAAGGAAAAGGCACTCAGACACTTCAGTGATGGTAGGAAGGTCAAAATCCTAAAACAGACAAGATGCAGATGTACAAATAAGATGGTTTCTCAATCTCTCAGACACCATCTTTCCACCATGGATGTCACCTCCCTATACACCAACATCCCGCACAATGATGGCAATGATTGGGGGAAGGCATTTATTATATTTTTTAACATTAATACATCAGAATCATAATAATTCATGTGAGATATGCCATGTCAGGTACAGTTAGAAAGGCTATAATGTGCTAAGTAAGATGATAATGTTTATGTTCATGTGTTATGGGTGTAATGGAAGGTATGGATATCTGTATTTTATCTGTATTTCATATTGCACTTTGTTTCTGGGTGACACCCCAGACAGGATGGCTGCAGCACTAACCTGCTTAATGGCCCGTTAAGGAAACTCACAGGTACAATGGGCCCAGGGGGAGAAGCCAGGGATATACCTGATGAGTCACCAGGACTTACTCATGTGACCCTGGACTCCATCTTATTCCTGTAAATTTCCACAAGCAGCATGGCAAAGGCCAAAGGACATAAAAGGCAGCTGCACCACATCCATTTTGTCTTCAGTCACCAGTTTTCAGCCTGCCTCTGGATCAACTCATCTACAACTGAACTGAAGCTGTGAAACAAAGGACTGAGACCCATCCAGGTACTGGATGTACACCAGAGGGACTGTACAAACCTGCAAACTCCACAATTCTATTAGAAACCTGATACATATGGACTTTCAAATCAATTGTGTGTGTCTGATTGCTTTAATTATTTAACACTTCTCTTATAGTTTGTTTCTTTCTTTTTATAATAAACCTTTAGTTTTAGTTACTAAAGGATTGGCTGGCAGCATGGTATTTTGGATAAGATCCAGACTTATATTGATCTGGTAATGAGGCTGACCCTTTGGGTTCAGGAGAAACCTTTTTGGTAAAGAGCATAGAATTTTAAATAACTGGTTTCTTTGCTGGACCTAGTGGTTGATTGGGAGCCAGAGACTGAAATGCAGTAAAGGGGGCTGTGTATATTTTTATTTTAGCTTCTTGATAACCAGTGTGGGGAATCAGAAGCACTGTTTATGGCTGGTTGGGAAGTCTGACTTCAGTGTCACACACCAGTGCTGGGAGAATCTGCCCTCCTTTTACAGCCCGCCCTGACCTTGGCATATTAAGGTGGCTACCCTAGGCATGGACAGGTCACAGACCCCACCAGAACAATAGATGCAAAACCTGTAGACATATCTCCACTGCTACAATGATCAACACCCTCTCAACACACTTTTCAATATCCATGGGCCCTACACATACCTACCACAACATGTGGTGTACCTCACCCCATGCGCTAAATGCCCCAACAACCACCATTTGGATGAAACCAGACAATCACTACACCCTCGAATGAACTCACACAGAAAAATGATAAAAGATAAACACCATATCACCTGTGGGTGAACACTTTTCACAAAACTATTGCTCTATAGCTGACTTTCAGTCCTCATCCTCAAAGGAAATCTGCACAAAACCTTCAAAACAAGTGCAGGGGAGCTAAAAATCATAACTTTGTTAAGACACTAAAAATCACAGACTGAACAGAGACACTGGATTTATGGCTTATTACAAAGAAACTGTAACCCACTAACAACCACCCCCAAACTGCCTCTTCCCCCTCTTCCTCCCTACCTTTGGAGGGATGTTAACAGGCCACTTCACATTGAATGGTCCCTTGAAATATGTGTTAATAACTTATGCTAAACAATCTGTTCCACACTGTATTTAGCTGTGACTTAAGGCTTCCCAGCCCTGAAGAAGAGCTCTGTGTAAGCAAAAAAGCTTGTCTTTCTCACCAACAGAGGCTGGTCCAATAACACATATGACCTCACTCACCTTGTCTCTCTAATATCCTGGGACCAAAACGACCACAACATCACTGCATGCAATCTCTTAAACAAACATTTGCAACAGAAAAAGAGATAAAGCTAACAGTGTGTCATGCCAACAAGCTTAATGGAAAATTATGGAAGCTTGGAATAAGATTCTCTATGTACAAAGGGTGGAATTTTCAACAGTGCTCAAGTGATTGAGATTTACAAGTCCAATTGAAATTCAACAGAGCGTGTGCTCTTAAGTCACTTGGAAAGTCCAGCCCTAAATTTTTTTATGTTGATTCCATGCAAGTATGCCCGTTTAATACCAGTGGCTAACTTCTGATTTGGGGTTAATTGTAAAAAGAGTTTTCCTGCTCCAAACAGCACTTTGGACCTAGTCCTGTATTCCATATGTAGGGCACACTCCCTGACAACTTCAATTCGGAACTGCAATACTGGGACCTAAGAGTCAAACTCAAAACCTGCAGTGCAAGTAGGTTTTCAGTTTTCCATGAGGAATGATACAGCTCCCCCTCCATCTTATTTTAATTGACTGTAAATGAACAATGTTGAGGTTTAGGCTTTACAGTCCCAATCCTGAAACACTTACACATGTGAGTATTCCCATTGACAATGAGACTGCTCAAGTTCATGAAGTGAAGCATGTGTTTAAGGGTTGGAAGGACCTGAGCCAGTAATCATGTGTCTAAAAGCTTTAGAGAATATGGTCTCTTATATTTATTGAACTGTGTTTCAAAATCTATAATCAGATAGCAATGCTGCACTCGGTAGCTAAGTGATGAGCCTAACTTTATTCTGTAGCAATAATAACCTCAACAAAAAGTGAAAAGCAGCATTCTGTTTAGTTATTTGATTTTCAGCTGTTTAATAGAAAAAAAGATTGGCCATATGAAAGAATCAGACATATAGACTACACGATACTATGAGAAAATCTTTAGTGTATTAATTAGTATTAACAAAATAAGCTTTAAGCAAGTTGAAAAAATGATGACGCAAATACAGTACAAATGCAGCTGCTACTTCTTTACACTTTTGTATAAAATGCATGAGATGTCAGATTCTTCCACTCCGCTGCTGTACCGAATGACTAAGTGATAAACTTCTCCCCAAGCATTCTCTCTTATGCTCACCATTTGGGAGAGGCTTGCTCTTATCGGTATAATATGATGGACACACAATTACTTAAGAGAAAACTACCTGTTTTTCCCATCACAGGTTCCCAAGAGCTGGAAGCACTTCCCGCTCCCTGTTTCAAAATTAAAATTCTTAAAGTTAAAAAGACTGATTGACATCATTATGCGAGCGTTTCCCAGGCTGGCATTAGAAAAACCGGTGCTGCTTTCTTCTTAATTGGACGTGGCACCAAAAACATCAGCTAAGTGCCAATTATGTAACCAACCTCTTTCAAAGATATTTAAATATCTTAAGCCTGCAGAAAAATGTTTAAGGCCCTGTTAAACATTACAACGCTGTCCTGTACACTTCCTCTTCCACAGAGAAACAAAAAGAGGGGAAGTTTATTCTTCAAAAATAACACTGTGCCCATATTGCCACTTCATACAAATTTCTCTTGGATACTAAATGAAAGGCTATTTGAACTTTTATCAGTTTTACTCCTTCTCCAGCTACTGACAAATATATCTATTTGTAGGAAAATCATGTGGAATCAGTACAATCGGGTCCTGGTCTGTGACTCGGGCTCTCTTAGGCACCATCACAACACAAATCATCATACAGGGGGGTTAAAAGCACCTTCCATGTGTGCTAGTCACTTATCTTAAAGTGATCTTCCCACCTGGCTGGGGAAAGGGAAAACCCCTTTGCCTAGAAGCCCAGGACAAGTAGCAGCACCAGCTGAGCAAGTAAACGTGTCAGGTTTCCTGCCCATTGGATGAGAACAGGGAAGGAGGGTGCAGGTTCTGAGCAACATCAGACACAGCAACTCTGAGCTGCCAGTTAGAGAGGAGGGTGAACAGAACGGCTGAGTAGGAGTGGATCAAAGAACTTAGTGGTAAGGGGCTGAGCAGAGCATAACTACTGAGCTGCCAGTCAGAGAGGTGATGAATGGGCCTAGCTCAGGGGCAGGCAAACTACTGCCCACGGGCCGCATATGGTCCATCTGAGCTTTTCATCAGGCCCTCCAGTTCAACCAGTGGTCCGTGAGCTCCATTCAGATGGTCCGCAGAAAGGTTGCGGAACAAGCTGTGCAGCCTGGCAGCGGCCACTCCCCTCTCCCAGCCCAATCCCTTCCACCCGACCGTCTCCCACCATGTGGGCCCAGCGGCACCCTGGCTGGAGCACAGCAGCCATTCCCCCACCACCACCTTTCTCCAACCACGTTGGCCCAGCAGCGCCCTGACTGGAGCCACTCCCAAAGCATTAATGGCCCGCCATACCATTTCGATACCCAGATGGGGTCCTCAGGCCAAAGTCTGCCCATCCCTGGCCTATCTGGTGTGAACTACACGCAGTGCCGAAGGGGATAAGACCCAGGCAAGGACCTCTGCTGGGCCTCACCCTGAATGTGTTGATTAGCGTACTGATCAGGGGTCTATAGTGAGTGGAGAACCAAAAAATGAGATTTAGGCAGCTGTGTAATTTTCCAGCCCAGTTGAAATAGGCTGCACAGCAACTTCTAGAGCCTTGTAAGTTTAGCTGCAAAAGCTTCAGCCAGGCAGACTTTGATTTGATTTTAAGAGAGAGAATAAAGCTTGCAAGCTAAAGGTCACAGTCAGAAAATGGCTAGCTATCATCTTCGTGTCAGAAAGATAAAATGTTGTGTACCGGTACTTTGCAGAAAGCATAAGACACTTTGTCATCAGGACATGCTGCTTGTAAGTGGGTGTAAGACCTTTAGAATTGGCTTCCTAAACATACAGAGCTACTCTGCTGTTCATGTGAAATGCATGGAAGCAGGAACTGTGTCACTTTGTCCACAAGAAGCTCCCATCACTGATTGTTCCATAAAATGTTCATTGAAGATCTTAAACTTGGATACCTTGTTTAACACCAGTTATAGAGTTGTTAAACATGACTTCAGTTTGAGATTTTGAAACACATTGCAACTCGCACACCAAAGATGGCCTTAAATATAGCTTGCTCCAAGATTAACATCCACAGAGGGAAATGCTTTAGAAAGAAATACAGGGTCTTAAAAGAATTTCTCAGGAATACATTCAGAAAGCTCGGTTTTATTACCATACTTGGCTGACGGATCCACTCACTGGCCTATAGCTCAGCCAAGAGTCTGCATACATCAGCTTTGTGTAGGATGGAAATCCTGTACTATCTTTGTGATATAGTACACTTGGAATCTGGGGCAGCTGATGGTATCACACAGGGAATAGATCAGCTTTAGCAATGGTACGGATTGAGTCAGAAGAATTCAAACCAAAATTCAGAATGCACAGCAGAGACTATGGGCTTTTCAAATGTCGTGTTGGCCAAGTTTAGATAAGATAATTATGCTATGCACTGCACCAACCACAATCACCTCTATTGTGTATTTCTAAAAAGATTATCCCTATCTTTAAGAGTGAGTTTGTTTTGGAATGCGTTATCTAATTTTACTATTTAAAGTGCCAAATGATAATAGCAGTTTCAAGCTGTGGCTGACACCTTTGGTGCTCCTTTTAGCTACTTCAGAAGCATCTACCATCTACACTCAGTTGTTGGTCAAGCCCTAGTACTGAAGATAGTGGTTCACACCTATTAGTTTTGGTTCACACCTATTAGAAACATACTTCAGAAACCAAGGCTATGTCTACACTGCAAAGTAAAGTTGACGAAAGTTATGCCGGCGATCTTCTTTACTTACCATTCTTTACGCTATAATTGCGTTGCTTATGTATATTCACACAGTACTCCCTCTGTCAGTGGAGTGCATCCACAGCTGGTGCTCTAGCATCAACAGTGAGAGCAGTGCACTGTGGGTAGCTATCCCAGTGTGCAACTCGCCACGTTCTCCAGCTAGGAGTTGTGGGAAGGTGGAGTGGATCGCAGTGCATCATGGGTGCAAGCTCAAATTCCCATAACGCAGTTTTTTCTGTCCCATCATTGCATGGGCTTCTGACTATAGTTTCCCTCTTTCCTGTGCACCCGCCATCTCTGTCTGAAAGGATGGATCCTGCACTGCTCTCTACTGTTGTGGTCAGTGCTCTGAACACATCGCAGCTGATCATGCAGCATATCATAAGCTCTGAATCTGAACAGGAATCTGTGGTGCCTGCCCTGCTGTGTGCCACGAAAAGGAACAATGCCAGATTACTTTTTACATTCATGGAGCAGGTGCACACGGTGGATCGGCGCTACTGGGCTCAGGAAACAGGCACTGAGTGGTGGAATTGCATCATTACGCAGTCTGGAATGAAGAGCAGTGGCTACAGAACTTGCGGATGCACAAAACCGTCTTCCTGGAATTGCGTGCAGAGCTCACCCCAGCACTATGGCGCAGGGACACCAAAATGAGAGCTGCCCTGGTAGTGGTGAAGCACGTGGCGATCATTGGGTGGAAGCTGGTAACTGCAGACTATTACCAGTCAGTTGCAAATCAGTTTGGAGTCAGAAAGTCCACCGATGGGGTTGCGTTCACGCAAGTGTGCAGGACCGTTAATCGCATCCTGCTATGAAGGACTGCGACTCTCGAAAATGTGCATGAAATAGTGGATGGCTTTGCAGCAATGGGATTCCCTAACTGAGGAAGGGTGATAGATGGCACGCATATCCCAATTTTGGCCCTAGACCATCTTACAATGGAGTCCATCAATAGATAGGGGGTACTTCTCTATGGTATTGCAGGCACTTGTGAATCACGGGTGTTGATTCACTGATATCAACATGGGGTGGTCAGGAAAGGTGCATGATGCACGCATCTTCAGGAACACGGGCCTGAACAAAAAACTGCAAGCAGGGACTTTCTTTCCAGACCAAAAGATGGGGGATGTTGAAATGCCCATTGTGATCCTGGGAGACCCAGGCTACCCACTAATGCTATGGCTAATGAAGCTTTACACGGGAAACCTGGACAGTAGCAAGGAGCGCTTCAACAACAGGCTGAGCTGGTGCACGACAGTTGAATGTGCTGGTGCTGCCTTTATGGCAGGTGAGACCTAAATGAGGAAAATATTCCCATGGTCATAGCAGCCTGCTGTGCGCTGCATAATATTTTTGAGGCTAAGGGTGAAAAGTTCCCCAGCGGTGGAGCGTGGAGGCGGATTGCCTCGTGGCTGATTATGAGCAGCCAGATACTAGGGCTATTAGAGGGGCACAACAGGAGGTTATTCAAATCAGGGAGGCGTTGAGACATCATTTTGACCATGAACACCAGTAACGTGTGTTTCTATAAGGCATTCTGTTATGCTTTGTTAACTTGCCGCTTTGCATGAAAATTTTTGTGTGTGCAAATGTGCCAATTGCCACTGTGTATTAATTCTAGCAGCAATACCATGTGTAGGAGAGAAATAAAGATTGATTACCTTTCAGTGAGTATTTTTCTAATTAAACAGCAATAAACAACACACAGAAAACACTTAATTGAAAGGGAGATAACATTGGAGATAACACTCCCAATGGAGGCTCTCATAGTTGTGTGTAACTCCAGCTATTATTTTGGAAGCTGTCCGAAGGGGTAGAGTGAACAGGGTACTGCGACGAGCCGAGAAGATGCAAGGAATGTGCAAGAGGAGTTTGGAGAGTGCATAGCAAGCAGTTCTGTATGGGCTGCAAGAGGGGGCAAGCACATGTGTTCTGCCCACAGCGCAATTAGGGACTTCTCCATTTGCTCCTCCATCATTTTTGTCATCCGCTCCTTGCCCACTAAAATTTGCTCCTGGCCCTGCTTTCTCACCTGCCTATCTATTTTTAAATTTTCATTGACTGTCTCTCTCCACACCTTGCGTTCTTGTTCTGCATTGTGCGAGAATCAGAGCATCTCCCAAAACATGTCCTCCTTGCTCCTCCTCAGTCATTCCTTATCTGGCAGAGATGCTCTGCTGGTGTGGAGGGGGTTCCCATGAAGGCCACATCTTCAGAAGCACAAGAAACAGAAGCATAATAGTGCATTCACAGCATCGAATCATAATAGTGAAATGTACCTCTTTCTCACTGTTCCTGGCAAGCACACAGCCTAGTGAACGCCCTAAACATGGCGTGTTTGACCCATGGGGGGGCACATTCAAGATGGAGCAAAGGGTCTTGGTGGTTTTGTAAGGGGATCACTGCAAGTGACTAGGGACAATACTGAAAATTCTGCCACCATTTTCCACGGGCAGGAGTCATGGAAGCCAATATCTCACTCCTGAGAGTAAGGAAGGATGCAAACGTGCATCTCTTGCATGTGTGTGGCTTCAGACCGGGTCCCGATGCTGCTCACCTGTGCGCTGCTTTGGTCCCTGCACAAGCGATTGTCGATTGGCAGTGGAAAGTTTCCTACAACGGGGGCAGGAAAAAAGCAGCTCTGCTAAGGAACGTTCGGCAGAGGGTTGGTGAGTATCTCAAGGAAACATTCCTACAGATCTCTCTGGAGGATTCCCATGAAATCTCAGTGTGTGCATTAACACACTGTTCTGCCCCACTCTGTAGCTGCGCAGGGGAACATGAAGCACACTCAAACACAGCTAGTCTTGTACATGTCTATCCCTTTACCCACTTCCAGCATACAACAAAGCAAAGGACAGCTCTACCTCATGTAACCGAGTAATATCAACTCAAAACGATCACTTACCACGGATCCCCTCTCCTGCATCATGCGTGCTAGAGACGGAGTGCTGGGACTGGCTTGAACCCTCTGGGGTCAAGAAGAGGTCCTGGCTTGCCATGGAGGATGAGATGGTACAGACGACAGGGTCGTCTGCTTCCAACTCCACTTCCTCATCCATCCCTTCGTCCTCTGGCTTGAGTCCGCTGGCCACTGTCTCCAGCACCCTCCAGGAGCCATTTATGGTGACAAAACAAATTGCAGTGTCTACACTGACACTTTTGTTCATCTAACTTTGCCGCAAAACACTCTATGCCTCTCATCAGGGTGGTTTTATTTTGTTGGCAAAGTAGGACAGTTTTGTCGGCGGGAGGAGCAAAACGCTGTAGTATAGACAAGGCCTAAGTCAAGCACTGATACAGCCCAAATTATAGGAATTCTTAAGGACACTAACATAGGCAAATTTATGAGCATACATCCTTACTTTTCAAGGAAAAGATCTCGTGTAGAGATGTAGCATTACAATTAAGTGGGATCCTACTGGCGCTTAAAATATTATCTGGCCACACATTGCATTTGTTTACTTAATTTTGAAAACTACACAGTGAGGAAACAAAGTAAGCCACACATTACACGCATCCAGCATGATGCAACTGTTTTCTACCCTGAACAAGGTCAACACATTTATTTTGCATGTTCGTGGGCAGCACAACAATGAAAGCTTTCATTCTGTAGTTTGCCTGAGAAACGGATTTACAGCATGAAGTCTAAACCAGAAACTGAATAAAAAAGTGAGCCATGTTCATGCCTGGTGTAAAGCCTACGACGTCAAAGGTATGATAGATGTGTATTGCAATACAGGTTTTCCAAGAAAAGACCAAATTCTTAACTGCAGGGATTTCTTCTGAACTTCCAAAGGTACTAGCCAACCAAAAATGACTCAATACCTCTGAAGAAAGAGTGAAAGTCTCAGAACTAGCCTTTTTCTCACTATGTGGACACTACAGTTGTGGTTGACTCAACTCTTAGAGACATGACAAGTCTCCCACAGCGTAAGCAGTGTCTCCCGCCAACTAAGTAAGGAACGGCTGAACCCCATCTGTCTTCCAAAGGCAAAGAGACGAAAGAACAGGGCAACACATGGTACTGTGGACAGGAAAGGAATTTAATAGAGGGGATGGAAAAAATATATCAACTCTTTTGAAAGTACCGAGTAAAAGTACAAAGGCTCTGTGCTGCCTGGTGATTTATCTTATGTGCCAGTCCATATAAGCAACAAACTAGTGTCTTACTTTCTGCAACCCCTGTTAAAGACCAAGGATAACTAAAGAAAAGGAACTAACAGTTTTCAAGAAGCCCTAGCTAAAGGGCTCAGACTCAATATATTGTCTTTAAAATGACTATAACCGACCTGTCCTGAGACCCAACAACTGCAAACCTCCTTCCTACAACCTGTCTGGGGAGCAGGAAGATCTTCCAATTCTACCTTTGAGGAAGAAGAGAGAATGCCCTGACCAAAACTGACTTAACACAAGTCATTTTGTAGTGTCATCCTGAATTTATCTGCCAAGACACGTATACAAACCCTACCACCTTAATATCTAAACATCTTTCCAGAGCGATGCAGCAAGCAGTGATTGCAAGGCCTTTTTTTTTTTTTTAAACTATCCCAGAAATAATTTCAGGCTAATACAACACATTATTATTACATAAGCCTAGACGGTGCAGTCATGGACCAGAATCCCATCCGCTAGGTACTATACAAAGAAGCAGTTCTTACTCCAAAGGGCTTACAATCAAAGGTCCCACGTATGTTGACTATATACCATTTTCTGTTGTGTTCTGCATTGCTCTGTAGTGCACCGGCTAGTGATTTTAGTCTGTAAACTCTTTTGTAGCTGAGACTTGTTATCTATCCATTTGGTATAGATCACCTATTGTATAGCAATGAGTACACTTACAGCAATCATGATGAGACTTGCAATGTAAGATATCATATCTCAGCATCATGAAGTAAATGTTTTTTAAGACAAAATCCATGAGGTGGCAACTAATTTTACACACACACACACAGAATTCACACTGTAATGAAGATCAAGCCATCTGAGTCATTCACTGCCCTCTCCCCTGTGAGATGAGAAGTTACTCAATAGGACTCATGCCCCTCTTTCACAGGACTCTTCCCTCACTCACCCAAACAAGCCTCTCTCATATTTATTGTCTTCATACTAAGTGTTCCCTGGGTCCCCCACAAGTGATCTGGGGCTGGTATGCTATCATTTATCATTGCAAATTTACCATCACAAAACACAAAGTTATGAAACCAAAGTGACAGGCGATAAACACATGACAGAGAAATGAAACTCCCAAGTCATTATCATGCATCTGACACTGACATGTGCATGGTCTGAGCAAATCACATACTCTGTGTGCTTTTGTTTCCCCATCTGTACCATGCAAGTAATGAAATAAAACCCTCCTCATAGATTGTGTTGGGGCTTAATTAAGATTTATAACTCCCCCGGCCGATACCTCAGAAACTGCTATGAAAATACAAAATGTGACAGTATTCATCCCAAATTTATACATAACTCTAACCACTGATTCCCCCATTTGTGCACTTCATTTTGGGGCTAATTTATTATTTTAACGTCACCCAAAACTAACGGCGCTAGGTGCCACCCGATACAGAGTAGCAGACCTGAGCCCAAGGAGCTCACTAGCTAAATCCGACACGGTGCAATGAAGAAGGTGGACAAGACGACAGCTAAGAGTAGAGGTGGAAGAACGAAGGTGACGTCAGCGCGGTTACACGGTCATTCAGCAACGGCTAACCCACAGCACGACAAAGCCACGAGGACGACGAAGTAACAAGCAGCAGAGCAGGGCCCTGATTCTGCAGTCGGGCCCACAGAGGGGAACCCCGGCAGCCATGCAGAGCGGGACGGGCGGAGGAGGCTGCGCATGGACACCCAAGCACAGGGTCGGGGGCTCCAGGGGCAGGTTACAGAGTACCACGGGCAGGTCCCACTGGGGCGCAGGCCTGTCCCGCCCCTCCTGAAAGGTTCCCCCAGATCCCCCCCGCACCCCTAGGCCTTGTCCCAACCCCCATGCACACACACCCCCACCCAATGCCCTGCTCATCTACGGCCACACACACACACACACCTGTCCATCAACGCGCCCCACTGTCCCTGTGCAGCGCCGTGCACCTCCCACCCACCCACCCTCCTCTCACTCTGGCTGGCCTCCACTGCCCTGGCCCCCCACCCACACACACACACACACACACACACACACACACACACACACACACACACACACCCGGCTCCTCCCCCGCCACAGGGCCCCGCGCTGCCGGGCCCGGCCGGCTCTCCTCACCTGGTGCGCCGCTGTCCGGCTCCGCAAGGCCTTGAGCCGCTCCCTCCGCCGCAGCGCCTCCTCCTGCAGCCGCCCCACGGCGGGAGCAGGGGCCGGGTCGGGAGGCGGAGCTGGCCCGGAGCCGGGTCCCGAGCGGGCCACGGGGGCCGCCATCTTCCCCCAGGACCGGCAGCCACCGCGCGCCAGGACGGGCCAGGGGCGGGGCGGGGCGGAGGGGGGGGAAAGGCCCGGCCAATCGAGCGGCTTCCTCCAGGCCACGGGGAGCCCCGAGCGCATCGATCGGAGCCGGAGCGGGAGGGCCCGGCAGCATGAGCGGGGAGGAGCGGGGCAGGAGGTGTGAGCAGGGCGGGGGAGGGGAGCAGAGGGGCGGGGCAGGAGGAGTGAGCAGGGCGGGGGAGGGGAGCAGAGTGGGAGGGGGAGGAGGAGCAGGGTGGGGGAGGGGAGCAGAGTGGGAGGGGGAGGAGTGAGCAGGGTGGGGGAGGGGAGCAGAGGGGCGGGGCAGGAGGAGTGAGCAGGGTGGGGGAGGGGAGGGAAGGGGAGGAGAGGGGCAGGAGGAGTAAGTGGGGTGGGGGAGTGGGGAGGGGAGGGGGCGGGAGGAGTGAGCAGGGTGGGGGAGGGGGCAGAGGGGGGAGGAGTGGGGAGGGGACGGGGCGGGAGGAGGGGAGCAGGGTGGGGGAGGGGGCAGAGGGAAGGGGGCGGGAGGAGGGGAGCAGAGTGGGGTAGAAGGAAGGGGGTGGGAGAGGGGAGGGGGTAGGAGGAGTGAGCAGGGTGGGGGAGGAGGGGAGCAGAGTGGGGGAGGGGTAGAGGGAAGGGGGTGGGAGAGGGGAGGGGGTAGGAGGAGTGAGCAGGTGGGGAGGGGAGCAGAGGGGAAGGGGCTGGAGGAGTGAGCAGGACAGAGGAGAGGGGTGGGGAGGGGCGGGAAGAGGGGAGCAGGGTAGGACAGGGGGTAACAGGACGGAGAAGGAGGAAGGAACTAGAGACTGAGGAAATGGAAGGAGGGTAAGAGGGGGAGAGCTAGGGACAGGACAGGAGCAGGCCTTCCCTTCACTGCGAGTCTCTAGGCTTGCCAGGGTTGGTGGGATCCTGGCCCTGGCTCCCCACAGGATACCTACGATTCCTGTCCCTGGGCAATTCCTGGCCCCTAGGTCTCTCCACGCACAGGATGATGACAATCTGGCTCCACGACTCTGTAGGTCCGTCCATCCCAAAGCAGTGTGTGAACAGAGACACAAACAGCACACTGGGTTCATTTCACCCACTCCCAGGGTGGCGCGTGGCAGCGCTATACAGCAGTGTGGTACAGGAAGGGAGAAGAGTCCCACCTCCAATTGAAAGGACAGATGGATTTAGGGAGCGTGAACGTAAATCGGCGCTGATGGATTTCCTAATATACAAGAACAAGAAGAAAATAACCCTTCTTACACAATCCCTCTTTCGGCCATTTACGTGACTTTAAAATAGCTAAAAGGGCAAAATCCGAGGGTTTTTTCTTCTCCTTTTCTTCATGTTCACTCCAGAGTCCTTTGGCGGGCAATGATTTGTTTGTGGCCCTCACAAGCTTCTTCTGACGGCTTGGCCCCTGCATTGCCGCTGAAGGGTACAGCTGTCTTCATGGACCATGAGTAGAGGTGTGCTCGTGAACAAAGCCGGGTCCTAACTCACCAGAGGACAGCAGAGTCCCCGTGACCCTTGCAGTGTGTGGTGTCTCTGCAGACAGTGACAACCATGGGCAAAAACAGCCTGAGGAGAATTCCCCTTGTGAAGGGGACCTTCCCGTTGGCACATACCCGACAGAGGCTGCTTCTGTATCAGCTGCAACTCTTCCCTTCCAGGATAGCCGGTTCTCCAGCACTCTGTTTCAATGACCACTGGTGTAAGGCCCCTTGTCGAGGCCAGCAGCAGAGAAGATTTGGGCCCAGTGAGTCCAGTTAGTGTTGAATGTTCTAGTGGTTTCTGGGATGTGAACACCTGAGACCTCCCCAAACTCATTCCACTGAAGAGCCCATTAGTAAATAAGTAAATAGTCAATAAGTAACATTTTAGAAGCAAATAAGTTATACTAAACATAGCCTTTAAGTTAATAACTTTCCAGCAAAACTGCCAGCCACCTCATTGCTGCTTTGCTTTTTTGCTACCACTGGGAACCATTAATGCACTGAGCAAAGATCAAACAGGACGCCTGGGGGAAATAACCTTTCTGCGGCACAACCTTCAAAGCCGGAGAGGAGCCCTAGTTCGACCGTTTATACCGTCATTACATCCGCATTGAATTGATGCCATTACGCAGCAAGCTACCTTGCCTGCTGGTGATAAGGCGGGTTTGCAAGCTCTGCCTCTCTCCTGTGGCAGCTGCTTTTACTTCTTGGCTGCCAGACTGAACAGAAGCGCGCTTGGCTAGGTTTCAGGACAGACACTTATGTCTGAATAAGAGAGATTCTCACATGCTGCAGGTTCCAGTAACCATTTAAGGCCCTGGATCCAGTGCCCATTAAAGTAAATGGGAAGAAAGTATCATTATCCCATGGAGAAACTGAGGCACGGAGTGGTTACCTGACTTACCCAAGGGCATATACAGAGTCACTGTAACACATGGGTTACAGCTCCCAGAGTTCCTGACTCACAGACCCATAATCGGACCACTAGAAAACACCTCTCTCAAGTTAGGTGTTAGTATTTCTTTATGCACAACACAAATGTATCTCTGGCCTTGTCAGAATTACGTTAGTGTCACGAGCTGTTTTTGAGAGAAAGTCAGTCCCACAACAGCCTCTGGCAGTTAACTAAACAGGAAATCCTGCTGTTAAAAATAGCTTGTGACAAAAATCAGTGAAGAATTAAACAGTTCAAAATGTGAAATATATATAAAACTTTCTAGAGCCTCACACTACAGGTATTAGGCAGGTCATGTTGAAAGGGAAAATATCACACCCTGGTTCATGTGCTAAATTAAAGAGTATTGTTATGTTAGGGTCTCCTAAATCCACATTTTAGCTGGTTTCTGCCTAAATGTAAACAAAGAGTGAGGCTATCTGGGTAAATTCAGGTATAAAGGCACTGATCCTGCATAACAGAGGGCCCTGGGAATGATACTAGATGGTCCTATTTGACTGACCTAGTGGGACAAGGAGTGGGGGAGATACTGGGCCAGATGGACCCACTGGTCTGATCCAGGGAAGCAGGGAGTAGCGGGGTTACAGGGCTAAATGGGTCCATCGGTCTGATCCACAGTGCAAAGGGGACAGGATCAAACCAAATATATATCGGGTGTTGAAAATGGATAAAAATTGCAAAGCTCTCCTTTGCAAGATCTGCATGAACGTTTCTGGTTTACTGAATCCAAATGTTTGCATTTTAAAGAATTGAAAAGCGGTTATATTAAGCAGCTGTCAAGGCGAACGTATAGAAGTAGCATTGTCAGCAGCCAGAACGTGCATAATGAGACAACGGACAAAGAAATCTGTAGGTTCAGGGTCAGAACGGGCGAAGGGCAGGAACAAATGCATCTTGTTAGCATATTGCTTATCTGCTCAGAGGTCTTTTGCAGACATTGAACTGGAGAGGGGACCTGTTTTTAAGTTTATATTTGATAGAATGCCTTTGTAAACATGTTTGTTTGTTATGACTTGTATAGTTCTTTACAGAATTTGTACTTGGTCCATCTAAGTACCAGCATTGTTTTAAATGGATGTGTAATGAGATTTTATAGGCACTGTATCGGTCATGTGAAAATACTGAAACCATATCATAGGTGCCATCCACACATCTCCTTTTTAATCTCATCCCATTTCATTTGTTGTGCAGGAGACCTCGCTGCCCTGGGAGGAGTAGTCCAAGATCCCAGGTTCAACTCCCAGCTGGCCAATTTTAGCTAAGTCATGTCACAGCTTTGTGCCACAGTTTCCCCACCTGTAAAATGGAGCTAACACTTATCTACCTGCCAGAACAGTTAATTTATTAATATTTGTCAAGTGCTTAAAGATCCTCAGGTGAAACATTCGTGAACTGATACAGCCTGGAACTGACACAGCTACAATGCCACTTTCAACCAGTGGTGCTGGACCTATGTGTGCTTCCACACCCCCTGGCTTGAAGAACAGTCGTAATAACAAATGCCAAATACATGGTTTCCATCAACAGCTCCCCCACTATAAAAATTGTTCCAGCACCCCTGCATTCCATTAGCATGTCACTTTTGTTGGTTGCATATACAGTTGCACCTGCACTACCACATGTGTGCTGGGGATTTATACAAACAAATCTAGGCAGGCACTGATCTTTTCATATGTGACAGCTGGCCTCTTGTCTGACACTGCAGGGATTGAAGAAGGCACCACCAGAGTGAAAAATAGGAGCAACTCGTGCATGAGCTAAAGAGCCAAGCTGTTATAGGTAAGTGCTGTAACAACTCGTATCCTCTGCAGATCGGCACAGAGTGGGCGTGGTAACATACATTCACCAATGGGTCACACATACACAGAACTGCTGACATGCAATAGTGCACATCGACAGTAGGCGCACAATTGCACACGCACAAATGCATGAGAATTTTCTGACTGAAAATCAGGCCTTCAAAATAAAATGGCCAGGGCACCAGTGGCAACTTTTCACCCCCCATTAAATAAGGTGTAAAGCTGTAGCTGTCATGGCTGCCTGAGCAATTTATTCCAGCAGTAATGTTGCATGGAGAGTGGTTGGTTCAAACAGATGTTAATAAAATCATTGCTCAAAACATGCTGAGTCAATGAAACCCTCCTGGTGTTTAGATAAAGCCAAAGTGTATGTGAACAGCTGACTTTTCCCCACCCCCCAGCTCTAAAATGTAGTTTACATGCCCTGGGTCAAAACTCACCACCTTCCTGGGGTTCGACTCAATTAACACACACACAAGGCAACAAAAAATTCTGTCCAACCCTTCTTCCCAGGCTTGGGTGCTCTTAGGTCTCCTCATTTAGGTCTGCTCAGCTCATCCCCTTAGTCCTCTCTGCCTCAGGCTATGTCTACTCTGCAGCTGGAGGTGTGATTGCAGCATGGGTAAGCATACCTGTGTTAGCTTTAATCTAGCAAGGGCAGATACAAAGAGCAGTGAAGATGCAGTGGTATAGGCTTCAACGTAGCTAGTAGCAATGCAAGAATGTGCCCAGGGCTCCGGGCAGGCTTGTACAGTCCAGGCTGCAGCATTCTTTGCATTCTTTTTAGTGACACTAGATCGATTAAAGCTGGTGCTGGTAAGTCTACCCAAACCGCAATCACACTCCAATTGCAATGTAGACACAGCCTCAGACTTCAGATCCCTCTAGTAGGACTACCACCTTCTGAAGCCTACATCCTCCCTTGTAATTGCCTCCCAGGCTTGCTGTTACCTATAGATGTTTCAGATTGGGACCAGCTTCAGGACAGACTCCTAAACCTTCCAGATATGGTCCAGTGTGTGGGGAGGCGGAGGGTAGCCTGGCCCCTCTCTGTCAGTACATTTCTGTCTCAGGAAGCTCATTCCTGGGAAGCTGGCACTCAGAAGTAGCGCAGCACTGGATCAATCAGATCATCCCCTCATGAAATTCGCAGCAGGGGGTAGATGAATGCCCCTAAAATATAAATCAAGCACAGACTGCGTTCAATGATCCAAAGGGACAAAATGAAGAAGGGCTGGTGTCGTCCCTCGCCAGGCTTGAGCTCATGCCGAGATCTGCCATTGGCGTAATAAATGATAATGGACGAATACTTTGCACTTCTCATCCACGGGCGTCTGAGAGCTTTATGGACGTTAATGGAGCCTCCCAGCAACCGTGGGAGGTTGGTAAGTGGCTTATAATTCTCATTTTACAGCTGAGAAAACTGAGGTCAAGGAGGATAAGTGGTGAGGTTACCCAGCACGGAGGTAGCAGAGCCAGATACAGAATCCAGGATACCTGGCTTCCAGTCCGTTGATCTAATCACTAGACCCTACTCCCTCCTGGAACTGAGCTTGCTCTGTTAGCAGCCTTTTCCTTTAACTTCTGCACTTGGATGTCATGCCACGTCACTTTTTAACGGTTCCAGTTGAGTGCTGGCACTTGCCAGGGGTCCCAGCTTCTGTTGTGGGGCAAGACACTTGCTCCATCTTAATTCCCATGACCCGCTCTGTAGGACACTCATCCTCTGTTTTAAATGGTGTAGCTTTTGGAAGAGCAAAATATCCAACGTTTACATAGCACCTTTCCTCCCAAAGCGATTCGTACACTCCCCAAGCTGCAGTGACAACCATACCCAGGGATCACTCCCTCCAGCAATGAGATGCATCCAACAGCCGCACTCGACAAAGGTTAGGACCGGAAGTGAAAACGAATGCCATAGCTGGCTGACACCACAGCGGGAGGGAGGCATGGCAGAATATTAGGACCCATGTTGGAACTGAGCCAGGACTCTGGGTTTAACACCCTGAACTGACTTGCTTTTTGGTTGTGTTACACCCCTTTCCCCAGACCCGACCTAAGGTAGGTCTACCCTTACAGTGGGTGTAGAGTACAGACACTGCACACCCAGCCGTGTGGACGGTGAGACACCACTTAGGCAAGTAGAATACAGACATGTCAGAGTCCTCAGGGTACATATCCTACACCCCCGAGCAGTGCCGCCCCTGTCTACACTGCTGTTTGTAACAGTGTTGTGTCCCAGAGCCTTTCCCCACTGCCTCCTCCCTGCCGGAGCCTGTCACTGCCACCTGTAGCTACACCCTGCAGTGTGGATACAGCCAGCCTTCCACTACCGCGTGTAGCTACACATACCCTATATACCGCCGCAAGCGTAGACAAGGCCGTATAGAGACTGTAAGCTGCTCAGGGCAGGGACCTTGCGTTCTGGTCTGCTTGTAAAGCACTGGGCATGCCGTTAATGCTGCACAAACAATGAATAAGAACTCTTGCAAAAAGCACCGGGAGGGGGGGGCGGGTCTCGAACAGCCAGGTCCAAGGTTTTCAGAGTGCTGTTAGTGGTATGACAGTAGCCCTTAGAGACTCCAGCCCTGGTGTGCTAGGCACTGTACAGACACATCGTAAGAGAGGCTATCTGCCCCCAGGAGCTCACAGTCTAAATAGATAGGATAAAGGGAGAGGAAGGGACTTACCCAAAGTCATACAGCAAACGAGGGTCAAGAACTGAGGTCTTACGATGCCCAGTCAAACGTTCCAGCCACCAGTACCTTTCCCAGGACGTGATTTTAATATAGGCTCAGAGCAAAGCACACCAACTACTGAACGATCACCAGCATAACCTGCAGTGCCCGGCTCTTCCGGGGCAGCCTCCCCTTCAAGGGCTGCCCGTGCCCAGCCCTGCTTAACTTGCAGGAAAGCAAAAGGAACCTGTCCCAGTGGGCATGGCAGGATGTTTACAGCTGTTTTAATGGCTTCAGTACCAATTGCTTAAAAAAAACACCTGGGTACAGAACTTAAAATACCAAGCCAGCGCATCCGACACCAGGCACGGCGACCAACCCCGGAGACAATCAGCCCATGGGTGCCAGGCACGAAGTATCACATCTTTGCGATTGTTAGGTCAGTTCTGGAGGCCCTGGCTGAGTTTGGGGCCCACAGAGGCTGAGGATATTATGATGGTTATGCTGCTTATCCACCTGGCCCCCAGGCAGGGCAGCGGGGCAGAGAGGCTGAGGAATTATTATTACTGTAAATCCCCAGCCTTCAGTTCAAAGGTTTCTGAGCTGCTGTGACTGTTAGTCGGGGGCCCCGTCCTGCAGACTGAGGTGGGTGGCCCGCTGGCATCAGGACGCTGCTTGTTTAAATAACTGTTGCAGGATCGGACCCCATATTGCGACGGTCCTGCCCACACCTCTGGGGTCCTAGGTTCCTGGTCCTGCTCCCAGTGAAATGAACAGCAAAACTCCCACTGATGGGAGTCAGGGCGGGGGGCGCTGTGCACCTCTCCGTGAGAGGGGCAGGTTGGCAAGGCTGGTTGGCAGCTGGCGCTGCGAAATAAGCAGCGTCATCCCAGCCTGCAGGCTAATCACACAGCCGTGATTACAGTGCTGCCACCAGCTCGTTAGCGCGCACGGTTACTGAGCCAGCTCAGGCGCCCCCAGCACCCCACACGGAGCGGTGCCCGGGATCAAACTGTGATGCCAGCCGACGGTCAGCGCCGGCGATGTTCTCTGCCCGGCAGTGAGGGCAGAGGGGAGCAGCTCCTGGGCCTGCTGGATGAGTCTCACTGCTACGGCTCCCGCTGAGGCTTGGGGACGCATGACAGAGACGCCATATCGTCTGGCATAAGCGCCTCCCCTGGGCCCAGGGGGAATAGCCTATGGCTAGGTGTAGGGCCAAGCTGGCACAGCCTCCCGGGCATGGGGGACATTTCCGGGTGTGCCGGGGCAGAACAGGAGAGGTAGCTCTGCTGAACGCCCGAAAAGCCCCATAGGGCTCACTGCAGCGGGAATGTCCGCTCCCCGAGGGGCTGGGCTGCCCTAGCCTGTGCCGGTCCCACACCATCCTTTGCCGGCCCTGAGAGGGAAGGTGTCGAATGCCCCTCGGCTCTGCTTGTGCCACTGCAGGAATGACGCTGGCTCCTACGAGCCAGGAAGCAGCTCTCTAGGGGTGACGAATGCAAGGGTGATCTGACCCCCGCCACGTGTTTCACGGATGGGATTGCTGTGGGGGTCAGAGCGGAGCAGACAGTCTCAGCACCCCCCATCCCCAGGATTGCAAGCCAGTAACCACCGCAAAATGGAGCAGCCATCCCGGGGGCGAGCTCCTGGACAGCCTGGCTGGCCGACTGGGGGAAAACCAGGCCAGGGGAGGCTGCACAACTGGGTCCTGGAGCAAAGGGTGTGTGCACCAGCTCCAGGAGACAGAACTGGTCTAGCTCGGATTATTTTCAGCTCAGAGTGGAGCCAGGTGGGGGCACGTCCTCGGGCAGCTAGCCTCTCCCATCACTTGCCCTGCTGCAGCTTCACTCTAGTTTTAGCTCAGTCAGAGCTGGGGCGGGTACGTCCCCTCGAGCACTGTGCGCCGCCCGCTTGCAGTGTAAACATAATATAATACCCAGTGACGAGTGAGCGCGGCAGTGACTGGGGCCAGAGGGAAGAGAAACTGAGATCAGGCTGGTACCACGAGCTCCCCGGCGTCCTAAAATGATGTCCAACTCTTGAGCTTTTTCCTGTGACTCAAGAGGGAAGCCAGCCAGAGGATGAAAGTAAATATGCCTGTGGGTTGTCAGCTGTTCTGAAGTCGTTTTCTCCTGATGCTTTGTTCCCCGGGTGAATAAAGACGCTCGGTTTGAGAAGCTGCTGGTCGCTTCACAAGCTCCCAAAGAGAAGATCAAGCAGCTGCTCAAACCCACTCCGGCAACACAGTAACTCTGCGGCTGGCACAGATGGGGTGTTGCACCCAGAGCCCCCTCGAGTGTGGGAGGGTTGCAGGATTCCACTCTGAGACAGGGAAGGGTGCAAGGGCTGAGGGGGTGCGCTCAGAGCTGCAACCATGACCAGCGGGACAGCTTGTCTCAGTGCAGACGTCTCCCCTTGCACTACGGGCTAGGGCCTGCGTTTGCTACCCTGCTGTGAATACCCAGTGAAGAGGCAGCCCTGGAGTTTTACCGGGAGGTAAACTAGGCAGGTGCTGTGGGGACCTGTCTCTCTCAGAGGCTCTAGCAAAAAGTTACATGATGCAGCGGCTCACATTGGGCAGAGACCCTGCCACTGAAGGAAGCAGAGCGCTCTGAGGCCCAGTTTAGAGAGAGCACGGACCACCACAAGGTCAACCCCAGGTGGGGAAACAGCACCCATGGGAGACACTCCCCGTGCCTCGTCTCCACGAGGCTGTCACAGCCAGCTAGCTAATGGCGGGTAGTTATCGGCTGTAAAAAACACAGCTTGTTTCCCAGTGAAGACAAATGCCGGAGCAGAGGAGGACACGGCCTTCTCGGTAGAGCAGGGCAAATGGATTGGTCAGTTCGGTGGAAGTTCAAAAAAAAAATGTTTCACTTCAGGTCAAAACTGAAGCTGACATTTTTTTGGACAGTCAAACAAGTCGGCTCTGGCTCTGTTCCACAGCGGGGACACACACCAAGGTCTACCCACATCCCCAGGGAGTGCCTGGGCTAGGCTTCGGAGCAGTCAGACAACCCCCAACCAGAGGCATAGACAGAACTGGTTTTTTGGCAGGGCCTGTGGTTGACACGGGTGGGCCCCAAGCAAAACAGAGGCTGATAAAAATGTGGGATGAATTGCTTGAAATCTAGTTGGGTGGGCCTGCTTTCCAAGTGGGTGGGCCAGGCCCACCTGTAGCTACGTCACTGCCCCCCAACTCCTCCAGTAAAGGGTTGGGGTGCCCCGCAGCAGGACACTCTCTGCAAATAGTTTCAGGGTCAACCCAACGGCTTTGTGGCAAATAAACTATTCATCCAAAAAAATGTCGGCCCAGATCTACTCTCAGGCTGGCTGCAGCTCTCCTGTGTTTGCATCCCAGCCCCCCACACTAGTTTTTTGTGTGCGGCTGCAGTTCTGTCTTTCACCCCCAAACGAGCTCCCAGAGCGAACAGAGGAGACGAATGGGCTTCTAGCCCTGTTTCACCTCATCAAAGACCCCAGTGCTCACAAGGGCCCAATCCGAAGCCTTCTGACGTGAACAGAAACTTCAGAGCCGGCCCAGACTCACTTCTTAGCTTGAAGCCTCCGCCCATGACAGCTGAGGTGCTCTGCCTCTCACCAGTTTTGCCAGTTCCCGCTGTTCAGAAATCACGAGATGGACTTAAAAATCACGTGTGGGTTATTTTAAAAAAAAAGGAACGCTTGAGTTCTGTTTATTTTCCTTCTGGTTTCTGAGCCATGAGCTCACCCTCCAGCCACATCTTCAAGCTTTTCTCCCAACGCAAGGGCTCAAATCTTCCTTTTTTTTAAAGTGGGGACCCTCAGCAAACCCCATGGCGCCGGGAGCCGGGGGCTTCAAGGAAAACATGGCAAGGTCGATGACGCCACTGCTGTCAGGGGCTGAACGAGGGCAGTCAGGACCCAGGGGCGAACCTGAGACTGGGAGTAGGAGGTAGTCAGGGTCCAGGCCAGGGCCAAGGTCCAATTCAAGAGGCAAAAAATTCAAATCAAGCCAAGGTCAAAGCCAAGAGCAGAAACAGCCGGGGCAGCTACAGAAGAGCCACGCTGTTACCTGGATGCTTCTAGGAATGTCCCTTAGGTTTATACAGGACAAGGCACCAGTCAGGAGCGAGGCAGGGGGGCTGCTTGGGGCAGGACTTCCCCTGGCCTGTGTCCACTACAGGTCATGAGCAGTAATGTGGCAGCTTTGGGTTCTAGACCCGTAGGGCCTCACAACCATGTGTTGGCCAGATCACCGCAGCAGCCTTGTCCCAGGAGGGTCCCCAGCTATCGCAGGGCACCGAGGTCTGCAAGGAACCGGGCCTTTCCTTCCAGCCCCATCACAGCCAGTGGGAGTGTTGCACTGCACTTTAATGGGCGTGGGACCAGTCTCTAGGAGAAAGGTTCCCGCCAGTCCCACTGTTGGAGTGGGAGAGAGGACAGGGAGATTTCCCTCCTCCCACCCTTTGCAGGGAGGTAAGGCCGGGCAATGAAGAGCAGAACTTGGCTTGAGGTCACCCAACCGGCTCCTTGTTCTGGTCGTGCCCTGCCCCTTAGCAGAGGGCTCTCCATGGAGCCAGGAGGAAATGCATCCTTGGGGCTCGTTCCTGCCTAAACCGCAGGGACCGGATAGGAGCTGCTCCGGTTACAGCTGCTCCCCGTCCCCTTCTCAGCCAGTGTAAACACTTGAATAGCGAGCCATGATGTAGTCCCCTCTGTTTAAGGCAGATAAACGCCCAGCGGTTCAGATCCAAGCCAGCCTCCCTCTCTGAAGCACTGCTGGAAGCGGCCACACATGGATCCTTTCTTCCTGGAAGGTGGAAAGTTTCTGAAGCCCGGGAGGACAAAATACTCATCTGTATCCTCTGAAAACATCCCTGGCCAATCTCCAGGCTGACATTTCCCCGTGCTGTTAGCCGAGCAGACGCTGCCTTGCATTGCAAGCTCTGACAGGAGGGCACTGAGCTGCCCCGGAATCAGGGCTCTGGGAAACACCCTGCCAAGGGAGGAACGTTCGTTCATTGGCGCTGAAGCGGGCGTTGGGGGAGGAGGAGGACCTGCCTGGGTCGGTGCCAATCTCATTGCTGCAGCTTCTTTAGGTTGCAGTAACATCCCAAGGCGCCCCTGAGATCAGGGCCCTGTTGGGCTGGGCACTCTATGGACACCTTGTCAGAGCCGGTCCCTGCCCCAGAGACCTTACAGTCTAAATAGACAAGACAGAAGCGGGGGGAGGGGGAGAAGGGAGAGAGTCTATCCCCATTTTACAGATAGGGAAGTGGAGGTTAAGTGATTTGCCAGAGGATGCTCATGGAGTCAGTGGCAGAGCCAGATCGCTTGGGTCCCAGGCCCATGCCTTACCCACTAGGCCATGCTTCCCCGCTCAGCACTGCTTGGAAAGGATCCTTTAACGTGATGCTAAGCCCAGCAGGTCTAGTCTAGCCAGACCAGCCCACACCGTTGCGGCCTGGTTTGATCCTGCGTGTGTTTTAAGGCGGTCCCCGGCAGGGCTGTGCTTGCAGCGCCCCCGTGGCCTTGGCATTCGTTGCCGTGGCAGCCTCCTGCTGGAACGGTGGCCCTCCGCCGAGGGCAGTGGCCGTGCAGGCCAGGCACATAAAGCAGCACAGGTGCGGTAAAAGGACTCGGAGGAGACACCCCCATGCGACATTGCTGTGTGACCCTGGGCAAAGCCTGACCCCTCTCTGGGCCTGGTTCCCCTCCAACCCTCGTCCGTCCTTTCTACTGAGACTGCGAGGTCCCCGGGCAGGGCCTCTCCCTTCACGGCTTTGTAAACGAGTGACATCTTCCCAGGAGCCCCCTCGGGGCAGCCCTGCCAGTGGCCCCTCGCCTCAGTTTCCCTTTCGGGTCTCCCGTCAATCTATGCCCGTTTGTGCTCCAGGCCATCAACATCATTTACCAGCAAAGAACAGCGCAGACCGTCTATAACTAAATGTCCCGAACCATGGGGAGCCCTTAAAACCTGGCTGCCTTCTCCTCATCCCCCGGTGTCTTCTGCCGGGAGCATCTCTGGCCCGCTCCCTGTTCCTCTGCGCTCAGCTCTCCAGCCCTGGAGAGATCAGTGGGTAAGCGCCTCGCTGTTCCCCTGCCTTCAGCCCTCTCCGGCCCTTGCTCGGGGATGCCAGCCGGCAAACCACTCTTGCTGCTTTCAACCTTCTCCTAGGAACCACCCACTGTCCCTGTCTGTTCCCGACTGCCTCCTGCCTGCCCTTTTATAGCTGTCCGGCCAGTCACATTCTGGGGGTGCAACCCAGCCCGGGAAGGGCTGGTGCCACTGCCTGCCCTGTAGCCCCAGCTGCCTTAAAGGCTTTGCGACGTGTCTCCCAGCCCAGACACCAGCAGACAGGCACGCAGCGCCCTGAGCGTCCGAGTGCTGCGCAGCTTTGCTTCTGAGCCCGGCCACCTGCCTCCCACACAACAGCCCCACCCTGGTGTCCACTAGCTTTGCTTACACCTGGCAAGATGACACCAACACATTCCCAGTCCCGAATTTCCCCCAGAACGCCCGCCCTGAAGTGTCCAGCCCTCGCCCGGACAGCTCAGAGAAATGCTCAGGTTTGTTTGCTGAGAAGATATCCAGCAGCGTGCCTCAGGAACTGGAGCTAATAATCACTCTGATTGAAGTGCAGCTCTGGGTTGGTTCAGATGAAAATAAAACAGGTTTGTGCACAGGAGGCCATAGGCGAAGTGATGCCGAGTGAAAGCAATGAAGGCGGAGCTGGTCACAAGCACATAACAGTGAGAACACTCACCTGGAAGTCTAACACTTAATCTAACAAGGGACTGCCTTTGTTTAAGATGGTCTCGGCTCACCAGTTCTTCTTGGTCCAGCACGGCTGGCTGTCTCTCAGTCAGGATCTTCCTCCTCAGTACACGGTGCTGGTTTTCCTTGTCTTCGTAGGTGACGGCGAAAGATGGAGTCTCTCTCTGGCCCTTATCTTCCCCCCAAATTGTCCATATCCTCAAAGTCAGGAAGGCCTCCAGGTCATTCCGTCTCCTGTGTCTCTCTGGGGTGAAGCAGCCAGATTAATTCTCTGTCCCTTAAATTCAAACCCTCCCCGCTACCCCGCTGGTTTGCTTGATGGCTTCATTTATGGCTATTGTGTCCACTGAGATAACCCGACTTTCCTCTGTCCAGGACAGACCTGTTTGTCACCTTTATCTGGGCGAGGCTGTCTTCTTAAACCTGTTCTAGTAACATCAGACTGAGGGAATTCTTAACTTCACGTGGAAGGGTAACACGTGCATTTTACAAGGATATTAATGACCAGCGGGCTCTTAGTTTTCAAATGATACCTCGTATTTTGTACAACCATCATTGTAGTAGTATGGGGGGTGTGAATATTGGGTGCTTACGGTCACAGCGCCCTTGTCATTGGGATAACTCGGAGCATCTGCATTGGGACAGGAGTGCTGAGCCCAGGTTCATTTAATGGGCCAGCTCCCCTGCGACGTGTATATGTACAGCGCCTAGCACACAGGACCTGATCTTGCTGGCGGTCTCTGGGCACTACTGTAACACAGATAATAAATAGCAGTGGCCAGATGTCAGGAGTCAGGCTATGATTAGTATTATTTCAGCCAAAACAATAGGAAAGGACTTCACACACCACTGACATGCAGCCAGTTCTGGGGTGGAATGCGACAGTTGCGTAGTACAGCTGCCTAGTCTCTTAACAAGCTTCTGCTTTATCCATCCTGGCCAGCACCACTATGTTAACAGAAAAGATGTACACAAACCACATCTGGTCTTGCTTCGGTTGGGCTATCTTTCCTGTAGGCCAATCTGGCAGAGTAAAGGGGCCTTAAAGTGAGTGGGAACATCCCTATGAGAATACCCCCTATGCAGTGGTCTCCCCGACCTGTGTAGAGGAGATGTAAGCCTTCTCGCAGTGGCTGGTGTAGGGGATGGATCAGAGACATGACAGGAACGTGGCTGGAGCACGCTGCCTTCGTTTCCCAGGGTGGTGCATAGGAAGCAGAGAGTAAGCCACAGCGGCCCTGAGGCTGCTCTAACTTACACCAGCGCCTGCGTGGATTCAGAGTACAGGGAGCACAAAGGTAACCTAACCTCCCTCTCCCCCCCTGCCCCATGCGCGGGAAGGGAGCGACCGAGAATCAAGCCCCATGCTCAGAAAAAGCTTCCCAGCGAGGCAGAGAGCATTGCCACGGCAGGCCCAGATAGCACCAGGGGATCTTGGCTGAGTAGAAGGATTCAGGAGCCGGGCGTCACACCCATTCCAAAAGACACCACGTCCCGCAGCACGACACCCCCTCGGCTTCGGTGCAGCACTGCCCCAGAGGGCAGGGTCCTCGTCTGAATCCTCAGTGGCACGTCCTACATCACTTGGGTTCCCCTTGGCTGAATGCAAGTCTTGACCCAGCTCGGCTTGTGAGAGCGAATGAGGTCACATCCGGAGGGGGCTGGGTGGCCCATGACCCCTTAGAAGAACGTAAACAAGCTAAAATGTCTAGTACCGGGGCCCATGATCAGCCCTGCTTGGGTTGAAGGCGGGGTTAGAGCCTCAGCCATAACATCATGAGGCTAAGCTAAAGAAATGACCCTTACCTGTAGCAAACTCGGAGCTTCTTACGTGGACCACTCAGAAGAGGGGGACAGAGACCCATGGTCTCGCGTGGGTTACATAAGGAGCATGGAAAGCAAGCAGAGAACTAGGGCCCAGATCCTCAGAGACAGAGAGGCACCTAACGCCCACTGATTTCACCTAACGACCTTCGGGGATCTGGAGCTGGCAGTGCAGCTGGGCTCCGGACAAGGGGGACGGGGTGAGGATCTCTGTCCTGCGTCAGACAAGATGAGCGATTGGTCCCTGTGAATCTAGGAATTCCCACTGAACGATGGACACGGGGATCTGCTGGGAACAGCTGCAACCTGGCGTGATGATTCTCCGAGGTGGGTTCACCCTACCTGCCTCCCCCCGCCGTCCCCCCACATCCCTTCCAGGGACCGATGGCATTAACACGACGTTTGCAGACCATCACACTGCCTGCAGGTTCTCTCCCCTGACCTGTGTATTAGGATTATAAGCAAATCGGGGCAGTGATTGGCTCTTACTCTGTGTTCGTACTGCACCTAGCACAACGGAGGCCTGATCTCGACTGGATCCTGGGCACTGTCCTAACAGACATAATAAGTAAGGATAACAACGTGATGAGTGTGGGAGCGCTCGCAGAGGTGGAGGTGGGGCAGGATGTGTCAGAACCACCTGGGTTTATAGCGCTGGGCAACTCCCACTCGTGCTATTTACAGTGTCTCCTGTGCCTGTCAAGGGTTGATTTCCTTCTGTGTGTTCAGCACTTGCCTTCGGTTTTGTAAACAGGCTGGGCTGAGATCTCCTCTCACTCACGCTGGGAGAGGCCGGCTGGTTTCAGCAGAGTTCCAGACGGGTGACCCGGCGAGGAGAATTCAGCTCAGAGCAGTTGTATTGATTGCACAGAATGAGTCAGTGTAGAAGGCAGCGTGGTCTAGTGGTTAGGGCACCACACGGTGAGGCAGGAAACATGTTGCGTCCTCTGTGGGGTGGCCTCGAGCAAATTCATTTTCCCCTCCCGCCCTGGGTCTGCCTTGTCTATTTAGAGTGTAAGCACCTTGGCACCGAGCCGGTCTCTCTCTTGGTGTCAGTCCAGCACCTGTCTTGTTTGCATGCAGACTGCTCACGAGAACGGAGAGCCACGCATGCAAACAGCGTAAATGAAGACAATACAGCATGATGGGGCCCCGATCCCAACGGGGAGTGCCGGGCACCACGGCAATATAGATAATAACAGGAGTCCTGGGGCTAGTTCCCCTGCGCTAACCACGCAGTACCGCAGTTATTCCGCTAGTGGTCAGTAAGTGTCAATGCAAAGGAAGGGAAAAGAGGACCCATCGCACCCCCTTTTATGGCTTGCTTATTTCTCATGCACTGAGTGGGGAATACCAGCCCTTGCCCTGTTTTATATATTTCAGTACTAGCCGTTCACAGTCCCACCCCCGTCTAGGAAGTCAGCGATGACCAGACAGGATCAGACCCGAGATCACCTAGCCCAGCAGCCTGTCTCTGACAGCGGACAGCACCAGATGGCTCAGAGGAAGGCATAAGGACCCTGCAGCAGCAGAGGTGGGATAATCTACCCCTCTACTCTCTTCTCTTTGTTTCCTGCTGCCTTTCTGGCCTCTGTGCCTGCCCTAACCCTGCTGAAAGCACGTGTGCTGCGTGAAACCTACCCCACACCCATGCCACCAGCTGGCTGGGCTCAGATACCACAGTGACAGCTGACGGACGATACCTACATAGATTAAATCCGTGCGCTCTGCATCACCTCTAATGTTCTGAGTTTGCAAACTCCTCTGAGCAGGGACTGGGTATCATTAACAAGAGTTCACCAGCAAGCCTGAGGCAGGCCCAGGAACTGATTTCCAGACAACTGACACATAGTCTAGTGCAGAGCCAGAAGACCGTCCTTCCCCCTGGCTTTTTGGGTAACATTTTCCAAAGCACCTAAGGCCAGATCCTCAGAAGTATTCAGGCACCTAGCTCCCACTGAAATCACCTAAATGCCTCTGAGGATCTTCACCTACACAGTTTAAGAGCCTAATTTTCAAACGTGCCTCAATTCCCATGGACCTCGGTGATTGCTCGCCTGCAGAAGTATTGAGCCGACCCGAGCTTTGAATTGTAAGCTCCCTGGGGCGGTGTTGGTTGAACAACCCAAGTCCTGTCCCGGCAGTGCGCTGGGTTCCGCAGAAAACCCAAGAACTCTCCTCTTGGGGGATGGACTCTTCTTTGGATGGTCCAAAATCCTAGGGAGGAATTGGAGGGGACATTCCTGCGTGCGATGCTGCTGCTGGTGTCGTTGTTTGAACCACGGTAGCACCTGGGATTGGAGCCCCACTGGGCTGTGAGAAGAAGAGGTTGTCTCAGCTGTGTAGAACTGGAAGTTCTTTGAGGCAGGGAGTAAGGCAGAATTAAGCAGCCCCATTTTACAGGTAGAGAACTGAGGCTCAGAGACATGACGGTTCCAGACAGTCCCTCTCTCTCCAGCTGCCCGCTTCCCAGAACACAGGGCCGCCTTCTCCTCCTGCTGCCTCCTCCACCTTTTCCACTTCTGCCTGCTCCTCCCACGTAGGAAAATTCTGGCCACCCCCTTGGTCGAAGGACAGGGAGACGGCAGCCCAGAGACACGGTTGCAAGCTCAGCACAGGATGAGTGACCTCAAAATAAAACCAACTTCCCTTTGCATGGAAGAGCCAAAGAACTCCCCTGCCAAGAACTGGATTATTTAGATGCACTTTGGTTCTTGTCCAGGCAAGGACCTGGGTGACCCAACCTCCAGGACGAGATGCTTCCTGAGTGGGCGTCTTACCACACTGTGCCAAGTCACGCGTGCCCGGAGAGGGGAATGCAGCTGGCTGATGTCACAAGAAGGGCGGGGAAAGCACTCATAATAAATCAGCCAGGGTGCAGGCCGGCACGTGCAGAACAAGGCTCAGCTCCTCAGCTGGTGATTTGAGTGGTCAGTGTACACCAGCAGAGGATTTGACCCCAGAGAAGCAGCTGGTTGGAGAGGCATGCCACAAACCCAGCATAAAGGACAGGCTAGCAGGAGCCAGGAAAGCCAATATTTACATCCAGTCTTGCCCTCCCCTTCTGTATCCTGGGAAAGCCCTGATGGCAATGAGGTTAGACTGAGCAGCTACACACGTCAGGATCTCCTCCCTCCTATGTTCACAGCACGTTCAAACAGAGAGACCCTAGATTTTAAAAAACCTCATAAATACTCTTGCCGTGAAATGAAGCATGACTTTATTTCTTAGAATCCAGACGAACGCACAAGAACCAAAACCAGAAACAGACAAAGCAGGCTGCTCCCTAAAAACAGAGCAGCACAACTCACCCCCCCTTACTCTAGGCTGCCTGTCTGCAGAACTGACTCCGCTAGCCCCTGATCTCATGCTTCCCTACAAAGCCCCTGGCCTGCAAGCAGGAAGAACTCCTGAGCATTGAAAGGGATCGCTTACCATTTTAATACAGATTTAAGTACCCTACACCCCCTCCTGTGCTTTCCAGAGGCTCCCTGGGCAGCATGCAGAGGATTTGGGCCGTGGGGTCAGGCCAATGAATCTGCAGCTACTTCGGAGATCCCCAAGAGTCCCTGGAGCCCTGCAGGCTGCTGAACCAGCTGTAGGCTGTTGAGGGCCTAAAACGCTGAGTGAGCAGGGCCCATGACGGGCAGTCTGACCTAGTGGTCAGAGCCAGGGACAGCATTGGGGTCACAGCTGGGAGTCACACCAAGGGTCAGGGCCAGAATCGGAGTCAGAAGTCACACCAAGGGTCGAGCTGGAGTCTGCCACTGGAGTTAGGGCGAGGAAGCAGAAGGGGTAACAGGAGCAAGGAGTGGAAACCAGGCAAGGTGGCAGGAACTAAGGGGGCAGTAACAGGAGCAAGGGGCAGGAACTTGGTCTCAGGGGGTCTGATCAGCAGCAGGCCTAGCAACCAGCTGCTCAGAAAAGGGGGCGGGGCAGCAACAGGAAGCTTTATGCCCAGTGGTGTCCAATCAGCAATCAGCTGCTAGTCAGCTGACCCAGCTGAGTTAATGGATGTAGTCTCTGGCAGTAGGGCATTGGCTGATGCGACCTAGTGGTGCAGAGAGTAGGGCACTTGCTTGGCGGAAACGGCGACATCTCGCTAAGCCCGTGGGCTGGGTTTCAGGAAAGTGGGGCTTGATGCTCAGTTCAGCCCCAGGTGACCTAGAACGAGGCATTTAATCTGTAGCACCCCCTCTCTTCGCACTCCTCACCAACACAGCGCAGAAGTCTGTCGTGTAGACACGGCCTGAAATGACCCACGTGTGTAAATTTACTCGTATATGTAAGTGTTTGCAGGATCAGGGCCACGGGGGTAAAATTCCAAGAGGGGGGAAAAAAACACTGCAGAGGTGACAGCTAGCACGCCCTTAGTGAGCAAAAATTAAACCCAGTAGAGAAATTGGCCCAATATATTTAGCGAATCACTGGGGAAGTGTCTCCTGTTTCATTAAATGGAGCCTGTCAGGGAGTCTAAATAAAGGGAAAATCAGATGCTTTACAAAAAAATGACAAAATGGGCTTGAGACTGATTTTTAATGTGATAATACAAATGGCCTTTTGTTCAGGTCTCCAGGGGTGCTGCCTGGTTCTGAATTATGGGCCTGACCTCCCCAGCCCTACAGCTGTGAAAACCGAGAGAGAGGTGGTTGTGAAAAACACTGCCCTTCAGATCTGGAAGAGTTTTCAGTGGTTACACGATCTAGACGGGATACTTGTGTTGCCAAGTACCTTGTCTACACGGGAAAGTTATACCAGTGCAAGCAAAGGTGTGAATTTATCCCACTGAAACGTCCCACGTGGACACTCTACCTCCAGTATAAGAGTTCTTTTTTTCAGCTTCGCTGACATCGCTTTGGAAAGGGGTTCAGTCGGGGAGCAGATGTAAGTTCCACCCGGGAGGCGAGAAACTGGGGCAAACAGCTTGGTCAACTCTGGGCGGGGGGAATATGCTCACCCCTGGGCTCTGGATTCTGGCCCGGCCTAGGGCTTCATTCCAGAGTTCTGGTGCTCCCGGCCCCCAAAGGGACACGGGCCCTGTTGGCCCGTGCAGTAATCAGCCCCTCAGCCCCTGGAACTCTGGCACCGCTACACACGTGCCTTCTGTGCCTAACTGGAAATCCAGCCCTGCCTGCCGCTCTCACAAAGTTAAATCGTGGCCTTCGACTGACAGCGCTGCCTTATCCCTTAATGTTCAGCCCACGATACCTGCTTCCTTTTTTTACTGTTACCGATTACTGCAAAGGGAAGGTTGAAAGTTGCTGTGCTGACGTCGGCAAAAAAGAAGCCGCGCAGTGGCGTTAATTATGAGCTGTGTTTATTATGCCAAAAGAGTTGTCAAGTAAGCATCCAGCCAGGAATGACTGGAATCCATCCGCAAACGGCATGCCCGTAGTTACCTAAGATACACTACACAACGTAATTCATTACAATCCCAAAGGAATGTATTACCAAATTCTTGTTTTTACTTTGGTCTGATAATTTTTAGACATCACTGGGGAGACGAGGAGTACCGACTAGTGGCTGATTTCCAGAGGGGTAGCCGGGTTAGTCTGTTTTTAGCAAAACAGCGAGAGTTCTGTGGCATCTTAAAGACTAACAAATTTATTTGGGCATAAGCTTTCGTGGGCAGAAACCCATCCAACTAGCAGCTGAATCTTTGGAAAACAGCACCATGGAGGATCTGGTTAAACACAATGCTCGGTGGCACCTACCATGAGAAGTATACCCATAAACTGAATTTGGCTAGGTTGGAGAGGAAGAACGTCAAGCGTCAGGAAAACGTTGAAGAAGCTGGGACATGTGCTGGTTGTAGGTGAGACTCACTTTATCCTAGATTCGATGGCATGTGTTTTGAGAAGAAGACCTGCTTCTCTTGCTGTAAGCTGGAAGCCAGAAGGCATCCATTAAGCACAGTTTCAACCCATGAGACAGTGAGAAACTGTATGACGCAGGCACTCTTAGTGAGAACATAGGATGGAAAATAAAGTTAAGTGGGTGCATTGACCCGAAAGACACCTACTCATACAACATTGCGTATCACGTTGGATGCTAGACCAAGAATGTCTGCAATGTGTTGCATCAAAAGGTAAAAGCAACCGAAAACTGATTTCACTACTGCACACCGTGCGACTCTGCTGGAGTTCATGAATTGCCCCGCAGAGGCGCTAATGAGTGGGAAGTGGTGGTGAAGACTCATGAAGAAGCAAAGAGCAGAGAAATGTGTGCGTTGAATGGGGTTAAGAGGAACAAATACACGGCAGAAAGGCTCTTAGAGCATGTATTGAAGATGAACTGCTGGA
The DNA here is from genome assembly GCF_026122565.2 of Emydura macquarii macquarii. NCBI lineage: Eukaryota > Metazoa > Chordata > Testudines > Chelidae > Emydura > Emydura macquarii. The sequence goes on from NW_027133217.1 coordinate 6,279,517, forward strand.
TATGGATGTCGTTTTTAGCAAACCTATCCGCAGGAATGAATCACAGCGCATACGACGTGGCACTATCAAAAGAGGAAGAAAGTGCTGATGGCAACAGTAATATGACGACTCCGTCTGCAGCTGCTACATTTTTATGGAAAAGCGTTTTGTCCTGCAGGACGTGGGCGTTGCATAGCTGATTCTCGTCTCCTGGTTATATCCCGATCTCAGCAGGGTGTTGATCTATGTGAGACTTTGGGAAAGCACACGTTCTCCACAGTACCACGATCGACGTTGGAATGTGACAGAACAAGGCATATGTGCAGATGAAAAGCAAACTAATGCACATCTTGCATGGTCTTCCTAAGCCAGCACCTACTGATAACATGACTGGTACCATATTCCAGCAGACACCTTTCAACGCTGCATTCATAGACGATACAAGCTCTCGACAAACCAGGAACTGTTAATACCTGCTGAGATTTGGCTGAACACTTCATTATGAGGTTAGAGAGAAAATACTGACCCTATGACAATGTTCACTTCATGTTTGACACTTATGCAGAGGAATCAATTAAAATATTACCAGAAAGAAGAGACTCCATGGTACTGCATTTGTCCAATATAAAATCCCTGACCTCCATGGCCATCTCCAATGTCACGATGAAGAAGTCACTGTCTCATACTTGCACGGAGGATAAGTGAACCACAGACATTGCAGGAAAAACGCTCCAGCATGCAAAGAATTGGAGTTTCTTCTTCATAGTTCCCAGGAGGAGGCTGACACTAAAATGATCTTGCATGCTCTCAGTGCCCTGGAGAGATGTCCTACTAAACTCCAGATTTTTGCACGAGACACAGATGTTCTAGTGCTCCTGGGAGACGCTACCCAAGGCATCTGGGTTTGTGCCTGCTTTGGGGGAACAGAATCACTGTATATTCCTTTGAGATGTGTTCCTATCACTCAGACCATTAAAAGCCATCAAACTGTCAGGTTCCCATGCCCTTTCAGGATGTGATTTTGATGGGGTCCCCAACATGCAACCTGGACTGTGGGACCACTGAAACCCAAACGCACCAACTTGAACTGCTTCTCACACTGTGATGCTGAGGTCAAGCTCCAGACCTCTGACAGGCACTGCACTTACACAGCCGTCCACAGGCAGTGACACACCTGACTGTGTTACATGAAAGATTTCCCAGTCACTCGTGAACCATGAATAGAGAGGCTCCAGCCAAATTCTCCCCAGCTCCAGCCCTACACCCGAGGACTGTATCATCCTACACTGTCTGTCTTACTGCCTTACATTGCCCAAGGCCCCCTGGGACAGTGCAAGTTCATTAAATAGTTCGTCACACCGACAAAAGGGTAGTGGATGTGCAACAAGCCCTTGTTCACCAGAGCTGAGATTTTCCAAGCCCTTCAACCAAATCATCCTGTTTTAGGTAAAATATAAAACAGAGTTATTAACTACAGAAAGAGAGATTTTAAGTGATTACCAGTGGTAGGCATAAAGGTCAGAGATAGCTTCCTTAAGAAAATAAAAGTAAACACACATTCTAAATCCTAAACCTTTGGTCTAAGCACGAGTCGAATGAAGCAGTGTCTCACCCTGATGGATGGTACAAGCCGGTTACAGTTCCTCATTACGCAGACTGAACCCTTGTTCCAGTCTGGGACCAAACTCCCTCAGTTCAAAGTCTTCCAGACTTTCTTCCAGGTGTTGAGAGAGGCGAAGTGACTATGACACTGTCTCTCTTTTTATATCTTCTTCCAACTTGCTAGAAAGATCCTTGCTGTGACATGGGGGTCAGGCAGCACCCATCAACTCCATTGTCTCTCTGTCCAGCGCTCCATTGTTTCTCTGAGACGTCTCTGACATGGCCTCTGGGAGAGTGGATTCAATTTTCATGGGCCATCAGCACGTACCTGGCTGGTCCTTTGTTGCCACTGAAAGGTTGGCTGTGGGCATCTCCCAACCTCATGACATATTTCAGTAACACATACAGCAATACGTCATAACTTCACATACAATCATCGTACTTACAACCCAACGGGACGTTAATGTTCAATCGATCAAGACTTTTCAGATGAAATCTCACAAGTCATGCCTTGTACAAAACATGTCATAATCATATCACGGTGGTGGAAGAGTCTGACCTGCCGACAACACCTCAAGAACACCCGCGATAAGGTCAGGTTTTGTGTCACGCTTATTAGGAAACTGGCTGGAACATCACGGGGCTCCAGGTCAGGGATCCTACGAATCGCAACAAGGGCCTTGGTACGCTCTGCGGCTGAATACCGAGCGCCAGTGCGATCTCACAGCAGCCACACTCAACTCCGTGATACTCAACTCAGTAATGCCACGGGCCTGGTGTCAGTGACAGGCCCGCCAAGAAGGGTGGGCAAAAGGGGCAATTGCCAAGGGGCCTGGTGATTTTAAGGGAACCTGGCAATTTTAAAAGAGACCTGGGCCATGGGCCGCGGGGTGAAAACTTCCCCTTGCAGAGGCTAGCTCCCCATCTCGCCTCTTCTGCCCATGGCCCCCGCCCACAGTCCACCCCTGCTCTGCCCCCACTCCCCACCACATCCCTCCCCGCCAGCCCACCTCGCCACTTGGCCTGCCCCCTCCTCCCCCACTCGCCATGTCCCTCCTCTTCCCCACCATCCCTCGCCACATGCGTCCCTCCCCTCCTCCCCTGCTCGCCCCCCCACCACTGCTCCCCGCATCCCTCCTCCCCCCTCCTCACTCAGCCCCTCCAGCTGTCGCTCACCACCTGGGGGAAGGAGAAGGGTGGAAGAGAGAAGGGGGATCAAGCGATGGGGGGGAGGGACACAGTGGCAAGCAGGACGAGCAGGGGAAGAGGCAGGGCCTGGGGTGGACTGTGGGAGGGGCTGTGGGCAGAAGGGGTGGGGCCATGGACGGAAGAGGCGGGGCCACAGGAGAAAAGGGCGGGGCAGGACTGTTCTGCCTTGGTGTCTGAAATTCCTGTCAGCTGGCCTGGTCAGTGATGCTCAAATCAACCCCATTGACTGGCTTCCAGTCCTATCGCACATCCAGGCTCCACAGATTAAAGGAGCCGCCCAGACATCTCGCTTTCTTAACCACGTCAGTGCAAACACCAGGATCCCATTGCACGATGACCTGCAGAGCCCGCCAAAGACAAGATTCAAATCCCGTAACTCTCTCTGGAACCGCAGCAAGACCCAGACAAGCTTTTCGGTCGCTCTGAACAAACAGCTCGTCATTGACCCTGCCAAGGAACCATCCGGCTTTGATGTACGTCGGAAAGACTCGGGCAGATTGACTCGCGTCAGGCCCCCTCATGGGAGACGTGGCCAAACCCTCTCGACATGGAAAACGAGGCGAACACCTGTATGCGACTGGAGGGCACCGTCACACACGATGGAGCACGTCGTGTCTGAGTGTCTCCTTCTTTCTTCGGCCAGGGGCCTGAAAGACATTCACCAGCTCACTGCGGAGGCAACGTGCCGGCCGTCAAACCTAGACAGAAATTTGTGATTGTTGCTGCCTGCCCGAGCCATACGGAAGAAGAGGTGGTGGGGAAGATGGGGGTGCCGGTGGTGAATATGGATGCTACTTTGCGGGACAGAGTGTCACAGTGATACTGCTGCAAAGCTGGCTGGAAAGACCAAACTATCTTACTGGAAGGCATGGGAGTCAGCCTCTGAAGACTCTCTCCTCGCTCTGAAGGTGCTCGGCATGGCCGAGATAGAGCAGGGTCGGCCTTAGGGAGAACGGCGCCCTGGGCGAACTTGTATTTTGGCACTATTCGTTTGGGTCCGGATGCATGGGGGTTGGGCAGACAGGGAGGGCAGCTGCTAGTACAGTGACCCTTCCTCCCCCACAACTGGGAAGCGATGGAGGCAGGAAGCTGGGGAGAGGAGGCGGAGCTTCCTGTAGCTGGGGGAGGTTTCTGGAGGTGGGTCTGACCCCATCCCAAGAGCAGCCCATGCAGGGGAAGAGGAACTCTTGTCCCTCGCAAGCATGGCTGGGACGCCCCCAGCTCTGCTCCTCCCCAGCCCAGTGCTCGGGTACTAAAGGGGCCTCGGGCTGGCTGTATGTGTGGGAGGGGAGCAGGGCAGTCACCCACATAGCCCCTGACCCCTATAAGGCTGGCCCTGCTGATGAGGTCATAAATCCCCCAGAGGTGTTCGTATGCCAAGTGTACCATATGAAGATCAACATGCCAATGCTTGCATGGCTACGTTGCTGGCCGCTTTCCAAGAAGCGGGCAGGATGAAGAAAAACCGTTGCTGACCAGGAATCAAGAGGGCAAATTATCAAGCAATGATCAAGTGCATCCAAAACTACCCTCCCAGACTGGGCATGGATAGGTGCTGGAGGATGGACTGGTCTCACCAGTTAGGTGTGAAATACCATGCGCTCCCACATCAATCAGTTACCCAAAGGCTTGTGTGCAAAGCCTCCAATATTAGCAGCCTGCCCTGTCCGGAGACACGCGAGCGTGATGCGGGTGAGGACTGGTGTGACAACGTGCCTAGCAGGGGCGCCTAGACAGAGAGGACACTGAGGCAGACTTTGATGAATGAAATACGTCCATTCCTACATCTCAAGCCCCATTTCCCTAAGATCACCAAGGATCAACGTCTTTTTTTTTATGGCGGGAATGCATCCCAGTGTTATAATATAAATAAACAACGTTAATTTTAAAACGTTTTCTCCAATACGTATCTACATACGTGTCCTGGGTTTGTCCTGCTTGCTGACATTGTGTTTGTGGGAGAAAGGGCTTTCGAATGATACCCAATCCGACCCACTTCCAACGACACTGTGTTATCAATATTTCCACCAACTGGATGACCTGGAGCTGGGAGCTGTGGGGAAGTCAGTGGGCCCCCCCGCTACGCTGCAGAGGGCGACACCATTGCAACTATGATTCTGTAGATTTTTACAAATAAAGTGACACCTTCCTTACATCTCTATCACTATCCTGCCCACAGAAGAGGACTTGACTACGTTATGTTCCCAGATGGTTAAGATACACTGGAAAACAGCCCTCTTATTCCAGAACAGGAATGTCTACATGGGTAGTTATACCGGTAGAACTACAGCAGTTTAATACACCAGTATAGCTGCACTGATGTAACTAGTAACAATCTCTCCTGTGTTCAAGCCCTTAGGTGCTACCAGGTGGGAACAGTGGAGTTTTACACCTGTAACCGCCCCTTCCCTACACTTTGCAGTGGTGCACCTGACCGTGCAAGGAGCAGGGGAATGGGGAGGTACAAATTCGACATGGTAAAGTGAAGAGAGTAACAACAGCTCAGAGGGGGGGAGGGCAAGGGAAAAGGGTCACGGAATTATTTGTCACACTTGCTCGTGGTGCTAGTTCCTGTTTTCTCTTTTGATTGTGTTGTCTGGGCTGGTGTTGTTGATTTCTTTTTCAGAGTGGGGCTGGGCACCGGGAAGCACCTAGTGCCGTGGTTCTCAACCTGTTTATGATTGTGGGCTGCATCCGGGGCCCACAATGTGTTTTGTGGGCCACATCCAATACTGCCTGTATGGCTTTGAGGATGGCACAGCTGTGTGCTGATTGGGCCACAAATGGTCTGTGGGCCACAGGTTGAGACCACTGATCTAGTGTATGAGAACCAGAAGGGAAAGCTGACCGTAAACAAAAGTGAAAACGACCAAGCTATTTGCATTGGCTATTTCCCCCTGCTGGAGGCTCACCCACAGGAATACTACAGAGGCGCAGGTGTCTGAGGCAGCAGATCCCACTGCAGGACCAGAACCCTAACTTGTAAAATGCTGCGTAAAAGATCCATAACACTTTACAAGCATTACTCATGGGAGGTTTGTAACCGAGGGATATAAACTGTCATGACAATCTCACCTCTTTATGGCCCCTGAGCCTGTCATGGCTTACTCATGGCCTTAACTTTGCACACATGATGGGGACACTCCCATGCTTATATAGTGACGCACACGCAGGTTTGCTAACTAGCACCCGTTAGTGTAGAGGGAGTTATGAAAGGACCATCACGGTGGTATCCTAGGTATTTACAGCCAGATTTTTAAACGATATTTAGGCCCCTATTTGCAAGCCCGCCTAGTTGCTTTTGAAAATCTCACCAGTTGCCTTTCTAAAATTATTTCAGAAATCCAGCCCTCAGGCCTTTACACCCCCAAGGCCGACATTTGCAAATGTTTTTAGCTTCTTTTGGGGTTTGTGCGGGGGGTGTCCAATCTGAAACCCGCTGGGCGTGATTATCGGAAAACGTTGAGCGCCCACAAATCCAGCTGAATGGGAGCGGGGTGGGGGAGGGTTCAGGATCTCTGACAGCCAGGCCCTCCAATCTGGCCCTTCCAAAAATCAAGGCATTGGAAATCACCCGAGGCACTTTTGAAAACCTTGGTGCAAAATGGTCCCTGCCCTTCCAAGTCCCCCTGGCTGCAGACCTCTGCCCGCTTTTAAGGACTATTACCTGGGCCTGAAGCTTATGAATACTTCCACACCTCTTGAAAGTGGAGCTACTGACTGTTTTTTACCTAGGGAGGGGGTTGGAATCTCCAGCCTTAGAGGTTTTCAAGGCCTGGCTTGATAAAGCCCTGGCTGGGATGAGTTAGTCTGGGCGGGTCCTGCTTTGAGCAGGGGGTCGGACTCTGATGTCCTCCTGGGGTCCCTCCTCTTCTCGGATCCCATGGGACACCTGCCTGGCTAAAGTCACAGCGGGACGGTTGCCAGATCTGGCCCGGGGGCTGGTCCCTATCAAAACCCGGGGCGGTGAATTGCCCAGCCCCCTCCGGCTCCGCACAGACTTTTCTCCCCCGGGCTGAATGAATTCACCCCCTTCCCGGCCAATGGCTGGAGAGGAGCGGCCCGGGGGGGCGTGTTCCTGCTCCCGTCCCCCGGCAGGCAGGCAGGGGCGGGGCGGGGCGCGCTGCTTCACCTGCGGCTGCCCGCGGGCGGGGCTGTTCTCGCTAATCAGGAGCCGGCGGCCGGAGGAGGAGCCGAGCCGGGGCCGGGGCAGGCCGGAGACCGAGCGGCGCGCAGAGCCGCGCTGCGCCCAGCGGCCATGGCGGAGTGAGCGCGGCCGGGCGGGGCGCGCAGCGCAGCGCAGCGCAGGAGGAGAAGCGGCTGCAGCCGGGCGCGGAAAGTTGCCAGCCCCGCCGGCTGCGGGGGGCGGGGACGACACATGGAGCCGGGCGCCGGCGGCCGGGGGAGATAAGCGGGCCGGGGGGGCCGGCCCCGCCGGCAGCATGGCTTCCAAGGAGCGCCTCTACGAGCTCTGGATGCTCTACTTCGCCAAGGTGGGTGTGAACGCCCCCCCCTTTTGGGGGGAGCCTGCGACCCCCCGCCCTTGCCAGCCGGCCGAGCCCCCCCCTTCGTCCCCGGGGGGGGGGGCAGCCCCGGTCGGTGCCAAGCGGAGCAGGGCGCACCTGTCCCGGCCGCGCCCCGCCTGCCCCCCGCCGGGATGGGGGGTGGGAGCCGCCCCCGCGGCAGGTGGAGGGAGGCCGGTCTCGCTGCCGGCATCTCCCCGCCCTGCACGCGCCTCCCGGGCAGGAATCCGCCCCCCTGCCCTGGAGCAGGCAGCGTGGCTCGTTTGCTGCCTGCCCCAGGTCGCGATGGGGGCTTTGCTGAGCTAACAATGGGGAAGGCTCCCCCCCCCCCCAGCCCGGCGCAGGCAGCCCGGGCACTCCGGAGCCGCAGGTCGCTCCCTCTCCCCGGGCTGGGTCGGGTTTGTTTCGCTGGACTCCTGGCCCCTGCGCTCCGGGCTGGGCTTTGCCGGCGCCCTGGCCGCTGTTCCCCGGTGCCTGGCAGGGGAGAGGCCGGGTCCCGCTGACACAAGCGGGCGGAGGAGAAGTTTCGCCCCCCAGGGCGGTTGCACGGCCGGGTTTGAAGGCAGGCGAGCAGGCTCCGGTTTGCCAAGCATTGATCGGGAAAGGGCTGGTCTGGATGGGGAGACAGGTGCCTCGGTCACACGCTGACCCGGCTCAGTGCTGCTCGGTGCTACACCTGTCTCGGCCTGCCCCTGCCCGTTGTACCAGCGGGCTCCGCTGGCGAAAGACTCCAGCAAACGGGAGGGGAAGCGGGTGGAGACACAGTCTGGTGAGCTGCACAGGGCAGGGAAATGTCCCCAGCTCCCTTGGGTTCAGTAATCCTGCTCTTGACCAGGGTGAGACTTTGGAAGCAGGAGGCTTTCTCCTGGTGGATGAATGTATAGTTTGATCGTGCCTGTTGAAAGGGACCTGCTCAATCCGAACAGTCACTTCTTGCTTTTAGTCTGAAATTCACTCCTTTACCTTGCTTTGCGTGTTGCACTTTGGGCAGGTCCATATTGAAACCCGGCTAGTCCATTTCACCATTTCACGGCAGTTCGGCTGTTCTCAGGGCACTTCCATTTGGCTTTTTATTTGCCTGCCAGGCACCACCCACAGGGACTGTGCTTTGATGATGTGTGAGCTGCCAGTGCTCCAGGGGAAATGCTTCTTTGCTAAGCTGCTTCCTTCTAGAATTCTTTTAAAAATGATGAAATGCTTTCTGCTGGTCTCTTGTTTTGTAGAGGTTCTGTGTGTGTGTGTGTGTGAAACTTAAACACTGTCCAAATTGGAGCTGCTGTTGTCCTGTTAAATGACACCAGGAGTCGGAGGTACTTAACAAACTGTCTCTCTCAGATTAATTTTGGTCTCTGCTGTAGAAGGTTGGTTTGTAATGAGGAAGACAGGGAGTGTATATTGATGTCAACAAGATACATGTGGGTTATATTCTTGTTTAATGTTCCAGTCTTCCCAGAATCCTCTTGTGTTCGGTAACTGGCTGGCGTTGATGATTACACAGATATATATATAATGTGTGCTTTATTTTATTCTGCTGGTGCGGCTCCAACCAGCAAACAAGGCCCCGACAGCAGCGGCACCAACTAGGGGAATTCCTCTTTTGTTCTGAAAAGGAAGTTTTCGCAGCTTTTCGCATACTAATAAAGTTAGTTCAGTGTCACAGAGAGCAGGATGACAAACTCTCACTTTTTCACCTGAAGCAATCTCTTGTAATGAGAACTAATACGGCTTTTGCCTTTCTCTGCCGCCTCTTGCTTTTCTAAAGGCTCAGGCTTTTATGGAATAAAAAGGTCCAGCCAGTTGGGAAGAAAAGAGCAGCAACAGGCAAACACTCCCAGTTCTGAAATGAATTTTTCTAAAGGTAGAATTGAATCCGAGTCCATTGACTGTAAAGAGGTAATTGTAGTGCATTCGCTTGATTCTTTGGGGAAAGTTACCGCTCTCTAGACCTGAGAATGTGATTAACCAGAGCTAAAATTAGTAGTTCACCTGCACCCATCTGAACAGCTACGGTAGAACAGCAAGATTGAAGTCTTGCTTCTGTATCTGTATCCCCCATTGTGAGGATTTATCAGTCTCTTCCTGCTGTGTTGCATCTCACACCTGACCTGGAGCAATCTTTCACTCTTGGAGTGAAAATTGAGTGCTTGTAAGTCTGCAGGCATGGACTCATCACTGAGAACTGAAAGTGTGGGGGTGGGGGGGTGTAGCAGAATTTGAGGGGAGGATATTACAATTGACTGGTTTTTTTAAAGAGAAACTGAACAACTTTTTAAGACGTTAAAATGAGTAGCGATTCCTGTAACGAGCAGCTTGCAATCTAAAACCTCACACTGAACACTCTGGAAGATGCACAGAATGTTCTTTGTAAGCAAAGGGGGAGTGGACGGTAACACAATAGGCAAGGTCGTTATGAACTACAGAATTGACTGTGTGTGTAGTTGTTGGTCAGAGTTCTATTAGGAGGAACCTGGAAGTTTTAGGAATGGGAGGAAGAGAGAAGGGAGGTGACCAGAGAGAGAAGTGGATAAGTAAAGGCATGGATGTCTGGGGACAGGGGAATGGATAGTACCTGTGCCTTAATGGGAGATGAATATGGACTATGTTGGATCTTGCATAACCTCCTACGAGGAGGACTATGAATTCAGGTTGTTGCGATGCATCTTCTCCTTGATAAAGAGTGAGAGCTAGGGTGACCAGATGTCCCAATTTTTATAGAGACAGTCCCAAAATTCAGGCTTTTTCTTATATGGGCACCTATTACCGCCCACTGCTGGTCCCGGTTTTTCACCTGTGCTATTTGGTCACCCTATTGAGATCACGTGGTAGTAGGATCCCTGCTTAACTGGGATATGTCACCATTACCCTGCAATGTGTTAATAGGCATTAACCGCTCTTCCTGGGGGAACCTCAGACCTCGTGGTGGGTGACGGAGAGCTGGAAACTGAATTTAAAATGCTATTTCTGTTTGCAGTGGAGGCATTGCTAATGAGCAAATACAACGCTTAAAGGACCTGCAGGAGGCTGTGACGTGCTTCACGTTAGTACTGGATTTCTGTACACACAGCCTTCCTGCTGTACGGCATGCGCTGCTTTTCGTGTATCCGAATACTTGCAATTCAAGTCTCTAGGAATGTGTCTGCACACCTGCATCTGATGCCTTTGTCTGCTCTTAGGATGTTTGCTACACGAGAACGCCAACCGCTGTCCTGGAGCGTTGCTTTCCCCACCAGGAGTCCTCAGTTCATGAAGGTTTTACTCAAGTTGTTTTTAAAAAAAAAAAAAAAAATCCTTCTGCAAAATCTCTGTGGGCAGCTATTTTTGGCCAGGACTTGGGTCTTACACCTTGTGGATGTTGGGCTGCCTGCCCCATCTTCTGGAGGCTGCATTTAAAATGCAAAAATAAGAACTTATGCAGATAGAGCATTATCTCTCTCACATCCAACTGGAGTTCATGGTTTTGCTAGCTTTGATCATCCGATTTGGGCTGAATATCAAATGCTGCATAGTCTAGGTCTGGGTCTCTTAATTTTTTTTAACACACAAGAAGGACAGTGTTTAAAAAAACATCAAGGGGTCTGGTTCGGAAGATAGGGAGACAAAGTCAACATGGTGATGGAGATCAGGGAAGATGCTGTGTGTGTGTTTACGTGTGTGTGTTTATTAGCCAGCCAGTAAATTGACTTTCCTGTTTGAAGAATAATTAACATTGCTGTTGATTTCTCAGCTTGTAAAAATGCCATTGTTCATTAGCTGCATGAGTTCTTTAAAAGATACTGAAAGCTTATTGAGCAGACTGATGAGTCCCCAGTACTCTTATTAATCAGCTTCAGGCTGAGCTTTCTCGGGTAAGTACATTAAGTCGTGGGGAGTGAAAAATGATCACTTAGGTTGTGTCACGCCCTTATTTACACACAGCCTTCCTGTGGTGTAGTGAACTGGGACTAGAACTACGGGGCCTTTTGTGGGGATGAGCCTCTTCCCGCCGCCAATGACGTGACAAAACCCCCAATGACGTGATGTTCTGTAGAGACGTGATTTGTATGACAGGCGTGCCTAGAGAGATTGAGATCAGAGCCTCGTGCTAGGTGCTGCACAGAAAGAGCATGCGTCCCCATCTGAACAGAGAAAGGAAGTATTAGCCTCATCTTGCGGATGAGAAACTGAGGCACAGGGTCTCTCACAGTCCGTGGTACAGCCAGGAATGGAATCCAGATCTTAAGCCCAAGTCTTGTGTCTAAACCGCAAGGCTGCCTTTACTCTCTAGGCGCGGAGAGGGCTCTGGCTTCGTATAACCGCTTGCCTGGGAACTGGGCTGAGGATTGCCTGTTTTGAAGAGCCGTCGAGCATGTGGGCGAAGCTTCCTTTTTCCATTTAGAAGTGGGTGCGTGGCCATATCCAGGCACCGGCTGGCCTGGAGGCTGATGGGGGGAGGAGAGCGGCCGATGTCTCTGCTTGTGGAGCTGCTCAACTGGGTGACGGGCTAGAAGGCATGCGTGCGCTCCTCGCCTGGCCTGCTGGCTCAAGGCTGGCCTCTGCGGTTAAGGAGCTGCTGAAAGCCGTGGGGCGCAGGAGGCGAGGCAGAGGCGCTGCCGTGCTCTCCGTGGCTGGTGGCAGAACCCCACTCTCTGGGTCAGGTACCCAGTAGCAGCTCCTGTGAACTGGCTGCATGTGCGCATCTTCTGTTAGGTTTCCCATCAGCCGGATCCATCTGGTGCGGGTTTGTTTAGAAGGAGGTAACCGGATCCGGTCTCTTTAAAGGAGGTTCCCTGCTGCTGTTGACATTGCAGGGCTGGGCTGACTTTGTTCTTTTCTCCACCCACCGGGGGAGAGAACTATGCGGCTTTGACAGTAATACCCTGGCAGGGCAGGCAGAGGCAAGCACTGGCTCAGGTATCTGGGGGTGTGTCAGGCAGCTGGATCCGGCTCTGGGGTGACAGCATTTAGAGCCACACCCTCTCCCCTGAATATCTTCAGAGCCTGTTTCTATTTTCTAGTGGCTCCCATTCCCCCGACACCCTTCCCCTCCATCCAGGCCTCATCTGCACTAGCATTTTCCTCCTGGTTTCCCATCCAGGCAGTAATGTGGTTCCCCCAGCGGTAGCATGGGGAAAGGCGAATGTGGCCGAGGTGCTGGCCGTGCCTGGCGTTCTAACCCCGTGTCGCCTAGGCCAGCTCTGAGCAAGTTTAGTGCGGCAGCGGTTCAGATTTGAGCGACTGGTCGATTTAGTAGTAGCGCCAAAGAACCAACCCAGATCGGGGCCCCGCTGCGCTAGGGGCTGCACAAACGCAAGTAGATGGTCCCTGCCCCAAAGAGTTGACCGTCTACCTAGACAAGACAGACACAGGGTGGGCGGAAGGGGTAGAACACACCAGCCGAGTGACCGATGCCAGGGAGCAAATGGCATGTCAGTGCTGTGATTTCTTTGGGTCGGTTTAGTTTGGGGGGGACAGAATCAGCTAAATGGGAAGGGGGTGAGGGTGACAGGGCAGAGGAGAAGGGGGTAAGAGGCAAGGGATGGATTGCCCGTTTGCTCCACCTCTGCGTCGGTCAGCACAGGGCAAAGGCAGTCCAATCACAGCTGTAGAAAGTTCTCTTCAGGTCCCTTCTCTGGCTGCTGCTTCAGCTGCTCCTTCTGGCTGGCTCCCTCCTGCAGCTTTTCCCCCCTAAGGCTGCATGGCAGGGGAGCATCAGAGGGGGGGGGGGGGTCTCTGGTTCTGGGTGCTGATGGAGGGGAGGTGTGGCCCTGGCTAGGTCCCTCCTCCTAGTGCAGCGGTCCTTGCTTTTCGCAGCGTCTGTAGCTGCTCCTACTGGCTGGAGTCTGCGGCTAGTTCCTCTTCCACTAGTAGAGGTGCAGCTGTGTGATGTCCATTAAAAGCTAGTGGAGCTCCAGCATTGGGTGGACTCAGGGCCTAGGGCTGGTCCCTCCTGGGAACATACATTGGAACAGCTACATCTCAGGGGTGTGACAAATCCCCTCCCCCCTCCCGAGACACAGTGATACTGAGCTTGCCCCCAGTGTAGACGGCGCTAGGAAGAATTCTCAGGGAGCTGGATTAGTTACGATGATGGCAGAAGCCCTCCTGTTGCCGCAATGAGCGTCTACACGGACGTGCTACGGCGGCACAGCTGCAACGTGTTCCGTGCAAGCACACCTGTACGCTCGGGCAGGCTGGAGCGTGGCTGCAGGTGCTCCAGCATTGCTGTCTAGGCTGGGCTAAGCTTCCTGGCTTTGGTGCCGGAGTCTTGTGCCCTCTCATTGGAAGGGATCCTTGCTTCAGAGAACCCTCATTGGTAACCTTTCCCTTGCCCGGAGCGCACGGAAACGTATGGCTGTGGGGGTAGCAGCAGGCACACTGGCAAAGCTCCCCGGTGAATTGCAGATCAGAACCACAGTTTATGTACTTCGGTGCTTCCTTAGGCATGAAGATGAAGTTCCCTTCCCCCGCCGTAAGCAATCCTGCTTCATGTACCAAAAATAGCCCCCGGTCCTGGCTTTCCTCTCTTAGTTGGAGACGTTGGGCCAAGGTCTTTGGAGAACCTGCGTAGTGGGAGTTGAGATGCAGCTCTCCTCCGGTGGAGAGGGGGTGTGGATTCCTGTGCTCTCTCTTGGCCTCTCTTCTCCGTCCCCTGAGCCGGGACAGGCAGGGCTGGAGCTCAGGTTTCTGTTACCTGAGGCCTCCCCGGCTCCCTCCAGCTAAAGGGGGACGTTGAGCGCCTGGTACCAAGTGTGTGTCCTGCAAATATGCCAAGACCCCTTCAAACGCCGCTGAATCTTGTGTCCCACGTTGCAGAGGAGCAGTGGAGGAGGGAATTGCGGCAGGGGCCGGCGCTGCATGAGGCTCCGGTTTGTACAAACTCCACCGAATGCACTTTGCCTAGTGCAATGGGGTCTCTAGTTGCTATCCTAAGCTTTGGTAGCCTCACAAAGCAGGCCTCGTACAAGGGCATTGAAGTACGTGTGAATTACATTTGGTGCCGTTCAAAGGCCCCTTTATGCTGGCAAACTGGTGTAAAGGGGTTTAGTGTAAGTCCTAGTCTAAACAGGGTTTTTTGTACAGGTATATCTCTTTTGGATCGAGGTGTGAATTTTTTACCTCTCCTTATGCTGATACAGCCCTAGTGTGCGGGCAGTTATACAGGTATAAAGGTACCTTCTGCTGCGATAGCTTATTCCCCTTCCCGTGTGGAATAAACTGTACCAGTATAAACCCATTTTTACCCGTATAATGGCATCCATTGGGGGGGAGGTACGCCACTTGGTAAAGCCGTACAACTGTGTCGTGCGGACAAGATGTAAATGAGAAGCCAGTCCTTAGCTGAGTGACTTTTGTCAGCTGATCACAGTAAGTGAGTTTCATCTAGTGCTGCAAGCGTCATTCGAGAAATACCCTGCATGTCCGGCAAGGTGGATGTGGGGGGGTTTGTTTTTGCGATGTCTTTTTGTAGCTGTCTTATATGTACAGCTGCTCTGTAACTCCGCGAACTACGTAGGCTTTTGTAAGACGCGACCACCGTATCGCGTCTGTCTCTGAAATGCCACTTAGTGTTGTCTGACTTGCTTTATTTTGATCACTGTTTAAGCTTCCGTAGATAGATTCATTTACTTCAGTACCACTTGCATTATTTTCTAGCTCTATTGAATGTCTGATAATTGCACCTCCGTCAGCCAACATCTTGCCCAAAATGCTGTGTATTTTAAATCCAGGATTAACACCGAATTTGAATAATGAATTAATCTAATTCAATTTAGTCCTGGGCTACACCCCAGTAGACAGTTGTCTCCATCTCAGGAAAAAAAACATCATAATTGGCCCCTTGTCAGTCTTAACAGAGACCATTCTGCAAGCGCATTCAGTCCTCAAGTTCCCCTCTAGGTCAGGATGGAAGTACAGTAGAACCTCGTTTAACAGCGCCTCCATTACCTGGCTCTCTGTATTTACCGAACCGTCCGTTTGAAGTCTAGGCATATATCATACTCGTCATGTGGCGGTCTTTGTCAGCACTGGAGGCACATGATTCAGATCCTTCTGAGAAAGACTTACTTATCTAAACCAAAGAGGTTTTAAAATTTCTTTCTCATGTCTTTTTAAATTTTTGCCATGTAAAGGCATTGTACCATAATGGCTACAGGCAGGCTCTGAATTAACAGATTTAGCGTGAAAGTGCTTAATGCTACTAAAAATCCAATGAGGATTTTGCACACTTTGGTTGTCTCAATTATGCGCCACTGAATAGTGACAGCTACTGCTTGATAGTTGGATAAATAACAGAACTGCTTTCCCATTTTTAGTGCGCTAGGAATACAGTAGAATCCCTGTTTGCTGAACTGATTGTGTATCGAGGCGCTGATCACATGAAATTGAACATCTCAAAATTACAGTGGGTCCAGTGTACAAGTCAATGTATTAATTGATCAGTGATAGAGAACATAGCAAATTGTTACAGGTGTATAGTGTCTGATTCTTCTTTGCCACCAAACTGCTCTGCCTTTTCAAACCAGTACCGCTGCCGGAAAGTTGGCTGAAGGATTGAAGTCACATTGGGTGGCAGAAAAATAGTTCGTATAATGTGTCAGAAATCCGGGTTCTCCTATACAGGTTACTACATCACTGGCAAAGCAAGCGACATATGGAAAATAAAGATTTGACTCAGGGAATTGCAGGAACAAGCAGAGATTTTGGGCGTGTGTGCGTGGGACGGAGGGGTTGCCCAGAGAGTGGCTGTGGCGTGTAGTCACATCTCAAAAGTTAAAGGCGACCCGTTAATCGAGAAACGGACCAATGTTTTGTGCTTTTTATCTTCGTAAGGGTTTTCTTTATTACTGGTGGGGACGTGCCGTGCCCATAAATGGTATCATCCGTGTAACAAAGCCCAGAGTAGACTTTATGGCCTGCTGTTTCTCTCTGACCAGGTTATTTTTATTTACTCACACATTACGTGCCCTTCAGGTCTGTTTCTTAGACCTTGTCCAACCGCTCAAGTTGTACTGCTCTAACAATAGTGTGTGTGGAACAATGGGGAAGGCCTGGCCAGTGTCTGTACAGCACCTAGCGCAATGGGGGCGTGGTCCATGACAAGGGCTCCTGGGTGTTCCTACAATACAAATAACACAGATGTGGAGAAAACAATAGGAGACTCCCATACGAGCCCAAGATTGGGAAACGAGGCACAGTTGAAATGACTTGTCCTGTCTCATGCAGGTGAGCCCAGCAAACTTTGGGTTGGGACCCAGGAGTTCTGGGTTCTAGCCCACTTCGTTAGCAACAAACTCATCCACACGCGCAGTCTGTTTGTTTCTCAGTGAGGAGATTAGTCATAGCCCCGTCGTGCCTGGGAGACTGGTGACCCCCGCCCCCAGGCAGTGACGTGAACTGGCTGGGGATTGATCATGGCTCTGAAGTGTGGGGACACTGACTCTTCCACCTGGCTGCCATCATGTCTGACGTGTTGCACGCCTGGCCGCGGTGTTGCACATGCAGAGTTGCCCACAAAGCTGTCTGTGCTGTAAAACCGGGGCTGTCCCCTTCTCCTGAGCAATGCGGTAGCAGCTCTCTGACTTCTTTCTTCAGAAAGGCACTGGGCCTGCTTCTTCAGTTGAGAGCCCACGTGGACGCTGACTCTCCTTGGCGCTGCTTCTCTGCAGACAGCAGAGCATTATCAATCCATGGAGAGAACTTTTTCTCCAGCTGTCTCACATCCGCCCTGTTCTGTTCAGAGACAGGGTAATTAACCACTAGAACAACTTGCTGAAAGCTGTGGTGGTTTCCCTGGCCACTTAAGCCTTTCAATCAAGGCTGGCTGCTTTTCTAAAAATGGGCTCTGTCTCAAACGTCAAGATGTGGGCCTGCTGCAGGAAAGACGGGGTGAAATTCCCTGGCCTGGGCTAGACAGGAGGTCAGACTTGATAATCGTGGTCCCTGCTGGCCTTAGAACCTATGAACGTTGAGGTATATTTTTAAATCGGGGTGGTTCACAGCTGGGGTTAGGAGCAATCTGTCTCTCTCTTCCAGCTTGTCTTTCCTGGCAGGGCCAAAGGGTGTCAAGGATTGAGCCCCCTTTCGAAGCACAGTGCATGTGCCTAGCTCACAACTCCCGTCCCAGAGAGGTTACGGCCAAAGGCTCTGAACCTGCCAGCACTTCTGAGTGCGTTGAGCTGTATGCCCTGAGTGGTCCCACAGCCAGCTGGGGATTCTTTACAGTGTGTCAAGTTAAACGCGTGCCTGGGGCCAGGTCTCCACTATAAACTGACACCAGTGTAACTGCGTTTCTCAGGGGTATGGGGAAAAATCCACACCTCCGAGCAATGCAGTTATACCGACCTGACACCCACCTCCTGCACCCCCGGTGTATAGACAGCGCTATGTCCGCGGGAGGATTTCTCCAGTCCACACAGCTACCGTCTCTCACGGAGGTGGATTAGCTACACCAACATCTATGTAGACCTGCCTAAATCTTTGCCGCATCAGGGCTGAAGTAATCCTGTTTTGGGCCTGCATCTCCCCACCCTGCCACACCCTGACTCCCAGGAAGAGGAGGGGGGAATCGGAGAGCCAAAAACAGATAAGCATGAAAGGAGGACCTGGTTCAGCCTCCCCTTGCGTTGGGATCCCCTGCCTCCCACCAAGTGCTCCTTGTATCATGATATAATGTCCCAAGTGGTTTCCTTGCTTCTGTAGTCACTCTTGTGACTCCTGTGGGGCAGAAGGGAGGGGCTGGGTCCAGCTAAGCATGGCCCCTTCTAGCGTTATGCTGTAATAGATACAAGGTAGGACCCCCAGCCGGATGTAGCCCTGATCCGAAGTCCGTGGATAGGCACAGTCGCTTGGCGGAGGGCGACGCTGGTGCGGCTCCTGGGATGCCTTCAGGCCACGTGGTGACTACATCAGATGCTTGCACGAGGGGTAGGTAGACTTTGGTCTGTGCTAATCTAGTTCGGATCAGGGGAGAGGGTGTTCTCCTGAGTGAGGTGCAGGGGCCGCTTTGCGGGGGACTGAGGGAGGAAACGGCTTCCGGACTGCTTGCCTTTCTGTTCGGTGGAGCGGAAATCTGCCCACGAGTCTGCTCTGAGCACACCTGGGTGGAAAAGGAAGCTCCTAGCGAGAAGCTAATTCCCGGCTTGACTATGGAGGGGGCGCATCTTTGGACTGGCGCTCAGCTGGGATCTAGAACATCTTAAATACTTACCAGCTCACTATTAAAGTGTGGAGTCGGAGTGAAGGGGGAGGTCTGGCTGGAGTATCCTGATGCCTTGCCCTGTCTCCCATCACAAGTAACAGCACTGTGCAAACAAGCCCTGTGGCTCTGAGCGCCAGGGTTGTGATGCTAGTATCCCTGGAAGCAGCTGTTTGCCTTTCCAATAAGGCTGTAAAAGAGCCGGGCTTTGCTCTGCCTAGAGACGCCGAGGATCCTGTGCTGTTTTTTGTAGAGGAGGCTGCATTTCCTCCGGTCTCCTTAAAACGTTCCTTCCCATGGGCCTGGCCCAGAGCACTGGGGGGAGAGGGTGGGGACGGCAGCGTTGTCCAATGGCAGGTTTGTATTACAGGGGATCTAGCTAATGTTCCAGGCGCTGTACGCACAAACACAGACAATCCCTGCCCCAGAGGAACTTGGACTAACTAGACAAGGCAGGCCAAGGGAGGAGGATGATCCCCATTTTATAGGTGGGGGAGACTAAGGCACAAGATCAAGGGCTTGATCCTGTGGCGGGCTGAACACGCGGACCCAGCACGGGGGAGAGGCCCGTGTGTATCTTGGAGTGTTTGACTAGTCAGTGGGACTGCTCAGGTGCTTGCCGGCTCAGAGCCGGCACGTGCTGCAGCATCAAGCCCTAGGTGACCCAGGAATCTTGTTGCAGAGCGAGGAATTGAACCCAGGTCTCCTGAGTCCCGCTCCAGTGCCCTAGCACCGAGGTTCCCCTGCCCCTCAAATCCATGCTGCCTTGAGTTTACGGAGGCATCGGCTGGCCGGCGTTCAGCTTCTCTGGGAAGGTCGCTCGGACTGAAAACCAGGAATCCAGTTTTAGGGGCAAGGCTGCCTGGCTCCCTGAGTTGTCTGCTGCCTCTGGTCCTTCGGGTTTTTGATGATGCTCAGCCAGTCTCTGCTTCCTGTCTGGCTGCCTGTCCCCTCCGTCTTGCCTGCCACCAGGGGATTGGCTTCGTCCGGAAGTTCCTGTCGTAGCTGTCTAGGAATGGGCTCTGTGACAAAACGCGAGGGAAGCAGCCAGGAGAGTACGTTTAATTAGAAAGCCAAGGGAACGTGTTTCCTGGTGCCCAGGGTTCTGGGCAATTCTGATGGATGAGACTAAAAGCCAAGTGCCCATCACCTCGCCAGTCCGTTAATTCACCCCCTGACCTGGTTTAACACCCCTCTACCTCCAGAGAGCAGAGAAACCTGCTGGGCACCCTGGGAAAGGAGCCGGTTTACCTGCTGGATGTAAGTTAAGCTGTCCCGAGCTGGGGACTGATAAAGCAGGGGGCTGGGAATGCAGCTGCAGAGCTGTTCCTGGCCTGCTGGCTGGTGAGCGGGGACCCCCGGCTCTTTCAGACATTAAACCTGTGCTGCCTCCGCTTTGCGCGGATGTGAAAACCCCGTTGCCCTTGCTCTCGCCATGGCCTGAAGTCACAACTCCCCCCACGTGGCGCTGTTTTGTGCCGGGGCGCTGTCCCCAGAGCTTGCAATTGAGCCTCGGTGTCTGTGGCAGGCGTCGAGCATGGAAAGCGGGGTTCAGATTCTCCCACGCACCGCTGTAAGGGGACCCACCAGCCTGCTCTGCCGGGCACGCTGGGAAACCAGCGTGGCGGGTGCAGTGACGCCGACCAGACTCCATTGTCTCTATTCCCTGCCGAAGAGTAGAGCTACCGGGCAGGTCCCTGACTTTAAATCCCACCTCCTGCCATGTCTCCTGGTCCACTCCTGGTAGCGAGAAGACTGGAACCTGAGCTAGGCTTTGCTCCAGAAGGCAGTACTGATCCAGTGTGGTGCAGGGAGGGGACGTGACTTAGATGAGATGAGGCAAAACCAAGGTCCCCGCTTTCTTGTCTCTGAATCTTCCATGGCCCTTCCGGTGAACGGGGGCTGCAAACAACCTGCTGTCCTGAGCTCCTGCCAGCACTGATCCCCTGCAGTTGCTTAGATCTCAAAAGAAGGGCGGAAAAGAGGATGGGTGTTTAGAAACTTGGTCACCCTTTTTAGCGTCCTCTGAGAGCTCCCCAGCCAGTGAGCCGGACTCATTAGCCAGGTTCTTTGGTTATTAACCTGTCCCCGAATCAATAATAAGCGTTGTTACGACCTAGTGTGTCGGCGTTTTCTTGTAACTTAGCCTTATTTAAAAGTATCGGAAGAAATGGCTGGGAGAACTGGCATCCTTCACTTCCCAGCCTAAGCTCTTGGGCAGTGTTGCTGTGTGCTGTCAGACAGCCACCGTGGCCCACCCCAGAGGTGGCTGCAGTTCGCTGATGAATCTGGTTTGGGTGTAAAGCGCTTGGGGATCCCTTCGTGACCCATAGTAACTTGCATTCATAGAGCACCATCTCCGCATCAGGTGCTGTATGTTGCAGCAGATCCTTCCTGCGCCCCAGCTCCTGAAAGTGATGTCTGTCGCGGTAGCTGTTTCTCTAACCTTGGAGGCATTTCCTTTCGCTGCTCTGAGCTGGGCTGTTCTTGAATGACTTGAAACTCTGTGGCTTCTTCTGTCCACATGTGAAGCTGTTGCCCCCTGTCGTGATCTCCCTCAAACACCTTTACCTGTCTGCCCCTGCGGCCCCCTATGCGTGGGCAGAGCTCTCTGTAAAGATCCCACAGGGCTGCCCCCTTGTCCCCTTTCAGCCACGGGGTGCTGGGATGCTCTCTCCTTATTAAGCTAAATGGACTAGGTGACTTCTCCAGGTCCTTCCAGCCCTGTGAGTCTGTTTACCTTTTCCCCCCCATTCGTTATCTCTCTCTCACCATATGTGTAGCTGGCGAGCTCTTTGGAGCAGAGATTGTCTATTAGGAATGGACAGCGCCTTGCACAGTGAGGGGCGACCACACCAGAAACAATATACTGCTATACAGCCCTTGGTATGGCAGCTAAGGACCGGGAGGCCTGGGGTCTGTTCCTGGCAGTGCCACTGGCCTACCGGGTGAGCTCCAGCGTGTCCATTCCTCTTTCTGTGCCCCAGGAACAGAAGTGTGTAAAATGGGGAGAATCCCCCCCGCTGGAGTTGGGGGAGGCTAAGCCCATTGTAGGGTTTCAGCTCCACCCTTTGGAGGTGCTCTGGAAGGAAACCGCCTCTGTCTTCCTGGCGTGGACCTCCGCTGCCTCTCTCAAGAACAAACAGCGGCCGCGCTGTTGCCTGGCCCCTCCCCGGTGACACACCTTGCAGCCGTTTGGCTCCAGCCGCCGCAAACCCTGTCCTCCTCCCCCTGTTGTGCTGGCAGCCCCTGCTCCTCTCTGCCCCGGGAGCTCAAGGGTTGGTTGCTTTGTTTGTACGGTCCCTCCCCGGCGGCCCTTCTGCAGATCATCAGAGGGCACCTGTTGCTGTGCAGTGGGCAGGTATCCTAGGAAACCGGTGCGGTGGTCAGCGGGGACCGGTGCCCTTCTAATGTGGAATATGTTAATCCCCCCCCTCCATCCCCAGCCCCCAGAGCAGCCCCCCTCCACCCATCTCCAGAGCCTCTTCCTTCCTTCCTCCCAAAGCTCTTGTATCTCTCCCTGCCACGATGCTGGGGGCTGGGACAGTCCGCAAAAGAGACTCTTATTTCTGGCCGGATGCCATTGTGGCTGGGGCCTCCCTGAGGGCTGGACAACCAGGGCGTGTTTTCCAGCCGCTGGTGCTGCAGCACTTCCACAGTTCACCCTGGCCCCTAGGCCCGGCAGGCTGCTGGAGGTGCGCCAGGAGCTGTGCATCCTGAGGCTGGCTGGCCGGCTCGGGATAAGCTGGTGTGGGGAGCTACTGGCTTCAGGCACGGCAGTTCTCCCCAGCTCTGCTTGGGGAGGAGGGAGAAGAGCGCTCACTTGGGAGAAATGCCATCTGTGAGGGTGTACGTTGAGCCGTGCAGAGAAGCTAGTGGATAGGGCGCTGGACTAGGTGTTCAAAGACTTGGCGTCTGTTCCTGCCTGTGACCATTGAGCAAGTCGCTTTCCTCCGTGACTGTTTCCTCTTCCACCCTGTCTGTCTTGCCTCTCGGACTGTAGTCCCTTTGAGGCAAGGACTGTTGTTTGTACAGCGCCTAGCGCAATGGGCACTCCAGGGCCACTGTAATGCAATTAACGGGGAGCAGTGAATTACAATGAGTAATTACAGTGCTGAAAATAACCCCTGAGATCGAAGTGTAGGTACTGACCATGTCAAAGCCTCCCCTGTCCGTCTAATCCTGTCCTTTGGGGAAGCTAGGCAATTGTCTAATACCCAGATTTTTCCTAACACTGTCCCTAAACTTTCCCTTTTTTAAAAGCGGGATTATTCCTAGGCCTCTCCCCTCGTACCATCCCAGATGCTCCTTCCCTCTCCCTGCGGTTCATGCCCTGCTATTGCTTGTATGCCGTTACAGTACATGTCTCCTCGCCCCTCCTCCCGTTACACCCCTGCCTCGCTGGGATGCAGCTTCCTCACGTGGGTGATGGGGCGACCCTTGCACTGCAGAACTGTGCTGCGAAAGCGCCGGCTCCGGAGCCCCTCCAGAAACACGTGGGGGGCGGTGGGGGGGGGGGGAGGGGGCGTTCTCGGCTCCTTGGCCTCGTCAGAAGCGATTTCTCCCGCCCTCCCCCAGGGGAAGTTCAATCTCACTGGGGTTCTCTGACCGAACGAGCATGTCTGGCTGATCGAGGTCCTTGCTGTTTTCAAGGAGACCCTTTCAGAGCGAGGAATCGGGGGTTTCGGGGGGTGCAGGTGTCTCCCCGTAGAGCCCAGCGAATGATTCTCCCTCACCCAACCTCGGTGGAGTTTGGCTAATAGCAGCGTGGCTATTCGGGGGGGCTGCTGAGCCTCCGGGGCCTGCAGCAAATCTAACTGGAGCCTAGGTGGGAGGAAGCGGCCCCCTCCTGCTGCACCTGGGATTGAATGTATGGACAGACCCAGGCAGCGCCCGTGGCTGCAGACCCGATCCCCGCTAGGAAAGTGGCTGAAACTGGCGGCAAAGAGGCTTCATGGCCGTGCCTTTCATGTGACTGGCAGCTCAGAGGAGAGCTCGTCTGTGTATTGGCCGGACTGGCCCAGGTGATGCATTTCTCCCTGGCGGGCGTTGGGTTGGAGGAGTGGGGTAGATCTGGGGCTCGTGCAGCCTCCTTCTGTCCCCGGCTGGCAGGTGACTGCTGTTCCCAGAGGTGGTGTGGTCGCCAGCCAGCAGCGTAAAACTGACAGAGGCCTGGCATGGGGCTGAGGAACCTGGTAGAGGTGCTGGATGACTGGGGGGAAAGGGCCCTTGGCGATGGCCAAGCATCCTTCTCCAATCCTCCCTGCTCTAGGAAGCCGGGTGGGAGATGGCCGTGAGAATATGCTGGTTCTCTGGGGCATTTCAGGGATTCCCCTGAGCCTATTGCCCAGGCTGAAATCACCAGGCTCAGATGAGTGCCAGGGGATGCCAAGGCCGTTATGGAGCCTCCAAGCTGCTTAGGAAGCCGAGCTCAAAGTCTATTCACCCCCCGTGTGAGATTCTGTTCACGTGCCTTCTGCTCACCCATCAGCCTGGCTAGACTGCACCCGCTTCTTGTTCCTGGAGCTGTTGGTTGGGGAGGATGTTTTTGGCGTGCTCTGTTCCATCAGTGCCAGGTTGCCCTGGTTCATGGTGCAGTGGAGAAGGTGACTCAGCCTCCGGTTCCTTTATCTTCCCCGGCCCTTTGGTTTTCTTTACCGTAGTCTTGACCGACACTGACTCTGCCTCGTTGCTGGCTGACTCGTGCATTGTCCTCTCATCACAGACCCCGCTGCTGTGCTCAGCGGGAAAAGTGCTGTCCTACTCTGATGGGTGCTGTAGAAAAGATTTAAATGAGGGAAATGGGCGTGTGCCCTAGAGTGGACTTCCGGTGGGAGCCATCCGTGAGCTGCGTTGCCTTGATTCAAACCAAGAGCCCGTTGCACTGCTGCAAATCCGTCTCCATTAGCGCCCTCGTGACCGTGAGAGAGATTGACAATGCAAACCTATAAAAAGGATGTTATCAACTTCATTAGCTCCTCACAGAGAGAGGGGACTATACGGTGCTGGGCCTCGCTCTGTTTGTTAGCCAGGGAACGATCGAGGGGGATGATAAATGCGTATTTATTTACATCACGATATTAAGTAGCCTGTGTCTGAATGCGGCTCTTTATTCTCTAACAATTTAATGGTGCGAGAGTGGGATGAAGACGTTGGTGACTAAACCAAGGGTGGTTTGTAAAAGAAATGCTTGTTGTGTGTAGATTATCTCTAGGCTTGGAAGGATTACATTTTTATTGGTAAATGTCAGTAAACCTAGATTTCACCATACAGACACTGAAAAATATTTCCATTGATCAAAATTTACAGATAAGCAAAGTAAGATTTCAAGGGCGAAATCTAGTGACTTTGACTTTTGCATTGGGCTTGTTACAAATGGACTAGAGGATGAGTAGTGAAAGCAGGTATGAGTTGTTGATATTCGAAGTAGATAGCCGTAAATTTTGATAATGGCTCGTGAAGCTTTAACTTTTTTTCAATTGACATTTGGTGTTATTATCTGACACCCTCTAATTTCGTACAACTGTGCAAACTTAAATAGACCAAACTAAAAATTGCTTAAACATTGATATTATCCATCAATTATAAAAATAAAAATTGAATTCTGCCAAGCCTAATTATCTCAAAATGTAACCTCGTAGTATTGCTACTATATTTAAGACTCAGAAAACCTGTAAAGCTGTCAAATGCACAAAGCAAATTGACTGCTCTACTCTTTCATAGAGGCGTAGCATAACAAAAGTTTTAGGGTACAACATTTTTGGATAGAAATGTGATTTCTTGTTAAATGTATCGGGGGGGAGGTATTTAGCGGTCTTTATTTCTTGGCTTCCATGCTCTAACTCTAGGCTTCTTCGGTGACGTCTGAGAGGTCAAAGCACAATTTAGCACCACTATTGTCCTTTGTACAAACTTCATTCGTCTAAGGTAAAGTTGGGGAAACAGCTCAGGGCATCGAGATGCCGGGAATCGTGAATGCTCCTCTTTAAACCAGACACGCCGGGCTTTGTTCATGCCCGTACGCCTTCTACAGAAACCAGCCTGTGCGGGGTGAACCAAAAACAGGCGCAGCCGACTTTGCCTTGTGACCTCTTCAGAGAGAGGTGCTTCGCGTAGGGAAGGAAGGAGCAAAGCTGGAGTAAATTGGGATTCCAAGCCCCAGGCTCTGCGGATGTTGTATTGCTATGGGAACCTGCTGCTCTCTTTGGCTCTCACCTTCCTGGTCTTAGCGCAGTGTCATGACAGGCAGTGGTAGCTAGTGAGCGAATACATGTTTGGGCTTTAAGCTCTGGTTCTAATTTGTAAGAATGAGTAACCCACAGTTCCCAGTCGGCTGCAATGGTCCTTATCTCAGGGCGCCACATGCTTCCAAGCCAAGTGGGTCTGGTTAGGGTCTACTCTCTGTTTTGTATCTCTGGTGTCCAAGGGCGCCCTCCTGACCTCAGACCTCTATGCTGATACCATTCCTTGGGACAGGGGGTGCCGGACCTCAAACCGAGACCTCCCGTCGCTTATATACTTCACCAAGGCTGTGGGCTCTCTGGGCTTCTGGTTTAATCCCTTGGGGGCCAACGGGGCAGGAAAGCAAGGAACTCTAGCAGCCTTAGCAAAGGGATTTCTTAACTACTGTGACTTGACTGTTTCTGCAGGTGTCCCTTGGTTAGCTGTTCTTCTGGTTAATTACCCGCACAGCCTTTCGGGGGGGGGAAGCGCTGTATTTCCAATTTAATCTGTTGACTTCAGCATCCAGCCACTGGATCTTGCTACACCTTGGTCCGCTAGATTAAGAAGACCTTTGGCATCTAGTGTCTTTTTATTCTAGATTGGAACGCCAGAAGTGACCTCTGAGCTCCTGTGTAGTACAGGCTGTAGAACATCCCTGAATTAATTCCGGTTTGAACCAGAGCATGTCTCCTAGAAAAACACCCCCTCTTCTTGTACAAATGGCCAGTGTTGGAAAACGTGCTTTAAATCATTCTTCTGGCTCTGCTCTGAACCCTTTCCAATTTGGCCTGGATGCTTTCCCCACTTCCAGGACACAAGTCATGTTCCCTGCTGCCTGCTCTTCCTAACTTGTCAGTCCTATATAAATATTTGTCTTGCTGCTTGGGTGGAGCGCGTAGGTGGTGATTTCTTGTGATGCTTGTAGGAGGCTGAAGGCATGTGATGGAAAGGCAGTGTCACAATAAAGAGGAGGAGGAGGAAGGGAAATGGAACTCACAACTTCATACCAAGATTATTCAACAGAGATTCAGTGTTGCTCACATACCAGCCGCTGCTGCACCATCTCGCCCTTCATGTACGTCTGCCTTTGAGTCTATAGCAGATTATTGGTTTAGCCAATGTGGCCAAACCAGGCTTGCTGTGTGGAGAGACGATGAAAATATTATGGCGTGTGACTATCTATGGCATCCCTAACTGTGCTGATGGGCAGCTGGACTGACGCTGGCACGTACCTGGCAGGAACAGTCACGGGTCCGGCGAAGCAGCGTAATCCAGGTGGATTGTAATAGGGTGCTTTGGGTGACCCTTTTAGGGTCCGTCTACTCTCTGCACTAAGACCCGGGTTGGTCAGCCCTGTTGGGAAATGCAGACTTTTTTTAGACAAGGTGCTTGGGCTTGGAAGATGGGATAATCCGACCCAGCTGGGTCAAAGTCAGGGGATTCCTATAAAGGGCTAAAAGAGCTTAGGTGAAGGGAAGAGCTGTAGTATGCAGGTGACTCCAGCTGGCACTGGAGCAGGAGGGAGAGATGCAAAAGGAAAGGTCTCAGGGATCCTACAGCCTCTCTTGCTTAGGGGATTGTCCTTCACAGCCCGGTTTTGGGACAGACACAAGGAGACAGACACACACAAGGCCTGACCGGGCGTTAGTCCTTCGTGGGCAGGGGGAGATAGGAAATTGGCGGATATAGGAAACTGAAGGACGTACAATGTTGGGGTCTCATTGACTATTCAACACTCTTCAGTGAGGATCTCTGTGGCAGGACAGTCCTGAAGCTCGTGTTGCGTACTTGAGTTGGCCAAAAGCTATTTTTGGATGGAAAATGCTTTTTCAACCAAACCAAAAACATTCTCCAAAAAACTGTTTCCCCTTCTCTCTCCTGCCCCCGACCTTTGCCAGTGGAGAGTAAAAAAAAAGTGAGGGTCCCCCCCCTGAACATCTTTTAATCAGTTACAGAATTTCTAATCAAACAAACAAGTTCATTGGTTTGAAACGCCTCATGAAAGACTTCTCCCCTCTTTCGCTCCATCCGTGCTGTTAATGTTGACGGTGTGAAAGCTGTTGCATTTGCATTGCATCTCATAACTTCACAAACACGTGACTGGAATCCCCGCCAGTGCGCGCCGCGTTCACTCTGATCACGTGGCAGCCGCTAGCAAAACTGGAGTGAATGGTGAGGATCATGACGTGTTTGTGGATGGAACGGCACTAAAATCCTACCTGAAACGCCCTCCGACTTTTTCTGACTGAGTGTTTTGGTTAATGTTCCTGGAGGGAGAATTTCTGGCTCGGTCTAGCCAGGCCTGTTTCAGTCGCAATGGGCTGTGGAGGGGATTAGATTGTTTTGTAACTTTCGCTTGCATTTTTTTTACCACTTTTCACAATCATAAAAATAAGCCCCTCTCTAAATTCCACCCCCACCGGGCAAGGTGGCGAAGTTGCCTTCGAAGGTGATGCCACGCCTTGCCCGAAATGGATTGGTTTGTGCTTGTGACTAAAATCTCCTAAATTTCTTAGGATTTCTTCTTCCACCCTTACAGGGTGGAGTTTGTAGGGGCTGATTGATTGCCCCCCCGCCCCACCCCAGCTATGAAATATACAGCCAGATTGTGAGTAAAGATGATACGAGTAGTACCTTACCGCTGGAGTAGTCGGAGCGTGAAGGGGGTGATTGAGGGTACTCCTCGGTGGTGGTAGGGGTGGCAGAATCACTGTGGATACATAGTATAAGAACAGCCAAACTGGGTCAGACCAATGGTCCTGAGCATAGTCAGGCCCACCGAGTGGGGCAAAGGGGTCAGTTGCCCAGGGGCCCAGTGATTTAAAAGGGCCCAGGCAGAGGGGAGCTATACATATCTTCCTCTCCTCCACACACAACCCTTTCATGCGAGGCCCCTGTGGCTTGTGCTGTCTGCCCCTCCCCTGAGCCACGCGTATTTATGATGTGCCATGAGGTGGTGGTAGCTGCCTCCTGGGTTCATCCATCATCTCCCTGAGGAGTCCAAGGGCCCCGGGAAGCCGAGTAGCAGAAACCGCTGCCTCAGCCACCCGGGAACCTGCCTGGCACATAAATAAATAAAAACTTCTGGACGAAGTCCACTGAGACCTCAGCCCTCCCTTTTCCAGGGGGGCACTGACTGTTCTGCGCTGGGGCCTGAGTGCAGCGTCCTGTCTCTGATCGTAGCCAGGGACACCCACAGCGTGGGGTTGCATCCCGCCCCTGTGTGGCTAACAGCCGTTGATGGACCTCTCCTCCCTGAACTCGTCTAACTCTTCTTGGAGTCCATTCATAAGAGCGACAGGGCCATTTAAATAGGGCACGCCCCATTCTGACACCGACCTCGCTGTAGATTATTTTTCCTCTTGTGTGCGTACACCACCAAAGCACTGTTCTTGCTGTAGCTGGGTTTCCAGAGGCCTGCCTCGTAGAGTTGTGTGTTGGCTGCCCTGTTTTGATCGCCCTAGAATGCGGCACCTGTTGCCAAAGCAATACTTTTGTCCTTGAGAATAACCCAGCCAACTGATGTTTGGCTCTCTTGATTGCTTTTGCTTTTTTTTTTCTTTTTTTCTTCTATAGCTCATGAGATGTTTTAAATGATGCTTTAATCTTGTAGGCGCAATAGACTTCTCCAGTTCTAGGGCTCCAGGGGGATGTATGCCTGCTGATATTTATTGGATGCCGTAATACTCGTAACTAGACAAGATTCAAAATCATTGCAAGATCTATGTCCAAGCAATGTGTTTTTGTTGGAAAGCATGCTTTCTGGGAAACCTTCCTTCCTTCGATAGGAAAGGAAACGGTTAATAAACGTAGACCCAGGTACACATGCTGTGATTTTTGGTTTGTGTTGTAACCACTTGTTTCCACCGCTCTCTTGTTTCTGGTCAACACTCTTTCCTAAAGAAAGAACTTCCTTTTGTTGTAAGTGCTCGCAGGTGCTGTGATTCTTGCAGGGAAATCTAGCAGGCTGGGGTATTCTCCTTTTGGGGGTGGGGGATCTAAGATTTCTGAGAAGCCAGTGTCGGGTTGGATACCGCAGGGAAACGATTCAAAGTGACTTCAGGATCGGGGTGCGCCTGTTAACCTGCCAGGCAAAGGCAGGGCTGGCAGAGAGAGGAGAGTGCTTGAGTGGCAAACACGTTCCTGCTGTGAGCCCCGCCACCCTGGGCAAGGCAACCTCTTGCAGGTCACTGGGTGACTCGCCGTCCTGGATCCCTGATGATTGTCAGTGCTGTACAGAGCGTGGACAACGGCTCTAGGCCCAAAGAGCTCTCAATCCGTCAGCACCATCCATGCACAACACAACACGACCCCCGGGTCACAGAAGAGGGGGACTTCGCTCTGAGACGTCACTTGCCTTCGTGCAGGCACGGGTTAACAAGCAGAGAGAACCGTCCGCTGCGAGAACCTGATTTGTATTCAGAGTTTCTCCCGCTGTGCGTGTCCTAGAGGCCTGTCCCCTTCCAGCCCACGCTGTCTCGAAGTAGGGGAGGAGGAACACAAGCGCTCGCTTGCTCAGTGCTAACTTAAACACTGGGTCGCCCAGGAGTGAGGGAACCTGCAAGGCTCCTAGGGTTCCCTAAGCAGTTCTGCAAACCGGAAGGGCTCTGGGCTGCTCTTCTATGTTTTCACCCCATCTCTGCTCCCAATTACTCGGGGGTGTGTGTGTTGGGGGGAATCTCTTGAGATTGTTCACCATAGGTTTGCACAGCCTCTAGCGCAGCTCAGGTCAGGGCTCCGGCTACGAGGTGCCACCGCAATGCCAGATTAAAGAATCACCTTTAGTATTTCATCCTTCTGGCGGAATTAGGAAGCAGAGTGATTTCTGTACAGCCAGATTTAGGGTTTGCCTCTGCCTCCATCTCAGCCCCATCTGGATTCTTGGACACCTCCTCTGAGGAGGAAAAACTCAGATTTATTACACTGATTTTTTTTCCCTGTCCCGCAAAGGTGACTCCCACTACGTTGCCCTGGGTGTTGAGCCTACCCTTTGTGCCTTGGGAAATCTCCCCCATATTAATACCTCCCCAAAGGTCAGGAGACGCTCCGTAGAGAGACTGCCCATCCTCCTGGGTCTGGTCTGGCTCTCCAGATAAGCCGGTCTGACTCAATGCTCCCTTCTTAATCAGGCTCGGACTGATGTGTGGGTTTTTTGTTTCCCCCGGCTTGCGTATCACTGCAGCTCTCATGTATTTAAGATAAAGCTTGTTTGCTTGGTGCATGTGGAATTAGTAACCCCGCTCCCATGCAGCAGATTTCTCCGCGCACAATGCGTTTTTAATCAGTGAAAGGAAGGCAGAGTGGCAGGAGGCTGCAACTTCTATTCCTAGGTCTGCACTAACCTCCTGTGTGACTGGGGGGGGGGGGGGTGGAGTCACTGTGTGTCTTCATTCCCCAGCTGTAAAGGTGTGGATAACGATGTTGACCATGTAGCTATGCAGGAGGCTGACAGCTATTCATTAGATTATCTTAGGTTTTTATCTGGTCCCGCATTCCCATAGTATCCACGCACCTTCAAATCCTGAATGTGTTCCACCCCTCACCAGCACACTGGGGGGATAAAGTACCCTCAGCCGCATCTTACAGACGCTCTGAACATGGGAGGTGCTGTATAAAGGCTGAGTAAATTTGAAACAAGTGAGTGAGTCCAGATTTGAAATGTTGATGCGTAAACAGTGCTGCCTTCAATGTGGCTTGTCGAAGAGTGTGTGTGTGTGTGTGTGTGTGTGTGTGTGAGTGTGTGTACTCCAACACAACTCTAAGGAATCACCAGCTTGTGCTGTGGTGTAAGTGCCATGCACCCTTACGGGATCCTTTAGAAAAGAGGGAGGCAAATAAGATACTTAGATTATTGGTGAATTCCCACACATAGGAACTGGCCAAAATCCCCACTGTAATGTTTTCCGGTGCTGTCGCCTGGGAGTGTCTTGCCCTCTCCGTGTAAGCAAATGTGCATGATTTTCTGAGGTCCCTAACTTTTGTAAGAGCTATTCTGCTCTTATCTGTGAGGTGACTCATTCTTCCGTGCGGCCCTCGCTGGCGTTCGGTGGAATGTGCTCCAGTGTCATTTGGCGTGGCAGGATTTGATTTTTGTCATTAATTATTATCAGAAAATAATTTTTGCGCTTTTTTTTTTATCATCGGTTTAAAGTCGCAGGCAATTCTGGGGGTCGGGCAATAATTATTTAATGACGGTAGCTGTTGAGATTCAAAAACTGAAAACTTTATAAGCGTTAAACCATGGGCGGCCAGTGTAGCCCCTGTTAGGGGAGGCTAGCCCATGGCCCCGCCCCTTCCGCCTGAGGCCACGCCCCTCCCACCTCCTTTCTCGCTGCCACTGCCTGGTGGAGCTGCCTCTGAGCCGAATGAGCGCCCCACTGCAGCTGGGGAGGAGCCCCACTCCAGCTGGCCCGAGTCACTGCCGGCCCCAGCTCCAGGTAACCCGAATACTGGGCAGCCCGGGCACTGGCTGGCCAGGCGGCCCCGAGTCCCGGCCTCACATGGTCCCAGCCATCCTGGAGTGCCGGCTAGCCAGATGGCACTGGCCGCCCTGACTCCAGGGCCAAGGGCTAGCCCACCCAGCCCCCATGCCCACCTGTTTTGGGGGGGAGGCTGTGCATTAAGGGAAGGAATGGGCCTGCCCTGCCTGGGCCGGGATGCAGCAGGTGGAGCTAAGCCTCCCCCTGCCTGTGATACCGGCCGCCCATGCATTAAATGCCTTGTCAACATCCCCTGCCAAAACACACAAGGCAAATCTCCTTAAACTCTAAACTCTCAAGTAGCACTTTTGTGACTTTGCCTTTCTGTAAACATTGACTCCTGTTGATGGAAGTCGGGTTGTTGGTTTGTGTGTCCTGTGAAACTGGCAGTTACCGATTGCGGGCTTGGAAGATTGATTCGTTTGTAACAAATGGAGGGTTAACGATCCCTGATTTTTCAGAGGCCCTGCCTCTTTAGGGTAGTGCCACACCATATATAGCAGCACCCTTGCTCAACGGGAAATCCTTCCTTTCTTGCATGTGGAGGCATCCCATATAAAGCGAGACACTCTCTCTCCCAGGGGACCCCACCTGCAGACACCCCGCTGGTATAAAATCTTTGCTGAGAAGTGGAGTGAGACCATTTGGAGGGGTTAATGAGTTACTGATTTGGGGATTAGCTCTGCAAGAGATGGATGAGTCTTGACCATGTTCAGCCTTTGTTTTTAAAGGCATCAAATGTTTTTGGCATTGGTTGAAACGTCCTGACCGCAGCTCTGTTCTTTATGCAGAATTCATTGGGCTGTTGGTAGAAGGCGGCCTGAACCGAACAGATCTCTTCGCTGGTGGCAATGCATGACTTGTGGTTTTGGCTTTGGTAAAATTTAATGAATTCTGTCTTCTGTGCTCTTGTCATCCAGAATTTCTCTGCCTGTCTCTAACCAGTGTAACTCAGAGACCGTTAATACAGACGCTGTTTGGATGGCAACATTACCTCTTGTAATACACCAAAGTAAATTAACATTGCGGGGCCCGTGAATCAACGCACAGTCATGGAAACAAATTTACGAGAAACAGGCGATCCGCTGGGCAGAAGAATCAAAGTACGACCCACCATCCAGCACGAGCTTAATTTAAATTCACCGATGATATGTTGACCACAACTTCTTGGATTCCTTAACTACCTAGTAATGTTACCGTGCTTTTCATCCATGGATCTCAAAGCGCTTCACAAAATAAGGGAATTATAATCACCCCCAAATAAGGAAACTGAGGCACAGTAACTTGCCCAAGGTCATAGCAAGTTAGTGGCCAAGCTGGGAATAGCACTCTGGTCTCCTGGCTCCCAGTCCAGTGCCCTATCCACGGGACAGCACTCCACTAAGGAAGGGTTGCTGGTATGCGGCTGAATTCAGCTGACCGGCATGAAGTTTCCTTTGCTTCATACATCAGTCAAAGTGCTGAAGTGGGGTTAACCCCAGCGCCTTCAGGGGTTGTCAAAGCAAGCTGTCAAACGCCTGACAGTGAGAGAACTTTTTTCCCCTCTCTCCGGGCCTCGCTAATCAGACTGCTCCTTAGACCCCTGGTCATTTGTCTGTCAGCTCAGCTCTCTGGATCTTCATCCCCGTTTCTAGTCGCTCCTAGGTCTGGCAGCTCAGCAAAAAGGCAGCATTAACCCTCCCAGAGAATCTTCCTGAGCGCCGCCCATTCGGGGAAAGATGTCCTGGTGATGCGCTCGCTGCTTATGTCAAAAGTTGAGCGTGCAAAGCATCTGCAGAATCCAGCCATTTACTCTTTTTTTTTTTTCCCCCCTCTTTCTTTAAAATAACTTCCCTGCTCTCCTCCTTCCTCCGCTAAATCACTGGGATTGGTACAAACATCCCATGTGTCCAAAATCCGGTTATTTGGGGGGGGGGTGCAGAATAACTACACCTGCCGCTCAACGCGCTCCCCTCCCAAGCAATTTACAAATCTTCAACTAATCTGTGCA
Organism: Emydura macquarii macquarii; assembly: GCF_026122565.2. Taxonomy (NCBI): domain Eukaryota; kingdom Metazoa; phylum Chordata; order Testudines; family Chelidae; genus Emydura; species Emydura macquarii. Next base: position 6,313,696 of record NW_027133217.1, read on the forward strand.
ACACCCTCATGTCTCCCGTGTTTATTACTCCCCTGTTACAAATGAGGAAACTGACTCGGAGGCAAGTGATTCTCCCAGACCTCTCTGCAGACCACTAGCCCACAGGGTGTTCTTAAATGGGACTCTCTGGTGGCCTCTTCAGATGGTTGGGTCTTGAGTGTGCACGATTTGGTGTGTGGGGGGGTTTCTGGTCACAGCTGTGGGTGGAAGTGTTGGTTGTGCAAACAGCGCTGCGGAGAGACGCTCTGGGCTTGGGACTGAAAAATGGTCTCCTACCAGGATTGGTGTCTTTTATCTCTGTGTTCTTCCCCCGCAGCGGGGCTGTTCCTGCCTCTGAAGTGGGGAAGCAAAATGAAAAGTGTCTAGCTAACCAGGAATGAATCCTTCTTTCAGCTTTACGCTGTGTAACCAGCCGTGAGCCTGGCCCAGGACTAGAGTTGTGTCTGTAACCCACAGCATGAGTTTCCGTCTCCTGCGGATGGCGGCTGAGGCTGTTACGGCTGCTGCTAGGGGGAACTAGTCACTCGGTTGACGGCGCAGAGGCTTAAACTTTGAGGTGGAGGGGGGCCCAGTCCAGCCCGGCTGGTGACTGTCAGCAGGTGCCCGTCCTGTGGAGCGGGGTCGGTCAATGGCTTGGACTGCAGTATGAAATCTCCCTGCTGGCTGCTAGGAAGCAGGTGTTGACGGGTACTCCAGGCCTGGGTTAGAACGCTTCCCGTTGAAGCGCTTACTAAACCAGGAGGGTCAAACGCAGCTCACCGGCCGGCCCTGGCCCACTGCTCTCTGCACCCGCAGCCCAGGATCTTGGGGCAACTTCTGGGGGGAGAAAAAAGCCTGAAGAAAAGGCCTGCGTGGCTCGATTATCCCGCCTCGGATGTCTTTCGGTGCCGGTTACGATAGGGTCTGTTAATAGCCCGCTTCCCCCCAGGCGCTGTGAGTGCAGTTGTTTCTGGATAGGACTGGCTGTCAGGGGAAGGCGGCAAGGCGGGTGTGTACAGGCAAAGCAAATATTTGACATCTGCCGGTTGCAAAAGTACACACCAACTGGCTACGCCTCCGCTCTGGCTTTTAGCCTGTTCTCTGTTCCTCGGAGCGTGGAGGTTCGCTCCTGTCGCTTCTCCCCCCTCCCTGTGTGAACCCAGTTGGAATCTATTCTGAGCTGAAACCGACTCTGCACCTCGCTGGGAGGAATCAGGGTCTCTGAAACCCCCAGGACTGGGCTGGGAGACTTGTTCACTTACAAAGCTGCAGTGCAACAGGGGTCGGTGCCCTTCTTTAGTGTGGTTCACACAGCCCCAGCGCTTTGCAAACTCCTTTGACCGTCCACAGCTGTGATTCCAGGTCCATCTCCATGCACTGTGGCCGGCTGTTCCTTAGCCCTTAGATGAAATAAGGCTCTCAAAGCTTTTTACGAAGACCAGAAAGTGGTGGTATTACAGTAAGGATACACAGCTTTTTATAGTTCTCCTGGTGGATTGCCTTTAGGCATGTATGCCGGCTAGCATGCTTGCTTTAAAGACAGACGTGGAATACATGCAGTCAGTTATACACCAGTATCATTCGGGGTTTTTTTGTTCTTTATAAAGTACCTAGCACGATGGAGTCCTGATCCGCAATTGCACCCGCTAGGTGCTATCCCCCTACAATACTGAATAGTCCCTGCTGCGCTGTAATAGCGCATGCAGAAGTAGAGGAGGCGCTCTGGTCGCACGTGGTGTTCACGCGTGATGATGTGGGCTGGCTGTGGCACGGCAGTTGATGATCCTGTGAGTCCTGTCTGTCTGTCCCGTTCTTTGGACGGGTCCGTCGGTGTGACTCCAGAACGTCCGTTAGGTGCTGGTGTTCGCGCCGGTGGGCTCCGTCATCTCTGAACGTGCAAGACCCAAGTTCGACGGGCTGGCAAAATGTATAATTGCCGAGGGAAAGTAAACACCAATCTATGCCAGAGCAGACAGGTGTGAAACAGTCTAGAATAAACGGTGCTCCACGGGGGCGGATTGTGTAGGGGGGGTGTGGAACAGGAGGTCTGCTGCCGCCGAACTGCCCACACAGTCTGTGCTAAAACATTCTACGGTTACCCCCTTTCCTCTCACCTGCATGTCTCCTCCACTGGTTGCTTACTTCTCTTAAGTTATAAACTCTTTGCGGGCAGAGATGGTTACTTACTGTGTGTTTTGTACAGCGCCTAGCGCGATGGGTTCCAACCTGGCTGAGGCTTCCTCATGCTACTGCAATATTAAATACGTTCTTCTAGTTTGCAGACAGGGTCCTGGCACGCAGCTTGTGTGACTTGGCCAGGATGAGAGGAGGAGGGAGAGTCAGTGGGGCTGGGATTGCAACATGGAAGTTCCTGGATCCTGGTGGCCTGCTCTGATCATTGACATGCTTATAGGTATGGTTGGGGCCGGCCGGGCAGTCACGTGACCCACTGTAGGTGCTGCTAGCAGACTGTCACTGGAGCGACAAGCGCTGCGTACGCGAGGGTGAGAAATAGGCTGCCAAGCGAGAATGCCAGAGACGAGGACGTGATACAGCTCGACTTTAGCAAAGCTTTTGATACGGTCTCCCACAGTATTTTTATCAGCAAGTTAAAGTAGTATGAGTTGGATGAATAAGCTGAAAGGTGGAGAGAGAGCTGGTTAAATCATCGGGCTCAACGGGTAGTGATCAACAGCTCCATGTCTAGTTGGCAGCTGGTAACAAGTGGAGTGCCCCAGGGGTCAGTGCTGGGGCCGGTTTTGTTCAACATCTTCATTAATGATCTGGAGGATGCGTTGGCTTGCACCCTCAGCAAGTTTGCAGCTGACACTAAGCTGGGGGGAGGGCTAGAGGGAGTGCTCCAGCTAGATACGCTGGAGGGCAGAGATAGGATACAGAGTGACCTAGACACATTGCAGGATTGAGCCAAAAACATCTGATGAGGTTCAACAAGGACAAGTGCAGAATCCTGCACTTAGGATGGAAGAATCCCATGTACTGCTACAGACTGGGGACCGACGGGCTAGGCAGCAGTTCTGCAGAAAAGGATCTGGGGGTTACAGTGGATACGAAGCTGGATATGAGTCAGCAGTGTGCCCTGGTTGCCAAGAAGGCTAACGGCATATTGGGCTGCATTAGTAGGAGCATTGCCAGCAGATCACGGGAAGTGATTATTCCCCTCTATTTGGCACTGGTGAGGTCTCATTTGGAGTATTGTGTCCAGTTTTGGGCCTCCCACTACAGGAAGGATGTTGACAAGTTGGAGAGAGTCCAGCGGAGGGCAACAAAAATGATTCGGGGGCTGGAGCACAGGACTTATGAGGAGAGGCTGAGGAAACTGGGCTTGTTTAGTCTGCAGAAGAGAAGAATGAGGGGGGATTTGATAGCAGCCTTCAAGTACCTGAAAGAGGGTTCCTGGGAGGATGGAGCTAGGCTGTTCTCAGTGGTGGCAGATGACAGAACAAGGAGCAACGGTCTCAAGTTGCAGTGGGGGAGGTCTAGGTTGAATATAAGGAAAAATGTTTTCCCTAGGAGGGTGGTGAAGCACTGGAATGGGTTACCTAGGGAGGTGGTGGAATCTCCATCCTTAGAGGTTTTTAAGGCCCAGCTTGACAAAGTCCTGGCTTGGATGATTTAGTTGGGGTTGGTCCTGGTTTGAGCAGGGGGTTGGACTAGATGACCGCCTGAGGTCCCTGCCAACCCTCATCTTCTATGATTTCCCCCTCCTCCTAACACCCCGCGTGCTAATGGAACCAGGAATACGTTGCTTATCCGTCTTTTAGAGGAGGACCCATTGCTAGTCTACATCACTGTCTTCCTGTTGCTGCGCATCTTTCTCCCACGCTTACACTTTCGGTTGGCCTCAGCTTCAATTAGACTGTAAGCTTTGCGGGGCACAGACTCTCTTCCTGTGTTTGTACAGCACCTGGCACTGTGGAGGGGGAGGGGGCATCAATCCTGATGGGTGGCTCCATTGTACAAACAAGCAGTCTTCGGGAAAGTAACTGCCCCGGGTTCCTTTCTGCATCGGTGGCTCCAAAATCAGCGGGTCCTGTGAACCCCAGAATCTTTGCGTGTGTATGGTTTGGGCTGGCAACCGGGCTGCGAGGCAGTCAGGATTTATGGAGCGGGGTGGGGTCCCTCTTCACTGCCATCCCCCCCAGAGATCTGCCACCGGCCCGGTTATTGCCGTGTCAAGCTGCCATGATGCAGGCTGGCAGCAGTGGTCTGGAGTACTCAGCCGGTTGGGCTTGTTGGTCAGATTGAATCCTCCTCCTCGGACGGGTAGGACGCAGGGCACGCACTGACGTTCCTCCGCATTTCCCCCCCCCCCCCCCCCCCCGCCCCGCTGGCACGGCGTTCCCATGCTCCCAGGCCCCCCAGAACACGTGTTACACACTGAGCGCCTGCTGCGGCGCCATCCCAGGTGGGTGGGAGTTAACGCTCCGGGAGCTTGTCCCCTGAGGTCGCCGTTGGTAGCTCCTAGCTTGGACCGGAAGCCCGGCGTTGCTTCGGGTGCCGGCATGGCCTACGGCGTGCCAGCTTGCGCTGCTATCTGGGGCCTGTCCCAGTCAGGAGCCGGGCTGCCCCACACAGGGCCCTCCAGCCACTCAGCTGGGTGTTCGCAGCACCCCAGAGAGGTGGGAAAGCAAAGCAGAATGGGGGCCAGTTGGCACTGGGAGGACTAGCCCAAGGAATCCCACTGGGCAAGTGGAAACCAGGCAGAAAGGGCCTAAACAAACTGGAGGATTGGGCCAAAAGCAATCTGATGAGGTTCAACAAAGAAAAGTGCAGAGTCTTCCACTTAGGAAGGAAGAATCCCATGCACAGCTATAGACTGGGGACCGACGAGCTGGGCAGCAGTTCTGCAGAAAAGGACCTGGGGGTAACGGTGGATAAAAAGCTGGATATGAGTCAGCAGTGTGCCCTGGTTGCCAAGAAGGCTAATAGCATATTGGGCTGCATTAGTAGGAGCATTACCAGCAGGTCACAGGAAGTGATTATTCCCCTCTATTCGGCATTGATGAGGCCGCATTTAGAATATTGTGTCCAGTTTTGGGCCCCCCACTACAAAAAGGATGTGGAGAAGTTGGAGAGAGTCCAGCGGAGGGCAACAAAAATGATTAGGGGGCTGGAGCACAAGACTTATGAGGAGAGGCTAAGGAAACTGGGCTTGTTTAGTCTGCAAAAGAGAAGGATGAGGGGGGATTTGATAGCAGCCTTCAACTACCTGAAAGGGGGTTCCAGGGAGGATGGGGCTAGGCTGTTCTCAGTGGTGGCAGATGACAGAACAAGGAGCAACGGTCTCAAGTTGCAGGGGGAGGTCTAGGTTGGACATTAGGAAAAAGTTTGTCACTAGGAGGATGGTGAAGCAGTGGAATGGGTTACCTAGGGAGGTGGTGGAATCTCCATCCTTAGAGGTTTTTAAGATGCAGCTTGACAAAGCCCTGGCTGGGATTATTTAGCTGAGGTTAGTCCTGCTTTGAGCAGGGGGTTGGACTAGATACCTCCTGAGGTCCCTGCCAACTCTAATATTCTATGATTCTACGTCTCCATGGGGTTGGGGTAGGAGGGAGGCGCTTCCTTCTATCCCGAAAGCATCTGCCTCAGGCTGCTGGGTGTCCGGAAGCCTCCCTCTGCCAGAGTTGCCTTTACCTGCCCCTGCACTTGGGTTGCTGGGTGGTGCCGTGCTCCGGCTAGGACCCTGGGCCGTTAAGGGGGTGTTCTCAAGGCCAATGCAGCCCTTGGAGTCTCTGCAAAGCTTTCCCGGTCGCTGCCTGCCCTGGGTCCCTTCCCACCCCCATCGCTGCCTCCTTCAGGCCTCCCCTCGCCAGAGCAACTTGGCATCAGCCCTTGCCCAGCTCCTTCTCCTGGGGCCTTTGCACCAGGGGACGCTCCCCTCCCCCCCGGACTGAAATAGAGATGGGCATGCCAGCTGGGCTGCGGGCCTCGCCTGCCGACAATCCGAACCTCAGTCGTGGCCCCAGCCTCCCGCAGGAGCTGCTGGAACTGGCGTGCCAGCCTCGCTGGGTGGAGCCGGCGGCCCCAGCAGGACTAAAAGCTGCAGGTAGGATGCACTCCAGGAGGGAGCGTGTTTTTAAAAAAAAAAAAAAAAAAAGAAAACCAAAACAAGAAGTGTCTGCCACCTGGCGCAGCTTCCCCCTTGGAAATTGCCCTGGTGTCAGAGAGGGGAGGAGGGAGCCGGGGATACCATGGAGCTGAGGCAGCAGTCAGCACGCTGCTTCCCGCGATTCTTTTTTTTTTTTTAAGAGCTCTCTGCAATTTTTGCTGCCATCCCCCAACTGTCTGCAAGTTCCAGGCTTTCAAAAAAACGAGCCCTGCTCCTATTCCCCTTGAATTCACCAGCCAACCTCCCCCGGTGCCTCTCCCCCGGAGGCTTTCTTTGCAGTTGAGACGAGACCAGCTGTGGGTAGCCACTGACTGTCAGAGGTGGCAAACTGTCTGCAGCTCTCGGCCCCTTCTGCTTCTGACAGGTGCAGATCCGCACGCTGCAGGGGAGAGGATCAGTGTCTGCTGCACATGGTGCACCCGCGGCCTGCCATGGGCTGTGTTTTGGTGGAATAAATGTAGGCCCATAGCTGTTGGAAACTCATTCACAAAGAAGCCTGCCCCGACCTCGCACCAGGTTCATTGCAGCAGTGAGACGGTGCAGACCGGTCTGCCCCAGGCTGCTGTTCCATCCGCCTCTTCTATGGCTCCCAAGTTACGTCTCTGGGGATGTCATGTCCTGGAATAGTGTCCACTCCTGCACATGGGGCCAGAATGAGAAGAGCAACCAATTGATCTGGGGGCTGATTGGTATGCAAGTGGGAAGAAAACAGAGGGCTGGATATGTCTGACTAGGCCATTACATAATAAGTCCATAAGCTCTTGGCTTGGTTAAGAGGAGGACTGGTAATGGTTGATGAGGTGAAGGAGGGTAAGGGATGGTTAAGGGGAAAGTGAGAAACTAGCAGGGAAAATGTCCTGATGGCGAAATCTTGGGGCGTATTCTCCCCAGCGAGGTTCTGAACAGCAACGGGTCAGTAAATCTGAGACTTGGTGAATGTCGTGTGGGGAATCACCCTGCACTTGATGGTTGAGGAGGACCGTGGGGTTGAATTCAGTAGCCTGGCATATGCAAAAGGTCAGGATTGGGGTCGGGCTTTAAAACCGATGTGATTATCTACATGCAAAGTTGAGCCAGTGCAACTTTGAGGTGCTTTTATGGGCACACACTTTTTGGTTTAAACCATTTTTTAATTTGGTTTAAAGTCAGCTGCTTAGGAACCCAACTTAAGCCAAACCAATGAGTGTGTCCACACATGGGTGTGTAGTGGTTTAACGAGCCTGGTTTGATTAGACCAGTGCAGGCTTGTGTAGACAAGGCCAGTAAAACAGAGTCTCTAATTTCTGAGACCGAATTCCTCTAGCCACGAAAGTGAATTCAGGGGCTGGAGGAATTGCCTTGCAGTGAGAGACGTGAAGACCTCGTCTGTTTAGCTTATCAAAAAGATTGAGACGGTCACTGGATGATACACTGAAGCACCTTCCTGGGCAGAAACGGCTGGGCGCCCAAGGTCTCCTTAATCGAATCTAACAGCGAAGGGTCTGACAAGAACCAGTGAGGGAAGCTGAAGCCCCACAAATTCAAATTGGAAATAAGTAGAACCGTCCCTAGGGTCGGGCGAATCAGGGTTACCGCCCCGGGCCTGGCGCTTTGGGCGGGGGTCCCCGCACTTTGCACCAGGACCAGCCAGGAGGTGGGCGGCTGTGACTTGTCTCCTGGGTGCGTGCCAGGACAGTTTGCCCCGAGCCCCACGCCCTCCCTAGGAACAGTCCTGGAAATAAAGCTCAGGGTTGTTGTTTTTTTTAAATGAGATTGATTAACCATTGGAACCTGCTGCCAAGGGAAATGGTGGATGTCTTCAGATCTAGACGGGAGTCTTTATGGGACAATGCTGTGGCCAGTCCCACACGAGTCACTGGATTTACTCTAGGGGTAACCGGATGAGAGGCCCCTGTCCTGTGTTTATGCAGCAGTTCAGAGTAGATGATCTGACCTTCAGCTCGAAGCGTTGACGCCTCTGCGAAGCCCGGTGTCCCGGTAACAGTAAAGCTGAGGAGGCTCGAGACGTCTGCGTGTTCTGAGACGTACAAGGAAACCGCACCGCAAGCGGTTGGTGACTCAGAGAAAGCAGCGAGCGCCTGGGTCCCACGGAGCCTGTCGCTTTGAGAAATCTCAACGTTCCCCTCCGGGTTCAATAGGCTGAGAGGCGGTGATAAGGCCTCTCCCCCCAGCCCTGCGAGAGAGAAGATGTCTGCTGGGCTCGGACCAGCAGGATTGCGTTCGCCAGCCTGTGGGGGGAGCGGTGGAGGAGGCTGCTTCGGCAGGAAAATTTGGGGGGGGGGGTGAGGCCAGGAGCTAGCTGGGGATGTAGGGGGAGAGGGCACCCTGAAAGGCATTGGGCGTTGGGTCACCTCGGCGCAGCCCAGTCAAGCCGCCCCCCCCCCCTGAAATCAGTGGGCGTCTCTGCACTGCCAAAGAGAGAACCCCTGGTGACAGGGCAACGGACGCAGGCTCGTGCCGAAGGGCTGAAAACAGCAGTGTCTGGTTTCCTGCTCCGGCTGGAGCCTGGGCGCGGAGACTCCCCCCCCCGCCTTCCCTGGGTCTGAGCCCCACCTGCAGTCCCAGCCCGAGCGTCTACACTGCTGTTGTGCAGCCTCTCTGTGCCGTGGTGCTGTGTGTGTACCCAGCGGGGCTGCCAGGGTGTGGATCTGCAGCATCGGGATTCCTGTTCGCGCGCAGATCCCCTTGGGTTTCCTTTCCTTGGCGTGGCCGAGCCTGCGGCATCGAGCGTGGGGTTAATCAGTGGGGAACTCGCAGAGCAGCCTCGCCTGTCGTACGCCCTGTTATCTTTGTAGTTCTTGGCCAAGGCTTTCAAAAATGGGACCCTCGAGTTAAACTCCAGAGAGAGGCAGGATGGCCCAGTGGTTAGTGGGCTAGCCTGGTACTTGGAATGAACCCAGATCTCCCCTGTTTTGCCAGCATCGGAGACATCCAGAGTGTGTCCCCTGCATGAGTAGCTGAACGGCTAGCGGCTTGTGTTGAGCTGTCCGGGGTGTGTGTGTGTGTGTGTGTGTGTGCGCGTGCGCGCGCGCGCGCGCTGTAGTGCGTGCAGGGGCTCTGATATGCAAGCCCCAGACCCCCTACTGTACGTACGTACACACACACACCCTCCGGCATGTGCCTGTACTGCCTCCGAACAAGGCGTGGCTGGCTTATCTGGGGGTATGTGTAGACGCCCGGGTCCTGCCGCGGCCCATGTCCCAGCCCGTCCGCTTTGCAGTGAGGTTGTGGGTAAAGGAAAGGCTGCAGTGCTCATGTTCTGACTGTCCACTGCTCTCCCACCGTTCCCGGGGCCTGTGCGCTCCCGCCCCTCTGCCTCCCGTGCTCTGGAAGCAACTCGCTGGCGCCGACGGAGCTTGACTCGAGGTTCCTGTTCTCAGAAATCCTCTTTCAACTCGCTCTCGGCATCCAGTGCTGCTTGGAGCCAGCAGAACTCGGCTCCTTCTTTTCTCAGCAAATATATGCCTACGTTTTGCGTCTGCTCTTGTCGGACTCCGGGGGTGCAGGCCAATGGCTGGCGCTTCGTGTCCTCAAACCCCCCGCTGCAGATCACGCACGCCGTTGCACGGGCACCAGCGAAAGCCAAGGGGCTCTGTAGCTGAATCTCCCGCATAGCATGGCGGGGCCGGCGTCTGTGGCCCCTCCGGTGTCTCTCTCTTTAAGGAACGTTGCTGTTCTGTTGGCTTACCCGGTGGAAGGATGGAAGGGGCCGTGTCTCAGCTTATTCTTGGCTGTTTCATCACAAACAGCACTTACCCCTTGGACCAGGGCCCAACGCAGGCCTGCTGGGGTAGCCTCTTGCCATGGAGTCGCGTAGCTGGCTTCCCGAATGCTGCCCCCTCCCAGGGGCATCTCACAGCACCGTGGCTAGCGCCGCTCTCCAGGGCGTGGTGTCTGTCTGCCTTGCAGTGTATGCTGCTGTGACGCCTGGGATAGTTTAGTTGAATGTTCCCCCCTCTGTCCCCGGTCTCCACCCGCGAATGCAGTTTGCTTTGTCCTCCTAAATTCCGTGTTTGTCAAAGGAAACGGGAGGAGAGGCCTGGAGGCCTTTTATCTGAACGGGCCGTCTAGCCATCGCGCGCTGGGATCCAGAGCACCCGCTGCTTTCGGAAATGAACCACCTTTCGCCCGGCTCCAAGCCTGCCTACCAGAGCAGCCCTGCCCATTGCAACCATGGTGAGGGCAGGGCAGAGGGTGATCCCCAGGGCACCTGGGTCCTAGACGGCTGGAGGCTGCCTAGATCAGCTGCATTGACAGTAACCGGAGTGCGCAGAGCTGTGGTGAGCTCAGGAATCCACGAGGATTGGGAAGCCTCACAAAGCTCAGGTGTAACCCTCTCAACACCCCTCTGGCCCCTTCCTCTTGGTGTTTTCCCCTGCCTGGCTGCGTAACTTCTCTTTATAGCCAAAGCCACATCCTCGATCTATTTCAGGCACTGGCCATGCCCAGCGATTGCTGTGTCTGGATTGGACCGGAAGGAGGCTGAGGTGCTGGGGGGGTCATGTCTCTTGCCACCCCCAGTGGATCTGTGTGTACACCAAGCAGGAGGGGCGGTGGGTTGGGTCCCCCCCCACGTGAGAGCATCCCACTCGCATGGGATCCCACAGCTGGGAGCGGGCCAAACCCAGCTGCTGCTTTCCCTTGTCGGCCGCTAGGAGGAAGTTGTGAGTCAGAGACGATGGTATCAGCTGAGAAAACCAAAATGACTAATGAGTCTGGGTGCCTCGGGGCTCGCTTCTGTAGCCAGACCTCATTCTCAGAGGCCGGGTGCTCTGCCCCATTCAGAATCGGGGCCCACAGTAGGTGTTCACCCCAAACCCTTCAACCGAGAGACCAAAAAGGACCTTGCCAGCGTATAAACCCATGCTTTGGAACCAGGCGTGTGTGGGCAGGGGAGTGAGGAGCGACTTGTGCAACCCAGGTGGGACTGGCGGTGCTTCATAATCATCTGTGACCCCCTCTGACAGTGCGAGGGGGGGAGGGAGACGGGTCGCCAGTGGCCAGAGCAGAGGGGCTGGATTGCACGAGAGGTCCAGTGTTGAGCCCCTCGATCTGCATGCACTGTGTCTGCCGGTTCGGACCGTTTGGGGGGTTTCGGTGATGAGCTGGCAACAACTCCTAAGGTTGCCGCGTGTGCTTGGCTTTCTTAACTCTGCTTTCTGCAGACGTAAGGGGCAGCGGGATAATGTCACTGCCCAGCGCAGGAGCTCTAAGGCGTGTGTTAGAGGAAAGGCGGCTCGTGGCTGTCCTGTTGGCTCTGTTGGGCTTATTTTGAGTTTCACTGGGAGCTTTGAGACTTGAAAGAACTTCTTGGATCCTGCCCCTATTTCCCCTCCCTCGTTTGAAGGTGCTGCCGCATCATCTGACTCCGAGCTCCCTTTGGTACAAGCCAGCTTCAGCTCTATTGCAAAAAATACTCGGGGCTCTGAGCAGCCAGAATAAACGTGCCGGCACTAGGGGAGCAGACCTGCTCGTCACGTGTCACAAGCTCCTGTCCCTGCTGCTGCTGTGAGCTGCAAAAGGCTTTGATAACTTGGATGGAGGGCGCTGCGTCGGGGCGAAGCCGCGCTGCTGTTTGGGGTAGAAACCAGCCCGTCCTTCCATTCCTCTCCGCCTCCCCGGGGAGCTGGTTTCGGTCTGAAATGGCAGGGGCGTGGGGCTTTAGATCAGTCTCTTGCTTGCAGTTGTGTTGACAGGAAGTGAGGCGGGAGGGCTGTGCGGAAAGGTGTCAAGTGCATTGGAAATGGAGCTGATCGGGCCCATCCCCGGCCTGGGGAGGGTGGCGCAGACGTGCTCAGCTGGGGTCACGGGCGGGGCGGGGCGTTCTCACCCAGACGCTTTGCAGCGACTTGCAGCTCTCTGCAGAATTTTATCAGATGGAGCTGGCTAGGCTCCAGGTGCTGCTGGCATGAGTCTTCCAGGCTAGAGGGAACCTAGTTGAGACTTGTCTAGAAGAAGCCTGAGCTTGTTCTTGGCCTGTAGTTTCCTCCCAAGCCATTCAATGGCTGAGGGCCCGTCCCCCAAATACCCCATCCTTTCTGCTCGGCCATGCGTCTGCTGTCGTGCTCCCTGGGAGGGGGGGAAGACCGTGTGAGGCCCTAAAGAACTCGGGATCACGGCTTGCCAGGAGGTGGACAGCCGTTCCATCCGGCCTGTCCGGGCTGAGTGTGATTTGCCGCGCCGTCTGTCTCACCCAGAGGCTGCCATCATCCACTGTCAACCCGCCGTCCCCTGTTTGATGCAGCGTCGAATTGTAAATCGGCCTTTCTCTCCGCCGGTCCGGCACCCGACGCTGCTGTCCGTTCCCTCCGCCTGTGCCCTAGGCTGGATCCCTCTGCCTCGTGGGGTGGTTCCCCCCGGCCTGCAAGGGGGCTGTAGATCAGAACACGGGGTGGGTTACGGGCGCGTGGCCCTATCCGGCAAGATGTAGGGGAGCAGGGACTTGGCCGTCCGATCTACTGCTTCCAGAATGGCGTTCCTGATCTCGCTAGCTGGCGTCGAATCGCAGCCGAGATTCTGTGGTCGTCCTGGCCTGGTGGTTTCTCCGGCTGGGTCCCCCCCGCACGGCCTCGATCCACGCTGAGCGACGCGCGCGAGACACAGGCTGAGCCGAGCTGCTGCGGGCCTGGTGGCCCCGCGACTTTGATCTCGATATTAGCCAGGAGCATGGCAGCTGGGCACGTCGGGTTCCAGCCCTGCGACAGGCGCGAGGTCCCGCGCCATGGCACTGCGGGTGCCCCCGGGGTGAGCCTGCCTGTCTGGGCGTTGGGAGAAGAGTCCTGATAAAAAACCGGCGTCCCTGGAAGGAACCGAGGGGAGCGACTCCCTCCTGCCCACCCGAGCGGAGAACGGCTGCACAGGTGTGGCGAATTCCATCGCTCCGGGCTGCCGTGCGAGACGACACATGGGGCGAGCATTTATCCGTTGTGGCTACCAGGGACTTGCCTTGTGGCCACCGCTTCCTGGGTGGTGACTGAGGGGGTGGGGAGGGGCAAAGCAGCGGCCCCTCCCTCTGGGCTGCCAGCAGGATCTGGAGCCACGAATGCCGGAGGAGCAGGCAGCCGGTGTGAGGTTCCCCACCTTCCTGCAAGCAGTGGGGCTTCAGGCTTTGGCCCCCAGGCTCAATTTCCCCCCCTTCTCCAGGCTCACCGCCCCATTCACATCACCCCTGGTCCCTTGCTGCCTTCCCAGCCTCCGAGCTCCCCCCTGTCCCCCATCGCCTGCGTCCCCATGATCACCCCCCATCCTCTCCCTGGTCCCCACTGCATCCCTACTCACCTCCCCATCCAGGGCTTAATTTGTCCCTGGGCTTGCCAGTGCCGGGTAAGTGTGTGCTGTGCGAAGTGGTATTTGTATGTTGGCTAATATCACTCTTTTCACTGCCTCCCGGCTAGCTGGCAAGTCTGCTGCTGTGAAAAGTGAGATGGGCACACGTTGATATGTTGCGTTTCACAGAAGCAGACTTACCAGCTAGCAGGTCTTTTTAAAAAAAGAAGAAAAAAAAAATTGTGGGAGGTGGGCAACTATAAAAAGCAAAAGAAACAAGAGACAAGAACATGCGAAGCCCCTTACTTGTTTCTAGTCTGAAGTCCAGTAAAGAATAGAGACAACTGTACATTATTTTCATTATTGAGTCTGCAGGAAAAAACACAACCCTCCGTCAATAAGACAATGATTTGAACCTGTCTATGTGCATATTTATTGGTTTTTTCCCTAAAGTTAGTCAAGTATTTTAGGAAAAATGGCAGTGCAGCCACCAGCCAAGAGTTGGTGGTGTTACTCTGAGGGTGCTAAAAAAACTCTGTTGTGAGAATCCCTGCACTGGACCGTCCGCACTAGGTAAGGTACCGCAGCCGCTCTTCCAGCTGGAGTTTGGTGATCTGATGCATGCAGTGCCCTGGCTAAGTATCTTTCGGCGCAGTACCAGTTGGTCTGCCTCCCGGTAAGCTGTGAGCAGTGGTTCCCAGTCACCGGTCCATGGACCGGCGCGGGTCCCCACCATCGCCCGGACGCAGTTTAGGAAGGCAGCAAGCTGGTCCCTGGTGTCCTAACGGCTGAGAAACACTGGCCTAGAGCAGGGGTCGGCAACCTGGGACACACGTGCCAAAAGTGGACACGGGGGCTGCAGACCAGCCCCGCCGTGGACACAGCCACCGGAACACAACTGCAGACCCGCCCCCACCACTGACACGGGGGGGCTGCAGACCCGCCACTGGGAGGGGGGGAGAGGGGGAAGATTGGGCACGGCCCTTTGTTAAGGTTGCCGACCCCTGGCCTAGAGGAACCTTCTGAATTTGAAAACATGACTTGGTTTTGCGTTGAGCCATGTGTGGTTAAGCCTGGGAACGGATGCCGTGCTCTGTCATCACTTTAAAATAGGGCAAAGCACACGCTGCTCTCGCTCAGCACGCGAAGTGGAAAGCGTGCGCAAGCACCTCTCATGCCGCCTATCCCATCGCAACAATCCTCTCTGCTGCTCACCCCTCGCTGCCGTGGGTCTCCGATTCACCCAGCTTCCCACCCAGTCACCTCTATAAAAAGCACGGCACTTGGAAGCCACTGCTGGGATTTCCTGCCTTCTGCCGGGAACGTGCTGTGCCTTAGACCGTAGTGGCAGGCCGCTGCATTGGGTTGGCCGGCCTTCAGAAGCGGGCAAATCTACATCAGGTGGTGAAGGGGGTCGCATGATGTCAGTTTCTGCATCTTCATTGTACCCTTCTGCAATAACTAAGCAGCGTTGTGTAGCTAATATGAGCTGTGGCTAATCCAGGCCTTTTCGTTTCTTGCTGACTGTCCCTCCAACGTACCCATCCCCTCTAAGCCAGATTGGCGTAATTTACTCCTCTTCCAGCTGCATCCGTAACCACGACTGGAGCTACAGGCTCTTACACCTCCTGCCCGTCAGGTAATTGCATCCCTTTCTGCTGCCCACGTTCGCTCATGGCTGGGCCTTCATCGGTCGCTTGGATTCTTTAACCTGCTTCATCTTCGGAGGGGGAAGGAGCCTGTGGTGGTGATTTTCAAGGCTTGCGTAGTGCGTGTTGCAGGAAATGGCTTCCCCGCTCACGGTTCCAGGCTCCTCGTTTTAGCATCTGACAACTGACGTGAAAACGTTGAGGTCCCAAATCTCTTTGGGGTGTGTCCGTCTGCTCTCTGCCGTATTGCCAGCTCCACGAGCTCAACCACCCACGAGTCAGTCTCCCCCACCCCCAAAAGCATGAGATTGGCTTAAAAAAATCAGTGTCATTTTGCCTTCTTTATTCTTTGCCTTCTGGATGCGGGGCCTTTAGTTTGGTTCATGAGTTTTAGGTTTTCTCCAACAGGGAGGGCGTACGTCATTCCAGGGGCTGGGGCTCTTCTAGAAACACCAAATATTGGGCGAGGAGTGATTTCTAAAACTGGTGAGAGCTGGCGAGACTGCGTCTCCCTCTTGGAAATGAGGCCTGCTGCTCTCCAGGAGAGGCTTTACATCCTCCAGAACTGAAAACAGTCTCCTCCTCCTCCTCATCGTGGATAGCACTGCATGATCCGGGTTCAAAGGGCATTTGTCTTAGGTGTCTCTCCGGCCCGCATCGCTGTCATATCTGAGTTCTGTAGTCTTGACTGGCTTTACCCTGCCAGGGCAGTGCTGTTATCCCCATTATGCAACTGAGGGGAACTGAGACAGACTAGGTGACTTGCCCAAGGTCACCCGGGAAATCGGCAGCAGAGCAGGGGCTTGAAGCCAGTTCCCAGGCTAGCGCCGTAACCACTGGACCCATCCTTCCTGGGGATACAGGCCGGGGGGAGTTGTAACATGTCTTGAACCCTGAACCACTGGGTCTAAAAGCACGAGCTCTACTGCCGATGAAGAAGGGCCAGGTCCAGCGGCTTAGGTTCGGTAGCAGATTCCCAAAGCTGTCTGCCTGGGCCTGTCACTAGAGGGGAACAGAGCCACGCGGCGTTCACGAGGGTTACGTAGTGGTCACTGGAAAGGCAGGAGGGGGATTCTGTTCTGGAAATGCACAGTGGCGTTCCGTGTGAAGCCGGGGGATCCCCATGCTTTCAGGGGAACCTTGTGGTGGATTCTCCCGGCTTCCCTGCAGATGGTGTGGGCCCTAGCTGAAAGGGGGCAGAGGAGTCCCAGAGCAACGCATCTCATCCTGGCTGTGCTCTCAGCTCCTGTCACAACCCTCCTGTGGAGGCAGAGGTCAGCCCCTAACTTCCCCCGAATGCCAGCCTGCCTCTCCAGGCCAGGCTATTCTGAAGCTGAGCAATCGTGGGATTCCCAGGGGGCTGCGCTGAGGGTGCCCAGGTTGCAGATGAGACTGTAAACATGTCCCTCACCGGGACAATCTGTCAAGCTGCTACTGGGGCTGACAAATGCATCCTTTTCTAAGCCCCTGGTCTCCTGGACGCTCGCCATCTGGTGCCGCCGGGTGCTGGGAAATGCCAGGCGCCAAAGCGTTACTGTCAATATTGACGAGGCCGGCTGCAGCCATGTGACCATGGTGATGGCTGGCGTGCGCTGACTTGGTTTTCTCCCCTTGTTTGCAGATGTCCGTTGTTCTCCCCCCGAAGGAGTTTCTCCTTGGGCAGAGATCCCTGTGCACCGGTTTGCTCCAAGGAGGGACTTTGCCCCCTGAGCGCTTTGCTGCCATGTGGATGTTGGGAAGTGATAGTGATAACTTAAAGCTCAGGGAGGCATCGCAGGTCTGCGGTCTCTTTCCTGGCTTTCTCTTCCCTTAACTCCCAGCCCCCTTCCTCTTTCCCTGCCCTCGCCACGAACCCTCCGACTGTATTGGAAAAAACATGTGGCCGTGTGAGCCTTGCTGCTAGGAAGTTTTGAGAAACCTGCTCCAGAGCCACAGGTCTCTATTGCTTGAGCGAAGGAGAATCTGTTACCGTTATAGGGCTCATGATGCACGATTGAGCGGTTGCGATTCCATCCAATAGAGGGCAGCGGTGTATAGACACACCAGCTAGTTCTGAAGACCAATGCTCCCAGCAGGCCGAGACCCGAATCATAGAATATTAGGGTGGGAAGGGAGCTCAGGAGGTATCTAGTGCAACGCCCCTGCTCAAAGCAGGACCAACCTCAACTAAACCATCCCAGCCAGGGCATTGTCAAGCTGGGCCTTAAAAACCTCTAAGGATGGAGATTCCATCACCTCCCTAGGTAACCCATTCCAGTGCTTCACCACCCTCCTAGGGAAAATGTTATTCCTAATATCCAACCTAGACCTCCCCCACTGCAACCTGAGACCATTGCTCCTTGTTTTCTCATCTGCCACCATTGAGAACAGCCTAGCTCCATCCTCCCTGGAACCCCCTTCAGGTAGTTAAAGGCTGCTATCAAATCCCCCCTCGTTCTTCTCTTCTGCAGACTAAACAAACCTGGTTCCCTCAGCCTCTCCTCATAAGTCTTGTACTCCAGCCCCCTAATCACTTTTGTTGCCCTCCACTGGACTCTCTCCAACTTGTCCACATCCTTCCTGTAGTGGGGGGCCCAAAACCAGGCACAATACTCCAAATGAGACCTCACCAATGCTGAATAGAGGGAAATAATCATTTCCCTCGATCTGCTGGCAATGCTCCTACTAATGCAGCCCTTCTTGGCAACCAAGGCACGCTGCTGACTCATCTCCAGCTTCTTATCCGCTGTAACCCTCAGGTCCTTTTCTGCAGAACGCTGCCTAGCCCATCTGTCCCCAGTCTGTCTCCCAAATGTTGGGACGCGAAGTGTGTCAGACCCGAAATACAGGAGCACAAGAACGATGAACACGGGGAATGGAAAGTTCTGCTGGTGTTGGTTGCTTTGATGTAAATGACTCCCTCTAGCCTCGCTTCTCTGAGCCGTTTTGTTTTGGATGCGGATCCCTTCCGACACTGCAAGTGAAATCTTGGCAAACGTGTGGGGATCTTTGGGACTAAACCGTGGTGATCCCGCAAAATAAGGCCTTTTTGAGAGGTCTGCTTGTAGCCAAGAGCTCTGGAATTTGAACGACCCTGGTCTCTGGGAGAGGAGGCGGAATCACTGCTGAATCTTTGGCCCGGTTTCATAGTAAGGACCCATTAGAAGTTGATGAAGGGTTAATAAATGATTAAAAGAGAGGTTAATAAACAATTCATCCAGCAGGTCAATAGACTGCCTATAACCATCTAGAGCAGTGTTTCTCAACCTGTTTGATACCAGGGACCGGCTTGCTGTCTTCCGAAGCTGTGTGTAAGATCTCCGGGACCGGCACCGGTCCATGGACCGGTCATTGAGAACCACTGATCTAGAGCACATGCTACTGGTATTAGAAACCTATTGCGCACCTCGGTTTGGTTCAGCACCTGTGGTGAACTCTAACTGGGACCGTAATGAAAAGCAAGAGAGAGGTTGGCGTGAGAGGCTGTTAGCAGGGTAGACAGAGAGCGGCTGAAAAGGAGAGGCTGGAAATGTCTGTTCCTCTGTTGGTCATGGGCATGATGCTGCGAGTTCAGGTGCCTGACACACCAGGGCTGGCTGCGCACTTGAGAGCGTTGCTCGGCCGTTCATCTTGCCTGCTAGAATCGTCCACGGGCCTCTCGTGCTTTGGGTTGGAGAGGAAATTGATTTTTGCTTCCCAGGCGCCCGGAGTGGAGAACAGTTCCCTTAGGTTGGGATGGAGACCATACCAGAGTCTGGTGCCGGGGTGGGGCGGGGGGAAGCAAGGTGACGTGACCCACTCTGTGGGCCAGTGGCGGGGATTCTGGCTTGATGTCGGTGCTGAGCGATTGCGCTTCATTTCGGGAAAACCGCCTGGCCCGTGTCTGGTAACACAAGTGTTTCGGATCCCAGCCCCTGGGGAAGGGCTAAACGGAGCAGCTCTGGGAAGGCCTCAAAGTGGACCCCACAAGCCAGCGTCAGCTGAGATGACCATCCCACTGGGCGGACCTGTCATGCCAAACAGCCATAGTGTGTGACCTCGGCTTTAAAAGCCCTGTCAAGAATTGAATGCTGCTGTCCAGCACGGCTGGAGAAATGTGCTCCGGTGACTCGGCTTTTCTGATATCCTGGTGTCGGGGGGGGGAGGGATTTATCTGAGCCGGGGGAGTACAGACTCTGTTGAAAGACGAGGCAGCAGGGAAATAATCCATCCAGAGGCAGGCCCGGGTCTCCATGTGGATGGAATTTGGCTGTGTCTAAACTCTCTAAGGCCTTGTCTCTGCTGAATCAGCTAGTTCAAATACAGGTTTGAATGGTGGGGACAGAGCTTGAAGCACTTGTGGCCTAGTGAACTCGACTGGGAGCCAGGAGATCTGGGTTTTGCTCCACTGACCTGCCTCTGTGACCTTGGATAAGTCACTTCCCCTCCCTGTGCCTACCTTTCTGGTCTGTGCGCACAGGTGGCAAGCTCCCTGAAGGTACGTCCACACTGAGCGCTAACCCCAGGCTCTGACTCTGGTTTGAGCCCAAGCCCCCGTCTGTCCACACACAAATCAGTCTGGCTTAGTTCAGCAAGCACTCAGGGCGGGGTCCCAGGACCCTGCTAGAGGGGGTGGAGTCCTGCTGTCACTCTGGTCCAAGCCCTGTCATTTTGCTGTGTGGACACAGAGCCGAGTCAGAAGGTCTGCGCAGTGCGGTCCGGCTGCGTTAGTGCGGCTGTGAGACCCGGGTCTGGTTTTACAATGCAGTGTGAACCCTCAAACGGCGGCTTGGAGACACCGGGTCTCACAAACCTGGCCCGAGTGTGCCGTGTAGACACAGCCCGATAGGCAGTGGCTGACTGCGAGTGGAGATCTGTTGTGCCCAGAGGTGCTCGTGCAGTGTAAATAACACACAGCTGTGCAGCTCGTGCACATCCCGAGTGGCCAGTCCCAAATCAGAGGTGTCGCAGGACCCCAGGAACTGGCCCGGGGATGGCACTCACACAGGAAAAGGGGCCCTGGGGCATGTGGCCGCTGGGGGGATAGAGGCCCCGTGGAAGGGGATGACCGCCTTGCAACTCCACCCTCCTAATTCACCTCACGCGCTGGGGGTGGATTAGGCAGGAGGGTCGAATAAGCCTGTGTTGGGTTTTGTGGCGTGCGCTAACATGGGGGGCAGGCAAATGGCCGCCGGCTGACCCAGGAGATGCCCCCTCCAGTCAGCCTAGGACCCACTCTTCGGCCCGCCCGGCCGTAGCCGCTCTTCTGGGGCCCCCTTTGGCCAGCGGGGGGAGAAGTCGTCTTATTCCCGGGCGGGTGAGTCTAAGCCTTTCTGTTGGGCGTGCAGGGTGCTAACGTGGGAACACGCTCGGCTCATCTGCCAAGCCCCAGAGCTGCCGGACAGGCTCTGCCAGCTGAGTAGGCCCGGGATCGAGCGGCGCCGGGAGGCGGCCGTCCCTTGGTGGAGGGAAGCAAGTGTGTGTGGGCGGGGGACTGCCTGCTGGGGAGTTGTGGGGTGGGGCTAGGCTATGGGTCAAGCGTGAAATGCCTTGAGGGCGTGGAGCCTGGTGAAAGGCAGAGATTTGAAGCTACAGGTGTCAGCCAGGCTCCTGGTCCAGCTGTGCGAGCGTCGGTGCCTGGACATGTATTTCCTGGGCGTTGCAAGTTGTGCTCGCTTGCCGTGCGCGGTGGAGCACGCCCCCGCCTCTCCGAGGAGCAGCTGCGGAGTGCAGTGCAGCGCTGGGCCCCGGCTGCACCATGGTGTCTCAGAGCCTCGGCGGGGAGTGGACGGTAAGACCCGATCTCGCTTTGTTTCGGCCCCGGGAGCGTCACTGGGGCTTGAAAACCCCTCAGACACGTGCGCAGGAGACCCCGGGGTGTGGGGTTCAACCCCACAGAGCAGCTTCATTCAGGTACCTGCGGAAGCTGCGTGTTGGATGCTGGCTTGAGTGCTGCCTCTTTTTCCAAGCTGACCTGGCCAGACGGACTCTGTGGGCTTGGTCCTATTTCTAATTAAACTTTGTGTGTGAAAGGGGGGAATTTAAAAACAGATGTGAGGCAGTGTGACCTACTGGACAGAGCACTGCCCGGGAAGCAGGAGCTTTACCGCTGCCCTGCTGGGTGACCTCAGGTTAGTCTCTTGACTCTTGTGCCTCGGTTTCCCCATCTGTAAAATGGGGGTGATGCTGACCTTTTTAATTTGCTTTGAGATCTCCTGAGCGCTGCATGAAAAATTATATGTGGAAGAAAATCTACCTTTTGCTAGCCGGCAAGGTGCCTCAGGGGTGAGCCCCCCCAGAGACTTTTATGCAAAGGAGGGGATGTCGCCCAGTGCTTTTCCTCCCTGTCACCCCCCCACTTTCTTCTCTTGACATCAGGATAATTCCCTAACAATACTTAGCATTTTTATAGCCCTTTCCAGCATCTCTACATGCTCAAAGAAAGCCACTATCTCATTAAACTGCCTTGCATCCCTGGGAGGCAAGTAAGTGGTGGTGTTCCCCCTTCGGAGAGGGGGAAACTGAGGCACAGAGGTGATGTGGCTTGCTCAAGGTCAGTGGAGGAACTAGGATTAGAACAGGGGACCTCCTGACTGCAGCCCTGGGTTCGCTGTATCCATGCTGCTTTCCACGGTAGCTGCTTCTTTCTTTCCCCCACCCCGTGTTCTGGGTGGGCCGCGGCTCGGTGGCTGCGTTACGACCCTGGAGGGAGAGGAATGGCCAGAGCCGCTGGAGGTTTCCCAAACTCTTGTCTGCATGTCTGGGTGCCAGGATAGGGCTGACTTGACCTTTTGGGGCACTGACGCCCTGCCCCTCCTCGAGAAACTAGGGGATGAAATCAGAGTGAAGCAAACATCTTTCGGGTGGCCGCTCAGGCGTTTGGACTTCCGGGAGCCGCCTTGCAGGCGAGGTCAGGCCCCCTGGAGGAAGCTGTTTTGGGGAACGTGCCGCTCCATTCCCGCCGGCGTGACCTCACGCTGCGGGGCTTGATCAAGCCAGAGCAGCGTGCTCTGCCAAATGGCTTCCCCCGGCTGGGCCTTAAAAAATCACAGCCGGTTTTGTCTCGGTAACAGCCAGGGAACAAACCGTTTAAAAAGAGGCCTTGTCTGACTTAAAACTGCACGGATGGTCTGCCTCGTCCGTCCCTCCGTCCTCCCTGCCCCTGCGCCGCCGGCAGCTGTCACTCAAAGGGGGCATTTCTATATCCTCTCCCTTGTCGGGGGGCCTCCTTTCAGCCTCTTTCTTCGCTGGAGGGGTAAAGAAACTGAGCCACAAACCTCTCTGGGGATTTCAGGGTTAATCCAGCCATTGCCTGGGTGGGGCTTGTCCCTGTTATATACA
This sequence comes from Emydura macquarii macquarii, assembly GCF_026122565.2. NCBI lineage: Eukaryota > Metazoa > Chordata > Testudines > Chelidae > Emydura > Emydura macquarii. The sequence continues at coordinate 6,336,019 of NW_027133217.1, forward strand.
GGGCGTGCATCGCGCTGCTGGGAAGGTGCTAAAATGGGGGTTGGCCAATGGTGGCCAATGGGTCGGTGTAGCCAACGGGGTTATGGAGAATGCAAGAGCTAGAGTTGGATGCACCGTCTGGCTCTGAATGCACTGAGGAAGCAGGTGGCGGGTTGCTCCATGTTCTTGGATTTCCAGGACCGCAGGGACCATTACAATCCTCCAGTGAGTGTGACCCCCTGGGTAATGCAGGCTAGAGACTCCCACCCAGGGATTCCCACCTGGAGGCCAGGAACTTGCAGTTGAACTAGATCTTTTTAAACCGCTTTGTGCAAATCAGGTCGGACCCCTTGGCGGGTGAGATGCCAGCGATGGCCTGAGTTGTGCCCGGCTGCTGAATGTGCAGAGACAAAGGGTTTCTAGGCTTTGGAAGATTGTGCATGGGAGTGAGCATTTGTGTTGGTAAAGGGGGTCGTCTTGAAAGTGGTGCACTCCAAATATACTCTGCTGGACACTGGGGCCCTGATCCTAATGCGAAGAGAGCAAGTGTCTGTTTCAATGCTCAGAATTTTACACACAGCTGGGCAGCTGCACCCCTCATTTACCCTGTCCAAGGGAAGAACCCCTAATAAATTTGGGACCGACGTAGAATTTGGGAGATGCCCTGGATCTTCTGCCTGACTTTGAGGCTTCATCAAAGGGCGGACGGCTGGGTTCTCAGCTAGTGCCAATTTCCATCGCTCCAGCAAAGCCAACACACGGGTTGAAATTCGGGAGGCACTGAAGCCAGTAAAGGGGGCTAGTGTCTGTTCTGAGGAATACAGAACCGTGCTGCAGCTGGTGACGCTAATAAGGGTACCAGCAAAATTGTTTTACTTGTGACCCTGGCTGGGACTTGAACCTGGCTCTCCCAAGGTAACATCGTGGTGCCCCTTCTCCTGGGGCTCGTCTAAGCTAACGTGTTTGTGTGGTCCTGTTCACGCCAGCTGAGTACCGAGAACAGCATGAGGGTAAAGCACAGATGTTTGTGTAGTGTCCGGACTAGCAGTTCTCCCAAGGACCACAAACTCTAGACAGGCTCGTTGCGTTGCAAGCTGCCTAGCTTTGTTTGATTTTTTTTTTTCCAACACAATAATAATTAATATCTAGCTCTTACCTAGCGCTTTTCACCCATAGATCTCGAAGCACTTTACACAGGGCAGTGTCATTGGCCCCATTTTACAGATGGGGAAACTGAGGCACAGGGTGGGGACATGACTTGCCGAAGGTCACCTAACAGGGGAGAGATCAAGCCAGAAGAGAACTCAGGTCTCCTCTGTGCCAGTGCTTTATCCACTAGGCAGCACTGCACCCCATGGATTGGCTTTTCTGTTTTGCCTCTAAATCAGTGACTGAAATGTTAAAAATCCTTCCGTGCCCATGCTGACTATCTCAGGCAGTCGATTACTCCCCTGCTGTGGGCTCCCCCCCCCCCCTTGCTGCCTTCCAGAATTGCAGCTGTGTCTCACGGGCTGAATGAGCCGGGGTGGGACGGGGTAAAGCACCTGAATGCAAACAAACTCCACCAGAACACGAAGGGCTGAGCCAGGCAGCAAAATGCTTTTCTGAATGGAAGCCAAGAAGCGAAGCTCTGTCAGAGCGGTGAGCAATCTGCCCTGTGGAGGGAGAAGCATGAGAATCGGCTGACTCACCCAGTCACATCCTGCCTGTCACAATGATTGGATCTGAACACAGGTAGAGATCGTCTTTCTTTGCCACCCCCGGCCCTTTCCAGGAAATACAACCCCCCCCATTCATTGCCGCGCCCGCAGTCCCACGATCCCTCCGGAGAGGTAGCACATCAGGTCTAGGGCCTTGCATGTCTGCCCCCCCCCCCCCCCACGCTGTCAGCTCCCCCCCCCCCCCCCCTCCCCCAGCACTGCTCCAAGGCAGGGCCCAAGCGTAACTTTGTCAGGCCCAGTACAAACTTTTAACACGAGCCCCCTCCTGTAATGGGGGTGCAGCCTGGGCTGGCCCCCCCAGGGCCTCGGGGCCACGGTAGAGTGTACCCTTCCCCCCTACCTCCCATGTGGGGGCCCTGCTCTGAGGGTCTGTCTTCATGGCAGCAAGGCTAAGCTGTTGCTCCTTTCCCTTTCCGTGAGAATCTGGTGCTTTCAACCTGGCCAGGCAGGGTTGGAACCCAGCTGCTGCTTTCGCTTGTGCTGATAACCAGCCCTCTTGGCAGTGTGGACACAGGCTAAATCTTGGGGGGGGCTGATAGTCCTCCAAAGCCTTACCCCAACTTCCCCAGTGTGCCCGGAAGGACAGACCCGTTCTCCCACAAATCATTGGCTCAACTCAATGCAGCATAAAGAGCCAAGGGCGGTGCCCCCCGGCAGTCCTAGCCATGCACGCTGGGAGCGCAGCACCAGGGGGGACTCAGTCATGCAGGGAGGGCTTTGCAGTGGGGCTGCTCACCCCCGGGCTAGGCTGGCCCAAGTGCCAATCAGCGGAGCCAGCCCTGCTGTGACGACTCACCCAGAGCGAGAGAGAGTCCGTCCCAGCTGCATCTACCTCAGCAGAGAATCTTATCTAAGTTTTACATTGGGGTAGCACCAATAGGCCGACCGGGCTGGGCCCTGTTCTGCCAGGCACTGTACAAACTGTTGAAAACGGCAGCACCTGCCCCAAAGAGTTTACTGCTTGAGCTGCAGGAAGGGATTGAGGTCTAGTGGTTAGAGCAAGTGGGACCAGCAGTCATTCTGATTCTACCACTTACTCACCGTGCGACCTTGGGCCAGTCTAACCCTGCCTCAGTTTCTCCATCTGTAGAATGAGGGTGATTATGACCTGCCTCAGGCTTGCGTTACATACCATCAGTCACACAGAATCATAGAAATGCAGTTTTCCAAGAATCTCGACATTAATTTAACCAGCTGCTTTTGTGTTTGATGGAATTCCAGTGCCTTTCTTTGGTACACATGGATTCTGTGACGCTGTGACAAACACTCACTTTAAAAGTAAAACCAAGGGGGGCGTGTTCCACTTGCCAGCCTGTTGCAAACTTGTCCTGGTTTCTGAAAGTCAAACTGGGCTCCTTCTGGCAGACGCAACACCCAGCAAGAAGGAATCTGTGATTGGAACTGAGTTCACAATCCTCTCCGCGTGCGAGGTGGATTAGAACACAGCTCCTCCTCCCAGAGTCAGGAGGGCAGGCATATAAATGTATTGCTGTCTAAAGTTGGCGGGTACTCCTCTGCATATGCATGAGGAGCCCATCTGCAGGCCCCGAAGGAGTCATTTGTATCTGGTCCCTCTTCTGACTGTGAGTGTGCTCCAGCGACACGCAGGTCTTTAAAATTGGCTTAGCAACTGGCTCTTCTGTGTAATCAAATTTCATGCTTCAGGGCATAAAGCGATTGTCACAGGGGTCAGGCAGGCTCCGGGCAGCGTCGCGCAGGGTGCCGGGTGCATTGTAGGATTTAGTCACATCAGATGTTGGTTGCTGCTTGACTGGTCAAAATCTAGTGTGGCAAATCCTGTGTGAGAAAGTAGTGCTGGGTAACCCCCCAGTGATGCTATGGTTGCTCTCTGAGTGCCAATTCTGAGAGGCGCTGAGCACCCGCCCTTCCTATTGACTTGAAAGGGAGTGGAGGGAGCTCAGGCCCAATTACCGCAAGGTGCGTTCTACGTAGGTCCAGCGCACTCGTTCTAAAGCCCATGTAGGAGTCTTAGAAGCCACCTCTCATGGCTTTTCCGGCTGCACTGTGGCTGTTATCCAGTGAGCAGGCGGGAGCTGGCTTGGGGAAAGTGTCTGCCCTCTAACTTCCCCTCCTGTGCCAAACTGCAAGGTGTGAGCGGCCTGTACGGAAGCCGTGACCTGGGCAGGCGCTCTCGGGGCAGATTGGTTTTAACCACCTCTTCTTGCCCAACATCCTGAGCAGAGAGGGGATTGCAAAACCCGCGCTGCAGAGTGGAAAGCTTTCGGGGGCCTCTGCAAATGCTTCCTCTCGTTGTTGGATTGGGGCTGTTGGCTTATTTCTCGTTTCCTTTTCTCCTGCCAGCTGGCTGTGACTGGGTGCTCTGGCCTTGCACACAGAGACGCACATGGCCAGTGCTACCACAGATAGGCGGCTGATGTCGCCTGCTTAGCAGTGGGTTCAAGCCCTGGGCCTTGTCCACACTATAGAGTTCTGTTGACCAAAGTCAGCTTTCATCGACAAAACAGGGGATGTGGCGCACTACGGTGCTCCTTCTACCGACAAATAAAACCACCTTGACGAGAGGTGTCGAACTTTTGGCAGCAAAGTTAGATCAACAGTGTCGGTATAGACACTGTGCTTGGTTGTGTCACTGTCCGTGGTCTCCAGGGGGTATCCCACAATGCCCATCCTGACCGCTCTGGTCAGCCGTTCGAACTCTGCTGCTCTGCAGACAGATACCCAGGCATCCCCTCTTAAAGGACCAGGAATTTTTGAAATTTCACTTCCTATTTGCTCTGTGTAGTAGAGCTCACGTCGCAGCTGACCATGGCGGCTCCACACAGCCAACGCTCTCCCGTTTGGAGCATGCTCGAATAATCACATCTGCTGGGTCTGTGGGGTGAGGAGCCGGTGCAGTCCTAGCTCTGCTCCAGCCGTGGGAACGCGGATACCTACGGTCCGATTTCTCGTGGCATGGTAGATAAGGGCTACAAATGGAACATGCATCAGTGTTGTGCGACAATAAAGGAGCTGAGGCGGGTGTACCAGAAGGCAAGGGAGTCAAACTGTTGCTCTGGTGCAGTGCCAAAGACCTGCCGCTTCTATAAGGAGCTGGATGCCATCCTCATCGGCGACTCCACCTCCACCGCCAACAGCCCGTGGATGCTTCAGGGGGCTGGAAGCAGCAGACAGTGCAATCAACCCTAAGGACGAAGGGGTGGACGAGGAAGTGGAATTGGAGGAGGAGATGGGACAGGTGACAGAGATGTCTGATATCATGGCGAGCCAGGACCTCTTCTTGACCCCGGAGGGTTCCAACCACTCCTTCTCTGGCACATCGGATGCAGGCGAGGGGGGCCCTGGTAAGTGATCTTCTTGAACTGATATTACTCGGTTACGTGAGGTAGAGCTGTCCTTTACTTTGCTGTATGCTGGAAGTGGGTAAAGGGATAGAAGTGTACAAGGCTAGCTGTGTTTGCGTGTGCTTCACCTTCCCCTGCGCAGCTACACAATGGGGCTGAACAGTGTGTAAATGCACAAACCGAGGTTTCATGGGAATCCTCCAGAGAGATCTCTAGGAATGTTTCCTTGAGGTACTCACCAACCCTCTGCCGAACGTTCCTTGGCAGAGCTGCTTTCTTCCTTTCCCGTGCCAATCAGCAATCACTTGGGCAGGGACCAAAGCGACACTCAGGCGAGGAGCATAGGGACCCGGTCTGAAGCCACACCCATGCAGAAGATGCACCCTTGCATACTCTCAGGAGTGAGATATTGGCTTCAATGACACCCGCCTGTGGAAAATGGTGGCAGAATTTACAATATTGTCCCTAGTCACTTGTAGTGATCCCCTTACAAAACCACCAAGACCCTTTGCCCCATCTTGAACGCCACTGCACCCTCTCCACCCCACCAGCTAAGCTCGCCATGTTTAGGCGTTTGTTGAGCTGTGTGCGTGTCAAGGGACGATGAGAAGAGGTGCATTTGACTATTGTGATGCGATGCTGTGAGTGCACTAACTATCGTGCTTCTGTTTGTTGTTCCTTGTGCTTCTGCAGATGTGACCTTCAGGGGAAGCCCCTACTCACTGGCGGAGCGCCTCCACTAGATAAGGAAGCAACCGAGGAGGAGGAAGGAGGACATGTTTCGAGAGGTGCTACGATCCTCATATGCTGGAAAAACAAGAACACAGGACATAGAGAGAGAGAGTAAATTAAAGTCCTAAAATAGATAGGCAGGAAAGGAAGCAGGACCAGCAGCCAATTTTAGCAGGCCAGGAGCGGATTATAAAAGCGATGGAGGAGCAAACGGAGATACTGAAATCTCTCATCATGCTGCAGGAAAACATGCGTGCTTGCCCCCTCCCGCAACCCATACAGAAAGAACGGCTTGCCAGGCCCTCCCCAAACTCCTCCTACATGTTCCTTGCATCTTCCCGGCCTGTCGCAGTACCCCGTTCATTCCACCCATTCAGACAGCTTCCAAAACGCTAGCTGCTGTTGGACACAGCTATGAGAGCCTCCATCGGGAGATTGCCTTTCACTGTTCCCTCCCTTTCCACCAAGTGTTTACTGTCTGTTGGAATTGGTATTTGATAAAAACATACTCTCTTCGTCTTTGTCTCTAATCTTTGTCTCCTACACATGACGGTTGCTGCTGGAGTTAATGCACCCTGGCAATTGGAACATTTGCAGAATACAAATCACGGTCAGAAATCAATCAAAGCATGACTGAGTGCTTTATAGAAAGACACATTACTGGTGCTCATTGTCCAAATGGTGCCTCAAAGCCTTCCTGATTTGAATAGCTCCCTCCGTTGTGCCCCTCTAATAGCCCTGGTATCTGGCTGCTCAAAATCAGTAGCTTGGTGATCCACCTCCATGCTCCCCGTCCCCGGGGAACTCTTCACCTGTGACCTCACAAATATGATGAAGCTCACAGCAGAGTGCTATGACCATGGGAATATTTTCCTCATGTAGGTCTAAACTGCCATAAAGGCAGCGCCAGCAACCTTTTAATCTGCCACACCCACATTCTATTCATTCTGCACCTGCTCAGGCTATTGCTGAAGAGCTTGATGCTGTTCAGGATTCCTGTGTAAGGTTGTATGAGCCGTGGAAATAAGGTGTACACTGGGTCTCCCAGGATCATAATGGGCATTTCAACATCCCCCGTTGGAACCTTTTGGTCTGGAAAGAAAGTCCCTGCTTGCAGCTTTCTGTACAGGTCAGCGTTCCTGAAGCTGCGTGAGTTATGCACCTTCCCTGACCCACCTTGTGTTGATATCAGTGAAACCACCCCAGTGATCCACAAGCACCTGCAATACCAGACCTTTTCTATTGATGGACTCGATTGCAAGATGGTCTGGGGCCAAAATTGAGATAGGTGTGCCATTTATCGCCCCGCCACAGTTAGGGAATCCCACTGCCACAAAGCAATCCACTATTTCACGCGCATTTCCGGGAGTCCGTCCTTCATAGCACACACGGTTCCAGGAAGGTGGCTTTCCACGTCCAAAAGTTCTGCAGTCACTGCTTGTCATCCCAGACCTGCATAACAATGTGATCCCACCGCTCACTGCTTGGTTCCCAAGCCCAGTAACGGTGGTCCACCCTCTGCAGCTGCTCCGTGATCGCCAAAAGTCATCTAGCGTTGTTTCTTTCCGTGGCGCACAGCAGGTCGGGCACCTTGGGTGCCTGTTCAGATTGGGAGGTCTTGATATCTTGCATGAGCAACTTCGTTGTGTTGATAACACTGACCACAACAGGAGAGAGCAGTGCAGGATCCATCCTTTCAGGCTGAGATGGCGGGTGCACAGTAAAGAGGGACCATTGGCAAATGGTGCAAAACGCATTTGGAAGCCCATGCAATGGTAGGACAAGAACAAATGGCATCATGGGATGTTGAGCCCGCACCCATGATGCACTGCGATCCACTCCGCCTTCCCACGACTCCTGGCTGCAGACAGCGGTGAGAGAGCTACCCACAGTGCCCTGCTCTCTGTTGATGCTAGCGCACCCACGGTGGACAGAAGGAGCGTTGGGTGACTATGCACAAGCGATGCAAGGATAGCGGTTTGTGATTGTCCCTGTAACTTGCATCGACAACATTCTGTAGTGTAGGCAAAGCCTTGGGAACCTTCCCCTGGAATGTAATGCCGGACAGCTGAAGATGCCTGAACTTTGGGAATGGTTGGCAAAAGGCTTGCGCTCATCTCTAGTGCGGCTGTTCATCGATTCAGAGGTCATATGTAGGAGCCCAAGGGTTGGTGTAACCTGCTGGAGATAGAAAACTCCTATAGAAAATGGTGCCTTTCCTTGGCTGTCCTCTCGAAGTGTGCTATAGAATTGAGTGGGGAATTATCTCGCTGGTGTGTAGAATCCTGTTGGATGACTGGGGCCTAGAGAAAATGTATCGTTCTGTCGGCTTTTAGTGTCAATGGCATCATCCCCCTCCTCCCCTCGTTACTAAGAAGTTCCTACAAGTTAAGTTGCACCCTCTTGGACTTTCCTCTGAACTTGCTCACTTTTTGCACTCCCTTCGCTAATGGGAACCTGGCGGCTTTCCCTCCCAGATTCTCTCTGGTGCACGCGAAGCAGTTTGATGCGTTTGCAAAGCCTCAACTGGCTGTGAATCCTTTTCTGACCCGTCGCTCCATTCTGGGCCTGTTCTTGTCTCACTGACCGCGTGTATCGCACGCTGGTGAGCTCGTCCTTCGTCCCCCGACGCAGGCTCGTCAGGAACGTGCTCCCATGGCTGGCAGTCTGTGAGCTGGGCCAGGAGGCCTGTTTCTGGGTGGCTTGGAACAGCGGATGGCCCTGTGCCGCAGGAGAGCCTCGGAAGGGAAGGTGCAGCAGCTGAGGATTGAGGCTTATCAGCAGAGCTGGGAGAGGCTCCCACACTAGACTAGCAGCAGGCGCTTACAGCTCAGGCGTGAGGTCCCTGGGCAGGACTGGCGGGATGGGAGCGCCCAGCCCTGGGAACAGCCTGAGATCCTGGGGCTCCGGGCCAGAGGTTCACACGGCAGAGCTGCGTGGGGAGGCAGGACTGGAACAGCAGACGCTGCTGCCCGGCAGGAGCCGGCGCCGTGGGCGTGCTGATTGGGAGGCGGGAGGGCAGTGGAGCGCCTGGGCGAGCTGGTGTGTGGTTTTTGTCTGGACTGAATGATGGGGCCTCTTATCCCTGGAGTTGCTCCAGCGAGATGGGCGGCGCTGGGCTAGGGGTGAGTCTGCCCCGGGAGCCTCGGAGATGTAGCTGGGAAGTGGGGAAGGAACATGCTGCTCTGAGATCCACAAGCTTCCCCTTCTGGATGCTGCCCAGCAGGCGGGGGGTGGGTGCCCAGTGAGCATTAGACATGAGCGCCTCTTGGAGACCCAGCCTGTCCCCCGGCCGCGGTGACCCAGCGGGAGGAAGTGTCGTTGAAGCACAGAGTGAGTTGGCATTTCCTGGCTCTCTTTACACAACGCTGCTTTTTTTTTTGTAAGTCACTTTCTGGTTTTGCTGCTCTCCGCGCTCACGTTCTCCCTCCCCCGCCCCTTCCCGGAGCAGTGCCGACCTGCGCGGGGACCGCACGCGCTGCCAGCCGCTCTGCTCTCGGCACGTCACCTGCATGGGTTCCCGTCGCAGCCAGCTGCCTCTGGGTCTGGCTTAGCCCTTGGTGGATGATGGAGCTGCCAGGCTGTCAGAAGGGATCTCCGGCCCTTGTCTGCAAGGTAACACCTGCATGATGTCTTCCAGGGAGCTGCGGCACCGCCTTGGGTCGCTGGTGGGTGGCGGCGCGCTGCGTGGCTGTGCTCTACCGGGGGGCTGGTCTGTGCAGGCTGGGGGGGGGCGTTTGCCTCCCATCTTGCGCTTGCAGATGTTTGAGACGTTGCAGGAAACAAGTTCTGCAACTGGTCGGTGTGTGGAAAAACAAGCTAGTAAACAGAGCTTCCCCTCGCGCTCTCTGCCGCGGTGGACGAATTGATCCATCGCTTCTAGCGAGCGGGAGGCTAGAACGTCGCTCGTGTGTGCGTGAAGCTCTTTCCCTGGTCTGCTCTTGGGGCCTGATCCAGCCGGGTGCTGGGCACTCCCTCCGAGGGTGCTTTGCAACTGGCAGGATCAGGCCTTTGGGAGGACAGCGGCTCTTGCTGCAGGTGTCTGAATATCAGCCTTCCGGCTGGAGATCCAGCGAGGCCCCCTCAGGGAGGGGAGCCAGGTCCCTTGGAGCTAGGCAGAGGTCCGGGAGGCGAGGCTCCCGGCGTTCATTGCTGTGGCGAGCGGCATGTGGAGGGAAGAGGTGCTGTGAGAGGAAGTAGGTTAGGATAGGCACTTGAGGAATATCCAAAGAGCATTTCTAACCCTCTCCTTGCCCCCATGGGAAAGCCCTTGCCAGGGAGCATTCTGAAAAGCAAGTAGAGAATGAAATCCTGGCTACGGGGGCATTGGCTACCCTGCGGAACGATGCAGTGGAGATGGGAGTCTTCTGTCATGCTCCATAGCCTGGTCCAGAACGTCTGCAGACAGATCAATCTCTAATAGAGCTTATGGGGCTTTTCCGAAAGGGGTTCGACTTCTCCTCGGCCTCTTCCTTTCCTTAAACCCACCCACGGCGGGAAGGCCGTGTGGCCCGGGATCTCCGTCGGCTTTCCTGGCAGAGATTCCGTGAGATGGAAGGTGGTGGGAACTTGGGGGATGCTGAAGCTTAACGAAAGCGCATCTGGCTTCCCGCGGGGTCAGTGGGCGGGGGAGCGAGCGAGTCCGGTCCCTGGCAGCTCCACCCACCCAGACTTGCAGTGAAAGCTCCGGCCGGTCTCAGAGCTGTGAAACGGCTGTCTCTGCACAGACCTCGGCGTGCAGTTGCTCTGCCTTTTATCGCTCTATCTCGGCTGTCGACGGGTGGGGAGTTGAGGCAGAGAGAGCGAGCGATGGACCGATAGGCAAACTGTTCTCGGGGAGGCAGAGCAGGGGAAAGGCAGAAGACTCTCACCTGGGAAGCGCTGAGATACCAGGGTGATGGGCGCCAGGCTGATGCAGCAGCACGGGAGTCTGGAAGAAACGGAGCGGCGGTCTCTCTGGGCCCCTGGTTCCAGATGTCCGCCTGCCCCGTGGGGGCGGCTCGCGGGGAAAAGGCTGGATTGCGTGTGTACCGCCGGGTGTTGGTGGTGGTTGGCCTCCCGGAGCGTGTGTGTCTGTCTCTGGATTCTGGTGTGGCAATTGGGGGGGGCACGAAGAGAGCAGAACCCTGCTTGGGGATTCCCCCAGCCCCAGGGAGTGCCCAGCGCCTACCGGGCCTGTGCGTTGTGGGTGGGGAGGGGGAGTGGCTGGCGCGCACTGAGCTCTGGCGCTCTCTAGCTCGCACGTGGTTCCTAAGGCCCAAAGTCAGCTCGCAGGAGTCAGAGCAGCCCGCTGGCTGGACTGGGGCCGCCTCTCTTCACTGGGGAGGGGGGCAGCCTCGAGCTACACTGCAGAGCCCTGCGGGCCGTGTGCCAGGCCACGGGCATTGCACTGCGACCCTGGCGTTGCAGGTGCCCACCGTAACCTGCGTTAACCCAGTGGGGGTCTGTGTCCATCGAGTCGTCGGAGCGCGTAAGAGTGATTGACGCTGTTGCTGCCTTGGAGTTAGCACATCTGGTCCTTCAGCTCGCGTCATAAGGCTTGTGCTTTGAGATCCAACGGCTGTGGGGTCAGTCTCTGTAGGGGACCCCGGGGTTGCCGGGAGAGGACCGGTTCCTCCTCATGCACCCCAACCTGTCCTGACTGTCCGAGCCCTTTCTTTCCGCTTTGTTTGCATGGCGGAAAATAGCCTGGGCCTTTCCTCCCCTCCCCCAAGAGTAACCTGTGTGACGATGCGGGCAACTTGTCTGATACGGAAGGGGGGGGGGAAGGGGCATCCGGTCCCTTATCCTGCGCATTGGCAAAGTGGGCAGTTACACCCACCAGAGCGCCATTCTATTTGTGGCTTTGTGTAAAGCACCAGCTCCTGGAGTCCTGTTATGACACAGCGACCTCCGCTTCCATGAAAAGTTTCTCGCCCTCGCGGTTGCAGTGCAAAGTTCGACAGTACCACCTAAAGGCTCAGAAATCAGCAGGCAAAGCAAAAGAACCCAAAATGTCTTAACTGCATGAGAGGTGAGGTGGGGCAGCTAATCTCTTTTGTTGGACCAACTCCTGTTGGTGAGAGAGACAAGCTTTTGACCTTACTCGGTGTCATAGCTAAATGCAAGACTGAACACATTCGAAAGGTGCAGTCACCTTGAATGTTCCCTCAGAATATGTGCTATCTGTTGAGTCTTGCATTTAGCTGTGACGCTGTTTCCCAGACTTGAGGGAGAGCTCTGTGTCTCTCTCACCAACAGAAGTTGGTCCAAATAAAGAGATTACCTCACCCACCCGTTCGCTCTCTCTTTGGTTCCTGGCATTCACTGGGAGAAAGTCACCGAGGCGAAGGCACAAAGCCTCTCTGACTTCCCTGGATTGTGGTCTCAGCTCTCCCCTTTGGATGGATGGCTGGTCTCCGGCAGGGTTTGTAATACTCAGTTCCCGGCAGCAGAATCTGGCCAGCCATCTGTACTGGCTGTCACTTGGGGGTCTCGCATGGATGTCTAGCAGTGTTTCCCCACCCTCGAGCAGGGAGCATGAGTGGGAACATCCTTTGGGGATTTTAAGATCATATCCGCGTACGTTGGCACCTGAGTTAGGTGCTCTGTTACTGCTTTTGTGTTGAGTTGGAGTGAGTTTAATAAACATTTATACAGTACCGTGCTGTGAATGTACATGGTGCTTTACGGCGCATAGATTATATGTTGTCCTTGCCCCTAAGAGCCTGACATCTGAATCAGATCAGCCCAGGGTGCAGGAGAAGGAGTATAGGACTGAGCCTGCTTCACCCACACGCTGTCTGTGCTGCTAAAACGGCAAGGGTTACAAAAGGGATAGTGCTACCATCTCGTTTGGGGGCTGCTAACGGCAAAAGGCTGTGTTAGAAGTGTGTGTGTGTGTGTGTGTGTGTGTGTGTGTATTGCACAACTTGCACGGCATCTGTTTTGAAATCTATCCTGACAGCCTTCAAACTGTAGGCATGCCGCGCTGCTGAGATGCAGCTCTCTCTGGGGTGGAGGACTGCTACCAACCTCTGTGTGTAACACCACACTGAGGAGGAGAGGGGAAGTTTAGCCAGGGTTACTGGAGCAGAACTCCTCTCTGGGCTGTTCTCTGTAGAGCAAACAGGGCCCGTTAAGGTCAGATCTGTGAGATGCCTGGTAAAGCGCGGGGAGCTCAATGTGCATCTCCAAATGATGCAGGGCTGAGCCAACCTTGCTGAGAGTGGATTCCAAGGCCCTACATCTCCCCCTCTCTTTTGGGGGAGGACATGGGGGGCGCAGCTTCTGATATGCTCCCAGCTGGGAGCTCTAGCACTTACATCGTCGTCTTAATACCCTTGAATAGCTGGCTGTCATTTTCGGGGCTGGGGAGCGTACGGTGTTCTCTCTGTTTCGTAGGGCTTACGGCCACTACATTTCACCCAGATACCCCTTTGTCGAGCATGAAGGCTCCAGTTTAGACCAAAGCATTTCAGTCCTTGGGGACCTGATGGGGTGAGATCTGCCCAAACACATGGGGCGCTGCTCACTGGCTAGAAGGGCAAAGAAATCCCTAGGGTCTCTGCCAATCTAACTGGGGAGGAAATGCCTTCACAGCCCGAAGTCTGGCCAGTCGTTTGGCCCTGATCACGGGACCCTCATCCACATGGAATACATAGACCTTACCATGGATCCTGCAGTGCTACTCACCCTGCGCTGTCTCATTGATTGCTCAAGGTGGGGCAGCTTGACTCTGGAATTGCCGCCGTTTCTAACGTCCCCCCGAAGTTTGAGGGCATTCAGACTAGAAGCTTCTAATTCGGGCCCTTCTTCTCTGCGATCAGCATTGCGTGTGAAGGGGGGCGTTGGTATGGTTATATGTACTCCTGACTTCTCACCACGCCCTTGCTTTGTCTTTTAGAAAGACCTGACCTATCTGCAGCAGTGGCTGGAGGCGTTTGTCATGAACTTTGAAAAGATCATCACGGTGCAGTCTATGGACCCGAGAAGGTGAGTCTCTCTCCCTTCCCCCTCCCTGGACTCCGGGTCTTAGCGTGTGCCCAAGGTGCCTCAGGTGGCCCGTGACCAGGATTCAGCACCAGTTTGCATTGTGGTCACTCTAGTGCAAGCACTCGAAGGTGAGAGGGTCACGGATGGGCAGTTAAAGAACCAGACTAGAATAGAACAGTCTCCCAGGAAGTGGAGCATTCAGTGGATTTTGCTTGTTTATCTGCCTGAGGGGTTTGCCCGAGCAGATAACTATCTAATATTTTTTCTTTAAACCAGCGTGAATTGAGTGCTGGATAAATAGTCAGAACAATAACATCTGTGGAGACTCCTTTGTACACGCACAGATAATGAGATCTAGTGGCTGAGAGGTGAAGGTAGACAAATTCAGCCTAGAGACAAGTCAGGCAGTTCTTAGCAGTGAGGGTAACTGACTGAACAGCTTACACGGTGGTTTCTCCATCACCGGACATCTGGTTCAGCTAGAGACTATTTAAAGAAGATAGGGGCTTGGTGCAGGAAGTGCTGGCTGAAATTCTCTCGCCTGTTACACTGGAGGTCAAATGAGAGGATCATAATGGTCCCTTCCAGCCCTTAATATAAAACAAACAAAACTCTATGAAGAGGAATAGCACAAGCCATGGCAACATGAGATTCCCCCACGCTGCCCTCTCTGATGTGTCCTAGACTAACCACCACCAGGCTGAGAGGAGGGTCCGGTTTCCAGGGCCCATTCAGATTTTAGCTGCTTCCTTGCATCTGCCAGGAACAGGACCAATTCATGCCACTTGGAGTTGTTGTGAAGTGGATGGTCTCCTTCCAGGGCCTACCCGGAGACCCCTATACCTGTTGCTGCTCAGATGAAACCAGACAGCGGTGACATTCAGAAGCTACCTGCTCAGGGCAGGTGCAGGTCCAGCACCTGGCACTATAGCTAGTTATCCAATCCCAAGAGCTATCCCTGTCTCCCCTGACCTGTCTGCAGAGGAGGATGGAGACGGCTTCTCGCCCTCATCTGTCTGAGGGTGCAGGCCTCAGACTTCTCCAGGAGGAAAAGCTTCCTGGATCTTGCTTCGTGGTCCCGGATATTAACGATGTACGTGTGGGGCATAATTGTGCTCGGTGTGTAACCTGTAAGGTCCCTGACTGTCAAGGAGCTTGCAGTAATAACGGATCTAATAACACGGGGCTCGTCTCCTGCTCCGCCACTAGCTGCTACTCCCTGGAAGCCCTAGTGGAAGTCCCAAGGTCTCCTCCCATTGTGTGCCACCATCCATCCCAGGCAGAAGAAGCCTTCTCTCTAGATGGGACATGCAGGTGTGTGAGACTTAATTGCTAAATCTGGAGAAGATCTTTTTGTAGGACATGCATGATTGTATCCTGCAGAGCCCACTATCTACAGGGGATGGTGCCCCTCGCTTGTGGCTTCTGGGCTCTAGAAAACCACCTACAAATGCAGAGTTTCTCCAGAGGCAGCAGCCAGTTACTGAGCTGCTTCTGTGCTGGGTAATGGACCGAATGAGCACAGCTGGCTGAAAGCGCAAGGAATTTGCTCTTACAACAGTTCCCTGGGAAGTCCCTGTTTCTCCGTTGCTCACGTTCCTCAGAAAAGGCAGGGACGTAAATCTTGCGACTGACTTTCCATTGCAGGACTCGTGTCTAAGCCTGATGCCGGCTACTGCTAGCTGTTGAATCTGTTCTTTCCCTTTGGCACCTCCGTGCTCCATTGCTTACAAAGACACTGCTCTGCCAATGCAACTCGGTCCTAACCCACAGCCCCCCTGCTAGTCCAGTCTTGGGGCCCTGTTCTCGCTTTTCCCATGTCTATAGATATGACTAATCACGTAATACTTCCTACGTGATGATCCAGGAGCTCTGCGCTGGGGAAATGGCGCCCAATCTTGATAGCTCACAGCCGAAGGAAAGCCAGGCTCCAAATATTGGTTCTATTTACCACATCCCCTAATTGCTGTAATTGCACTGGGTGCCAGCGTGGCCCTGTCAACGATCAGCTAGTCCACACTTCATGCCGTTTGCGGATGCTCATCAGGCAGAATTACTCACAAGCAGAACACGCCTGTAGTTGTGCACGGTGAAGTGTTTCACAATGCGTTCATTGAACCCTGTAATCTCGTCGGGCTGACTTCGTTGTGTAACGGAAGGCGGGAGTGGATTTCGAGCGGGCCATGCTTTGTAATGGTGAGGAGGCGGCTCTGCTGGTCTCCTGCGTCGTTAAGCAGCCGAGCTCGTTGTTCAGGCCACTAGCACTCCCTGCCCTGGGTTGGGCTTTCCCTGAGCTCTCTCCCCAGCCACCAACTAAACCAGAGTCTTCGATTCAGCTCCTGCTTCTGTTGGCTCAAGGAGAATATTTCTGAGACTGAAGGATCCTGGGGCCTTGGTCTCCTGACTCGTGGAGTGGCGGGTTCCTGGATACCTCGCCTCCTGCATTGGCTGCTCTGGGTGCACTTCTGGCACTTGAGCTGAGGGGAGCATCTGAAGTTCTCACGCTCTCCTGCCTTGGTGCCTCTGGGTGGGTTTTAACATACGTGCTGTAGAAGGTTAAAATCCTGACTCTCCAACTTCCTCATTCCGCTGGCCAGTTGTGGCAGGGACATGAGGTGGGCTGGGACTACCCCGGGCGTTGAGATCCAAAATTGCGCATGAAGGGATCTGGAATAAACCTCTGGCAGGCCGGAGAGCGGTTCTGCCCCTTGGGCCATCTGACAGTAGCATCCCTTAGGATTATGTCCCTCCCCCCGCCCCCCTTGGAAAGAATCTGGCCATCTTTCTAGCAGTAAAACCAATCTCCATGCTCATCGAGGGTTGTCTTTCGGATGAAACTCTTCTCAAGTTCCCACCCCCCCTCGCTCAAATTTTGGCCGATAGCTGAGGCTCAGGGAGTCCTATGCCACCACCCTACAGTATAGAACCTGATCTGGAAAGGGGCCGAGTCCCTATTGAAATCAATAAGTTGAGCGAGGACGAAGCCCCTAATGCACCTGGCTGATTGAGCAATGCTGTTTTTATAAGGCTGAGTCCTTCCTGACGCAATCTGGTGATCAGTTTTGTGCCCTGAAGCATGTGGATTGATACCAGGCTAACTCTTGCCCCAACTAGCGTCAGTGCAGATTCATGCAGGTCACCACAATTGGACTCCCAGGTTCCTGTCTTGGGTGAGAGTCAGTATTTTGGCCTTGGATAGCTGCACTGCAAGCAGTCATTTGTGGAAACTTTTGCTTTCAGGTTTCAGATCGTGCCTGGGCTGCTCCTCCGTCTCCCTCTGCTTGCGGTTAGCACAGGCACAGGGTTGATTTCCACATCCCTTTGTTCCATTGCAGCGAGCGGGTGGAACGTTGCAAGCTGTCCTTGTCTTCCAACCTACAGTGCAATTTCCTGGCGGCTTACCTCCTCTCTTGCGGGGGTGGGGCAGGGGGGCAGAGAGCTGCGCAGTGCATGAGGAGTTGGTGACTGCAAGGAGCTCTCCATTGAGATTAAATTTCCACCTCTTTACACTGGCATGCCTTCCAGTTCCGTTTCCTTGTGCGAACTGCCAGGCAAACCCTGTGTCCAGCTATGGTGGGGAAGAACAGAAGAAAAAACTTTGTCATAAAGTTCAAGGCCAGAAGGCCCCCCCAGATCTAGTCTGATTTCCTGTCTACCACAGGCCACCGGCACCCACCCATTAAACCCAACAACTGAAATTAGACTAAACGCTCTCAGCCCACAGAAGATGAGGCTATGATGTGCCATAAGCAGAGAAGGGCGGGGAGCGAGATGCATCAGTGCCTGAAGCCCCTGCAATGGGAAGGAAATGTTTGAGAGACACCCAGAGAATCCTGGCAAGTGACCTGCACCCACACACTGCAGAGGAAGGTGAAAAAAAACCCCAAGGTGACTGCCAATCTAACCTGGGGGGATCCTTGCTAACCCCACATACGACGATCGGTGAGACTCTGAGCTACAACCATCCAGCTTAGCACCTGAGAAAGAAAATGCTCTGTGCCACTTCAGAGCCCTGGCCCTCCGCATCCAGTATCTCATCTCTAACTGTGACAATCTCTGATGCTTCAGAGGAAGGAGATTTAAAAAAAAACAAAAAAAAACCCCAGAATACAGTGGGGGGAGTCCCTTCCTGACCCCTGCCAGTGGCTGACTGAAACCCTGAAGCATGAGTTTTGCAACATAAGATATAAACCGGAAGTGAGCCCCAGGGCTTAGAGCATACTTAGGGCTGTATATATCTAGGAAACAAGGCCCCTATTTCCTCAGCACCCGAATGCCTTACGCTCTTGAATCAGTTTCACACTAGGAAGGCAGTTCTTCAGAGTTCCAGGCTGCGTCCCAAATCATTGGGCTGTTCAAATACTGCTGGCAGCGTACTTAATCTCAGAGTGGTGTGGCTGGGAAGAATGTGTGTTGCTCTTAATGATCTCCCTCTGAGCTCAGATGCAGAGAAATCCCTTTGCTCTCCGGGACTGGGCTTCACACTTAACCCGTTGGATCCTGAGTCTGTTTTTGGAAAAGGGGTGGGGGGGGGGGAGTTGGAGCTGTGAGTGGCACCTCATTGAGTTCCTAGATTAAGCAGTTTATCGTCCCCTGCCAAGGGAAGCTGCTTCAAGCCTGTGCCTATCTCGGTCTGACGATTGCAGGGGTTTCCGCAATGACACCCCTCATGTCCTATCTTCAGTACGTCTCTGATGAGAGGGACGTACCAGCCATGTTTAGATTTATGCCAGGATAAAAAGAAAAGGCTTCTGGGCAAAGTCTAATTGGAGTTAGTCCTGCTTTGAGCAGGGGGTGGGACTAGATACCTCCTGAGGTCCCTTCCAACCCTCATCTTCTATGATTCTATGAATTCTTATCTGCATGACACATGAAGCCTGTCAAGTCAGTGATGCTCATTCGGAAATCTCCATTGTGATCATGAAAGGTGTTTGTTACTGCCCCGCTGCACAGGCATGCAGCTTGCACTGTACCATCGAGAGCGAGCCAGGGGGCATTGCAGAAGCATGCGTGCCGTCCCAAAGTTTCCCAGGACGCTGTTCATCTGTGTACTTCTCTTCCTGTTCCCTTGCACACGTTGGTTTTTTCCCCCCTCTCCTCCCCCATTTCCCCTCTTGGAGCACAGGCTCTGCTCTGCTCACTGCCGGCCCTGCTCCGGTGCACGGCAGGGCAGACAATTTCACAGCGACAACCCTGAATTCTGTAGCAACGCTGAGTTCTTCAAGCAGGTGCGGCCGTGTGTTCCATGTAGGTGTGTGTGCGCCCCGTGCTCCAGAGCTGGAGAGCTTTGCCTAGCAGTACCCGTAGGGGCCTGCTCATGCCCTCTGGACCTAGCTCCTCCCCTCACTATATAAGGGTGCTACCACCTCAACCTCCCTCCGTTTCATCTCACCACCCACGGCTAGAGTCAGCACTCGGTGTGGGGTTTTCACATCCTGTTTTCACTCTGTTTGCTGAGGTTTTTTGTTTTGTTTTTTCCTCTAGTTAATAGTAGTGCCTTCTAGGGTTAGTTAAGTGTGTTTAGAGCAGTTGGTTCTCACTATGGTTCGAGCATCGTCTGACTTGGTGTGGGGTGGGGAACTCAGGGTTCTCTAGCAGGAAGAGTTTCCTCACAAGGTGCTTGCGTCTCGGTGAAGGACATGTCAAGGAGTCTGCAGAAGAGAAGAGTGAGGGGGGATTTGATAGCAGTCTTTAACTACCTGAAGGGGGGTTCCAGGGAGGATGGACCTAGGCTGTTCTCAGTGGTAGCAGATGACAGAACCAGGAGCAATGGTCTCAAGTTGCAGTGGGGGAGGTCTAGGTTGGACATTAGGAAAAAGTTTTTCCCTAGAAGGGTGGTGAAGCACTGGAATGGGTTACCTAGGGAGGTGGTGGAATCTCCATCCTTAGAAGTTTTTAAGCTGCGGCTTGACAAAGCCCTGGCTGGGATGATTTAATTGGGGTTGGTCCTGCTTTGAGCAGGGGGTTGGACTAGATACCTCCTGAGGTCCCTTCCAACTCTGATTCTAGGAAGGAGCGGTGCTAGTCACGCCAAAAGAGGAGCCTTGGGTGGCCAGAGACCTATGGCTGCAGCAGGCCTCAAGGCCTACTTCAGCATCAAGGCCCTCGTCTGAGTAGCAGTCGCCGTCAGAACTGGCAAGTGATGTCACTCTGGGTGTGGACCCTGCTATTTCCCTAAGAGGAAGAGGAGTTTTTCTTCCTCCTCTAATGTGGTGAGGAAGAGGTCCCATAAGTCTAATAGGGACCGCTCCAAGGCTCATGGAGACTTTTCCTCATCTATGAGGAGTGCTAACTGGCGCCATACTTCTTCCGGCACATGGGATGGAGCAGGTCTGCCCAGCCGCTCCCCAGTCACGCCCGGATCAGCGAGAGCCTATGCCGTCGACTCTGGTTCCAGCCCCATGGCGTCTGTTGAGTCCAGTGCTGATGACGCTGGCACCAAGACTGACGCCTGACATGCCATTGTCATAAAGACAGACTTCAGACCTGCTTTGCTTCTCAGTCTGACTCTCCACTCGTTGAGGAGTTTTCCAGTGTCATAGCTTCTACCACTTGGTCCTCCCTTGTGCCCTTGACATCTTCTGGCCATGTCGCAGAGTTGCTGGGTTCATTGGTGCCACAGCTCACACCACCCATTGTGGACTTGAGGTTGGGCCCATTGACTGATGTCCTAGCAGCAGTTCCTGTCGTCCAGATCGGGGCTGTCCTTGGCCTCTGTGCCAGCACCTCCATGCCAGCTGGGAGTGTCTCTTGCTCGGTGCCGATTCCTTCTTCCTCTTCGGCACTGGCGCCGCCGCCGCCTCCTCCTCCTCCTCCATCGATGCCTGAGGACTTTAAGGTACATCAGGACCTCCATAGGTGTAGGGCCGCTATCTTTGGCACCCAGGCTGAATTTCTACAAGATAACATGCGTAAGCAGCATCCAACCATCCGCTCCAATGAGTAGTCCTCCCAATAGACCAGGCTGTCTTGTAGCCTACCGAGGACCCCTGGAATACTCCAGCTTCGCGCTTCCCACAGCGAAGCGTTTGGAGAAATGGTACTTTGTCCCCCTGCAGGATTTGGGGGGGTTTCTACTCCCATCTGGCCCCTAACTCTTGTAACTGCAGCAAATAACAGGCCACAACAGGGAAGGTATAAATCTACACTTAGTTATAGAGTCCAAAGGGATGGACTTCGTGGGGAGAAATATTTATGCCTCCTCTTCCCTGCAGAGGGTCGTCGCAAACCAGCCGGTGTTGCTCTCTAAATACAACTTGGTTAACTGGGAAGCCGTGTGTAAGTGTGCAGGCATGTTGCCAGAAGCCTCCAGGGAAGAGTTGAAGGCATTCATTGCAGAAGGCTGTATGGTAGCCAAGATTTCATTATAGTCAGCCCTGGATGTGGCGGATGCCTCGGCCAGAATTATGGCACCAGCTGTGACCATGAGCAGGGCCTCATGGTTGCAGAATTGGAGCACTACGCCCGATGTGCAGCAGCGTGTTGAGAACTGACCGTTTTGATGGCTGGGTTTTGTTTTCAGAAAAGACTAACACCCTGCACTTTTAGCTACTTTGCATTCAGTTTATATTCCTGTTAACAAAGATGCCACTATAGTAGTCAGCAGTACTGCTTGTCTAACATGCTCTTAAAAATCTCCAACGATGGAGATTCTCCAGCCTCCCTCGGCAATTTATTCCAGTGCTTAACTATCCGGACAGAAAGCTTTTCCTAATGTCCAAGCTAAACTGCCCTTGCTGCAGTTTAAGCCCATTGTTTCGTGTTCTATCCTCAGAGCTTAAGGAGAACAATTTTTCTTCCTCCTCTTTGTAACAACCTTTTATGTCCTTGAAAACAGTTATCATGTCCCCTCTCAGTCTTCTCTTCTCCAGACTAAACAAACCCAGTTTTCTCAATCTTCCCTCCTAGGTCATGTTTTCTAGACCTTACTTGTTTTCGTTGCTCTTCTCTGGACTTTCTCCATTTTGGCCACATCTTTCCTGAAATGTGGCACCCAGAACTGGACACACTACTCCTGCTGAGGCTTAATCAGCGCCGAGTACAGTGGAAGAATTACTTCTCATGTCTTGCTTACGACGACACCTGCTAAGCCATCCCAGAATGACCTTTGCTTTGTTTCTTCAGGAAGTCCTTTTTTCCTCTGACACCTGGGCCGTCTCAGGAAGTGATAGATCCCAGAGGCCAAGGTCCTCTGGTTCTGGATTTAGTCAGCCAGCTTGTCTTTCCGGCATCCTGCAAGCACCCATTTTGACTTGTGTCCAGGGCAGCCATCCAGTGGTAACCCTTCCATCTCCATCCCCATCCCCCCTGTTCAGGGACAGACTGGCTTGTTTTTTACAGCATTTGGGACTCAGTTACTACAGACAGCTGGGTCCTAAGCACAGTCAGATCCAGTTCTGCCAGACAGTTCCTCTCCATCCTTCCTCCTCGGCTCCCTACTCTATCTGGGATCTCTTCAGGGACCGCTCTCACAAGGCATTGCTCCCCAAGCAAGTTGAGCCTCTAACGGCTGAGGGGGTCTGTAGAGGAAGTTCCTCTGCGGCACCGGGGACAGGGATTTCCTGGCTCCCCAGCCTGAAAGAGGGATGAGACCTGTCATAGAAGAATAGGATTGGAAGGGACCTCAGGAGGTCATCTAGTCCAACCCTCTAGCCTCGACCTCTGCACCCTCAACAAATCCATCAATCTGAGATTCCAGATGGTCACCCTAGCAACGATCCTCTCCACATTAAATCATGACTGTCTTTCTGCTCTTTACCTTCAGGATGCGTATTTCCATGGAGCAATTCTCCCAAACCACAGGAGGTTTCTCTGGTTTGTTGTGGTGGACCAGCGTGATCTTGTACAATGTGCTCCCTTTTGATCGGTCTTCCACTGCCTGGGTTTTTACCAAGTGCATGACTGTCGTGACAGCATACCTCAGGAAGAGGGCAAGTCATATCTTGAGCCTCAGTAACCAGTCCAGAGAAGTCTTCTCATGTTCAGTTCACGCTAAGCTTACTCGACCGTCTAGGTCTCATCCTAAATCCTGGGATCCTAAACATCAGAAAGCTTGAATAATAAGAGTGTAGCAGTAGGAAAATACTACTGACCACCCGACAAGCATGATAACGATGATTGTGCAATGCACGGGAGACTACGAAGGTTACAAAAACCAATGCCAATGAAATCTGCCATTATTACCTATCCCCATATTGACTGGGAGCATGTCACTTCAGGACAGGATGCAGAGATAAAGTTTCTTGACACCTTTAAATGACTGCTTCTTGGAGCAGCTAGTCCTGGAACCCACAGGGGGAGAGGCAATTCTTGATTTAGACCTAAGTGATGCACATGATCTGGTACAAGAGGCGAATATAGCTGAACTGCTCGGTAATAGCGACCATAATGTAATTAAATTTAACAACTTTGTGCGGGGGGGGAGGGGAGAGGAATACCAAAGAAACCCGCCACAGTAGCATTTAACTTCAAAAAGGGGAACTATACGAAAATGAGAGGCTAGTTAAATGGAAATTAGAAGGAACAGTCACAAGAGTGAAATGCCTACAAACTGCATAGACACTTATTTAAAAATACCATAATAGGGGCTCAAACTATACATACACCTTATGGATCTATGCTGGGATCAGTGCTGTTGAACATGTTCATAAATGGTCTGGAAAAAGGAATAAACAGTGAGATGGGAAAGCTTGCAGATGATACAAAATTACTCAAGATAGTTAAATCCAAAACAGGCTGCGAAAAGTTACAAAGGGATCTTACAAACCTGGATAACTGCACAAGCAAATGGCAGAAGCAATTCTGTGTTGATAAATGCACATTGGAAAACAAATCCCAACTATACATACAAAATGATGGGAGTTAAAATTAGCTGTTACCACTCTAGAAGAGATCTTGGAGTCACTGTGATTAGTTTTCTGAACACATCCACTCAATGTGCAGCAGCAGTCAAAAAAGCTAACAATGTTAGGAACCCTTAGGAAAGGGATAGATAATAAGACAGAAAATATCATAATGCAACCATGGTATGCCCACACCTTGAATATTGCTTGCCGTTCTGGTTACCCCATCTCAAGAAAAGAGATACTAGAATTGGAAAAGGTACAGAGAACGGCATAAAAAATTATTAAGGGTATGGAACAGCTTTCATATGAGGAGAGATTAAAGACTGGGACTGTTTTAGTTGGAAAAGAGACAACTAATGGGGGATAGGATAGAGGTCTATAAAACCATGAATGGTGTGAAGAAAGTGAATAGGGAAGTGTTTTCTACTCCTTCACATAACACGAGAACAGGGATCACCCAATGAAATTAATAGTTCAGTTTAAAACTAAGACAGTACTTCACACAACACACAGTCAACCTTTGGAACTCATTGCCAGGGGATGTTGGAAAGGCCAAAAAATATAACTGGGTTCAAAAAAGAATTAGATAAGATCATGGAGGATTGGTCTATCAATGGCTGATAGGCAAGATGGTCCGACTGTCCCTAAGTCTCCAAGTGCCAGAAGCTGGGACTGGATGAGAGGGGATGATCACACAATAAATGGCTCTGTTCTATTAATTCCCTCAGAAGAATCTGACACTGATCACGGTTGGAAGACAGGATACTGGGCTAGAAGGACCACTAATCTGAGCCAGTATGGCCATTCCTGTGTTCTTAAAATCAACATTGGTCCCAACTCAAAGAATCGAGTTCATTGGGGCCTTGCTAGACTTTCAAGAGCATTTCTGCCAACTGACTCATTCAAGGTAATTTGCCACCTATGTCTGGAGCTGCAGTCTCACCCCTCAACCACAGCCCGGGGACTCCGGAGGCTGCTAGGCCATATTGCTGCATCCATACAAGTGACCCAACTTGATAGATTGTGCCTTCGTCCTCTACAAACGTGGCTGAAGTCGGTCTGTCATCCCAACAGTCATCCCTTGTACAGTGTGGTCTGACTCCTTCCATTGACCCTGGACATTTTACGATGGGGGGACAGTTCAAGGCAATGTGTGCCAAGGCGTTCCCTTTGCTCGGTTCCCACCGATCAGGTCTGTATTCACTAATGCCTCCTTGATAGATTAGGGAGCACATCTGGGCTTGTTGAAAGTTCAAGGCTTGTGGAATATCTGTGCTCTAGAGGTTTGGGCCAGCAACAGGGGCTGTCAGGCCCTTCGAGATCACATCAGGGACTCAGTGGTTCCATACTTACCGACCATACTGCCATGATGTGTTTGGGGAACTGACAGGGAGGAGCACACTCCCAACATGCTATGTGAGGAGGTGATCAGGCCCTGGCAGTCTTGCATCAGGGAAGACATTACGCCTGTGGCCCACCACTTACCAGGGATGCAGAATCACCTGGCAGATCACCTCAATTTCCCCCTGAATCACGAGTGGTCCCTGAAGCCCAGGGTCCTGTGGTCTGTCTTTGCAGTTGGCTTACCCTGATGATTGGCCTGTTCTCCACAAAACACAAGAAGAAATGCCAGCTGCACTGCTCTCAAGGGGGTCGCAGTCCAGGCTCGCTGACTGAGGCTTTTCACCTAAGCTGGGCGTGGGCACCCCTGTATGCTCTTCCTCTATTTCCATCATCCCCCAGGGTCATTCTCAAGCTGAAATTGGACTGTGCCAAGCTCGTTTTCATTGCTCCAACCTGGCCGAGATGCTGTTGGTTCCTGCGCTCTTTTCCATGCAGCTCAGCGCTCCAGTCTATGCTCCTCCTACTCCTGGCTTCTACATCTAGCACCCTGAGCCCTGCTGCCTGGCCCCATGGAACGGTGCTGGAACTGTTCATTGTAATGCCCCGATTCCCCCTCTTGGGGGGAAGCTGCAGAGAGGGAGATGGTTGCAGGCGGGAGATAAAATAAAACGTGGCTGCAGCAAGATGGCAAATTCTGTCTTCCTGCTGGGCTGAGGGAGAAATGCCAAACTTCCTGGCACTGCAGAATCACAGGTGTCCACGGAGCCCTGACGAAGATGAATGGGGCCAGTTCACACCTGTCCGAGCTCTTGGTTCAGACTCTCTGCAGATTCAGGCAGGCAGTACCCAATCACTTCACAAGGGGGGTGTCACATTTTCTAGGTTATTTCCTAGCTATGAAGGCCAGAAGCGTAATTTTAAAGCGCAACAGAGCCTGGGGCAAAAATCTCCCGCAAGGAGGCCAATTCCAGAGACAAGGCGCACGCTGTGCCTTGCATCGGGAGGATGGATTTACCCCACTGAGCAGGACCCTGGTTGCTGGAGTTAAGCCGGAAGTCTGTAATTGAGCCAGTGTGCCTCCGGGGTTGCTACGCTCAAAGCCGTTGCAGTCCTTTTGTGACTGCCCAGCAGTGCCGCCGTGTGACGAGGGGCGCGCTCCGGCACGCACCAGTAACCTTGGCAGGACTGCTGGCGTGCGTGGTGGTGGGGAGGATGAACGGTGGCGGTAGCACAACGGCCCAGGCCGGCTGGCCAGAGTGGGGGGCTCCACCGGATGGTTCCTCCGTCGGCGTGGTCCTCGTATGGATCGTTGCCGTGGCGGAAGGGCTGCTGCTCGCATCACGGAAGGATCCTGTACGTGTCTCCTCCCTCCCTCCCTTGCGAACCCGTGAAGGGAGGCGCTGGCATCCAAAGAGCCCCCGGGACGGCTGAGTCTGGCTGCCCCTTCGGCCCTGGCCAGGATGTTTGCGATCCCCTGGGCTCTGCCGCTGCGGGCCGTGGACGGGGAAGATCTCTGCAGCAGGCCAGCTTGGGCCCAGGGAGAGCTGGATGCGTTGCCACGGTTACGTTGTGTGGGCTCTGTGCTGTGGGGGAGATAGGGCAGAGAGGCATGCACAGCCCCACGGCAGTGAGGGGTCACTGGAGGCCAGCGCAGTCCAGGGAAGCTAATTGAAAGGCTTCCATTGATTTCACTAGGCTTTGGATTGGGCCTAGGCCTGTGGAGGCTGGCACTGGGCATGCCCCTTGTAGGCCGAGTGACTTGCTGACAGACTTACTGCCTCTGTCCTGCTGGCGCCCCCCCTTGGCACCCCACTGAGCCACCCCTAGGAGCTTAGCATTGTCTAGAGCCCTGCCTCGCACATTGTACATGTAGCCAGCCAAACCCTGCAGCCTGCGTGGGTGCCATGGGGCGGGACTGACTCCCTGCACCCTCTCCCTGCTCTAGGCCTCCCTTGCACCCAGACCAGGTGCCGTCTCCTGAGGGCACCCACGTCCCTGCACCGATAGGTCACTCTCAGTGCGGCCTGGCTCGCTGCCTTTGCATTCCGGATTCAGCATCGCTCTCGACTCCGCCTCCCTGCTTCCACACGTCCTCAGCCGTCCGTCTCGCCCTCCTTCCCCTTCTCAATGTTGCTACAGCGGTGGCTCGGGATTATTCTCCCACTTTATAGATAGGTGTGGGGAAGGATCGGGGAGGAGGAGAATGAAGGACAGAAATGACTCCCCAAGAGTCTATGAAACTTGCAATCCAGCACTGATGATTTATTTTCCAGTTCTCTTTATTAGTGGGAGCTGTTGGAGGGGGGTCACATTTTCAAGCTTTTTCTCTGCCAACACGAGGGCTAGAAACTATACTTTTTAAAGCGAACAGTCGCCTGCAATCCCATGACTCAGAGAGCTGGGGCTTTAAGAAAAACACCAAATGGTGTGAGACTCGCACTAAAATCACAAGCGGTGACAACACGTTGGCTGCATCACCCTCCCCCAGAATGCCTTTGCTGGGTGTGCGCGGGAGGCTGGGGGATGCTAGCTCTTATACAAACAAATTGTTCTCTTCCCCCAGGCCAGAAGATTTAGTCTCCGAGATCCCGCTGCTCCCACGCGACGTCCTGCACGTGCTGAGCCAACAGCTGGCGCACTGCGTTGCCCAGATTTCCCGTGAGGAAGCGGCCGAGGCGGGCCTTGGCCAGGCGCTCCTCCACGTCAAGTTCTTCATCATCATCTGCAGGTAGGCTGGAGAGTTGAATCTTTGCTTTGTTGGGAGTCTTTTTGTAATAATTTAATGCCTTCCAGCTGACTGCCTCAGAGGGCTGGATTCTGCTTCCCAAGCCCTCCAGAGGCAAGAATGCAGGGCTGGGCCTCGGGATTTTTTACGTACCTGCCCCACCAACCTGTGCAGTAAGTGGTTATCCTGGTTTTTTGACATCTGATGCATAGAGAAGCCGTCGGTGCAGGGGTCAGACTGCGAAGCAGTGGTAGAGCTGGGAACAGAACCCAGAGCTCCTGGCATCCAGGGCTGTGTTTTGGCCACAAAACCAACCTCCCGTTTGGTTATCAGTAGCGGGGAAAATGAAATGGAGTACAGGTCAGCCTGGCCCCTGCCTTAGTGATGCTGAGGACCCAGTGAGGGTTCCTGATCTCAGCTCACCAGCAGGGAAAACTGCCCACAGGACCGTGATGAGTCGGAGCATGGCGTAGGGTAGGACTGGCAGGGAACGGGGTCGCACGGTGAGTATGTGCAAACGGTCAGTGCCAAGGCCAGAGAGGCGGAGGAGGAGCTGGGAGGCTGAGCTGAGGGCACGTGGCGTTTTCAGCAGGGATGGGGAATAGGAGAGGTGGCGGTGGCAGAGAAGAAGGTGCTCTCGCTAATCTCAACACCGCCAGGGCTGGAGGGGAAGCCAGCGCTAGGTGAACAGAAGCAGAGAAACGTAGTCTGATGATGAAATAAACACGTTCTCTGTCTTCCACACAAACCTGGCGCGCTCTGCTTCTTGACCCTCCCTCCCCACCCGGCCAGGCCTTGTGGGGGCCCAATGTGGCAGAGCTCCCTCCCGCAGCGATGATCTGAGAGTCCCCTGTATCCAAGACAGCAGCTGGCTGTAGTTTCTTGGTTCTGTTTCCATGGAAACCCATCCGCCATCCCTTTCAACATCCGCATTTTAAGCTCATAAAAGAGAATCTCCCATCCCTGCTGCCCCTGCCCTCCCCGCCCTCAAAGCAGACGCATCTCTGTTGCGGCTGCCTGCAGACACGTTCGAAGTCACCCTCCTTTCCTTAGGATTTCAGCGTCGTGTCCCGGCTCGTGGCTATAAAATACCCATCGAGGCGTCCCGCCGCCCTCAGCTGATCATTCCATCATGAACAGGACTTTACCCAGAGACTGACGTGAGACAGTAGCCACCCGAGTCTTGCTCCTCTTCTCCATGTCCTCCCCCCACAAACCAGAGCGCCCACCACGAACTGCCTGTGTTTCCATTGCTCTCTGTCCTTGGGAGATTAGATAATTCAGGCCGATGGAACCTAGCTACAGAAGGGCTTGGAAGCAAGAGAGCCTTGGAGTTCAGTGCTGAGTTTTCCCCAGCGTTGTGGTTTTAGGGTAGGGGCGGGAGGGTTGTACTTTGGCTCATCTCAATCTGAACCCAGGCTCCACATAGATGAGACCAGGTTCCTGCCTGTGGTTGGTAGCCCACAGTACTGGCCTCCCCTTCTCCTTTCAGAGCACATGCTGGTAGTTTTAGTCTGTTGCTAATTTTGTGGTGAGACCATCTTCAACGGTTACCAGCTTTGACAACATCAGGATGGGTGAAGCTTTTAGCTCATCTTCCCGCTAGGTTGGCAGCAGAACTGAGAGTAGAACCCAGGTCTCCTGGCTCCCAGTTCCCTATTCTAGCCGCCAGATCAGCTTTCGGTAGCTAAAAACGACACTGCATTTCTCATTTCTCCCCATCCAATGTGCTGGTGCCATGCTGGCTTTGTAGGAGATGTCGGCGGTGGGGGTCTTGGGTTTAGGAGATGCTGAATGGCTCTGAACATTACGGATCAGATTATCTACGAGTCACCTCCCAAAGCAGTGCCCTTTCACTTCATGTTCACTTCCCTGTCTCTGGAAATGGAAGCAGCAGTGCAAGGGGCTAGTCATCCCGAGTTCCATCCCAGCTGAGAAGCTGGGTACATATTCGGGGCATCTAGCCCCTCGCCCCACCTCTGCTACGCAGCCATTTTTGGCACGCAAGTCCGATCAGAGCTAACTGGGGTATGGCTCTGCGACCTGGAATCCATTCATCCAGTTCAAAGTGCAAACGTGTCCTAAAATACAGCATGTTCTAGGTTTCCCCCCCCCCCCCCCCCAATCGCACCTTGCAGATATTTCTACTCCCTAGTAAATTTAAACGATTGACAGATTAAAAAATCAGCTCTTCCATGGCCTTACAAATCTCATTCTTCCACAGCCCAGTACGACCCTCCATTAGAAAATGTTCTGTGCTAATGAATTGCTCCTCTGTTTGCTCCTACCTGTACCCCTTGGCCTGCCCTAAATGAATAGCAATACCCGCATTACTGTTATGTATTATGGCAGCTTGTAGAAACCCCAGTCGAGATCACGGTCCCATTGTGATAGGTGCCGTGTATGAATCTACTAAGAGACCACTCCCGCCCTGAAGAGCTTACAGTATAAATGGAACAGACAAGGGGGTGGGAGAAAGGAAGCAGGATCCCCATTTTACAGATGGGGAAACTGAGGCACAGAGGTTTAGTGACATGCCCAAGGTCCGCCCAGGGAGTCTGATGTCCCGAGTGTTATGCCTGGGGCATGTGCAATGAGGTGTAGTGGGTGGAGCTGGAGTCTGGGCCCTGGGACCAGAGCCGAGGGTCAGAAGCCAGGGACCAGAAGCGAGGGGAAAGGAACAGGATCTGTCGTAGCAGCCAGCTGGGGATCCCCCTAGGTGCGCACACGCTTTCTTGGTGTCCTCTCCAGGAACCGATCAGGCCCTGTGTGGGCAGCATATCGGCAGTGTGGCTGTGTCCATCACCCAGGCACCAGCAGACCCAACTTCTAGCTTGCAGAGCCCCAGTCCCATGCTTTAACCACAAGGGCCATTGTTCTCTAAAGGATTCCTCCTTCCTTATGCCTATCACATGTATGTAGCCAGTTAGTGTCTCCCTCTCCCCCACTTAGCTGTGTTAGGTACCTGCAATTCTTCTTCTTCATCTCACTCAGTCCCTGCAAACCCTGAGCTCCTCAACCGCTCTCCTGGGAACTTCCTCTGGGTCGGCTGCAGCTGGGAACCCCGGCTTTGTTCTGTGTAATAAGACTTGGGGCCACTCCTCTGTGGAGTCCATCCGCGTCCCCTCCCCTCCCCCAAATGCTGCTGCTATTCTCTGTACAGAAAGCGGGGGAGTCCGTTCCAGTGGTTTTAAAGGGTTAAGTGCAGCAGCCTCCCCCGAGGTCATCCCCCTCTCCCCCACTTAATTTGAGACATTCCTGGAATGGGGCTTTGGAAACCCTTGTTTTCTCTCCCTTCCTGCATTCCTCTCTCCTGGTGCCTGTGCTCTGCGAGCTAGAGATAAGGAAGGGCTGATAATTGACTCTCAGTTCTCGGTGGAGTGCGGTGCCAGGGGCTCAAATTCAACGTGATGATTTGGGAGACTTGGCAACCGCTTTCCTTGTTAACAGAGCTCCCGAAGTCTTTGAAGTCTGATTGAGTCTCCCTCTCCTTCTGAGGGCTCGGCCCTTTCGCCCCCCACCCCCGGCAGGGCTCTGGAGACAGGCCAGGAGCATTTCAAATAGAAGATAAAGTAATTTCCTGATTCCAAATGTCGTCATTTTCCCCACCGAGGCTCTCTCTGATGCTTGGGTTAGACTGAGGGATTGGTGATGGAGAGGAGAATCTTGGGCACTTTCATGGCCCATTCTAGGTTGATGTAGCCAGAACCTGCTCTACGCTAGGCCGAACCCGGCCGAATCTCCCTAGGGGCTGGTAAGCCTTCCTGGCAGAGGGAACCTCCTAATGACCCAGCCCTGGAAATTCACTGTTTTCTAGGCCATGTTCTCTTGGGATTGAGTGAATTTCCTGAAGAGAAGCCATGCACTTGCTGTTTTGTGTCATGATTAGAAAGTTCCCATGGCTGAGAATGGATCTCCCCCTGTCTGACCCACCCATTACTGGGGATATGGGTGGACAAACATGGCTGTCCTTTCCTTTCCTCTGGTTTACCCCCTCCGTCAGTGGCAGTTATCAAGGGACTTCCCTTTGGCTGAGGAGAGCTGGCTGGGAATCCGCCACTGGCTCTCTGAGAAGGCAATGGGCATGGCTGTGGAAATGGGATGGGTTCTGCCTCCCATCACCTTCTCATTTGGGGCAAGCCCAGCTTTGCCTCTGCAGTCCTCCAGTGTCTCCTCATCGCAGATCTAGAGGAGATCCTAGTGGAAGGCACATCTGGTCGAGTTTGGTGACCTCTGGACAGCCTTAGGGGTAGGATGATGGCTTTGCGCTTTTCCTTTTCCTTTCGACCCAGACGCTGTGATGATTGTATAGAAGTTGCCCTGAGGCAAGGTGCGCCATGGATAAATCAATCACTAATGTGGTGATAGACTAATTCACTTAAAAACCAGGCAAAGCCCAGCTGATTCCCCTCCCTCCCCCTACCCCCCCCCCGGCCAATCTATTGCAAACCAAACTGTATGCAGTTTGCAGCTGTCCTCTTTGCTCCTCCTTGTCTAAACCAATTGCAAAAAAAATCTGATCCTTCCCCTTTCCTTTCTTTTCTCCCCCTGCAGGAATTTAGAAAATGTCCAAGCCGACAGGACCCCAGTTTTTATCCACGAGGTGCTTAGCTTGCTGGTTGCATGTACAGCCAAGGTAAGGCCCAGCTTCCTAGTATGTGTATTTGTGCCAGGCAAATGCCCAGCTGGACAGCCCTCTTGCAGCTGTTGAAGTTGCACATTGTAAACATGTCAATGTATGATTCTGGGGTTGACCTGTTGTTGAAATCGACCCTAAATACCTATATGGGCTATTGATATTAATATGGCAGCAATACGCAACTGTTTCCCATGAACTATGTTATACAGGAGGTCAGACTGGAGGATCAATGGTCCCTTCTGGCCTAAAAAAATCTATGAAACTGGAATATACTGAGTCCGTTCTAAGGTCTCATCAAGGATGAACTGTGTCCCTGACATGTCGTACGGGGGCCAGGACACTGAATCTTGCAAATAACAGCCATGGAGTTGCATGCTGCTGTGCTACATGCGTGTCCTGCAGTCAGTGAGTGAGACTCATGCCAGTGCAGCTGGCCCAGACAAGATCCAGTTTACCAGTGTA
Organism: Emydura macquarii macquarii; assembly: GCF_026122565.2. Taxonomy (NCBI): domain Eukaryota; kingdom Metazoa; phylum Chordata; order Testudines; family Chelidae; genus Emydura; species Emydura macquarii. The sequence goes on from NW_027133217.1 coordinate 6,368,763, forward strand.
CTAATGCTATAATGTCTGCCTTTGAGCGGGACTTCTGTGCTGGGGTGAATTGTTACGGTCCGGAGCTTGCATTTTCGTGACTTCTGGATGACTACTGTGATTTAGAAGCAGTTCTGATGGCTGGTTGGCCCTCCCACCTTCTCCAACCCCTGTTACAGGTGACCCACAAAGAGAAATCAAATTCTATGAATGCCAGGTTTTTTTTTTGTTTTGTTTTGTTTTATGATGAATGAAGGCACCCTGAAAATGAAACTGCCTGTTTAACACTAGACACCCAGATCCTGTCTAGCATGCAAAACTCTATCAGGAGAGCTGAATGGTGATCTCCTAAATGTTGGGAATCAAAATTGAGCTGTTACAAGGGGCAGGGATTTTTTAATTAGACTGCATTGAACTTTTTTGGTAGCATTCATTTAATGTCAGTGACTAATTGACACTTTGGAAAGGGAAGCCTTTGTTAAAGACTTCACTCCCTCAGCCCTTGTTAAAATCCACCGTAAACATTCCCAAGGCCTCCCAGAGGTCATCCAGGAAAACCAGGAATGATCAGACTTGATACCATGGTGATTTCAAAGGTAAATAACAATCAGAAAAAATTAAAAATCTGCTTTTCAGGCTGCCTTTTTCTAGTAAAGAAGCCAAAAATGGTAAACTTGGTTGTTAAAACATCCTTTGGGGGCACTGGCCATGTCACAACTGCTGCTCAGTATAACACGTGGTCATTTGGCTGTCCCCCCCGCTCCTATTTTTGTTAATCTCCACCTGTTGTACCCCATCATATGTTCAGATTGTGAGCTCTTCAGGGTGGAGACAGCGCGTGTGTGTTTGTGTGTGTGTGCGCGCTAGATTCTGTGTGTATGTGTACACAAAGGCCCTCCCTCCGATCCCAGACTGGCCTCTAGATGCTCTGTAATACAAGTCGTAACAATAGAGGTCACCTTCAAGAGAAGCTGAGGCAGACTCTCACACATGCTCTTCCACTTCCTCTGAAGGAGCTCATGATCAAATGAGTGAAATTAGCCTGAATAATAATACGGCGTTTCAATAGCACTTCACATCTTCAAGGCACTGTTCAGCAGCTGGCCTGAATGTTAATGAAGATTATTTAGTGGGGGGAGAAGGGTTTTTAATGCTGCAGATTAACCTGTTTTTTTTTTTCTGTCCTTGCAGCTAAAGAACACCCGGGAGCAGTGTACGCCCAGCAAGTCTCAGCTAGAAACCGTAACCGTCTATGCACTGCACCTCTATGAATGCCTCTTCGACCCCTACCAGACGTGGAGGAGGCAGCTGAGCGGGTGAGTGGGTGTGGAGCAGCATCCTGGCAGGAAGTTCTCACTTAGCTGTGAGACAGTTTAGGCAGATTGCAGCAGCTCGGCTGGTCTGCGGGGTCAGATTTGATAATAAGCCGTAATCCATTGCATAAAACGTATCTATATGGGGTATCAGGGGCTGGGGACTCGAGATCACAAGGCGTTTCACTCCGAGGGTACCATTTCAAACTGGTGGCATGACATACAGGCATCTCATGATGCTGCGCCACGCTGCCCTGATTCCTTGGCCGACTAATTTCAACCCCCCCATCTCCGGCTTACCCCCCATTAGCTGCTCCTCATCTAGAATCCTGTCTCATTTCCTCCTGCCTTTCCTGTGTTTCTAGGGAAATTGTCAGCATGAAAGAGAAGAGCAAATACAAGTTTGCACCAGCTGCTTTGCCTCCAGAGTTCAACACTTTCTTCCAAGGTAAATGCCAAACAGCCAACTCCTCCTCCTCCAGTTCTGGTTGGAAGTTTGTCTGTCTCCAGTGCTGTGTTATCTCTCAGTTCAGAAGTTCTCCTTCTTCCTCTTCATGCTGAAATGAAATGTCACTGTAAGCTTTCCAGCTATTTCCAGGCAGTTGTTATGGTCTTTAATGACCCTTTCTTATTTCCCTGCTCACCAGCTTTGGGAGTGCTCTGTGATGAAAGGCTCTTAAGTAAAATAAGCTGTCATGGGATAAGAAGGAAGGTCCTCTCCTGGATCAGTGACTGGTTAAAAATAGGAAACAAAGGGTAGGAACAAATGGTCAGTTTTCAGAATGGAAAGAGGTAAATAATGGTGTCCCCTCCAGGGTCTATCCTGGGACCAGTGCTGTTCAACATACTCATAAATGATCTGGAAAAAGGGGTAAACAGTGAGGTGACAAAATTTGCAGATGATACAAAACTACTCAAGACAGTTAAGTTCACAGCAGACTGTGAAGGGTTACAAAGGGATCTCACAAAACTGGGTGACTGGGCAACAAAATGGGAGATGAAATTCCAGGTTGAAAAATGCAAAATAATGCATATTGGAAAACATAATCCCAACTATACATACAAAATGATGGGGTCTAAATTAGCTGTTACCACGCAAGGAAGAGATCTTGGAGTCACTGTGGATAGTTCTCTGAAAACATCCATTCTGTGCAGCAGCAGTCAAAAAAGCTAACAATGTTAGGCACCCTTAGGAATGGGATCGATAAGACAGAAAATATCGTATTGCCTCTTTATAAATCCGTGGTACGCCCACATCTTGAATACTGTGTGAGATCTGGTCACCCCATCTTAAAGAAGATATATTGGAATTGGAAAAGGTATAGAAAAGGGCAACTAACATGATTAGGGGTATGGAAAAGGTTCCATATGAAGAGAAATTAATAAGACTGGGACTTTTCAGCTTGGAAAAGAGACCACTAATGGGAGGTATGAGAGAGGTCTGTAAATCACAACTGGTTTGGAGAGAGTAAATGAGGAAGTGTTATTTAATCCTTCTCATAACACAAGAACTGGAGGTCACCAAATGAAATTAATAGACTGCAGGTTTAAAATGAACAAAAGGAAGTATTTCTTCACACACAACACAGTCAACCTGTGGAACTCCTTGCCAGAGGATGTTGTGAAGGCTGACAGGATTAAAAAAAGAACTAGATAAGTTCATGGAGATAAGTTCTTTATGCAATCCCAGAGGAAGGGGGAGGGACTGAGTGCTTTTGTTTCAAATTTGGGTGGGGAGCGAATGTAGTGCTGAAGAAGGTACCAGTTTACCAGCCTTGGAGACTGGACCCACCTGTTCATCCACATAGCAGGAACAGCAGCCAGCATGCCTCCTGCTTAACTTGAAGGGGCCACTCCTTGGGCATCAGAGAGGAGTTGACTCTCTAGGCCCATTCAGTCGGGGGCCTCCCTGCTGACGCTATCAGCAAAGAGGCAGGAGATTTGTGGTGATGTTCCACCCAGCTCATGTGAATCTCTCTCTCTCACCCCCCCACACACACCATGTAGTAGCATCTTGGGTTTGACCTAGTAGCCTAGATAGGAGGCCTCTCCTGTACCCCATTACCAATGCAGCGCTCCTCAGAAAGCAGCTGTGTAGATGGAAGCCAGTGTTGGCCTGGTCATGCGTGTCAATGCATAAAACACTCTACTGTGAGCTGTTGAATGGATGGGTTTCATTCTGGTTTTGATTTGACACTAGGAAGGATTCCTGGAGTTTTACTAGCTCCTAAGCCGCCTCGCATCCCTTCCCTGCCCGTTTTCTGTGGGCTTGTAAAGTAGAATCCCACAGAGTGGTTTAATTGCCCAAGGCAGTTCTCTTTGTTCCTTGCTTTCCTCTGTCTTTTGGGGTCCTCTTGCCAAATGCACCGTTATGCCATGTGACCCTGGATGAGACTGGGAACTCCTTTACCCTACATCTCTGGGGTGGTAACTCCAGAGATGCCAAGGGTTGGCTGTTCTTGAGTGAGATTTACAGCCCCACAGAGTGAGATTCAAGGCCTGAATGAGACCTTCCATGTGGAGTGTTAGGTCGTTGCTTTAGGAAAAGGACTTCTGTCTTTGGTCCTTGATGACATCCAATAGTCCAGGTTTTTAATTCAACCAGCTTTTAATGGTTTGTTTTAAAATGTTCACTGCTTAATATTGCGTATGAAACACTTAAGTGTCCTAATTCATCCTAAAGTCTAGGGCACGTGAGGCTTCTTTATGCAATGCAAACCAGGACAGCTGCTGGCGACACAGCATACGTTTAAAGAAAAGTCTTGCCTGCTACCAGGACGTTGAGAGGCCATCAGTTTGCCCAGTGGGGTTTAAATTTTATTTTGCGGAACCTGCAAACTTTTGATCAAATCCTGCTTGTTTTTTGGGCGAACTCCTATTTTTTTTTTTTTTTTTGGACCCTTGTGTATTCTTACACAACCCCTGCCCATCGCGTAGCCTCCTCTCTGGCGCGTATAGGGCCTGTAGTCTCCATGGTTACTGCCTGCAGCGCCTGACTAAGCATATTTTAAATCTTTACATATCTACTCAGTGAGTGAGATCAGCTTAGGCATGTGGAGGAGAGTGAGAGAGCTTGCTAATGAGTGAGTCTCACACCTGGTGAAGGAGACTCGACTTGTCTATAAATATCCTCGTGTTAGTTTCTAGGCATGGTTCCCCCGACGAGCTAAGGCATTTCCTTCCTTGGGGGAGCTGAGAGCTCGCTGTCTTGACCTCTGTGCCTCACTACGTTGGCTCTCTCGGTTCATAGCCTCGTTAACGTCTGTAATGAACTTCCTAGGGGACTTGGAACCAACATCTCAGAGGCCCTGGGAAGACCTGGAATTTGGGAGCAGCCTGGGGCCTTTGACTGGCCGTGCTGAGACACCACACAAGGGGGCGGGCTTTGAAAGCCCTGTGAGGGGGAGTTAGAACCGCTGGCGGCTGTGCTGGGGACATTGAGGAAGGATGGGCTTGTGGCTAAAGCGCTGGTGTGGGTGTAAAATGGGGGCAATGTCCTGTTCCTCCTGCCCTTTGTCTCTCTCGTCTGTGCAGATTGTAGGCTCTGTGGGGGCAGAGTCTGGCTTCCTGTCTCCAGCAGGCTGGAGCTCTGACCTCAGCTGGGATCTCTAGGTGCTATTATGAGCTAATTAATTTCAGCCTCCCTCCAGGAGGGGGCAGAGCTGTGGTGAGGACGATGTGCAGCGAAGAGAGGGAGGGGCAATGCTATAAATTGGGGCTGTCATGTGGGTGGCCCTCCGGTTCCTCTCCAGCATCCTGCTGGGTGTGCCTGCCCCCCTCCGATGGGCCCAGAGCCGGGGATGGCGGACGCCTCCGTCACTAGCACCGGTACTCGCCGTGCAGTCTTTTCACCGTCACGGATTTGTCGTCTGCGGTGACCAGGCTCAACCAGGGACCCTGGTCTTGGTGCCTTCCAAGCGCCAAGGGTCGATCCAGGCTCCGGAGAGCAGGTCTGAGCTCACCACGCCGGGCCTGGGTTCTCGGCTGGGAGCTTTTCTGTCTGAAATAACTGGCACTAGCAGCAGCCCAATAACCTGATTCACAAGCAATGGGCTCGTCCTGCCCCTCAGAGTGGGGAAAGTCCCTCTGTATTTGCATGGCATGATCCTCCCTGCCCCAATCACTCCTTCCCAGTGCCGCTGTGCTACTTCGTCCCCAAGGAGCCAGGGAACTGCTTCTGACACTGAGGACAGGGTGTCTGGAGCTGCTGCTCCGGCCTGTTACCATGTCCCTCCGTGTGCTGATGGCATCTAAAGAGGAAGATTCTTGAGTTAGTGGGGCACAGCTGTTTCGGAAAGCTGCGTATGTAGCTGTCTTGCAAGGAGCTGCAGCTTATTAACCTCTGAATGTGACCCCGTTCACTTCACAGTCACTGTGGTCTGCTTTCCTTCCTTTGTACTGACGACGAAAAGCCTAGTGCAATGTGACTTGAAGGGAGAGAAATAGCCGGTTGCTTGCCATGCTGTAGAAATATGCTTTGGACATTTTCTTTGCTTTTTGGAAGTCCCAAAACCCTAGGCTGGTGACTTTTTACATTAGAAACTCAGGTCTTAGCTAGCGTGCTGTTCTTGGAAGTCTCAGGAGCTGGCTGGAGTGAAACCTGATTTAGGGAAAGGGATTATTGCTGTTCACTGTGAAACTTTATTTTGTTTGTGCTTTTTAATTCAAGCCCCCGTGAAACAGACCTTTTTCTGAGCCATTCATATCTCTTCAGTGAAGTGCTGATTTCCTCTCTCCACCTCTTCCTCCTCCTCCCGCCCCCACGCCTGAAAAAAGGGTTCTGCTCGTTTGTTTTAGAAATGTCTCCCATCTCAATTTCCCTGTTCTTGGTGGAGATCTCCTAGGACGACCAGGGAGCTGGAGTAAGAGCTTTCTCAGCCTTTCCTTGAAGGAGGCTTAAGTTTTTTTTATTGAGAGCTTTTTCTCCCAACTGTTTCTCAGGCATTAGAGTTAGATAGGGGCTAAGCGAAATAAACAAAGTTTTAGACAGTCTGACTAAAACTGTTTTCATCCCTCCACACTTTGTCGGTTTTGCTTCCCAAATGACACAACCCCTCTTGTAGTCTTTTACTTGGAAATCTTCCAACAAGAATCAGGAGGACAAGACCTGAATTTCTAATGTGAAAATACGCCTTCCCCCCCCTCTCCTCCCCCGGCTTTTCTAAAACCCCATAAAGAAGGAAGAAAGTCTGCAGACACAATTCTCTCCCCATTTGTAACATTACTTTTTTAACAAGGGTGTGGGAGGGTTGGGTTTCATGGCAGATTTCCTTCCTTATTAACATAACTCCTCATTTTTCAAGATTATCTTGAATTCACAAATGACTTTCTAACTAAGTTGGAGGCCTGTGCTGGCCAAGGAAACAGAGCTGGGGTTTGCAGAAAAACCCTGGATTCAGGCATCCCCAGGCTGCAGGGATATGTGAAATCCAGATCTGAATCTGGATACATATTTTGAACAAGTCCTATTCTTTACGGATGGACTGAATTGAAGCCCCATATTTTATTACGGTGAATCAGCCATGCACAGTAGTAACTCCTTGCATTGGGAGACTTCAGATTGGATCTTGTATTAAACACTTTGGAGTGTGTGCATGTGTGTGAGAGATACACATTGGAAGTCATCAGTAGGACTCCTGACCATAGTAAGCATCTGATTAAATGATAACAAATGGTACTTGGACCACTAGTGAGAGGCTAACCTTACAGGGTTCGGAGTTTGGCATGGTTTGGGATTACAGTGCCATAGACATACAGGGCATGTTACAAGTAAATAAAGACAAGGTCCCTGCCTTTGGTGCTTCCAGTCTGAATTAGAACCCATGTAGATGAGAAGACTGAGAGGTGAGGGTAAAAATAAATGCCAGGACGTTAGCGCTGCTTTGAGAAGAGGCGGTTATTCCCACGGGGGCAGGCGCCCATTCGAGTGGATTAATTTCGCATGTCACTCGCTGGTTACTTAGGTTTTTAATATTCTCTGTCACTAGCTGGGGATTTATCCTCTCTGGCTTCTCAAGCTGGCGCGCTTTCCTTTGCATGCTAATAGATTTGCTCTGTGCACCAGCATGTGCTCTCCCGTACATCGGGAAGACAATAGACTCCCAATGTTTCAGTGTATGACTGTGTACATAATGCTTTATTTACTGTTTTCCATTGATCCACAGCCCCGGGGTATTGGATACTTCCACCAAGGGAGCAGTAGACTTCCTTTTTCTCTGGTATCTCAGGCTCTGTTCAGTGTATGTTGTATCCAATCAGGAGCCCCTGCCAGGTCAGTGTGTGTCTTACACAGGAGGGTGCCTCACTGGATGACCCCTCCTTACAGCTACAAACACACAGGTGCTTAATTTTACACACCTGTGCTAGTGCTGCTGAGCTGCGAGGCTGTGTGAACTCATCAAGTTAAGCTGTGAGAGACTGATTGGCGGGTGGAGGCCGAAGACTTTAATACAGCAGGCTGCAGTGTTGTGGCTTGAGTTCATAGCTCTCATCCACACAAGAGAACTGACTGCCAGCGAAAGGCAATCAACAGTCCCTTTCTAGTCATGACAGGGCCAAAAAAGCACCTAAAATTATCCAGGAAGTTTTTTTCTTTTTTGTGTGACCGGCTGATGTAAACCCCCTCGTCCAAGTTTAGCCAATTAAGTTATTTTTAGGGGGGGAGAACCCTTTGCATCTGTGCTGATTTCTCACATAGCACGTTTCATCCCAGGGCCAAGTGGAAGTGATGGCTGTAAATGCCGCACAGCTGCAGGGTTCTAATCCCACCCCGTCCCACAAAGAATTGGGGGTTTTTTGGTGGCTGGTGTTTGAATCTATGCCAGCAACTGGGCTTCTGACCTTATGCCTGCCACAGCATTGGGTCCTGCTGGTAATTTCTCCAACCTGTCCCTTTTCTCCTACCCTTTTCGTGGCGCTTCTCTTTCTCGATGCCCATATTGCTGCCTGCCTGGAGCTCTGAACGGGGAGCTGGGTTGACTTCCCCGATTGCTGTGTGACGCTGGGGCAGCCCCCACGGGCCTTGGCTTTCCATCTGGAAATGTTCATTAGCCTCCCCTTGTAAAGCACTTTGAGATCTATTGATGAAAAACGCTGAGATCTCAGGTACGATCCTTGCTGCCCTTAAAGGGGAATTGTCAGCTCAGATTTGGCCCCAAATTTAGGTCTTGAAAAAGCAGCTTTTAATCATCGGGTTAGAAAGGACTTCAAAGCATTGAGCATTGCCAGCAGATCGAGGGAAGTGATTATTCCCCTTTATTCGGCACTGGTGAGGCCTCATTTGGAGTATTGTGTCCAGTTTTGGGCCCCCCACTACAGAAAGGATGTGGACAAATTGGAGAGAGTCCAGCAGAGGGCAACAAAAATGGTTATGGGGCTGGAGCACATGATTTATGAGGAGAGGCTGAGGGAAGTAGGCTTGTTTAGTCTTGAAAAGAGAAGAATGAGGGGGGGATTTGATAGCAGCCTTTAACCGCCTGAAGGGAGGTTCCAGGGAGGATGGAGCTAAGCTGTTCTCAGTGGTGGCAGATGACAGAACTAGGAGCAATGGTCTCAGGTTGCAGTAGGGGAGGTCTAGGCTGGATATTAGGAAAAACTTTTTCCCAAGGAGGGTGGTGAAGCACTGGAATGGGTTACCAAGGGAGGTGGTGGAATCTCCATCCTTAGAGGTTTTTAAGCTGTGGCTTGGCAAAGCCCTGGCTGGGATGATTTAGTTGGGGTGGGTCCTGCTTTGAGCAGGGGGTTGGACTAGATGACCTCCTGAGGTCCCTGCCAACCCTAATCTTCTATGATTCTATGAATGGACATCTAGTCTAACCCCCTGCCAAGATGCAGGATTTGTTGAGTCACAACCATCCAAGACAGGTGGCTATCCAGCCTTTAAATAAACTGTGAACCCCAACATTATATGTTTTGAAATCCTCTGAAAAATGATGCTAGAGAGAAGGACAAAGCTTTGCATTACGAAGTTACAGCGAAGCTTCCTATACTCTGAGGCTAGAAGGGACCGTTGGGACTAGTCTGATCTCCTGTTGACTCAGGCCAGAGAACGTCATTCAGGTATTCCTGCACCATGTCCTGGCCCTAGGCACTGTAAGAGTGCTATACTGTGTTGGGACAACATTACGGCCTCCTATAAGGGAAACAGTGATCCAAGCTGGATGCCCAGTCACCAGCTCCCTGAACCATGCATGTGGCATGCAGAGACGCTAATGCCACAGGAAGATGTTTAATACTGAAGGTCAATAAAGGTGTTTCCATGAGGGTTTTTTTTTTTTTTTTTAAACTTCCATTTGGGAAGGGCTTTATTTAAGAAAACACCCATCTAAATCCCGTCCGCGTCTTTATAATCCAAATAAGTTTGCTTTGGATTTAGCATAGGAGACCCAGAAGATGAAACGGACTAGGAACAAAAGTGACACCGACCAGTCCATTTGCCAGTGAAATGCAGCATGTGAACAGTGTAAACGCACCGTTCTTGCCATTTTATCCACCCAGGGTGGTGCTTATAACCCATGTTCCCAGCCAGACAGTAATCCTCATAGCTCCATAAGAACAGCCATCCTGGGTCAGACCAATGGTCCATCTAGCCCAGTATCCTGTCTTCCGACAGTGGCCAATGCCAGGTGCTTCAGAGGGAATGAATAGAACAAGTCATCATCAAAAATCAGCGGGTAAAGCCAATAGGAAGTTGTCAAGGGAAGAACTGAGACATGATTACGTGACTTTGAGATGGAAGCTCCAGATACAGCATATGGGGCAACTCAAGGAGGCATCTCTCCTGCTCTTGAATCTCAGTGCATTGCGTCTGTGTTGGCTGGATGGCTTTTAGTCCATCTGTAATGCCATTTCTCCTTTCTCCCTCGGGTTGGTGTTGCTTCCCCCAGTGAAGTGTGGTGCGCACTCTCTGGAAAGCCGAATGTGATGTTCTGCACAAACCCTGCTGTGCAAAGGTCGTGTGACGTGTCGTGGTCTTTTGTATTTTGTGTACGTTCAGCATTCTGCATAATGGGCCTCTGGTCCTGATCAGGCCGTATCTGGGAGATACGGTAACTCAAACAGGAATGATACAGCGACCGATCTTAACTATATACACTTACCATGCTTGGTATACCTCATAACTGTGCTAGCGGGCTCAGGGTTAAGTGATTTGCCCAAGGGCACATAGGGGAGTCTCTGGCAGACCAGGGAAACTTTTTGGCAAGGAAGCCTAGTGGAGACGCAGGTTGTGACAAACCTAGCTCTTGGTCTTGTCTTTCCGCTCAGAGGCCTGGTGGGGGCGGAAGAGGAGATGAGTCGGGTTCGTTCAAAGGTGAGGGGCCCGGAGCTCTGCAGGTGTGTGAGGGTGGGAAGGTCTGGGCCTCTGTTGCATGTGTTGCTCCAGACCTGCTGGGACGGAGAGCCATTTCACCATCCCTGGGAGCAGCTGGGCTGGGGACTGGCCGCACTCCAAGTGTTAGAGATCAGGATCGCACACCATTGTTCTCGGCCCCACCTCCCCCCACGCTCCCCAGGACCCTCGCTAGGAGGGGAACGCCCCGCGCTCGTCTCCTGGCCATGCTCGGAGGGAGAAGGAAACCGACCCTCTTCGGTTTGACACGTGACTTGTGCTAGCAAAATGCACCACGCTGGCAGCCCTGCTTAGATGCAGGGCAGGCTTCCCCCCACGTTGCCTCAGCCTGATGGGGAGAGAATGGAACGGGAATAGTTTCCTGGCCTCATCAGTTCCTGGCTTCTCCATTGGGTCTGCCAGCAAGGGGGAGCTAATTGAGGTGTATTAAAACACGCTAGCGCCCTGCCAGCAGGATGCTCCCCTCTGTTTTGGAGATGCCCTGGGGCTTCTGGGACGGCAGTGAGGGCCTCGGATTTCCTTCCCCAGGCCGGCTTGGCCCAGCAGCCTGCTTCCAGGAATTCAAGGGCACTGGGTGTTTTTACTGCCGCTCCCCCTACCGGAGCCTGGCCCGGCAACAGTCCCGGCTCTTGTCACGGGCCAGTCTGCTGTCAGTAGCCCTTGGTGTGAGCGCTGAGGAGCCTGGTAGCATGTCAGTTGTCTGTTTATAGCCTCCCAGGGCCCTTCCTGCAGGGAAAAAAAACGTTCTGGCTTGCTGGATGTTTCCTGGAAGCGAGAAGCTGCCTCCCAGAGTAGCTGGGATATAAGGTCTCTCCCTGCACACACGCACCAGCCGGAGGAAGTGGGCTGCGACACCCAGCCATCGCGCTTGTGGCCCTCCGCATCTTCGGAGCGCTTTCCGAGCGCCGGTGAAGTTCTGTCTGATCTGCGTGCTCTAGGCTGGGTTTGACGGTGGGGGTGGCTTTCGCTGTTTGACACCAGGCAAAAAGAGAATTCCCCACCCCTCCATGCCCCAACCTCCCCGTCACAAGGGGGACTGAGGCAGCATTCCCGCTCTGCAGTACCATTCTGCTCTGGGGAAGGCATTTGCTAATGCAGCCCCATCTCCCTCCCTGCCCTGGGTGGGTTCCCTCCTGTACGCTCTCTAGGGTAGATTTAAACAAGAGCGTGTTTGCCCTTCTGTAGCATCTTCCAGCCAAGGAGTAGGGGGAGAGCTTTCCAAATAGGGAGTGAAGACCGGGGGCGGGGGGCGGGGGAGCAGTATCAGCCTCCTCTTACAGATGGGGAAACTGCGGCCCAGAAAAAATCTAGCCCAGGGCCACACAGTGAATAAGTGGCAGAACTGGAAACAGGACCCAGATGCTTGGTCTCCCCAGGGGCACGTATGTCCCCTCATAACCGGCATGACCTACTCCGTGACTGAAGAGAGGTGCCCTCAGGGGACGTGGTGATTACCTGAGTGTGCCCTAAATTACGATTTCTTATGTGTAGTATGGGAACACCTACAGGGGCAACCCAAACAAAGGCCACATTGCGCTAGGCGCTGTACATACACCCAGTGAGAGCCAGTCTCTATCTTAGAGAGCTTGCAGTCTAACTAGACAAGACAGAGAACGGAAGCCGTGTCCATCCTGGCTCTACTGATGGGGAAACTAAGGCACCAAGCGATGACGGTTGATACGAATCCCCGGGGTGTCTGTCCATGGATTTCAGCGGGCGTTGAGTCAGGCCTGACATGCCCAAGGCCACATGCACTGCTTGTTGCATATCCAGGAACTGAACCGAGCTCTGAGTCCCTGCCTGGTGCTGTAGCCACCAGGCCAGCCTTCCTCACTCCAGCGAAGAAAATGTAAACAGGAGAGGGCCCCTTCCTCCTCCATTCACCAGCTGTGGGTGTCCCTTGCCAATCATCTGCCTGCCACAGCAGGCAGCATGGGTAAGGGGTCTGGCTGTGTCCCAGGCAGAGGTGAAAGTCCCTGTCTTCTCTCCTAACAGCGGCATACCATTAGATCATCTGCTGTATGTCCTAGAGAAGCCCCCTTGGACTTGCACGCTCTGAGATCTCTCTCCATCCGGGGGTCTGACCAGTGTTTGTACCCCAGGGGCCCAGGCTTGCACCCCATAAAAAGAGTGTCTTTGGTCAGTGATTCCCAACCTGCCCCTGCCTTTGCTCGTTGGTAACCCAGGTTCTCCATGTGCCCAGGCATTGGGGGTTTGAGGTCTAACTAAATCCACCACGCTCCCGAGACTGAGAGACTAAACTGCTCTCCCCTGGGCTTTGCAGGGAGTTTCCAGGGCGACGGGCAGCTTCCTGAGGCACTCCAGCTGCGACTCATCCACCTCTTTGGAGCCATTATCTCTGGAGCCAAGGTAACTCGTCCCCGGTTGTTGTCGCCGCCATCCTGAAAGCCACGCGCCAGCCGTGGGAAGGGAGAGGTGGGCGGGGGAGCGGGCATGGCGGTGCCCGATAACGGGGCGGGCTGGTGGAATCCCCGTCCTCAGAGATCTTTAAGAACAGGTCCAGCAAATGCCTGTCAGGGATGAGCTAGGTTTTCTTGCTCCTGCCTCTGGGTGAGGGGTTGGACTAGATGAGGCTTGACAAAGCCCTGGTTGGGACAAAGCCAGGGGGTTGGACTCTTGAGGTCTAGATGACCTCCTGAGGTCCCTTCCAACTCTAATATTCTATGATTCTATCTCTTGAGGTCCCTTCCCGCCCTCTCGGACATAACAACAAGCCGCTCTTTCCCCTGCTGCGTTTGCCTCCTGTTGGATGCTCACTCCCATTTGCCACCGCCCCAGTTAGTGGGATGGCCTTTGTGACCAGTGTGTGTAATTTGCAGCTGGCTGTGTTAGGCTCTGACGTGGGCTGGGCGCTTGTGCGAGAGCTGAGCCGAGCGCTGTGGAAAGATTTTGTTGGGAAGCCACGTTTACGCTACAGGATCAGCTTCCACGGGTCCCACTGGCCTGAAAGCTCCATAGGAGAATAATACTTTGATTACAATAGCACTTAAGGATCTCAGCAAGATCAGGGTCTGTTGTGCTAGGTGCTGCACGCACGTGTAATGAGAGAGAGTTCCTGCCCTGTTGAGCTCACACGTCAACCAGGCAAGATGGAAGAAGAGAGGATGTTATCCTCATTTTACAGGTGGGGAGTTCAGGCCCTGGGAATCTGTGAGAACAATACTTAACCGCCTGGAAGCAGTGTGGCTCAGTGGATAAGGGCACGAGATTGGGAATCAGGAGACCTGGTTTCTATTCCTGGCTCTGCCCCATACCTGCTGTGTGACCTTGGGCCCATCACTTTCCCTCCCTGTGCCTCTATTTCCCTGTCTGTAAAATGGGGATAATGATACTAATCCTCCTGGGTGATGCAGGAATGAAAAATGCAATAGGTCACGTCCCCTCGCTTGCTCTTCATGGGCATTCAGAATCCTGCCTCTGCCGTGCGTAGGGCTGACAACAAGCGTTTCTGGTGTCTGACCTCACTTTGCCCTGGGGGCCTGGGACGGAGCTGGAGTCTCGCCTCCCGTCCGCCACATCTTGATTCCCGCTGGGGAAGATGATGCGGGAAGAGACGAGAACACTGCTTGGATGTGGGTCCTGGGAGGAGCCTGTGGTAGCTCCTGGTGGTTAAGGCATAAAAGGGGGAGGGGCAGGTGGGGACTGTGCGGCACAGGCTGCCTCTGAGACAGAGTCACAGTGGATGTTGCAGGTACCTCCCTTGGTTCTTCCTATTGTCCTCCTGTTCTCTCCCTTTCTTCCCCATCCTCCCTTCCCTTCCCTTCCCTTCCATTAAGACTCTGTCCACCCCGTAGGCTGCAGCCAGTAGAGGGAGACGTGATCCCATGGTTTTTTAGCCCGACTCCACTGGGCAGCGTTTGCAGGACGGACCCACGCCTAGAGCATTAGACTGACGAGCCCCATTCCCATGGGATGCGACGCTCTTGGGGGAGTCTAGATTGTGCTAGCTGAGGGCGAGTCTCTGCTGCCTGCTTAGGCCCAGATTCCCACACCCTTGTGTGTGAATGGCACCGCACATGAGCGTGCTGAATGCCGTGCGCGTGCGTTTCTGCACAGCGCTCAGACGTGCCGGTGCGATTCCCGCTCTGGGTCTGAGAATCTGGGCTCTATGCCCCGACTGTACCTGGTCTGCGCTGGGTGTCCTAGTGCGCCATCCACACAGGCTTCTTTGTTTCACTAGCAAAACGCCCTCCAAGCCATCACGCCGGCCTCGGTCGAGGTCCTCATGCTGGTGCTCCGGCGGCGGTGTTCCTTAGAGAGCGGAGACACCAAGGACCCCAGACTGCTGCAGCTGACCTTGAAGAGTCTGGTTGGAATGATTCACATCCTGCACGCCAGCAGCCCGGGCCAACGCAAGGTGGAGATCAGGACCATCTTGGACAGCTACTTCAAGGTCCTCAACTCAGACCAGCCCATGGCCTCTCTGGAAGGCTCGCCGGCCGCTCGCTGGGAGGAAGGGCTGATTGCGCTCAGGGTGAACATGCTGGGTAGGTGGCTGCAGACAGATCTGTGCCTGGAGCTCAGTGGGGCAGGGCTCTGGGGTGGGGCACGGGTATGGGGGAGGGGGAGTGTTTTCCAGCCCGATGGGTACAGTCTCCGGCCATGCACCGGGCTGGCTGATAGGAGCCGCTGGGGTAGTGGAATGAGAGGCTGTCCCTTGAGCTCTGCATCCAAGGGCACTAGGGTAGTCTGGCTCGGACTTCCCCTTGTTGCCTTGACTGCCGCGGATGGGAGCGCAAATGAAGTCCGGGCACCACTGGCCAGCGGGTTTTAACCACCGTTTAGCCCTGCCCTGAGGCGGAGGGCTCAAGCACCCGTTGTCTCAGCTTCACCCGCCCTTACGCTGGGGTCAGCACCGGCTCATGTGCCCCTGATGCTGACAAGGCAATGCTGCCTGATGTAGGCGTTCATCGGGCATGAAACCAGCACCCTGTCTGAACATGGCTGGCTTCCTCCGCACTGCACGTCTCGGGGAGGAGACACTGATCTTTGTGAAGGAGAAACCCCACTAGAATTAGGCACCCGCTGCTTCCCATGTTCTCTTTTGTCCCCCCAGGAGCTCTGGGGGTGGGCCATGTGTGGCCTGCTAACTCAACTAGTAGGATTGCTAGATAGTCACGGGCTCCTGGGGGCCATTTGGACTTATTTCTGCTCCTCTCCCAATAACTCTGGCATGGAGCGGGGCTCAGACAGGGCTGCCCTGCAGGCTGGTGTTTGATGGATCACTCTTCCTCTCTCCTTCAGATGCAATTCCGGAAATGCTGAATTGTGGCGACAGACCGGTCCTGCAAGCGATATTCCTCAGCAACAACTGCTTTGAGCACATCATCCGGCTGATCCAGAACAGCAAGGTACGCTCCCCGGCTCTCTGGGATCGGAGACGGCATGGGGAAGGACCTCTTGAGTTTCCTCCTGCCTGGAAAAACATGAATCCTGTCCTTAAGCTTCAGGAGTGGTCTCTGCAGGAACTTGAGCTCTTGACTTTGGGTGGCTCTCATCCCGCAGAGGCCATTAACCATCTCTCGAGCCAGGTCTCCCCTGAAGATCTGGGTCTCTCGTGATGCGGTACAATAGATTAGTCAGCTAAGGACGAGGAAGCAAAGAGGCCGTTGTTCCGTTGTGTATTCTCTCAAAGAGCAGTCAGTAACTCCTGTGCTGCTCAGCCACCCAGGCACACTCTGCATGTATGTTGTACCCTCGTCTTCACTCTGCAGCTGATTTGTCATTCGATTGTAAACTCTTTGGGGGCAGAGACTGTTTGTTTTCCTAGATGTGTGCAGCACTTAGCATCCTGAGAGGCTACCACAATATAAATGGGTCATTAGCATTATTATTAGAGCCCCAGTGTGGTGCAAGCGTCGTGCCTCTAAGGTCCTGACCACCAGTGCTGATTAAAGACGCCAATCCGCTTTTCTCAGAAGTAGGACTATTACTGCTGCTCTGGCCAAGTTCCAGCAAGGCCCTTACACTCCCCAAACATTTTCACTTGCATACAGCATCCTTCACCTCTTGTCCTAAGCTGTTAGGTAGTGTTCCTATGCGCTGTTAACCAGCGCACCCCAGAAGTGGCTGCATGTCATGGCACAGGGAAGCTGATCCTGTTTGGCCTTGTGTGTAAATTTCAGGCTCTCTATTACTGTTGCTAAAGGAAGAGGCAGGAAGAGCCCAGCTAGGTTTTTTTTGGTCCCCCTGGCTGCATTTGCAGAGCTGACAGATGGGAAAGATCATCTGTTAACTTACTGAGCACGTTTGCCCTGGAAATGCTATGGGAGAGCCACCGTCCCATTTCTAACTGTAACCCGGAGTTTACTCCCAGATCCCGGTGGTTGATTCCCCCGGCTTTATTTGGAGGCCGCTTTTCATTCGTCGCACTGCTCATGTAAAAAATCAGACCTCATCTTTGCTCTTAGACCATGCAGTCTATCCTGCTGCAGTGGGTCTTTGCGGCCCGTCAGTTCTTGCAGCGTACAGTGCTCTCCTCCACGCAGGAGGGTCTGCATACGTCCGTCCATCTCGCTGCAGGTTCCAAGTGCGGAGAGAACATGCAGCCCTGGCTTTGGCCCCGTGTGTTCGTTCTGTCCGGACACCCCCTTCGATCCCCACTTGTGTACGAAAGGAAGATTTAGATCCCTTAGTAACCAGCCAAAAGCCAGACCCTGCTGGGACGTGCAACAAAGTGAGGGTGTCTTTTTTTTTTTTCCCCCTCGGGGAGGCTGAAATTGACCATGTTACCAAGTAGAGTCCTAGATCTACGAAAAGATGGGCCTGGAAGTTTTTCTTTGGCAAATCCGAGGGTGCCTCATAACAGGCGAAGAGGGTGAATGTGCTTGATTGACTTTGAATTAGGGAGGGGAGACAGGCAGGTGCTCAAATAACTACTCCTCTGAACAGCTCTTCTTCCGCTGTTAAAATCTGGGCCATCTGGGTGGGGTTTTTAACCCTTCACAAGGGCTTGAGTCAGTTCTGAGTGTTTCCGAACTTGGGGCTCACATGGCGTGGAGTGTATCTGCCAGAACTTCACTTGCTCCGATGGGCGCTGCAGCCCTGGACCTTAGCCGCCTTTCCAGCCACAAGAACCAGTGGCGAACAGCTAACCAATGAGTGCAGGGGAGGCCCAGTTGGCTGGCGGGTCCGGCACACTACCCCTTGATGAAGAGGGTGCTTGTTGCTGTACATTTGCGATGTGCTTTATGGCCCTTGTCGGGGGGGGTAGGCAGTGGCATAGCCACACTCTACAGGTCTTGGGGAAGGGCGCAGGGAGAACAAGGCAGAGAGGGGGAAGGGCTTGTCAGAGACCAATAGAGCCAGGATTCGAACTCAGGATCTCTTGTCTACCAGTGGTGTGATCGGGTCATGCCTCTGTGATATGTGCCATCCACGTGTCCCATCATGGCTGCAATAGGGTGCATGTTGCATGCAATCTTTGGCACCGGATTCATATGTCTGCAGCAGCTGCCACCTTGTCTTGGGCCTGCTTGGAGCATCTGCCACGGCCCGTGTCAGAGCAGGGTGCTGTGGGCCTGCGGGCTGGTGCTATGCAATGAGGGCGTTTAAACAGCCCTAGACACAGCCCGGTAGGAGGATTTTCCTAAGATTGGGCAGCCCCAGACTGGCTGCATCTCTCAGCTCCTGGCCAGCCTCTTTCAAAGAATCAAGTGTATTTAAATTGTGCTCTGCTCCCTGCTGCTCCTGGCTCCCCCAGGCCTGCGAGACTGATCGGGGAAGCTAACAGAAGATTTTCCGCCTCTCTCTGTCACCTTCGGCTGCTGCCGTTGCTAGGGGGAATCGCCGCCCTGGTCAGTCCTTGGCAGAGTTGCCGCCGAATGATGAGCTGCTGGCTAATCCGTGCCCGTGCTGCTGGGAGATAACTTACGACAGCCAACTCTCAGCCCAGGTCTCTCCTCTTTTAAATGCAAGGAGCCTGGCTTAGCAGGCTACGCTTGAGCGTTCCTGGGGCTCCGTGCTGCTCAAGGGCGGCTCCTGTGGTCAAGAGAGGAGCAGCAGTGACAGCCGCACAAGATGTTCATCCGTGTGTCCTTGTCCTTCCTCTCCGATCCCCTCTGCCCCCAGCTCGATGCAGCGGCTCACGGGCTGGCTGCATCACTTTGACTCCAAATTTGCTTTCGGGACAGTTATATGGGTGCCCTAGAAAGTGACTCACGACCCCATCTGTGCTGAGCAGCTTCTTGTACCTGTCCTCCCGGCCTCCCTTTGAGCTTCCTTCCACAGATCCCTCGCGACTCTTCTTCCTAGCCCTGTTCTCCAGGGATCTTCAGTGATCTCCAGGGATCTCTCAGTGACTCCCTGCTGCCCCCTCAGCGCACCAGCCCCAGCACCCAGTGCTGCTGCATTCATCTTCAGTTGGGCCATGCAGACGGTGGTTTCCTTGGGAGGCGCCGCTGCCTTGCAACAAATGGTGACGCATCTTCTCTGCTCTGCCGTCTTCAGGCTTGTGCATCAGAAATGGACAGAGCCCAGTGTAACCTGACACGTGGCCCGTTGTCATCTCAGGACCTGACTGGAACGCAAACGCTGGGGCCGCTCTCGGCAACCGCAGAAAATCCTCACGCAGCTGCTTTCTGACAGTGAACATTGAGGATCATGGGAAGGGCTCACGCTGTGGCCTTTTTAAATGTCCCTGCCCTCTTTTAACTTCTTTCTGAAGAACAGAGAGGCCCTGGAAGTTTATTCCTGCTTGGTTTTGTTTCATTAGAAATTCAGGTGTTGTCCATCCTGTCTTTCCAGGAGGACTCTATGGACAACTAAAGAACTAGGTGGCTTTTGTTAAGAGGCTTTCAGTCAGTCATCTGTGACCCGCAGGGGACGCTATAACTGGATGTAATGGGATGAAACTGAGGAAAGGTGAATCTCGCATGGAATAGCAGGGCATCCGCTCCTAAAGGTCTCCCCAAGGGAGGGACCCGGCCTTGGTTCTCCGTCATTGTACATCATGGCATCATTTGGGGGAAGAGCTTGCTCATACGGCCTCTCCCAGGAGGCAGGTATGATTCTTTGGCTCTCCCAGGAAGTCTGTGAGTCTCCCTTCGCAGCTCCGGGAGCCTTTGCCATTTGCGTTAGTGAAATGATGCTATCTGTGCTATGGCGGCCAAGATACAGGCTGTGCCCACTGGTCCTCCAGACCCCCACCTTGGGATGTAGCTGGGACCAGCAATTCCCCAGTTTTCCAAGGCACTATCACCATGAAGAAATGAGATCCCAGGGGACTGAGAGAGAGACAGGTGCAGCACAGGTGACTCGCCACCATGCCTGCTGGTATTTTAATACATTGGCAGTGGGTAAAGACTGTGAAACCTCCAAGCAATTCCTCTCCAGAAACCCCCACAATGCAGGGAACGCCACTCTTGAGTTCAATGAGCAATGACTGGAAGCAGAGGGAGACTGTACACAGCAGTGGGACCTTGCGTCTGCTTGGCAGGGTAACTGGAAAGCATCTGTGCACGAAATCACGTGATGCTTTTTGATCTGGCTTTACATGTGGGGCCCAATCCTGAAACGCCAGTGTTAGTTCCCGTAGCGGGTGTCACTTGGGCCTGGTCTCCCATTAGCCATGGAATAATCTGTGCAGAAGGTGTGCTGCCTGGGTATTCAGGGGATCTCTACTGCTTAGGCTGCCATGCTCACAACACGGAAGCGGTTTCAGAGATCACCCGCTGTCTAGGCACCCCGGGGCAGATTCAGCGCTCAGTGACGCTCCCCATCGAGAGGAATGCCGCTGATTGCAGTGGAATCACGCTAGCGCTGTGCTGGTGTCGCAATGGCCAACGGAACCTAATTGCTGATGGTTAGAACGGCCCGTTTTTCCTGTACGGTGGTCTTCGCTCCCCAGGCGAGACCAGCTTTCCTTCCTCCGTTCCCTGAAAAGCTAGACCAGGGACAAAGCCCTGAAACCTGGCTCAAAGCAAGCACGCTTGAAACTGATTGATTTCTTTTTTTACAAGGCATTCAGATTCCGCCGATCCTGGCTGGTTTCTTCCCAGCCTTGTCATGCTGCGAAGGGCTGCAGAGAACAATGACGAAGCCCGGTCTGTGGTAGTTTGCTTTAAAGCAAATTGACTAAGACTGGTGGGCGGTGCCAGATGGAAGCCGTAAATTGGAGAGCTCTGCGTTATCCCCCCAGCAAAGACCAGACAAGTGCAAGCTTCCCCACACGCATGCGTCCCATCCACGTTCCTTGTCTTTGGCCCTCTCTGTAGAGGCTGGCGGCTGAGGGGTCAGTGCGTGGTTTCTGTGATGGGCATGGCAGTTCAGTAGGAGCTGGAGTGAGATTTCCCCCAAACTCACTTCATAGAAGCCACTAAACTGCTGATGGGGGTGGGGGTTACTCAGTCACTGCTTACCTGGGTGACCTTCCGATCAGTGCCTGGGAGGGGAAAACTCCATTGCCCATTCCCAAAGGTTATTCGGGTCCCAGTAGCAGTTGCTACCGTGCTGTTCATTGCTATCCTCTTAAGGCGGATCCTGAAATCTCAATGCAGTGATATTCCCCCCCACTCCCCGCTGTGCTCTACCCTGCCCTTTAAAATTAATGCACGGGAGAAACACCAGCTGATCCAATGCTGCTGAGATGAGGCTTCATAAACCATGTATAAGAGGCAGGCTGCAGTCCACAGTTCAGAGCCTGATCCAGGGCCCATGGAAGGCAGCGCTTTGGATCAGGCCCTAAACGAGAGCGGGGCTTGACCCGGAACCTGGAGTCCGAACGCTGAGCAATTACCGCCGTGAACTCTGCGGGGAGCTGGTCTCTCTCCCGTGGGCCCTGCACCCTCTGGCTGGGCGGGGGGAGGCGTTCCGGCTGGAGCTGAGTCCCAATGGTGGCAGAGTGCAGTGCAGCTGAAAGGCCTTCTGGTTACTCCGACGCTCTTGGGTGCGCCCGTCTGTTGTGTGCTTAACCCTCTCTTTGTCTTCTCTGTGGCTGACATAGCTTTTCTGACCCCGTTTCCGACAGCTCTACGTGAGCGGGGCGTGCAAAGCGGACGAGAGGGGAAGCGAGCTCGCCGCACGCTTACTGACCGAGAGCGATGTCCAGAAGGTATTGCACGGCACTCGTGGGGTCCCGGGCATCGCTCAGGCTGTGGCTGCTTGCGTTCATTTCTTTTCCATTGCAACAAGCCGGGTGATGTCAGCAGCACCCTCAAGCCCAGAGGGAGGGGGGAAGGGGACACTTTTGCCCATGGCTCTGCTCCCAGCTACCAGGCAAGATCACCTGGCACCATCCAGCTGAGTGGGGGAAAGGAAATAGTGAGATTGAGCAGGATTTGGTCCTATGAGCTCCCATTGGTTTGATGAGGGTTGCGTATTCCCAAGGGGGGTGGGATTTTGTCCTTGCTTGATGCTTTCCATCCCCAACGGCTTCGGAGTGATGGGGAAACTGAGGCAAAGTGACAGTAAAACCCCATTGGCTGGCACTGGAGCGAGTGGGTGCCTGGCAGGCCCTTGTCTAAACCACACAACCTCGCCCTTCACCCGCCCCACTAAAATTAATGTTGCCTGCGCACAAACCGGGACTAGATCTCCAAGCGGAGCCAACAGTTATTGATGGGCTCCACCCCCGTGGTACCTGAGCACTCCCAACAGCCCTATGAGAGAGACTGGCCGGTATTCTCATCCCCCGTTGATAGATGGGGAAACTGAGGCAGAGTGAGTGATGCATGGAGTCTGGGGGAGAGCTGGGAATTAGTCCTAGAGTCAGAGTCATAAAGTTCAAGGCCGGAAGGGCCCACCAGATCATCT
This sequence comes from Emydura macquarii macquarii, assembly GCF_026122565.2. Taxonomy (NCBI): domain Eukaryota; kingdom Metazoa; phylum Chordata; order Testudines; family Chelidae; genus Emydura; species Emydura macquarii. The sequence goes on from NW_027133217.1 coordinate 6,391,176, forward strand.
GCTCTGGCCCTGCCTTACATTGGCCACCCCCATCAACACACCAGACCGAAACTGAAATGAGTCTAAAGTATCTCAGCCTGCAGGAGACTAGACCATTCTGGACCCCAGGCATAGAATATTCGGGGCCCTGGTGCACCGATGCCTGAGGCTCCGGCGATGGCAGGGGGTGAAGTGACAGATATCCAGATAACCCCAGCAAGTGACCCGCACTCCAAAGGAAGGCGAAAAAACCCCAACCAATCTGACCTGAACTGAACCCAGATCTCCCGGGTCCAAGTCACCCCCAGGCCAGCTTTCCCCTCCTCTTCCAGCCAGCCCTTCAGGGCCTGGTTTGTGGCCGTACCTTTGGGAGCCAGGGTGGATTTGAAGCTCTGGCGGTGCAGCGAGACTGGCCTCTGCCACAAGCTTGTGTCCCAGGCAGGTCTCCTGCACCCCTGTGACTAGGTGAGAGAAAACCCAACCTCATCATCTTGCCACCTCCCTGCTGGCTTTGCCAGGCTTTTTAAATCCACCCTTAGCTTGAGGTAGCTTCTTTAGTGGATGTAATAGCCTAGGACAGGGGCATCTTGTTGGAGCATTTATTATCCTGATCTCTTCCCCGTCCCTTTTAAAGACAGGGCAGATTCAAAAGCTAAAATACAGTGGGGGGGGGATCCACCATTCCCCCCTGTAATGGGACCATTTGGACCTCCCTGATGCTGGCATCCCTGGTTTGTGCAAGGTGAGGGCACTGTGGGAATGAGCCTGCGCCAATCGCTTGTGTGTGCACGTGCCGTGCTAATCTCCCGTCAGTCGCTCTGAATACGTCCCGGCTGGCCTGTGGGGCAGGCCGTGCGGAATAGTGCGGTCACCCGTGTGGATCCAAGAGAGCCTTTTGGTGAGGGCTCGCTGTCATGTACTTCTCAGCCTTCCACCGGCGCGGCAACAGGGGAGCAGGCGGGCAAGCTCAGGGAGGTTTGAAAAAGGGAACATGCGAGGTAATCCAAGCCCAACAGGTTGCTGGCCGTCAAGCCAAAAGCCGTGAGACCAGCCAAGCGCTGGGTTATAAATAGAGAGCTGCCGGTTGATTCTGTCTGATGCCATTAGCTGGGAATCCCTGGCATCCTCCTGGAAGTACATTTCTAAGTGGTGTTATCAGGAATGCAGGGCCCAGGCCGGCTAGTTGCCAAGGCATGCAACCGCGAATCCCAAGGGATGATGTGCAGCGCTGTTGTAAGAGGCGCCAAGCACCTAGCGGGGTCGGGGCCCCTAAAATCCATCTTTGCATTGAATACGCCCTTTCCAAATCTTCTGTAGAATTGGCTTTCTCTTAAAACCCTCCCATTGCTCCCCGCCCCTGCCAAAAAACCCGTGAGCATTGTCTGGCAACTGATCAGGAGTGCACTAGAGGGGAAAGGGTGCGAAACGAATATCGGATGCTGAAGAACACCCTGTTGTCTGCCTGGTGTAGACCAACCTGTAGCGAGCTCTGTCCTTCCTCCCCAATAAAGCTTTGAAACCCAGACGCTCGGGGCGCCGCTGTTCAGGAGAGAGAATCCAGAGCACGCGCCAGCTCTTCAGCTGCTGGGAACGGGCATTGCTCCATTCGAATCAGTGTAGTGCCGGTAGCTAACACCAGCTGGCCCTACATGTTGTGGGTTTATCCCCACAGCGAGCTATTGAGTGATGGGGGGGTGTCTCTCCCCTCCTACTTCTAAGGGCCCCCTTGCACTAATGGCCTGAAGTAAATCTCCTGCAGTCCCGTCCCGTCCCCCCGTCTGGAGTTTGCTGGCCAAACACTTCCTGGCTTGGTCCCTGAATACCCAGCCCGGCTAGCATTTGAAATGGATTCTTTTTAGCAGTCGATGGAGCCTCCCCCGCTTGCAGGCAGGTTCTGACTTGTGTTCCCATTTTTCCCCTTCCTATCAGCTTGGTAGCTAGGGAACCGATTGAGGTTTTCAGAAGCCGGGGTCTGTGCTCGGGTAGACCGGCCAGACTGGCACAGCCTGGCTTTCTTTGAAATTACACAGCAACTTCCTGGAGAAGCCACTTAGCCTGTCGCTTCCCAGGAAGGGAGCAAAGATAATCTCCTAACAAAGAAAGGCGTGCCTGGCTAGATGGAACAGCTGAGAGGTATTAACAGCTGGTGGCTCACAATACAAGTTAATTATGTATCCCTGTAAATCTCTGGAAACCAAGGGAGCCATAAAATGTTCTCTCTCCTTCCCTCCTTCTGGGCTCCTCGCTGGTGTCTGCGGGAAAGCTTGGCATTTGGTTTTGTACTTCTCCGGTGCGTTGCCGTTTGCAACATGCATGCGCATCTTGGGAGCGGGTTTCATGGCTTTCCTCGGGGAGCGGGATGGGTGTGGCGGGGGCGCGTGGGTGTGTCCAGGGAAACCCTCCCTGCCTTTTCAGAGCTGGACAGAAAAGGAGTTAGCTGATGCTAGCCTCTCTCTCTCCTCCACCGTCACATGCTTCAGGGACAGGAGATGGGAACAGTCCTTAACCAGCTTGCTAGGCGACCTCTTGATCTGTTTACCCCACCGGGTCTCTGGTGCTTTGGGCCCCACAAGGTCTGCAGAGACCTCCTTGGGAGCGAGCAGTGAAAACGTTTGGGACCCTGAAGATGGATGCGTGGGGGAACGATCCAGGTCGGATGCATAGGCAGAGAGAACCCCTCACTGATGTGGGTTCACTTGATCAGTTTCACCTGTTTTGAGTAGGATCCTCTCTGCTTCAGACCCTTTCCTCTGCCCGCTCCTTCCCTCCAGGCCCTGCGCTCCCTCGAGCAGAGCTGCCGCCAGCTGCCACAGGTTAACCAGGCTGTGATGTCACTTCCTGTGCCGTTTGGGGTAGCGGCGCTGTGGCAGCCCAACAGAGCATGACGGCTCCCCTTCCCATTGCATCTCAGAGCGGGGGGGGGACCCTTCCGGCTCTGAGCTGGGGGCTGGCCATCGTCGATCCGTGTAATCTATGCCTCTGCTACGTGGCTGCACCTGCCTCTATTTCACAGGTCACTGGGTGATGCATCTTGAGCAGTCCTGGCTATTGCACGGGTGAAAATAGCCCGAAAGATGAGAACCCTGGAATTGGCCCGATCTCCCTCTTCGTTAACAGAAATAATCCTGTCGCTTCTGGCCCTGATGGGACAGTTCATAGAGGGTCACCCTTCCCTTCTCCCCCCTCCCAGTTCGAGCTGGATTTTTAAAGCCTAGATAAATGGAGCATTGGGGCCCGGAGGCTGAGAGCCAGAGAGCACATCTCAGCGTGGGCATGTGGCTGGCTGATCGGGATGGGGTGGGGCTGGTTGTTCTTGACAGGATGGGTGGGGGGAGTTTATCAGGGTGTGGCAACTGTGCCCCGGCTCCTGGAGAAAAGGGAAAGGAACCCTGATGAGCCCAGTTCGTGGTGATGGGGCATGCCCGTTTTGCCCCTCGCTAGCAAATGGACCAGCATTGCTCATACAGCTCCCTTCTCAAATGCCTCAGAGGCTCCAGCAGTCATAGACTTTGGATCCCGGGGGACAAACATCCCTTCTGGGGCTCACCGTTGAGCAGTGGTGGTGGTTTCGGTGAAGACCCATTCCCCTCCTCCGTTGGCTAGTGGGATCCTTGGAATCCTGCCCCACTGAAATCAACCCCCCGTTAACGTCAGTGGGTTCAGGAGCTCTTCGCTGCCTGAATGGTCATCTTCTGGACTGAGGGCGGCCAATGACAGGAACCATCTATGTTCCCAAAGGCAGCAGCTTCATCTATCTCCATCTGCCCCTGCTCCTCCCCCCCCTTCTCCGTCTCTAATGAGCATCACAGAAGATGAGGGCTGGAAGGGACCTCAGGAGGTCACCTAGTCCAACCCCGGCTCAAAGCAGGGCCAACCCCAACTAACTCATCCAAGGATGCCCTGCATTCAGTTTGTGTGCTCAAGATGTTTCCTCTTGACGTTTTTATGTGTCCTCAGACAACACTTCACTCTTGAGCTGCCCCTCTAGGGGAAAGGACCAACCTGGGAGTAGCTGCCTGAATGTCACCAGCCCCCAAGGGATCTCAGGATCACAACAGAGGCTGGATTAAAGGCACCCCCATTCCCTCGTCCCTCCCAGCCCCTACTCTTTAGCAGTCTTCCATCGGTCCAGCCCTCTAGGAACCTAAAGCAGCCCCAGTGAGAACAGATCTGCCTTCAGGGGCAGGGTCGGGTTGGACTGAATTTCTTTGCAAGGTAAAGCAGCAGATGAGGGCAGGGAGCACAGAACGACACCAGTGCGCCGTGGTCATCTCCTGCACCTGTCATCTCTCTGCCCAGAAGGAGAGCGTTGCTGTGCGGTCACTACAGGTGACCTGCAGAGGTGTTTTTTTTTTTTTTAATATTAAACAGGTGGGTCTGAGCCCAGCAACTTGACTCTTGAGTCTGGATTCTCCCAAAGTTTGGGTGCATGATTTCAAATAAATAGCGCTCTCACCAGCCTGCAGCCTTAAATTTCGACCGCCAAGCAGGGAGTCTGCTGACTAACATCCAGTCCCCGGGGTCGGGGGGAAATGAACCCCTTCTTTCCTGTAGCTCAGGTGGGAATGCAAGGCTGCGCGCTGTATGGATCTCTCTCCTATCTAGTCATAGGCATCATATAGCCCCCAGTTACTTTGGTGGCTCTGGGTAAGTAGGGGTTAATGGTTTCAGATCTTCAGAACTAGGATGGTCCAAACTGCCCGTGGCCAAATGGATTTGCTCACGGATGATCCAGACTGAACTGGTGGATTCTCCCCCACACGATTTAAAGAGTGGATCAGCCTGCCAGCCCAGTGGATTTTGATCAGCTGGGATCACCCCACGATCGTCACTCACGTTCTCTCCCGTCTTTAGGTGTTCGACAGCAATTCCGACGCCATCACGGTTCATGCCATCAGAGTGCTCACCTCCATCATGAGCAATTCGCCGTCGGCCAAGGTAAGACTCAGGGAGACCCCCCCCTCCCCCCCAGTTTTCCAGTGGGTTGTACGGTTGGAGTGCTGGGGAAGTGGGATGCGATGTGTAGGTGAAAGGGAAGATAACGTGGCCAGGAGGATTGCGCACGCTGGACTGGGACTTCGGAAGACCTGCGTTCAAATCCTGGCTTTGCCACTGGCCCGCTGGGGGACCTTGACCAAGCCACTTCCCTGCCTCAGTTTCCCCATCTGTAAAATGGGAGTAATGACACTGACCTCCTTTGTCGAGCGTTTTGAGATTGGTGCATGAGCAGAGCCACGTGTTGTTTAATAACAGTAATAGTCATGAGGGCGAACACACTGGAATCTAAACCTAATCTACTTCCAAAGGGCGCCTGCAGGGACAGTGACTTCTAGGACTGTGATCAGTGGCCCGGTTGAGCAGGGGCTGGGTGTACTGGGGGAGATGGGGTCAAAAGGAGAGCTCCTACTGCTAGGTGTGGCCGGATTTAATTTTGGTTAGCCTGTGCTAGTCCATGTCGTGTACATTAAAGGGCTTTTCTGGGCTACCTCTCTAGGACCAGATTCTGCCACCCTTCATAGGAGCAGTGTCCTAGTTTGTGCATAATCACTTTGCCATTACTGGAAATAATCGCAGCGTAAGGTCCCGCTGCAGGTGAGGGTGGCAAGGTCTGGCCATTCTCAGGAGAAACTCATCGTTTAAAATGGGAATTTCCGGCACCACAAATGTTGAAGGGTTGGGTGGAAACTGAAACCAGCCGAACTGCTGCTTCGGGGAAAGTGCAGTCTGGGACCAAAAACATCTGCTCGCATCTTCAATTTCCACTCCCTTGCTGTTGCTTCTTGCTGCTTGCCTTTTGCGATCTCAGGTACCGTGGGAGGGAGAAGAGCAGTACAAACTAAAGGACAATGTTGGCACGAGAACAAACGGGGATAAACTGGCCGGGAATACACTTAGGCTAGGAATGAGAAGGTCTCTAGCCATCGGAGGAGTGAGGTTATGGCACAGCCTCCCTACAGGAGAAGTGGGGCAAACCATCTGTCTAGTTTGAAGATGATGCGCTGGATAAATTTCTGAAGGGGATTCTAGAATGGGAGCCCGCACCTGACAATGAGCGTTTGTCGGATGAGACCCGGGGGTTGGATTTGAGAGAGCAGTGAAGATCTGCCACACGATTCCTTGCCCTTGTCTACACTGGCAGCGGCGTAGGGTTCGTGCAGCTACACGCCACAGGAAAGAGCAGGGTGTGCCCACGCTGCATTGTGTCATTACATGGGGCAGTGAAAGGCTCCGGTGTGGGGCGGCAGCGGGACACGACACTGCTAAAAAAAGAAGTGTCGATAGGGAGGCTGTGTTGGGTGTGAAGCGAGCCATGTAGGGTGCATGCCCTGTAGTTCTGGCGTGTCTGTATCCTGCTTGCCCAAGCCATGTCTCCTTATCTACATGGTATTTACAGCTGTGCTGGGGGCATGCGGCATGTGCTACAAGCTAGGTGAATGTGCGTTGCGGACATGCCCTTCCTGAACGAACCGTAGCAGGCGGCTGGTTTTAACTCTCATTACCAGGAAGTCAGACTAGTGGTTGGTTTGGTTCAGGTTCAGATCCGGTTCAAGCCACCAAAAAAAAAGCGAACTGTTCGGTTACCAGTTTGAACCGGTTCAAACCAAATTTAAGCCCTGGTGGGGGTAAATTCAAGTTGAAACTCAAAATTGAAACTGTTGATTTTTGACCATTTATTTATTTTTTAACTTTACATGAGTTTTCCCTGTGGTTTTTTTTTTTTTGCATTTTTTTTTTTTTTTTAAGAACCATTTGTTTGAGCAAACTGAAATAGCATCTTCTAACATTTGCTCTTTCATATTGGACCTCGGCAGTGAAGGGATAGATCTGAATGGGGCAGGTGTTGGGGCTAGTGGAAGGAGGCATGTCTATGGGGCAGACGCGTTGGGGAGCCGTTACCTTTCCCCTTGAGCTTGAAGAACTATTGTTAACTTCTGGGACCAGGGAGCATCTCCACTCTGCTTTTCCCAGGGGAGTCTCTGAGGGTGCGTCTACACAGCAATAAAAGACCCACGGCACTGAGTCTCAGAGCCCGGGTCAGCTGACTTGGCTTCACGAGGCTCAGTCTGGGGCGCATGCGGACCCTCTGGCTGGATCCTGGACTCTGAGACCCAGCCCCCTCGCTGGATTTCAGCCTGAGTCTTCGCTGCAATTTTAAGCCCCGCAGCACAAGCCTGAGTCGGCTGACCTGGTCTCTGGGACTCGCTACCACGTGGTTTTCTTTTGATTGCTGTGTAGACAGAACCAGAGATGGTTCGTCTATCTCTGGGGGCCCCCTGCTGCTTTGTGTGGGGTGCAGACAGCTCCCCAAACTTCCCTTCTCCCTCCCTACTCTCGTGGGCTGGCCTCCTATTCTCATGCTCATCTCACTATACTGGGGCAGGCCGTTCTGGGGGCCGGCACAGGCCTGGTGGCTGTTCTTGTTGTTTAATAATGAAAATAAGATCTTGGTAGCTTTTTAAAATGTTGAGCTTAAAAAAAAAAAAAAAAAAAAGCCAGCCCCTGTATTTTAACTGGTGACCCCAGTTTGTGTTCAGTTCCATTCGGGTTCAGGTACTAGGACAAAATGTTGATTCTGGTTCGAGTAAAAATACCGGTTTGAACTGGTTCCGCTTCGACTCCGTCCGTCACCCCCCACGCCCCTGCTCTGGATGCCCTGTGCATGGGGCCATGGCACGCACTGACGTGGGCACCCGTCTCGCTTCCAGGAGGTGTTCAAAGAAAGGATCGGCTACTCCCACTTGTATGAAGTTCTGAAGAGCCAGAGCCAACCCACCACCCGGCTGCTTCAGGAGCTCCTGAATATGGTAAGGACCAAGCTCTGCTGCGGGGCAGCTCATGCCTTTGCAAGACCCTGCCCCATGCGTCCCGTTCCCCAAACGGGATCGACGTGGTGGCTGATGCTGCAGCACCGTGACACTCTGTCTTCTACTCGGCTAAAGGCTTGAGTCTGGTACTGCCCCCACCAGTAGAGGCTGACGGTTTTAGAGCCAGAGGCCCTGGGTTCAATCCCCGTCGCTTATGATTCACCCAGGGCCATTATCACTGCAGGGCTGCTGGAGGGGGGACAGATGCCGTGTGTTACCCCGGGTTACAGCCCAGCTGCTTTCCCAGGGGGCAGAAGGGGGTGAAGTAATAAAATGCAGCTGTTCTCCTTCCTTATTGAGCCCGATCCTTTGCTGGCCCCTCTTCACTCCCCAGCACAGGGGTGGTGGTTCCCTGGGCCTGACCTTTTATAGTCTGTGCTGCGCATGCCCCCCTGGGAGCCAGGTGGGAATTCGGCCCATTCAAGGGTGGGATGGCCAACACGACCCCGCCCTCCTTCCCGCTCCGTCCCTGGCCCGTGCGCTAAACCAGCCCGATGAGGATCTGCAGCTGTGTCCTTGCGCCGAAGATTGAGGGCCTGGTAGGGAATGAAACTCTCAGCAAACACCCCGTTGTGGATCGTGTCAGGAATCCTGGGGTGCCGTGAGAAAAAGCTCTTTCCTGTGAATGGGCCGGGCCCGGTTTGAAAACCACATGTGCAGACAGCCCTGCCACCCAGTTCCACTGAATCGGGCAGCTCCCTCGTTTCCAGAGACCCAGGGCAGCATGGGACAGCGTGTGCGCCTGGGAGCTGTTCTCTGAGCCAGTTCACAATGGTCCCAGGCTCTGGGCTGGAGGCCGGGGCTGCATTCGAGCTGCAGGAGTCACTTCCAGCCCAGGTGGACATACCTGCGCTAGCTTTGATCGAGCGCGTGCTCTAAAAATAGAAGCGTGGTAGTGGCGGGACAGGATAGCTGCCTCTCGTAGGGTTCCACCCGGGACCCTAGGTACGTACTTGGGCTGCTAGCCCATCCGGCCACCCGTGCTGCTGCCGCCACGCTTCTGTGCTTAGCCCACTAGCTCAGTCAAAGCTCCAGTGTGTCCAGCTGGGCTGGAAATGCCACTGCCAGCGGCAGAGCAGAAATGCTCACAGGGGCACATAGGCAGAGATCCATCCTTGCAGCTTGGCTCTGGGTCAGATCTTCTGACTGACCTGGGGAGAGGGTGCGGATGGACTCTGGGTGTTTCAGCTCCGTTGCTTGGCACCCGGGCTGCATGTTGCTTTTGCCAGAAGCCTTAATTGACTGATAAAATATTTCCACGGCGGGTGGGGGAGGGAATTAATCCATAATCAAATCCCCTGTACAGCGTAATGACAGCCCTGGTCGGGTTGTCTGCAGGAATTGAACCTAGTCCTGAATCACGGCTCTCTAGTGGCCGAGCCTAACTTCCAGTATCGTGGCAGTTCACAAACCTCCATCCATGGCCCAGAGGGGGGCAACTGCCCTGAGAGCGTCAGTTACGTGTTCCCCATGGCTGGAGCAGCTCACGTACCCCGGGGGTCGGTGGGATTGGAAGGTGATGAGTTAGGGCTGGTGGGAGCCTCTCGCCTTGGCCTCGGAGCCTGAGGAAAACCCAGCTCTCAATAGAAGTCCCTGCTCTTCCCCCTTCCCTTGATACGCACAGACACACACACACACACACAGCCTTCACGTGAGCTCGGCAGCTGCTCAGGTGTGAGGCTCGCGCTGCGCTGTGCAGAGTCGTGCATAGACGCTGCATGTTCTCCGTGGTTCGGGATGTCCCCTGATACGCAGCGGGAGCCCGAGTGCTCCTGAAGCAGGGGGGCAGCAGGGGGGCAGGCTGGGTGCCGGCCACGGAGGCGGCTGGCGGGGCCGTTGAGCGGAGGGACGTGACCGTGCGGCTCTTGTCTCGCCAGGCCGTGGAAGGTGACCACAGCGCCTTCCCCATCCGGCTCATCCGCAACGAACAGCCGCTGCTGATGCTCATCACGTGGCTCCCCGAGCTGGGGTCGCGGGACCTGCAGGTGTTCCTCTCCGACTGGCTGAAGCGGATCTGCAACGCCTCCCTGCCGAGCCGCATGACGTGCGTCAAGGCGGGGATGGTCAGCTGCCTGCTGGACGCCCTGCGCAGCGAGCTGGAGCTGGACGGGAAGTGCTCCGAAAACCTCATCTACCTTCTGCAGTCGCTGGGCAGCCTCTCCATCCGGCCGGGGGAGCTCCGCAAGCTCCTCTCTCTGCTGTGGACTGAGCCCGGCAAGGGGTCCCACCCGTACACCACGCAGGTCATCCGGGCGCTCTCGGGCATGGCGAGGAAGGACCGGGCCGAGCGGGCGCTGCAGTACTTCGACCTGACGCCGAGCATGGCGGGAATTATGGTGCCAGCCATCCAGAAGTGGCCCGGGAACGGCTTCGCCTTCCACGCCTGGGTCTGTCTGAACGAGGAGCCCAGGGACGTGCTGGGTCTGGCTACGAGGCTGAAGCGGAAACAGCTATACAGGTAGGGGCTTGCCAGGCAGGCTGGTGCCTCGCAGTTTTATTTGGCTAGTTCTAATTAGTTAGGTGACAGGGTCGTTACTGCAGCATGCTGTGTAGACGCGTCGGCTTCCCTTATCCTAGGATCTCACCCCAGTGATGGCGGTTTGTGTTGGCAAGTGGCAGCTGTTGCCATTCAGGACAACAGAACCTGTGTATGCCCCTTCTAGGCTCCCAGCTCCTCAGCCGTCCCTGCCGTCAGTAGAGACCCGTGTCTCTCTCCATCCTGAGCAGGGGTTTTCCAGGCTGCACGGTTCCCTGCCGAGTGTGATAGGCCTACTCTATGACCGCCTCTGCTGTCAAGCCAGGTGGCCTGAATGGATCAGCATCTGCGCTTTGCTTTCTCTGCGAAGGCTGTATTGCCACCAGAGATCAGGTCCCACTCGGCCCTTTCCAAGCGAGCATGTTTGTTCTCCAGGTGTAAGCGCTGCAGAGAAAACATATGGAGCCAAGAAGCTTGCCAGAGGTCACCCATCAGTCTCATGGGGCCTTAGGAGCTCAAGTCTGTCCCAACCCTTCCCAGGAACTTGGGCAAAGTCCTGCATGTTTGGTAGATCAGAAAGCAGGCCCAGAGTCCCTTTGCACTCAGGCTATTATCCAGCAGTCCTTTCTTTGTCTGGTCTCTGGAGAATCTAGTTTCATTCAGTACATGCAAACTTCCCCAAAAGGTGGTAACTCTTGGGAGTGAGGGGAGGAGGCTGCAAGCTGTCTTGTTCACCAGATGTGCCTTAATCGCCTTTCCATTGCACGGAGGAGCTGCGGTAGCCCTCCCCCCGCCAGAGTAGAACAACACAATCAAACATAACCATGCATTTAAAACAATGGACCCCGAGGAGACCGCATGGGGTTGCTAATCTTTGTCACATCTCCCCACTAAAGAAGTTGCATACGATAATACACGCGCTTAATATCGCAAGGTGTTCCACGGGCATTTCAGGAAACGGCTGGGCCTGTCACAGCGGTGAGAGTTCCCGTTATCTCTTGTGCATTCAGTCGCTGCCGTTTACGCTAGCGATGCTGTTGAATTCCTGCGGCGCCCGCGCAGCTCTGGGAGAGGGAGCTGGAGTCTAACTTGACTCAGACATTAGCAGCATGCTGAGCGAGGGGGAGGATGGTCCAGTGGTTAGGGTGCTAGGCTGGGACTCAACAGACCTGGGGTCAGCTCCCTGCTCTGCCACAGACTTCCTGTGTGACCTTGGGCAAGTCACTCAGTCTCTGAGCCTGGATTCCTCATCTGTAACAACCTGCCATGCCTCTCAGGTGGTTTGTGAGACTAGATCTGTTCTTGCGAGATGCTCACAAACTACTGACGGAGGCCAGATAAATACTTAGAGCACAATTGGTAGCTAAGTAGCCGCTCTGCTCTGTTGAACCCGGGCAGACCAAGTGTTGATGGTGGGGATGCACAGTGCAGCTTTGGGCAGAATCTGAAGAGCGCAGTGTCGCAGGTCTAATTTGGAGGGCTGATCCTTTATTATTACCGGTGGCAGTGCGTGGGATGAGAAGAAACCCAGCTTGACTCTGAGCCCAGGAGGAAGTAAAACCACAGTTTTGACGTAGAAACAGACTTCCCCCGGGGTACTCGTCAGCTTTTTGCAAAGGAAGCTCGATTGGTCCCTAGCACCCAGCGAGTCTTGGTTGCTCCCCTGCATCCAGTGTGGGGAAAGCTGCCTTCTTTAACTAGGAATGTCCAGTCCCCCTTACATCCCATTCTGAACATGACATGTAGGCTTCCTAGAGAGGAATGTTAAGAACCCCATGTGGCATCTCTCCCTTGCATCCTTCCATTTTACTGCCTGTTCTGTATCTTGATCCTCTCCATCGGTCTACCGTTTTTCATCCACCAGTGATTTGCTTGACCCACCCATCCTGAGCTGTCTGCAAAAATTCTCGCTGCTGGTGTGACTGTCCGTCTCCAAGTTTTTACCTCCAGCATAGCGTTCGTTCACACGCCCCCTCAAGCATTCCCTTCCCTGGTCTCCAGTGCCTTGGGTTGTCTCCAAACACCCAAGTCACTGGTCTCCCATCCCCTTGTGACTTCTCCCTCCAGCTTTTTCACAACCAGCGGCACGGGCTTCGAGGCATTCTTCACGGCCGATGGGATGCTGGTGGTGGCAGTGTGCACCAAGAAGGAATATATGACGGTGGCGCTCCCGGACTTCCCCTTCAATGACTCTGCATGGGTGAGTAAGGCCTCTTTATGCTGGGATGGCCAGCCCGCTTTCTGTTCAGGCTAACCCAGGCCCTTCCATTGGCCTCACCAGGTGATTGTTAGTCCTAAATCTTCATCTGGTTTGTGGCAATCTCCCATAATTCATGTGGGCCCAGCAGTGTGGGGTCTGAAATGTGACTTCAGTCTGTCTGATTGGTAGTGTCCAGCCTGCTTAAAAACCAGCCCCAGCAGTGCCAGAGAATTCTGCCCTTTGCCTGAATCTGTTCTATATCTATAGGCTGTTACTGTCATGCGGTGGTCCCTTGCTCTGCAGTTACAGCCATGGGTATTCTCTGAGCCCTTTTGTCACAGGGAAGGGGAGCCAAAATTGAGGCCCACACTTTCAAACGTGAGTGCAGCACCTGGCATGCAGAAAATGCGATGGCCAGGGTGCAAACTGCTATGGTCATGTTTAGCGGTCCCAGCTGAGATCAGGGCCCCATGGTTCAAAGCGCTGCATATGCACATGGTGAAAAATAACCCCTGTTGTAAAGATCTGACAGTCCAAACACACCCAGGGTGGGAGGGAAAGCAGAGGGGAAGTGGTCATTCAGCAGATCCGTGGTAGAACCAGGAATAGAATCTGGGTGTCCTGGATTGCGTATTCCCTCCACTGAACCGTATCTCAGGCTCGTGTCCGTAGGTAGAGAGAGACCTCAGCACAGGAGCATGCCACTTAGATTGTCGGGTTTTTAGCGTATCCCTGAGGTGATAGATCACAGTTGGTTTCCCCTCTGTAAAAGAGAGAAGGCTCAGAGACCTTGCTGAAGGTCACACGGGAGAAGATTTATAACTGGGTTCAAAAAAGAACGGGAGAAATACATGGAGGATAGGGCCATCAATGGCTGTTCGCAAAGCTGTCAGGGATGCGACACCATACGGGGGGTGACCTTCAACCTCTGACTGCCAGAAGCTGTGAGGGGAAGGCGGGGGTGAATCTCTCCAAAATTGCCCTATTCTGCACGCTCCCCTTGAAGCTCTGTTGCTGGCCACTGTGGAGACAGACACTGGACTAGCTGGACCATTGGTTGGACTCAGTGTGGCCCGTCTTGTGTCCTTAAGCTCTCCTGACTCCCCTGGCCTTCACCGACAGCTCCAAGAACTGCAGCCACATCCTAGCAAACGTCTGTCTGAAATAAACTCTGCTGCCATGTCAGGGCTGCCTTGAAAACAAGCAGCTGGCTGTTGAGTTCAGCAGTCGCTACTGCTGCGGGGTGACCACTGCAGCTGTGCATACTCACGCTGGGAGCGTGTCTCTGACAGGACCTCACCAGCTGCTCTGGGTTGAGCCGGACCAGCGCTTGTGTGGGAAACCTTTGGAGAACCCCTAGTGCTTGAGCCGGGCGTTGGGGATTCAGTAGGTGGCGCTACTGAGTCAGTGGCCCAGCATGGCGCTGGCTTGGTGCTGCTGGACCGACAGCAGCCTGCACCGATCCCATTACACCTTTCCCGAGTGTTTAACCGCCCAGGCTCCGGCTGGTGATCCAGCCCCTTCTGCCTCGCTGCGTTCCCCTGGCAGTTTCAGTGGGACACGGTGCATTTCGCTCCCTGCCCTGTGGTGCCGGGGAGCATTTAAGTGTGTTGCTTACGCAGCTGGCGTGCCCCACCTGGAGAAGGGCGCCTGTGCTCCCACCTCAGCCTGGAGAAGCTGAACCTCCATCTATCTGAAACCCGCTGTTTTCAGGGCTCGTCGTGGAGCCTGCGCTGCCCTTGGTCCCAGGAGGAGATGGCTTGGCTAACTGGGGACGTCTGGCCGCAGGCTCCTTGATGATCCAGGAGGAGAGGGCCGGGGGGGCTGAGTGTCTGGCATTGGGAAGGGGGAATGCGTGTTGTGGAAGCAGGCCATTGGGATGGGGCTGCGTGTCCTCGGAGAAGGAGGCAGGGTCGAAGCTGTTGCCTCGCTGTGGGCGGGCGCTAACTCCCCTGCCTTGCTCTCGCCTCCAGCACTGCGTCGACATCGTCCACGTGACCGGCCGCCGGCCCTTCGGCCAGAACCTGGTGAACATCTACACGGACGGGCAGCTGCGGCAGGTGGCACAGCTGCGCTTCCCTTCCCTCAGTGAGGTAATGTTGGGGGACGGCTGGGGTGCCGCTGCCTCGTTCCCATCCCGCCCCTCGCTGCTTTCCTGGACCGGGCCCCTCTCCTCCTGCGTGACCCAGACCCATCCTGCTTTGTCCCACCGCCCCCTGGCTTCCCATTACTGACTCTGGGAATGCTGGACAGCCTGCGCCGGCTCTAATGGACCCTTCTCCTCACAGCTCCTGGCTGTGGATCTCGGCACGCTGGGCACATACCAGTGAGCCGAGCTTTAACCCGCCCCGGGTTAGGCAAGTGTGCTGGGCTCCGTTCCCCAGGGGGGGCTCGGGAGGGTGTGTGAAACCCAGACAAGTTAAGCCCGAGGTCGCGTGAACACTGTTGCAAATCGAAATCTCCAGCTTCCCAGTCCTACCTACGTGCTAACCACTCGACAGCGCTTCCTCCTGGGTCTCCTGCCTCTGGGAGCTGGCAGGCTGAGAGCTATTCCCTGTGGAGGGATTTGGAGACTGTGGTAAGAGGCCATACAGTGCCAGACTCGTCCATTCCTAGATTTTTGTTTATTGCCACCCTTCTTCCGGATGACCTCTTAGCCCTGAGGAAGGGGATACCTCGGCAGTCATAGCAATGCTGGGCCAAGTGCTCGTTCAGATGAGTGGCTAACGCAATACTAGGGAAACAGTGAGCTTTCTAGGCACACTGGGGAGAGAGCTCAGTGGATGCTGAGATCTGGACAAATCTCAGCAGCTTGGCTATGCGGGGCGAGGCTGATATGCAAATCTACCTCCTATTGGTTATATCTGACCTCTCCTTTCTTTCCTAACTGTAGTGTACTGGGCGTGAAAACCAGACCCCGCTGAAGTCAATGGCAAAACTCCCCTTGACTTCAATGGGGCCAGGGTTTTACCCATCTTCTCTGGCCCTTACCCCACACCACAAAGCATGAGAGGAACATGCAGATCATGGGGACAGGAGCTGTGTTCTGACATCTGAGGTTTGCAAGGCTGAGGAAGATTACTTCAGCAAAGCGTCCTTGCTTAGGAGAGCGCTCTGAAGCACGGGCTTGTTGAAGACATGAACGTTGAATACGTGCTGTGCTGAACTGAGACCGGACTGAGCAGTTTTATCCCCATCAGAATCAAGGGGGGATGAGAGAAAGATCAAGATGTGGCTGGGGGCAGGTGTCAGATACGGTCAGATCTGAAGACCTGACTTGTGAGAATCTATAGGTGAGAGCAGTGGGGGAACGCCTTGAATGCAATGATACCGGAATATGGAGTCCCACCTCCTGTAGGGGGAGAGCAACCCCGCCCGGTAGGGGTTGGGAGAACCTGCATCCAGAGCCCAGTCCCCTCTGATGCTCTCCAGTAAACGCTAGTGCTGCATGATTGTTCATTAGCTGCCCGACCAGTGCTGGCTTCCTCTTGCGGTGGAGGCGCTGGACGGTCTCCGCTGCCCAGCTCCTCTTACCAGTCCGTTGTCCGTAGTGATCTGAGCGCTGGCGTGACAGCTGCAGAGACCGGAGCCCTCTTTGTGCGTCCCACAGACACACCACAGGCGGCAGCCGCGCCGCCAGGCCTCTGCTTCCTGACACACAAATAGGGATTGAACTGGACTTAATCTGGGCTTTTGCTTGGTGCGGGTGAGGTGGTGCCGACCACTCTTGGCTGTGTACGGGGGACGACCCGGGCCCCTTCGTTAATCATTAACTGACTGCAAACGATGCAGCCAGGTCTGCAGAGGGCCTGGATCATTGGCTCAGGGCAGCAGGACCTGCCCCATTCCTGGATCGTTGGCTCAGGGCAGCAGGACCTGCCCCATTCCTCTCCGTGGTGGGGCGTTGACTCAGTTGCTGGAGGTGGTGGTTGTAAAAAGCACTCGAGTTTGGCCAGCAGAGTATGGGTGCTGTCCCCGAGCCCAGCCCTGCTTGGCCACTGACCCTGTTCTGAGCAGAGCCCCTTTAAGAGGAAGGGTTTGGGCTGGGGCGAGGGGATGATCAACCCCAGCTGTGGACTGGTCCGTGAGGAGGAGAGCGACAGGGAGCAGGTTGGCTCCCGTGGCTGGCCCTGGAGCAGGGGACCTCCAGGCAAGAGGGCCGGGAACCTGCTCTGTTTTGCGTGTGGGGAATAATAAAGGGAACCCTGGAGGGGAAGGGCCCAGCCCCAACTCTGAGTGTGAGGTCACCCTTCCTCGGACGCCCGCCCCTCCCTTCCCCGTGCCGGCGAGCGGGGAGAACGCAGCCCAGCTGGGTTTAGGTGGAACTGCGCCGATCAGCCCGGAGCGGCTGGGCACGCTGTCCCCTGAGCCGCCTGGCCAAAAGGATCCGCTTGGGAGTTGCTGGGCCTGGCTGAAGCCTCTGGCTAATGGCAGCTGGCTTTTCCCCACTGGCCTACCCACCCTCCCTGCCCCAGGCTTAACCCCTTCCTGGGTAACTAGCGCGGTTCGGGACGTGGGCAGGGCGTCGCCAGTGCGAAGCGATGGGGTGGGTAAGCAGGAGCCTGGAGCTGAATTTCACCAGGCGTACGTCCTTGTGTCGAATGCAGCGGCGGTGACACGCCAGCCATGCCGGGCTGTGGGACGCGGAGGGTTGGACCGGTCAGCGCAGGGGGCCCTTTTCCTCTGCGCTTGGCGAGTTCTTCCAACAGCAGCCTCCGGCCTGGCCCTGGGAGCTGCCCACATGTCCTCCAGGGCGAGGGGCCGGCAGCGCAAGTCCTGGAGTAGAGCAGGCTGCTGGGGTGGACCAGGGAGGCTCTGGGTGGCCGAAGTACTGAGCCAGGTGCTGACCCGGGCGTGGCGGACAGTGGGGCTCTGTCTGAGCATAGGGGTCCCTGCCCACAGGGCAGCTGGCAGGGCCCCGGTCTAAAACAGCCACAGTGTGTGAGAAGCAGAAACGCTGCCTTCGCCCAGGGTTCTCCTGGCACATTGTCTAGGTCCCTGAGAACTAGAACCGGTAAAAACACAACAGTGGAGCTGCCAATTGGGAACCAGTCTTTGGCCCCAGGGAGATGGATTGGGTGGGTCCCACAGTAATGGGTCTCTCTCATCTCTGCTGCCCAGGGTGCTGGTATCTTGAGCCATAACGTTAGGAGGCACCTTTCTGTCCAAGACCAGCGCACCAGGAGCCCTCCCCATTCAGTGCTGCGAGGCTGCTCGGGCTGTCCGGCTCAACAGGGGCCCCTCGTTATTTAGGGGAGACGCCCGAGTCTCGTTTCCCATCGGGTGCTGCCTGATGTGGTTGTTCCAGGGGGTCCTGGTGCAGGAAGAGGGCTCGATAAAAGTGGGCTCCAGAGACGGGAGGGACAGCACCCACCTGCCGATCGTGTTTGGGGACTACAGCGCTTTCTGTTGGCATTGCGATCGCACCGAGAGAGCCTCGCCGAGGGCAGGGCTCTGTTGCGCTAGGCGCTGTATAAACAGACATAACAGACTGCCCCTGCCTAAAGGGCTTTCAGCCTAGGTACAGGACAAAGGCGATGGGGAGGTGGAGGAGCCGCGTTACATTCCTCTCCCTCCGTGCAGTCGTCCCGTCTCTCTCATTTCAGTCGTTCACCTCGTGTTGCATTGGCTCGGCCGGCCACCGGACGACGACCACCTCCACGGTCTACCCCTCGCCTTCCCACTCGCCAGACCTGGCCTTCTCCTCCCACCCCTCTCTCTGCCGCTCCCAATCCTTCCCTGCCTCGTTGGCCCCGCACGCCTGGACCCCCGGGAGTCCTCAGCCCCCCAAGGAAGGCCAGGTGTCTACGACGGTGGCAGGAAGTCAGGACACGGAGTGGGGGACCCCTACGTCCCTCGAGGGGCACCTGGGGTCGGTGTCCATCTTCTACGAAGCCCTCCAGCCAGCCCAGGTCAAAGTTCTTTTCTCCTCAGGTAGGTTCTGGATCTCAAAGCGAGAATCTCCCCCCGTCGCTTCCTCTCCTCGCCCAGGGCGCCGCTCGGACGCGTGGTATCCCACGTGGGGCAGCCCGGTTGGGAGGCTGTTCTCCCGTAGCAGGGGGTTTCCTGTGTGGGGAAGGAGAAGGGCAGCAGGGGTTTCTCGGAGGCTCTGACTAGCGAAGGTCAGAGCAGAGCTAGCTGCCTGACACGGTCGCTGCTAGCCGGGTTCCACCCCTGAGACCAAGCGGGGAGGGAGAACAGCAGGATCCAAGCCACCGCTGGGGTCCGGAGCATGCTGAGAAATTTGTGGGAGCTGGCCCCCGACCCCAGCAGCGTGGCTGGGAATCGTGGCGCATACGCCCTTGGGGCACGGGCGGTCCAAGCTGGGCGGCGATTCCGGAGGCCTGATAACGTGGTCTGTGACACGGGTCGTGCCGCGGGATAGATTTCCATGGCCCGGATGGGGCCCTATGCCAGCCTGCACTCCTATCCCCTGCCCCGTCCCGCCGATTGCTCCTGTCCCTCGGTTTGGGAGGGTGCTGGGCGCTCGTTAGAGGCCTGGCTCCAGCACGGTGGGAGTGAACGGCGCCGCTCCCTCTGCGCCTTGTGGCATGGCTGGAGATGCTGATCTGTGCGAGGGGGCTGAGCAAGAGGCGACGGGATGTCCGATCAGCACGAACGGGGTGGGGCCGAGATGTGGGAACCCACCTGTGTCCTGTTATGCGGGGGAGCGGAGCTGCTGAACGGTGTTTGCCTGGGGGGAAGGGACGGGCAGGGGGAGGCGCTCGAGAATGAGTCAGGGTCTTTTCAAGCCTTGGCCAGAGGGTGGCTTCAGAGCCCGGAGAGGGGCCGAGCTCTGCCATGCAAGCGTCGCTGCCGTGTGGGTCAGGGCGGGTCGCTCTCGCACGGGCTGCGGGACCTGGGGGAGCCAGGCTGGCTTCTGCACTCGTTAGAGGGGAGCGCGTGCTCTGCTCCCTCGGGGCCAGCCCGGCAGCAGGGTGTGAGCCCGTCCCCTCGCTGACTCCGTTCCCTCCCTCCCCGCAGGACCGAACGCCACGGCGCCACTCAAGCCAGAAGGCGACTTCCTGGAGCTGCGCAGCAAACTGCTGCTCTACTACACGCCCCAGGTGAGGCGAGATTCTCCCGGGGCACTTCTCTGCCGTGCCCATCCGCCCCGGGCTCTGGAGGGATTGGCACAGCCAGTGCTGCTGGGGAGGAGCGTGGAGGATCTCTGTGCTGTGTTCATACAGGCTGTGTTGGGTCCGAAGTGCGCTGTGCTGAGTGGGGCGCACTGGCTGCCGGGCTCTGTGGGGGGGAGCGGGAAGGGAACACGGATGATGGGCTTACGGAGGTGAGGGGTGTATCCGTAGGGATTGCTGGCCGGGGGTGACCAGTCCCACATGGCATTGCCAGTCACCCGGGCTGGCCTGTCCCGCGGTGGTTGCTTTAAACAGCTCTGGGACCTTCCAAATTAGGGGATGGCAGATCCTCCCGTCTGGCCGGGCGCCACGCTGCAGTCGTGGCAGTAAAGGCATGTCACTGGGGAAAAGCCCAGAGCAGCTGAGATGCGGCCTCACCCCAAGTGCCTGCTCTGCCGGTGGTTCAGAAGAGCCCTGCAGACGGGAGGCCTCTGGGAATCGGGTGACATCAGCCCTTCTGGGACTAGATCCTTCCACCCCCAGTGCATGCAGAGGGCAGGGTTTCATCACATGCCGCCAACCAGCAAAGTACCTGCCTTTCTGGGCTGCAAGTTCGGCACAAGCAACTCAGCAAGCGTCTGAGGCTGCTGTTTGTAACACCTGCTTTCCTGTGGGGGGCGAAGGCCGGGGCGGTTGAACTGTTCTCAGTGCTAAAGCTCTTGGGTCGTCATCCAATGGGTCGCACCCACCGGGCTTCGCTGCAGAGGATGGGGCTTAGGTTAGATTTTCATCTCCTGTCAAGGTGGGGTGCTGAATCCCGCGGGGCCAGGGTGATTGGTTCTGCTGTGTGACGGGACCTGGCTTTTACTGACCATCTGGGTGGGTGAAGCAGAGTTTGTGCTGCTCGTGATTGTTGCACCACGCTCTAGAGAGACAACACACACAAGCAAGGGTCCCCTCCCCAGAGCTGAGCGCATGGCCTGCTCCCGAACTGTCTCGGGAAACAGACTCCAGGCCTGGAATATCAATCAGACTCTCCCCTGGAGCCGTGCTTTGACCAGCTGGGAAACCTTTCCTTTAACTAGATCTCTGTGGCAGCCACCGAGACTCCTGAGAATGATTACGCAGGCCGTCGGGGGGCCCCGCCCTGATCTCTGCAGTATGCTTTGTGGATTCATGCCGTGGCCTGAGTAGGTGGCTTTCCCCATGGGCGGACTTGCGAGTGCTAACAACTTGAGAAGCTGACACTTGAAACAGACAAGAGGGCGCTGTTATCCCCATTTGAAACAGGCCTGGAGCGATCAAGTGACTCGCCCAAAGTCATGCCGGATGTTTGTGGCAGAGCTGAGGTCTCTGGCATCCCATCCCACGCCCCCACAGCCACCCTTCCCCTCATTTCGCCTCGTGTCTGCTTGTCTAGGGCGATGGCTTATGCCGGGACAGGGCGTGTGTATGTGTTTTTGAACCTGTTGTTGGCTTGCTCTGTTGTAGGCTTGTAAAAATAACATCTGCCTGGACCTTTCTCCAAACCATTTTTTTGACGGGAGACTGACTGGACACAAAGTGGTGAACTGGGATATCAAGGTACGGTTCTGCCTCTCCCCCTCCCCCAGCTCTTGGCGTTGGTGGGCACTGGGGCGATGAGATTTGGATTCAGTGGGAAATGACTTCTCAGCTACCCGAGACCATCCCGGAACTGGCGCTTCCTACAGCGCTAATCGATGTGTCGTCCTGTTGTCAGACTGTCGCGTGGGTTAGATCACCCAGTTCACCTTCCCTACGGGACATGTAAGCGTGTGGGGTTCTGTCTGCTTTGAGATCTCCTGCACTGAGGCTTAAGAGACCATTCCAGTCTAATGTATTTCACTGCCAGGGAGATTTTCCTGACATTTAGCCTATATCTTGCTTTTCTTAATCCCGTCCCATTCACTCCTGTCTTATCTCCCTGCGTTCCCTGTAGGTAATACCCTTTGCCGCTCCCACCGTACAAATATCCATAGGGTTCCCATTGCCCCCTTAGTCCACTTAGTTATTGCTCAGCCAAGCTCAATGTATTTAGTTCTCTTACCCCGTCGCCCCTCCAGCTCTCAGATCCTTTTCCTTCCTCTTCTCTAAACCCACTACGAAGATATTGACGAATTGGGGAAACGCTTGAACCTGGCATCACAGGACCCCGTCTCTGGCTGGCACAAGACTGCCGGTGAATTGCAACCCTGAGTGCCCGCGATAATGGCATGTTACACAATAGCGTGGCCACGGCTCGGCCATTGTGGCTGTTGTAAGACTGCTCTGGGACAGCAATCAGCCAGCTATTCCTGGTGGCTTTTTGAGATCGATTCCCTGCAGGTTGCAGGGATCATCCTTTTATTTGCTTTGAGGACCCTGGTGCTAACGGAAGCGTTCAGTGCTCTAGACGGTTTAGATTTAGTGGACCTGTTTCTCCTCTCACTCCTCTACTAAGGAGTAGCCCCACTCAGGTCAATGGAATTAAACTGGTATTGGTGCCGAGGATTCAGAGTCGGGCTGAAACAGACACGCAGACCGGGTTTTGCACTGCTAAACCGTTGTTCCTGTTTCCCCGGCTGCCTGTTGAGCTGCAGCGCCTGCTGCGGGAAGCTACGGCAGGCTGTCTTGCTGACTCCTAGCGGGTGTCCCCTTGTCTGAGCAGGCATGTTCTTGTAGGGTCTCTCTGGCTGGTTGCTGGCTGGAGTCTTGCACGCACCGTTACTTACCCAAGCGCTCCCCTATAAGAGGCGGCGTCAGTGCTTCCAGGCGGGCAGGGCGTGATCTGGCGAGGATGGAAGCTCCCTGCTGGTACTCTGTGTCCTGGACAGAGCCCTGTCTCTCTCCTCCCGTAGGACGTGGTGAACTGCGTTGGCGGGATGGGGGTGCTTCTCCCGCTGCTGGACCAAGTTGCGGCCGAGAGAAAAGAATCCGAGGACAACCAGGAAACCCACGACCTGGTTGGGCCAGAGCTCACGTCCTCACAGAATCGCCAGGGCATGCTCATCCCCCTAGGCAAGGCCTCAGGTGAGCACGTCGGTTGCCGGGAACACTTGGGGCTGCAGGAGTAGGAGGCTGGGTCCTCCATGTACTGGCAGAGCCCTGAGCTTCGTCTGGGCTATGGGCCTACCTGTGCCTTGGGCAGCCAGCCCCACTTCCCCCCCATAGGCAATACGATCTGTTCCCAGCTGGCTGACCCTTCCTGTCCCCTCCTGCAGAGAGCAGACTGGAGAGGAACGGCGTGGCTGCGTTTCTGCTACTGGTCAAGAACTTTATCCAGCAACACCCCGTGAACCAGGAGAGCTTGGCGCAGTGTCATGGGCCGGCAATCATTGGAGCCCTGCTGCAGAAGGTAAGAGATGTCCAGGGCCAAAGCAGTTGGTCCCCTAGAGCAGCTAAACGAGGCAGAGCCTGGCACCTGGTGCATTTCAGCCAGCAAACAGCGTGTGTCCTCAAAGGAGACCTTCCGAGCAGAGAATGCACGTTAAAGACATGCAGCGCTGGCTGCAGCCCGGCGGCAATGAGTTCTGATGGGCGACCTCGGCTCCCGCTCATTTCAATGGGCTGTGGGCTCTGAAGCGCACTGATGGCTTAATCTGAAAAGTGTTGGAGAAACGGGGCGTATTTTATCCACAGATGTTGTGGGGACACCCACACGTGCACCCCTCTTGGCCAAGAGTTTTTTCTCGCCTTCTCTCCCATCACCCGAAATGACAAGTCCTCGGCTACCTTGGAGCCGTCCCTCTTGCTTTAGGAAAACATCTGCCCGGCTTCTGTTGTGAGGTTTCTAACGCAGGTTCATTTTCCTTGGGTCACTTGACGCCTACGACCCAGAATGCCCCGTGACGGCTGGATGGAAATGGTGCAGCTCTTTGCTTTGCGCTTGGCAGGTCTCCAGCCTGATGATGGACATGAACGTGCTGATGGCGTCTCGGATGCTGATGGAGCAGGTGGCTGCCGAGGGACACGGCTTCCTGCTGCACCTCATGTACCAGTACCTGCTCTTCGACTTCCGTCTCTGGAGCAAAAGCGACTTCGCCGTCCGGCTAAGTAAGCACCGGCTGGGGGTCTGAGTGCTTCCCACGGGGGGGTGCACCCTCTGGCCGCTCATCACTTACCCCTCCATGGGTCAGGATCAGCTACCTCTTGGCAAGGGCCCGTTTGGCTGAGATTTTGCTCTGTGTCCCGGCTGTCTGTGTTTGCCCGATACATGTATTGAATTAATCTTCCGGCTCTGTCTGCGCCCTCTCCCTTCTTTCCCCAACGCCTGCAGGTCACATTCAGTATTTATCGAACACCATCAAGGACCACAAGCAGCGGATCCGCAAGAAATACGGAGTCCAGTACATCCTGGACTCCATTCGGACCTATTACGGGTGAGTTAACGCTGCTTCCGGCTTGTTCGTCCTGGCGGGTGGGGTGAGCTGCTTTAACCCTTTAATGACTGGAGAAGAGGGTCTGTCTGGGGGCAGCACACGGGGAAGCTGAACTGTCTCCTTGGCTCTAGGCAGTCTGAGAAGATGTTCCTGTCGGCTTGCCTTGCCCAGGGCTGACCAGTTTCTTTTTCCCTCATCCAATGGGCTTCCACAAGCCTGTGGCAGCTTACTGGGGAGACGCAGGCAGTTCTGGGGGTGCTTCTCCAGGCTGGAGCAGAACAAACTTCCCAGTGAAGATGCTTTGCCCAGCTCTTGCCAGATCTGCTCCTGCTTTGAGTCCCCCTGGGTGCTGCATGCGGCAGTAAAATTCTCACTCCGTCCCCTCTTCTGGTTCACCTGAGCAGCTCTGGATTCCTGCAGCCTGATTTACTGTCTCACCCACCGGTAGGCAGCTCTGGGACCCAGAATCGTGGATGACTCCATCAGCAAGAGGGGCTGGAGCCCTATAGGGGGTCGCAGTATAAAGCAAAGCCCGGGGAAGCTGATGAATGCCGTTCTCCCTCCTTTCCCCATCCGGTCCGTGTCGTAGGTGCTGCGTGTGCACTTGGTGTAAAATCCCGTCCCCCCTCCCCTCTCTCTCAGGGCTCATAAGGAGACGCCGATTGCCACGGACGATGTAAAGACCGTGCAGATGTCCCTGTTCGGCCTGGTGAAGGACTTTCTCGGCAGGAGCTTCTCTGCTGACGAGATGCAAAGCGCCCTGAACTACATGGCCGGGGTGCACGATGAACACCAGGTGTGCAGGGGCAGACGATGGGTGGGGAGGCCCCGCTAGGAAGCAAAGTCTTGTGGTTTAAGGGACTGGATTGGAACGCGCGAGTCCTACATTGCCTGGCTCTGCCACAGAGGCCCTGAATGACTTTGGCAAGATCCCGAGTTTCTCTGGGCCTCAGTTTCCCGTCTTTAAAAGGAGGGGAGCGATCCGTCCTCCTTCCTGCCTATTCAGATTGCAAGCTCTCTTGGGCAGAGACTCTCCTGCTATGGGTTTGTGCAGCACCTAGCACCACGGGGCGGGCTGGAGCCCATCGGTGCTACTAATAGAGAGGTACGGGAGGCGGCTGCGGAGGTGTGATGAACAGTGGCCATGGCCTTGCCGTGAGGAATAACCATTCAGGGCCAAGTCAACCACGGCTGGAATCAGCAGAGTATTTTCACTTGGGTCACCCAGTTCCAGCCCTGCATCCTGGGGTCTGGGAGCCAGGCCATGCCCTTTGCGACGTCCCTGATCTGGTGTGAGCCACGCCAGGCCCAGCTTGCTCCCCAGTAGCTGGGCTGGCCTGGGTAAAACCGTGCAAGGCGAGCGATCATGTGTAGAACACAGGGACATGCAGGGAGCTGATCGGCTAAGGGCTCGTCTAGAAGGGCAGTTAGCGCGCGGCAAGCTGGGGCTTGACTCTACAGCGTGCCAGCCTGCCACGCGCTACGTGTCCGTGTGGACCCAGCTGCCATGCCCTAGACGTGCCACCGTGTACGGCTGATCTACTGCAGTTTGCAACCTGAGATCCAGGCGCACGACGGCACGTCTAGTGCGCGGCAGCGGGGTCCCCGTGGCCAGTTAGCGTGCGGCAGGCTAGCGCACTGTAGACGCACACCTCAGCTTACCCTGCGGTTGGAGCTGTTTTTCCAACCATAACAGCACCTTGCGCGACTCCCATTACTGTGAATATCCCACCCAAACCCCTGCCGATCGCTGGTCTCTGCGTCTGAGCCCAGGTATATAAACGGGGGCCATGAGCGAAGGACGATTGCTCTCCGGGTTGTGGGGTTGCTGTTGTCGGGGGAGAGGCGCGATGGGCAGCAGGCGTCCGTGGGCCATCTCCGTTCAGCATTGGGATCACTGTGTCCGGGGCGATTGCAGGTGTGCGGGGTGCTGGAGGTGATACACAGCTTGCTGAAGGAGTCGACCTCCCAGGAGCAGCTCTACACCTTCCTCTTCGAGTCGGGCAACGTGGAGGTCCTGTTCTCGCTGCTCGTCCAGAGGAAGTTCTCGGACGAAGTGCGGGAGAGAGTCTTCAAGGTGAGACATGAGGCCTCCCACCCGCCCCATCCCGGAGCCACGTGTCGTCTAAGTCCTCCTGGCCTCCGGCGCCCAAATTTGCCGGCGGCTGCCCCAAAGCCCCGCCCCTGACGCTGGCGCTGTCCGACCCGCAGGTCCTGTACAAGATGCTGAAATACGAGAGGGCGCACGAGCGCAGCAAGCAGCGCCTGAAGCTGAAGGACATTGGCTATCAGGGGCTGGTCTCGTACCTGACCGACATCCCCGTGTCCACGCTGCTCTTCCGGTGCCTCCTGGAGCAAGTCCTCGGCTCAGGTACGGCGAGGCCACGGCCCTGCCGTGCTGGCCGGGCAGGCGAGAGCCAAGTGGCTTTGAGGGCATGTCGCTAAAGAGAGAAGGAAGGCCTGCAACTGGGGGGGCTGAGTTTGGAGTGCCCCGGTTCCAGGGGGGTATCGAGCCAGGGGACGCCCCATATGTTTTGAATCTGGGATCCCCTGCTGAGCCCCCCATAGTGTGTGTGTTTGTGGGGGGGGGGGAGGGGTCTGGGTTTGGGCCCATCGCTGCACGTCGGGTGGGCCGGGAGCCGGTCGTCTGTGCGGAAGGCAGGCTGCGCTGTGGCCCGGGAAGGGTCTTTTAGGTGAGCGCGCTGCAGGGCTGCGTCCCACGCCTGCTCTTGCGTCTTGCCCCGCAGACTCTCCCAGCTACAAGGACCTGATGGCCGTGGTGTACCTGTCCCACCGGGCGGAGCTGGCGGTCAGGCTGGATACCTGCCGGAAGGTGAGCAGAGCCTGCGTACGGTGGGAGCCCTCTGGGTGCCTGGAGCCAGCAGGGAACTTCCTGTTGCCCAGCCGCAGCTCCTGCAGGAGTCGAATCCGTGTCGCTCCCGTCACGTGCAGCCCCAGATGGGCTCAAACCCAGGCCTGGTGCGTTAGCCCATCAGGACCCTCAAGCTTCCCTAGTCAGCTGCGTCCGTCTGAGCCATCTCTTTCCATGCCCTCTGCGCGCCGTGTTGGCAATCCCTGGAAGCGGTTGCCCTCTGAAGACGGCTAGGGGTCTTGGTGCAGATCTAGGGAGCTGCCGTCTGCCGCTAAGCCACTGCCCCGTCCCACGCTGGTCGGCCCTGCGGCAGATGCACCTGCTGGCTGACCTCCCCTCTTGGCCGTGGGCTGAGCCTGCTTTCCTGACCCGTGCTGCCCTTATTCCAGAGACAGACGGATGCCATCAGTCTCCAGAGCTAAATCCCACCCCCTGTGGGTCACAGCCAGGCTGATCGTGGCCCTTGCTCTTTCCCATGGCACGGTCCTGGGCCACGGCGTTCAGCGGAGGCGTGGACTTAGCCCCCTTCTCTCCAGTTCCTTCCCAAGAGGGAAGGATGGGAGAGGTGCTGATTAGCGGGAGTTGGGGAGCCGGCGCTATGTGGGGCAGGAAGCCAGGCGAGACCCTTCAAGGCAGCCGGGATCACAGGCGTGGCAGTAGCGCGCCATGGTGGGCTGGCCGAAGGAGCCGTGGAGCCGACTGAGATCTGGCTCCGGGCGATCTAAAGCTTTCAGCCCTCCCTTAACGCCAGTGCTGTTCCCGGCATGCTGCTGCCGGAGGGTGCAGGAACCGAAGGGCGGAACGTGTCCCTACAGCGAGCCTGGCTCTCTGCTGGACGGTGTCAGCGGCTCGCCCGATCTGGGGCTGGGAAGGGATTTGTCCCCCATGAGATGAGCACAATGACCGGGCCGGTGGGTGTCTGACCAGTACGTGGACGCTGTGATGATGGGGCTATAGCAGGATCTAGTCAGGGGTGTGTGTGTGTCCGCGTCCCGCCCTGGTGCTCTGCTCGAGGACTGCG
The DNA here is from genome assembly GCF_026122565.2 of Emydura macquarii macquarii. NCBI lineage: Eukaryota > Metazoa > Chordata > Testudines > Chelidae > Emydura > Emydura macquarii. Next base: position 6,419,047 of record NW_027133217.1, read on the forward strand.
TGCGCGGCTCGGCCAGCTGCAGCCTGGCTGCTGGAGCGAGGCCAGCGGAGGGCGCGGTGGCTGTAGATGTGGGGGCCCTGATTTCTGGGCGGAGGAGCAGCAGGTGGGACCCCTCTACAATAAGGGTTTCCCCTGCCCTGCAGGGCTGCTGAGTTGAGGGGGGCAGGGAGCAGTAGGGAGGCAGAGCGCGCCCTTTGTTAATCCAGCCCGGCACGAGTCTTCACTGTTGGACGCTGAGTTGAATCCTCGTTTGCCACGGGCAAGCTGCTGGTCCGGGCGGGCACGGCGAGTGGGAATGTTCCTGCCTGGCCCTGTGGGTGCAGCCGGGAGCCGGTCTGTAACGTTCCCTGTTCTCTCCTCTCCCCGCCGGCAGCTCTTCCACCTGATCTACTCCCAGCACGATGTGGTGAGGCAGCTGGCGAAGCTGGCCGGCTGGCAGGACACCCTCACCAAGCTCTACGTCAAGGAGTCCTACGAGTCCCGCCAGCACAGCCTGAGCGGCTCCGCCATCGGGGGCGGCCTGAAGCTCTCCGAGCCCTCGGGCAAGGAGTCGGGCGCGGAGGCTGGGAAGGAGCGGCTGGACAGCGCCAGCCCCGCCACGGCAGACCTTCAGGACCTGGACGTCTTCCTGCCGCTGGGGTTCGAGGCCTCCGACCACGAGCTGTCCGAGGGCTTCTCTGACCACTCCGTCTCCCCAACCAGCGGCTCCAAGCCCTTCCGCTCCTATAACTTCAAGTCTTTCGACTCTTTGGACCGCACCAGCCACTCCTCCTCCTCCAACACCATCGACGTTCCCGGCCAGGGGGAGGCCCACCCCAGCGACGGCCTCCAGTTCGATGGGGTCTACCACCCTCTCTCGCCCTTCTGCATGTCGCCCTTCGACCTCTGCCTCGACCTGGCCAGCACCGGCTCCGCCACCCCGGTGGAGAGCGGCAACCAGACACCTGTGAGCTTGCCAGGAACCCCGTCCCCCCTGGAGTATTTCAAGCCTTTCCCGGGTGTGCGGGCTCGGAAAAGCTCCAGCCTCTCCAACGTCCTGGACGAAAGCAGCTACCAGGAGACGCTGCCCAGCGATGACGTCTCCAATACCAGTAACCCCCAGGTAAGCAGCCGCTGCCAGCCCCGAGGGCCGGCAAAGGAACCTTCTTCCTGCTCCGGCCTCTGGTGAGAGCATCTGGGAGGGGGCAGTCTGCAATGGAAGGGCTTGGCTTCTCTCCCAGGCGTGGTGTCATCCCTTTGCAGCTAGCCACGGGCTTGTGCCCTCTGCCAGTTGGCATGATGAGGTCCCAGGCACCCCACTCCAGGTCCCACCCCCATCATGTCTGAGCAGGGCGGCTGTCTCTCCGCCAGAGGAGAAGCGCGTGGAGAGCTGGCCGGGCCAGCCTGGAACCGCTGCTCAGCTCGGTGTGTGTTTTGCTGTCCCCCCGTCCCAGCAAACGCCGGAGGAGGAGCTGTGCAACCTGCTCACCAACATCATCTTCTCGGTGACCTGGCGCGGGGTGGAGGGCTGGGACGACGCAGCCTGGAAGGAGCGCGGGCAGGTCTTCTCCGTCCTCACCAAGCTGGGCACGGCCTGCGAGCTGGTGCGGCCGCCGGACGAGATCAAGCGCAGGTGGGTGCTGGTGGGGCAGTCAGCCTGTTCCCACCGAATGTAGCCGGCTGGGGGGCTCTGGGAGGGTGAAAACAACTGCACACCTAGTGGGATCCTCCTGGCCTCCTCCCGAAGCTGAAGGGGGGGTGAGGGGTTGGGAGGTGGAGAAATAGGACCTGAATCGGGCCCATAGATGTGTGACCCTTCACCCCATGCCCCCCCACTAGGCCAGAGGGCCCAGGATACCCACTGCCAACATGCCCGAGCTTGTGGGTTTCTGGCAAGTTGGCCTGGGACTGAGATGGCCCCTAGCAAAGGCCTTTTCCCCTTTCACATCTGGGAGGACTTGGCCTTGTGAAAGTGACGCAGTAGTGACGGTGGTCAGAGCGCCGGGGCCTCCCAGACAGCTCTGCCAGCACCCCTGTCCCAGCTAGGACAGCCCTGCGCCCCACAGCCCTGCTGGTGCCCCTCGCTCCTCACCTGCGGCCCCCTGCGATCCCAGCTGCGGACACCCCCTCTCTACAGTGCCCCCCTCACTCCTGACCCGTTCAGTTTATTCCACACTTGGGCATCTCGTGTGTTCGGTGAGTGGTGTTGATTTCATGACGTCTCCTGCCCCCCCTGCTTAGACTTGAACGTGGGCGTCTGACCCCCTCTGCCTCCTTGACATTCAGAGCTTCCCTCTCTGTCTCCGAGTGCTTTGTGACAAACGTTCGTGCCTGGGGTAATCCCTGGCTGGTGTGCTACAGAATGCATGTTCCTGAAACACTTTCCAGGAGGACTAGCACCTTGCGAAGGAACTTGGTCTTGAGCAACCGCTCCCTGTGCTTGGTGCGCTGGCTTGAGAGACCTGGGTTCCATTCCCACCTTTGCCACAGCCTGCCTGTGGGGCCTTGGGCACGTCTCTTAGCCTCTCTGGGCCTCAGCTCCCCATCTGTAACATGGAGATGACAGCAACACCCAGCCTCATCGGGAATTAAGGCTGAACACGCTACAGGATTTTTGAGGCGCTCAGATACTGTGTCAACAGGGGTCATGTAGGTCCCGAAAAGAGCAAGCGACTGCTGCATGGCCGGCACAGTGTTCGGCATCTACTAGCCGTGTGCTCAGCGTATGGGCATACCCGGGAATGGCCTCTGACTGGAGTCCGAAGGCGGGCCGCCCGTGGCCCTGCGCCTTGCAGCGCCGGGAGGAGGAATGGGTTATTCTCTAGAGCGGGCGGCGCTGTGCTGGGTTTGACCATCGGACGCCTAAAGCCTTCCCCTCTCTCTCCTGCAGCCTCCTGGAGATGATGCTGGAGTCGGCCTTCACGGACATTAAGGAATCCGCCCCGGCCGCTTTGCCCAGCCTCACCCAGAACGTGCTCAAGTTGCTGAGGCTTCTCCAGGATTTCTTGTTCTCTGAGGGACACAACAACCAGGCCCTGTGGAGCGAGAAGGTACCGTGACAGGCCTGAAGGGGTTGGAGATGCGGGTGCCATCCTGTTCCCTCGGGTGGCATAGCGCTGACACGAGGGTGCTGGTGCGCGCAGGGGGAGATGGGGGCTTCTTGGCTGTTCTGCACGTGCTGCCGTGAGCGATGCAGCCGAGCAGGTCTCCCTCTTTCAGCGCTGCGCGCTTTCCCGCCCGTCGGTGGGAGCCAGTTGGGTGGCTGCCACCTCTTGGGGTTACTGCTTTGCAGTAAATCTGCTCAGCCGGACGATTCCTGTTGCTGTCCTCAGGCCGGGAGAGCAAAGCACGGCCAGGGGCCGAGGTGGGTTGGGAGGGAAGAAGGGGGCGAGCTCGGTCAAGGTCCCTGGCTGGCTGGGAGAGGTCACCTGCCCCTTCCTGTGGCTGCAGATCTACGAGGGCATGAACAGCCTGCTGGACAAGCTGGGGGTGTGGTACCACTTGGCCAACGGGACCTGCGACCTCAAGGAGATGGCTCAGATCGGCCTGCACATTCTCATCGGCTACAGCGGGCTGGAGGAGGCGCAGGTAAGGCGGCGGGAGGCGGCCGATGGGCCTCAATAGCCCGCCCAGCCCCCGGAGGGCTCCCCTTCTCTCTGAGGCTGGGCTCTAAGAAGAAAGCTGGCCGTGGGGCGGGGGGAGACTCGGAGGGCCGCAGAACCACAGTAGCCACCGCCTCCTCCTCCGGGACGAGCACGGGGGTGTAACCACCTCTCCCCTGCCCTCCAGCTGCACTCGCTGGCCTATGTCAAGCTGCACAGCCTGCTGCAGACGGCCTCGGCCCCGAAGGAGGAGGAGGCCTGCTACCTGCTGGGCAAGCTGGAGAGCCCCCTGAGCCGCGCCCTCCACCCCAAGTCGGAGGCCTTCTCCTGGCTGCTGCCCATCATCCGCACGCTGCTGGACCAGTGCTACGACACGCTGCAGCTGCAGCGCTTCCTGCCCTCGCTGCCCCCCACCAACGGCAGCCCCACCTTCTACGAGGACTTCCAGCTCTTCTGCAGCACCCCGGAGTGGCGGGCCTTCATCGAGAAACACGTAGGTGCCGCCGGGAGCAGGGGGGACGGGCTGTTTGCTGCTGCGGGAGGAGGCAGCGCTGAGGAGTGGTTAGAGCCGGGGGGGGGGGGGGGCGAGGGTTGAGTCAGAGGGTGGCTCTGTCCCTGACTCTGCCTTGGGGGGATGGTGGCGCTGGGCATGTCCTTGGTAAGTCGCTATGGTCGACGTGCTCAGCATGGGTGCCTACGGCGGGCACCGATCCAGGGGGGAGGAACCAGTGTAAATGCTCCCCCCCCCCCGCCGATGAGGGGGGCTGTTGGCAGAAGGGGTATGGGCGGGCAGGGAGGATGCCCAGGCTGGAGATCGGGGCTATAGAAGGGCAAGGAGTGCGAAGGTTACCGGTGCCTCTCAGCTGAGCTGGGTGTGAGCAGGGCTCGGAGCTGGGGGCTGTTGAGGTCCCGTCCCAGCTCTGACGCTGACTGAGCCGTGGGCCAAGTCCCTTCAAAGCTGCCTCACTCACCCCATTTGCTAAACGGGGGTTTATGACGTTATTTCGTAGCTTGCCACGGAGTTGAGGCTAACGTGCTGAGATACCGCAGTGGTTTGGCGGTGGGGAGGAGGGGGGAGAAACACCTTCACCTAAATAGTAAATTACAGCTGGGGAAACTGAGGCACCGCTCCCATGATCTACCCAGGGTCATGCAGCGAATCCGTGCCCGAGCCGGGATTTCAGCTGGGAGTTCCTTTCCCCCCCTAGTCCCAGGTGCTCTGTCCTAGACCTCACCCTGTTCTAAGGCCCGGCCCAGGAAATTCGCTGCCGTTCAAGGGCTCTCTCCCCTGCGTTCCCTTGCCAGGTGCAGCCCATGATGGCGCAGTTTGAGATCGACACGTTCGCGAAGAGCCACGACCACATGTCCAATTTCTGGAACTCCTGCTACGACGCCTTGATGAGCAGCTCCCTGCGCAGGGAGCGGGAGAAAGAGGAGAGCAGGAAGAAGTTCCAGGTGCGTGCGCGCTCAGCCGTTAGAAAGCCCCGCTGCTGTGTACAGCGCCTCGCACGCCGGGGTCCTGGTTCACGGCGAGGGCTCCGAGGTGCTCCGGAAATACAAAAGACCTTCTAACTTAGCCCCCTGCTCCGAAATGTTCCGTGCCCGCTGTCTCCTCCCAGCTGGCGCATCTTTCGGCAAAACCCTGTAATCTGGGCTGCAGTTTCTCCTCCCAGGGGGGGTGGCCGTGTGGTCAGCCGCCGCCCCCCCCCCCCTCCCATTTCCAGCCCTGCCTTATTCTCTCCCCGCTAGGAGCTGATTCTGGAGCCGGTGTTGAAGCGCTCCAAGTACGAGCACTTCCGGCACGTGAACATCCTGAAGCAGATCAACAACCACCACGGCGTTGTCCTGAAGCAGTGGAAGGCCCTGCGCCGCCTGCTGACCTCGCAGCGCTCCGCCTGGGCCGACCGGTCAGGAGACAATGCTCCCTGGGGGCTGGGGATGCTGCCTGGGGCCCTGTCTAGTTCAGCCCTTCTGGGGCAGCCCTGGACCCTCTGGGTTTAGCCGTATGGTTGTCCCCCTAGGAATCCCGGGCTGCCGTCCTACCCAGGCTTCCCACCCATGACAGGTTGCAGGTCTCGCTGCATGGGACGCAGCCCGGGTGATCTTTGTCGTGACACATGCCGCAGAGCCCAGGAGCAGGGCACGGCCGTGTCTCGCTGGGCCCCGCCTGCTTGTGGCTCCCCGGGAGCAGCCGCTGGGAGACCTGGCGCCTGCTTAAATCAGACCGAAAACGAAGTGAGCCCCTGCTTTAGCCCCGCCTGCTGTGGCAAAGCCATGCCTCCCCCAGCTGGAGCCAGGAAGTGTCACTTACAGCTGTTCTGGGCCCTCCCCGGCTTTCTGGCTCTCTGTCCACCCCAGTTCTGCCTGGCTGTTCTCAGGCTGCCCCCTCCCCTCTGGCTCCCAGGCTCAAGGCATCCAGTAAATGATGGATGGGGCAGAAACTCCCCTTGGCGGCAGGATGCCAGACGATCAGGGCCCTGGTCTGGCAATTGCCCCGCTCAGGCTGGAGTTCTCGTAGCCCGGTACACGGACGTGGCTGTTCTGTGGATCAGGCCGCGTTGCTCAGCGCTGACTCCAGCGGCCCCCCCTCAGTTCCCAGCTTTGGGGCGCTTGGAGCTTGCTCACGTCTTTCTCCCCCGCCCCCCATCGCAGGAACCCCCCTGAGATCCACTGGAAGTTGTCGAGTGCCGAGACCTACTCCAGGATGAGGCTGAAGCTGGTCCCCAACTATAACTTTGACCTCCACGGGGAGGCTAGCGCCCTCCGGGACAACCTAGGTGCGTGGGGCACGCGGGGTGGGGCTGGGCCCCGAGGGCAGCGTGCACCGTTTGGAGCATGGCTCCGCCAGGCTGAATGGCTCGCTGACATACAGCCAGCTATTTGTTTTCATGGAGAGGGATTTAATGGGCATGACCCCCTCTCCTCCTGCATGCGGAAATAAAACCTAGATCAGGGCCGAGGGCCCCCTGCCGGTGACTGGCCCGGAGCCGGGCTTCGTTGGGCTGCTTCAGCTTCCTCTCGGTCCCTTTTCAGGCGCGAATCATTTGCACAACCCTGCGGAGCCTCTGCCGCTGGCCGTGGCGAAGGAGGCGAAAGTGAGAGAGTTGGAGGATGACCAGCTGGCCGAGGAAGACCTCGAGTTCCTGGACAATCAGTGAGTCGCTCCTCGCCGGCCTTGGCCCTGTAGGTCGGGCCCTTGACGTGCCACGGGGGTGACGCATGCCCTGCAGCGGAGTGAAGCGTCCTCCTCGGAGGCTTGCGTTTGAGTCCATCCGTGTGTCTCACGCAGCCCCGTCTGGCCCCCAGCTTGGGGAGGGGACAGTTGAGACTGCCCGGCCCATTTAGTCCTTGGCTCTTCTGCTGAGACCGTCTACAGGGGGCCAGTCATGCCCTTCAGTCAGCCATCGCACGGTGCCAGCTCTTGGTCTGGGACTGTCACAGGCAGGATTTCAACCAGCAGCCTTTAGACTGGGAGACCACATCCCCAGCATCTAATAGAGCGGGCCCCGATCCTGACTGGGACCTCTGGGCACTAGCACGGAACAGTTTTAAGTGGTGAGATGCAATATAGCCTCCTCTTAGATTCTCCCTGTGCCATCCCTTCCCCTTCGCCTGCATGGGCCCTGCCATTACCTGGGAGCAGGGTGGGATGGGGCAAGTGCAGACCCCTCCGAGTTCAAGGGGCGCTCTCTAGATCAGCCAGCTGGGTACTCCTGGAAGCGGGTAAGTTTTTCCCTGGCAGGGGGCGAAGGGAGTCGCTGAGCTGCCCAAGATTGGCTGCCAATCTGGGCTGAGCAGCCGTGAGCGTCACGGTAAGGCCAGTGGGTGCCTATATATTTGCCCCCATTGCTGAGAGCAGAGCGCGCGGCATGGCCCAGGCCAGCACCAGACGCTAAAGACTGCCTCTGTTCTGTAACCAGCCAGTCTCGTGCTCTGTATTGGATGGAGGCTGTGGGGCCGTCAGGGAGGGTGTGTGCGCGTGGGATGCCGTTCCCATTAATGCTCTGCCACCCCAATCTCTTCCAGAGCTGAGCCCAAAGAGCAGAACCAGAGGGAGAAGCTGGTGATCTCCGAGGACTGCGAACTCATCACCGTCGTGGCCGTCATCCAGGGCCGGCTGGAGGTCACCACGCAGCACATCTATTTCTACGACGGCAGTAGCGAGAAAGAGGAGACCGAGGAAGGTACCCGAGCTCGCCCCCCACCTTCCTGCACCTCTCCTGCCCTGCGCCGTATCCCGATACCGGGGGTCGCCCACCCCATCGACTCGCAGCCATTTTGCTGTAGGGTAGTCTCATTACTAGCACTGAATGATAGTAGCACCAAGAGACCCATGGTGCTAGGTGCTGTACATACATGAGGGAAGAGACAGTCTCTGCCCCAAAGAGCTCACAGGCTAAGGGGGGAGAAGGGGACACAGGCAGAAGATGGAAATTGAGAGACAAAGGGTAAGTGACTTGCCCCAGGTCACGCGGAGAGTCTGTGGTGCAGTTGGAAATTGAGCCTGGATCTCCTGAGTCCCAGCCCAGTGCCTTAACCTCAAGGCTGTCTTGGCTCAGGGGTTATCCCAGCGCTGAGCTCAGATGCGATGTGACGTGGGGGAGGCTTGGACACTTCCCTGAGTGGGGAAGCCTGCACTGGGTCTCCCCGGTGTGATGAGTCAGTGTCCAGGAACGGGACATGCCCTGCGGCGCGGGGGGCTGTACAGCCATGGGGAGTGACAGCTGGGCTGCCGCCTTCTCCCTTTCCCCAGGAATCGGCTATGACTTCAAGCGCCCTCTGTCTCAGCTCCGGGAAGTGCACCTTCGCCGCTACAACCTCCGCCGGTCAGCGCTGGAGTTCTTCTTCATTGACCAGGCCAACTACTTCGTCAACTTCAAGAAGAAGGTTTGCCCCGATTCTCTCTGCTACCCTGGCCCCTGGGGCGTCCCTGCTTCCCTTTTGGTGGCGGCCTTCCTTGGGCGTTGGTATCAAACTCGGCCCCCAGCACAGCACGGGGCTGCCGATGGCGCTGTGTTGGGTCCTGGCCCCGCGTGGACATGGACGATCCCATGGCACGTTGGCGCTCTGCAGACCTGAATTCCCCTGGGGGCTGCAATCAGGGCGGGGGGGTTGGTTCCTTCCGATGGCGTCTGACGGGAAGTCAAGCATTGCTGGTACGAGAGTCTGATGGGCGAAGTGGCCTTTCATCCAGCGCTTCTGACGTGGGTGGAGATCAGCCAGGAAGGGGGTGGCAAGGTGCTGTGATGGAGGAGGCGGAGCGTGAGACCCTGTAGCACTTGGGACTCCCCCGGCTTTTTCACCCTCCTCCCCGCAGGGGAAAGCAGGGGATCTGCACCTGGCCTGCGGTTTCTATCTTTACTGATCACTTATTGAAGGGAAAATAGCCAAACAGTCGCTGGTGTCTTGCTTTCTCCTGTCTCTGTGCCCCCCGTGGCTGGGTCTCTCCCTCTCCAGCCGTGCTCACCTCCACTTCATTTAAGGTGTGTCTGCGAAGCATCTGAAGGCTTAATTGCCAGCTCATCGGCCGTCCCTATGCCAGCTCTCAGCCAGCGAACGCGCTCAAAATACAAGTGTAGTTGTGACTGGCTAGGGTCTGATCCCGCCCAGGACCCCAGACGCACCCAGCCCCTCGCTTGATCAGAGCTGGCATGTGTGCAGCTGCCGGAGCTGGAATTCACACCTCCGGTGGCCGTGCAGATGGACCCCAGGCATTCGAACTCAAACGCCAGCTGCTTCTCGCGACTCGGGGCATCTCCTGAACCTGTTGCGGGCACATGGCTCTGCTGCACGTTCTGGGCTGTCAGCGGGGCGTCTCCTGAGCCTGTGGGCTCGGTGTTTCCCAGTACGGCTCGTTAGGCTGCTGGGCCGGGGCATGAGCAAGCCCAGCGGGGCGTGTTCACACGGGGCTGGGTGTCTCCACAGTAAGCCGGCGGTCGTGGCTGAGGGCAGCAGGCTCCAGGCTGAGCAGAAAAAATCTTCCGGCTTCCTGCGTCTCTCCTGACTGTCCCGCTCCCAACCCGTGGGGGCCAGAGTGCAGTCTTGTTGAGAGAGGAATTGCACACGCATCGGAGTTAGGATTGAAATCCCTTGGATCAAATCTTCAGCGGGTGTAAATCAGCACGGGCTCCTTGATTTCACTGCTGATTGACACCGGGGGAAGGCTGAACTGCCATCTCTTCCACATGGCTTGCCCATGTCTGTCAGCCAGAGCTCCCCCCCCGCCCAGCCCCTGTTGCCCCCCTACCGGAGGAATCATAGTCTCATAGGAGATGAGGGTTGGACAGGACCTCGGGGTCATCTAGTCCCACCCCCTGCCCAAAGCAGGACCATCCCCAACTAAACCATCCCAGGAGCAGGACAGACCTTGTGAAGAGGCATCGGTGTGTCTGCTAGAACAAGGCATCAGGAGAGCTGGATTCTGCCAGCGTCCAGTGTCTGACCAGATACAAGTCACATCCCTGCTCTGTGCCTCAGTTTCCCCATCTGTAAAATAGAGCTAGATCCTGACCCCCCTCGGTCAAATGCTTTCAGGCCCTCTGGAGAGAGGTGTCTAGCCTTGTACAGGCGTGGGATGGATATTGTACCTGTGCTCCCCTGAAAGCTTCACGCGCCTCGTTTTGTCCCTGCAGGTTAGAAATAAGGTGTATTCCTGTATTCTGGGCCTGCGCCCACCCAACCAGATCTACTTCGGCAGCCGGTCGCCCCAGGAGCTGCTGAAGGCCTCAGGACTGACTCAGGTGCCATCATCCTCTTCCTCCAACCTCCTCCTTCTCCTCCCCCCCTCCACTTCTCTTGCCTTTGAAAACCGAGAGCGGAGCCTGTCCAAAGCCGCCTCGGAGCCGGGCCGAGTGCAGACTTCCCCAAGTCTCTCCGCTCTGCCGGGGCTCCCGGGGCTCACCCTGCTATCCCGGCCCCGGGCCCCTTGGCTCGAGCTGTGACAAGCGAGTGAGGCCGGCTCTAGTTTTCCGGGGTCTCTCCACGCACCAGCGACGTAGCTTGGAGTGCCCAAGGCAGGGGAAAGTGGGTGCTGCGACCCTGCGGGGCTGCGCTCCGGGGCCGAGCGGGCACCTGCCGGGTGAGTAGCTAGAGGGGAAACTCAAGCACGGCTGGCCACCGGCGTGGCCTCCAGAGCCAGGTGCCAGCCGCTGGGACGTCATGGCAGGGAGCTCCCCGTTACTAAGGACTGAGGCCTGACCTCCCACCCTCCTTGGTTAGATGAGCACCCGGCTCTCCGCTGACACCTGTGAGCGCCCCCCACGTTCCCCCCTCCCCAGCCAGGGCCGCAGGCCGCCTCCGCGGAGCCTGTTTCAGCCCTGCCGTCTCTGTTTCAGAAATGGGTCTACAGGGAGATCTCCAACTTCGAGTACCTGATGCAGCTGAACACTATTGCGGGGCGCACCTACAACGACCTGTCGCAGTACCCCGTGGTGAGCGCCCCCGCCCCCTTAGCCCTCCTCCACGCAGCTCCTTGCACCAGGACTCAGAACCTGGATTTACTCCTCCCCCTGCTAGCTGTGGGGGTGGGAGGGTCTCCTCATTCCTCCCTCCGATTATTCGGCCTCCGCTTTCATGGCTTAGCCTCTGCGCCAGACCAGCCTGTCCCCCTGCCGTCGCTTTGCTCTGGAGCCAGTGCGGAGAACTGCCTCCGCCCTCCTGAGCAGGCGGGAGCAGCCATCGAGTTGTTGGAGGGTTTCCTTTCCTTTCCTTTCCACAGCGATTGGGTGACACCAGAAGGCACTAGGCTTCTCGCAGCCGTCTCTGGCACCTGGGGGTGCTGCTGGCCGTCTGGCCGTGCCTACGTCTGGCCGTTCTGTCGGCACCCTCTAGATCGGTTGTCTGGACATGGGCCTTTCGTAGGAAGCATCTGTTTCACAGCTGCACTGGCTGAGAACCTCTGCGCTAGGTGCTGTACAAACCGACAGACACGACTTTCCCTGCTGAAAGACAAGACTCGGCCGCTGGATGAGCGGGCCGAGTGGGTGGGGAGCAAGTATAAAATGAGAGCTGCCCAGCCTCTCCCCCTCGTAATGCAGAGCTCAGGGAGCATCCTCCGACCTCTCCTGCAGGATGAAGAATGTCTCCCTCTGTGACAGTCTGGAAGACCCTAAGGGCCAACCGGGCCTGCCCCAGCTGCTAATGCTAGCCCTGGACTTTCCCTCCCTGCTCCGTGCTCCCGGGAAAACCTGTCCTTTCTGCCGGTCCCCTAGCCCCGGGCAGAGCCAGGGTGTGAAGGCCCCAAGCCAGGCTGGGCGTCTGACTCTCCTCTCCCCTGCAGTTCCCTTGGATCCTACAGGACTACGTCTCCGAGACGCTGGACCTGAGCAACCCGGCCGTCTTCAGGGATCTCTCCAAGCCCATTGGGGTGGCCAACGAGAGACATGCCAAGGATGTGAAGGAGAAGTGAGTACACACCCTGGGCAGCTGTAAGGCCTTGGCTGCGCTGGGACTCGTAGCCCGGGGCAGCCACGCCGGAAGGCTGGCATCGGAGAGTCACAGCGGCCGTAGCGAGCCGGCAGCGTGCCCTATACGTCCTGGGTCGACACCGGCCCGTGGGAGCATCATGGGGCAGCAAAGGGTTAGTGAAGGCCAAGAGTCAGTGACCATGTGAATCTCCATGTGAATGAGCGTCAGGCCCCGGGAGGTCAGAGCTCCGGGAGAGACCTGTGGGGAGCGGATGGCTCAGGGAAACGGGGCCGGAGCCGCCGTGACCGGAAACTGCTCCCATCTGGTGGTGGGTTCAATCCTCAGTGGGCGAGCGTGCCCATGGCCAATCCCGGCTCTGAGGAGCCCCTTGGGGGCAGCGTGTGCCCTTCCCCTGAGGGCACAGCACAGCAGAGCGAGGGGGAGCGTGCTGGTCAGAAGGTTATGCTGTCCCCGGTGCCCGTCTTCTCTTCCTGAGACAATTGCTCCAGCTGTCTCAGTTCGTGCCGGCAAATCTGCCCGGCCAAGGCAGTTGCTGTGTTGCAAGCAGCCCCTGCCTCGCCGCTGGGATTCTCCTCCCGCCCCGCCTGCCTTGTTGGCGCTCTCTGTACGTTCCCCTCCCCTCTCTTTCCCCAGGTACGAGAGCTTTGAGGACCCCACGGGCATGATCGACAAGTTCCACTACGGCACACACTACTCCAACGCAGCGGGCGTCATGCACTACATGATCCGGACCGAGCCCTTCACCACCCTGCACATCCAGCTGCAGAGCGGCCGGTGAGACCCTTCCCGGGGCTGGGGTAGCACTGGCGCGACAGGAAGGGCCTGCTAGTTTCTCCAGGCCCTGCCTATGCAGGATTACCGCCTCCCCTCGTGCTGTTCTGTGAATGCCCCCTGCCGCCTGCCTCTTCCCAGACACGGCACGTCCAGAACTAAGCAGAACAACGCGGGGGTCAGGGAGGAGCTCTTACCTGCCTTCTGTGTGTCTTCGCACGGAAGTGTGGCCTAGTGGATAGATCACCGGACTGGGGCTCAGGTTTTATTCCTAGCTCTGCCACTGGCCTGCCGGTGACCTTGGGCAAGTCACTTCCCCCTCGCTGTGCCTCAGTTTCCCCAGCTATACCATGGGGATGATACCTCCTGAAGTGCTTTCAGATCTGCTAATGAAAAGCGATAGATCAGAGCTCGATATTATTTATTACCCTTTGCAAAAACTGTCCTAGAGCCGATTCTGAGCCTTGCCTCTGAGGAGATAAAGCAGAAAGAGGATTTGGCCAGCCCTGTATCCTGCTGCCACTCGGTGATTCCTGAGGGTTATCCAGCACCAATAAAGCAAGAGGGCTAGAGGTGCAATGATTTGGTGGTTTTGCTCTAGAGCCTAGAAAACCTCTCCGTGATCCGGGGACTGTTGCGCTAGGTGCTGTACAGGCATTTAGTAAGAGACTGTATGACCTATTCCCATCTTACAGCGAGGGTCACACGGGCAGTCAGTGGCAGAGCAGCATCTAGGTCCCAGTTCTCCTGAGTGCCAGCCCAGTGCCTTCGCCATTAGGCCAAACCTCACTCTCTGGCCAACCCCTCTTGCCGGCAGGTTTGACTGCTCGGACCGCCAGTTTCACTCGGTGCCTGCGGCCTGGCAGGCGCGTATGGAGAACCCGGTGGACGTAAAGGAGCTGATTCCGGAGTTCTTCTATTTCACAGACTTTTTGGAGAACCAGAACGGTAAAGGCAGCTCCTGGGGCGTCACAGATCAGTTGATCTCTCATGGTCCCAGCAGTGGCTCCTGGGTTGATTGCAGCCTCCCAGTCTCTGGGCGTGCCAAGCTCCGCGCTCGCTGTCCCTTGCAAGGTGTAGGTCCCAAGCCAGCATGGGCTGGAGCAGGTTGGGTGTCCTCCGTGCCCCAGGGCTCTGTGCGCACCGTTACTGGGCCCTAGACGGTGCTGGGACGCAGGCTGAGCTCCCGGGGGAGTTGGTTTCTGGCAGACTTGCCATGGCTGGAGCGTGATCTCTAGGGGTCCTCTGGGTTCCCCCACCTCCTCGGTGATAGCATGGGGCAGCATCCAGTGTCGGCGCCGGAGCTGGGTGGGCCACTGATCTGACCCGACCCGACCCAGTGTCCCGTGCCCCGGGATGTGGTGGAGGGGGATTGCCAGCCGCCCTTCTGCGTCGTGTTCCCTAGGCTTCGACCTGGGCTGCCTGCAGATGTCCAACGAGAAGGTGAACGACGTCGTCCTCCCGAAGTGGGCGAGGTCCCGGGAGGACTTCATCCACAAACACAGGAAAGCGCTGGTAAGAGGGCAGGGGCTCGGCCCAGCACGCGGGGCCCTCAGCAGGCCTGCCCCGCTCATTGCACTCTGCTCCTGATCTCCCCCAGCTTGTGGGGCGGGGGCCTGGTGATTCTCTAACACGTGGCATGGACCCGTTGGGGCTTCCCGCCCCCTTCCCCTCCTGGCGGGTCCCTGGGGCTCCAAACCACCCCGTCCTCTCCCTCCAACAGGAGTCGGAGCACGTCTCTGCCCACCTCCACGAGTGGATCGACCTGATCTTCGGGTACAAGCAGAGGGGCCCCACCGCCGTGGAAGCGCTCAATGTCTTCTATTACTGCACGTACGAGGGTAAGGGGCTCTGGGCCGGGGCCTGGGCGGTGGGGGAGGCTCCCTGGCAGGTGTCAGTCGCTCACGGCGCCCGGCTGCCTTGTTTTCCTCTCTCGATCCCCCCTAGGGGCCGTCGACCTGGACGCCATCGCCGACGAGACGCAGAGGAAGGCTCTGGAAGGCATCATCAGCAATTTTGGGCAGACCCCCTGCCAGCTCCTCAAGGTAACGGGAGCTGGAGAGGGAGCGCCCAGCCAGCGCACAGGGACGGGGGGACCCCAGCAGGTCCCGAGCACAGAGCTCAAGTCTGTGCACAGAGGGCAGAGCCGCCGCCTTGCTCCTTTTTTCCCGGGCAGCTGAGCTGGCGGGAACTTGCTGAGGGCAGGGAGGACGGGGTGAGAATCGGGCCTCTCCTGACCCGCTGGCATCTCCCGCGTCTCCCCTCCTGGCAGGAACCTCACCCAGCGCGCCTCTCGGCCGAGAACGCCGCCAGGAGGCTGGCCCGGCTCGACACGTACTCCCCCAATGTCTTTGAGAACCTCGCCCAGCTCAAGTCCTTCTTCGTCGAGGTAAGAGCTCCCCTTCCCCGGCAGCTGGGGCGCGAAGGCCATCGGCCCCTGCCCGGGAGAGCACCACGCGTGCCGGCTGGCGGGGCCGGGGCTGTGTAACCGCCTGACAGCGGCAGCAGAGCGCTCTGTTCTCTCCCCCAGGGGATCAGCGACGGGGTCCCGCTGGTGCAGGCCGTAGTCCCCGAGAACCAGGCCCATTCCTTCATCACGCAAGGCTCCCCGGACGTGCTGGTGAGTGCCCTGGGGCTGGGGCAGGCCCGGTCAGCTCTGAATTCGGGGGGCCCTCAGCTCGGTGCCTCTGTTGCCCCCCAGCCGGCTCCTGTCAGAGCTCCTCTGTTATCCGTTCGTTTGCTCCTCCCCGCCCCTGGGAGCCAAAGGGTAGCTGGCTGCCGATTCATTGGGGCGGGGCGGAGGCTCCGAGCAACTCAAGAGACTTGCCTAAGGTGTGTCAGAGGGTCAGCGACAGAACTGGGACTTGAACCCTGGTCTCCTGGGTCCCAGCACTGGGCCTTAACCACAAGCCTGGCCTTCCTCTCACCAACATCCAGCGCTTGTCTGGGGAAACGAAAGGCTTCTCTTGTGGCCAACGCCTGAGCACGCAGGCCAGGCGGGTGTTGCGCCAGGCTCCAGCTTTGCTCCGCTCCGGCTGTTCCTGGGAGCACCAGATAACGTGCTGGCTTACTGCCGGGGAGAGAAGAGGATCTGCCCTGCACACGTCCTGCCGTGTGCGGTGACTGCCTCTGGTTGCAGGGTCAGGCCCGGTTAGTTCTTGGCTTGTACGCCCCAGAATCGCCCCAGTGCGGCCGGGGTGGCCGTTCCAATGCCAGCATTGGTGCTCTGACCCCCGGGGCTTTGCTGCGTAAATGCCCTGGCCTGGCGCGCTGCGGGGGGGGGGGGGGGGGCGAACAAGTCGTCAAACCGAGGTCCTGACCCGCCACGGTCTTCGCGGGGCTGCAAGCCGGGGGGGGACTGAGCTAACCTCGCGACGGCAGCGGTCACATCCTGCGTTCTCCCCCCACACTAGCTTCCCTCCCTGCCCACCCTCTCCTTTCCTAGGTCACGGTGAGCGCCAACGGCCTGTTGGGAACCCACGGCTGGCTGCCCTATGACAAGAACATCTCCAACTACTTCAGCTTCACCAAAGACCCCACCGTCTCCAATGCAAAGTGAGTCCAGGCTGGGGCTGCTTCCCCGACTCCTGTGATTCAGTTCCCCAGGAAAGCCTGGTAGAGAATGGCCCCCCGCTCCTCCCCCCCCCTCCTCCCCCCCCCACACACACACACTGAGTCCTCTGATGCTTTGTCCAGTCTGGTATTAAGTGGATCCCTCCAGCCCGTCCCTTGGGAAGCCAGGCCCCGGTGGAACAGACCTATCCAGCTGTTCTCCCTGCGGCGTCCTTCGCTTAGCGTTACCCCACTTCTTCCCGCTGCCTCCTGCCAAATGGGGGAGCCGTCTCCAAACCCTGCCCCTGACCGGCCCCTGTTCCCGTCCCCGGGCCGCGCTGTGCGTGCTCGTTCCTGCCGTTCGCCC
This sequence comes from Emydura macquarii macquarii, assembly GCF_026122565.2. Lineage (NCBI taxonomy): Eukaryota > Metazoa > Chordata > Testudines > Chelidae > Emydura > Emydura macquarii. The sequence continues at coordinate 6,435,745 of NW_027133217.1, forward strand.
CCGAAGGCCCAGGCCTCGCTGCCCCATGGCCATTCGTGCTGCACTTGGCACCGTTCCCTCCCGTTTAGCTCCTGTTTCCTGGCCATAGTGAGCCCAGCTGAGCGAACAGGCAGCTCCAAATCCCTTCTCCGGACACTCTGCCGGCTCCTGGTCGTACACCCTAGCCCGCCCGCGGCAGCCGGGGCTCGCAGGCCCAGGCCGTGTCCTCCCGGCTGCAGCAGTGTGTGGCGGAGAGCTCCTGGGAGCCGGCGGGCAGGCGGCTCTCTGCGGCGACGCTCTGTAGCCGGGTGCTCTTGTGTCCCCTCTGCCAGAGCCCAGCGCTTCCTCTACGGCCCCTTCGCCCCGGGCGTGGAGGTGTCCTCGAAGACGCTGACCGTCTCTCCTGACGGGAAGCTCCTCTTCAGCGGGGGGCACTGGGACAACAGCCTGCGCGTCACGTCGCTGAGCAAAGGGAAGGTCGTCGGGCACATCACCAGGCACATCGGTATGGGGCCCGGCTGGCGGGGGGCAGCTCCGGTGTGGGGCGTGCGGGCTGGAGAGACTCCAATTGCTGGTCGTGCACCATCCTTCCCCGTCCCGTGTCCCATCCCGCCCAGCAGCGCAGCCCGGTGCACCTCGGTCCTGGCCCGCAGCCCCCCAGCTGTTCTACCCTGTGCCCAGCTGATCAGCCCTGGCGCAACCATGAGGACGCTGGCAAACTCTCAACGCTTCGGGCCAGCCCGGGGCCCCGAGCCATCCCGGCTCTTTGCGACTCATCACCTCGGTGACCCTGTTGCCCGGAGGACCATGGGGGACAGCTCTCCGTGCGGTCACTAACGTCCATCCCCTCTGGAGTGCCCGGTGGGCTCTGCCCCAGAACGCCCCTCTCGGGCGCGGCCTCTCCAGTCACCGGGTGGGACGAGACCCCGCCAGCAACGGTGACCTGCGAGACCCCCGGAAATGGGGAGCGGTGGTGGGCCGGCATTGCGGAGCGCTGGGGTGGGTGTCTCAGAAACCATGTCCCCTCTCCCCTCCTGGCAGACGTGGTCACCTGCCTGGCCCTCGATCTGTGCGGCATCTACCTCCTTTCGGGCTCCCGGGACACCACCTGCATGGTCTGGCAGGTCCTGCAGCAGGTGAGGGCGGGACCAGCTCCCGGAGGGCATGAGCTGCTTGGGAGCTCAGCGCTGTCGGGGGAGGCGCCGGGGGTGGGACTTCGTGGCAAAGCCCTCGCATGACTCTTGGGCTCAGTAGCGAGAGGGGGCTGATCCCTCGACGTCTCTCGGTCCTGAGCTAGGAGGCGCCGGTCTGTAGATCCAAGGCCGCGCTGGCAGCCGGGCTACCCCGGCGTCTCTTCAGAAGTTTTTGAGATTGTTTGGTTGGCTTGATACTGATGGGCTGGTGGTACTGACACTGTGCTCCCTACCCCCAGCTCTGCCAGGGCCCTCACTCCTTACCCACAGTACCCCCTGCTATCCCAGCCTTTGGCCCCCCTCCCGCCCAGCCCACCCCCACTCCTGGTCCAGCTCTGGGTCTGTCCGGGGCAGAGATGGCACCCCTGTGCCAGCTTATGCGGCAGTTCTGTGCTGGGGCCAGCGGCCTGCTGGAGTCCAGGATAAGAACTTCCCAGGGTCGGCCCGATGTGCTGAAAAGGCTCGGCGCTCTGCTCGCCCGACATGTCCAGCTCGCCACCGTCTCGTTGGGGTTTCTCGCGAGCCGTCCTAGCCAGTGCTGTAGCTATTTCTCCAGCCTCGCTCGGCCCCCGGGGCTTTACAACCAGCATGGGTGCATTGCAGTGCTTCCAAACGCTTCCTGTCCCCAGCATCTGGCTGGAGTTCTGTCCCCTCGGCCCCTCCGTCTCCTCTCAGCCTTTCCAGCCCAGATCCTCCACTGCTCTAAGTGGGGGCAGCCCCACTGAAGTCGACTGGCTGAGGAGCTGGTCCACGTACCCTGGTTTCTCTCTCCAGGGTGGGTTTTCCAGTGGCCTGGCTCCCAAACCAGTCCAAGTCCTGTACGGCCACGACGCCGAGGTCACGTGCGTCGCCATCAGCACCGAACTGGACATGGCCGTGTCGGGGTCGCAGGTGAGGATGTGTTGCGGTGGGGGGGGGCGGAAGCATGAAATGGGTCAGTGTTACCAATTTGTTGTGGTGCCCGTTGGATTTTCAAGCTGAACTCTAACAAACTAGATTTGCCAGTTGAACAGGTTCTGTAGCCAGCCGAGGATAAACCCCTTTTGATGGAGTCCAGGGAGCATTCGCTCCTGATTTAGCGCCGTGTTCTTTTCAGGTCAGTTCTGAGGTGGAACAGCATTTCTCAAGTCCGGACACTTGGTTATTTGTAACCAATCAACAATGTATTCATTGACCCAGAACCATATTAATATACACAGCAGTTCACCTCTCAGGTGTAGACGCAACCATGTTCTCGGTGTGCACAGCAAACGCCAATGCAATCTTGCAAACAACGGTCAAAGACCAGGGTTGACTGAGGTCCGCGGTTACACCAAGGAACGATGCAAAACCCCGAGTCGTTTGATTACATTTACTTATGATCATCATTTCGTTAGTGCCTAACGCACGTATCATGCCCTTCCAGCCCCTTCTCCAGCGAGGTCGGATGCACTTGTCTGTAAGGCAGTCCGTGTGCTCTGAATGCATTGGTCCCAAAGAGACAAGTTTGAAATATGAAAAGCAATTGCTTAAAGTTTTGGTTCAAAACTTGTGGGCCAGTTTGTTGGATTACAAGGAGAGCCTTCGTCTAGCGTGAGTTAAAATCTAAAAGATGGTTACATGAGGTCTCCCTGGAGAGCATGGACTTAGCCAGATAACCTACAGTTCTTTATATTAAAGAGCAGAAAGGGAAATCCAGTCTGTGAAATGAAATCTCCCCACTTCTTTTCCTTTTAACCCTGGAACGTGGCGACTCCACATAGCTGTCCCGGTGTCCGTCACACTGGAGACTCTGCAGCTTTCTCATGGATTCAGTCAACTCTGGGGTCCCACGTGGTGACCTGGTCTTTATACGCCCCAATTTCAGGGCTCCGTGGAGGGGGCCGTGCTCTGATTTCTAACAGACCCCTGGGTGCTCAGATTTCATCTGTTTCTCGGCTGCTTCCATTGGTATCCAGCAGACGGCAGTGGTGTATAACACATTTCTTCAGTCCTTTCCCTAGTGGAGACTTTTTATGTTCGATTTGTTTCCAGGATCACGTGGAATTTCTCCCCTTTTCGGCAATTTCTGTGAATAATCAAAAGTCATTATCCGTGTTTGTCTTTCAACGTTCCTCCTTTTTGTGCCATGCAATTCCTGTTACTTCCAGGATGTAATGCGGTGGCAGCCGTGCCGGCCCCAGGGTATTAGAAAGACAAAGTGAGCAATATCTTTGTGTGGACCAACTTCTGTCAGTGAGAGAGACCAACTTTTGAGCCACACAGAGCTTGTCTCTCCCACCAACAGAAGTGGGTCCAGTCAAAGATGTTCCCTTACCCCCCTTGTCTCTGTATTCTTTCGTATGTTAACCAAAAAATCCTTGTCTTCCAGACTTGCTGGCTGTGCTCTGTAGGTTCTTTGATTGTACATGAGCATTTCATGTTATTTAGGGTTTACAACAGAACAAGAGCCACTCTGCGCGCACACAGAGATGTAGGTTTGACTCACAAGACAGGCAAATATGTAGCTTCTCATTTGGAGTGAGACACGTTGACAGGGCAAAACCAGATTATCCACAGCGTATTTGATTTACAAGGCAAACAAATGGGTAGTTTGTAACCTGGGGGGAAGACAGTGGCTTTGATTTCTTGGAGTAACAGACACTTTGCCCTCTTTGACCTTCAGTCTCTCAGCAAATTATTTCTACTTCGGTTAGCTCCCCGCTTCCCCACCTGCCCCGGGGCCTATTGCACATTGAGTGAATCACTTGGCATAGCAGAGCGGGGTGTCACTCTGGTTTTGGGAGTTCTTTTAGCGAACTCAAGAGGAAGAAGGAGGTTTCATCCATATGCAAATGGAGAGATTTTTGCCTAGGTGATCATTTAGCCATTTCAATTTCTCTTCCTGGGGAGAGGAACTCCAGCCTTGCCCGATCTGTGGTTTCCACGTGACGTGAACCATTTTCTTACTGTCTTTCCTTCCTAGGCGGATCCTATTGTGGGCTAAACGGAGGTGGATAGCTTCCTAACTTTAGAGGGCAAGGAGAGAGTAATAGCTTGGATCTCTCGAGTCGTAGCCGCTCGCTACACCCTTTACAGGAGTCTGAGGACATCCTGCCGTAGAGCTAACAGTACTAGGACTGGTGACTGGGGCCCGCAAGCTTCCTCTGGAACTTGGGGGTGCGCCGGCCTGTGTGTCATGCCGGCTCCACCTCTCCGTTGTCCTGGAGCTCGCCACACCGGGCAGCCCAACGCAGGAGGTGTTTGCCGTACTGCCACGTTAGCAGGGATGCTAGGGAGAGCGCATGCACTAGCACTTACCCGGCTGGAAGGGAAGCTCTCATCTGTGTCGCCCGCCTGGCTTCTGGGAGTCCTCTCTGGTGGAGAATAAGGCTAGGGCTTTCCGAGGCCTATGGGAGTTAGGCACTCCGTGGCCATTGACGGTGAAGGGGAGCAAAGCACCCAGTTGCCTTGGTGACAGACCTTGTCGTTCTGGCAGGACGGCACCATCATCGTCCACACCGTCCGGCGGGGCCAGTTCATGAAGTCGATCAGGCCGCCCTGCGAGAGCTCGCTGCCCGCCACCGTCGCCAACCTGGCCGTGGGCCTGGAGGGGCAGATCGTCGTCCAGACCAGCGTGCCGGGGAGAGCCTCTCTGAAGGTGAGCGGGCCAGGACCCGCTGCCCTGGCAGCGATGCAGGGGCAGGGCGTGGCCTTTCCCTGGGGGACACTGGGGGCCAGGAGGGGTGTCCTGGACACATTCCAAAACCCAGTAGGGAAATGACAGTAACTCCATCCCATTGGCAGGGGAAAGGGGGGGGGTGATCCCAATCCCAGTCCCAAATAAACATAGCTGGGCCTTTGTCCCTGCCTAGGAACCACCCCTCCACCACCCAGCAGGAGACGCTGTCGTTCCACACGGATTTCCCCCTTGCTATACCACCAGGAGACTCTCAGTTTATGTCTACACTGCAATTAGACACCCACAGCTGGTCCGGGCTAAAGGGTTGTTTAATTGCGGCGGTTTAGACATTCAAGGACCCTCCCACCTCACCGGGTCCCAGAGCCCAGGTGCCAGCCCGAGCCTGAACGTCTACACTGCAATTAAACAGCCCCTGAGCCCGGGCCGCAGGTTTTTAACTGCTGTGCAGACACACCCTGAGAGGCTGCGGAGTCATTGCTGACCGTATAGCACGGCCTGCTGAACCTTTATGGCTGCTGATGCCCGAGAAGGTAAGAAGCAGGCCCATTTGAACAGGGAGTCCCAGAGAGATGGTGCAACGGCCCATCCCTGCTGCCGTTCACCCAGTCACGTCCTAGCGTAGAGGTGCGCTTGGAAAGCGTTTACCCCTTCGATCTCCCTCGGCTGCTCAACCAATGCCTTTCTCGTTTGTCTTAGGATAAATTTGCCCTGCACCTTTACTCCGTCAATGGCAGGCATCTCTCCTCCACCCCGCTGGATGAGCAGGTCATGGCCATGTGCGTCACCGAGGAGTTTGTGGTGCTGGGGACCATGCAGTGTTCACTCCAGATCTGGGAGCTTCAGAGGTAAACGTTCCCTCGTCGGTCTCCTGGGCCCACCCACAGCACCGCGTGTCTCTGCCATACAGGGGACAAGGGTTCTGAGTGTCAGACTTCCGTGAGTCTCTGCTTTCGGTGGACGCTGTTTCTCAGTTGCTGTCTCTCTAAAACCACCCAGCGACTGGATCAATAGCACAACTTGTGTGTCATGTATCTGCACCGCTCTTCACCCCAGGGGAGCCTACCTCTCCATGCAGATGAGATGTACTCATGAAGCCACTAACATCCCGTTTTTCATGGGGGTGAGGTTAGGACGTGGCTGGTACCTTGCTGTCAGTAGCACGGGAGGTGAAATGTACTAATGGGTAAGGCCCCTGCCTCCTAAGCTGGGGAACGTGGGCTCATGTCCCATTTGGGGTGAAGTGAACTTGTTTTATAGTCTGTGTTTTATACAGCAGATCAGACTAGATTTTCACAATGGTCCCTTCTGGCCTGAGAGTTTCTGAATGTGAATGGAATTTATTCCTTTGGGATTCAATTGAAATCCTCCTGCTGGTTTCCCAGGCCTTTACAATCAGTATCTCTGAGGTGTCCATTAGTGCCATATCTCTGGGCTGCTTACAGGAGTTAGAAAGTTGATGTTTGCAGGTTAGGGCAAACCTGCCCTCGTCGCTTTCCAGTTTGATCTGGGCTTGCTGGTGAAAGAGAATTGCCCACTGTAACTGTCTGTGTGAGCGAGCACTGAAAACGTGGCTCTCTGCGGGACTGGGGTTCCGCGTGTCGGGAATTCCAGATCAAATTGACTCTGCTTGCAAAGTAAAATGATTTGTTTTTCCTGCCTGCCAGCCTGGGATCTGAGAGGCATGCTTGGCCCTCTCCTTTTCATGCGTCGTCCCCGTCCCAAAGGGTCTGGGGCATGAACTCTGCCCTCAGGAACGCCCGTGCAAGCCCCGTTGTGGCGTTTTCCCCGCAATTGGAATTTAGCGAACGATTTGCCTGATGAGGCGGGAGCCGGAATGGGACCCAATTCCCTGTCCCGGAGCTGCGTCAGCTCAGCAGGGTGAACAGGTGTAAAATGCAGCAGAATCCCCAGGTCTGGCTCTGAGCGCAGCCAGGGGCAGAGTGAGCAGGGCCATTCTTGCACAGCTGCTGTGAGACGCCCCCGGATTTAAAGCTCTTGGAGAGGGGGGTGTATCTGTGCAGAGCACCCTGCCTGTCTGCTCCCTTTCCAGGGTCCTCGCTGAGTCCCCGGCAGCTTTCCCCACTGTTTACATGCTCCCCTTCTTGCTATTGCAGCCTCCAAGCACCGGTGCTGTCGATGCCCATGAAGGTCCCGGTTCACAGTGTGTCCGTGACCAAGGAGAAAAGCCACATCCTCGTGGGGCTGGAGGACGGGAAGCTGATCGTGGTAGGAGCAGGCCAGCCCTCCGAGGTAAATGGAGACCGTCCCTTGCTCACCGTTTGGTGGGGCTCAGCTCGGATGAACCTTGCCCTTTCCGGAGCTGCGGGCGGAGGCAGCATCAGCTGGAAGCACCAGTGAAGCAGTTGCATGAGATGGGGGGCAAGGGGGTGCACCTTGCTGGCCGGATGAGATTGGGGGGGGCTCCGCATTCCCGGCCAGCCCAGTTACGAGGCTGGATGGGGCCATGGGTATTAGTGAAATCACTGACTCCTCAGCCATTCTGGCGGTTCACCCGCTCTCCCTCGTGGACAGCCTAGCGGCAGGGTTAGATTTCCCGCAGCAGGACGTTGGTAAGGAGCCGAATCCTCCCCGCCCGGAGTTCGGAGGCCCCTTTCCAGAGCATGAACTGGCTCGACTCAGCACAGACCCTTAGGACAAAGGTTGTGTCCGCCCCCTTTGGGGAGACTCGTCAGCCCTGGAGGGCTGGCTTGAACTCTCCCAGCATTGTTGTGCACTGCCCAGCTGTGTGATGAGACCCTGGCCTGGAGAGCGGGATGCAGGCAGCCGGCTCTCCAGAAGCAGGGTCTGTAACGTAGCCACGGCTGACTACGCCCCGGCGTCAGCTGAGCGACTCCCCCCCACCCTCCGCCAAGCACGTGCCCCTTGCTCGTAGACACTTTGCTGAAGCGGGTCCTCGGTCCTGTTCTTCAAGGCCCCGGCCCTTCGCTCTGCTCTCTCCCCAGGTGCGGACGGGGCAGTTCCACAAGCGGCTGTGGCGTTCCACGCGGCGGATCTCCCAGGTCTCCTCCGGAGAGACAGAGTACAACCCGCCTGAGGCCAAGTGACAGGCTTGCTTGATTTGAGGTGACCTGTCCCCAGAGCCTTACTGGACAGAGGCGTCCCGCATCAGGAGGTCTCTGAGGTGTGACGGGCAGGGCTGGGCCAGCCTCGCCGCTCGGATGTCTCCGCGCTTCCCCTGGGAGCGTAGCGATCGCGCTGACCACTGGGGGCCTCAACCGCTCGCTCTCAGGGCCGTGACCGGAGTGTGCCCGGCTTGGAAGGGGGATTCCTCTCCAGGCCCAGAGGCCTGCACACACCTGCACCGGTGACTCCGGCTTTCCAAGCCAGGATGCGCATAGGACAATCCAGCATCCCTCCAGCCCATCCCGTTTCCTGAGCTTTTCCTGCAGAGCTTGAAGTGGAAAACGTTTGTTGTTCTTTGTTTGTGACTTTCTCACCGGGCGGAGAGGACAGGAAGCCCGCAGCCGGTGTCCCCCTGCTGTCCAGCAGGGAAATGTTGCAATGGATACAAGACGCTGACCATCGCTGCGTTCTCAGTCCTCCTTGGGTGGCCTTAACCAGACCTCGTTGCACTACGTCGAGAACTTGTACCAAAACCAAGCACTGCTTTCCGCAGCAGGCCAGTCTGCTTCAGAAAAGCTTTAATGTGATGTTACTGGCAAGAGCCTGTTCTGTTCACCCCCCCCCCCCTCACCCTCTCCCAGAGGTTGAATTTTGCAGGGCAACAAATAACGGGGGCCCAGAAAGATACCAGCTCCAAATCCTAGATGTGTATAAACCCCGTGTGTTCCATGTTCATTGGATTTTTCAGAATATGGTTTGTCTGCCTCTTCCAACAGGGGCAGCTGAATTCTGCAATCCCTCGGGCCTCAATAATTTGCCTGTGGGCCCCTCCTAACTTTCCGAATGATTTATACTTTTTCTTTTAAAAAAAAAAAAAAAAAAAAATCCGAAAATAAATGTGCACAATCTTACTGTCTCCCGAGACTCGTATCTTCCATGGAGCACAATCTGGAGCGGCTCGTTGGATGACTTCACCAGCAATAAAACCCTGCCGTTTGCTATCTTTGCCTTCATCCTGCAGCGCCGGGGCGGTATTGGAGCCTCTGGCTGCAGGTGGGATACCCCTGTGTGTAGAGGGGAGTGGATCCCGGAGCCAGTGCAGAGCCCTTCCTCAGCTTTAAAGGGCTTGGTCAAAGCTGGTGGAGGTGAATGCTAGAGAGATGGCAAGAGAAGTAAGACGGGTCCAGCAGTAGAGATGGAGCAATCCTGAGATTTTTGTCCCGTTTGCAGTCTGAGCCCGGCATTGAGCCCGTCGGCAAATGCTCCCCATCTGCTTTCGATACTGAAGTGGCACAAAATAAATAGAAATTCACCCAGAAGGAGGCTTGTTTTCGCGGCCGCCGGCCAACGCTTCGCTGCTTTTAACCCCTCTGGTGTGTTGGGGGGCGGCCCAATCCTACAGACTTGCCCTCCTGGTCATGGTGAGATTTCAAAGCACATTGGCACCATCTCAGAAGGACCCAGGTTCTGATCTCTGCGTGACCGAGACCTTGTGGATCCAGAAAGGAGCAGGGGTGGGGGGTTTGGATTTGGCTAGAAGCAGCTGTCTGAGGCTATTGCAGGTCTGCGCCCTGGGCGTCTCGCCGTTCAACGCCGTAAATTGTTGCTGCGGGAACCCAGCCAGTCCCCGTGAAAATGGGACATTCCATGTTTATGATGCAGGGGGCATGAGTAGTTGGGAGCGAATGGCCCCCAGACAAGGGGGTGATGGATCAGTCCTTATAGGACGCGGTGACTGTAACTTAGCTGGAAGGAGTAGGGGGCTGCCACGTTGTTCCCCCCGTTTCCTCTCCCTGATTAAAGTCTCTTCTTCTGTCAGGTGAGCCAGGGCTGGAAGAGGCTGGTGGGGCTTTCCTCTGGCCATGCTCTGGATGCCTCTGGTGAAGAGCTGGCCCATGAAGGAACCCACAGCCTTCCTGCATCATGCCAGCCAGCTCTCCCGGCCCCGATGCCAGTGACTCCCCATCACGCTCGCTGACACGCCTGTCCGGGCAGGGCCGGGCTGTGGTTCGGAGGAGAAGGGCAGGGAAATTCCACACCTGACACCGATCCCCATTGAACTCTGGAGATGTTGATGCCTTGCCCTGAACCTCCCAGCCAGGCCCCTGTGCTTTATGAATGCCTGGATCCAAACCTCTGCTCGGCCCCATCGCTCTCCAGAACTCCATGACATTCACAGTCCTTGAGTCAGGAGGAGGCGTAATGAGGTGGGGTACGGGGTGAAGAGCAGTCTTTCCCCCTTCCGCCCATAACCCATTCCCTGGCTCGAGGAAATGGATCTCTAAGTACGTTATGCCAGGTCACTAAATCCACAGCACGGAGACGGGCCGCTTCCCCACCCACAGGGATTTCTTAGGTCCCTGGTGAAGATCTGTGGGGAGGAGGCAGGGTGGAAGATGAGAGACACAAAGGGGCAGTCCAGGAGTGTTCGGATCTCAGGGCGAGACTGCGGGCTCATGAGCCCGTCGTTTTTCACGATGAGCAGAGGGGCGCTTTGTTTTGATTATTCGTAACGGCTCATTAAAACTGCTGCACCTTCCATCCTCGCAACTTTCTTCCATCGGTCCTGCGGGGTCCCTTCCCGCCAAGCTGCAACAGACGACGGTTCCAAATGGTTTGGACCGTCCACCTCGTGACACCGCCTCCTGACCAAAAAAGGGACCGTGGCTGCCTTGAGACACTCATTGTGCAGCGTAAGAGCTGAGAGGAAAGGGCGTGGATCCGTTGTAGCTCACGCTGGAGGAAACGTCGACTGTAGGCCTGGGACAACCGGCTGCAAACACCAATAATCAGGGACTTCTTATTAAGGGAAGGGAGGCTCTCGAAACGCCCTGCTTGTTAGCCACCAAACCCTGGTGTGTGCGGAGGCTGTTCTCCAGTTCTGATCTGGAGCCGACTGTGTGACCGGGGAGGGGCAGGTTACATCAGGCTCTCGCACTCGCTTCTGGGCGGGTTTTGGTTTTTTTCTTTTTCTTCTTTCGCAAATGGAAGAACCGCCCCTGGGCTAGGACTCCAGCAAAGGTCTCAACTTCCTTCCCTGGGTGAAGATCAGGGTCGACCACATACAGTGCAATATTCACAACTTGCAGAGAAGACGTCTTGCGCGTGTGTGCTGTAATGCGGTTTGTGTGTACATAATACAAGATATATATATATAGTTTTTGTAACTTTTTTGAATAATGTAAATCTAAAGATTTCTACGACTTCTCCTCTCCCACCCCCACCAAAAAACCCACCAGGATTGTAAGTGTTTGCCGCTTCCCAGAACCCCCTGGCTTTCACAGAGCACTGAGGGACCTACCAGCCTCAGCGTGGATTTGTCTTTCATCTTCCTTAGAATTGCTTGGGCCAGTGGAAATCCCAGGGGACTTTGCTGGCCCTGTTCTGAAGATGCTTGAATTCAAGGGCTACCTGCTCGCTGGTTGGCCTCTGCCATGTCCTCCTACTTGAAGAGGTTTTTCTTTTCCTCCTCTCACTTTGCTTGTACTTCCTCTGGGTTTTTTGGAGCCTGGAGGCAACTTGCTGAGGGAATCTTCCTGCTCCAATTTTCTTCCCAAGTATGCTTGGGCCGTGTTCCCTGTGGGAAAGGCCCTGGTGGCTGGGCCATGATGTTCACCTCCAAAGGGAACGGTCTCATTCTGACCATCAGAAGCTGAGCTGTGAGATCCCTTCCGCCTCCACCCACCCCTGGAATAACAATGTGAAACCGGGTCTTCAACCTGGAGTGTTTGTTACGCTGCCCAGCTGGGCCCAGGGCTGGTCGAGTTGGCATTTGGGCAACTTAACGCTGGCACCCAGGTTTAGAAAAAACTGCCCCTTCCCCCCCATGCCTGATCCCTGAGTGCGGCGGCGTAGCTGGGGGGTGGTTGCATGCTCCCTCCCCCCCACTTCTCTACCTCTTTTGGGAAGTGAGTGGTTCACGCTGGGCTCAGTCGTTGGGGGAAGACATGCGAGCCCCTGGGTTGAACAGGGTCGTCCCGCTGGAAGTCCCAGTCCCTGGCCTGCAGCCTGCGGGGCTGGAGCCTTCATGCCTGGTCTCCACCCGTTCTGAATTTTGGGGAGGAGGGGGCTTTGGGTCAGGGGCTGTTAACAAATCGACCAGCCTTGTGTCAGATTAACAGCCCCCGATCCAAAGGCAGTTCTCATTCCTTTGTAGAACAGGGCAAGGTTTGCTGGGGGAGACCGGCAGAGAATTTGAAGGAAGAAGTTGATAGCTGAGAGTCGAGGCAGCACTTCAGCCTCCTCACCTCTGAGCACCTGGTCCTCCGGGCACTATTTACAGGACCATTGCTTAGGCTTTTCTTTGAGAAGAAATGGACCAGCCAAGTCCGTCACTCACCCTCCAGTCCAAACGCCCTAGAGCGACCCCAGCAGGGAGACGGCTGAATGACAAATCCACGCCAGGGCTGTGTCTGGCGCTCGGAAAAACGTATTTATAGTGTAGCTTTGTCTACGCGTTCTTTCCAAAAGAAAAATAAAGCACAATCCGATACAAACATTTATGCCTTAAACTTGAAGATGAGCATGGCTGGTTCTGGCTGGCTGGGTGGCTAGCAATGTACAGTGTCTGTGATCTTTAATAAACTTTCTAAAGGAATAAATGTTTCTCACCACCTCGTTGACCTTCCCAGCCCAGAGCTCTGCCACTTGAACTAGAGGCACAGCTCCCTTCACTGGCAGCAGTAGCAGGCTGTTATCTTCTCTGTGGCTGAGCCCCTGCAGGGGTGTGGGCTGGGCTGGGCCCTTCACAGGCGGGTTGCACAGGCAGCGCTGTGGCTCCTCCACTCTGCATGCACAAGGGCGGGGGGCTGCGGGGCAGGTTCTCCTCTATAAGGCAATCCAGGCAATCCAGGCCATCGCCCAGGCAGCGCACTGGCGTTCACGGACAAGCGACTGGCCCCCGGCCTGCCCTCATCCTCCGGGCAGCGGGACGGCCCCTGCTGGGGCATGCTGAATGGCTTGCAGAGGCCCTGTCTAGGCAGCCCATGTTCCTAGGCCGCTGCACGGCTCTGCCTTCAAGGAAGCTGTGCCCAGCCCCCACTGCAAGGGGCTCCCTGGTCGGTTGCCCCAGCCCGGAGGCCGATGCTAGCCCTGGGCAACACGTTCAGCTCTTGCTTGGTCCGTGCTCTGGGGCAGTGCCAGCTGGGCCCCTGGGCTCTCCCCACCTCCCTTCCTAGAAGCTGTCCTGCCGTTTATCTCGCAGGCTGGGGACTGGGCAGTGGCTGAACTTCCTTGGCTGGGCTGGTGGTACAAGTCCCCCCCCCAACAGCGCCGGCTTCCCCCCCAAACCACTGCACCTGCCCCCGGTGTCCGGCCGCCTGTGGGGGCGAGCTCCGATGAACGAGGCTGGATTGGGGAACGGCGCTCGGTTCCTCTTAACATGCCCCAACCCTGCCCTGGCCCGAAGCAGCAGGGAACTGGGTGCGGGTCTGAGGGGTTTGGGCCCATCCGGTCTCTATGGGCCATTCACCCTCCCTCGTAGAGGAGGAGGATGGTCCCCAGCTTAGGGGCTAGCCTGGGACCTGAGAGCTGGGCTCCTCCCCCTGCTCTCTCGCAGACTCCCTGGCTGACCGAGCACAAGGCCCCGTGCCTCAGTTTCTCCATCTTACCGCTGGCGAGAATAGCACGGCCCCCCCTTCCCAGGAGTGTCTCGAGCACAAACAGGGAGGTGCTCAGGGCAGGACAGCTTGGAGCTCGCTCGATGCCCCCCAAGACCTGAGACATCCGCCCCCCGTTCATTTCACCCAGGCTCCCAAAGCATCCTCTCGGAGCGCCACTTTCAGCACCGACCCGCTTGGGCCACCTTCACAAGCGCGGCCTTCAGCCTGCTTGGGCCACCGCCCCTCCCCCTGCGCCATCTCCTTTTCGGTTCTGGGTGCGCTTGCGCACGCTCTTCTGTGCTCTGGGGGGCGCCTGGCGGCCAGCCTGCGAGTGGGGGGTGCTGTGGCCATGCGCTAGCACCCAGCGCCCCCTCGCTCCTGCCCTTTTCATGCGGGAATATTTCCCGCAGATGGTGCTGAGGATGTTAAATTAGTTGCAGACAGGAAGTGGTGTGGGGGGGGGGGGGCCAGCACATTCCAGGCCTGTGCAGGCTTTAATCATCCAAATGTGAAGCAGAGGAGGTGGGGGGGGGGGGGGGGGAGCTGAGAAAACGTGGCCAAGAATAGCCCCCAGACACAGCTGGTCTCCGTGCCGCTTTTCGCCGGGTTTGTCTGGGCAGGGGAGCCCGGCTCCAACGGGGGCCAGGAGAGGGTGTTGTCTCTGGGCCATCAGATCCCCGGGGAGCCAGCCTCTGGCCTTGGCTTCTTCCCGGGACTGCTTCCGCGGCAGGTGAATTCCCCCCCCTCCCCCCCCCCCGAGCTGGCCCCAAACCAGCCTGCCCGCTGAGGGAGGGCTGGGGAACCCTGGCTTTAATTCCCGACTGTGCAACCTTGGCCATGTCCCTTAGTCGCTCCCTGCCTCAGTTTCCCCACTTGGGGGATGGGGAGATGACGGGGGGCGGGGATCGTAAATCCAGCTGTTACCGAGCCCTGCTGCTGCGCTGCCGGGAGCCCTAGATATACCTAGACCTGCAGATTATCCCTCTGTCCCCGGCTGGCTCCGGGTGGAAATGGTCTCCTCCTCCATGACAGCCCTGCCTCTTCCCTTCAGCAGAGGCAGGGGCTCACGGTAGGACGAGCCCAGCCTGCCGTGTGCCAAGAGCGAGGCCCTGTCTCCGGTGGGGGGGGGGGGGGTGACCTTGCTTCTATCTCCTGCCCTCCCAATCTCCCGGGGCGCTTCAAGCTGCTGCCCCCACCTCTTCTGCCCTGCAAGCCTGCGTGCAGGCAGCTGGGGCCATGGACGTGTCACCCCTTCCTCTGCGCTGCCGTAGGGTGGGACCGTCTGCCCGTCCATCCACGCGGCAGCTCGGCTCTGCACAGCGCCCCTGGGGCAAGGGGGATGGGTGATAGGAGGGATGGGGGGGGCTCCCTTTTCCCATGGGCATTCAACGAGCCGGAGGGCTGGGGTGCCACAGGCAGGGCCCAGGGAGGGTGGGAATCCTGCATACGTCCCCCAGGCCCTTCCGTGCTCCAAGCCGTGGGGCTCGGGCCGTGGCATGCCCCCTAGCAGGCCCTGGGGGGAATGGTCTTGGCCCGCTGCTGGCCCCTGAAGAGTTAAGCAGGCCCGGGGAGGGGCATGGGGGGGGGAGCTCCTGATTGCTGCCACCCCCCCCTCCCCCCCGCTGTCTGCCCTGGCTGGGCTCCCCGATCCCATCTGTCCCCGATTAGCAGCGCCGTGACCTCAGCGCCTGCCAGGAATCGCCTCCGAAGTGGGGACTGTTTACATACCTGGGTGAGTGTTTGAAGCCCTGGGTGACGCAGAAGCTCAGCTGGGGGGGCAAGCTGGGGGGGGGGGAGGGCTGAGCAGTGCTGGGAAGGGGCTGGGCACTGCAGGGGATAACGCACCAACCTCACTGCAGTTCAGCTCCCCGTGACGCCACCTCCAGTGCGTGCATGCCCAGGGCGGGGGCGCGGTGCAGCGGCAGGGCTGGGGGGCACAGTGGGGTGCTGCGGGGCTGGGGGGAGGGGGTGGCGGGCCAGGCCTGTGAGCCCAGAGGGTGCCGCAGATCAGGTTAGGCTGCCCTGGCCGAGCTGTCTGGAGACACTTGCACAGAGTCTTGCTTCCCCCGTGGCTTTTGGCAGCTCTAAAACTCCCCGGACCCAGGGGTGTGTCGGCTGCCCTCAGGACTGGTCCCAGCTCTGTACCTGCGTCTCTGGGTGGCCGGCCTCCAGTGAACCCCAGCTGTGCCTCAGTTTCCCCGTCTTTGGGCTGGTAAGACTGGCCCCTGCTCCGGCGAGCCCACGGGCTGGCTAGCTAGAGCCGCCGACGAGTGGAGACAGGCAGGTGGATTATCCCCATTGTACAGATGGAAAAGCGAGGCCCAGGTGGCTTGAGCGCCGTGCCCGGGGCAGGCCGGGAGTCTGGGGCCGAGCCACCCATTGAACACGGCTCTCCTGCGGCCCAGCCCGGGGCTGCAGACACAAGGCCAGCCTGCCTCCTTCCTCTGAGCCTCCCAGGCTCCTCCCTGGGCGCGCCGGTTCCGCACGAATCCCGGAGTCCCTGCCTCCTGCGGCCCGAGGCCCTGCCACGGCGCCCAGGGCGTCCCCCTTCGCCTCCCTCCTAGGCCGGCTGGCCGGGCTGACCCGCCGTGAGCCTGGCTCCTGGAAACGGGGCCGGCCGGTCGCCAAGCTCAGGCTTTTGAGGGGAGGCGGTGGCAACGGGGCGGGCTGTGGCTGGGTCCCGCAGTGCCCGTGGGGCTACTGATGGCAGGAGATGCCCAGAGAGCTTCCGGTGCCCGGACCCCCAGGCTGCCACGTGGGCGGGGTTTGGAGCAGGGCTGCCTGCTGTGCTCGGAGCGGCCCAGGGCAGCTCGCTTCCCCCTCCGCTCGCTCCCCGCCAGCTCGGCGTGGCCGTGAGGTTTCTTTGCTTCACACAGGCTCGGGGGGGGAGGTGAACCGCCCCCAGAGATGCCCGGGCAGGAGCTGGCACATCTACTGAGCTGACTGGGCAGCTTTGCACCCACGGGAAAGGGGCTGAAACCAGGACAGTGAAGACTTAGCTGCAGGAAAGAGCCGGGCAGCCAAAGGGTTCAGCCCTGCGCCCCTCTGCAGTGGAAGGCGTGGGAGGGACCCCAGCCATGCAGGTGACCCTGGATGCGCTGCCTGGGCTGGGGCCCGGCTCTGCGGGACCGATAACAC
Organism: Emydura macquarii macquarii; assembly: GCF_026122565.2. NCBI lineage: Eukaryota > Metazoa > Chordata > Testudines > Chelidae > Emydura > Emydura macquarii. The sequence continues at coordinate 6,452,400 of NW_027133217.1, forward strand.
CAGCCGGGACGTGCTGGGGAGTTCCCCGCGCTTCGCCTCTCTGCACTGCCATTCAGGGGCGGAAAACTGATGCCCTGGCGGCTAATTCCCCCAGCTGAGGACCCGGGCGGCTGGGCCGTTCCCCTCACTCGGCAACGGGCCTGGTGCTCGTGCCACCGCCCCTGGGCCGGGAACCGGGGCTACGGAGCCAGCGCCCTGGGGAGCGCCCGGTGGTTGTTCCCTCCGCGCTGTCCCTGGCGTGCATGCGGGGGCTCGGCCTGCGTAGTGAGATCTACGGGGTGGGGGGACAGCCTCGGCGGTTTAACGGTGGGGTGAGCCCCCCCCCCATCCCCTCCCGCCTCCATTAAACATTCTCTCCTCCCCTTCGTTAACGCGGCTGGATCGCCAAATTAAATGTAAAGGGCCCGGTCCTCGGCTGGGGAGGCCTGGCAGCTTTCCGCCCGGCGGCTGATGGTGGAGGTGGCCCCGTGCTGGTTTGTAGCCGGGCACCCAGCTCAGCTGCGGGGCGTCCGTACTTAGCTGCCCCCCACCCGTCACCGTGGCATCTGGGCGCTTCCCAGCCTCCAACAGCTGGCCCCTCTCCGCCCCTCTCTGCAGGCTGGTGGGCCTTGCTAGCCCCCACGGCACGGGGCTGGACGCCTGCCTGGTTCGGGGAGGCGGTGAGTCGACGGCTCGGTGCCGTCCGCCCACAGCTTGAAGCGCGGCCCCCCCCCCAGCGCTCCGGGTGTACGGACTCGCAGCGGGAACGCGCGCTGGGAAAACGGTCCAAGCCATGGAGTGGAATATCTGCCCGGTTATGGGGTGCTGAGACCGGGGGGATTAGGCTGAGCCGCTGCCAGCAAAGCACTTACGCCCGTGCGGGCTGGCCTGCCCCTCTGCCCCCAGGGAAGGAAGCGCCACCTTCCCACTGGCTTCTCAGCAGCGAAGCCGAAGTGCTTTGCTGGGGCGGGGCCACGGGGAGAGGGGCCCAGGAGGACGTTTGCGTGGGCCCACCAGGAACGCCGGGGGCAGGGGGTCCAGCGTGCGCGCTGGTCACAAAGGAGGCAAGCAACGGGACCAGCCTCTCACAGCTCAGTCAGAGACATCTGGGGGCAGGGGGAGCTGGTCCTGACCTCCCTCCCTCCCAGGTCTTCTCTGCCCGATCCGAGCCGGCTGAGGCTCCGGGCCGCCCTGAGCCCGTTCCTGTGCACGCTGCAGCGTCCTAGCCGTGCGCTGTGCTTCGCCCTCCCAGCCAGCTCCCCGCACCTGGGCACGGACGGAGGCTGATCGCAAGGGGAGGCCGTCGGCCCTAAGGCATCCCTGCCCCCCCTTGTCATCCGGCCCCTTCGCTCTGCCTTGTCTCTGGACCCGCCAGCAGCCTATGCTGCGGTCTGACACCCAGGGCCATCCAGAGCGCTCCCAGCCCGGGCAGCCGCCAGTGTTAGCCTTCGCCTCCACACCAGGGGTTTCTGAGCGCACAGAGACGGCGGCGGGAGCACGCGGAAAAGCCAAGCCAACGGTCGAGCGCGAGGCATGGGGCCGGCGCCGACGCTTTCAACCCGTGGGCCTCCTGCTTGCCCGGTCCCCACGTTCCCGCACGCAGGAGACATCGGCTCCGGCCTCCAAGCACGGTCATTCCCGGCACGCGGAGACGCCCTAAGCGCTGACTTGATTAAGGTGGCTGAATGCTGGAGTCAGCAGCATTTACACCCACTTGTGAGCAGGACAGTGTTGAGCGTGCGCCACCTTCCCGACGCCAGAGCAGCCCGAGAACTGAGTCTCTTTCTCAGTGGTCATCCCTGGAACCACGAATCTTGCCCAGTGCACCCGGCGTAGCCCTAGGCAGATCTCACCTGCCTTCACCGCCGGAAGAAACGTTCAGCTGTGGTGAGACCCGTATCAGCCTCCTAAGCAAATTGACTGGACTTCATGGGGAGCAAACACCACCACCGGCCGGGCGAGCCGCTCTTCCTCTGCAGCACAATGCTGTGCTCTGGTCGGGCTTCGCCCGTCTCACGTCACGTCAGCTGACGCACAGCGACACCCCGCCATGCGCATCGTCACTGGGAATGCCACGAATCTTAAGCCACGTCGCTCCTCCCCGTGTCCGTCGAGCGGATGCTACCCCCTGGAGGGTTGGGCAGATCCGGGCAGACCTCTTCGCCCACCCAAGAATGGTGCCCGGCGCGCGCTTTCCTGGCCCAGATTTCGCTGCGACGTCAACGTGGCGGGAGGAACGGCCTACAGCCGACGGCAGGAACCAGGCGCTGGTAACTCACCCCCGCAGGCGGGCACCCAGCTTTGATTTCTGCCACGCCGCTGGTCAGCCCTTCTGAGCAGCTTTCGGACGGGACGGGGTCAACGGGCAGCCAGCCTTCACGACGGGGAGCCAACGAGAGGATCCCACGGGCGGCTGTGGCCAAAACCAGACAGCCTCACGCGTCCCAGATGCCCGGCTGGGCTGGGTGGTTAGAGGTCTCTGCAATGGGCTGATGAAGCTGCCCCGCTATTGGCCTGGTACGTTCTGCATCTGATAAGACGCTGCCGCAGCCTCCTCCCACCCGCCCGTGTTTAGTCTACCGCTCGGTCCCGTTTACAGGAGTTCACCCTTCTGTAAATACAGGGGATTCCACCGGGGACCCTGGAGCGGAGGCGGGAAGGCAGCTGCTGTGACGCGGCTCTGTCCGGATCCCTCTTCGGGGGAGAGGAGGAGGGCGGGAGCCTTTGTCAGGCTGGGTCGTGTCCCTCTCTGAGAAGCCGGGGTCCATCAGTCGCTCTGCAGGAGGCACGACGGCGCCGGTCGCTTGTGAGGCTCACCTGGCAAGTTGGGGCCGTGGTTCCTTGTACGTGAATTTGGGTGCTGACCGGACAGTCCTGGAGCCTGGCGTCAGCTCGCCGCCGAACAGCCGCTGCCTTCCCCCACTCTGCCCCGCCCTGCTCGGAAGGGAACGTCTTGAAGAGCGAGCGGGGAATTCGGTGTCCAGGGCCCCATTCGGACCTCAGATTCTGCATCAAGCCAGCCACAGGAGGGGCCAATCCTGCGGGAGCTGGGATGGTGGGGCCGTGGCAGCATCCCTGGCTATATTACTCTGCGTTTGGCTCTGGTGCGGCCACGGTTGAAGAAGGATGTTGTTAAATTGAAGAAGGTTCAGGGAAGCGCCATGAGAATGATTAAAGGGTTGGAAAACCCGCCTTCTAGGGAGAGACGAAAGGAGCTCGATCTGCTTAGCGTAACGAAGAGAAGGGCTGACTTGGTCAGTCCATAAGCACCTACCTGGGGAGCAGAAATGTAACACTAGAGGGACCTTCAGTCTACCCTGTGGCTGGCAATTGAAGCCAGACAAAGTCAGAGTAGAAATAGATGCAGTTTTTTCACAAGGAGAGGAATTAACCATGACTGGAACAATTTTCGAAGTGTCCTGGGGGATTTTCCACCACTGGACGTTTTTAAAATCAAGCTTGGAGGTTTTTCTCCGAGCTCCGTCTGCTGTCCTTCAAACCGGAATTAATTCAGGGTGGGGCCGTGGCTTGGGTTAGACACAAGGTCAGGCAAGGTGACCACAGTGGTCCTTTCTGGCTTCACAATCTCTGAGTCTGGGGCTGGTTCGTCTTTTAGACGAGGCGGAGTCAGAGGGAGCCCCTGCCCATGTCTGAATGGACACGTTGCCCCAAAGGACGTCGCTGTGAGTTATCCCTGTAGCACGGCTCCCAGGATCTGGCAGGACCAGAGGCAAACCCAGCCCAGGTCCCGCTGTAGCTTCCTGTATCTGTTCCCCACACAGCGGGCAACCAGGCATATGTGGCTGGACCACGTTCGGGCTGGAGTAGAACCAGGAAATTGCCCCAGCGGTCTGTGTGTGGCACAGGATGTCAAGCTCTTGCCTTTGGTTTGCAGTGATGACTGAGCGTCAGAGAAATGCATCAGCAGAAATCTAGGGCCAGGCACACAGGTGCTTCCTTCTCGCCCCCCCAAGCTGCGTGTCTGTTGTGACGTGTGATGCAACCACTGCCCACCGGTGCCGTCAGGGCACTTGCACACCGGCTGCTGGATTCGTCCTGAGCGCTGGAATTCAGTTCGCCCCGGATTTCAGGAGTCCAAATCCCATGAAATGACGCTGTCGATGCAAGGTGTGACAGTGGCTCCTGCCTCTGAACTGCGGCCACCTCTGGGGTGAAACTGCGCAGCCAGCTGGTACCATGGTGGGGGACAACGTGAAGAAGAATCCAACGGGAGGCCGAGCATTGTAGCAATCAGAACAGGATGTGGTGGGGGGGACGGGACCCCCCCATTCATATATAAAATATGGCCTGGGCTAACAAATGGTTTTGTGGAAAGCCAACAGCAGCACAGGGCCCCATCGGTTGAGTACAGACCCCAAGGAGGCCACACCAGAGATCGTTCTCCTGTCCGCGTACTGCCCTGCTCGGCTCAGCGTCACATCACAGCCCTCGTGGCCAGGTAACCCGGACACTAGGCTCAGGGGGGGGTTGCTGTGGGCGAGGGCTGTTGCAGGGGGCCGGGCTGCAGACGGGAGAGAAGCGGTTGCCCATGAAAGCGACCCCTGGGGTGCAGAGCGGGGACGCGCCAGACCTATCGTTACCGGGAGCGCGTCCTTGCCGTAGGCGGCTTGGAGCGCAGAAAGAGAGCCTCGGGGCGGGCGGGGTTAGCCAGGGAACCCGCAGCCTGCCTCGGCTCAGCCCGTCCTGTTCCTCACGCGCCTGTCAGATCCACCCAGCTTAGTTCAGCTGGCGCTGAAGGCCAAAGCCACACCGTGCCAGCGCGTAACCCTGCATGGTAAACCACGGCCCCCGGGGCACCGGGCCAGTCACCGCTGTGAAATTGGAGCACACGCCGCGTCCCTGCTCGGCCCGGGCACCGGTCTGCTGCTGGCTCCCGCAGCCTGGCGCCGATCCTACTGGAACGCCACTGACGTCCGTGAACGAGGCCCCCCCTGAGTCCGCCCCCCAGGCCAGGCCAGTGCACCCTGCAAGGAAGCAAGGCAGGAGATTCCCCTGGAGCCAAGCCCAGTCTAAGCCCAGCCGTTCCTCGGGGAGTTGTTCTGCGGGCAAGGACTAAGGTGGCTTTGTTCCCACAGGGGTTGTCCCTGCATTCCTTCAAGCTGGGGGGACGGGGGGAGACTTCTGGCCTGTCCCCCAGCCCGGGACAGAGCATGGCCATACCCAAAGTCTGGGCCCGGCCCTTTGATCAGGGCGTCAGCTTTATTTCCTCCAAATAACACACGTTCAGCACCATCCATTCCCGCCCCAACCAAGGGCCTTCTGCTGGGGGCTGTCCAGTCCTGGCAGATTTCCCCTCCACTGGCCACTTTCCCCAGTCACCCAGCCAGCAGCCTGCCCCAGCCCCTCTCCCCTCCGCCCTGCGGACGCCCATAAAAACCCCCAAATGCCGGTTAACAGGCTGTGAATGCGACTCTCCTCTGGAATGGCAGGGCAGGGGCAATAAAACTCCTTGGGGGTGGGGCTCATTTCCTGAGCCGCCTCTCCCACCCCCCCACACCGCTCCCTGGGGGGGGGAGAGGGGGGGTTAGCAGCTCTCCCATCACCTCGGCCCCGTGCTAGGACAGAGAGCGGCGCGTCAGGTGAAGCGCCGCCTTTGAATCGCCCAAGGTTTGGGAAGTTCCCTTTTGTCCCTGTACAAAGCCGGGGGCGGGGGGGTGTTTGGCATCCGGGTGCGAATTGTGTTTGAACGGTTCTCACTGGGCCGGGAAGATGAGGCAGATTGGGGTTCCCAGACCCACCCCCCCACACCCCCCGGGCCTCACCTCGGCCCCTCGCTCCGCCTGGAACTGATTCCCGAGCCGATGGGACGTGTAAACCCCGGCAGAGCAACTTGTCCCCAGAAGGCCCCGTCTGCTACGGCGCGGTTGTCCCCGGGGCAGGAAGCAGAGGACGGGGAGCGTCCACGTGGCGCCGGTACAGGGAGCAAGCGGAGTGATCCGGGGGGTGACGGCCACGGGCTGGAAACCGCACCGTCGGCTCGTCACCCCGTGCCCGTCACCGTGGCGCCTGGGCGCCTGCCACGCCTGTATTTAGCACCGTGCCGCCCCATCGGTCCTGTGGCGTTCTCTCGTCCTCTCCCTGGGGGGCAGTGGCATGCCTTCTTTGGTGGGGTTTTGGGGGGCGGTGGCGGTAGGGTTTTGGGTTTAAATAACCCCGGGGCTCTGTGTTTAGGGTAGAGAAGGCCAGGTCAGAGAGCCGCGCCAGGAGCAGGACGTGGAGAGTCTAGAAAGGTTTTGTGGGCCGGCTCCTCTGCTCGTGTGACTCAGCGCGGCTGGGCAGCGACCGGGCTTTCTGCCAGCCGAAGATGGGAGCAACCGTTGGCACGCAGGGGTGCGGGCGAGGACTGCAGGTAGACCAGGCTGCCCCGGGGATTCCCCCCCTGCCCTCCAGGGTCTTGCCTCTGCTAGCTGAAGGCCAATGGAGACCCCAGCCGTGCTGGATCCCCCTTTTCCTGGCCGAGGCTCCACCACTTAACGCCGAGTTTGGTGCTGGGCTTGGCGGGGCTAAGACCCCGGCCCCTGCCGCACAGGTTCCCGCAGCCAGTCACCGGCAAAGCGAGCTGGATTCGACCCAGCGCAAAGCCCTCCGGCCAACCTCAGGACACCAGCAACCCAAGGAGCAAAACCCTGGCCGCCCCGGGCGTGATGGGAACGGCTCTTGCTCACATTCCAGGCGCCTCTGGGAATCTGCCCGGGCCAGGCCTGGTGGCCCAGCGCTCAGGGACTGGTTTTAAACATCGGGTCGGCAGTCACGGCGGGAGGGGGGTGGTTTCTGTTGTAAATCCACCGCCTGGATAGCTGGAATTCTTGGTGGAGCCAGTACCGGAGCTTGGGTCGGCTTAACGACGTCTGGGGGGGGGGATTTTTCACTGCCCTGAGCGACGTAGCTAGGTCATGCTAAGTTTGAGGTGCAGATCGGACCCTGGTGTGTGTGGTGGGGGGGGCGACTGAGAGAGCGGGGCATACGGGTGAGAGGCAGGGTGGCCCGGCTGTGAGACAGAGGGAGGAGAGGGGCCGGGCCGGATGGGGGGGCGGCTGAGACGGGATGTGAGAGGAGGAAGAATGTGGGGGGGGACGCTGCAGACGATGAGGGTGGGGTGTCAGAGGGAGCTGGTGCCAGGCCAGGCCTTCTCCGCCCCTGTTCCTAGGGTTCCCCGCGCTGCCCGCCTGGCGCTGCGGCGAGCAGGCGGGGGGACGGAGATGCACGGGAGCCGGCCGGCGGTGCCCAGAGCCATCCTGGCGAAGCCAGGCTCAGACAGGGAGCTAATGAAAGACACGTGGGCTGTGGGGAAGAGCCCTGGGGGGTGCCGTATTCGGGGCAGCGGGGGCTGGAGCGGCACCAGGGAGACCACAAGAGGCAGAAGGAAGAATGAAAACCTCATGATGGGGAGCGAGATCTCGGGAAGGGGGAGGCCCCAGACAGCCTCCCCCCTGCTGCGGGGAGAGACAGACAGCGGGGGCAAAGAGGGGACAAGGCACCGGCTGCTCCTAGTGCCGCTACATCAAGTCCGTGGTAGCTTTGCCTGCCCCCAGCCCCTGATGGGGCAGCCCCGGTTTGTCCCCGAAGTGCTTTGCAGATGGTCGAGCTCACCTGGGCCTCGCAGGCCCGTGCCCTTCGTGAACTTAACTGTTGGCAAGTGGATAGCGGGCCCTTGGGTGTGGGGCTCGCTTCACCGGCGCTGAAATGCAGCCACCTCTGGGGTGGGGGGGAAAGTATACAGGCTGTAGCCCCGCCCCCATGGCCTGCTTCCGCCTCGCCTCTGCTCTCTTGGGAATGGGGGCTGCACCGCCGTCCCCGGTGGGCCACGCTCGTACCCGACAGCCCTGCCTCGTCGCTGCGCTTTATGAGCCGGCGTTGGGGCCCGGCCCGGCCTGCCCTGCCCGCTAACCTCCCCGATGGGGAAGGGCGATGGGTGCTTGACTGCAGGTGACCCCCCCCCGGAGTCCCCTGGCGCCCTCCTGGCGTCCACATTCCATCGCGGCTGATCCAGGGGGAGGCTGGACTCGCCGTTCAGACGGCGGCTCCCGCGCTCTGTTTCCCTCTGCATCCTGCCCCGGGCCCACTGCCCAGCTGAGTCCCAGCTGCCAGTTTATAGCCAGCTAACCCGAAAGGGTGGAGACAGGATGGCTCCAGGGCTGGCAGTGGGGTTAGGGAGCTCATAGGGTGGCCTGAATGATAACCCAGGGAGCGGGGAGTGTCAGAGAAAGCCGGGGCTCGTGGATCCAGAGGGCTCTGTTAACTGCAGGGATCTCTAGAAAGAGAAATCCGCTGGAGGAGCGCAGCTCAGGCCGGGAGTATCCCACAGCTGGCACCAGCTGGACGTGGTGGGTCTCAGCCCGGGTCCTTTCAGGTGGCACCTGGGGCCAGTCAGGGGCAGGGAGCTCCGGGGTAGCACGGCAGGACCTGCCCTTCCCGTCTCTCAGCGGAGCCCCACTCAGCATGGGTCATTGTCCCGGCCCGTGGATTTACTAGCAGGCTCCGAGATTGTCACATGTCCCTTGTCATCGGAGAGCGTGAGGAAATCCCTTCTCTGCTGCCCGGGAACGGCTCGCGGGAAAGCGGCATCTGCCGGGAATATCCTGCACACGTACAGGATAGTTACTTGGCCAAACCATCTTTGGGACTGGCCAGAAACTTGAGCCAAGGGAGCAAAATATTTCCCGGCCTGCGAACGCGTTGTCTTTTTGTCCCTGGCGATCGCTAGTTGGCGTGGGGATATTCCCTAGGCCGGGGCTACACTCAAAAGGTGACGTCAACCCAGCTACGCTGCTCAGCCATGAAAAAGCCACCCCTCTGAGCAGCATAGTTAAACCAACCTGACCCCCCGTGTAGACAGCGCTAGGTCAACAGAAGAAAGGAAACTAGTCAGGAGAGGATCCAACCCCACCGTAGACCTTGGCATCTGAAACCAGTTCAGAATTAGTGTCATGTCTCTCGCTTTCCATGCCTCTTCAGCTGCCCCCTCCGGCGCACGAAAGGAAATAGCTACAGCCACTGGCCCTTTAAGAAGCCGGGTTTGAGGAAGCCCTTGACGGTGACTAGGATTTCTGCTCTGAGCTGCTATTCCAATCCAGCTCCAGATCCACCCCCGAGATGCTTTGCCGCATATTTTGAAGCGTGCGCGTTTCTGCTTTCCGTGAAGGACATGCCCAAGTGGAAAGGAATGGAACCAGAGCCAGGCCCATGCTTGGCGGAGGAGAGCACATGGCAAAGAGGGCCCGCCGTTCCCACCGCTCAGCACTGATGAGACTTCGCTCTTTCCTGGCCCCTAAATGGGGTGGATCCGAATTTTTCAAATTTAGAAATTTGATGAGAAAAGCGTTGAGAAAAGGTTGGCCGAAATCTCCGTTTCTTTTGTCTTTTCACCAACCCTGGAGCGGGCTGACATTGATTTGCATTTTGAAAGTTAAAATTCTGAAGTTTCAAAATTTTTGCCCACAGAAGAAGTTAGAAAACATTTAAAACATTAGAACGTTTTTTTTCTCTTTTTATTGTTTTTAACGTGTTTTACCTGTAAATTCCTCTACAGACTCTTTTGGTGGGTTGCTTTGCACTTACCTGCTACTTGGCGACTGAAAGCTGAGACGTACCATCTCCATTTGACAGAAGGGTAAACTGAGGCACAGAACAGTGACAGTACATGCCCGAGATCACGCGACAAGACAGTGGCAGAGCCACGATGCTTGGCCCTGTGCTCATTCTAGTTGATGGTAGCCACTTCACCTAACCAGGCTCTGACTGTGTCAGCAGTGCTGACATCAAATGGATTAGTGGATGCTACGTCTGAACATCAAATCGATAGCATCATCCATGCTGAAGGTTTCCAGAGCTCCTCATGCTATATGTACACCATCCCTGACATGCAGCCCGCTCTGGGGTGGAGCATGGCAACTAACTGCTACACAACATGCTGCGTGGGATGTTTTGACCAAGGACACTAGGCCTGACACCGCCTCTTTCAGAAAGCGCCCTGGGACCTTTAATGTCCGTGCTGAGTTCAGTACGGTCTGCTCTAAAACACACCCCCCCACGCCCACAATAAACTGCATACAAAGGTTGCCCAGGCCCCCCCCTTCCCTCCCGGGACTGTCCTGAAAAGGAAGGCGGCGGCTGGGCTGCTTGGAGACAGTTAAAGAGGAGAGGGGAGGGGAGGCGGGTGCCTTGTTGCGCCGCTTTGGTAAAACCACATCAGTGGTAGCGGGTCTCGGCCCAGCTGCGTGTGCATGAATCTCGCCCTCCCGGGCTGAGTTCTCCCTCCGGGAAGGAATGTCTGCCAGATGCTCCCCTGATGACATCATTCCCCAGGGGGCAGGCGGGGCGCTGGGGAGGGGACGGTCCTTGTGTGGTATTGCAAGGACTGGGCCGACTTGAAACAAAAATGCAACAAAGCCAGGCAGGTTATTACACTTATACCACTGCTACCGAGGGCAGGAGGAAGGGTGGGGGCTCCTGGGCGGGGAGGCATGGGCTGCGGTTCATATGTATTTCGCACACAAAATTAGGGTCCTCCACCTTTTAGCAAGAGCTGCAGGGCCCTGGCCCGAAGGAGAGAGGAACTGGATGAAGCTGCGTAGAAGCCAGGGGAAAGCGGGTCGTTAACAGGACAGGGGAGGAGAAGAATTAGCCCCTAGGCCTGTTTTTCCAATGCCAGGCGTGCTTTAACCCTTTCCCAGCTCGTGGGTTTTTGCCATATCCCAGGACTCTGCCTATAGTTAAACACGGTTCTATAGCAACGATGTTCAAGAATAAAAATGTGCCGGCTGGCAAGTGAGGGAGGCAAACCGTCCCCGGTGGAGGTGTGGGCTGAGCTGAGCCCACCGCCACGGGGAGGCTGTTTCCAGCTGCATAGGAGAAGGCTCTCTCGCCTCGGATGGTGGGGTTGTGTGAAAGGGGGGTAAGAAAGTCCTGGAAGTGGGCTGGAGGAAGCTGAAGAGCTTTTTCAAAGGAAGGGGGTGGATTCGGGGTTGACGGTGGAGCGGTTCGAGGTGGCAGACGGGCTGTGGATTGAATAGTGGAGTGTGGGAGCGATGGAGGGGGGCAGCGTGGCTGGCGCTGAGGCCAGGGCCAGGCTATGGAGGGAGGGACAAGCCGAGTTAGACATACAGCAGGGCGGAGGGAGGCGACGACAGGGGCCATCGAGCAAATGACCTTCCACTATCTCCTGGGCTAAAGGCGTCAGGCCCGTAAGCGAGGCCGGCACTTCATGAGCATCCTGCACCAGCTGGGCCGGCTTCTCCACCAGGCGCCCAGCTCCCCAGCTTCCCCCCACCAGCCACGTGCAATCATTTGAAAGGGGAAATGCCCAGCCTCTGACACCGCCTATGGCTTGCACCACCGTGCTTAACACATCTGGAGAGCCCAGGTTACGTCGGACGTGCGGGTGTGCGTCTATGCATGGGTCCTGCCACTGCCCTCTGCTGGAGCAGGCCGTGTCAGCACCGCTCACACATCTGTCTACACCAAATTGCCAACACACGGCTCAGACTCCGGTTCAAGTCCAAGCCCCCCCCTACCATTCACCGACAAATCGGTCTGGCTTCAGGGCTCTAGGGCCCTCCGGGGGGGTCTCCTGTTGGGGGCCATCCAAGCCCTGTCACCATGCAGTGCGGACACAGAGGCCCAGATCCAGCTGGTGTCAATTCAGGTCAGTCCTTCAGGCCACATCTCGCCGCCCCGGGGCTTTGCCGCTATCTCGTCTCCCGGGCGGTGGCTCCTTTAGTCCTTGCATGTTAGCAGCAGCTTGGATCAGCTGCCCGAAACCCTCACAACCCTGCCGCTTCCAAGCCCCATTGGCACGGAGGAACCCAAATGTGACCCCCTCCCGCCCCCGTAGAGAAGGGCCCGGAGGTGCTCGCTTCGCTGGCCAGCTGGAGCGGTTCTGCGAAGGCCGCAGGTTGAAATGAATCGGCTCGCAGGCCCGTCTTCGCTGCCCAGTGCCTCTTGGCCTCACCACGCCCATGGCACGGGTCTGGTCCCCTCGTGGCCCGACTGTCACGGCACCGCGCGCTCCGGCACCGGGGCCGGCTGAGCAGGAACAGGTGGTGGCATCGCGATAAAGATTTGCTCTCGCTAGGCCCCAGGTTGTTGGCTGGGATGTCTCTGGCCTGTGCTCTGCAGGAGGTCTCATTGGATGAGCACAGCAGAGCAGAGCAGATCCCTTCTGGCCTTAGATCCTGTCTCTGTCTTCACGGGAAGGGGGCAGCCGCCGAGCTGGGGGTCAGAGCCTGGCGGCGTTGCAGGCAGACTCCCTGGGAGCACGGTGCTCAGTTGCTGATCCTGGGTGCACGGCCAGGGCAGGTGGCCGTGGTTATGCTCATACAGCGCTGTGATTGCCCAGCCTTTCCCAGCATGCCGGCTGGTGGTCCGCCCCAGCCAGGGAACGGGCCTGGTACAGGCCTTGAGGGGAAGGGAGGGGCTGGGCTCTGGGCCAGGCGCGTTTCGGCATTCCACAGGCCCCTGCTGCTCCGTTATTTATGGGAGACGTCTCACTCGAATTAGATTTTGCACGGCTGATGTTCTCCAGGCTTCCCTTCGAGATGGCTTCAGAGTCCGCAGTGTGTTTCCTCCCCCTCCCGGAGCCTCCATCCTGTCAGCAGCTGAGAGTGGGAAGAGTCACAGGCTTCGAAGTGGCCACGCTTTCTATTAATATTTGAGATGCCTCGGTAAAGGCCTCGCTGTCTGTTGACTCTGCCAGCCCTTCCCGAGAGGAAAGGCAGCAGGCCGGGCCTCAGGAGATACTGATAATTGCCGGCTCTTGTACAGAATTTCTCCTCAGAGGGTCGCAAAGTGCTTTATCCCCATTTTACAGATGGGGAAACTGAGGCACAGGATGCTACTGGCAGAGGTAGGACTAGAACCCAGGTTTTCTGAGGGCTAATCCACTGCTCAGACTTTTAGGCCACACGGCCATGCACTTCTTTGGGCGAGTCACTTAATCCCCCAGGATTCACCAGCTTGGAGCAGCAGGATGGCCCAAAGGTTATGGCACTAACCTAAGATGTGAGAGACCCGGATTCTAGTCCCTGGCCCTCTGCAGCCTCCCTGTCTGAATCGGGGTACATCCCTCGGCCTCTCCGTGCCTCAGTTTCCCACCTGTACAATGGGGATACCAGCACCACCCTACCTCACAGCGGTGCTGGGAAGATAAATCCCTTAAAGGCGGTGAGGTGAGCAGATGTCGTGGTGCTGGGGGCCAGCTCGGTCCTGCCGTGGTTCTTACCACCCTGGGTAAGAGGTTGCGTCTCTTTTGTCTCCTCAGGCTCCAGAAGGCTGGAGTGACGTGTCCTGCGTCAAGCAGGGGCTCCGCCCCGTCCTGCAGTCGCCCCTTGGCTGACACAGGCCAACTCTCCGAAGTCCCCTCTGGGAGCGACATCTCCTGGGGTAAGCTGGGAGGGGAGCTTCTGAGCTGAGCCAAGGCCCGTGGCCTCCTACCCCCCCGCGGAGAACACCACGAGATGAGGCCACCTAACATCGCTCTCCAGACCCCATCCAGTGGGGCAGGTGGGACGCCCTTCACGCCCCCACCTCTTGTTGGGGCCGGTGAAAAGGCCAGGGTGTAACAGCAGGGCGGAGTACCATTGCCCAGGCCTCCCCTCCTGGGAAATCAGTCACTCCTGGAACAGCACCAGTGCAACCCGGCTGAGGCTGGTTTCGAACTGGGGGCAGCGGCGCGGTATAAACCGCAGTGACGCCGTTGTCTGGAATGCCGGCGTGGACACAGCTCCGGGGCCAACGCCCCTTTGAATTGACGCGAGACTCCTCGGCCCCGAGCGGAAAAGCGTTCCCGCAGGGCGGTTAAAGCCTCTGCCGGACGTCCGGAGGGGCGGCATGACTTCCCCGCGCTCTCGCAGGGCCGGGAGGAGAACTCCTGCACTAGACGGCGGCCGGGCCTCGCCGGGGGCCTCGCTGGAGCGACTTGATTGAGTGGCCGTAGGGTGCTTGTGTATAAATCACGGCGGGCCCACGCTTTGCCGCACCCAGCTCCGACTTGCCAGGAGCCCAAAGGTTGCACCAACCTGGCCTAGAAATGCTGACTGCACGGCATGTGACTTTAATACGGGCTGGTTCACACCAATCCAGCCAAGGTATTCATCTGGTCTCCCACTACCGCAGCGTCTCAGCGTTCCCCGTCCGTGAGGGGTTTACACTCCCGGCCGCCCTGCGAGGTGGGGCAGTGCGGTTATCCCAGTGGCACAGATGGGAAACTGAGGCACAAGGGCACCCCAGAAGCCTGTGGCCAAACAGGACGGGAACCCTGCTCTCCCAAGGTCTCAGCTAGTGCCCTGACCACCAGGCCATCCTTCCTCTCAGCTGGGGGAGCCTCCAACCCGGAATGACTTCATTCCTGGTGGGAGATTTCACTGCAGCTGGTAGGGCCTGGCTGGCTCTCGGCCCCGCTTCCCCTCGGCTGGGGTGAGATCTGTCGCCCCCCTCGGCCTCTGGAGAGAGGACGGGAAGTGGCCAGTTGGTTTAAGCCGCCCGCCGCGCTGAGCACCCCTAATGCAGCCCACGTCTCCTGCCGCTCTGCTTCCTTCCAGGCCGGAGGAGCTGCTGGGCCCTTCCGGCCTCCGACTCCGCGGCGCTCCCCTGGCCGGAGCGGAGGAAGGAAGCGTCGTGGTTGCCAGGAACAGAGGAGGGGTCTTCATGGAAGCGGCAGAGCAGACGCTTGTGGGGGGGCTCGACGTGGCACCCAGCAGCTCCTCCTCACTCCCCCATGAAGGGCCATGCCAGAGGCCCAGCAAATCGAACGTCAGCCGTGACCCAAGCCTGCTCCCTCCCCGGCCCGTTGGCCTGGCTAGCTGCTGGGGCTGGCTAGCCCAGTCTGGATCCTGGTCCCAGGCTGCCCCTCTGGGGCTGGGTGTAGGGACGTGGCGCGATGCAGTGACAGCAGGCGGGGCGGCCTCCAAGCTGGGAAACGGGCACCGCCTTCTCTCCGTGCTGTTCTCGTGGGCCAGGGAATTGGCGAAGGCTCCTTTTCCTCGGCTGCTCTGGGTGTGTCTCTCTCCCTCCGGCTCTTCCCCCCCTGCGGACGTACAGCAGACGGTGGCTGGCTGGTGCCAGCTGGAAGGCGTGCGCAGTCTGGGCCCTGGCCGGGGCGATCAGTCACGATCCACATCGCAACCAACTACTGATGGACTGCGGTCGGACCAGGCTCAGCCGGGATAGCCCGGGGCAGCGGGCGACAGGATTTGCACTCCTCGGGGACCGGCCAAATCTGCAGTGAGTCCAGCCAGCCACAGGCCGAACCTCTTTCTAAGGGAACAGGGATTTTCTCAGCCAGCTGGGGCTGGGTGAATGGTGCACGCTGGCTCCGACCATCCCTTCAGGCCATGCTGAGCCGGCTTTATGCCCTCTTTGCATGTCCCGGAGCTGGAAGAGGACTAGTGTGGTCCGTGGCATGAATGGAAGCAGCCTCAGAGGTGAGCTAACATGTCCTGCTGCAGCGGTCTTCCGTGGACCAGTGCAGCAGGCCAGGCCCCTTCCCTCCCTCGACACCCGCCCTCACGCCCCCAGCGATGTCGTTGTGTGACGTGCCACCAGGACAACTTCCCTGTGCTCGGGGCACTGCTGAACGGGAATAATCCACCAGACTTGCAAGCCCTGTATGCCGGCTGCTGAGGGCAGGGGCGGGGGGTGGGATGGGAGGTTAGTCCTGCTTTGAGCATGACTAGATGACCTTGAGGTCCCTTCCAACTCTAATATTCTATGATTCTATGATTCTATGAATGGATATTGCAACCGGCAAGCCATGAGCAGCTGCTGGCGCTGCCGGGACGGGTGTGCTCCCAGCTGCTGCAGGCTGCGGTGCTGGGGCGCTGCTCTGAGGAAGCCCGCCAAGGGTTGGTAGAAGGGAGACAGCAGCTGAAAAAACAACCCAGTCTTGATTGAAAAATCGCCAGTGATGGAGAATCCGCCCCACCCCTTGGGAAACGGGTCCAGTGCTGAATTACTCTCACCGTTAAAAATTCACGCCTGATTTTCAGTCTGAATTTGTCTAGCTTCAATTTCCGGCCATTGGGTGGTGTCAGACCTGTCTCTGCTAGGCCGAGGAGCCGATTCTCAAATACTTGTTCTCCATGCAGGTACTTCTAGACTGGGATCAAGTCACCCCTGGACCTTCTCTTCGTTACGCTAACGAGATCGAGCTCCTGGAGTCTGTCACTACAAGGCAAGTTTTCCAAGCCCTTAATCATTCTTGTGGCCCTTCTCTGAACCTCTCCGATTTCTGAGCAGCCTTCTTGACTTGCGGGCACCAGAACCGGACACAGGATTCCCGCCGCGGTCGCACCAGTGCCAGGTAAAATCACCTCTCTGTTCCGACCTGAGACTCCTTGTTTATGCAGCCCAGGATCCCATTAGCTCTTTTAGCCGCTGGCAGCTCACGTTCAGCTGCTTAGCCACCATGACCCCCAGCTTTTGTTCCCGGATGGGCACATTTACAGCCAGCCGTCGGAGAACACATTTCGTTTGCTTTCACCCGGTTTTCCAAGTGATCCAGCTGGCTCTGCAGCACTGACCTGGCCGCTTCATTGTTTAACCCCTGCCCCCCATTTCTGTGTCATCAGCGAACGTTATCGCTGGCGATTTGCTCTTTGAGTCTGCGCTCAATACAGCTGCTAGTTCCACACCATGGTCCGAACGTGTCCCTACCCACACTGGGAGTATCTGCAGCAGGACAGCAGGAGAAGGGCCAGAGTTGGTCCCATCCCATGCACGTATGTTATGGTTAAGGAGCCCTGGGGCAGCTGCATCTCACTGTAGGCTGCTGCTTGAGCATCTCACTATGAGCCTCTGCTCAGAGAGGGTCACTCCCGGCTTCCCACCACGTTGAGCCGAGAGCCCAGAATAGACGCATAGAAGATGAGGGTTGGAAGAGAGCTCAGGAGGTATCTAGTCCAACCCCCTGCTCACAGCAGGATCAACCCCAACTAAATCATCCCAGCCAGGGCTTTGTCAAGCCAGGCCTTAAAAACCTGTAAGGATGGAGATTCCACCACCTCCCTAGGTAACCCATTCCAGTGCTTCACCACCCGCCTAGGGGAAAAGCTTCTCCTAATATCCAACCTAGACCTCCCCCACTGCAACTTGAGCCCATTGCTCCTTGTTCTGTCATCTGCCACCACTGAGAACAGCCTAGCTCCATCCTCCCTGGAACCCCCTTTCAGGTAGTTCAAGGCCGCTATCAAATCCCCCCTCATTCTTCCCTTTTGCGGACTAAACAAGCCCAGTTCCCTCAGCCTCTCCTCACAAGTCCTGTGCTCCAGCCCCCTCATCATTTTTGTTGCCCTCCGCTGGACTCTCTCCAATTTGTCCACATCCTTTTTGTAGTGGGGGGCCCAAAACTGGACACAATACTCCAAATGAGGCCTCACCAATGCTGAATAGAGGAATAATCACTTTTCTCCATCTGCTGGCAATGCTCCTACTAATGCAGCCCAATATGCTATTAGCCTTCTTGACAACCAGGGCACACTGCTGACTCATATCCAGCTTTTTATCCACTGTTACCCCCAGGTCCTTTTCTGCAGAACTGCTGCCTAGCCCGTCGGTCCCCAGTCTGCAGCTGTGCATGGGATTCTTCCATCCTAAGTGCAGGACTCTGCACTTGTCCTTGTTGAACTTCATTAGATTTCTTTTGGCCCAATCCTCCAATTTA
Source organism: Emydura macquarii macquarii (assembly GCF_026122565.2). Classification (NCBI taxonomy): domain Eukaryota; kingdom Metazoa; phylum Chordata; order Testudines; family Chelidae; genus Emydura; species Emydura macquarii. Next base: position 6,470,056 of record NW_027133217.1, read on the forward strand.
TCTAGGTCACTCTGTGTCCTATCCCTGCCCTCCAGGGTATCTACCACTCCCCCCAGCTTAGTGTCACCTGCAAACGTGTTGAGGGTGCAATCCATCCCATCCTCCAGATCCTGAATATGTTGAACAAAACTGGCCCCAGCACCGACCCCTGGGGCACTGCGCTTGTGACCGGCTGCCAGCTAGACATTGGAGCCGTTGATCACTACCCATTGAGCCCAATGATCTAGCCAGCTCTCTATCCATTTTATAGTCCATTCATCAAACCCATTCTGCTTTAACTTGCTGGCAGAAACAGGAGAGGAACCCCCATGATTCCTCTTCTGTCTGCCTCCCTTCCTCCCCTCTGCCTAGGGGAGCAGCAGCTTGTTCCGGGCCTGGCCTGGCCAGTCTCGTAAGGGGATGAGTGTTGTCCGGATGGGGTGATTGGCATGCAGCAGGCTCAACCCTGCACCTGGGGTCCCCTTGGAGCCCCCACTCAGGGAGGCCACAATGCCACAGGACTCTGCTGCCTTCCTCCCCCTGCCAAGTCACCCGATCTGCGGCTTGGCCAACAACGGGAGAAGGGCGCCGTGGCTGCTGCTCCAAGGGTCGCCGTGCCCGTCTCCCAGCCCTGCGTGGGGCACAGGAAAGGGAGGGGGAATAAAGGGCCTGGAGGGCAAATGGGGCTGGAACTGGCAGGGGGTTGGGCCCCCTGGGGCTGGGACACGTGAGGACTGAGAGTGAATATCACCCCCCCCATCCCCAAACACACACCGCAATCGCTGGGCCGCTGCCCCTAACCAAATTCAGCTTGACTCACCCTCCTGGGAACCCAGCCTGACCCTCTCTCCCCATTCAGGACAGCCCCCACCTGCGGCTACCTCCCCCCCCCCCCCCCCCCCGCACACACACACACATGCCCACCCCCAGGGGCTCTTTGCAAAGCCAGCAGTGATCAGCCCCACACCATCCAGCTCTTCCCCCGCGAGTGGCTACAACTCCCGGCGTGGCTGGCCGAGCCTGCGGCAGGTCTCCTCCATGTCTGTGCGTGGCCCAGCCACCCACCCACCGCCCCGAGGGGGACAACGCCGGGCCGGAAGCGGGCGCAGTTCATAGGGCACCTGACGGGGCACAAGCTCCTCTCCAGCTGGTGCTCCTGGCCGTGCCCCTTATGTGATGGCCTCCAGAGATCCACACGGCCGCCGCTCAGCTTGGGCTAACCGGCCCCGGCCGTGGCGAGGGCGAGGGGCTCTGGAACGCGCACTGACCGGTGGGCTATAGACGCAGCGCGTCTTGCACCAGGGGGCCCTGATCTCAGGTGGGGGTTAATAGGAAAACCCATTACAACGAGCACAGAGGAAGGGGCAGGGCCGTCCCCTCCATCGCCCAGCCAGCCGCATCGCGATGACAGGTAAAGGCAAACAGGCCTGCCCGGTCTGCACCCTGGAGTAGGAACAGTGATCACTGCAATCATTATCTGACACGTCATGGCTGCTCTGCTACGCCTGGCGCGGCCACCGACCCTGCCATCCACTGGCCTCAAGGCACTGTAGAAATGTGATGACTTGTAGCGCCCCCAGGAGGCAGTCTGGTGTTCTTAGCACCATTTTACAGGAGGGGGGAAACTGAGTCACAGAGCGCTTGTGGCCAGCCTGGGACTGTACAGCACCGAGCACGATGGGGTCAAGCAAAATGTCAATGGTGACGGGGTTAGTAACAGAACCCAGGAGTCCTCTGACCACAAAACACACTTCCTCTAAGCCCCTCTTCTCCATAGCCCTGGGGGGTCAATAAACCCCCTCCCTGTATCTTTTGTTGGCGTGCCTGGCGTTGTGATTTCGTGTCTGCCCCTATGTCGCGGTACCCGAGCCACTACGTTCAACCTCGCTGGTTTGGAGCAAAGCTACCCCTGATCTTGCACACACAGCTCCAGAATGCAGCAGTCTCAGCCCAGCCTGATGCATGACCTAGTCTCTACTGTAAGCTGCCTGGGGCAAGGATTGTCAGCGCCCAGCCCAGTTGGGCCCTGATCCCTGGTGCTGCTGCAATTCAAATAGATAACATTATGGCAGGTGTCACCAGGTGGCGCTGTTGCATCCACGTTCTTAGCGTGCGAGCAAGTTTTTAGTTTTAGATGAAATGCCGGTGGTGGTCATTTTAGCTTATACATGGCTCTGGCTGGAAGGGGATAAGTGAATGGCAGAAGAGTTTGCGCTCTGATGAGAGTCAGTTCTTGAGGCAGTTGCGCCCGAGGCACTGGTGCTGGGCTGAGAAAATTGAGCTAGAGGATTGCCAGTCTTTCCATCCCAGGACTGGTGTGTGTATGTAAATAAAGCAAGTGACATCTAGCATATCTCCAGACTCTGCCACTGATTTCTGCCTAAATTCGCCTTCACTCAATTTCATCCCAGTTACAACCCTGGGGCCCTAAACAAGCCCTCTACATCTTTGGGGACCCCCCCTCCCACTCACCTTCAAACCCTCGCTGACAGGTGGAAGGGTCAAATTCTGGGCTCGGCCATGCTGGTGTCAAGCGGGTGGCCTGGCACCAAAATCTCCGTCCAGTTCCCTGTGTCACCGTCACAAAACCTATCACAGCCTCAGTGGCGTACCGAGTAGGGTGTGGGGGGGGCCCATGCCCCCAGGTGCTGGCCTGGGGGGGCGCCGGCCTGGCCCTCCTTGAAGGAGCCGCCCCCCACTCACTGTCGCAGGCAGCCAGGGGCCGCCAGGTTTTAGCATCCCTGGCAGCCGCACAGACCCCAGCACACGCCTGCTGGTGGCCGAGGGTTCCCGCTGCAGAGGGAACCCTCCTGTCCTCCTGGCCCCTCCACCCCCGCGCTGGATGCAAGGAGGGAACCACGGGGACTCTGGCCACGCAGGGGCCAGGCAGACAAAGACAGGGCTCCAGGGCAAAGCCTGTCATGCGTCACGCCCCTGCCACCAGGCAGCCCGGGGGCATCGGCCCCTGTCGCTCCCACTCCCCGCTGCCCCCACAGTGGGGGGAAGGAGAGGGAAGGAGGGGCACAAATGTAAGTATTGGCTCCCGGGCGCTGGAGTCTCCTGGAGACCCACAGTACGCCACTGCACAGCTTTGCTGGCAATCCCTGGAGGGACGCCACGGATTGAATGGACCCTGAATGACGAAGCCACCCCAGAAACTGATCCTTGCAGACCAGGTTGGCGTTGCCTCTGGGTCCATACGCTGCACCACTTGGCTTCGCAGCTCCTGGAGGCAGGGACTGTCTTTTTGTTGGGTGTTTGTACAGCACCTAGCACAGTGGGGTCCTGCTCCACGACTAGGGCTGCGTGGTGCTCTGATAACTCAAGTAACATATAACGATTTGGGGACGGAGGCGGCTCTGCATTTCCCCAGCCTCCTGTGCTTTGAAGGTGGGCGACCTAATGAGATACGTTTGCATTGCTTAGGGCCTGGAGGCGAGATGCTGTGTGACCACAGACTGAGACACGGTCCCTGGCTTGAGGAGTTTGGGCAATGGCTAATGCATTTCGGTGCCTAACTCCCCTAGCTAGCTTCGATGCTCTGGATCTTCCCTTCTCTGTGCCTGTGTTTCCCCTTCCAAAGCTGCCATCCACCAATCTCCCATAAAGCAAGCCTGTAAGGTCCCTTGGGCCCAGCTGTGTGAGTAGCTGGTCCCGTCTCCGCCCCCCGGCAGGGCTCCCCCGCCTGCGAGACCCCGGTTCCTCCACCTCCGCTCGTAACATTTTGACCTGGGGAGGGTGAGGGGTTGTGCTTGGCAATAAAACTCGCTGCTCCTTCCTGATAACAAAGAGCCGGGCTGGGAGATTAGCAGGCGGCCCCAGGGAACTCCAATTAGGCGGACAGGCATGGGACGGGAACAGTAAAAAGATCCTGGCGCTTGAAAGGGATCCAGTGATTGGGTCATAAAATTCGATTGCCCTCTCCGGCTCAGTGGGGGGACATTTGGTAACAGTTTGCCACTCTCTGATCCTCCCCCTCGCAAGCCCCTTTGAAGTCCCTCTCCCAGCCGCCGTTTGCTAGCGCTGGGGGGGGGGACAGGCCCTGTGAAGGCGAGCCCACGCCAGGGCTGGGACGGCGGGGCCCATGGGACCGCGCGGCGTGAAATGAACCTGGTGCTGGAGCAAACCCCCTCTCCGCCCGAGACCAGCGGTAGCTAAGAGGATTTCACTGGCCTAACGGGGGTTTTGGGGGAAGCCAGCCGCCACGGGCAGGCGTGCGTGGCAAAGCCAGGCTCCGTTGGGTTAGTCGGCCGCACTGCCGGCAAAGCCAGTCCAGGCGCAGACGGAGGTGCCGGAGCTGAGTAAAGGCTCGTGGAGCTAAGAGCTGCTGGGGTAGGTTCCTGCCCAGCAGAGCGTGGGCTAGGGGTGCGCTTCGCTCCCGTGTGAGACCCTGGTTAGCCTGGCCCTGGGGTCAGCAGCCCCCTGGCAAAGCCCTGCCTGAATTACTGTCCCCTCGCGGGTGCTGCCCCGGGTGTGTCTCCGGTCCGCCTGGGGGGGAAAGCGGGGCCACAGCCCACGTTTCCACCCTAAGCCGAGCCGCTCTATGCTGCTTTCCCAGTGAATCGGGGGAGAATTTGTCTGTCCTGCTGGGTACATGGCTGGAGGGGGGTGGGGGGGAGACAAAATTGGGGGAAGGCATCAGAGGCCTATCAGCTCTCACTGCGTCCTCATTGCAAAGCGGGTGGGTTACCAGGTCAGGGAAACAGCAGCTGGGTCTAACTCACCCCCTAGCCAGGCCAGGTTGCAAGCCTCAGTAAATAACTGGGGTGCAAGGTCTATATGGGGTGGGGGGGGTGATCAGGGCTGGATTTCCACTTAGGACCAGCCGGCACAGGCCTAAGGGTGCTGGCGTTCTAGGGGTGCCTAAACCGTGGCTGATTACCACAGGGGCAGATGAGGCCCATGCCCAGGGGCCCCACACGCACAGCGGAACTGTGGCCCCGCCCTCTGCCCCGCCTCCTCTCTCTCAAGGCCCCGCCTCCCTGCTCCTCTGAGGCCCCGCCCCCTGGCTAGGCCGGAAGCCGGAGCCCAGGAAGGTATTCCCCCCTGCCCGGAGCTGGCCGAGCCAGTCACCCCATCCCCTCCCCCCCACGTGGAAAACACGAAGGTCAGCTGGGCTTAGAGGTGCATAAAGTGTAAATCCGGCCCTGGTGGTGACTGGGGCAACAGCTGGGTAAGAGCCAGGTTAATTCTGCAGCGGAAACAGACCCGGGGTGTCTTCTCCAGTCTGGTTTCCAGCAGCCGAAGCAGGGCAGATGGTCTGTGGTGGGCCGGCGGGCCGCGCCGTGATGCTGGCTCTTCATTTCCAAGCTGCTACGCTGTGTGAGCAGGCAGCTGCACCCACCTCCTTTCCCGCTATCGCCTGCCCCGGGAAGCAAGCGTTGTCCTCGCCACTGGGCTGCTGCGCCATGGCGTGCTGGAGGGGAGGCGGGGCTGCGGCCACGTGACTAGGCCGAGCGGCGCCTGCTGGACAGTGAGAGCTGTGGGGGCAACGTTTCGCCACGGGAGATTTTGGTGCCATTTTCCACGGAAACGTCACATTTCAACCCGAAAACAGGAACAAAACGGGGGTGAAAATATTGCCTCGGCTTCTCGACCTGCTCGCTCGAGGATCTCGCCATTGAGATGTGCCCCCACCTGGCGGGAACTCTGCAATTTCCTGCCCAGGAACCCAGACCTCGCTACACGCCAGTGCACAAAACCCCACCAGACTCTTACTGTGGTGCATTGAAAGCGGTTAATATGACAAGCTAAATGTAAATTCAGATTGTCCGGGGGCGAGGCGTGGTCCTGGTCCTGCTTGCAGCCTATGGGGCTCTCTGTAATGAGGGAAGCGTGCAAATGCAATCTGGGTCAATTCATCTGCAAAGAACCAGCCCAGAGTAAAATGGGGGCGTGAGTTGTGGGAGCAGCCTGGTTTCTCTCTCCCTGTATTTGGTTGTTGTGCGCTGGAATTCTGGCGTCTCGGATACACTGCAACCTTCCAGCAAGGATATTCAAGTGTTGTTTCTAACTCTTTCTCTGTAGGCCATGATCGTATAGAATCAGGGTTGAAGCCTGCTCACATTTAGACCAGGGGGCCATGCGGGCATTGGAGCCACACTGGACTGACACCGGTTTAACTGGGGTCAGCATCTTGTCTCTAGGAGTGACAAACTGGAACCAGGGAGAACACGGTGTGTGTGAAAATGAAGGGATCATAGTTTGGTGATCCAAGTGGCCAGGGGGAAGCTGAGGCAGAGAAGCCTTTTCTGTGTGGCTGTACAGATGCCAACGCGGCGGTGGAGTGAGGCTGGGCGTACCGTAGTAAAAGGAGTCCTGCTAAACCATAAGGGGGAAAAGCAACCCCCATGGGTAGGTGGGTGGGAGGGGGCCCGTGTTACAAGTTTGCACTGGACCCTGAAAAAATTATGCTTGGGTCCTGGCCCAAGGGCCCCGTACTGGGCCAGATGCTGACCTCAGAGGCGCTCGTGCAGTCAGCAGGGTATAACTGAGGGTCTGAATCTGGCCGCTCCCATCGACAAACCTGTCCGGGCACAGCACCAAATCCAGCCCCCCCTGGCATCAGGTGCAGCTGCTGTCGATTTCAGGGCACATGCACCCAAAAACATGTCCATGGCTAGGCCTGGCAGAGGCAGTGTGGGCTAGTGGGTAGGGCGCTGGCCTGGGATGCTGGAAACCTGCCGTCTATTCCTGCTGCTGGCCCCTGGGGCCCTTTCTGTGACTTGTTTTCCTTTTCCTCCCCCCCTCTGTCTGTTTAGAGTTCTTTGGGGCCGGGTCGGCCTGCCTGTGGGCATATGTCCAGCGCCTAGCCCCACGGGGCACTGAGCTCAGCTGGGGCCTGCTGTAACACAAATCACAGTGTGTGCCCAGCGGTGTGGGCGTATCTCTTGGCTGGGGGGGTGAAGGGGTGTGTGGACACTGGGATGAAAGAACTTGACATTGGGGTGTTTGGTGGCATTTCCACCCGCCAGGAACTCACCCGGTACCTCACTGGCCCCAGAGTGGCCTCCTCCCGATCGCTTTGCAATTCAAACCAAGGTGCCAGAGAGGCTGGGAGAGGGCAGCAGGAGAGCCCAGGATCCGGCCGTGCTTCCCCTGAAGGAGGAAGGACTGTGAGATGGACCCCCCCGCCTGAGGAATGAGCTCCCCCGGGAGGCGCTTCCATTGTCTCGCTCAGAGGAATATCGTCCAACAGATGCGTTTTCTACTGCGTGAAACTGAGGGCCAGGAACTTCTGGGTTCTAATCCCACCTCCCGGCCTGAACCCCTCTGCCTCAGTTTCCCCATCTGCCAAATAGAAAACAGTGCTTCTTTCCCCCGGTCGGCACATCGCGAGCCTCCCCTTCACGGCTAAGACACAAAGAAACGACTGGCCGACTCTGTTTGCAGTCGCAAAGGCGGAGCTGGAGAACAGTAGCAATTTGGGGCTGGAAGAGACCTCAAGAGGTCATTTGGTCTAGGGGTGAGTATATTCCTAGACCATCCCTAACACGGATAAAGGTACACAGCGACCCCCACCTTCCCCACCCAGAGGCCTAGACTCACCCGCCTGCTGGCTGGGCGCATGCGAACCAGACCTGTCCAGGCGCTGTAGACGGCTGGGGGCAATGAACAGCGGGGTATAAATGCAGGAAGAGCCAGGCCTGCCTGCAGCGTTTGGCTCTGGCGGGAGCCCCTCCCTCGGCAGGTCAGACACGAAGGAATTAAAAGCAGGGAGCCGGTCGGAGGCGGGGCGAGGGCCATCGAAATGATTAATATTGCGCAGTAGTTATGGTGGCCCGTTCATCGCTCCGCAGGCCGGGGTGACCGCTGTGGGCTGCTCTCCTGAGCTACACAGGCCAGACCTCCCGGGCTCGATTCCCGGTTGAATGCGAGCACCTCTTTTAGAAAAACATCCAGTCTTAAGGCTGAATCCAGAGCCGAGGGGGGGCGGGCGGGGGGCTAACAGCTGAGCAAAGGAAAAGGAGGGCGAGGCAGAGAGCGCAGGAAGAACAGCAGCGATCCAGGCCACATCTAGGCTATGGGGCTCCGTAGGGGCGGCGCGACAGAGCCGGTGTGACACCAGCAGCACCCTGCAGTGTAGACGCAGCCTGCGCTAACGGAAGGGGGTTTTCCCGTCGCTGTAGGAACTCCAGATCCGTGAGGACGGCTGGTCGGGGGGAGCATTCTCCAGTCAAGCTGGGGCGCTCAGGAAGGTGGATTTGTCACACCCTGAGCCCCGGACCTACGTCGCCCTAACTTGCCCGTGGAGACCAGGCCCCCGTCACCCGCCTCCCTCCGCCAGCACCAGCCGAACAGAAAGTTGTTGAGTGAATTAGTGCAATTGCCCTGCAGGGGAATCTTGCTTCCTGCTCTTTCAACCCCGGCCGGGCCGTCAGGTAGATCAAAGGCTGCTGCTACTGTCCGTCTAGCAGGATGTATGTCCTCGGGTCCCAGCTGGGGAGACCTCCCTTTGGTGTGTGAGGAAAGCAGGCAAAAGACAGGCAGCTGCCGTCAGCCTGCCCCCCACCCCCAAGCGCACGCAGGCATGGCCCTGCGTCCTGCCTGCTCTAGCATGCTGGTGAAGGTCTTCTGCAGCCCGTCTGCCAGTGCTGGCCCAGGGCAAAGCGTCTTCATCTGCACCCCACTGGTTCAACCCCAGCTGCAGCGGGGCCGGGCACCGGTGTTGGCTAAACCTGGCCAGGCCAGGTCTGGACACGGTCGGGAGGGGTGGGGGGGTGCACTGCCTTTGGAGGCCAGGGCATTGACGCGGCCAGCGGAGACGGTAGAGGAGGCTGGGGAACCGTGCAGCCCGCGGCGCTCGTGGGAGGGGATGCAATGCTCCTACCCAGGGGCATCATGAACCAGCATCTAGACATTAGGTGGGGTGGGGGTGGGGGTAGGCGACAGGACGGGCTGTTTTCCTGGGGCCGTGTCTGCATTTCTCCAGCCTTCCCGCGTGCTAGGCCCTCGCCCTGCTGCAGGAACCCCCGGGGAGCGGGGCAAGGAGGGAGGCCAGCTCCCACGAGCCGTGCTTCTGGGGGAAATATCTTCACACCAGGGGGTGGCTGGGTCGGGGCGCTCAGCTGGCCCTGTGCAATCCCTGCACGCCCCTGCCAGTAACGCCCGGGACCTGCCGTCCTGGAGCTTCCCCTCCAGTGACACTCCCCCGGGCTTCCCCTCTGGCACCGGCCGAGGCCCCGGACCCTGGCTCGTCGCAGCCGGAGCCTCCTCTGCGGTGACAGGCCGGGGCTCCAGACACACACACTCCTCTGCTCCAGGACCACCCAGCCGCAGTGGAATCCGCTCCCGTGATACGCAGCAGGACACGCCCTGCGAGCGCCTGGAAACCCTCTGGGTACGCTCGGCTCCAACAACGCCAGGGAGTGCCCCCCTCCCCCCTTCGGTACAGGCCTCCCCTTCTCCAACAGCCCCCCGAGTTCTGGCTCCAGGAACGCCTGCAAATATGCAGGACTCAGAGGGAGGCAGTACCCCGATCCTGTATGTGGCACAACCGGTCCTGCCCCCCCCACCCCAGAAACAACCCTACCCAACCCCTTCTCATTGCCCCTGCTGCCCCACTCAGATCCCCAGCCCTCTTGCCCTCCCGCTCTGGGTCTCCCATGTATGTATCTAGAGCGCCTGAGTTTCTCTTGCGTGCCTGCTGGAGCCCTGATGGCTTGGATTATGTCTCCTACTGTCCTACCAATACAGTACTTTGCCTTTGAAGGGGGCTTTTCAAATGGGGAGAACCATTATTATCCCCATATTACAGGTGGGGAAACTGAGGCAGGGACTCTCCTGAGCAGGGGGCTCAGTTACCTTAAACCGGGCAGCACAAAGCACAGGGCAAATCCGGAGTGAAATGACCACGCAGCAGTGGGACGGGGGAGAAAAAGAGGCTGAGTAGTACAGTGTCGTCAATGATCTGACACGACGGGTGTTACTAATGATCACAGTTGCGCTGGCAGGCCACTGCTGGGATCAGGGCCCCTTTGCGCAGGGTGCTGTACATACACATAGTGGGAGAAAGTCCCTATCCCGAGCAGCTTACAGGTTAAGGAAGCGAGGCAGAGGAAGGGACAGAGGCACAGAGACGGGAAGCGACCACGGGATAATTTGCTGTCCAAACAGAAATGGATGAGTGCAGACAGACATGGGGTCAATGGCAGAGTTCAGTGCATTGGAGGGCCATATCCTCAGCCGGTGTATATCGCCAGAATGCCACTGAAGTCAATCACCCCTGGTAGCTGCAATTGAAGCAACCAGAATCACCTGTTCAGTGTTGCCAACCAAACCTGTTAACAGAGGTGCCGACTCTCATGGTTTTGTCATGATAGTTATTTTTTCCTTAAAGCCCCAGCTCCTGGAGTCAAGTGGATACGTGATGATTTCAGCCTTCATTCTTAAAGAAAAGGTAAGTTTCGCGCCCGCGTGGCTGTGGGGCTAGCTTCAAAATATGACCCTGGTGCACCCTAAAGACTCAAAAAACAGACGGCAGATAAAATGAACACTGAATCTATTGTATTTTTTACAAGGTCTTGAGATTTCAAAGCCAATCTCACGATTTTCGGGGCGTCTGACTCCTGGTGGTTTAACATTTGGGAAGCCCGGCGGGAGGAAAGGGGCTCTGCAGAAACGCCAGCGCCAAGTTAGCAAGTTCTCCAGGCGGAGAAGGGTCAAGTCAACGAGGGAAGAGAAGAGATGCTGGCAAATTGAACGCCGTGGCGGGAACTCTTTGAAGCGGAGGGGTGTGTGTGTGCGCCCCTTTTGCAAACGCCGCCCAGGGACAGTCATCAGAGGAGGGCGGCCCTTTGATTTCAGCATGAGGAGAGGAAACTCGCACCTCATTCCCCTAAGGGCCCTTTGTTGCCATCCTCGCCCTGACGTGGTCTTGATCTTTGCGGCCTGGTTGTAAAGATGTGGATTGCAGGCTCCGGCTGTGGCCCCCCTGCCGGCCCTTTGGAGATGGAAATGCAGACAAGGCTTTTCCGGGGCTGGGGGAGGCAGAGGAGGGAAGAACAAGAGATGGTGCAGACCTGTTCGCTCCAACCCTTGGGGCCATTTCGCGTTCCTTCCTTTCGCTGCCCTCTCCAGTGCTGTAAATAACCCACTTCCCTTGGGTAATCAAGGGCAGACCCACACAGGTCTTGAGGCTCCTACATTAGGAATTGAGCCTTATTCCTTTAGGGGACCCAGACTTTTCCTGGACTAATTTCATCCGATGGTGCCAAGATATGAACGGGTCTAATTAGCTCCTCGCCCTCGTGCACCTGTCAAATCACCTGTCTGCATCCCCTTCGCTTTCCTTTCCGGGCTCCAGTGTTTCCCACTGACCCGCTCTGTGTGGGACATTGGGCAAGCCACTTCCCCCACCCCCACCGGCGTGCCTCAGTTTCCCTTAATCAAGCAGCTTCCAATCTACAGATTGCTACCTGATTGCTACGCATTAGGGATCTGAATAACCACAAGCAGTGTTTGACCAATTTGTACACATGGATTAGAACTGCCATTTGAATTATGGGCGCAGTGGGAGGCCCCCTGCCAAGGTCCCCTCACGCTAGGCTCTGTATATACAGAAAGTGAGAGATGGTTCGTGGCCCATAGAACTCACAATCTTAAGACACATAGGGCCTGTTCTGTGAGGGCTTGAGCAGCTGAAGCTCCCGGTGACTTCAATAGGCGCAGCAAGACCACCACATCAGTAAGCTTCAGGCCTTTAGCTCTGTTAATCTTTCCTCACCCTCAAGTAATCTCTTCAGCCCCTTAATCATGTGTGCTGAGCTTCTCTGAGTTTCTTCCAATGCATCAGCTACTCTCTGGTAAGCCAAAGCACTTCAAGTTGCTCGTGGTTTAAGCCTCACAAAACCTCGCCCTGTGAGGAAGGTTAAGACTCATATCTCCATTTTGCAGATGGGGAAATTGAGGCACGGAGGCTTAGTGGCTTTTCCCAGGTGTCACAACCTAACCCAGGCATCCCAGCTCCCAGTCCCCCTGCTCTACCCACTAGATAATATTCCCTCCCGTTCTAAATATAGTCCCAGAAGTGCTGACTATCATCTGCTTGGACATTTCCTCTGTGCATGTAAACCAAAATCACATTGGCTTTGGGTTTTTTTTCTACCTTATCACATTGCAAACTCTTAGCCAGCGATCACTGCTAGGTCTCTTTCAGCATTACTAATTGCCAAGGGGAAGAGGGAAAAGTCCCAGGACTGGTGGTATCTTTGGAATGCAAAAACGATCCATGAAGCATCATGCTTCAGGGCAGGAGATGAGCACCAGCAGGTGTCAGGAAGGAATTACACCTCTGACCCTTACAGCATTGCTCTATTGCATAGGTCAGTATGGTGGTGCTGGCACAGAAGCGTTAGGTATCAGTATCTACCACAGACTAGGATACACTGGAGGTGGGCTGCTCTGCTGTGGGAATCCCATGTTCCAGAGTGAGATTCAAGCTGCCTAAATATTGTCAAGACCACGTCATGGCCAAGTTGCTTAGCCTGGCTGTGCCTCAGTTTCCCCATCGGCACCTGCCTCTAACAGCGCCCTGCTCTTTGTTCATTATTATTTGCCAGGTGCTTCGAGAGCCTCAGATGAAAGAGCAAAATGTTAAGAACAAACTGTTGGGGTGGAGTGAACGCAATGAAACCCTGATTTTTTTTTAAAATCTCCCGAATCGATCTTTCATTTTATCCTACCACCCATCAGTAGCATCTGGGCCCCTGACTCATAAAAACCTATAGCAATAGCAAATTACCTAGGGGATTTCATGGAGTCTCTGCCACTTCACTTTGTTTGGGATCAAAACGCTGCTTGGGACAAGGGGTTGTTAGTTTGTTTGTGTTAGATTCTATTTCTCTCTCTCTTGGTCATTGTTGATTGGAGACCCAGGGCTGAAAGGGGGCTTCGGAGTTTGGATTTAACCCCTCACTGTTTGTTATTGATGGCCAGGAATCGGATAGCTTCACGCCTTCTCCCGTGTTGCTTCTTATCCCCCTTACTGTTTCCTTGCACTCCCCCATCGGTTGGTCTGTCTCGCCCTGTCATCTCTTGTCTTACACATAGATCAGCGTTCTTCATTGCAAGGCCTGGGAGCCAGTGACGACTCCCATCGCCCCTAAGTGCGGGTCCCTGACTAATAGTTTATATTCCAATTTTATTTTATTTTTACCACTAGAATATGTGCAGAGTCTCTCAAAGTCCGCCTTCTTTACACGTCACATTGACCGCATGGTACGATGTGCGCCGATAAGTGCATCAAAGTACACCCGTTGTATAATAACCGGAATATGGCCATAGCACCCAGTGTGTTAATCTCGTAGTCGATGTGGCTCTCACACTGGAGGTTTTTTGCCAAAGTTGCCCCTGCTTGAAAAAGAGTGCAGATCACTGACCTAGATTGTAGGCGCTTTGCGGCAGAGACTGTCTTTGTGTTGTGTGTTTATAAAGCACCTAGTGCAGTAGGATCCTGGGCCATGATCCATGACCAGATACTACACATGATGAAGCTGGGATCTGAATCCAGAGCCAAAGTTTGAAAGCGTTTGGATCCAAGTCGATGGCTCTGGGGCATTTCTACTATTGATGTCATCGAGTTAACTGTTACAACCACACGTGATGTCATATCACACTCAGGCTTTAGATAAGTCATTGGGAACAGCTCACCCTTTGTTTGCGCCTGTCCAACAGTGCGATGGAAACACTTATGGGAAATAAAGTGGGTAAGGGAACTGGGATGGTTCAGGGCTTGGAACCTTTCTCCACTGGGTTGCTGGGGTGTGATTTCAAATATGAAACTGCAGAACCCCTAACTGTGGCATGTAACCTTTCACTTAAATCAGCCCCTGTGCCAGACGGCTGGTGGATAGCTAATGTGATGCTGATTTTTAAAAAAGGCTCCAGAGGTGATCCTGGGAATTAGTGTGCTAAACCTAATTTCAGTACCAGGCAACTTGGTTTAACTATAGTAAAGAACAGAATTATCAGAGACATAGATGAACGTGATTTGTTGGGGAAGAATCAACATGGTTTTTCTACAGGAAAATCATGCCTCACTAATCTATTAGAATTCTCTAACGGGGGTCAACAAACACGTGGGCAAGGGTGATCCAGTGGATATAGTGTACTTGGACTTTCAAAAAGCCTTTGACAAGGTCCTTAACCAAAGGCTATTAGCAAAGTAGGCAGTCATGGGATTAGAGGGAAGATTCTCTCCTGAATCAGTAACTGGTTAAAAGTCAGGAAATGGGGGTGGGAATAAATGGTCAGTTTTCACAGTGGAGAATGGTAAATAGCGGGGTCCCCCAGAGGTCTGTACTGGGACCAGTGCTGTTCAGCATATTCAGAAATGATCTGGAAAAGGGGTAAACAGTGAGGTGGCAAGGTTTGCAGCTAATACAAAATTAATCAAGATAGTGAAGTCCAAAGCAGACTGTGAAGAGTTACAAAGGGATCTCACAAAACTGGATGATGGGGCAATAGAATGGCAGATGACATTTAATGTTGATAAATGCAAAGCAGTGCACATTGGAAAACATCATCCCAACTACACATATAAAAAGATGGAGTCTAAATTAGCTGTTACCATTCAAGAAGGCCATCTTGGAGTCACTGTGGCTAGTTCTCTGAAAATAATCCCCTCAATGTACAGTGGCAGTCAAAAAAGCCAACAGAATGTTAGGCACCATTGAGGAAAGAGGTAAATAATAAGACAGAAAATATCATGATGCCACTGTATAAGGTCATGGTACACCCACATCTTGAATAATGCATGCAGATCTGGGCTGCTCCATCTCAAAAAGCACATATTAGAATTGGAAAAGGTACAGAGAAGGGCAACAAAAATTATTAGGGGTATGGAACAGCTTCCATATGAGGAGAGATGAAAAAACCTGGGACTGTTCATCTTGGAAACAAAGCAATTAAGGTGGGATATGATAGGGGTCTATAAAATCATGAATGGTGTGAAGAAAGTGAATAAGGACGTGTTATTTATCCCTTCATGTAACAAAAGAACCAGGGGTCACATGACGAAATGAATAGGCAGCAGGCTTAAAACAAACAGAAGGCAGTATTTCTTCACACAATGCACAGTCAACTTGTGGAACTCCTTGCCAGGGGATGTTGTGAAGGCCAAACTACCACTGGCTTCAAAAAAGAACTAGATAAGTTCACGGAAGCTAGGTCCATGGATGGCTGTTAGCCAAGATGGTCAGGGACCCAACCCCATGCTCTGGATGTCCCTAAACCTCTGAGTGCCAGATGCTGGAACTGAACAAGGGATGGATCACTTGATAATTGTCCTGTTCTGTTCGTTCCCTCTGAAGCACCTGGCCACTGTCGGAGGACAGGAGAGTGGGCCAGATGGCCCACTGGCCAGTACGGCCGTACTTATGAGAATTCCACCTCAGACCACCCAAAGCTGTGACATCTGATAGCTGTTCGGGGACATAAGTGGAATGAGTTTGGCAGGTCTCTGGCATATTCCCACTGGACAGTCTCCACATCAGTTAAACCACTAGCCCCACAATTGACAGGCTTAACTGAGTGACCAAGTACTGGAGGGACCAAGGAAGAGCAATGGCGGGAGAGGAAGAATGGTCCAGGGGTTAGGGCACCAGCTTATGTTCTAAGAGACCCCTGTTCAAGTCTGTACGCTGCCACAATCTCCGTGCGTGACCTTGGGCAAGTTCCTTAGCCTCTCGACACAGATTTCAATGAGAACTAGGCACCTACCGACCTGTGAGGATCTGGACCTGCGCTCCCATCTGTAAAATGGGGATAAACACCTTAACTCTGGCCCGGTGGGGGAAGGGGGACTGTACTCATACCTAGATGGATGTGAAAAGGAGAGTAAGCTCCTGCTAGCTCAGAGTTGGGGCTGCCTGCACCACAGCTTCCTGTGCTGTTCCTTTCCTCTGAATAAATAGATGTCATCAGTGTCCAGGGCTGTGCTCCCCACCTCACAGGGTATCTGTAGCTGGTGATGGGAGAGTAGAACCACTGGAATCTCAGTCTGACATCTCCAGCAGTGTCATTAGAACACCGGGATTTGGAAAAAAAAAAGATGCTGATGCTAACTGAAAGAGTCGACAAGAGCAACTCAATTAAAGGTGGGAGAAACCCAGGCAGATCAGCTGCATCTTTAGCAGAAAAGCCACCGTTTTACCCCACTCCATCGCCTGCTGGAGTATCGGCTCCTGGGGCTTTGCTTTCTGCCCTTGGTCTGGACTTCCCCTACGCCAGTGTCTGAACTAGCCTGGGAGAAAGCTGAGTAGTACTTGAAGGCCCCCCCGGGGCTAGGTGCTGTCTACACACATCACAAGGGGCAGTCTCTGCTCTAGAGAGCTTACTGTCCAAGACAGATCAAGTGCATGAGATGAAGTGACTGGCACAAGGTCAGTGTCAGACGTGGACCCCCGTCTCTCCGGGCTCCCAGCCCACTGCCCTCTGGACTGGGCCCGGCTGCCTCTCTTCAGGTCGTGCCACGACGGTCAGAAATGACCGAAGTCCTTTGATCAAAACCAAAAGAGAATGACAATCACATGGGGAGGGGGAGAGATGGGGAACCAGGCGAGAGGGCCCAGGGTCCCCCAGCGACCTGCCCCCCATGACAGGGTTGGACAGTGATGGCAAACAGACTCGGCGGATCTGATGGGGAGGTCTTGCGCTCCATGCAGGCAAACGCAATGAGCCCATCGCTATGCTAGGGAGATGGTAGCGTGGTCCAGTGGGTCGGGCACTGGACGGGGAATTCCTGCCCTGTACTATGTGTTATTACAGCATCCAACATAGCCGGGGCCCAGCCTCAGCTGGAGCATCTCGGCGCTAACTTCATATCACGAACAAGAGTAGCGTCTCCGCTGGTGTCAGGGGCTGACACAGGCTGGTGCAATTCAGCCCCGGGGTGGGCTACACGCGGCAGTCGGCACCCAGGCCGGTTGCTATGTAGCCCGGTGCCAGCGCTCTCTTTCCCTGATAGGTCGGCGATTCGTTCCACGGGGCAACCTTTGCCAAGCGCCTGGTGCTTCGGAAGTATTCCGGCTTGGAGTAGCACTTTAGAGCAGAGTTTCTCAACTTTCTTGATGCCAGGGACCAGCTTGTTGCCTTCCTAACCTGTGCCAGGGGATCTCAGGGACCAGGGCCGGTCTTCGGATCCGTAGCGGACAAACTGCTTTAGAGTGCAACACAGGGCTGCTTTTATTTGGTCACGGCAGGCTTCCATGTCCTCACCAAGCAAACCATGGGCATCGATGGATAATCTTCCTGGGCATTGAAAAACTGTAGATGGCATGTGCGTGTGTGTGTGTGGAAGGAAGTGCTTATGTGCAGTTGTATGCCTCTGGGGTGTGTGTGTGTGTGTGTAACACACATACACAAATCTAGGGGAATCCAAAGTTTGGGAGATTTAGGCTGGGAGAAGAGGAGCTGGTCCTGGCCTCCTTTCCCAGGGCAAGACCAGTGAAGACAGGAGGGGACTTGTTACACAACAAAGGCGGGCGGGGCTCGGGTCTGGGGGTGGCGTTCTGCTCCAGAAATTGGGGAGCTGTCACTCCCCACCAGACTCTCTGGCAAGATTTAGGACCCCTTCTTGCTCCGGCCAGTCCCAGAGCAGAAACCTGCCCCCCCGTCCTGCGTTGTAGCCAATCCAAGGGCTGAAACCCGCCCCCACCCCCGTGTAACTTTTAAAAATGTGTGATCCTCCCCCCCCCCCCCGGCCCTGCGGCTGCCTCCCCTCCCCTCCCCTCCCCTCCCCTCTTTCGTGTCTGCATGGGAAAGAGCGGAGCCAGAGGCGGGGAGGTGGAGGAGGCGGCAGGCACAAGTCCTGGGAGGGGAGAAGGGGTAGGGCCAGGAGACTCCCATCACCCCCGCTCTCCTGACACACACACACACACACACACACAGGCATTTCCAGCTGCCGCGCCGGCGAGCCAAGACAACTCCCCCCACTTCCAGTCCTGCGAGGAGACTCGGTCGGTTCCCCCCGGAGGCTCGGACCTTGGGTCTCCCCGACCCGCGGGCAGGGCGAGGGGCTCCGCGTCTGCCCCCGAAACTCGCCCTGGACTGAATCCCTCGGCTTCGTCCCCGCTCCGCCTCCGGGCCGGGCTCCGGGGCCGGGGCCTGCAGCATTTTTGGAGGAGGGGGCGGGGGGGGGGGGCTAGATTCACCCCCACCCCCACTGCACGCTCCCCGGACTGCTCCAGGCGGGGCTGCCCTGAAGTTTTGCATCCGCCCCCGAAGCACAGAGCGGCGGGATCAGAGGACGAGCCTTGCACTGGGTCCTGCCTTGCACAAGGGCCGGGCGGGACAGACAGACAGACAGACCGCCGGACGGACGGACAGACCGCCGGCCGGGCGCAGGGCCGCTGCAGGATCCGCGCGCAGAGAAGCCGAAGATGAAAGTGACCAGGGCGCCCCTGTGTCTCCTGCTGCTCTGGCAGCTCCTCCCCGGGCAGGTGAGTGATCCCCCCACCCCCCCCAGCACCCACAACCCGGGCCGGGCCCTGCGTTATCTGGTGTCTTGCAAGTACCAGAGCGGGGGGGCAGGCGATCCCGACACGGCTTGGATTTAGCAGCCCCTTGACCTGCCCTGGAATTCAGCCCCCCCCCTTGCACACGCACCCCGTGTGCAAGGCAAGCGTGTGTGAACGTGCAAGGAAAAGGCGGGGCGGGAGTCTGGCCTGTCTCTCGGTCGGTCCGGCTCGAGCGGGCGCAGCTCCTGAGTTTTGCACGGGCTCCTGCCGCTTTGCAAGGCTGGGGAAGTGTCGCTGGGCTTTAGTTTGTCTTCAAAGCGCGGCCCCCCCGCTCCGTTATGTGTTGGGAGCCAAGAGAAGGGGTCGGGCGCTAACCCCCCTGCAAAAGGAGGCTCTGATTTCTGCTGTCACTTGCCTCTGTGCCCCGCAGTCTGGGGACTGGCCCTGGGGTGGGGGGGACGCGGGACGCGAACCAGGCAGCTTCTCTCTGGCACAGACTTAGCAGAGACCGACCCAAGCGCTGGCTCGCCTCGGGGGCCTGGTTCCGCTTTGCACAGCGGCAGGCAGCCCAGCGGGGCGAGATCCCGGGGCCGATTCTTCCTGCAGCGTCCTAATGTGAACAGCTGCCGCGAGCCAGAGCCGGATCCAGCCCCGTGTGTGGGAGAGGAGGGGAACGCGCCTCCTTCATTCCTTCCAGTGCCTTTCCTGGCAGGGGTAACGTGGACCACATTTCCCAGGTCTGGCATTAACGTTTTTGTGCAGCCCGGCTCTGTAATTATGCGGTCAGCCCCTTGAAAAGCTGCGTGTCTCCTCCAGGAGGTCACCAGCAGTGCCTGGCTCCGGTTTTCTATCCGGATCAGCTGTGACTCGGGGAGAGTTTTCTTTTCAGTGGGGAGGGGGCATAAAATCAATAAAATAAAGGCTGGAGTGACTGGGGTGGAATTGCTCCTGGGAGGAGTGAGTGTGAAGAGGGGCCCAGGGTTTTCTTGAGACTCTTCTCTGGAGAAGCCGGCTGGGGAAATGGGGCTGGTTTTGTTTCCAGACCGGTGCTGGGGCTGCTTTGGGAAGGAATGCTTTGAGAAACTTTGGGGAAACTCCGCAGAAGCACATCTCTGTTCTGCTGCCGAGGCTGGGGGAGATTGTGGGGCGGGGGGTGTTAGTTGGGTCCTTACGCTGTTCATGGGAGAGACAAATACTGGGCCAGATCCCTGGACTTAGCCGAGGGATGAATTCAGCCTGTTCATTTTACCAGCAGGTAGTGAGAGAGTTTTCATTAAATGCAGATCTAATCTATCTGTCTGTCCTGCCCGGCCCTTTCTTTCTTTCTTTCTTTCAATCCTCTCTCCCTCAATTCTCTGACCTGCCTTATGCAAAAGGCACACGGGAGATCTCACTGATTCCTTCTGGCCTTAAAAACCTGTTGGCCAAATTCTGCGCTGGTGTAAATGCTGCCTTGGCTTCGATGCCAGTTTGCCTGTTGACCCCAGCAGAGACCTAGACCCTGCCACTCAAGCTCCCGTTAGAGGCATGGAAAGACCCCCCCTCCCTCCCGAAGATTTGAATGGGAATTTTGGATCAGGCCCATGAAAGCACCGGGGAGCTGCATGCACAGATAAGACACCAGGCTTGTCCTGGGGACCTTACAGGCTAGGGCCCTGTCCGGCAGGGAGATGCGGGCCCTCTCGGGCCCCTGGTCTCAGCAGAACTCTGGTATCTCTCGGCTGGTGTTCCCCGCTTGTCTCTGACCTCCAGGAAACCCAGTTTGATGCTCACGGGACAGCCTCCAGCCCAGTGGGGTGAGCTCAGAGGTTCTGCTAATAACCACACACACGGCTCACCTGCAGTACACCAAGGGAGTTTTGTTACCGCTCCTCTGGGGTCTCTCCCTTAATGAGGGGTTTTGTGGCCGGAGGTGGGGTCAGGACTCGCTGTTCAGCTTATCCAAGGCGGGGTGCAGGCAGGGGGGGCTTTGTAAGAGCCCTCTGGTTGGAATGAGGTGGGCACAGGCATAACTCACCACGCAGAGGGCGGGAGCGCGCCCCTGCATGGCTTACACCCGGGCAGCCTGGCCACAGAGAGGTAGGGCCGGGGCTGCCTCGGCAGGAGGCCCCCTTGACTTGCACAAGGCCCTCGATACACAGCTCCCACCGCTGGAAACAGCTGGCAGCATCCTGCGCAAAAGGCTAGTGCAACAGGTAACATACACAGACACACACGCTCTTCGTTACTGTCACCAGGGGGTGCCCGCTTTGTTGCTTCTATAGGCCCAATGCACACCCCAGGGGACCTCGAGTCCTTCCATTCCCCCCGTCCCACCCCACTGGGCTCGCTGTATGTCACCCTCCCATCCCCCTCTGTTTCAGGGACTCCCTGTGATTCCCCCATGCCAGGGGCTGTGTGTGCCCTCTTCCCCCATAGCAGGGTCGCCCCATTCTCCCTGAGCCCCAGCAGAGGACAGAGCCCCGTTGTGCTAGGTGCTGTACGGATGGAGTGAGTGACAGGCCCCACCTCAAAAAGCACATGCTGCTAATCCAGTTTATTCCCCTCCCCCAGCAAAGGATGGACCCAGACTCCAGCCAGCTGGCCGGCAGCAAACGGAGGTGGTGGACTCAGGGCACTTCTGATGTGAGCAGAGGACTTGGAAATCTGGCCCTGATTGTGAGGGCTGAGCCCTGCGGGTTTTGTTTTTTGTTGGCAATGCAGCTCATAGAACAGATGTGCTGAAATTCCTGCTGAGCACTCCCGGGCTGACTGTGCACACACCGACACCCACCGACACCCACACACACACAGTCTGAACTCCGTCACCGCCACGCGGGACAAACACAACCGCCTCGCACACAGAGCCTGGCGCGAAAACACCCCTATGACACCGACTGAGGGTGTGCGCGCACATACACACACACACACACACACTGTGCACGTACACACGAGCACAAAGACACACTGAGGTTGTTTTCAAGCTCCCAACAAAACGTCTCCTTTTCAGGGAAGATAATGATTTCCTGCCGCAGGCGAGAGGGCTAGCCACCCCCGCCCCCTCCGTCCGCACTTGTAAAAGCTTTGCTGCCCCATATAAAGGGTATATTTTCTTCTTCTTTGGCCTGTAATTTTTTTTTCGGCGGGTAAACGAAACTCGATCCGTGCAGTAGCCTGTAATTTGCCGGCGTTTAATCCTAATGTGATTGCCTAGGGTGAGCGTGTCAGCATGCACACCACACACGCATGTGCATACCTGCTCACCCCCCCACTCCCCCCCGCGCACACCGTCACATGCACAGGCACAGCTGACAACCCCAGCCCACACTCACGTTTTTACTCCAGAACCGGAATCCTTTATTGCAGGGATTGACATTTGCCTATTTATGGAATCCAGGGTCCCCGGGAAGCACGGCTTGGCCTCTATCCTAAAATGGAATCCACCCAGAAACGTTTACAGCACCAGACTGGGTCAGACCCGAGGTCCGTATTCCAATGTCATGTCTCTGGCAGGGGCCAGCGCCAGCCGGTTCAGGGAAAGGAGTAAGAACCTCCCGGGACTGTAGCAGATGTAGGATAATCCGCCCCCCCCCTCCACCCCTGAGAGCTCCTGATCTTTAATAGTTATAGCCCTGAAGCTGGAGGGATCCCAGAGAAGATCTGGCCTGGTGCAGAAATGAACTGACGGGAAAGACTCCCCTGAATTCCCATTGGTTTCACTGACCTTTGGATCAGGCCCAATGTGTCCAGTTTGGCTGAGCGGCCGGAGACCTGCCAGCTGGCTCGCGACGTTTCAAGGCTGTAAATCCCACGGAGAGAGGCGGTTTTTGTGGCGAGTATAGGACGCGGGGGTGCAATGGGATGAATGTAAGGCCAAGTCTTAGGTAACGCTTGCTGACAATGAGTGCGATTAGATTTCCCAGGGGAAGTGATGCAAGCCTGATTAACGGGGATGTTTTTTAAATGGGACGGCACGGCTGTGAGCACAGGAGCAGCAGCCTCGGCGTTCGAATGGTTCTCTCTCGGCCCTCTCTGCTGCTGTGGTTCTAACCGGCCGCTTCCATCCCGGTACCGACATTGAAATGAAGCTGGGGCGGGGGGAAGGCGGTAGCGTGGCATTTTGTACTGTCCGGACTGGAAACCCCAAAGCAGGAGAGATTAGACTGGGTTAGGCCCGGTATGAATAATGCATTACGTTCCTACAGCGCCTTTCATGCGATGTACGCACAGCGCTCCTGGAATGCAGCCACCTCTGGGGTGCAGGGCAAAGAGCATGCGCTAGCTGAGGGAAACCTTTGCTATGATGGAAGGAGCCCTGCTCTGGTTAATATCCCTGCAGAGCTGGGGAATGTTTCCCTCCCAGTAAATGCCATGGAGCTCTCTTGAAGGCTTATTTCTGTTTATGCAGGGCTCTGCACAGTGGGGTATTGATCCTCGCTTGGGCCTTTGACAGCTGCTGTAATATAATAATCAACCTCAGGAGGATGAGTTGATGAGGCCAGTGGATTCGAGAGAGAGTGGATCGGCCGGTCACCGGCTGGTTGGAAAGCAGCCTGGCTTTCTAGACTCAAAGGGAGAGGCGTGCTCTGCTTTGAATCCCTCCGTTTTAAACAGTCCCGGGCTGGGTTCAAATTAATCGATATTAATGCGTCGCCCTTTTGCTGTGAAAGTGAATGTATGCCTCCCAGCCCGCCCTGGGAGGCTGCTGGAAAGTGCTCTTCCCACTGCGCCTGTGGGGAAACCGAGGCACAGAATTTTTGAGCGGACCGAGGTGGTAGCAGATGCCTGTGGCGGAGCCTGGAATAGAAGTCAGGTATTCTGAGGTTAGCCCCCAGACAGTACTGCCAGGAAAGAACACCCCATGGCTTGGCTGGGATGATTGAGGTGGGGTCGGTCCTGCTTTGAGCAGGGGGTTGGACTAGATGACCTCCTGGGGTCCCTTCCAGCCCTAATCTGCTATGCTTCTATGAGCTAGCTCTCCAGCTGTTTCATCCTGTGGGCGGCATAGTGTGTGGTTGTTTATTACAGTGGTGGCTAGCAGGCCTCCCAGGCCCTAGCCCAGTGCTCTAGCTACTGGACAGCTTTGTCTCCCATGAGCCAGCCTTGCCCTCCCCGCCCCCCTACTTCCGAAGTCCTCTCCTACTGCTTGGTTCTGCAGCTGTTTCCTTCTCCTTCCATTCTCCTTGTCTACACCAGGCCCTTTTGCTCCCCATTTCCCACTGCTGCTCCCACCAGTTCAGCTCCACCCAGGGTAGCAACAGTAGGAAATACGGGAGACATGGAAAGGGCCGGACGGTTGTGGCTAGGTTATCCGCTTGTTACCGCTTATGCTAGTGATGTGTGAGGGCTGGTGTGCAGACCGGCTCAGATCCGGTTTGGATCGGGATCGGGTTCTGAAACTTCCCCCAAATCTTGGGGCTGTTCAGATCCATCCAGACTGTGGGTTTCCCTTCGGGCTGTTGGTCCATCGCTCCGTGTCAGGCGTAGTATACACCACTTTCAGAGGCGTTAATACAGTGTCCGTTATTTATCGAAGGGTCAGGAAGCGACGACGTTAACTGAGTGTGTTGTGCGCCTTCCCCCTGATTCTGGTCACCCACATCAGGATCCACAGCCCTTTGCAGAAATCAAGTCAGCTCTGGCATTAGAAAATAGAAAATTTGGCAGGCGGTGTTAACGCTCTGCCCTGGTACCCCCTGCTTCCCAGCAGGAGGGTCTGCGTGTCTCCTTTTCGGAGGGTACGGCTTTGTCTTTAGACATAATCAATGGGGCCGCGCTCGCCTTTTGAGTCTCCGGAGTGTTTTTCATGCCAAACTGGGTGTGTTTGGCAATTGGCGACAATGTGAGTCAAGAGGAACTAGGCAAGAGGGTCACGGGGCCTGGCTCTGCCACTGATGTGCTATTTGGCCCTGGGCAAGTCACCGTCCCTTCCACCCTCTGTCTATCTAGTTTATTTAGCCTGTAAACTCCTGGGAGCAGGGTACGGACAAGACAGCCCGCAGCACAAGGGCCCCCCCCAGTGTGGGGTGAGGTCTCCAAGCATTGCCGGTAAGAATAAGCAGTAAACATGCGCTTGGTATTGATGGCCTCCCAGCTTCGTTCTTCCCAGGACACCCCAGACCTGCAACTCCGAGGGGAGTGTTAATTGCTTTTAAGCAGCGAAAAATAAGAGAGGGCTTGG
The DNA here is from genome assembly GCF_026122565.2 of Emydura macquarii macquarii. Taxonomy (NCBI): domain Eukaryota; kingdom Metazoa; phylum Chordata; order Testudines; family Chelidae; genus Emydura; species Emydura macquarii. The sequence goes on from NW_027133217.1 coordinate 6,494,653, forward strand.
AGTCAATACCAACCGCCTGTGAAAAAGCCTGCCCCCTCTCCCCACAGGTCTGTCCCGTTCGGTGCAGGCTTTCAGTCTGCCAAGGCTTCATGTATACGTACGTGGTCAGCGGAGCTATGTCAGCGAGGGGTGTGAAAAAACACCTCCCCTGGCCGTAGGGCGACCAGAAAGCAAGTGTGGAAAATCAGGATTTGGGGGAGTAATAGGGTCCTGCCTAATAACGCCCCTAATATCGGGAGATCCGGTCACCCTACCTGACCGCCAGAACTGTGCCGGCTTCACGTCCAGCCTAGACGCAGCTGTGTGGACGGAAGAGCGCTTCCATCGGCGTAGCTAACCTCACGTGGGGAGAGGATGGTCCTGCGCCCCCTTCTGTCGGCGTGGGCTGTGTCTACACGACAGGGCGATGACCGGCGCAGCGGTGCGGGGGCAGATGCCAGCGCGTCAACGCGCCTTGAGGATAAGCTCCGTGGCTGTCACCTGTCATGGGCGGGTCGTGTTCTCTCGTCCTCTCCTCACAGGAAGACTGGATTGTGAGTTCACTGGGGAGCGCGCCGTTCAGACAGGCCACGGAGGAAGAGCGGGGGCTGCTGGGAAGGCAGCACCCCGTTGGGTGCAAATCGAGTGGGGGTGGGGTGCCGTCCTGTTTAACAGGTTGGGCGGGATTGACCGGGGTGGGTGGGGGATCTGCTCATGGAAGAACCTTACAACAAGCTGGATGTGACTAGCAGGGGTGGGGTGGGGGGCTGCTATTTATGGAGCAGGCGTGTGTGAATAGCTGAGGGGTGCTTACCCGGCTCTGCCTGGGTGTGAGCAGTGGAGCAGGCAAGGAACCAGTTGGGTGTGAGACCCCCCAACCTTGTAATTGGTTGGGTGGGAACAGCAAATACCTGAGTGATTCTGCCGGGGGAGGGGGGGGTCCCTTCCTTTTTCCAGTCGAACCCTACTTGTTACAGGGTTGTTGCACTGCTAGAAGCTTTCCCCCTGCACTAGTCACACCCCTGCCAATCACACCTCACTAGGGCCTGCAAGGAATAAAAGAGCCACGTGGAAGGGGGGGACAGTGTGTGTGTGGGGGGGAGATGCGCAGCATGCGTGCGTGGAGAGCGGGAGCACGCGCGTGGGAACGCGCGGCGCGTACACGGGCCGTCGGGAACACGCAGTGCGTGCAGAGATCAGGAGCACTCGGTGCATGCGTGCATGGAGATTAGGAACAACAGTGACAATTCTCACAATTTCTTTTCCACCTGCTAAATAAATGTTCTCCCCCGCCCCATCCCCATGTAGATCTCAAAGGGTTTTATATATTCAAATGTAGGCGCTGATCTGTGTCCAAATCAAGGGCCAGATCCTCAGCTGGTGTCAACCAGCCCAAATCCCGTGGTGCTGCGCCCGTCTACACCAGCCGACGTTATGGCCCATTGTTTTCGGATTTCAAAATTTGGAAGTGAGAATTGGATGAGAAATCTTTTTTATGTGAGAGGGCCCGTTTTTGCTTGGAGATGGGGCTGATGTGAAATGAACAGATCCGCTGGAATTTTTCACAGGGCGGTTTCCTCCGGATCTTGACCATCTTGCCCTTAATCGCAACAATATGAGGAAATTCTCCAGTGCTGAGCTTTGCCGAGTTCATGGGGAATAGCACAGTCTAGCTTTTTTGCACAGCCCCTTCTGATCTCACTTAGGCAAACATTTACTTAACTTGAAGCACATGAGGAGGTTTGAAGTCAGTGGGACTGTAACAGGGCCACACGGAGGTTTTTAGGGGCACAGGGCAAAATCTGAAACTGACCCCGACTTCCCAAAAAAAAAAACCCCAACCCAGAGTGCAAAAATAGGAGAGGCCCAGAAGGTGGGGGGGGGGGGGGGAAGCAAGCCCCCCTTTGATTCATTCTGCGAAGGCGGCTTTGGCTCCCCATTCAGGGCATTGTCGCACTCACTCAGGTTGGACCCAGCCGCCTCTCCGTCATGATGGAAGGGCAACTGGGTCCGCTGGAACCCTGGGCACCAGGTTGCAATGTCACGGTTTGGGGGCCCCCTCAACTGGGGGGGGAGGGCTTGCCCCTGCCTTTTGGGCCACGCTGAGGAAGTGGAGCCTGTGCAGAAATGGTTGGCAGGACTGGAGTCTTAGCCAGGATCCGAAATCCAAGCTGCGTCTCTTTGACGCTGAAGGCCGGATTTTCCAAGGGGCTTTGGGGTAGATGTGTCAAGTGCTCCGCTCCCACGGCCAGGGTCCGCTGTTCATCAGTGCACAAGCCGTCCTATGCCCAGTTCTCTGTAAAGCCAGCCGAGGCAGGAGGTTCTGGAATGGGCCCCCCCCCAGAGGAGGTGTGGGGCAAACACCCTCGCAAGTTTGGAGCTTGATACATTTCTGAGCGGGATGATATGATGGGGGGCCAGGAGGGGCCTGGACTCACTAACCCAGCAGGCCCCTTCCAGTCCTACGTTCCAGTGAAAACCGGTCCCTTGCTTTCCGGTCACAGCTAGAAAAACCAAGCAGACAAGGCCCCAATGTAAGAAGAAAAGTAACTCGGCGGGGAGATTCTCCCTCGGCTGCTTTATCCATCCCGGAGAAGCAAAGAACAAAAAAGGGATAAGCCCAGCCTTGGGAAACAAAGCCCTGCGAAAGTGCCAAGTGTTAGTAATGATTGATATAATTCCCACCTTACATGAATGCTTGTTTGGGGGAGAAACTCTGCCCTCCTTGAGCAAGCAGTTGCTGAAGGGGTTAACTCACCAAACGAGACAACCCCTGGCTTTCTGCTATTCTAGTTATTGCAAGTCCTCTTTGTTTTTAACACTTTTCCTCAGGTCAGGAAAAGCGGCTGGGGTGTACAAAAAAATTACAAGTGCTGCCTCTTTAAGAGAGATGTGAGCAGTTGGGGGGGGAGCATAGTGGTGGTGGGGGGCCTTTGGCTTTAAAGTGACAGTGTTAAGGTCACAAAGGAGCCGAATCCTCTGCTGGTGTAAATGGTCATAACTCCATTGACTTCAGTGCAGCTGGGCTGGTTTACATCCACTGCAGATCCGGCCCGAGGAGTTTAAAGCCCAGGTCTCGCATCTCTTGAAAGCCTGCTCTGTTTGGCACATGTCCTGCTGATCGGCCCCATCTGTTCAGGTTTGCAGCCTGTTGCAGAAGGTTGCGTTACCCAGGGGGTTGGCGTGAAAGACGAAGGATCCCATGGACTCTAATCCCAGCCGGGATCTCCAGCCTGAGTCACTTGATTTCCTTGTGCCCCAGCCAGTCCAGCTAGAAAACTGAGTCCAACCTAAAAGCAGGAGCTTTACTTCGGACCGGAGGCTGCTTCGGAGCAGAGGTTCTTTGGGTCGATTAGACACCAAGGCTTGGAATTGTCTCCACATCTGGCTGGGCTCTGGCCAGGTCCCATCAGCGAAGCAGGGCTGGTACTTGTCGGGAAACCCAGACTGCTGTGGTAGGAGGGATGAAAGATTTAGTAGGTGGCCCGCAATCCTCTGGGGCTGTGCAGATCTGCCTTTGGTGCTTATCTGGCACCCATTCCTGCAGTATTTATCCCCACAGCACCCCCTAAGAGTCAGGGCAGTGCTATTAACCCCACTCTACAGATTTGGGAACTGAGACACAGAGAGGCTAAGTGACTTGCCCAAGGTCACCCCGGCAATCTGTGGCAGAGCTGGGAAACAACCCCCATGTCTCTGGTTAGAACCCCTGACCACTGAGCCATCCTTGCTTCCTCTTCCATTTGACAGATGCCGTGTAAAACAGAGGCTCTGGCCCCTTCTTAGGAGCCTCTTAATGCCCCCTCACGGTCAGCAGTGGAGGAGGACCAGCAGCCAAAGAGTTAACTGAAAATCTGAGCACCAGGCTGTAGCCAGAAGGGCCTTTTTTGCAAACAGGCTGGGCATTTTTGAAGGCCTGGAAGACGTTGGCGGCTCTGTTGCTCTAACAGGCCTGCCTCTGTTTGAAGGGCCCGAAACACATGGACGCTGACAAATGTATATTAAATTAAAGCCAATCCACCGCTGCCATCCGGATCCTCTCCCTAGGAGAGCCCAGCCCAGCCCAGCCCTCCCCTTGCTTGCTTTATTTAGGCACTGCTGTGCCTTTAAGATGGCTTTACGATAATTAACTGTCTCCAGATGCAGGGTGCCAATTAATGCCTTTGTTCTTGGATTCAGAGGGAAAATATTTAAAGGCACGGTGCAGCCAGCCGAGTTCCTTTAGCAAATATGGATCAAGTCATTGTAATATGATCATCAGCCCATAAGAAAGGAGGGGGAGGCAGGGAGGCTGGGGAGAAAGGTTTTGGCTTAATTAGAACAGGCTTTGCCTCTGAGCGGGGAAACCGCCGGGGTTCCAGCCGGGATCTACCAGCTCCATGGAAAAGCGCCGCCGTGGAGTCCCCCCGTGCGCCCACCTTCATGGGCCTGAGCTGGGTCACTGTTGTGGGGAGCAAAGGGGCCTGTTTTAGAGAACGCACTGGCAATCCGCGTGCCCATCCTCTGCGTGCAGTTGAGATGCTTCAGGGTGGAGACGTGGGGTGGAGGGAGAGAGGCCGGCTGGGGGGCAGAGCCAGGGTGTATTTTAACCCTTCTGAAATGCAATGGCGGAGGTGAGCCTTCTTGTGGAGACTGGGAACACAGAGGGCCAGGGACTGTCAGAGATCCCGAGTTTGCCTCTTCGGAGTTTCCTTTCCACCGTGCGGTAAAGAGACAGACTGAGCTGTGCAGCCCACACTCGCCCCTGCATGCACAGGTCTGTGCACGGGCCCGCCCTACGTGAATGTGCCCGGCACGCCACTCACACCGACATGAACACACTCATATTCACGAGCACACAAGTGCGCTCACAATGTTGCCAGCCTCCAGCGGCTACAAATCAGGAGTCAGGCCCCCCCAAAATCCTGAGTTTGGTTTAAAAATCGTGAGATTTAAAAAAAATAATAAGAAAGGGGCTGGGGTTTTTGGAGGTTTTTTTTTTGCCTTCTAGTTTCTGAGCCGTCAGCATCAGGCTTGGGTCACATTTTCAAGCTTTCGTTTGTGACGGGAGGGCCAGAATCAGACTTTTAAAAAACCAAAAGCTGCAGATCTCATCTAACCGTATTCGTGCAGCACACCGACACCAGGTTAGCACCCTGGATTTCACCACAAGGCTTGGGATAAAGTCCCGCGAGTTGGCTGGATTCACGCACACTCAGAGAGTCCCACGCTGACGAGTACACGCACAGAGAGGGAGCCAGACACATACAGATGCTTCTAGGCACAGCACATGCGCATACAGGTACGCCAGGGTTCACACACCCCTCAAGTCTGGGTGGTTTTCTTTCAGATGGAGGGAAGATGTGAAATCAAGAAAGAACCAAAGGCCCAGGAGAGAGCACAGTGCATTTCTCCGGTGTAACGTGCTGCATCCGGGCAATGTGCAGGCAGACAGGCTCCTTAGAACCAAGAAGGCGTGGTACCCAGACAGACGCACACCCACATGGTTCCACTCACCATAGCAGGGACACAGGGGCTCCAGAATCACACAAGTACCTAGATAAATCATCCCTTCCCCCCCACCACACACACACACACTCACGCTAGCAGAGGCAGGTCCATAAGGGCAGGGGGAGACATTCTTAGTGGTGAGCCTCCGTGCAGCTGAGATCACCCCGTTCCCTCATCACATCGGGGTGGGTATTGCCCGGGCGTCCCCTCCTCTGTTCACCTCCCCTGAGCCGGAGGATTGTGGAAGGGGGTGAGGGTTGGAGGGGGGGGTGGAGAACTGAGGATGAAGGAGTGTGGCTGAGATAGGGAGGGGGAGAAGATTGGAAGATGGAGGGGGAGAGGCAAAGGAAAGGCACCAACGCCTGTCCGTGGGTGACTTTGAAACAACCCAGGCCGTTTCCCACAGGCCGCTGGGCAGCCACAGGGAGGTAGTAACTGGCAGCCGGCTCCTGCTCCCGTTTCCAGCCCCCACGGGTAACCCTAAAAACGGCCAGGCTGTGGCAGGCCAATGGTCCATCTAGCCCAGTGCCCTGTGCTCCGACGGGGCTGGGGTCAGAGGCAGCAGAGGGAACGAACAGCACGGGCCAGCCAGCGCGTGATCCATCCTCTCGGCCAGCCCCAGCAGCTGGCAGGCAGAGGTTTAAGCCGGTCGCCCAGCAGCGGTTGCTGGGCTGCGGGCAGGAAGACGGCGCGGCAGCGAAGTGCGGCAGAACGACGTCCCCGGCTGTGATTGCAGGGCGAGTGGCGGCAGGCAGAAAGGAGGGGTCCTGGTGGAAGCCCAGGCCCTCCCTGCCCTGCTCTTGGCCACAAATATGAATGTCCACTTGTGCGTCGTCCCCAGCACCAGTGTGTCCTCCCCCACCCCCTGCACCGCGCAGGGACGTCGGCTCAGTCCTGACCCAGGCAAAAGAACCGCTGCTCTCGGCGCCTACGGCCTCCCCAGACCCCCTTCCTGCACCTCCTGGGGCTGGCACCAAGGACACCAGCCCCCTGGGGCCAGCGCTCTGTGGGTCCAAATCCTGGATCACCCCATGACCGGGCCATGGGCGGTCACGCCTCGCGATTAGAACCGGCGCCAGGAGCCCTGGAACGGGGCACGGCTGGGCCCGAAGCGAGGACAGGCGCAATTACAGCCGTGGACGAATGCTTTGAGCAGCCACTGAACAGCTGCTGGGCTTAAAAGCCAGGCTGCTGACTCTTCCCGCCCATCAGAAACCTGCTGCAGGCCGGCTGCGTTCGGTGCATCGCCCGGAGACCGGCTCTGCTGCAGGCCCCGCTTCCTGACAGCCTGGTTCCCCACCTGCAGAGCTTGCCATCTAAGGGGACAAGTGGACAGGACGGAAACATCGAAATAGCCCCAACTCGTAAAGCACATCCATTTTCTTCCCCTCCTCATCCCAAACCTCGACCCTCGCCTGGCCAGCGTCCTGTAGCGGGCGCCGCAGAGATGGCCTCGGAGGAGGAGACGGGAGGGGCTTTGTGGCCCGGTTCAGGGAGCCTCGCGCATGAAAGCAGGCGCAGGGGTTGGTGGAAGAAGGTGTCGAGCAGGCAGCGGAGCAGAAGGGCGGGGAGCCGGGCAGTAAGAGGAGAGTGAGCACGGAGGGAGAGGGCGGATGCTGCTCGGGCTAGGCCACTACTCAAGCACTTGGGGAAACCTGGGTTCAAATCTCTGCTCTGCTCCAGCCTCCCTGTTTAGCATCTCTTGTGCCTTAGGTCCCCCGCTGTAAAATGGGGTCCATCCGAAACGAAACTTTAAAAAAATGTTCATTGCCCTGAAAAATTGAAAAAAAAAACGTCATCTGATGTGGAACGAAACATTTTATTTGACCGGAAATGAAACATTTTGTTTCATGTTTCAGCTTTTTTTCTTTTTTTTTTTAGAAAGAAAGGTTTTTACATATATAGATATATTTAATAACCTTAAAGTAAATTTCACAATGAAGGGTCAGTTTGAATCAAGAAATCAAAATGTTTCCATTTTTCCAGAGTACTTTTTCGGGACTTTTTTTGACCAAAACAATTAGGCAAATCCAACATGAATTTGTGAAATGTTTCCATCAGCCTGAATCTCCATTTTCCAGTGATCATGCTTGTAAGAGTGTAAAGATTGTGATGTTAAGAACAGCCATACTTGGTTAGACAAATACTCCATCTAGCCCAGCATCGTGTCTGTGACAGCGGCCGGTGCCAGATGGTTCAGAGGGAATGAACAGAACAGGGCAATTAGTGAGTGGTCCATGCCTCGTTGTCCAGTCCCAGCTTCTAGTAGTCGGAGGTTTAGGGATATCCAGAACATGGGGCTGCATCCCTGACCATCTTCGCTAATAGTCATCAAGTGACCTGTTCTTCATGAACTTATCTAAGTCATTTGTGAACACAGTTATAATTTTGGCCTTCACAACATCCCCTGGCAATGAGTTCCACAGGTTAACTGTGTGAAGAAGTTCTTCCTTCTGTTTGTTTTAAACCTGCTGCTTAATTTCATTGGGTGATCCTGGGTTCTTGCGTTATGTGACGGGGTAAATAAGACTTTCCTATCTCCACAACATTCATGATTTTATAGACCTTTATCCTATCCCTCCTGAGTCATCTCTTTTCTAAAATGAACAGTCCCCGTCTTTTTAATGTCTCCGTATACGGAAGGTGTCCCATACCCCAAAGCTGTAAGCAACTGAAAACAGGTTCTGAGCTGCCAGCTCCACCTATAATCCAGAGAGTGTGTGTGTGTGTCTGTATGCAAATGCACTTCACTCTGCCCCCTTGGAGATGGCAGTAGTCCCTGGGATTATCTGCACGGACTCCACTTGCAGCCTCTGAGTTAGGTGTTGGCTGTACTAAACGGTGGCGCGCGAAGGAGAGGTATTATTTGGGTGTGAGGTTATCTGGAAGGCTGTGTACCTTTGTGTGTATGTGTGAGCCTTTCTCATCAACTCCTGTGCATATGAGCAAAGGAAAGAGATACCTGTGTACCGTGTGAGATCCAGTATGCCTCATTTCCAGTGCTGTGCTGATGGGGTGGGGGCAGACCTGGGGGAATGGAGGGCACCGGGGGGGGGAGGAGTGCTGTCTGGTGGGAACAGGGTACCCCTCCTGCCCTGCACAGGGGGCGCGTGAGGCGAGGGGGGCACAAATGCAAGCATTGATCCCCGGGCGCCGGAGACCCAGGGTACGTCACTGCTCAGTTCCACGCTGTATGTGCATGCATCTATGTGTGCTGTGTGTGTGTCCATCACAGCTGCCCAGATGGTTCTTCTGCTGTTGGTTCCAGAGCGAAATATTTCCTTGACTCCTTTCCCCACCAGGCTTCACCCCTTGTTGGTGGTGTCTTGAGCTCTTTACACAGCCCCGAGACTGTGCAGAACCGGCTTTGGCACCTCCGGTTCCCAAATGACCATGTTTGCTAAACATACAAATAAATGCAAGGCCTAGCTACTGGAGCTGGGTGCGTATTTTCTGAATCACCGGCAATTCCAAAAAATGGTGGGAAAAGAATTCAGCTCAAACCAAAACTGAATTTTTTTGACATTTCCAGCACCCTGGAAAAGCAGGAAAACATTTCCAGTCAGCTCAAACGAAATGTTCTGTTTCCGTTTCAAACCCCTTTAAAACGTCTTGTGACTGTTTTGTAAATAACGGAAATCGTGAAACAAAATGTCGCTTTCAACTGGAAAAAATCGCAACGTTTTGATTCTTTTTCCAAGATCTTTTTTTTTAAGATTCTTTAAGCTTTGTCGAAACCGAGACACATTCGCCACACGTGAATCCGTGTCGCCGACTCTGCGTATTTCACCCTCAAAAAGTTTTACGTGAGAAATTTCGCCAAGGCTCGTACTAGCTGCGTACACAGGGTCAGCTTTGACTGGTGAGTGCCAGTCGAGAACGCTCAAACTATTTAAAGGAAGGCTACCCTATTTTCCTATACACCACACCTGTGTGCTCTGCTTCTCCAGACCTTTTGAAGTTCGCCCCTTATGCTTTTGTCCCCGGTTCTTGTTAATGATCATCCTGGCCTGGCTTTCAGTCCCTATGCTGTTTCAGGCAAGATGATATTAACCAGAGAGATTGGAGCCCCTTGTGCTGTTGCGTTTGTGTATTTAACCTGAGCCCACCGCTGTGTTTTGTGGGTGGATGAATCAATATGGGCATATTCATGGAGACTTGGCAAAGTGCGGTGTGGGCCCTGCATGAGTGTGTGACCCCCCACTGTGAAGATCACAGAGGAACAAACAAGCATTGTTAGAAGAGGACTCGCCCCAGGTCCCTCTCTGGTTTTAGGGCCTCCTGTCATGCCTCAGATTTCTGCTCTGATATGGAAACTGTTTTACGACTTCCCAGGTGGCGAAAGGCTTCACACAGGTGTCAGATCTCGGGAAAGCCATCTGCTGGGAGGAGACCCCCGTTGGTAGGCCCTGAACAAGAGAAGGAAAAAGGGGCCCGGGCAAGGAAGAGGCGGGTGGGGAGGGGAAACTCGATGAGGAAAATCCCAAATTCTTTCAGGTGCCCGCATTAAAATAGCAAGATCAAGTGTGACCAGCCAATCTAATTAGAACTGGAGCTAGTCCGGGCTCTGCCACTGATTTGCCCTGGGACCGTGGTCGTGTTGCTTTGCCACCCTGTGCCTCAGTTTCCCCATCTGTAAGCAGGGGAATCACGGTACTGTATGTCAGTGCCAAAGATGTGCTTTACATTGTCCAAAATCGCAGACCAGGCCATGTCCTGCCCTGAAGTGGTCACAGGCTGGATGACAGACACAGAGCCAGGCCCGTGGAGGAAGAGGCTGGCTTACACGTCTGTGGTTAAGCAGTGGGTGTGGCGAGCACGAGGGTCTAATGCCAGCGTGTGGGCCAGGAGTGAGGAAAGAGGGGAATGTGGGGGAGAGGCTAGTGCCCTGGGAGCAGGGGGATGCCCCAGGTATGTGGGTGGCACGGAAGGGGGGCAGACGCCTGGGATTGGAAGCAGGAAACTAACTGGGTGGTGGCACCGAATTTCCAGCTGCAGGCTGGGGCAGGGAGTTCATGGATTCAAGGAGAAGGAGGGAACACTGAGAGTTAGCTGCAGCCCGTGAATAGCCCAGACCTGAGGAGCTGTGCCCCCATCTGGCTGCATCGTGTTTCGGGGTCTGTAGATGCAGCTTTGTCACTATTAGCCCGACCGAGAGCAGGGCCCCATTGTGCGAGGGGCCATACAGACACCCGGAGTGAGACCTGCCCTGACGATCTTAGGGTTTAAAGAGGCAAGAGGGACAAAGTCACCATTTCACAGCTGGGGAAACTGAGGCACCGAGCGATGCACGGACTTGCCCAAGGTCACCCCGAGAGAGCCAGGAAATGGACCCGGTTTTGTGCCGGGCCCACAATGCCGCCTGGCGTCCCCGAAGCGCCGCGTGCCTGGCTCGTGCGTGCGCTGATAAATCCGTCGGTCTTTTCCTTGAGCCGTCAGGGGCCCGGGCGGGATATTTGGGTCATTCTAGAGCGAAGCGGGAAGGCCGGGGCGGGCTGGAACCGGACGGCTCGGCGCTCGGCCCGGATCGGTACCCAGCGAAAAGCGTCCCCCTGCGACGGAGCTTGGAGACCAATGGGGAACGAGTGCGGGGTCTTGTTCATCGTCTCTCCTCCCTTCTCCCCTTTCCCCTGCAGGTCTCCGCCCGCCAAGGCTGCAAGAGCGGACGCTTCACCTCCCTCGGGGACTGCTGCGACCTCTGCCCCCGGGGCTACGGGGTGGCTGGCCCCTGTGGCAGCTCCAACACCGAGTGCGAGCCCTGCAGAGCGAGTGAGTCCTGGGGACCCCGGGGAGGGGCGAGCCGGCCGATGCCAGGGCGAGGGAACCGGGCACGGCCCGGCTGGATCAGACTGGGGGGCCCTGTAGGCCAGTGGCCGGAGCCAGCAACTTCGGGGGGGGACGGACAGAAAGCCACCCCGGGAGGCCAGTTAGGGGATTGCTGGGTTGCCCTGGGGATACCCCCTTCCATGTCTGCGATGCCACAGACCCATCTCACGCCACTAATTGCAGCGAGACCCCCTGCGCCCCATGCTGGGGGGCACCGGGCCAAACCACTCGACAGGCACCTCTTCCGGTTTGATCCCCCGGGCCCCCCGACGTGCTGCCGCCTGTGGGTGTCAGGGCTTGATCTGCAAGCCATGGGGCGCCCCCTCCCCGAAGGAGGGGTGGGGCGTGTAGGGGGGAGGAGCTGGGGTGGGGGGACACAAGGAGAGGTCGGGGGAGATCTAGATTAAGCGGGGGGCGGGGAGGAAAGTTGTCAGGAGAGATGGGGGGTGATGTAGAGAGGCAGAGGCTTATAGGATGAGCAGAGCAGGACATGGGAAGTGATATTTAGTACCCCCCAGTTCCAGGCCGTGGCGGGTGAGGGGGGGAAGAAGCACCCCTCAGTCCCCACCTGCTATTCCTGGCCGGCTGTTCCCACTCCCAGCCCCGCCGAAAGCCGGCGTTTCTGACCTGCCGCGGCTCTTAGCCAGAGCCTCCCGCCCCGAGCACAGATTATCAGCCCTGCCGCGGCTGCGTGACGGCTGGGAAAACGGCCCAGCTCGATTCCCGTGTGACCTGAGCCAGGCTCGCCGTTAGGGGAGGTGAGCCTGCGTCAGCCCCAGGGAGCCCAGGCCAGCATTATTCCCCCGGCAGAGGCCGGCCGGCCGGCCCGCGAAAGGGATTTCCAAGATGATTGGACGCTGCGCTAATCTGACGGAAACCCACTTCCTGCCTCGACTGGCCTGGCCATCCAAAGGCTCTGCCTGGGGTCAGTCGCTAAACAGACACGCTGTGTCCTGGCTGAGCCAAGCCAGACAGGGAGGGCTGGGGCCCAGGCTTGGATGGGAGATCTCCCCAGAGCCCCGGCAGTCAGCAGGAAAGGGAATGAGCGTGGCACGCCGCCCTTTGAGTCAGACTAGCGTTGTGCTGCCTTTCGAGTGAGACATGAAACCGAGGTCATTGAAGGTCCCAACTCAGATAATCACGCCCTGTCTCTTTAAATGCCCCCTGCAGCTCTCCATTTCCTATTGTCAGTGATCCCGGCGGGGCTGTTGCTGTGAGCTGTTAAACAGCTGCCGCGTTCCACCTCAGAGGTGGCCGCATTTCATGGGCCGAGAAAGACGCCCCAACCTGTCGTTCCTCGGTCGGTTTGTCAAACGCCCTGGGCTCGATCAGGGCTCGATGGGTGACGTGAACGCACCCGACTGGAGGGGGTGGCCAGTTTTACCCGCAGCGCTTTGTGCTCTGGCAATTCCCTGGCCGAGTTCAGACGTCTGAGCAGGTCTCCCGCTGGCGATAATAGGCTGCTACCCCCAGCTGACGGAGTCACTCCTCTGGCTGAAGTGCTGGGGGCTTGTGGCGTGGCTGCCGACGGGTGCGGGCGGCCGTCCTGCCCGGAGTCGGTCCCGAGCTCAGTGTGCCTCTCTCTTTCCCCCGGCAGACGTGACGTTCTCCTCCAGCAGCAGCGCCACGGAGCCGTGCCGGCCGTGTTCGCGGTGCCCAGAGCACGTGCCGGCGGCGGAAGCGTGCACGCCCACCCGCGACACCGTGTGCGCCACCCACTGCGCCCCGGGCCACTACTTGGCCGCCGCCGAGAACGGGAGCAGCAGCCGGTGCCTGCCTTGCCAGATCTGCTGGCTGGGCTACGGGGCAGCCGCGCCGTGCGGGCCCGCCCACGACACCGTCTGCCAGAAGTGCCCCGAGGGCTTCTACTCCGAGGAGAAGAGCTACTCCGCGCCGTGCCTGCCCTGCCGGCCCGAGTGCAACGAAAGCGAGGTGATGATCCGCGCCTGCAGCCGCCAGTCCGACACGCTGTGCATGGGTAAGGACCGCGCTGGCCGGGACGCAGGGCAGAGCTGCTTGCATCGGCGAGGGCGGGCGAGCGCGGGGAGGCGCGGGGGTGGCAAGCGAGGGGTGTGCATGGCGGCGAGGGGCCGCGCGTGTCGTGCGGGCGCTGATCTCTCTGGGTGTGCGGGGTGCACTGGGGGAGTTGTGTGGTGGGGCGGTGCTGGGGAGGGTGAGCCAGCCTGTGAAGAACGGAGGAAGAACCAGTCTGCCTCCAGCCTCTGACTCATTACAACCCACGCAGTCGTGGCGTGCAACGTGGCTGAGGGGCCAGGGCAGCGATTGGTACCGTCGCGCCTGAGATCCACAGCCACGGACCGGGACCCCATTGTGTCAGGCGCTGCACGAACACGGAACAAAAAGGCCCTGCCCCAAAGACCTGACAGTCTAAGCGGTGCGTGTCCCCTCTGCCGCCGCAGGGGAACAGTGTGTTGTTATCACCGCGGTGAGGCCAGCAGCCCAGGAAGGAGGGATGTCAGGCCAGAGTCAGTGTCAGGCCCTTCTTCAGGGCACGATTTATTGGGTGAACAGAAAACTTAAGGCTAAATACCAAACTAAAGTCATTCCTCTGCCCAACGGGGCCTGCGGTTCCCAGAGGCCCGGCCCGGCCCAGCTCAGCCCTCTCTGGGTTCAAGCACTCCTGCAGCAACCTGATGAGCCCTGGTTGGCCTTTATAAGGACCGGCTGTCACCAGACCCAGCCCTGCTGCATCAGCTGGGAGGCACCTGATCTGTCAAAGGGCGGCCTGAGCCTGCCACTTTGTGGCCAGCTGGCTGAGGTTTGATGAATGAATTTTGTTGTTGTTGAAAAATGGCATTTAAATCACACCTTTTCCTTGGACTTTTTCTTTTTTTTAAATATTGGGGAGGGAGGAGGTGGGATTGGATGAAATGGGGAGGCCAAACATTTATCTTTGTTTGATTGTTTGTTTGTTTGGGTGGTGGTTTGATTGGAAAGTGTTTGGACTTGGTTGGTTTATCATTTCCCCCTTCCCCTCCCACCTTTTAGAAAGAAAGAAAGAAAGAAAGCAAAGGGGTTTCCATGATGAGTTTCAAATAAGCAACAACAACAAAAAAAGCCTGTCCTGTTTCTGGAACCTGTCGAAGGAAAACAATCTGGATGATTTTCACACATTTCACCCCTGCCCTATTTTGTGATCCACTCTGGTTATTAGGGGGAGGAATCGACCTGTCTCTAGCCTGCTGGGGTGTGTGGCACTCGGATAGCCCTGCTTGCAGGCGTAAAGGGGCTTGTTCCCCCTACCTTTCCAGGAAGGCCTTCAGCCTCCGTAGCTCATTGGGTCCTTGGTGCCTATGTCAAAGGGTCTGATTAGCGCTGGTATCATTAACTATGGTACGCCAGTGTCTGCTTGAGACCTGACAAATTCGTGTCAGTGCCCATCATCAGATACAAATCACTGCAGGTCAGTACCAGGCTGGGCTGGATTCGAACCAGCAACAGAGAACCCTGGGAAGGTGTCCGGAGAGCACAGATCCTGTTTGTTTGTCTAGCCCCATGCGCACTGTCTGTCTGTTTGTCTGTCTAGCTCTATACATGCTGTCTGTCTTTCTGTCTAACTGAAAGACGAGGCAAGGGAGGTCATATCTTTTACTGAACCAACTTCTGTCGGCCTGAGAGATGAGCTTTCGAGCTCCGGAGAAGCTTGTCTCTCTCACCAGCAGAAGATGTCCTCACCCGCCCTGTCTCTCTCATATCCGGGGACCGACACGGCTACAACAACGCTGCAAGAAAAGTCCCCCTCTCTGTCTGTCTAGCCTCATGCAAACTGTCTGTCTGTCTGGCTCTCTAGCCCCACACATGCTTCTTAGTCTGTTTGTCTGTCTAGCACCTGGCTAAGCTGGCTGGCTCTCTATCTATCTGCCCCCGCACACACACACTTGTTCATCTGTCTGTCTGTCTGTCTGAAGCATGAAGGGAATGTTCTGGGGATGAGGATTGGGGCCAGAACTAGAATCTGAGTCCATAGCGGCTTGAATCCAGCGAAATACAGCCTCCCCCCTCTTGCATTTCTCTCCCTTTCCATCTTCCTCTCTCTCTGGTTTTGTTTTAGAGAAACAGTTGCTTTTTTGTCTGCAAGGACAGAGTCTCCTTAGGTTGCCCTTAATCTCCCCTTTGTCCCGGTCGCTGTGTCTTTAATCCCACTCGGCGGTTGGGGGGCGAGGATGCGGGCCTGTTAATGAAACGCTCCGAAGCGGAGTGCATGAAAAGGCTGGCGAGCGGCGCCAGTCCCTTCAGGCGGCATTGTCTCCCCGGGGTTTGCTGCCAGCCTCCGGGTGAGCTCGCCCTCGCCACCTCTTCACGTGTCTGGCAAAGGGGCATCGTTGCCATCCCAGGCGCTGGAAGGGGCGGCTCCACTGGATCGAGGAGGCAGCATCTCTGGGCCCGGTTCCTGTCTTAAGGGGGAGGATGGGAGTTTCTGGGGCAGGATTGTCCCATAATAGAACTGCGGGGGAGCCATCGCCTGTCAATGAGCTGATGGGTGCAGGATTGAAATCTACACTGGTCCAAGGGCCAGGACGTGCTATATCTTGAGAAGCAGCAGGGCAGCAAGCCAGGGGCTTTCTGCCGCCAGAGTCCTGGGAGCGTTGGGTTTCTAATAGAGTACAGCGCTGATCTCCGTACCCACGGCCCCGCACCTGACACTGGATATGAGAAGGGGCAAGGGACAGTGGTCCGAGCACCGACCTGGATTGGATCCTGCCTCAGGCTTGGGGCCTGACCCAAACGTTTTTGGTGCGTGCCCTCCGGGAAGTCACCTACCCACTCTGTGCCTCAGTTTCCCTTATCAAGGCAACGGGGCTGAAAGGAAAGCGCGTTGAGCTGGGAAGAAGAAACTGCTTCTGCTCAAAAGGAGCGACGTCTTTTTGTGCCAGCGAAACCCAGCCCCCGTGCATTGCGGGAGCGGGGCGCCAGGCTGGTCGGGCTGCAGCTCTCCTCCTCCAGCGCTGCCTGCGCGCCGAGAGCTGGCACCGCCACCTGCCTATCCCCGTCCAAATGACCCCCTGGAGACCACCACCAAAGACCCGTCGGGAGCAAAGCGGAAACGGCCTTTCCAACTCCCCAAACAGCCCCTGATTGAACAGCGAACGGCTCGACGGGGAGGCAGCAGAACCTGGCCGCGTTGGGCCTGAAGAGGTCCCAGTTCAAATCCTGGCTTTGCCCTTTACCTGCCGGGTGACCTTCAGCAGGCCTCTGTGCTTCAGGTGAGATTCCCACCTTGTGTATTCAGACTGCAGGGCCTGGATCTCCCACCTCACCGCCGCTGATTTCAATGGCATTTCAACACCTGTGCGGAGCTGGGCCTATGCCCTGTGGAGCAGGGGGCTGCCTCGTCTGCACCCGTCTCTTTAGGCGCTGCTGTAATATCCGTAAATGATCCGGCTTCTGCCGACGCTCACCAAGCTGCCGTGTTGCGGTGAAGGGGATGGTGCTGTGCGCCGAGGGCAGGGATCCCTGGGCTGACAGCCTCTTCACAAAGGGTTAACCCGCCAACTTTCTGCCTTCCCTGGTGGCTTTTCCAGCGGCTCAGGGGCCCCTCTGCTGAGGTGACACCTGCAGCGTCACATTCAATCCTGGACAAGACACTGGCGAAGAGAGACCAGCCTACTGGAGGCCGTTCAAAGAGGTGCAGGGCCGGAGGGGGACTGACGCCCAGGAAGCATCAATACGCGCCCCATCCAAAGCCCACTGCAATCGGGGGACACCTCTCCACGGACTCCAATGGATCAGGCCTCAGCGGCAGATGTAATATGCCTCGGAAGGGGGTGGAGGAGGGACGTTTTGGGGAGGGTTTGAATGACGAATGATGGGATGAAATCAAGAAGGAGAGAAACCACGGTCAGTGTCAGAAGGAAACTTCCCAGCGGAGCGAGCTTTCGGGGCCCGGCGGCTGCAGCGGGTGGCGATCGAGGTAGTGGGCTGAAAACAGAAGTCGAACCGCCCTGGTGCTCATCACCCCGAGAGCTTAGATACTTACTCAAGGCAGCTTAACCCCCTCCCACTGCTCGCGCCCCCGCAGCTGCCTTGCCCATTTTAGTGTGGTCACTTCTTCTGGGTGTCTGCACAACATGCCTCCGGGGGCACGGGACCAGGAATTCAGTCCGTTGGCTGGATCAGCGGCTGCCCCGGCCGGGTACCGACAGGGAGTACGGCATGAGCATCGATCCAGCTCTCAACTGGACCTAGTGCGGGTGCATCTAGCGGAGCGGGAAATTGCATTTTCCCGCTCTCGTGTAGACGTATTCTGAGCCTGGGGAATAATCCCCGCCCTGGGGGGCTGTTTTAAAGTAGTCTGGAGAACGGGCTGGAGGGCCCGGCCCCGCGCTGGCTCTCGGGCTCAGATATTGTTAGTGGCTTAATAAAGCTTTTTCATCTCCCGTTTTTCTCTTGAATTTCAGAACATGGTCGAGCTGGCAGGAGCCGAGCCCCTGGGAGGGAAGGGGAAAGGGTCACGACCTCCGACCTCCGGAATGAAAGTGCTTGTCCCTTTCTAGTGTAGTAGATAATTAAAGTCCACCCCCCCGTCAGCCACCACACAACACAGGGGCAGAGAAGACCAAATTAATACGTGCCTGTCTGTCTGAATGTGAGGAGCTGGGAGGGAAGGACGAGGCAGGTTTGCAGAGACGTCTCTGGAATGAACTCCACTTGGAAAAATGGGAGCTGTCAAGGAAGTGACAGGATGAAAAGTGACCTGCGAAGGATATTAAAAACATCAGGCTCGGGCCTTTTTTCCCCCTCATACGATGGAGGAAGACGGCCTGAAAGGTTATGCTGAGGGGAAGGGGGTTTGTTTTGTAGTCTGCCATTGTTTTAACCGAGAAATAGCCGGAACATTAATTCTCTTCTTCCTTGGTTTTGCTGGAGGTCTTCTGGTAGGTCTCAGTGATGTTTATTGTGAGCTCTTTGCCTCAGTTGAGAGGGCCAGGTGTTGAATCTTTAACAGGGACGTCCTTTCTCCCAAGCATTCAGTAGGCATTAGAATGAAATAGGTGGTCATGAAAACCAGAGTTTTGGACATATCATCCCCCTCCCGATGGCTCAAATGTCAGTATTGTGCGTGTCTGGAGTTCACTCCCTAGCGCTTCTGACATCTGCCAGGGCATGCCAGCCGCGGTTTGGAATGTATAAAAAAAAAGTGGGGGGGAGGAGAGGAAACCTTTCTCTTTTGATACAAAAACCTAAAAAGACCCAACAGGACACCTGGCTTCAGGGCAGCATTTGACCACACAGAGCCAACTCCAGCGATTCCCCCTGCTGAGTAAAGTATGGAGCCCTCTAATGGCAACGGTTTGCTGTGTTACAAAAGGCACCGCGCTGGGTGACGAGATGGCTGTGGGGTGGGAACGGGCCGGAGTTTTGCTTCAAATCCAGCCAGGGGCAGCGAGGACTGGAAGACAGTCATTGCTCCAGGTGGGTCTTACGTCCTTTCCCCGTGCTCAGATCTTGATCCTCACAAAATGCACCTGCCCTGTGATCAAGCTCAGCCCAGGGGCCAAGGAGTGGATGGACGGCCGGCCGGACAAACTACTGTCCCTCCTGGTCAGGCTGGTGGCTCTGGGAGTGAGCAGCTGACCTGTCAGCCAGCTGCCGTTCGCCACGGCTGCCTTCACATGGAAACCAGCCGCATGGGTCCGGTCGGCTCGAAGCTCAAGCAAATTCAGGGTGGGCGTACGTGGGCCCGCGGAAGTTAGGGAAGGTGGTGGAGACAAGGAAAGGGGGCAGTTTCTCCCCCCTCGTTGTGGGAGAAGAATGGACGGGGCTAGGCTGGGTGGTAATTGTATTTGATCCACACACATCTCCCGGCCAGCCTCTTTGAGTCTAGAAACACCTTTTTTTTATTTGGACAAGCCATAATGGGACTCAGTAGGGGCAGGTCCTTAATGCTGCTCTGGTTAGTAAGGCCCCCCCGTATCCCTCCCCCAGGAATGCTCTGTGAATTCAAGGGTGGGTGAAGGAAAGCATGTCCTGTGGAACTCCTCGCCGGAGGAAGTCACTAAGGCCAAGAGCTTAGTTGGCTTCTGATAGGGACTGGGCCCATTTTTATGGAGGAGCGGGACCTCCAGAGCTACAGGAGTGAGGCTTTAAAATAGCCAAGGGTTTTGGAAGAGATAAACCCCAATACTTCAGGGTTTAAGCCAACCTCTGTCTAACAGAAGAGAAGCTAAGGTCATCCCAGAACTGCCCACTGCAGGGATTTGTGCACCTGCCTGTGAAGCAGCTGGTCCGGATCCCTGTCGGGTGGGCTACGGGTCTGTACTGCCCTGAGCCCGTACGGCCGTGCCAATATTCCCCTAACTCAGTGGGATTAGCAGGAATTGCTAGCCCCTTCCCAGCAGGAAGGTTTGCCCCGGGAGTTCGGAGATGGGCATCGGTGTTGCAAACGTCCGACAAAGCCTTTATGAGCAGCCGGGCCCGGTAAGCTGGGCTGTACGTGCATGCTAACCTCTTACCCCTCCCACCGTCCTGCCGGCTCCTGGAACGGGAAACACCTCCTCTGAGCCGCAGGGGCAATCGACGCACTGCCCACCTGCTCAAACTCATCCCACGGGACAAAATAAGCCCGTCTCACGAGGACGCAGGGTGTGTGGGTCCCCTGGGAAGGGTAGGCCAGTGGAGCACATGGCTGTGGAAGGAGGGGTGTGTGTGTGTGTGTGTGTTGGGACAGGGCGTTATGCTGGACAGCGGGTGGGTGTTAGCGAGACAGCCCTCATCTGCCTGCATTTGTGGGGATTTCATATGGAAGCAGCAGGCTTCCCCGTTCCCTTCGCAGACCATATTCCCACTGTTACCGTTCAGGGACACAAGATCTGTTCTACGCTGTGTTCCCGACCACGCACAAACCCTTCTGTTTCACAGCGCGGGCTGAGGGTCGCTGCTCAGTGCGAAATGGGGGGGTGCATGGCCCCCGTAGGAGGCGTGTGAGGCTTCCCCTGATGTCCCACGGCGGGGAATTCACAGCGAGGGGTGCTGAGCGCTGCAAGTTCAGACCCAAGGAGGCGCTGACACCCAGGAGGATTGCCCTAAAGAGAGTGTAACCCCGAGGGGTTGCCACGCTACCAGAGGGTCCCGTCTGAACATCATTTAGAGCAGTTCCAGAGCACTGGCAACTGAGCACCCCTGGCTCCGCCTCTTCCCTCATGGCCCGCCCCTGGCTCCGCCTCTTCCCTCATGGCCCGCCCCTGGCTCCGCCTCTTCTCTCGAGGCTCTGCCCCTTCTTTGCCTTTTCCCTCGAGGCTCCGCCCCTCGCTCCTCTTCCCTCCTCCCTGCCAGCTGAGCCGGGCTCTAGGCGTGCAGGGGTAACTTTTTCTTCCAAAAATGGCATCTGGACATTTTCTCAAAACCTATTTTCAATTTTTTTAATGAAACTTCCTCACAATTGATACAGTTTTGCAAAAAAAAAAAAGAAAAATTCCGTTTCCTCGAAACGGCCTTTTCCGATGAAAAATTTTCGCCGAGGGTCCAACCGCTTGTTCTTGGCATCCACTGGACTTGCTACTCTGCCCAGCTGACCCAAGCAGGGGAAAATGAAGCACGTCCTCGTCTGATCTCATTAACACACCTGGGCCCTGATCAGGGCTCCTTCGTGCTGGGTGTTGTACGTGCATAATAAAAAATGTCCCTGCCACCAGGAGCTTTCCCGCACACACGCCTCTCTCATATGTGTGTGTGTGTGTCCCCTCCCCCCCACACACACACACTTACATGCCACTTTCATCTCTGCTTGAGTTATCGCAGCTGGAGGCTATTTAGGTTAAGAGATGGACCCAAGCCAGCAATTCCAGAGCCCGGTCCCTGGTCAAACTTTCCCAAGCGCTTGTACCTGGCCTCAGGTCCCGGGTACCCAGAAAAGCGGGTGACTCGATCCTGTGAGCTGGCGCTTAAATCGCTCCAGAGCTCAAGGGGACCTGCCCTGGTGTCGTGGTGCAGGCCCTCCTCTGGGTGAGACGGCTGTGCCGAGGGCTCGCCCCGAATCACCCGGGAAACCTGACGCAGAGAGCATCTGATTGAAATTCTCCAGAGCCTGCCCAGCACCAGCTGAGCTCTGAGGCTCTGCAACCGGGGGGGGGGGTTGTTGGCGGGGGAGAGAAAGGGGCAAGGGTGGAAAAGGCTCGCTCATTGCCAGCGCCTGAGTTCAGCCCGCCCCACGCTGGGCATGCTCCCTGCACGTTGGGGGTGCCCGGCTCGATTTGGGGCTGAAGCAGGAGGGGAGCTGGGGTGGGAGAAGGCATTCACGCTCCCTGCTTTGCAGCTTCAGCCCCTGGCGGCCGGGGAAGCATCATCTCTCCAGCTGCTCCTCCATAGCCAACGCCTCCCACCCTCCCGTGACTTGTCATCGCTTCCCAGCAGACAGACCAGATGCTCCTGGCAGGCGCGCAGCCTCTTTTGGAGACTTTGATGTAGTTCTGCAAGGGGGGGGGGGCGGCAGTCAGGGGAGTGGGGCTAGCAGGGCCAGACGGGGAGGGACGGCAGGCTCAGTTTTCCAGCCCCGGTCTTTCTCGCAGAGCTGAGGGCCTCGCTGAGCGAACCCAGCCCAGTCTCGTCCGTGATCTACTGCCTGCGCCTCGGGTACCGGCGTGTCAGGAGCCTGCGATCAGGGCACCAGCTCGCTCGCACGTTCAGCAGGGAGCAGACGGACACATGCAAGGATCAGACCTTCGGGCTGCCCTGGACCATCACTGGTTCCCCGCTGCGTCGATGGACCAGCTACCCTGGTTATTTCTGTCTTTGACGGTAGCCGGTGGGAGAAGGAGGAGGCAGGTCTTGTGGCTCAGGCTCCAGACTAGGGACTCAGGGACTCCCCTCTTCGTGTCTGCCGTGAGCGAGTGAGATGAGCTTTCAGGTGACACACCTCCCTT
Source organism: Emydura macquarii macquarii (assembly GCF_026122565.2). Classification (NCBI taxonomy): domain Eukaryota; kingdom Metazoa; phylum Chordata; order Testudines; family Chelidae; genus Emydura; species Emydura macquarii. The sequence continues at coordinate 6,516,828 of NW_027133217.1, forward strand.
CTTAGAGAGCTCGCCTCGCTCACCGGCAGACGCTGGTCCAGTAAAAGATGTTACCTGGCCACCTTGTCTCATCCATCTTAATGACGGATCGACTCGATGTCTGGAAGCTGCCCAGTTTGTAATCACTCCGCTGCAAGCAACTGCATCTCTCCGCTGAACTAGGAAAGCCAGTCTCTTACCATCCGCAGCCATTAAAGCACGCACAGCACTCCCCCTCCCCCAGACCAGGGGTATGACCCCAGCGTCCCGGCCACGTCCCACACTGGGGCTTTGCATCCTGCATAAATTCCCCTGCAGCGTCACCCCTGGTCCTAAACTGCTGTGTAGTGCGGGGCTCTCCTAGCCCGAGTAGCGGCTGCATTTCACTGGCGGGCGAAGTGATTTCCGGCCTGTAGTTGTCCTTTCACACCAGTTTTATCTCAGTGTAACTGAGCTAGCGGAGTTACTCCGGATTCACTCCAGTCGAAGTGAGAAGGGAGTCAGCCCCTTGGTCTGCTCAGCAACTCAGCGATCACGATAGATGAGTCAACTCGTCTTCCTCCTCCTCGCCACTTCCCTGCAGCACATTGACACGGCCGGGGTGGGCGAAGGGTGATCTGTAGCCATGTGCTTACTGGATGACGGGCTAGTTCTGTGCAGGCATTCATCACCCACAAACCCCGCTTGGGAAGCAGATATTAGCTCAGAGCTCCTTGAATCATCCTCCGCCCCTCCCCCCCCCCCCCCCCCCCACAGCAAAAGGTTTTGACGAAAAACTTTTTTTTTTTCCATTTTTTGTCAAAAACTTCTGAAAAATTTCGAGTTTTGATCAAAAACCCCCATATGTTGGTTTCTGACAACCCTAAACCATTTTCAGTTTAAACGCCTCAAAAGTCGGCCTTTGGTTGCTGAAAACTGGGGGGGGGGGGTCGGGGAATCGATTCTGAGGGGGTTATGAGGCAAACTTGACGTGCTTGGCTGAAAAATGGACATTTTGCCTGGAAAAAAAAAAAACACATTTTTTTCTGTTGTGCCCAGAAAAACCGTTTTCTGCTGGAAAAAAAGTGTTGATGGAAAATTTCCACCAGACGGGAGGGAGTTGAGGCAGCGGGGAATGGCCACAGCCACGGATTGGGGCGGGGGGGGGGAAGACGGTGTCTCACAGTAGGCCACCGAAATGGAGGGGCCCAGGGCGGGAGGGGCGAGCAGGGTCTGTCCCTTTGAAGCGTCTCATGTTGCTGGGTGTGTCTGTTTGCAGACCGGGAGCTGCAGATCCTGAAGCGCAGCGAGGGGGACTCCCGCAGGGATCACCCCAAGAAGCCCCCGCTGTCCGAGGCCGAGGGCAGTGCCTCCCCCAACGCCTCCTCCGAGTTCGTCCCACCGCTGCCGGACCACAGCAAGAACATCATCCCCGTCTACTGCTCCATCCTGGCCGCCGTGGTGGTGGGGCTTCTGGCCTATGTGGCCTTCAAATGGTGCGTGTGTCTGGCTCGGGGCGGGATGCCGTGAGAATCGCTGCGGGGGGCGGGGGGGCCACCAGGAACGGTGCTGCTTATTGTTGGCCTGCTCCAACGCAAGGCATCCGCCAGCAAAGCACCCGCTCTGCACGCAGCCGTGCCAACGGGGCTGACCGCCTGGGCTAGCTGACTCCCCCTCCCCGGCCTGGCTTTCCCCCACCCCTCCTGGCCTCTAAGAGGAAGCACTTCACAGGCCGGTCCCCTGAAACTCTCAGAGCAGATCTGGATCCAAAGCCCAGGGCATAGGCTCGTTTCGGTGAGCACCGGGACCCACTCACCCCCCCCCCCCCCCCAAGAGGCAGATCATTATCCCCCATGTCACAAATGAGGAAACTGAGGCACAGAGCAGGGAGGTGACTTGCCCCAGGTCACCCAGCAAGTCGGGGGCACAGCCAGGAAGAGAACCCAGGTGTCTTGACTCCCAAACTTATGCGCTAACCACTAGACCATGCTTCCCCTTCACACCTGAGCTCCCAGGGCTTTGAAGGAACATACTGTGTGAAAACAATAGAGTGGAGGAGGGACGTCCAGCCAAGGGCAGGGCTTGTCCTACGGCAGGAAGAAGGAGCAGGATTATTGCCTAAGAGCTTAGCACAGGTCTGGGGTCCGGGAACTCCTGGGTTTCTAAACCGGGCTCTGACACTGACTGCCTCTGGGACCTTGGGCACATCCCTTAGCCCTTCCATGCCTTGCTCTCCCTGCCTGGGATCTGGAGGTACCTCCTACCCTGCGAGGGGTGGGAGGGGAGGCGTGATGAACTGGGGGGTGTTTGTAAAGCGCTTTGAAGATGGAAGGCGCTAAGTATTAGGAGGGTTTTGGCCAGACTCAGTGGGCCAAATGGAGCCCGGGAGCCACTGCGCTGAGGCCGCTGGGCCAAGTCCATGGCGGAGGCAGCGGCAGCGCAGCCAGGGATGACTCAGTCCCAGCCTGTTCCGGAGGGAGGGATTTGCCCTCCGGTCCCCATGTCCCGCCCACTGGGCGCCCAGGCGTTCAACCGGGGAACCCGCCGGGCCCAGGGCGGTGAGTGAAAGAGGGTAGCAATAGGAGGAGAAAAGGGCCCTTCCCTCCCCCCCCCTCTTCTTAACACGGCCAGCGAGAAGCGCCGTTATTCCCACGGGCCGAGGCCAGCCCACGGAAGGGGCCGTGTCCCCCGCTGCGTCGGGCACGCAGCTGGGGCCCAGCAGCTGAATAGGATTAAAGCGCGCTTGGAGCGCCGCAGGTTGAGATTAGATCCGTCTCTCCCTCTGTAGCCAGCCTCTGCCGGGGCGTGGGGGTAGATTAATGGGAACCCTGCTGAAAGGATTTCCAACTGCTGGCTGGTCTGTTGGGAAGAGCAAAGCCAACCCCTCCCCGGCCCCTGCCCGGCTCTCTTTGTGCCTGTGTTTGGGGCTTGATTTCGCTCCGCAGCGTGCGAGCCGCTCCGCTCCCCTTCCTGCGTGTTTACATTCTTTATATTCCACTCACACTGAGAGACTCCAGAGCCCAGCGGGTCCCTCCTCCTGCCGTGTAGATCATAGACCCCCTCTCCCTCACCCCGGCTTCCTTTGCCCGAGCCTCCGTCTGCTGGATGAATCGGAGAGGCCTGGCTCCGCCGATCCGCTTCCCCTCCCTGGCGGTGGGGGTCGCCCCCCCCAAGCATGGACCCGCAGGTCCTGCTGCGAGAGCTCGGCCCCGCCACCCAGCCTTCCGGTCCAGCCCTCGCTGCGCTTCCCGCACGGGAGTGCCGTGGCCCGGAGGCGGTTTGCATTACTGGCATTCGCTGGGCAGCCGCGTCCAGTCCCGGCTCTGCTACAGGCTCTGGGGAGACCTTGGGCAAGTCACTTGATCCCTGAGGGCCGCCTTCTGATGCCTCTACACGGCCAGAGCAGGGCCCCTCCTCCTCCAGCAGTCCCAGGAATTGTAAGTGGGGGGGGGGGCAGAAATAGGGCTAATAACCTCCTGGCACCTGGAGTGAGGATAAATTAATTGACAGGGCTGGGGGCTGAGTTCCTATCGGGCTGGGGGCTGGCTAGACATAGCAGGGCTTGCTCAGTTGGTATTAGTTGTGTTGCAGTATAGGCGTAGGCACGGCGGTGTGCCAGGCGCTGTACAAATACAGAAACAACATGCAATCTCTGCCCCAAACAGCCGGCAGTCTAAGGACATGCACTGCTGGTCTAGATCAGGCCAGGACGCGCCCCACAGTCACTTGTTCCCTGCTCTCCCCTTTGCGAGGCCTCTTCTGCCTATAAGTAATTTCCCCCTTTACGGCCGTGCACCCGCTGTTCAGCAGGTGTCTGGGTAACTCGCTGCACCCTGGGGGCCAGGCCAGCCTCTCCTGAGATTGCTGCTGGTTCTCAACTCCTGCTAGCGCCAACTGGGGGGTGGGGCTTTGTGCCCCCCCCCCCGCCTATGTCTGTCTGGATCACAGCGGCATCTGTCGGGCAGGGAGCTTCTTTTTGTTTTATTTGTACAGCACCTGGCGCAATGGGGCCCGGAACCCCTGTCCGCCAGCCCTAGGCGCTACCGTGAGCGTGGCGCAGACACAGTAAGAGACAAGTCAAGAGCTTAGAGCCGAAATACACAGAGGGCGGGAGGGGGAACAGGCACGGAGCGGGTGAAATGGCTGGCGGGTCAGCGGCAGAGCCAGGGATAGAACCCAGGCGTCCTGAGTCCCAGGACCGCACCTGTGCTGCCGCCCCATGCCCAGGAAGACCTTTCACCACAGGGCATTCGACGGATGCTCCAGGGCACAGACTAGCACTAGCCACGGGCATTTGCCCCAGCTCCCGGGCGGGGGAACGGGCTGTGGGGGGAGCAGCGTAAGGTGCATCAAGCTGCTTCCAAACCACTGCCTGGGCTGCTCTGTGCCTGGGCTGGAAGGAAGGGGCCGGAGAGGCGGAGGGAAGCCACAGGAGGAAGGCTGGCGGGGGGGAGAGAGCCAGAGCTGACGGGAGGACAGACGCAGCGAAGGGGGCTCACGGATTCCAGTGCCCCCCACGGCCCATGCAGCACAGCCCCGGCTGAGCCATCTGTCCTAGGTGTCTGCAGGGGAGGGGCAGATATTAGCCTGGTTTTCGGGAGCCCGCAGAGAAAAGAGGAGCTGCTTATTGAGGCTTTTCTTCAGCACAGCTGAGCCCGCAAGCTCTTCCCCGTGCGTGCAGGGCTGGGCCGGCTAAGGGCCTGCGGGGCGTTACCCCCCCTGCACATCAACAAGGATCCCCCTCGCTGGTCCCTCTCCGCATCTTACTGAGCCTAGCTTCTCTCTTCCCCCTCACTGCAGCTGGAACACCTGTAAGCAGAAGAAGCAGCTGGCCAAGGCCAGGGCTGGCGAGCTGGGGGCCTCCCCCGAGGGCGAGAAGCTGCACAGCGACAGCGGCGTCTTCCTCGACACGCACAGCCTGCAGGAGCCCCACCCGCTGAGCAAGGGTAAGGGCCTCTCGAGGTCAGGCACCCTCCCCCCCCACCCTCCGTCCCCAGGACAGAGCCTCTTCCACGCCCCGGAGTTCTTGGTGGCTTCCAGTCCCCCAGGGATATGAGCCTTGGCAGTTTCTGGATGCCCCAAAGAATCTGGCCATTGGCAGTTTCTATGTCCTCCAGGGATATGGGCCTTGTCAGTTTCTAAGTCCCCCAGGAATATGGGCACTGGCGGTTTCTATGTCCCCCAGGGATATGGGCACTGGCGGTTTCTATGTCCCCCAGGGATATGGGCCTCGGTGGTTTCTGTATCCTCCAGGGATATGGGCATTGATAGTTTCTATGACCCCCCCCCCGCCCCCTCCCAGGGATATGTGTATTGGAGGTTTCCATGTCATCCCAAGGAATATAGGTATTGGCAGTTTCTATGTCCCCCAGGGAGTAGCATGGGCCTGTTTCCAGGCCCCCTCCCCCAAGAGTCTGGGCTGTAGCAGTTTCTGGGTCTCCCACAGCTGAAAATATCCCCTGGGGAGCAAACAACAGCGGCAGCATTTGATCTCCAGTCCCCCCATGACGAACCGCCAAGGAGTCTCGCTGGGCCTGCGCCATGCGACTGGGCAGGCTGCTGCGGCAGGGCGGGCTGCCCGCTAGACACCTGTATGGGCCCCCTGCGGGTCCCCTCTCACCCGGGCCACCATCGCTCCAGGGACGGGCAGGTGCTGCTGCACACATCGGCTGGGGGAGGAATGGGGAGGACCCAGGCCTGGGGCTTGCTCGGGTAGGAAATGGGGTCAGAATAGATCAATCCCTCGCGGCTAAAGATTGCAGCCTCGCTGGTTGATCCCTCAGGGCCCCGTCCCAGCCAGCCCCCCGCAGTGGTCGCTGCTCTGCACGCTGGAATCTGGCAGGGATCGGGGCCTAGCCCCTTACGTCAGAGCCCCCCCCCCATTGGGGTTATTTAAGTTCAGCACCAGCGTGAGCACAGGAACCAATGAGTATTAACTGGCCACCGGCATGTGCAGGCTTGAAATTCGGCGCCGGTTTCTAGCCATGGGAGGAGGGCGGTTCTGGAACAGCCGGGGCAGCTCGGCAGAGGCCTTGGGGGTTTTTGCCTTCCTCTGCAGCATGGGGCCCGAGTCACTTGCAGGTGTAAACCAGCGCCGTTTTGTGGGGGCAGGTGGAGGGGGCCGGGGCCCTTGTAAAAATCCCTTTTGACATTTCCACGCCTTGTAGCTAAGGCAGTCGTCGGCGGGAAAGCCGCGTCTGTGGCCAGCGGGACGCCCGCTCGAGCCGGTCCCCGTCTGCTTTATTTCTGCCTCTTAACAGTCAGAAGGGGAAAAACAAGTGAATTAATTAGACTCTTTGAAAACGAAACCGTCTCCTTCCGCCCCGGCGTGTTCCTGACGGCGCTGCTCAGCCCGGACACCGACACGCGGCTAGGGGCGCAGCGTGTCGCCCGCTGTCAGGACATCACGTGGCGGAGGAGGATCCCAAAGCGCGCTTATAGACGATCATGGCAGCAAGGGCGTGCCAGACCTGCCATTTATTTAGCACGTGGCGTTCCGGGGGTCAGCTGGCCTTGCACCAGGAATGCATTTCCCCCCCCCCAAATCTGCTTCCAACATTTCAATGTCGGAGCAGCTTCATAAAAGAAGCAGCCTGCCTGAGAAAGGCGTCCTGCTTTCCCCCGAATTGTGGGCTCCTTCCCCATCTCAAATTATCCCTGAAGGAGGCTTAGGATGGCCCCCGTCAACCCTGCGCCAACGACCAGTTTAAAGGCCGTGACCATGCAGCCCTGGAGGCTAGAAATGGCAGCTTTCTCCCACCGGGAAGGGTAGGTTTCCATTTTCCCAGGTGCGTGTTGATCATTTTAATTCTTGTGTCCCGCTGACGGCTGCACAGCTGGACACAGCGGACACCTACTCTTTTGAAAACCTGGCTCCTTGTTTTGGTACCTGACCGGAAGCAGCATTTTTGAAATCTCAGGCCCACCACAGCAAAGGAACCAGGCAGAGAGAGACAAAAGCAAACGCACCCCAGCCAAAATATTTCACATTCTCCTGTCAGTAACAGGTCTACAGGCCAAGAGCTGCAAAAACGTCACACCTGTCTGCATGGCCTGTGTGCTGGGGCTGTGTGTCCATCCACCCGTGTGTGTAACAGGCCCCTGAGAAACGGGGACATTGCGCCGCTAAACCGCTCCCCTAAAACGCTGCCCCTCTGGTTAGGACAGGAAGGGGCGAGCATTGTGAAACCCTGGGGGTGAGGGGGGGAAATCTTTGCGACGCACACTTAAACCATGCCACCAAGACACGGCGAACGGCCCCGGGGCAGCAGCCTCGCGTCCCTTGTGCTGCGTGAAGCGCCAGGGGAAGGGGGCTTTGTTGCTGAACGTGGGCCACACTCTGTTGTGTGAGTCAGCGAAGAGCCGGGGCTCTCTGCGGCAGCAATGGCCACTCCAGGGGGAAAGGGGGCTGCGCTGAATCACCAGCACCGCTTCCTTTCGGCCCCCCCAGCCCCAGGAGGTCTCCCAGCCGCCCGCTGGCCCGACCTACCGCCGTGGCGCACGGACGCTCAGAGACGAGCTCGGGGCGGCTGGGGCCAGGACTGGCCCAGGCCAGCGGTGGTTTCTCTTTCTCTCCGGCCGTCCCGCTCGCTCTGACGCTCTCGCTTTCTGCCTGTCCCTTCGCAGCGCCCAAGCCGGAGCCCTGGCTGTACGGCAGCCTGCCGCCCCCCAAGCAGGAGGAAGTGGAGCAGCTGCTGGAGCGCTCCGGTCACGGCAGGGACTGGCGCTGCCTGGCCAGCCAGCTGGGCTACCAGGACGAAGCCATCGACACCTTCGGCCGGGGCGAAGCCCCCACCCGCACCCTCCTCTCCGACTGGTCCGCCAAAGAGGGGGCCACGCTGGAGGCCCTCTGTGCAGCCCTGGCCGGCATCGAGCGGCCGGACGTGGTGGAGAACTTGACCGGCCCAGCTGAGGCCAGCTCCGTGGTGTAGCGGCACGTGGGCGAGCCAGCAGGCGGACGCGGCCCCTTCCCGCCCTTCCGCCCCACCCAGCGAGAACGGGGACTCGCCGGGAATTTTAAAGGGCAACAACAACAAAAAGAAAAGGGGGGGCGGAGGGGAACCCAATTTGTTAATTGTAAGGGAACCTTTTTTAAAAACAAAACAAACAAACAAAAAGCAGCGAGACAAAGAAAAAAAATTCCACAGGGCGGCGGTCTTTGGCATGGACAAGGTGCAGCACGATGTGACTGGTGCGTGAGCCCGCTGCCCCCTCCTGGCGGGAATCGGACCTGCGGTGCAACCCGCTGCCCCCTCCTGGCGGGAATCGGACCTGCGGTGCGACCCGCTGCCCCCTCCTGGCGGGAATCGGACCGGTGGGTAGGACCCGCTGTGGCAGCGTGGGAATTACGCCTCATTGCTAGGGTAGCCTCTTCAGTGCAAATGGAAAAGACGTGTGATGCTGGAGCCTCGCCCTGCATCTGCTGTTGACCGTGGACTTGGGAGGGAGCCAGCCTCCGAGGGGCGCAGCCGGGTGATGCTTTACAGCCTGGCAGGGGAGAGGCTGGCGCGGAGGGAAGGGAGGGTGTGGGGGGAGATGTTTTCCGCCCCTTTGACTCCATCCCGCCCTGTCCTGGGCTCCCCACTGACCTGGTGAAGCTCCCGCCTGGGCCCGTGGTTTCCTTCCACCCTGTGGCCATTGTAACCGGGGGGGATTATCCGTCTGCTTTCCCCCTTCCCTTGGGAAGAGTCCTCACCCACACGGGGGGAGCCCTGTGGACCCTGACGTGCCAGGGCCAAGCCATTTGCCCCACCTGGCAGACGCCAGCCCCCCCCAGCCAGGCCAAGGAGTGAAGGGACAAATCACCCTCCCCAGGCGCTGCCAAGAGGGAGCCCATCCCTCCATGCCTGGAGCCCATCCTTTGCCTCTGTCACCCTCCGGCCTAGGCCCTGCACCACCCCCAGCCAGCGCTCACCCCCCCTTCCAGCTAGCTCCACCATCCTCCAACCCTGGCTCTCCCCCCCCACACACAGAGAAACACCTGTGCCAGGCAGGGACTGAATCAGGATTCTCCTGGCGCCAAGGAAAAGTCCCTGAAGCGGCGTCTCCCTCACCTGGCCTGCTGCCCTGCTTTGGGGCGGGATTTGGTTTTCAGACCATCTTCCCCTTGCAGCCGGCCCCCTCCCGCTCAGAGAGCCCCCACCGGCCTCTCGGCCCCTGCCTGGGGCCTGTTCACCAAGGCTGAGTCCCAGGCGCCTTTAGGGCACCGCCCCGTGGCCGGCTCCTCGGCCGTTTCCCGCAGCCTCTTTAGCGTCTCAGCCCGTTGCCCTGGGGCCCAGCCGCTGCTGGGGTTTGCTTCGGTGACATACGGGGTCTTCCAAGGGCCTGCGCAAAGCCCCGTCAGCCAGCGAGCAGAGCGAGGGAAGGGGGGTGGGGAGAGCACTCGGCCAAGCTGTTGACCCCCGTCCCCCTGGACAGTGCTGCTGGTGGGCGCCCGCCCCCGCTGGGATTCAGGGCGCCGATGCTGGGAAGCGCTGGCGGAGCCTGGCGCTAGGCACAGGCTGTTACGGTTTTGCATTTGTGCCAAGGTGCCGGGGGTTACACTGTGGCCCTGGCCCCGGCCCCGGCCCCATCGCCTGCCTGCGGGGCCAGCTATGCCAGCCGGACCCGGCGGCTCTCCTCCCACCTGCCTGGGAACCGAACTCTGCTCCGGAAACGCCCCCCTGCTGAACTGGTTGTCACGCCGCCTAGTGTCTCATCCCCCCCAGCCCTGCGCTGGCCAGCCAAAATGCTGCCCGCCCAAGCCCTCTGGGTCTCCAGCGCGACACGCCTTGCCCTGGGGGGTGGGCTGGGTTGGGAGGAGCCCCCTTGCTGGCCGAGGGGGCTGTGTGCTCCGAAGGCCAGGCTGTCTGGAGCTGGCACCCCAGAGCCCGTCACACATGCGCGGGTGTGGCTCTGCACCAAACACTTGGGGCTGGGCGACGGCGACCACAGGCCCTCGCCCGCCCGCCTGCAGGGCCCACGCCAGAGCCCCTCGCCCGGCAAATGCAGCGTTGAGCTGAGGACGAGCCAGAGCGTGCCTGGGAGGCTGACGCGGGGGGCGGGCCTGTCACCAGTAACGGCTCCCCTGCAATAAGATGTTCCCCCCACACTGGAGGCATGAAACCCAACCCCCGCGAGCCCAGTGGGGCTGAGCGGCCAGGGGAGATCTGGTCTGTCAGAGCAAATAGCGCCCGGAGACGCTCAGCGTGTCCTGGTGCCATGCTCCTGCCAGCCTCTGAGGCTGTGCACGCATCTCCCGCCAGGGCCGGTGACGGTCTGCTGGGGAGGGCGGCTGGGGAGCTCAAAGAGTAGCTGTGCTGTTGTTTGGTGCAGGAGGTGCTAGATTTCATCCCGGGGAGCTGCTCACCTTGCCCGTGGTACTGGGGAGATAGGTGCTTTGGAGACGAGGGCCTGGGAAGAGGAGAGGTGATCCTGGGGGACCATGGAGCAGAAGTGAGCCGCTGGGCTGGTGTAATGGGGCTGTGAATCACGGGCGTTTAGCAAGGGCTGACTAGCACGTGAACGCCCCGCAGCTTTTACCTGTAATCCATGCGCGCCTGTCTTCTTTTTCTTCTTCGTTTTTAGGACGGTTTCGGTTGTATTTGACGTCTCTGCCTGCTCTCGTTGTGTTGTGGTTCTCCCCACCGCTGTGTATGCCTCTGCCATGTTTGCTGACATGGGTGTAACGCTCATGTCCGACAAAACACTTGCATTAAACAAGCCCTCCGTTGCCCTGTGTCTTTGGGAGATGGGTGCTTGGGCAGGGGAGCAGCTGAGCAGGCGCAGCGCCAGCGAACCTCTAGGCAGTCCCTAAAGAGCGAGGCGCACAGTCACTGGCCAGGCCAGCATCAAATGCTTCAAGAGAAGGTGTGTGATGCCCTGGAGGAGGCAGTTATGGGCCAATCTGACCCCTGGGAACTTTTCCTCCTGACCCTCAATAGTGGTAGTTGGTTTAAGCCCTGAAGCATGAGAATGAAAGACGCCCCCGGCTTATTCCAACCAGCGACAGGCTCCGCCCATGGGAACAGTGGGACGGTGCATGGGGGGAAGGTGACACCCCTCCCCCATGACCTTTGCTGAGACGGTGGCACTTGTACATACAGGCCCAGCACTTCGCTGTGTAAAGGCTCCACACCATTCTGTTATGTGCCTGCTGCACACGCTAGGCGGCCACTGGCATCGGGCCCAGAAGCTCTGATTTCTTGGCCTGGTGCTGCAGGCGGGGAGTGGCGCCCTGCCCCTGCTGGCTGTGGACGCCAAGGATGCCGGCTGCCCACGTGCCGGCAGCGGCGCCTCCAGGCAGCCAGATGACTCTGCTTCCTGGGCAGCTGCCTCCCTCCCACCTGTGCCGCGGGGGGCTGACGGAGGGCTGCTGGCGAGTGACCGGGTGCAGCAAGCCCTGGCCCCCCCAGAAACAAACAGCCCTGCCGCGTAGCAGCCGCCCTGCCAGCAGTGGGGCCACAGGCTGAGCCGGTCTCATCAGTGCCTGCCCATGGCCCCAGTGGATGAGGGGAAATGGCAAAAGCCCCATCATTTGTCTCACTGCAAACGAGTGGGTACTGCGGTCGGAGGGGAGGGGGGTGGGTGGGTCGCTTTCCAGATGAGATGTAAACCCAAGGCCCTCGTGGTGCGCAGGATCTCCTGGCAGGTTTAGTCACTAGCGTCTGCCTCCTTAAATCCCCCCCCCCCGGATTCTCGTGACAGACAGTGGCACCTGCTCCTAGAGGATAACAGCCTACTACTGCTGCTGGTTGATGGAATCAGTCCTTCAGCTCACGGGGTGCCATGGAGGTGACGGTCCTGACCCACACAGCAAGGGGCGGGAGGGGCCTGTGTCTTTCATGCTCCCACCAGGGAAGCTGCCCCGCCAAGACAGCTGCCCCGTCCTCTTGCAGCAGCTGGGGGACGACACTTGATCCCCCTCCCAGCGTCAGCTCCGGCGCGGGGGTGGGGAGAGGGGGGTTGGGCCCATGGACAGCCGGGGCTGAGCGTGGCTGATTCCCGCAGCCCCGCGAGGGGCCGGGCGCCGGGGAGAGGGCCTGACAAAAAGCCCGGCTGGGGAGCTCTGGCTTTGGCGGCGCAGTGGAGGGGGACACAGGGCAGGGCTTTACCCCAGGCAAGTCCCTGGCTGCCCCAGAAATGACGCAGGGCTCGCGCCCCACTGGCTGGAAACTGCCCCCGCTTGTTAGGTGCGGTTCAATAGCCAGGCGAGGCCTCGCCCTCGCTTCCGGCGCCGCTGGGCCTAGGGCGAGCCGGGCCCTGCCCTGACGAGCGCAGGCTGTCTAGACAAAGGGGAAACGGGGCAGAGCCGGGGCTTTCCCCAGGGGGATGCAGCCAGGGCCCAAGCATCATTTTTTCAGGCCCAGTACAAACCTGTAACACGGCCCCTCCACACACACACACACACCTACCAGAACCCCGCATCCCTCACATACAATCCCATGAGCCGTGGCATTTTTTTTCTCCTGGTCGGGGGGTTGCAGCCTGGGCCAGGCCTTCCCCGCCCCCAGGGCCCCAGTAAAGTGTACCCTTTTTGCCCCCCATTTGGGGGCCCAGGATGCAGCAGGTTAGCCTAAGCGGGGGCTACACTCCGGGCTCCCAAGCTGCAGTGCATTGCGCTACCCACTAGGCCATCCTGCCCCTTGGCCCAGCCCCCCCTTGCATTTCTGCCAGGGGCCAGGCTCTCCCGGGAGCGTTCCGGTGCCCAGCCCACAGAGCCAGGCGTGGCCGGCCACGCGTAGGCCAGCGAGCGCTCGCTTCGAAAGGGCTGCGCCCAGGGCCGGCCGATTCAAGGGAAGACGCTGAGCAGCTGGTGCTGATAGACGCCAGGCTGGGAAACTGGAGCTCAGGATGAATGCCAGCCCTGGCGGGGGCGGGACTGGGAGAGCCGGGCAAGCCGTTTCCCTTGAGAGTCGGCCAGGGCTGCCGTTGAGGCCGCCAGGACCAGTGGTTTCCAGCGCCCGTAGCCCCCGGAACCGCTTCACACACTTAACGAAAGAAACACGAGGACCTCTGCCCGCGCACTGAAATGCGGCCACCTCTGGGGTGGGGCACAGCAGCTGTTTAACGCTCCCGGCGGTTACAGTGGAAGGGGGTAGCCAGGGGGCCCCGTGGCACCCCGGGTTGCTAGGTGGGAGCGTGTTGCGTGCGAAGGGAGCCGCCCACAGCTGAGACGGTGCCGCGGGGCCTGGCGCACAAGTTCCCAGCGCACGAATCTGGCTTCCACCACGCCAGCGGGGAAGCCAGTTAACGTGGGCCAGGCTGGTGCTGCTGGGGTGTAATCCAGAGCCCGTGGGGGGCTTCCCTCGGGGCAGGGAAGGAGCACCCGGGATAGACCGGGCAGGCGGCAGTGCCAGTCATGGCTGAAAGCTCTGCCCAGGTCCCAGGGCCGGGCTCTGCGCTGCTGCCTGGCTGAGGGGAGATGCCAAGGCTACCACGTAAGCGGGGTGCGCGGCCCCTGTGGCAGTCCCACGAGTGGGCGGCCGGGGGGGAAGCTGGCCCTGCGCCCGTGGGGTTATCCAGGCTGCAGTGATACCTGAGATGTTCGGGCCCACGGCTGCTCCCGTCCACAGCCCCTCAGGCGCAAGCTGAGGAATTGGTCCAGCTGCCCCCAGGCCGTGGGGCTGGCAGGGGATCAGCGGGCAGCGAAGGCAGGCTGGGCACCCGAGGCGGGGTCCAGGCCAGGCCACGTGGGGCTACACGGCTGAGTAGCAGCATGGGGATGGGCTCGCTGCAGAGCAGGCGTCGGCCCAGCCCGGGGATCGCCTCGCTCGTCCGCGCTCGCTGGTTGGATCTCAGGGGAGGGGACCCCGGGGGGGCTGGGAGCGCCACGAAGGGGTGGGACGCCCCAGTAGCACACGCTGCCTCCGTCCGCACAGGGGGCGTCACACACAGCGGGGCAGAACCCTGTGCCTTTGGCTCCAAAACCCAGACCCACCCGTGAAATCACAGAGCTGCCCTGCAGCTGCTGGGAGTGATGACACCATGGGAACAGCTGTTACTGCGCACGGCCCAGCTCGACGCGCTGCACCCAGGAGGGCAGCGGCATCTCCATTGCACAGGTGGGGAAACCGAGGCAGGCAGCAGCGACGGGACTTGCTCAAAGCCCCCCAGCAGGCCAATGGCACGTCGGGGAACAAAACCCAGGTCTCCCAAATCCCCGGCCACTGCTCAATTCCCCCGAGGCCAAGCTGCTCGGAAGAGAGCCCATTTCCCACAGCCAGGTCCTTTGTCTTCCAGCTGCCAGAGAGCGGCACAGCAAGACCTTATAGACACGGAGCCGGTCCATCCTACCAGCCCTGGCCTCCCCGGATCAGCCTGTGCGTGCAGCTTCCTCTGCTATCGCCCCTGCAACAGAGAACCGCGCCTTCAGCCTGACACCTTCAGCAACACACAGATTTTGGCGTGGAAGAGCAAGAACCGCGTCTAATGTCGCCGGGGGTGGGGGAGGGGTTTGCAGCCCTTCCCCGGGAAAGGGGCCCGAAGCAGAATTGCGACTGGCACACACAGCCCTGCATGGGACCCCCGGCACAGAGGGAGGTCAGCGCCGGGCTGCGGGAAGGGAGCCTGACGCTCAAACTTTTCTCTGACTCCATCCTCTTATAGCACCGCTGGGCTGGCTCCTGGGGAGCGCGGGCCGTATCTTGGTAGCCGATCAGCCGTGAACATGACAGTGTGTGGGCCAGTTAATAGAACTCTAGAAGATGAGGGATGGCAGGGAGCTCAGGAGGTCATCCAGTCCCACCCCCTGCTGAAAGCAGGACCAACCCCAACTAAATCATCCCAGCCAGGGCTTTGTCAAGCCGGCCCTTAACCTCTAAGGATGGAGATTCTACCACCTCCCTAGGTAACCCATTCCAGTGCTTCACCACCTGCCTAGGGAAAAAGTGTTTCCTAATGTCCAACCTAGACCTCCCGCCCTGCAACTTGAGACCGTTGCTCCTTGTTCTGTCATCTGCCACCACTGAGAACAGCCTAGCTCCATCCTCCCTGGAACCCCCTTTCGGGTAGTTGAAGGCTGCTATCAAATCCCCCTCATTCTTCTCTTTTGCAGACTAAACAAGCCCAGTTCCCTCAGCCTCTCCTCATAAGTCTTGTGCTCCAGCCCCCTAATCATTTTTGTTGCCCTCTGCTGGACTCTCTCCAACTTGTCCACATCCTTTTTGTAGTGGGGGCCCTACAACTGGACACAATACTCCAAATGTGGCCTCACCAATGCCGAATAGAGGGGAATCATCACTTCCCTCGACCTGCTGGCAATGCTCCTCCTAACGCAGCCCAATATGACATTATCCTTCTTGACAACCAGGGCACACTGCTGACTCATATCCAGCTTCTTGTCCACTGTTACCCCCAGGTCCTTTTCTGCAGAACTGCTGCCTAGCTCGTCGATCTCCAGTCTGTAGCTGTGCATGGGATTCTTCCTTCCTAAGTGGAGGACTCTGCACTTTTCTTTGTTGAACCTCATTAGATTTCTTTTGGTCCAGTCCTCCAGTTTGTTTAGGTCACTCTGTATCCTATCCCTGCCCTCCAGGGTATCTACCGCTCCCCCCAGCTTAGTGTTACCTGCAAACTTGCTGAGGGTGCATCCACCCCACCCTCCAGATCATTAATGAAGATGATGAACAAAACTGGCCCCAGGACCGACCCCTGGGGCACTCCGCTTGTGACCGGCTGCCAGCTAGACATGGAGCCATTGATCACTACTCATTGAGCCCTATGCTCTAGCCAGCTCTCTATCCATTTTATAGTCCATTCATCCAACCCATACTTCTGTAACTTGCTGGCATGAACACTGTGGGAGCCCGTATCAAAGGCTTTGCTAAAGTCAAGGTGTAGCGCAGGGGTTCTCAAACTGGGGGTTAGGACCCCTCACGGTGTTGCGAGGTTATTATGGGGTGGGGGGTCGCGAGCTCCGTGCATGGCTGACAGCCGGATCCCTTCAGAGCTGGGGGGCCGGAGAGCAGCGGCTGCTGGCCGGGTGTTTTGAAGGCAGCGCCGCCCCCCGCAGCAGTGCAGAAGTAAGAGTGGCATGGCAGGGGGTGGAATGGCATGGGGCGGGTTGTCACTTTTGTGCGGGGGGGTCATCCCAGCCTGAAATATTTTTAAAGGGGGGGCCCCAGAAAAAAACCATTTGAGAAGCCCTGGCGTAGCGTGTCGTGTTGCACCCAGACCTCGACTGGCTGCAGGACGCGGATGGGGGGGGGGGCCGCAGCAACGCTCCTGGCCGTGGCAGTGAGGCTGACGCATGGCTGCAGCCTCACGGGGCGAGGGGTCATCTCAGCAGCCACCCCCTACTGCCCACGTCCGTCCAGTGCACGGGGGGCAGCCCCGCAGAGCCGAGCTCCACCCCTAGCGCGGCCAGCAGCCGGCTGGAGCTCACAGAACCAGTCGCCGGCGGGGCTGGGGGCAGGCCACAGGAGGCAAGGCCCGTGGGTCACTGCAGCTTTACCAGCCCCCAGGGGGCTGGAGAGGAGCCTGGTGCTGAGGAGGAAGGAGGGCCCTGCTCTCGGCCTCCTCTGTAAGGTGCACGGGGCCCGCGGGAGAGGTGGAAACACATGGGGAGGGGGCAGGTTTCCCAGGGGTGGTCCTAGCACCCGAGGGCGCTGTGACAGGGGGTGCTGGCCGCCAACAGCCCCCCCAGCCGGTGCATGGCTGGTTTTGTGGTGGGCGGTTTTGCAGGGAGCTGGTGCAAGCAGCCGGGCGTTTCGTCTCTGCCTCCACCTCTGGAACCGGGGCAGAGCTGCTCCCTGGGAACCAGGCACGGGTGGCGGGGGGTGAGATCCCCGAGCGGGGCGATGGCTTGTTCCAGGACTGGGGCACAGAGCATCAGCACAGACGTTGCACGGGGCAATCAGGAGGTGCCGGGCTGTGTCACACAGCGGGTGGAAGCCTGGTGCCCCGGGACGGTGCAGCTGAGGGCCGGGATGGGGGGGCCGGGGGACATCCGCCTGGCCTGTGAAGTCTCACGTTCCCGAGTTAAGCTGCCAGGCCCGCTCTGTCAGTCACTGGGGATTACAGCTCCCGTCTGCCGCGCAAGAATCCCTTTCACGGGTCCAGGAATGCCGGGGCATTGGATGCTGGGGCATGTTTCTGAATCACAGCCGCGCTGCGCTGGGGGCGGGGAGAGGGACCAGATTCCTGAAATGAGGAGCCGGGGGGGGGGGGGGGGGGGACGGGGAAGCTGGAGCTCCTGCCGTGAGCAGGAGGGTTAGATGTGGGGGGGGCATGGTCCTGGCCGGGCAGGGAGGGGAACATCCCTGAGGACAGCGGCTGGGCCGGATGACCGGGGGCTGAAGGACACAGTAATGGGGGAGGAAGTGGGGGGGCCCCCGCCCCCCAGTAGCCTGCAACGTGCCTTTTAAACAGGCTTCCTGCCCTGCGTCCTCCCGACTCGGCCTCTCTCCGGACCGACTCAGCCTGACCCGCTCTGTGCTGGGGCTGGGGGGGAGCCCCTGGCCGCCGCTTCCTCACTGAGGGCCCAGGCTGGCCGGGGGGTGGAGACGTTGCTGA
Organism: Emydura macquarii macquarii; assembly: GCF_026122565.2. Taxonomy (NCBI): domain Eukaryota; kingdom Metazoa; phylum Chordata; order Testudines; family Chelidae; genus Emydura; species Emydura macquarii. Next base: position 6,534,279 of record NW_027133217.1, read on the forward strand.
AGGGGACGGCAGCAGAAAAGGGCAGTGGACTGACCCCCCCAGGAAGGGTCCGTGGGCTGCCTAGGGGTGGGGGGGAACTGTCCCCTCCCCCGAAGACGGGGCCTTTTGCTTGAGCACCCGCGTACGTAGGGACGGGCCAAAGACGGGGGTTCGGCGAGGCCTGCCTGCGGTGCCGGCCCCAGCCCGTGGGCTGGGGGGAGGCCTAGCCCCCCCCCGACAACAAGCTGGAACCATGACCCACCGTCAGCACAGCACGGCAGGTCCTGGTGGCAGGAGAGATGGGAAGGGGCGAGGGGGCCTTTCACCCCGGGGCTGCCCCTTGCTGGCCAGCTCACCCAGACATGGTTCCCACCCACGGCGCCATGGGTGTCATGAAGTGGCTGGGTCTGAGCCCATCCCCACAGCCATCCAGCACATGGGAATTCGGGGGCAGAAAGGGGCCCGGGCATCAGAGAGCTCTTGGGGTGGTGCATGCACAGGAGCCGTCCACCAGAGTCGTCCCAGCAGCAAGGAAACGGCTTTACATGCAGCCCTAGGGAAGGAATGCCTGGGATAGCTGGATTTATCTCCCCCCACCCCTTCCACACACGTCTGAGACCGTCCGTGTCACTCCGCTGGACACGCAATTGGCCGGCCTGTGCGATATGACTCAGCACTGCCACCTCGTGGGCACAGCTTTGTCTTTTGATCCACCTTGTTTGGTGTTTTAAACACCTGATGGAAGATCCTAGCAGGTGAAGGTTGGCAGGGACCCCAGGAGGTATCTAGTCCCACCCCCTGCCCAATGCAGGACCAACCCCAACTAAACCATCCCAGCCAGGGCTTTGTCAAGCCGGGCCTTAAAAACCTCTAAGGATGGAGATTCCACCACCTCCCTAGGTAACCCATTCCAGTGCTTCACCACCCTCCTAGGGAAAAACTTTTTCCTAATGTCCAACCTAGACCTCCCCCACTGCAACTTGAGACCATTGATCCTTGTTCTGTCATCTGTCACCACTGAAAACAGCCTAGCTCCATCCTCCCTGGAACCCCCTTTCAGGTAGTTGAAGGCTGCTATCAAATCCCCCCTCACTCTTCTCTTCTGCAGACTAGACAAGCCTAGTTCCCTCAGCCTCTCCTCATAAATCATGTGCTCCAGCCCCCTAATAATTTTTGTTGTCCTCCGCTGGACTCTCTCCAACTTCTCCACATCCTTCCTGTAGTGGGGGGCCCAAAACTGGACACAATACTCCAAACGTGGCCTCACCAATGCCGAATAGAGGGGAATAATCACTTCCCTCGATCTGCTGGCAATGCTCCTACTAATGCAGCCCAATATGCCGTTAGCCTTCTTGGCAACCAGGGCACACTGCTGACTCATCTCCAGCTTCCTGTCCACTGTAACCCTCAGGTCCTTTTCTGCAGCACTGCTGCCTAGCCCGTCGATCCTGTCTGCAGCAGTGATCCTGGGCCCACCGTGATACTTGCCCCCAGTCACGCTGGGCTGTCACGGAGAAGCCTAGGGGACAACGCTTCACTCTCTGGACTGCTCGTTTGCAAGGCCTATCATTGCCAGAGGAACCAGCAGCGACGACGGGGGAAGAGGCGGCAGAGCTGGAGGTGCAGGTTAGAGATTAAGAACGTCCATGTGAAAGGAAAACCGAGTCTGCGTATCTTCGCGAGGGGCAGGAGGAAGGTTCTCAGCACAAGACATGGGAGAGAGGAGCTAGATCGGGGACATCCATGTACCCTCTCATCACACAAGGCAGACCAAGTTCGGTGGCACTGAAAAGCAAGCAGCAAATGCTTTCTATCCCACTGCACCATTAGCCGGTGGGTCTCTGCGCGTTTCACACCCCAGGAAGCTCTAGTTCGTATGCCGTGGGAGCGCTCCAATTCTGAGCAGAGGAAGGGTGCAAGGTTTGCCTCCAGAGCAATTGCCGTGTGGGTGTGGGCACTTAGGCCCCGATTCAGCAACACACACAAGCGTGTGCTGCAAGTCAAGCACGGCTGTCGTCAAGGCAGGGCCTCGTGGTCTGAATGTTGTTGCCTGAAGCCAGATTCTCTCCCAATCCACGGAAGTGAATTCCTGCTCCAGTTGGAAGCGCTGTGGAGTCTCCGTGCGGGGCTGAGAGTTCGCTCAGCCCTCCGCTTGCTCTAAGCCATGGACTCACCGGCGTCAAGCTGGCACCGAGGGGCAGTTAACAGAGATTTCCCTGTCTGGCTCAGCTCAACAGCGCAATGCAAGCGAAGCTGGGATGTCCTTTTGCTGATCCTGTTAGCTGTTCTTGGAAGCACTCTGGTGATCCCACTCACCCAGGGCGAGGGAGCTGGGCGATGGGACAGCCCTTCAGCCAACGGGGCATTTGTTCCCCTGGTCAAGTGAAATGGAACCATGGGGCTGATTCCCTTCCTCCAGGATAACGAGTACGGCCCACCAAAACCTACGACAGCGGCTTATGCTGTCTAAGGGGAGCACTGATCATAACCTCGCTTTCAGGAAGGCCATTCACAGGGGAGACAGCAGGGTCTGGTGGACCAAGCACTGGACTGGGAGTCTGGAGACCTGGCTTTGCCACGGACCGGCTGTGTCGCCAAGTCACTTCTCCCGGATGTGGAGCCCAAATCCTATTTCACCCCATTCTACCCCCCAGAATGATCCCTACTCTCCCCCTGGCCTCTCCACCCTGGCCATGGCTGCAGGCACAGCTCTACCTAACGCGCAACTGCCCTGCCTAAATCCACCCCTCCAGCTTTCGGATTGGATTCGTTGCCTTTGACTAAATCCCCTCTGGTTTGTCCGTACCTTTCTGACGATCAGGAGCACTGGACGAGGTGCCATGTTCAAGGCTCAGAGGCAGCACGTGAGCTTCAGAATGATTTGCAAAACAAATCTCATTTCTCAATCCGTTCGCTTGTTTCCAGCCTCTTTCCTCGCCTGTGTGCACACGGACAGCTGTGCAGCAATCCTTTTGGGTCAAGTGGTTCCTCACCCACTAGACTGGAGCAGTCCTTCCCCGAGCCCGCAGAGAAAGTCAGTGGGAAATCTAGACTATGAAAACAATGCTGGTTGGCTCAATTCTGCAGTTTGTGCATGGCCTACGACTCCAGTCCGAGGCGATCAATGGGAGGTTGGTGCACAAGGGGTCGGAGGGATGGGGCACTCACTGGCCAAGAAGTCAGAAGGTCTGGATTCTAATTCCTGGTCTGCCACAGAGTCACCATGAGACTATGGCAAGTCAGTTACTCCATGCCTCAGTTCCCCCATCTGCAAAACAGACGACGAGCCCCCCCTTTGTGTGTGAACACTTTGGGATCTTTGGAGGAGAAGCCTTGAGTGTTCTTAATGGGTATGAAATCTATTTCCCCTGGCAGGGAAGCAAGCCAGCTCTCGGGGGTTTTCCCACACTGCCCCTAGAACATGGCATGGCTGTACAGCCATTTCAGTGCAGTCGCTGCCAGCCATTTCAAAGCCACAGCTCCCAGTCCTGTGGGCTCTCCTGCACCAGCAGCCACCTGTGCCAGTGGAGAAGTTCCTTTGTAGCCAAGGGGAAGAATGACGCTCCTTGCAGGACAGGGGTGTTTGCCACACAATCGTCCTGAAAAAAGACTCACCCAAGTGTAAAATCCACTCCCCTTCACCATGATGATCACGAAAAAAAACTTGCTGTCTTCCAACTCTTTGCTGCTGGGCCAGTGCAGTTTAGCAAGACAGACACCTGTCTAGGAGTCAGGAGAGCGGGCTTCGGTTCCTGCCTCCAGCAATAACCTGAGGTAAGGCACATCAATGCCTCGTGCCTATCTGCCCCTCCCCTTCTGTACATCTATTTCCACTGTAAGTCCTTTGGGGCGGACTGCCTATCACTATACAGAGCCTAACCTAGTGGGGCCGGGATCTCGGTTGGGAGCTCTACAAAGTAATAATTTTGTCCACCCTTTGACATGGAGGACGACACCCATTACCAAGAGAAACTGAAGTCCACCCTGTTGCTGTTTCTGAACACATCTGTCTGCTCTCAGACCAGTCACGCCGCTGCTTGGTTATGTTCAGAAGCACCGTAAGAGCTTTTACCATTCTCCTGGCGTGGCTCACAAGCGACCTGCAGTCCAAGTGCATTCTTTCATTTCATTTTATTTTTTAAATTTTTTTTTTTTACATAAAAAGTTCAGTAAAAATTGGATAAAGTAAAATGATTTAAGCAGTAAAATCAATCTTATCAACATAGCACAAGGCCTGCCAGAAACCCAGGGGCAGCCTGTTCCGGAATATTTACATGATAACAGATTAACCTTGCAGGAGAACAAAAAAAACGAAACAAAACTATCCTTACAAAGTGTTCCCGTGATATCAGCACGTGTCGGGCTAAAAGCAAAACAAAAAAATTATCAATATATTCACATATACGTTAAAATATAATACAGATCTCGGAGACACAAGATGTGCGCATGGGTCAGTGCGCGTAACAGCACCGCCAGATTTAAGACCCAGGTTTGCCTGTCGAGAGGAAGAGTATGGAAGGAGCTGTCTCCGCTCTGCGTCACCTCCTCACTCCCCAACAGTGGGCAACTGCTTCATTTCATACAGAGAAAGGATTAATTCTGTCACAGAATTCACAGCGTCGCATCAGAACCGTGAGTTCCGTCCGAGCTGACGGTATCCGAGGCTAACAGGGAGGATTCCTTCTCCTCGGGTCTCTCCTTCCAAAGGTTAGAGGTGGTTATTCTAAGTCCGTGTCCTCTTTGGGCTTGTAAACCGCCCCGAACTTCTGCATGTATTTCTTAATGTACTCCTTAGTTTTGTGCTTCACATTCTCGTTGCACTCCAGGTCCTCCGGGTTCTTGCAGTATTTCAGCTCCTTGTTCATCACGCCATGAGTCAGCTGGAAAGGAAGCAAGAAATGCAAAGGTTACTCACTGATCCAGGAAGCTGGAAGGCACATGCCTATGAACTGGAAGGACTTCATAAACGTGGGGACAGCTGGAATGGAAAGTGGAACCTTCCTAAAGGCGGAAGCAGAGATTTTTGGACAAGCTGTTCCGCTATCTAATGGGGTACTGCATTGAGCTGGAACTCCAGAAATATTCTCCTATTTACCCTCTCTCATCATAAAAAAACAAGGAAAAATCCAGTGAAACTGAAAGGCTGCAAAAATTTAAGATAGAAAGAACTCCTGCCTTACACAATGAATAATTCACCTGTGGAACTCATTGCTACTAGACATAAGTGAGTCCAATAGCATAGTGGGGTTCAAAAAGGGTTATATATGAATATGGGTAGGGAGAACATCTGCAATTTCCTTAGACAGAACAAAACCCACTCGATGCTCAGAGCCAACTGAGCTACTGAGGGGAGCTAGGAAGAAATTTCCCCTACAGGAAAGTTGTCCAACAATTGACCCAAACAGCGTTTTCACCTTCCTCTGAGGCAGCTGGCGCTGCTGACCACTGTCTGAGACAAGCTAGCAGACTAGGTGGCCCACGGTTTTACTCCTGTCTTCAGCTACAGAATGGCTGCTCACAGCGCATCACGGGCCTTTGGCAATACAGGAAGTCACTGAAGGGAAGTGCCCTGAGCACACTTTTCCACCAGCAAACTTGCTTGTCACGTGCCTGTGGACTGGGTGCAGGTGTGGGTGAAGCTAGGAATTTGTGAGCCAGTCCCCTCTGGACAGGAAAGGTCCAGACGGTGCAGGAAGGGTGTCCCAAGGGCTGTTTGAAAACCACGTCCATCTGCTGTGCATTAGCTCCCTCACCCCACTCCAAAACACTGGGGCCTTCCCAGCACGGCTTCGAGGGGTTACCCAACCGTTCCTGGTTTGGTTTTAACCCACACGTGACGCCCGGGTACCTTGCGTGCTAAATGTTTGAAGTCTTCGGTTGTGGTGATCCTTCCTATTTTGCAGTCAGGTTTGCGGTAGGGGTTCAGGCACTGCACGATGAACTGGGACATCTGGAGGGGGGGACGGCGGGACAGAGAGACACTAGTAAATAGAGCTTTTCATGCCATTGGTGATTAGATACTGACAGTTCTGTACCCAGGAACGTTTGCTGGGAGGGGTAAAACCCCTCCCTCTAAATATGCCTCCCAATCGGCATTTCACAGAAGTGAATTTAAAAGCAACAGCCAGCAGAGCTGCAAGATCGCATTAAACCAAGTTAAACCTTCTGGGTGGAGTCTAAGGGACAGATCCCACCTCCCACTCACACCAGCAGCGGGTGAGAAAAGACCAAGTTTCAGTGTACTAAGCAGCTGTCAGTTACACTGTGTATTTGTGGCAGTTGCCATCTTCAGCCGACAGACGGGGTGGATTGAACCGGGGACCGTCACAGCTCGGGGTAAAGAGCCAACACATAGCCGCTGCATACAAGCAGAGGGGGACACACCACCAGTGGGTTACACACTCTCTTGCTGAGTAATTGTTAAACCATCTCCTTAGGGCCACCTACAGTTTCTTCTCACAGCCATTCCTTTCTCAGCACAGGTGCCCAACCAATACAAGCACACACAAAAGGCCAGCTAAGACAGTGAACCAGCTTTTGAGAAGTAACCAACTAATGGTGGGAGAAATGTAACTATGGACCCAATCCTGAACTCCTTCCCCAGGCAAAGCTCCCATAGGAGTTTAGCCGAAGGCGGTCAGGATTGGGCCCTCTGTACGTGACCTGCAGGGTTATGAATATCTACAGTCTCGGAGCTTTTGCATCCCACCTGTCCTGCAGGATGGGAATTGTTTTTTCCTTTAATGCAGTAACTCCGTGTTATTAACAGGCATTCACAACCTGCCAGACAGGAGCTTCTCATCAGACCAGGACAGTCGTTCCAGAGAGCTGCCTATGTTACCATCTTGCATGGGCAATGGCTCCTCTTCTCTTGCTCAGTTGCAGTGAGTCCATCTCATGAGCCGCCCCTTCCCACAGCCCAAACAGTCCTGACACACCTTTATACCCTAAGCAGGACGTTTTCTATGGTCCTGGGTCCTTCACTCCACCTGCCCTGCAGGGTGAATTCCACTGAATTGCTAGAAAGCGACTCTCCCTTCCTGCAAGACACATGGAGGTGAAATCCTCCCCCATTTACATCAATGGGACCTTTGCCACCAACCTCAGTAGAGCCAGGATTTCCCTCAGGGGATTTTTAAGGCTCCATGATTGCATGTATAGTAAGCTGGGCTAAGGGATTATTGCATTATGAGCCCAAGTCAAGATTCAGACCAACCTCTTCTGCAAAGAACAGGACATCCTGCTGCCCACAAGCCCCACGCGAGCCCATCTCAGGGTCCTTACCTCTTTCCTGAACACTTCTTTGCTCTTCTTCGCCAGCTCACTCGAAGTATCAGCTTCTGCTGTTTTGGGTTTTTTGGAAGACTGCAGGGGGGGAAAAGTCAAACTGTCACTTTCTGAGTTATAAACATAAACCACAAACCAAGATGGTCCCATGCTGTTGCAACAGGAGAGACATTTCCCCATTCCCACCACCGATATTACAAGAACGTGGGGCTGGCCCAACAGCGTCTCTTCCGAGTAATTCTGAAGAGTAAGAGTTCCAATGACGAGAGAGGCTTATCACATACCGCAGTAGTCACTCATCATTACTGGAGCACAGGACTGGGCCTGAATGCGTTGGCCTTTTTCATCACTGCGTTACTTTGCTGACTCACTCAGTTTGTGATCCACTATAAACCCCAGATCCTTTTCAGCCGCACTACCACGTAGCCAGTTATTCCCCATTTTGTAGCTGTGCGTTTGATCCTTCCTAAGTGTAGTACTGGGTATGTCTCTACTGCATTTCATCTTGATTTCATAGCAGCTGTCTGATTTCATTTTCAGTTGGAGTTAGAATCCTGATCTGTTTCTGCATTAAGAGACTCCTTGTGCTCATCTGCAAGGTTCTGTATCAACCTGCATCTCAGCTCTCCTTGCAGTCTACTCTTCCATAGTGCACTCTATGCCCTGGCCACACCTCTCTGACGGCTCGTCTACACGGGAAAATTAACTGGCATAGCTATAGCACGTTATTTACTCCACTATCGCTATGCTGATTTAAGTCCCTTATGTAGACAAGCCCTTGGGCTCTTTTCTTTCACCCATTTGCAACTCACTGCTGATAAACACCCTACTCTTCTCCAAACACCTCAAGACCCATTGCTGCTGGCTCCCTTTCCACTGCTACTCTCAGCTCCGCAGCGAGCTGTTCTCTCACTTGTGCCTGACCACACTGAAAACAAGAAAGCACAAAACAGTAATAAAACAAATGATCTTTGCAAACAGCTCCCTTCCCCCTAGCCACTTATTTTCCTGGCTTCCTCTCCTCCATGTCCTGTCCTTATGTTCTCTAACTCAGAATATGAGCGTCTCAGGCCAGGAAACTTTTCTCTCTTCTCTATGGTGCTATATAAATAATTACCATCCAAAAAGTTAGGAGAACACTAAAGTTGGGAAGTCAAGCACTCAAAAGTCTGGAAATGCCAGAATTAAGGAGAAGACAGCCCGTGATTATGGAACTGAAGACATACCATAATGTATATGCACAAGGGGAACAAATCAATATTGCACCGGCCATCTTAATTCGGCCCCTTGCCTGTATACATTATGGTACCGTCTAATTACACGATCACATACTTTATTTTTTTCCTTAATTCTGGCATTTCCTAACTTTTGAGTGCTTTACTTTGCAACGTTAATGTTTTTAATGATCTTTTTTAATGTCATTTCCTAATTAAAAAAACAAAACAGAATTTCTGTTTTTTCACTTTATCATGTGGAATCACATTGATCCTCACCTCGAGTCATCAGCAGGGTTCAGACCATTAGATCTGCAGCATAGTCCCATCACTTGAGCTAACCGAGTAACTGGTAGCAGTAGCAGGCTGTTAACCTCTATGGGGACCAGGCAGGGGGATGAGACACACTTTGCCAGTCAGTTTCACAGCTGTTTGTCCCCAGTCTGCCTCTTACCCCCACAGGCTCCTCCCCTTCTGCTCCTATCCACCCTTCAACCTCTTCCCCTCCCCCTCTGGCTTTTGCAACCCCTTGCTTCTATTCTCGCTCTGCATTTGAGATAGGATGTTTCCTCCTCCTCCTCTTCCAGGCTGCCTGAGCGCCAGGAGCACAGGACAAAAGCACTCTACTTTCAGTTCTGGTGCGCAGTGCTGCGGTAAGCCAGGGCAAGTCTGGCTTCGCAAGTCCCACAGCCCTGGATTAGAGCATGCTCAGCTGCTCTGTGGTGAGGGTGCACACATGTCTTGTCACAGCACAGGAATCTGCAAGGGGATGAAGTATGCTCAGTGCAGACATTAGCTGCCAAACAAACCTCATGCAAACCACGATTTTTCAGAGGCTCATCACTTCAGAGGTCAAATTGGGAAAGGTTTTCATGGGGATGGCAAAGGCACATCCCTGACACCAGGGCAACTCTCCGGCCACATTTCACGTTCCTGCTCTAAGAAATGGAGCTTCTCAACAAAACGACTGTCAGAATTTTTTAAAACATGGGGAAACAACGTATTTTCCCTTCAGCTCATTTTCAGAAATGGCTGAATCATCTTAGCTGAAACTTTCAAAAACAATTCCGCCCAAGGCAGTCACCCAGCATGGAAAACTTCAGCCCAAACCAGTGAAAGGTTGGCAAAGTTATCAGCAACTGAAAACGGGGTCTTATAACAGTGTTGTAGCCAACCTGATCTTTAGGTATTGCTACCACTTGGCCTGTAACAAATGGCAGATCCATTACACCAATAATCAACATCATTTTGATGCCAAGTGGAAATGCCAAATGGTCTAGTCCTCAGGGGCATACACATTTACATTCATCCTGTTAATGCCTTGGAGTCACCTTCCGCACAATCGGAGGCAAGAGTTTTCAGTATTGCCTTTCAGGCTACATGACACCAAGGGCACAGCACTGGAAATATCTATAGGGAACCTAAGACTGAATCAAAAAACTCCAAGGAACCGCCTGTCCTTATGGCAGACATTCTCAATGGAACACGAATCTGGCTCCCTGCTGATGGATCACTTTCAAGTTACAAGAGGAGCCTATGATTGCTCTGCTGCATTGATGCAGCATGCCAGGTTCAAGTCTGCTATTAAGGACACTTACTGTGCCACCCTGATCCTGTGCAAACTGCTCTGGTGCAGTGGCATGGCATTTTGGAAGTGCTCTGCTGCTATGCTAGGCAGCAATAGCATAACAGATCAGAGAGCTCCCATTCACAGAAAACAAGGTTTGTCTACACGGGACATTAGAGTGCAGCAAACCAGCCTGTGAACCTGTAGTGCACTAGCCGTAACCGTCTCACATGGACACTGCTACAGCGCACTAAAAGTTCTATAGTGCGGGTCGAGGCGCACCCATTTCAAAAGAGCAGTACGTCAAAGTATACTGCAGAACTTTGAGTGCATGGTAGCAGAGTCCAGATGGGATGCGACTGTGTGGCAAGCGAAAGCACAGTAGATTCACACCCAAGTTTCACGCACACCAACATCCCATATAGATAAGCTCACGTTTTCCATGGAAAAAGCTTAAATTGGCACTCCTGGCTCTCTGAACACAGCTGGTTAATTCAGAGAGACCTAATTCAGGTTCCCCATGGATTACTGTGGTTAGCATTATTAGTGCTGAAGTATGTTTTGCTGGAGGCTAGGAGGAGGAAATTGGAGGATTTTTTTCTCATTTTATTTCGTGCATGTTAATGTGCTATTATAAATGCAATTATGATTATGTAACTTTTTCCCCCTTACCCTTCAGAGCACCATGGCTGCTGGTTTCTGGTGCATAAAGCTCTTCTCCTTGTTTCCAGGACAGGTCTGTCCTGATTTCTAAATACTTCCACACCCCCATATTTTTGTGAAAGAGAGAGATGTTAATGCTCGAAGCTATTAGACAGTACTGGTTTACAATCCGCAAACTACGCACATCTGTGGGGATGCCTTAGTTTGTGATAAATGTTTCTAAAGTTTTGTTTCTAAATGGATATTTTGTTCATACAAAGGCTCACAATGACCTTTAGAAAATCAACAGGACTATTTATTGAGACACTACCCAATGCTATCTTAGTAAAGGACCAAAGAAATGGATTACGTAGCATGTAAACTCATCTAAACTCCCCAGATTTAATACACTCCCCAGCTGCCTTAGGCAATATCTACACTAGAGAGCTTTCAGCGTCACCGCTATACCGATGCATTCGTGTAGCCTTCTATGCCGATGGAAAAGAGCTCTTCCATTGGCATAATAAAACCACCTCTACGAGCAGCAGGAGCTGTGTCAGCGGGAGAAGCGCTCCTGCCGACATAGCGCTAGCGCTGTCCACACCGGTACTTCTGCTGCTGTAACTTCTGCTGCTATGGGGCTGTTCTTTTTCACACCCGAGTGACATAGATTATAGCAACAAAAGCAGTAGCATAGACAGCCTTGAACACTTTACATAGCAACACTCCAGTCACCTGCATTATAGGTTTTCAAACAAGGGGAAGGGAGAAAGTATTCGTTATTTTACAGAACCCAAAGGTGTGCTAAGCTCTTCACAATGCAGGGAGAGAAACCAGCTCCACTCCGAGGTTTTCAGGTGCTTGACACCACCAAGGAGGGACAATGAACAGTAGCGGGGGACGGGGCAGGGAAGGGCGAGGGTTATACAACAATTTGAGCACATGGTTATTTGGACTGGTCAGACTCACCACATGGCGGTTCAATGACCAGGATGGTGGTTTTTTGGGAGGGTTTTTTTTATTTTAAAGTTAAAGTCAGTGGTTGTTAGAAATTATGGAGTCACTGCGGACAGTTTAAACATCCTACAGTTAACCCAGGCCTCTCACCCCACTGTAACCCAAAAAAATTGGACATTCATGCTAGACCCACAAGGATCACTTCATCCATTACCGAAGTGCAGCTACCTCAGGGGTAAAACGCAGCAGCTGTAACCGCACAAGACAACACTAGCCAACAGTCTAGTGGGAATGGTGAAGAAGAATGCAGCACTCTGTTGAAACTGCAAGGGCAATTTAGGGAAACCAAATGCTCAACTGGAATTGGAGCAGAGCACCCAGATTAATATGTATTCTCTTACAAACCTAATTCAGGATAGGAGTTCCCAGCTTTGCTGTGGCATGCTCACAAACCCAGCATTTGGCTCACCAGCAATCCTATGCTAGGAACAGCGGTAGGAGATCTAGGAGCACCATGCGTATTTTGTTTGCTGGCAGTGTGTAAAAACATCTGAAAGTGCGTGATCTGACTGTAGAGTGGTCAACACCTCTACGCCAACCCAATGGTTGCGACTCAGAGTGAATGAGGGGTAGGTAGAGTTTGGACTCTGGGATGACAAAGCAGCAGGAGCTGAGCGCGTCTCAAAGATGCTCGGCTCCTCACGTGCAATGAAGTGGTGACAGAAGGATGCTTTGTGGGAAATGAGACACACACAGGTTGCCTCCCCGTACTTTGGGGGATGGGAGGAACTGGTGGCTCAGAAGCAAGCAAAACTGGGCCAAATTGGAGCAACGTGTCCTGAAATGCTACACAAGGAGTTCTTTGACACCACCTGTTTTCTTCCTTCTAGTCTGTGAAGGGACAATCAATCTGTTGATATAAGGTCTTAAAAAACTTAAAAACGAGAGCCCATAGTTTGAAATATCGGGCTGCCATATGGAAAAATCACATTTAATTGCAGCACCAGGATCCACTATTAACGAGTATGGCATACAGCCAGTTTACACTGCGTTTTATATCAGCGCTAGCCCAAAGCCATGGGAAGTCAGACTGGCGCGCTCTCAGACATTTGGCAGGGCCATTTTCATTTCGTTTTACATCCCTCGTAAATCTGACGTGCTGTGAGACAGGACTGGCCTCGAGGGAGCTGTGAATCACCTGGACAGAGAAGTGAAGGAGACGCCGTACACCACAAGCACGTTTCATCTCCACAGCGTTTTAAAAGTTTATTTATTTAATAAATGTAGAAGTGAATTCTAGTTCGCTCTGGGTCTGTTCGACCAAAGTGCAGCTTTATCTACTCCTCTTACCAAAGTTGAACATTTGGCAGTAGCTACCAGTCATTTATTAGAGAACCAGAGCCAAAAATATCTTCGGAAAGGGCCTTTCTAAATCTTCTTGATTTTACATTCGACATGGACATTATCCGGACCACTTACTCATTCAAAAGCAAACAGGATTCTCAGATGAGGGTAATTCATGGTCCTGTAAAGACAGTATGCCCTAATGATAAAAATCAGGGCTTTAGTGCAGATGTTTATCTTCAGATGCATCTGTTCCTCTCGATTTCCTTAAAAAGTAACTCACTGGTTTCAGTCTGGGATCTCTCTCCAATTAAAATTTAAAAAGACAGAAGCAAGCAACAGGTAACTGTTTCTAATAACCCATGCACTACTTTAATCAGTTTAAGTAGTACGTAATGCAAACAGGTCCTGTCTGTTGTATACAAGTATTATAAGACTCAGATTTGTTGAAATTCAAAGATGTAGCTACAGTTGCATTTGGCAAGTTCCAACAGATCAGGGGTTCTCAAACTTTTTTTTGCTGGGATCCCCTTGGAAAATATTTCAGGCTTTGACAACCTCACCTCCCATACCATGCCACCCTTATTTCTGCACTGCTGCTGGTGGCAGTGTTGCCTTCAGAGCCGCTTATCTGGCCATCAGCAGCTGCTGCTCTCACCAACACCTCACAATAGTCTTGCAACCCCATTTTGGGTTGGGACCGCCACTTTGAGAAACATTGCAATAGATACTATTCCACTACCTATCTGAACTAACAACTGAGAACATCAAGAAGGCTGAGGTGTTCAATACCTATATTGCTTCAGTTTCCACTACAATGGTTAATGGTGATCAGATACTCAATGCAATTAATACTAACAAGGGGGAAGGGACGCAAGACCAAATAAGACGAGAAAAGGATGAAGAATATTTAGATAAGCGAGATGTATTTAAGTCTGCAGGGCCTGAGGAAATCCATCCTAGCATTCTTAAGGAACTAGCTGACGCAATCTCAAAGCCATTAGTAATGATCTTTGAGAACTCGTGGAGGACGGGTGAAGCCCCGGATGATGAGAGAAGGGCAAATATAGGACCCATCTTTAAAAAGGGAAACCAAGAGGACACAGGGAATTACAGAGCAGTCAGCTTAACTTCAATTCCTGGAAAGATACTGGAACAAGTTGTTAAACAATCCATTTGTAAGCACCTAGAGAATAACAGGCTTATAAGGAACAGCCAGCCACCATGGATTTGTCAAAAACAAATCATGCCAAACCAACCTAATTTCCTTCTTTGACAGAGTTACTGGCTAGTGGATTGGCAGGGGAGAGGGAGTGAAAGAGAAGCAGTAGATGTGATGTATTTTGATTTTAGTAAGGCTTTTGATACAGACCCACATGATGTTCTCATAAGCAAACTAGGGAAATACAGTCTAGATGAAATCAGATGGGTGCACAATTGGTTGCAAGACCGTTGTTATCAACAGTTTGCTGTCAAACAGGGAGGGGTTATCTAGCGAGATCTTGTGGTGGGGGTCAGTCTTCAATCTGGTACTATTCAATATTTTCATACGTGACTTGGATAAGAGAGTAGAGTTATAAAGTTTGCGGATGACATCAAGTTGGGAGAGATTACAAGCACTTGGGAGGACAGTATTAGAATTCAAAATGACCTTGACAAATTGGAGAATTGGTCTGAAAACAAGAAGATGAAATTCATTAAAGATAAGTTCAACGTACTAAGGAAGAAAAAAAAAAAAAATCAAATGCACAACTACAAAATGGGGAATAACTCACTAGGTGAGCAGTTCTCACACTCGGGGTCACAACTCCTCAGGGGGTCGCGAGCTATGAGCCCCGACCCCAACCAGGCACAGGGTTGTGAACCTCCCTGCTTCCTCCTGCTGGAGAAACATGGGGCGAGCGGTGATACACAGATGCTGCTCCCCCCCAACATTCCTCCGCGCCCCGCAAGGAGCCCTGACTTTGCTCCCCCCCCCAGCCCTCTAGGGATGCATGGAGGAGCAGTTTTCGAGGTGGGAGCAGCCGCTCTGTGCATGCAGGTCTGTTTCCCCAGGCAGGTGCAGGAGGGAGTGCAGGGGTCAGCGGTGAAGATGGCACAGTGCAGGGGTTAGGGGCAAAGGCGGAGTGGGAGCCCGCAGGGGCAAGGGGGGCTCTCACATAGCAAGCTGCTGAGTAAGGGGTCACCAACACAAAAAGTTGGAGAACCACTGCGCAAGGTGGTAGCACTGTTGAAAAGGATCTGGGGTTTCTAGTGGCTCACAAATGGAGTATGAGCCAACAATGTGATGCAGTTGTGAAAAAGGCTAAATAGCATTCTGGACGGGATTAACAGGAGTGTTGTATGTAAGACGTGGAGATAATTGTCCTGTTCTACTTGGCACTGGTGAGGCCTCAGCTTTAGGAAAGATGTGGACAAATTGGAGAGAGTCCAGAGGAGAGCAGCATAAACTTTAAAAGAAAAACTTGACCTATGAGGAAAGGGAAAAAAAAACTGGCCGTATTTAGTCTTCAGAAAAGAAGACTGAAGGGGGGGACCTACTAACTGTCTCCAGCTGTGTTAAGGGAGGTTATAAAAGAGGATGGTGATCAACTGTTCTCTATGTCTACTGAGGGTAGACCAAGAAGTCATGGGCTTAATCTGCAGCAAGGGAGACTTAGGTTAGATATAGGCAGAAAGTTGTTCTGATATAATGTTAATTAAGTGCTCCAACAGGCTTCCAAGGGAGGTTGTGGAATCCCCCTCAATGGAGGTTTTTAAAAACAGGCTGGATAAACACCTGTCAGGGATGGTCTAAGTTTACTTGGTCCTGCCTCAGTGCAGGAGGCTGGACTTGAGGACACCTCAAGGTCTCTTCCAGTCCTGTATTTCCAGGGTTCTCTTTCTTAGACCAACGAACACGGCTTGCTTGATGGAAGCAGAAAGAGAAAGGACATGAGAGAATCTCCACGATCCTGAATACATTTGAAATTTCTAAGGGCGTTCTGCTGTGAAAAGGAGACAGCCAGCCACACACACTGAACCACCACCTAGTATACTGTTCTTTACGTCACAATGCAGTAAAGTAGTTTCAGAGCATGCTGTGCTATCAGATAGTGACCAAAAGCCATTGGTCTGCCTCCAGTTCCTTGCTGACATATTCAGCTGTGAAAATAATGCAATGCAATATTAATATCTACTCCACATGGAAGGCAACAATAACCACTCCACCTGCCAATCTTGCTCTACATGTGAGTTTAACTCAAGGGCCAGTGCTGACTGTGTCAATTAGGCATGGAACTGCTCCCTTGTCTGACAATTTTTCTGATCATAAGCAGGCTATTACCAACAAGAGACTCACCCCGTTTTGGCTTGGGCCATATAGAAACTGGAGAACGAGCAGGTCTGACCATACAATCCTACCTCCGCGTTACGCAGATGTTATGCTGATAGCTTACAACTGAATTACACAACAGTGGATGTGTTAATAATAGACAGACAGTCAAAGCCTTCAGTCCTAATTTCTCCCTCTAGTAAATGGCTAATGTTTTCTCTTGCTCAGAGCACCCTTTCCTACCTCGCCCACCAGCACCTGGCACATATCTGGCTTTTAATAGATTTGCACGCATGTTAAATGAAAAGTCAGCTTGTAAGTCACATATCAAGGAATAGTGTAACATTCCTGAACTGCTGCCACTGAGTATATTTAGGGCTGGATGACCCATGCCTTCAGATCTGAGGGCGATATGCCCCATGGTTCCCCTCCCTCCCACCAAAGTATAACTGCACAACCATGATTTGTTAATTGCTGCTACAGGCCAGCAGTAGGAAGCTTAAACAGGACACTGGATACACCGTTTTGGAGAGAGCAGGCTAAAATGACGGCAAGTCTTAAAACAACACTTACTGAGAGGGGTGGATTTAAAAAAAGATTGAGAAATACATTGCACAGGTAGTCCTGGTTATCTTGAACAAGGGCTAAAACCAAATTGAAATACTTATTCCTGTCTACAGCAAACAGTGCATTGCTGCTTGAAAAGCAATGTCTTATAGTAGTGTTTCAACATTAACATTCTGGATGTTTGGCAGAGTGTAATGAAGTGAAAAATGGTGAACACCACCTTAGCACTTCTCCGTAAACCTCAAAGCACAAGGATTACCATTGTCGACATTTTACAGATGGGTAAACTGAGGCACAGGCGGGCAGGACATGACTTACCCAAGATCATTCTGCAGGTGAATGGCAAGCCAGGAATAGCACCTCCATTCTCCTACCTCCTAAGTCCAGTGCCCTAGCCCCACTGTACAAATGCTCAGTTGCCCCCTCGCCCCCCCCCTTTTTTCTTTTTCTTTTAAGATTCAAAGCAAATACGACTTTTCTCCCCCAATCCAAAAGGTGGCATTTTACATTCAGTATCGTGACCTAAGTGTTTTGCAATAAAACAAACGTTGGATTTAATAATATTTTCATATAAAAATGAGGCAGACATGGGTTTTTAAGTTTTATTGTTGAGGGTTTTTTTTAAAGTGAATTAGTATTCGTATATTCTACTTGCTGGCTGAACATCAAAGCTCAATCATTTCCCTCATCTATGGTATCCAGATCAAAGGGTTAATAATGAAGAGCAGATGAGTTAATTTTGATCCTCTGCACAGCACAAAAGGTAAATGAGACACCACAGAGAGAATACAGAGTAGTCAGATCTCACAATGCAGTCTGGGTATGTACAGAAAATCTACTTGCATCTAGGTGTCTGATTGTGTCAGTAAATACAGGCAGGAGGTTATAAGGCTGCCAAAAGACAAATCCCGAAGTGCAAATTACTCCATACCCTGCTGCTGGAACTGGCTTCAAGCCACCTCTTGGTACAGAATTCAGCCTATTTTTCCCCTGCATGGTAACTCAGCTGCATAATGGTTCAGTGACTTCATCATTAGCATCATGTTCAAACTAATGCAACCCAGAGACTTTTTGATGGGCACTTTTATGAACTGAGTATTAATAATTAAAGCCAAATTTGCAGTCTGCTGTGCCAAACTAAGCCTGATTGCTACCCTCCAGTCCCAGCAAAGCTTCTCAAATAACCCACAATTATAGGCTCCAGCTGGCATGCGCTATAACTTGATTTTGTGGGGTGCAAGTGGCTCCAAAAAATGCCTGGTTTAAAGAATTAAGCCCAAGTGCAGCGGTAAGATTTTGCTATTGGTGGCACAGGAGATATTGTTACAGCTAAAATACAATAACGGAGCTTGACACCGGGGAATGTTTTGGGGCTGTGTGTTGTAACAGGAACATTTTAAGACCCACAGGGCCAAATGACACACTCACTTTTACGTGTAAATTCTTAAGTCACTATAGTGGAGTCACTGCTAATGACAACAGAATTCGGCCTGTAGCATTTAAACTTTTGAATGTTTTTATATCAGACTTTGGTGCAACAGTGAATTGAACTGTGCCACCTTACACATATGGTGTTTACCCTCAGATTTTAAGAGTGAACAAGGGTAGGTCTCTCCAACTGCAAAGAAGTGTTTAGAAGAGAAGTTGGGAAGCGGAGCAGGATTCTTCTTATTTTATTTTAAGATAAGCTCTGTCGTTACACCCTGAAATCCTGTAGCTATCAGACATGAACTAACAATTATCATCAGGTATTTCAGTGATCTGCTCTAAATTGTGATGTCTCAATTCTGACATGCACCCTGGCCGGTTTCACTGTGTGGTCTTTCAACACTTCATGCAGAGGGAAAAGAGTAGTTGGTTTTTAAACTATTAATTCTTTTTGGATAGAGTGTTTAGAAATGGTTACGCCCAGCAGTCTGTCTTGGAATGACGGGGCCAGAGTAAAAACCGAGCCATCTTTTGAAAAGATGCATCTTCTTTCTGTAATGGGCAGAGCACAGGCAGTCATGCCTCGCATCTGACCAAGTGGGAGCACCATAATGTTGTGGTTGTGAAGGGCCAAAGGGAGCCCAGGGATAGTAGGGAAGGACCAACTCATTTCCTGCCCTGTTCTGTTGTTGATCTTGTGATACTGCCTTTGCCACCAGCGAACATCAGCCAGCCCCAGAGCAGCTTCTCAATTCCTCCCTGCCACTAAGCTGTGGGCAGGGAAAGCAATGCTGGCTTCAGAGACCTTTAGAACAGCACTACTCCACCCCCTCTGACTCTCCCCAAACGGCTGAAAATGGATCCCATACCCACATCTTTGCAGCCACAAAGGACTATGGGATACAGGGAACACCAGAACAAATCTTCGTCCATTTTGTGGGTTGTGGTCTAAAAATAGTTGAGAACCTCTATTATAAGCCTAGAAAATTTTAAATGAAACCATGAATATGGTAGCCTCTCCCAACCTGCACACCTTCGCTTCTCCCAAAAAAGATAATACACCTTATACAACCTTCCCAAAATTACGTGTAGATTTTTTCCTAGGTGTACTGTAGAAGTGTTCTCAAGCGGGAGAATGCGATTTCCTACAAATGTGAATAAATAATACACTACAAAGAGCAAAACGCCAGTTAGGAACATGCTTTTGCTCAAAATCCCTCCCTGTGTTTCCACGTGAATGTACCTTTTGCACTGTGCTTTGCAAGCCCCTCCTGCTTTCCAGTGCAGCCAATTTTCGTGGTTTTATGACGAATCTCAATATTTGGTGTGGTGTTTTGTTTTTTTTTAAAAAAAGATCCAGCCTCTGGATTCAAATGATTACCTAAGAATCACAGAATCCTAGAGTATTAGAGTTGGAAGGGACCTCAGGAGGTATCTAGTCCAACCCCCTGCTCAAAGCAGGACTAACCTCAGCTATATCATCCCAGCCAGGGCTTCGTCAAGCCTCAGCTTAAAAACCTCTAAGGATGGAGATTCCACCACCTCCCTAGGTAACCCATTCCAATGCTTCACCATCCTCCTAGGGAAAAACTTTTTCCTAATGTCCAACCTAGACCTCCCCCCCTGCAACTTGAGACCGTTGCTCCTTGTTCTGTCATCTGCCACCACCGAGAACAGCCTTGCCCCATCCTCCCTGGAACCCCCTTTCAGGTAGTTAAAGGTTGCTATCAAATCCCCCTCACTCTTCTCTTTTGCAGACTAAACAAGCCCAGTTCCCTCAGCCTCTCCTCATAAGTCCTGTGCTCCAGCCCCCTCATCATTTTTGTTGCCCTCCGCTGGACTCTCTCCAACTTGTCTATATCTTTTTTGTAGTGGGGGGCCCAAAACTGGACACAATATTCTAAATGCGGCCTCACCAATGCCGAATAGAGGGGAATAATCACTTCCCGTGACCTGCTGGCAATGCCCCTTCTAATGCAGCCCAATATGCCATTAGCCTTCTTGACAACCAGGGCACACTGCTGACTCATATCCAGCTTTTTATCCACTGTTACCCCCAGGTCCTTTTCTGCAGAGCTGCTGCCTAGCTCGTTGGTCTCCAGTCTATAGCTGTGCATGGGATACTTCCTTCCTAAGTGGAGGACTCTGCACTTTTCTTTGTTGAACCTCATTAGATTTCTTTTGGCCCAATCCTCCAGTTTGTTTAGGTCACTCTGTATCCTATCCCTGCCTTCCAGGGTATCTACCACTCCCCCCAGCTTAGTGTCACCCGCAAACTTGCTGAGGGCGCAATCTACCCCATCCTCCAGATCATTAATAAAGATGTTGAACAAAACCGGCCCCAGGACCGACCCCTGGGGAACTCCACTTGTCACCGGTTGCCAGCTAGACATGGAGCCATTGATCACTACTCGTTGAGCCCTATGCTCTAGCCAGCTCTCTATCCATTCTATAGTCCATTCATCCAACCCATACTTCTTTAACTTGCTGATAAGAATACTGTGAGAGAGAGTATCAAAAGCTTTGCTAAAGTCAAGGTATATCACATCCACCTCAACTTTCATTGAAAAAGAAGTTTCTCGTCCTTACGATTGCACAAAAGCCTGAAAACGTGACCTGAGTGAGCCTGCAGGCTCAGACACCGGATGGCAAAGAAAATGAATCCAGAGTGATATATTTTTTAAAAATCTCACACTTGTAAGGCACTCAATTTTAGGGAGCATGGCTCATGATTTTTGAATGCTCAAGGTTGGCGAGACTGCTTTCCTTTTGTTGAAACTGATATTAGGGACCTCTTACTAGGAGAAGAAAACCCTTACACTTCCATTACTAGCCTACTCATCTCATTTTCTGCATACTTTCAGCTCCCTCTATTTTTGACACACAGCTGGCTATTTTAATGACTGTAAGGGTGTGTGTGGTGTGGAGTAAAATACAAAAGCAATAAAACTTGCAGAAAAGGTTCTTTGAATGGCAAGTGAAACAAGATACAGAATCCTTCACTCCAAGGGTTCACATGATATGGGTCCACTAACAACCAACATGTAACTAACTGAGTCTGCTCTGATTATCAACTCTAAGAACAACTTTTTGCCATCGTGTTGTTTCTCTAAGATGTGCTTAAATCCCTTGGTATCTTGGAAATGAGTATATTTTCTTCAGTGTTCTGCACAGAGGAACAGAAGAGTATTTAAGGCTGAACATTAACAGGATTTAAATGTGTTTGTCCAGTGGTTAGGTTTAATACTAGAACATAAAAAGCTCCTAAATGCAACAAGGTTGAAAGAAGCATCTGCTGGTTTTGGCTTGGAGAAAATTGAAAGGAAAGGAATGTAAAGCCACTGGATGCAGAAACCAATCAGAAAACACTTCACATTTCTACAGTGCTTTCTGTGCATGGTTCTCATGGTGCTTTTCTAACAACGAATTAAGCCGCAGTCCCCTCCTGTGACGTAGGTAAAGCCTCTTTTTGCAAATGGAGAAACTGAGGCACCGAGATTAAGTGACTTGGCCAAAGTCACTGTCATAAGTACAGCCCAGAACTCCTTTGCTCCCAGGCCTTGTTAACCACAAGGCCAGCCTATATCTTGTTTATCATCCCAATCCTTACTGACAACTGGCACGAAGAGAAACCACAGATGCCTCTTATGACAGAGGCCTTTAGCATCATGTAGAAAATGTATAAATACAAGCACATGCACAGAGTATTGTGTACGGTAATAGACAGAAAAAGCAAGCAATACCTTATAAGCATTTGGTGTACCCTCTATGCTTCCATCTTGAGACATTAATGGATCCTGGGGGGAAAAAGAAAGGTGGGGGGATTGTTTTCTAAAAATATCTTGGCTGAATGTCTAAACACAAAATTCACTGGAAGACGGTCTTACAAGGCCTTTTACAGAGATGATATTATATGAAGCAGGGAGTTGGGATGAATTTTTAACCACATGGATGTGTAAGTGCAAGAGGCCATAAGTTAAGATTTTGGGCAATGTGTTATTTACTCTGACAGCTATGATCTAGGAAACTGACATCCTTAAGGGTGAAAATTGGGTGCGGGAGGGGGAGGACAGATCTTTCTCAGCAGCTGGTCCAAGACTCTAGAACTCCCTTCAGGAGAAGATGAGAAAGGCGACAGATCTTACTGCCCATAGAATTAAATGCAAAACCAGCTTAAAGTCTAGCCTTTCCTCATCAGCATTACCTATAACAACGAAGGGCAAAGGACAGGAGAAAGAAAAGCTCGCACGAAAACACACTTCCTGCAACCTTCTGGTGAGAGAGAAAAAAATCTAGTTTCAGTGATTGGGAAGGTGCTCAGATATCATGGTGACAGGAAACAGATGAGACCCTACTGTTTATGGATGGATTGATGCCATTATATATGCAGCACCCATGTTTCACAAAGAAGACAGTCCCTGCTGTTGTTTACAACCCAAATTTAAGCATGAACTGAATAGTGACAGTAACAAAGACAATGGAGCTAACGGGAAAGGAGGATGAAGTAAGTTCCAATGAAAGTTCTCATGGCTTCTTTTGTGCATGTCATTTTCTGTGTTGGTATTTTTAAATGGCTTAATTATCAGCTGAAGTTGATGTTTGTTTTGTGGATGAAGGGTTGAGGTGATGGTGGGAGCAGAAAATGGGGTGCTGCTGGTGGTGGTACTGAGGAGACTTCTTGGAGCAGGGAAGCAGCAGAGGTGAAAGGCTGGAGGCCGAGACAGGAAGGTTCTAATTCTTCCAACTACGTTCAGCAGTCTGTCAAGTTTTCATGACGAAGGGCTTGTCTACCAGGGGGATATTCGTACTGAGGTAGCTATCCTAGGGCAAACACCTAGCACAGATGTGCCACACAGATGTAGAATCAGGGCTTACACTAGCATAGCTTACCCTTGCTCAAAACCAACGCAACCCCATATACCATCAGTTCACTGCATTTATGCTGGAGGGTTTGCACTAAGATAACTTACCAGTACAGATATTCCCAGTGTAAATAAGCCCTAAATCACACCATAGCTGGTGCTGTGGATGGAAGAAATACCTACATTAAGGCACATTTTAACTTGAAGAATTTGAGTTAAAATAAGAATCTGTCCTTTTCTTGCTTTGTGCCCAAAGACTACTGTGTTAGACATCTCCAACCAGACAGTGGATGCAGCTGCTTCTCACACCGAGGGAGCTAGGGTTAGATCACAAGTTTGGCAATCACGTTAGCAGCTAACGAAGTTTTGTCAGAAACAAAACACCCACTAGACATTTTGTTGGCCCAATCCTGTTTTTATGAAATGCATGAAAGAACAGAGCCACAAACACACACCCCTTCCTACCAAGAGGCACTTCAACCTGATACACTGTACCTTTAATCAAAAGCTAAAACCTCAACGGACTCATTGTTCTACCCTTTGAAATGTTCACCTCAGTCTTTTCTATTTCAGTCTATTCATTTACTGCATATCATTGGAACAAGAGATCCCAGATTTTCGCCTAAGCTATTCTCTGTAAGTCCTACATTCCAGTTTGACATGGTTCCAAATCATATTTAGTAAAAATTCAAGTCTTTTACTTTGAATAATTCTATCTGTTTTAAGATTATTTGTAAAACCACTCCACTGACAATTTTATCTGTTGATTTTACCCACTTTCAGAATATTTGTAAAAATCCTATTTTATATGTGCTTAAGTCAAAAATGAAATAATGTTTGCTTTAAAAGACATGTAAGTTCTTCAGCTAAGTTTGCACTGAGTGATTGGAGTGTGAATGGCTGAGCAATTGAGGTGGGTGTAGACAGGGAGAGTTATTGAACAATTGGTCTAAGTAAGGGATGTCGAAACATGATGAAGAAAACACCAGCCTCACCTCAAAGGTTTGAGGGAGGAAGAAAGGAGTGAAGATGACTTTTACTACTCAACTGGCTGAAGAGGAGTCCACCCTGGAAACTCTGGAGTCAGCCCACTTCAAAGGACAAAATCTGATCAGACTTGCAACAATGTGGGTGATTAAGGATCACACCAAATGCAGATGCAGCATGCCAGTGCAAAACCCATAGACTTACATGAGGTCTTTTCCCTATAAAATGGGACAGAAAGATGAAGGCTGGAGGTTTGGGTCTACATCACCACACCATCCAGGAGTACCGATGAGCATTGACAGAACCTTGCTCCTCACCCTCATGCTACAGTCACCTGGCCAGTGACTACCACCAGCACCAAGAGTCTGGTAACTATAACATACATAGGGGTCTCACAGATGTTTGTCTGTCTCCCTGTCTGTGTATGCCTCTCTGTGTGAATGAGTGTGAATGAAAGTACCAATTGAAACATGTGTCAATGAAGTACACTTTATTAACAAGAGTCTCTGTATTTGTAATCACTAGGTAAAGCACAATATTGATATTGATACAATGTTAAGCCTGTTTCCCTGGTATTTACATTATTGATATTATTTCACTAAGTAAAGCACAATATTGATATTGTTACAGTGTTGATCCTGTTTCCCTGGTATTTGCATTATTCATACTATTTACCAAATTTCTGTATTCACAGTAAATGTGGCTTGTTGCCTTATCACCTGAAAAAGATCCTGTGATATTTATTTGGATAACAATTTGAGAGTCTCTGCTTAAAAAATGCCCAAGACAGGAATACTAACTTGTTACTGCAGGTCAAGTAAGGTACGTTAGCTTCACCAATGGGCAGTGGAAGATGAGAACTGGGATTGGAATCGTGGTGTCGCAGGCCAAGAATAAAGTGCATTTGCAAACACCTGTCTGCAATGGTCAGCAGTTATTACACAGTTCTGCCTCGAGTGCAGGGGACTGGACTAGATGACCACTGAGGTTCTTCAGTCCTATATTTCTATGATTCAAAGGGAATGGCATGGAGCAAAAGACGCTTGAGACTGGAACGGCAAATATTTCAGTAGGCCACAATTGTACAGGGATGAAGCTTTGTAACTACACTGGAACAGAATCAAAACAGAATGAGAGGTTAAAGACAAGACCAGGGACCACTGGGAGAAAGTAGAGAAGCAAAGCTCGGTGCAGTGCAGAAGATCTGTCTCTTGCTGGTCTGCAGTCCAACATGTCCAGATGTGCATCCTGCAGAGCTGATGGCAGTGTGCCCTCACACACAAATGTGAAAACTGAAGTACTGCAAAACTCCTGGGGCATGTCCCTACTCTTGATCTGCTAACAGATACAAAATAGTTCAAAGAATTTCTTAGATCGTCTAATTTACTGAGAGGGGTTCTCTGCCGAGAGTATAAGGAAAAGGTCACTTTCTAGTATGCAAAAATGGGATCCGAGTTTGGTTTTGGGTTGGGGAAGTGATGTTTTGGGCATTAATTGATGTGTAACTGGAGAGTGGGTTAGAAAATATGAACATTTTTGACGAAAAACCTCTTTTTACCAAAACTTTCAATTTAAATTTTTTTCAACCAGTAGTGAGAAGCTGACTGGAAAACAGGCTGAATGTGCCACTGAAATTTTGTCTAAACCACCATCCCTTTTTTAAAACAAAATTTCAATGTAAAATGTTGTTGATAAATCAAAATTTGGAAAATTTTGACCCATTCGGCTTAAATGTCCATATTGCAATCTTAGATCCTGTTTACACTACAGATACAAATGTGGTTTTCAAACCAACACATGACACTCCTCTGACCCAATTACATGGTTGTGTCCTCACAACAGGTTTTTCCCATGACACAAACGTGTCAACCCTATTTATGCATCGAAACCTAACATCTTATCTGCATTTGCATCACTGCACAGTGGAGAAAATCTGGGCAGCTCTCTCCCAGCCTCATTGGAGGACAGGGTCTGAAGGACATGCACAAAGAGTGGCACCAGAATCACACAGGGCAATACACTTTAGGGTGTCCTTCCGTAGGGAGGACTGGGAGGAAGAACGACTGGCCAAACCAGTTGCCTAGATACCATCAGTGGGTCCTGTGTACACTTCAAATTACAGCGTGCCAAAACAATTATAGGTAGACAACCACGCACCAGCCTGAGCCTATGACAGGGGTGAAACATTTAGTTGCCATGGATACTAACAAAATTGCAAAACTGGTGTTGCATGTGGACACACACCATGTTCAAAATCAACTATAACTCTACAGACTCAATCTTTAATATAGACAGGGCCACGCTGAAAAGAAGGGAGGAAAGGGTGGAACATGCAGAGATGAGTTGAGACTGTCCAAATAATTTTGTTTAAACCAATGAAAATAAAGATTTGGAGCTGAAACCTGCTCAGAGCTCCCACCAATGGAGGATTCTTCCCCTGAGAATTCCCATGGGTACCATTCACAGCTCTCGTGTCTCCAGCATGTGCTTCTTCTGCACACAAGACACAAGCAAGCTGCTCTGCTTGTGAGAGTTGGAATTGGCTGGCATTTTGGAAGGGACGTGCTACAGTTATTCTCAGCACCTGCCCTCTTCTGAAATGAAGACTGAGGCAAGGAGGAAAAGAGAGTCTTGTTCGAATAAACACAGTAGGGGGAGTTATTAAATGAACGCTGACAAATGGTTTAGTCACACAGATGACCCCAACTTGACAATGGTCTTAACCAATACGAAATAATGTAACTGTGCACAGAAGGCCTGATGTGAACTCACTGTCTCATTGCTCTCTCCCCTTGCCTGAGGTTCAATTATAGATCGTCTTATCACTGTGTTTAGACAGCACCTGACACAATGTGGCGGTTCTGGCCCTGTGCACCTTCAAGACAAACAGTATTCCATTTGCAAAAGTGCACGTCGTAGAGCAGTTTTTAAACTTCCGATAAGATGGGCGTTACTGTGCAAGTTATATTTCGCATATGGAAATTTAAAATGCTAATTTAAGGATCAAAATACTCTGAAGTCTACCATCTTATGGCCAAGAAATTAAGACCAACACAAGCAACTTTTGTTTCAAACCTACAGACAAGTACTTTGCGGCTCTCTAGTAGCTGCAACAAGCAAACACCATTCCCAAGAACCATGAGGTTGAGGGACTGGTGCACAAGGCCCCGGATGTGGCATACAAAAATGACGCAGAAGCTGAAATTAAAACGTGATCATCTTCGGTAATTCAGCTGGTTTTGGAACATGCAAGGTGGATGGAAGTCAATGCTCATCAAATGAAAGTCTAATCAGAAAGAGAAAAAGCTTCAAGCTGCGAGCCATGAGAAAAAATTAATTTTAACTTTATTTTTAATCTCTGTGTATTTTTCTTTTAGTAAAGAAACTTGCTAGTGTTTATTTTTATTGCCCTAGTGCCTAGCAGCCCTAGACATGGAGCAGGACCTCATTGTGCTAGGTGCTGTACAAACACAGAACACAAAGACAGTCCCTGCCCCAAGAAGCTGACAATCTACATACAAGACAAGAAACAACAGATGGATACAGACCAACACGGGAGTACGAGGAAATGAGACAGTATTGCTCAATACAGATTTAAAGAATCGTAGGACTGGAAGAGACTTCAAGAGGTCATCTAGTCCAGTCCTCTGCACTCATGGCAGGACTAAGTATTGTAATAGTATAAAAGGTAGTAGTCTGTGCACACCAGCAGTCTAGCTGTTGTCACTTTTTTGGTAGGCTTCATGGCAAAGGAGAATTTTGAGGAGGAGAAGTTAGTTTTGCAGATGTTGATGGGGAGCTCCTCCTGGAGGTGAGGGGCAGCGTGGGAGAAAGCACAAAGGTGCTTGTTTGAACCGTAACACGATGGCAATGGAGGCTACTATCATGGGCTTATCAGAGTGGGAGCTGATCTTTCGATACTGAATGAGAAATGAGAGGTAGGGTGGGGATAGGCTGTGAATGGCCCTGAAAGTGAAAACAAATGGCTCATATCTGATACGACAGAGAAGAGGGAGCTCATGAAGAGAGGGGTGACAGGGTCAAAGCAGCAGCCTAGGAAAATGGTCTTTGCAACAGCATTGTGAATGGATATCAGCAGGGCAAGACTGCATTTGTCAAGGCCGGAGAGAAGGATGTTGCAGTAACTGAAACGCAAAAACCCCAGTTGTATTAGAAACAGTACCAGAGGCTTGTATTTCAGCACAGGACACAGAATTTGTTCTTTACATCACTCCAAGGTCTTCCTAATTGTCAATAAGCTCTGCCTTGATTGGATCATCATACACAGATCATGCCTAGCAGGAAAATGGAGTGCTCACTCACTCCAGTACTGCACAATATGCCAGTAATACTGTGATGTGAAAAAAGAGCACCCTGTCGACATTCAACGTCCTTAAACTTGCATCAGTGGGTGATGCGTTACATGAAAATGCTGCAGAGCTGAGTTGACAGCAAGAACTGGTCCTGAGGAGCAAAGAAGATACTCCTGAGAGAAGGAAACAGCAAAAGAGGAAGGCCAGGGTTGAAGATGAGGAGCGATGAAATGGAAGACACTAGCATGTGAGGAAGGGAGCAGGTCAACATGGTGAATTGAAAGGGAGGCATTGGGAATCAGAAAGTCGAAGAGCCAAATACACAGAAAGTCGGAAGGGGGATCCTATGCCTGTTGCTGTCCTCCACCCTGTCAAACGAAGCAAAGCAAACAAAAGAAGGAACCATTTGATAGCCTTCTACAAGTGTAGCCATAGGAGACAATATAAGGGTTGATGTTTAAATCTGGATTTAATACATCTAAAAAAAGTTATAAAGCCTAGATATTTTAACACTGCTACTTCCCAGAGGCACAAACTTGTACTTTACACTAGGCATGAAATCCTCCCTTGACTCCAGTTCTTACAAGAGGATTAAAGAGATGGGACCAATACAGCAGACTTCAAAATCATTTTTGTATGTAAGACGAGTGGAAATAATGACAATAAGCACGCTTTAATGCATCTATAGCATCTTTCATCCAAGGATAAAGCACTTCAACTGATGTAAGCTACATAGAACATTTGCTTCCCCCACCACTGAAATACAGCCATCTTTGGGCTCTGGGTTTAACAACAGCCAAATGAGCAGTGATGCAATCTGGTGAAGCCTTCCTCTGGGGGTCAGAAGAATCAAAGAGGGGAAATAACCATTGGTGAAGATCGTCTGTCCTACACGCCACATACATTACCGCCAGCATTCCAGAATTGTGCCTCTGCACATCAACACACGGGCATACAAAAGCGATGCTGCAAAACAAGCTAATCAGAGCTAGGAACTGCAGTGATATTATTTCTACGCAGAAAGAGCTTTGGATCTAGATTAGGAAGAGCCTGAATGATGTCAGAAATTTGATCTCAGTCCCTACCCAAAAGGGTACAAAACGAGAATAAGTGGGAATGTGCCTCCTTGTGAAAGCTTGTTAATGAATGCAGAGAACCAACCACCTCTTAAGCAACAAGCAGACAGCATTCAGTTTGAGTATTTGTAAACACACTGATATTTCTAGCATAGACAAGAAAAAGGACAACCTGTAAAAGGAAAAGTTAACACTTGCTAGTGAATAGCAAATACACACCCATAAAACAAAACCGGGCTTAAGGTTAGCTAAGGCAGAGTGTGGGGCAGCGATTTAGATCTGAGGAGTATTTGACTGCAGCAAGTTCCACACCTAAGAGGGGACTTACCTTCTTGGCTAAACAACAGAAGCCCTGTTTGACAAAACAACAAAACTGATTGACGTGTATCTTTCCAGCCCTCTCACAATCCTTACAAGTCCCCCCTTTCTACTGCTGCTGGCGTTCTCTCCTCCCCCACCCGAACGCCGTTGCTAACCCCCAGTGTAATGCACTATTACTTAACCCATCTTCTCCCTGCTAGTCACCCACACAGTGCTTAAGTCACAACCAACAGATGACACGTGGGAAGCAGAAGGTGAAGTTCACTGTGGGATTCTGTTGCTTCTGTTACTGTGACACCCAAAGACACCCAGGATCAGGGCCCTGCTGTTCTAGGCACTGTACAAACAGAGGCAGATGCAGTGCCTGCCCTGAAGAACTCTGCTCTAAGCAGGAGTAGCCTTGCCCCACTTCACTTCTACTGTGGGAGACTTTTCTCAGCCTCCTGTACAAACTTCCCTACCGCTCTCCTAAAAGCCCTTGAAAACATCCAGTTTCTAGGTGTTACCACCTGTGGGTTAATAAAATCGGTGCTGTTTTTCTCAAGTATTCTAGCTTTCAGCATTCTGTTATAAATACCTCATTTGCAAATGCCTACTCCTTTGCAAAAAAAAACCCCACAAAAATAATGAGCAAGAACTTGGCATACAACTGCTCAGGTGGAGTAGTTAGCTTTGCAAACTGTCAAATCCATAACGCCATTTAACTACTTTGCTCTTGGTTCTGTAGCCCGACTGCTGCATTTGCTTTCCATTGGAATCCACAGAATGTCAAGACATTCCTGGCATGATAGGCAGTAGTCATGTCCCTTAAAATAGATGAGTCGTAAAGATACGCACATCTTGTAGTTTCTGGTGCTCGTTTGACTATGTAGTTTTTAAAAAAGGCAATGGAATACCTTTTCAAGCAGTGTGCAGTGGGTTTCCAGTGTGACTTAGCTAAATCCCTACAGCACACCACTGTGAAAACGTATCCCTTTAAAGTAGTTCGTGTGATGGCTAAAAGGATTAAACGTGCTGTAAACTCATTTCCTTTATGAATGCTCTAGAGCAGCGGTTCTCAGACAAAAATCACTACGACCCCAGTACCCTGTGTTACTCTAGATTCTAGAATCACGGCTGGTGTTAGGGGAAGTCAAGCAGGGCATTCACCCGGGACCCCATGCCACAGGGGGCCCCGCGAAGCTAAGCTGCTCAAGCTCAGACTTCCACTTCAGCCCCCGCACAGCAGGTCTGGGCTTCAGCTTTCTGCCGAGGGCCCCAGCAAGTCTAATGCTGGCCCTGGCGACCCTATTAAAATGCACTCATGACCTGCTTTGGGGTCGTGACCCAGAGTTTGAGCACCGCTGCTGTAGATAATTAAAAGTGAAAGAAATGCTAAATGTATATGTTTTGCCAATTATATAGTTGCATTTAACTCAGTCTGAAGAAAGTAAGAAGTCTAGTTGGTTTGCCTTTTGTTTATAATCTGCTGCTTCTGGTCAATTTCATTTTCTTGTTTACCTGCACAAGCCCAGAGCTGCTATGTATAAGTTGCAAACAGCACCGGGAAATCCTTGCATCCAAACCAAAAGCACACTTTTCATCTAAACTTAAAAGGATGTTAATAAAGATATTTCAATTGAGTTATATAAAATATTTATTAAACAAAACCTGTATCTTAAACCCTCCTAGTATCCTTTTAATTAGACTACATTAGTTTGTGTACTTGAAAATAAAGGCTTCACTCTTCCCAGGAATGAAAAATGAATCTGAAAAAGTGATTGCTCTTTGTTTTGATCCTTGGACTAACAATGGTAAGGACACTTCCTATTGTAAATGGAAATGGACCTGATCTGCATTAATTTGTATTAGGGACTGGGTCCTTGCATAAATCCAGATTTTTCATTTGGGTCCGAGGCAGTCATCATTGTAAAGGATCCTTTAAAATATATAACCAATAAACTAGTTAGTGTTCAAAGGACACCAGCTTAAAATCATATACTTTGTTTTACCTAGTATGGGTACCTTAAATTACAATAACTGAAAGTGGTGGGGGGGAATGTTTTTCTGTAATTTCCTATTTGTTTACTTTGTTCTGCATTTGGCAGAACTTCGTGCATTGTCAGTCAGTGTGGGTCTTTCATGCGTCAACAGAAGTACCAAAAAAAAGCAACCCCAACATTTTTTAAAAAATAGGACAATGTAATTGTAGAACCACAAAAACTGATAGGGAGACTCTGGGCAGCTGAAATTACAATTAATTCTCATCCTGAAACTGTCTAGGTTTCAGGTTGATTGTATCCCATTACAATTTTCCACGTCTTGTGCATTGAGATTTCACCTAATTAGACCTTTTTCCTGCTGTTAGAAAAATTTGCTCTAAATTAAAAGACTTCATGCCATATTTCAGGCTGACACTGCATCATCATCCCATTGACATCACATCTGTTTTGTTTTACCTAGCATGGGTACCTTAAATTACAGTAACTGAAAGTTGGGGGGGGCAGGGGAAGAGAGGGGGAATATTTTTCTGTATTTTCCTATTTGTTTACTCTGTGCATTTGGCAGAACTTTGTGCATTGTTAGTTAGTGTGGGTCTGGAGTTAGTGTAGTGCTAAGTTATGGCTTGTCAGTATTCTACATTCACCATTATGAAAGGCTGCAGCTATAAAAGATGGGCTATATTTTAGTTTATGCACTAATAATCCAATTGCAATAATTTTACCTAATATTCATTGCAATAACTTTACTAATGCTGACTTCAGTTGAACGCTAGGAATTTCACTGTAAATTATATCAGGTTTGCCGGTGCATATGAATGAGCACAAAGAAGTTGTACAACCACTGGCGTATTCAATCTCCACCTATTCTTGGTGAATTCATCACAATTAAATCAAGATCTTAGATATTTCAGTTGGTTCTGTTTAGTCATGATTATTAAGTGTAGGGGACAAGACTATATGACCTTGCGAGGTCCCTTCCAGTCGTACAATTCTATGATTAGACATAATTGGAGGAAATCTTCTAGAGTTCATTCATTTCAATGTCAGATTTAGAATTCACTTAGATTTAAAAAAAAAACAAAACCAACTTGTTATGCATCTATTGCAAAACATGCAACGTTTGTCACCTGTTTAAAGGACATGAAATTGCCCTGTCCTAAGGAACTGAACTTTATAATTAAAATCAACATAAATTTCATGAAAGCTGGAAAATGGGAACTGTGTGTTTTAATATAGTATTTGTATGAGCAACTGCTCTTATTCTCCAAGGACTTTTGAGGAGTTCTGTGAAGTTCATTTTTAGCACCCATTATGTTGTAGGTATGTGAAATCGCTTATGTGGGGCTATGGGATCCAGTGTCATCAATATGCTGATGATGTTCAGCTCAACGTCTCCTTTTAACTGGACCCAGACAGATGTTCCCTCACTCTGTATTTGACAGATATGGACTTGGGTGCTCAGTGTGGAGAAGACCAAAGTAGTAATAGTTGTCAGAGAGGGAAGCATTTCGAGGATCTGGAAAAGTCTGACTGCTCCTTCAGCTGGAGGAGTTTGCATTCCTGTAAAAGTAGTTAGCAATCTTGGACTCTTACTTGAGTCCTCTATACACTGAGTATAGGCTAGAAAAATCCTTCTGGGTGCTAAGTTCTTCTGAAAATAGAGCCTCTAAACCTCTTGATTTTGAATGTGGCTATGTGCATAGTAAACCATTTCCAAGAAGTTACAACCCAATAAAACATTCTCTCCAGTGCATCTTGACACAGGTCTCCTTTTCCCCTCATTATGATTTCAGATCCTCACTGAGACCTTGGACATAGGCCTTGGTATGTTAAGAAAAACCACTTTTACTCCACTTTTGTTTGCTTTGCAAGTGAAGCTACTTTCTCAATGGGATTTTGCTACACATTTTTAACACTCAGCTACAGATACATGACATACAATCCTTGGATTTACAATCCCTTATGCACTAACAATACAGGCAATAACGGCTCCTTTGGGAGAGTTAAAAAACTTCAGCTTTTGAAGTAACAGCATTCAAACTACATATTCATAGAAAAGTGCTTAACTATAAAGCTAAATAGCAGCTGTAAAAATCACTCTAAATTGGCCAGTAAGGAGGGTTCGGTGATCAGGGTTTGATTTCTGAGCTCTCAGTTCTCAGGTTGGCAAGGGCTGGGAGAACTGCAAAGTTACACGGATAAAGAAATAGCATTGTGGGATCCCAAAGGAAGTCCCATATATTGAGTCCCCCTTACCTAGAAGCATGGAGACAAAAGACATGAAACCTGGAAGGTATATATATATAGTAGGGGAAAAATTAGGTGCGCTGAAAGGACTGCTGCTCAATATTAAATTCCATATACTTTCAGTATCACATTAGCGTTATACTGCACTTCTGTAAGTCTCAGAGTGTTTTACAAAGAATCACCCCCATTTCAGAGATGGGGAAACTATAGCACAGAGAGGAAGTGATGTGCCCAAGGTTACAAAGCTGGTCAGTGGCAGTGTCAGGAAGCGAACATAGGTCTCCTGCCTCCTAAGTCTTGTGCTCTATCCACTGAATTCAGGCTGCCTCCTTTTGGATAGTTAGACCTCTCTTTTGAGGGTACTACCTGTGTCCTTGTCCCCAAAAAACAGTTACTGACCTTTGCATAACTGTT
This sequence comes from Emydura macquarii macquarii, assembly GCF_026122565.2. Lineage (NCBI taxonomy): Eukaryota > Metazoa > Chordata > Testudines > Chelidae > Emydura > Emydura macquarii. The sequence continues at coordinate 6,568,779 of NW_027133217.1, forward strand.
GTTCTTTGACGTGTGTTGCACATGTCCATTCCATGTGCGGTGTGCGCATGCCTCAAGCACAGTCGCCGGAGATTTTTCCCTTAGTGGTACCTGTTGGTTGGCTCCGGCACCTCCTGGTGCCACGCACAGGTCTCCGGTATAAAAAAACATAACAGCTATACTTGGTCAGACCAGTTGTCCATCTAGCTCAATAACCTGTCTTCTTCCAACAGTGGCCAATGCCAGGTGCTTCAGAGGCAATGAACGGAACAGGTCATCATCAAGTGATCCATCCCTTGTCACCCATTCCCAGCTTCTGACAAACAGAGGCTAGGGACAAAGGGACTGGCTGACCCAGCACTTCCCACAGTTCCTTCTTGCCGGCCAACTCCGACAGAGGAGTAGGAGGGCAGTTATGGAAAGGAGTAGGAGGGCAGATTGTGGAATGAACACGTGCAACACAGCTGGAAGAACAACAGTTATGGAAAGGTTAGTACCCGGTTTTTTTTCTTTGAGTGCTTGCACATGTCCATTCCGTGTTAGGCCATGCCCAAGCAGACACAGGAGGTGGGACGGAATTTATGGACATACTGATTGTAGTACGGCTCCGACCAAACCTGGTGTCATCCCTGGCTTGTTGGTGATGGCGTAGTGGGAAGAAAACTGTGTGCACTGATGACCAAGTTGCCACTCTGAAAATGTCCTGGATAAGGACCTGAGCCAGGAATGCCACTGAGGAAGCTTGTGCCCTTGTAGAATGGGCAGTCAAGATAGCTGGTGGTGGGACCCACATCTGCTCTTAGCATGTGCAAATACATGCTGTAATCCTGAATGAGAGCCTTTGAACTGAGATGGGAAGGGCTTTCATCCTGTCAGCTACTGCCCAAAGAACTGCGTGGATTTACAGAACCATTTAGTCCTCTCTGTATAGAACGCTAGTGCATGTTTAACATCCGCTGTGTGAAGACATTGCTCCTCTCTAGTCACATGTGGTTTTGGAAAGGAAATCAGCCAGAAATCAGCCTGATTACTGCGAAACTGTGAAGCCACCTTTGGAAGGAACACAGGGTGAGGGCATATACCTCGTCCTTAAAGAAGACAGTGTACGAGGGTTCTGATGTGAGGGCCTGAATCTCTGAGATCCTTCTGGCTGAAGTAATAGCCACCAGAAAGGCCACTTTCCAGGAAAGGTATGACAGGGGGCATGTCGCCAGCAACTCAAACGTGGGGGGTGGGGCCCCGGCCTGTGAGTTTTGACAAGATGAGGTTTAGGTCCCCCTGGGCAATGGGCTCCCAAATCTGTGGGTATAATCTTTCTAGGCCCTTAAGGAGGCAGACAGACATTCTGTGCGAGAAATCCAGTCATCCATCCACCGAAGGGTGGAACACCAAGATCACTGCAAGGTGTATCTTAATTGATGATATTGCCAGACCTTGCTGTTTTACATGTAGCAGACACTCCAGAACAGTCTGCAGAGATGATCATATGGGCGACAGACCTTGCTGGGAAGTCCATATGGAAAAGTGCTTCCACTTGGTGAGGTATGTAGTTCTGGTAGAGGGTTTCCTGCTACCTAGAAAAACCTGGCTGACTTGTTCTGAACAGGCCACCTCCCCGGGATTTAGCCATGGAGCTTCCAAGCTGTTAGGTGGAGGAGACTGAGGGTATGTCTACACTGATGGCGGCAAATTCACCGCCATCAGATTGATTTATCTGGATTGAGTGAGCGGAAGTGAAGACCCGCTCAATCTATCTGGAAGTCGATTTAATAAAACCACCTCCCCCAAAAGAGTAGCGCTGAGGCGATGGGTACGCACTTCCCATCAGCGCAGAGCAGTGGAGATGGTGCGCTAAATGGAGGTTGTGAAGTTGACGGGAGTTAGGCAAGATACTCTGCATAGCTTGCGTAACTCCTGTTGACTGCCACTGAATTTCACCAGCAGTGTAGACCAGGCCTGAGGTTTGGGTGGGTCATTTGACAGTGGTCCTATGAGATCAGGTCTGGGAGGAGACAGAGTGTGGTATTGGAGTTGCTACTAAGAGACCTAGAGCCAGTGTTGATGGGGCCAGGTTGGATCTATGGGAACGACCAGCATTGTGTCCTGTTTGATCTTCAGCAAGACTTTGTGCACAAGTGGAATGTGGGGAAAAGCCTAGAAGAGCTGCTCCGTCCAAGCAAGCAAGCAAGCGTCCGTGAGCAAGCCCGGGCTGTGGCCTTGCAGGGAACAAAAAGGTGACATTTCCTGTCATGTCTGGTCGCAAACAGGTCTATGTGGTGAGTCCCCCACTGCTGAAAAATGACCCTCACTCTGCTGGGATGCAGGGACCTCGCGTGATGACTGGAGAAAGACCTGCTGAGGTGATCTGCCGCCAGTTTGTTCTGGGCCCCTAGAAGGAGAGAAACTTCAAAGTGGATTGAGTGCATTATGCAAAGCTCCCATAAGCAAATAGCTTCTAGACCCCTGGGGGCGGGGTAGGAGAAGAAGATCGAGCCCCTCTCTGCCCTGTTGAGGTAGTAGATGACTGCCATGTTGTCCGTAAGCAGTAGCACACTCTTGTTTGCGATGTGGGGTAAGAACACCTGACAAGGTAGGTGGATCGCTCAGCGTTCCCTGGCATTGATATTTAATGAGAGCTCTTCCTGGGACCAAAAGCCTTGGTCCTGAGATGCCCCAGGCGAGCCTCCCTCCCTAGCTCTGAGGTGTCCAAGACTAGGGATATCGAAGGCTAGGGCCTGACAAAGGGAATGTCTGTGCAGGTCCTCGGAGGATCCCGCCACCAAACAAGTGAGGCGAGGCCCAGGGGAGGTACAGTGAGCACCGAGTCCAAGTGGTGGCAGCTCAGGGAGTACACCGAGGCCAGCCACGCCTGAAGGGGTTTGAGGCATAGCCTTGCAGACTGCACTATGAATGTGCATGAGGCCATGTGACCTAGACGTTTCTGGCAGAAACATGCCGTCGTGAGAGGGTGGGCCTTGCTCTGTGCTGACGCCACCATCGTCTGGAAGCAGGATTCTGGTAGGAAGGCCTTGGGCTGGGTGGAATCAAACACTGCTCCAACAGACTCTATCCTCTGCACTGGGGTGAAGGTAGACTTCTGTTCGTTTATCAGCAGGCCCAGCACCTGAAAGGTTGAATGCATGAAGTGGACGCTGGCCTCCACATGGGCCTTGGACAGTTGTCAAGTTACAGACAGACTTTTACCCCTTGCTTTCTTAAGAAGGCCGTCACTACTGACATGCATTTTGTAAAAACTTGCAGGGCTGCTGACAGGCCAAATAGAAGAACAGCAAACTAGTAGTGGGCCTGGTTCACAACGAACCTAAGGAACCTTCTGTGTACTTGGAAAATTGAGATGTGGAAATAGGTGCTTCTCAAACCGAGAGCGGCATGCCAGTCCCCCGAATCCAGGGAGGGAATGATGGTGGTCAAGGAGACCATGTGGAATTTCAAACTTTGAGATAGACCTGCGCCATCTAAACAGCTAAGATAGGCCTGAGACCACTCTTGGCTTTGGGAATTAGGAAAAAATAAGAGTAAAACCCCTTCCCTCTTAAATGCTGAAGAACCTCCCTCCACAGCTTCCATTCAGAGGAAGACTCGCACTTCGTGGGCGAAGAATTGCTCTTGAGAAGGGTCTCTGAAGAGGGACGGGGAAGGACGGTGGGGGTAGAAACAAACTAGAGAGAGTTTAACCCATTTCTACAGTACACAGAACCCAGTGGTCTGTGGTAATATGAGACCATACCAAGCTGAAGTGGGACAGGCAGTCTGAAAACAACGGGAACACAGGATCTGATGTCACAGGAACTGGTATAATGCCCTCGGGCATCCCATCTAAATTTCTGTTGAGAGTCCCCCGAGTAATTGGGTGGAGGAGGGTAGAGATGCTGAGGTAGACGGGGGCGGCTGCCTATGCCTAAAACCCCGGCTTTGTTTCTTTTGCTGGTTGTGGCGGGACAGCGGAGCAGAGAAATGGGTGCTCTGCTGAGGCCTGAAATGCTTCCTCTGAGGCACTGGAGTGTAAAGGCCCAGGGACTTGAGGGTAGCTCTGGTGTCCTTCAGTCCATGGAGCTTTGCATCCGTCTGCTCTGAGAAGAATGAGACCCCTTCAAACAGAAGGTCCTGGAGAGACTGCTGGACCTCCATTGGCAGGCCTGCAAGAACACCTGCGCATGGCCACTGCTGAGGCCATGGATCTAGATGCGGAGTCTGCCATGAGCTGCAGGGTGGCTCCAGGCTATTGACTTCCCCTCTTCTACCAGTGTGGAGAACTCCTGCCTGGACTCCTAGGGAAGTGAGTGTCTGAACTTTGAAATGGAATCCCAGACATTAAAATCGAATCTCCCTAACACCACCTGTTGGCTGGAGACGCAGAGCTGTAAACCTTCTGTAGAATACAACTGTCTACCAAACAGGTCTACCTTCTTGGAGTCCTTCACCTTAGGCATTGCTCCATGCAGCCAGTATCTCCCTTACGTTGGCCTCCCAGATCACCATGGACCGTGGCGGGGAGTGGGAGTACAAGTACTCATACCCTTGAGCGGGAACAAAGTACTTTTTCTCACCTCTCTTCAAGGTGGGCGGCAGGGAGGATGGGGTTTGCCATAAGGCTTTAACCAGTCCCATGATCCTCATTGAGGAGGCAGAGCCACTTTTGATGGCTTCACTGCAGCCAAAATATCAACGAGCCTGTGGAAGAATTCTTTGACTATCTCCACTTGCAGCTATAAGTTCAAGGCCATCCTCTTCCACAGCTCCTGATGCGCTTTGAAGTCATCCTGCAGGGGGGCACCCCTGACACTGCTTCGTCCAGTGAGGAAGAAGAGGGAGTCTGCACTGGTGAGGGACCCTCCTTTTGTACTGCCTGGGTCCCACAGGTCTAGGTTCTGAGGATCAGTACCGAGCTCAATACCAGAATCTGGGTTGGGTGCTGTGCGATGGGATGAAGGAGCCCTTCTTTCCAAGGCCACTGAACAGGAGTGTCGAGAATGTGCCCCTGACATCAGGGGAAAACCCCAAGGGTTTCAAAATGGCCATTGAATTGGCATAGGCCAGTGCCCTCTGGGCAAAGTGCTGAGAGGTACTCCTACTCCTGCGCCTGGGTCCACCACCACATAGGACTCACTGGGGGGGTAACTGAGATCAACCCGTTGTAAACCCGTTGGCTGGGTATACAATCCCACTTCCGACCGATGACAAGCCTTCCTCCGGGGACCATGGAGATGTGGTACTCATTGGTTCCGGAAACTGGTGCTGAGGTGGGGAGGCCTTCATCGAGGGTAGCATGGTTCTCCCTAGACAGCATGGAGGGGCCCGGTACCAAGGAGTAGCTTGGGTGCGACACGCACCTGCACCGCTGACACCAGCTCTTGCACTGCTGATACTGATAGCACCAGCAAGCCTCCAGCCGCTGCGAATGCCTCCGGTGGACAGCACCGCCATGGCACTGGAGCCTTGTTATCCCTCTGACGCCAGCTGGTCCGGTACCGGGTTCAACAAAACCTGAATACAGGACGGAATCAATGGTACTGTCTGTGGGGCAGGGAAGCGGCCCAACTCAGCTGCGCTCCCCACGCTTGGCCTTTTTTTGAGTTGGAAAATGCCCCCCCTCGGCCAGCTGCTGCTTCTGTTCCTTTCCTGGCACCAGGGACGCGAAGGGTGCCCAGAGTCCCTCACAGGGGAGGAGCACTCCTCATAGACACTGAAGTACTCGGTGCAGAGTACGACCAGCTCAGCTCCGAGGAGGTCTGAGCACCTCTTCCATTGATAGGAACTTCAACCTGGCTGCCAGGTCCTTCGTCCTATGAGGTCTGAACTCCCGGCAGATCTGACAACAATCCCGGACATGAGCCTCGCCCAAGCACCTTAAGCAGGCAGCGCAGGGCTTGAAGCCTGGTGACCACGGCATGCCTCGGCACCGATGGCAGATGAAAATCCTCCAACAAGTGAGAAACTCCAACTACATTACATACATAAACTATATACAGTCCAAATGAAAAATAAATAACTATTGAAGAAAGAAACAGGGAAATGGACGAAAAACAAGATTGCTGCGTACAGCTTGCCATAGCAAGAAAAGCAGTTCCAGCGACCATCGTGGGCAGTAAGAAGGAACTGAGGCGGGTGCAGGATCAGCCACTCCCTTTATACTAGCACCATGAGCACGCAGCACCAGGGAGCGCTAGAGCCTACCCAATGGGTATCATTGAGGGAAAAATTTCCAGCAACTGTGCTTGAGGCACGCACAATTAACATGGAATGGACATGTGCAAGCACTCAAAGAACTGTAAACTCTTCTCTCTGGAGTTGCACAGCACCCCAGTTCCAGAAACAGAATTCCACACTGTGCAATGCTGTGGCCCTGCCTTAAGAGTATGATATCTATAGGGACATACAAAAATTCTTTCTAGACCAATAACACAGACACACACTTTGCTCAGCCACACAAACACTGGATCCATGACCCTGACTTTGTAAAAGAGAGTTAGTGTCAGCGTCAATAATAACCCAAGAGGGATATTTATTTATTTGAGGGGAAGGAGGGCCGGAACATCACGAAGTCATCTAACAAGCAAGCTATCATGTCTGAGAGGCAGTCTACCAGGGCCCCCTCCTAGCTCCAGCAAGAGGAGTTCTAGATAATGAAGAGAAACTTCTTCAGCAGCTATGGGACAGAATAGGTGTATCACGGTTCTCTAGAACTAGAAGAAGCCAACACTTTACAACTATTACTATATTTTCTTATTGGAAAGGGTCACCTATTTCCTATGTCAGAGGGCCCAGGAAAACCTCATTTAACGGTTTACTAACAAAGCTTTGAGACACATCTGGCCAGACCAGTAATTTGAGCTTTCCGGTCCACATTTAGAAGTACACCAATATCTTCTGCTCACCATCAGCCTGTATAAGATATTGACATCCACTCCTTCAACAATTTGAATGTTCTCATAAGTTTGTATTTGCCACACAACAGACTCGCTGGCCACAGGACTTATGGAATGACAATTTTCCGCTCTCCATTTGAAGACGTGAAAGATGAGATGTTTCATCGGCTGATCACACACTTACCTTCATTGGGTTTTCATCGTACGTTGGGGTCCCAAGGTCCATTTCAGCTTCATGATCAAGGCTGGCATCATCCCCGGGGCTGTCCCAGTTAGGAGGATCCCACTGGGTTTGCCTAGAGAAAGAAAGGAATGGTCTCATTCATAGCTTGGAGTAATAAGAGGCACATAGATAAAATTACATTCATATACTCTATTCGGGACACTTGGAAGCCAGCCCCGATTGGAGTCAGTCATTTGCAGAAAGGCAAACAGAACTCTCAGCTTTGATCACACATACCAGTGCTTCACAAAAACTTCCTGTAAAGAATATTTTGAATTGACAGGGATATGAACAGTTTCAATGCACTGAAAGTACTATAAATAAATCAACGATAAACAGCAATGCATTTCATGTTGGGGCATCTATGAGCATGCCACCGGACTAGGGGTGGACCTAATCTTAAAGTTGTCCCTTCTTCCAGGTCAATAATGACTAATAGCACAATAATGGCATTCAGAGATGATATCACATAGGGTAGTTATGAATGCCAGTGTAGCCAGAATTATACAGTAAGAGAAGTTAGACATGTTTATGAAATAAATGAGGTTCAATCCAAAAAAAATCCAAGCTAGTGCATCTGGGGAAAAGTCATCATATGCATTCATGGGAAAGAGAAACCTGGAAGGCTGTAATGCTGAAAGGTGTTGGGATGACATGAATTTTCAAAACAATGTGGTAGCAAGCAAACAGTGTGGTTTTGGTTTGCCTGTGCAGACATCTCGTCACAGAGCCCAAGGGCAGTAGTCTCTTCCCTATAGAAATGAGGTCAGACCACACCTGAAATCAAGTATTCAGTTCTAGGCATTTCATTACTGGAAAGATGCAAACAAACAGGGAGAATTTCATAAGAAGTGCAACAAGAATGAACAAAGAATAGGAGGGATTGATTGATTGATGAGGAATGATTAATTTAATATAGATATGCATGGCTAAATGATAAGTAATGAGATATAATAGCCAGCTACATGGGTACATCCATCAACAAGGGAGATAAACTGTTTAGTGTGATCCACGGTGGAATAAGTACAAGCAATGGAAAGTTTAGGCTGAGTATCAGGAAAGATGTCTTAAAATGCAGTCTATTTGACTGTGGAATGGTCTCCCAGGAGAAGTTTTGGAAGCCCCATCCCTTAGACTAGGCAAAACCCTGAAGAGGCCAACAGAGAGAACTATTCTGCACTGGGCCCTGGCAGATAGACTACATGACCAAATGCTACATATAGGTCTTTTCCATCTCTAACTGCTATTATTCTATACAAGGCCGGGACTTGTAGCTGTCTACACTATGGATTTAGCTGAGGTTAGTCCTGCTTTAAACATTCATCAAATATGCTCGTTCCAATTCACTCAGCCACACAGCTTCCATGCCATCGGGTGGAGGGATGTGAGATTCGAGTGGATTAAGCGTCCATGATCTTGAGAGACCAGAGCCGGAAACAATGGTAGAATGATGGACTCATCCACCGAGAGGCTTACCAGAGTTGAGAACCAACGTTGGTGTGGCTATGCCGAAGCTATGAGGATCATCTGGGCCTTGTTCCTTCTGGCCTTGAGTAGTACCCTATGAATCAGCATTATAAGGGGAAATGCATATAGCAACTTCCCTTCCCATTGAAAAAGCTGAAGTCCTCAATGTTTTTTTTGCCTCTGTCTTCACAGACAAGGTCAGCTCCCAGACTACTGCACAGGGCAGCCAAGAACAGGTTCTATTTTGCAGAACTGCTGCCTACCCAGTCGGTCCCGAGTTTGTAGCTGTGCATTGGATTCTTCCATCCTATATGGGACTCTGCACTTGTCCTTGTTGAACCTCATCAGATTTCTTTTGGCCCAATCTTCCAATGTGTCTAGATCACACTGTATCCTATCCCTACCTTCCAGAGTATCTACCCCTACCCCCCAGCTTAGTGTCATCTGCAAACGTGCTGAGAGTGAAATCCACCCCATGTTGCCAAGAAGGCTAACAGCATATTGGGCTGCATTAGTAGGATCATTGCCAGCAGAAAGGGGGAAGTGATTATTCCCTTCTATTCGGCACTGTTGGGGCCACATTTGGAGTAGTGTCCAGTTTTGGGCCCCCCACTACAGAAGGGATGTGGACAAGTTGGAGAAAGTCCAGTGGAGGGCAACAAAAATGATTAGGGGACTGGAGCACATGACTTATTAGGAAAGGCTGAGGGAACTGGGCTTGTTTCGACTACAGAAGAGAAGAGTGAGGGGGGATTTGATAGTAGCCTTCAACTACCTGAAAGGGGATTCCAGGGAGGATGGAGCTAGGCTGTTATCAATGGTGGCAGATGACAGAACAAAGAGCAATGGTCTCAAGTTGCAGTGGGGGATGTCTAGGCTGGATATTAGGAAAAACTTTTTCACTAGGAGAATGGTGAAGCACTGTAATGCACTGTAATTATCTAGGGAGGTGGTGGAATCTCCATCTTTAGAAGAATTTAAGGCCCAGCTTGACAAAGCCCAGGCTGGGAAGATTTAGTTGGGGTTGACCCTGCTTTGAACAGGGGGTTGGACTCCATGACTTGCTGAGGTCCCTTCCAACCCTAATATTATATGATTCTATGGTAGGAGAAAGGCGTCAGAGGGAGCACTATATGACCAAAACTATAGACACATTTCTTGTTGAGCCTGGTCGCAAAAAAGTTCGCCTCGGAAACCCCCACTTTTGGAAAACAGCATTCAGAACGTCCGGTTGAATGAACCATTCGTGATGGCTGACAAAGGACCTGCTCAGATGATCTGTCAGAGTGTTCTGAAAGCCTTGCAGGTAAAAGGCTTCCAGGTGAATAGGCTGGGCTACACAAAACTCCCACAGGTTCAGGGCTTCCTGGCACAGGGGTGACGAATGGGCGTCCCCTTGCTTGTTTATATAAAACATTGCCATGGTATTGTCTGTGAGCACTGAGATGCACTTCCCTCGTAGGGTGGATTGGAAGGCCTGGCAAGCCAGGCATACTGCCTGCAGCTCTCTGATATTGATATGAAGGGTCAACTCCTCCTCTGACCATCGGCCTTGAGGGACCCCAGATAGACGCCTCAGACATGGGTGGGGAGCACGTCACCAGACACATTGACGGGCTGGGTCTCATAAAGGGAACCCCCCAGCACATCATGAGTGGGTCCACCCACCACAGGCAGGAGTGAATAACCGCCAGTGAGACTGTCACTATCTTGCTCAAGGAGTCTCTGCTCGGCACATACATTGCTGCCAGCCACATTTGGAGGGGTCTCATTCTGAGGTGAGTGTGTTGTACCACATATGTACAAGAGGACATGTGGCCCAAGAGTTTGAGACAGATTCTTGCTGCGGTCGTAGAATATGCCCTAAGACCATGGATAAGGACCACTGTGGCTTTGAAGTGGCTCTCCAGGAGGGAGGCACTGAGTAGTGTTGAGAACCACTCCTAAAAACGATCTTTTGTGTTGGTAACCAGGATAGATTTTCGCTTATTCACCAAACCTGAATTTCTGTTTTCCTGAGGAAGGCTGCCACCATCGACATGTACATTGTGAAGACCCTTGGAGCTGCAGATAGGTCGAAGGGTAGTACTGTGAACTGTCAGTGACAGTTGTTTACTACAAAGCACAGGTAACTTCCCGAGGCCCTGAAAGAGGCCTATGTGAAAGTATGGGTCTTTTAAGTCGAGGACGGCATACCAGTCCCCTGGATCCAGGGAGGGGATGATTGAAGCCAGTGAGACCAACGGAACTTCAGCTTCTTCATGAACCAGTTGAGTTTCACAGATCCAGGGTAGGCCTGAGATCCTCATGTGACTTCGGGATTAGGAAGTAGCAGGAGTAAAAGCCCGTGCCTCTGAAGCTTCAAATGGAAGGTTTTGCACAGCCTGCTTAACTTCATGAGGCAGGCCCGATGACTGTAGCCATGAGCAGCAACGCAACTACTGCTGTTGCCATGGCGCAAGCTGCAGTGTTCAGTGTCTAGGGCTGCCTGAAACAGAGTCTTAGTTACCGCTCTGCCCTCATCGATCAGTGACCCAAATTCCGATCTGTACTCCTCCAGTAAGAGCTCCTTAAACTTGGACAATGTCAGTCAAGAATTAAAGTCATTTCTACTCAAGAGGGCATGATGATTTGCAATCCTTAGCTGGCGGCCCCATGTAGAGTAGATTTTCCTACTCAGAAAGTCCAGCTTCTTGGCATTTTTTGCCTTTGGTGATAGCACCTGTTGGACCTGTTGGCCCTGTCTCTCTCTCGTTGGCCACGGCATGAGGGAACTAGGTGGAGGATGTGTATATAAGTATTCGTACCTCTTAGGGGGTATGAAGTATTTCCTCTCAACCCGCTTGGCCATGGGTTGGAAAAGAGGCAGGCGATTGCCACAACACCTTGATGAACCACGAAATTGCCTCATTCAAGGGTAAAGTGATCCTTGCCTGACCCAAAGGCGACAAAATGTCCAACAGTGCCAGGGTTGCTTCCTTTATCTCCTCAACCTTCAGGCCAAGGCTTTAGGCCATCCGTCACAAGAGTTCCTGATGCAACTTATAGTCATCCTGCACTGGTTCTATAGCCATGCCTGCTACTACCTCGTCAGGAAAAGAGGACGACATAGCCCCGACTGACTCAGGGACTTAGCCCTCCTGTTGTGGTGTGTCACCTGCAGGCATGTCTTGGGAGGCCAGAGTCTCTGCCATTACTACTGAGTCCCTCTCCAAGGAGGGAGTTTGGGTGGAGGTGCCATGCCTTCAGATGACCCTGAGAGGGACCACCCTGTCCGTGATCCCTGAGGGGCCTGTGTTGCCCATGGAGCCCATGCTGGCCACTGGGATGGGACTTGCTATTGGGGTAGCAACCAAGGCTTGGACACCTAGCCCTCGCTCATGGCCCGCCTGTTGTCTGCTTCTTTGGGATGCACAGGATGCTGGCGGAGATCCAGAGTACAAGGACCTGCTCCTAGGTCACCATTGGGGCACTGTGCCTCTCAGTGCTGAGCTTTGGTGTCATGAAGTTGAATGGCACATAGATCTTGAATGGTGCCGAGATCATAGAATCAGAGTTGGAAGGGACCTCAAGAGGTCATCTAGTCCAACCCCCTGCTCAGAGCAGGACTAACCTCAGCTAAATAATCCCAGTGAGAGTTTTGTCAAGCCGCAGCTTAAAAACTTCTAAAGATGGAGATTCCACCACCTCCCTAGGTAACCCATTCCAGTGCTTCACCACCCTCCTAGTGAAAAACTTTTTCCTAATGTCCAACCTAGACCTCCCCCACTGCAACTTGAGACCACTGCTCCTTGTTCTGTCATCTGCCACCACTGAGAACAGCCTAGCTCCATCCTCCCTGGAACACCCCTTTCAGGTAGTTAAGGCTGCTATCAAATCCCCCTCATTCTTCTCTTCTGTAGACTGAACAAGCTTAGTTCCTTCAGCCTCTCCTCATAAGTCTTGTGCTCCAGCCCCCTAATCATTTTTGTTGCCCTCTGCTGGACTCTCTCTAAGTTGTCCACATCCTTCTTGTACTGGGGGGTCCAAAACTGGACACAATACTCCAAATGTGGCCGCACCGATGCCGAATAGAGGGGAATGAGGGGAACTCAAGTGATGACCTGATACGTAACAGTGGTGTGTCTCACACAGGTGCCGTGACATTGATGTGCGTTGGGAGGAAGTTCTACTCTGAGTCCTGTATCAGTGCCTTGACCCAGAACAGTGTTGAGAGTGCGGCTGGTGCTGTGGCTAGGATTGGCTTCAAGATCTTGATCAATGTCACGGTACCCAGACCAGGAAACTGAGAATCATTGTGTTGTGCTCGTAGAGGTTTCCCAGGACCAGGATCTTTGCCTCGCCATCACCACTGGCTTTCCACTGCTTGAGCCCTGACTTAATATGGTCAGATCCTGGGGCATCTGGGTCCATCCTTCCAGTCCACGGCTCTGGGTGGGCAGAGGTGTTGGGAAGGTCAACAGACTCGTCACGGCCTCGAATGCTTCTGGTGTAGAAGTGGGGGAGCCAAGGCAGCTTCTCCTGCTAGAGTCACCCTAGAGTCTATGCCCACCGGACTCAACAGCTCTTCCCTCTGAACCAGAGTCAACAGTGCTAATCGAAATGTTCCTGGGCAGGGATAGTCTGGCACAGGCTTCACCCGCTAGACCTTCTTTACCGCAGAACGACCTCTGTTGGACTTCCTTGCCCTGTTCTGGGGCACCAGCAACGCTGAGCAGTGCAGCCCTTCCAGTGCTGCCTTCTTCGAGGCCAGCAAGGAGTGTCGGTACCGAGCAGTGCTCAGTGCCAGGGACCTTGACCTGAGCTGGGGCTCCCTTATTGGGGTCAGTGTGCTCCTGGCTGATGAAGTGGAGGGTGCAGAGTCTGGCTGGGCTGAGACGCCGCTGGGCGAAGTGTCGCTTTCACTAGGAGAAATGTAAGTCTATTATCTCTCTCCTTTTTAATTCTCAGCTGAAAGTTCTTGCAAATATGGGACTTGGTGGGAATGAGGCCTTCTCCTACGCACATCAAACAATTTTTGGGTGGATCACTCATCCGAATCTTGTGAGGGCAAGTGGCACTCTTCTTGAAGCCTTGGGACGGAGATATGCCCCATACTCAGCGGGAGGGCCCCGCAAGGCATGGTATTAACTACTCAACAACTATTAACACCTTATCTACAAACTATTTACAGACAACACTGAGCAGCGCTTGTAGTGCAAGGAAACAATAGCATTCTAGCAACCGCCACGGTTGGAAAAGGAGGAACTGAGGGGGCAGCGAGGTGACAGTTCCCTATATACCTCAACATGGAAGCGTCACTCCAGGGGGCACTAGAGCTGACCTGGATGATATCACTGGGGGGAAAAGCTTCCGATACTGATGCACACGCCACATACACACCTACATTGGAATGGACATGAGCAAGCACTCAAAAAAGGAACTGAATTCCTACCCAAACTTCTTTTCTGACTTAAATTAACCATGAAAAACCTAAACACCAACATAAAAGCATAAGAATGTCCATACTGGGTCCATCTAGACCAGTATCCTGTCTTCTGCCAGTGTCCGGTGTCAGATGCTTCAGTGGGAGTGAACACAGCTGGGCAGTTATCAAGTGACCTGTCCTCTGTCATCCAGTCCCAGCTCCTAGTAGTTAGATGTTTAGGGACACCAAGAGCCTGGGGTTGCATCTCTCATTATCTTGACTACTAACTATTCATGGACCTATCCTCCATCAACTTATCTAATTCTTTTTTTAATCCAGTTCTACTTTTGGCCTTCACAACATCCCCTGGCAATGAGTTCCACAGGTTGACTGTGCATTGTGTTAAGTAGTATTGCCTTTCGTTTGTTTTAAACCTGCTGCCTATTAATTTCATTGAGTGACCCCTGATTCATGTGTTATATGAAGGGGTAAATGACACTTCCTTAATTCACTTTCTCTACACCATTTATGATTTTTTAGACCTCTATCACATCCCCCTTCCGTTGTCTCTCTTCTAAGCTGAACAATTGCAGTCTCTTCATATGGAAGCTGCTCTATACCCCAAAGCATTTTTATTGCCCTTCTCTGTACTTTTTCCAAATTCTAATGTATCTTTTTTGAGATGGGGCAAGCGGAACTACATACAGTATTTAAGGTGTGGGCATACCATGGATTTATATAATGGCATTATGATATTTTCTGTCTTGTTATCTATCCCTTTCCTAATGGTTTCTAACATTGTTAGGTTTTTTGGTTGCTGCTGCACATTGAGGGGATGTTTTCAGGAATCTATCCACAATGACTCCAAGATCTCTTTCTAGAGTGGTAACAGTTAATTTAGATCCCATCATTCTATATGTATACTTGGGATTGTGTTTTCCAATGTGCATTACTTTACATTTATCAAATCATGAATTTCATCTCCCATTTTGTTGCTCAGTCACCCAGATTTGAGAGTTCCCTTTATAACATTTCGCAGTCTGCTTTGGACTCAATTATCTTGAGTAATTTTGCATCATCTGCAAACTTTACCACCTCACTATTTACCCCTTTTTCAGTTCATTTATGAATATGTTGAACAGCACAGGTCCTGGTACACTTTCCTGGGGAACCCTGCTCTGTACCTCTCTCCACTGTGATCCATGAGAGGACCTTCCTTCTAATACCATGACTCCTTACTTTGCTTGAGAGCCTTTGGAGAAGGACCTTGTCAAAGGATTCTGAAAGTCCAAGTCCACTATATCCACTGGATCACCCTTGCTCACATGTTTGTCAACCCTCTCAAAGAATTCTAAGAGATTGGTGAGGCATGATTTCCCTTTCATAAAAGTGCTGTTGACTCTTCTCCAACATATTGTGTTCATCTATGTGTCTGATAATTCTGTTTGTTACTATAGTTTCAACCAATCTGCCTGGTACTGAAATTAGGTTTACAAGCCTGTAATTGCCAGGATTGCCTCTGGAGCCTTTTAAAAAAAATCGGCATCACATCAGCTATTCTCCAGTAACCTGGTACAGAGGCTGATTTAAGCAATAGTTACATAGCACAGTTGTTAGTTCTACAATTTCATATTTAAGTTTCTGCAGAACTCTTGGGTGAATACCAACTAGTCCTGCAGACTTATTACTGTTCAATTTCTCAACAGACTCCAAAACCTGTCTCTATTGACACCTCAATGGAACAGTTGCTTAGATTTGCCACTTAAAAAGAATGGCTCCAGGGTGGGAATCTCCCTCACATCCTCCTCATTCATTTAGCTCCTCCACAATGGCCTTGTCTCCCCTTGAGGGTTCCTTTAGCACCTTAATCGTCTAGTGGCCCCATTGATTGTCTGACAGCCTTTCTGCTTCTGACATTCTTCAAAAAAAAATTTGCTGTTAGTTTTTGTGTCTTTTGCTAGTTGCTTTTCAAATTATTTTTTGGCCTGCATAATTTTACTTTTATATTTGACTTGCAAGAGTTTATGCTCCTTTTTATTTTCCTCAGTAGGATTTGACTTTCAATGTTTAAAGGATGTCTTTTTGTCACTAATTGCCTCTTTTACTCTGTTTAACCACAGCAGTGGTTTTTTTTGGTTCTTTAACTTTTCATTTTTTAAATTCATGGTATACACATAGTTTGAGCCTCTATTATAGTGTTTTTATAAGTTTCCATATGCAGCTCGCAGGAATTTCACTCTTGTGAAACTGAATATGTATTGGTGAGATCTAAAAAACCAACATCCATTTGATAAAATAGGCCACAACAGTAATGGCAACTTATTTAACATTCAGCAAGAAACGTGTGTTCCTTTCTCTGACCTACTACAATGCTGACCACAGGTTTAAGGATGGGAAGTTTGACCAAGCGGGGAAATAAAATCTATGATGCCAAGAAGCTATCACCACCTTGGAAACACAGCAGTCCTGTAAGCACATCTAAGAAAATGATAACATGTTACATTTAACATGGTATCTCATCTCAAAAGCTCTGAGCACTTTACAAGATACACATGCTACTATTTATACAGCACCAAAAGTGCGGTACATATTTTACAGAGAGGAAAACTGATAGGACCCCTCCCCCAAAAAATTTACAATCTATGATATATTCAAGAACCACTTCACTCCCTACTGGGGTGGAATATAACAGCTGTTTAAAGAGAGCACAGCAGCATTACACCACATTTTAAGATCGGAAGATAAGAGGAAAACTGTTTCCAAATGAAACCGAAGGGTATATGAGTGAACAACGATTTGCTAAAAATCTCATCTCTCCACCTGCAAAAAGTATCGCAGGGTCTTTAATGATTTAAGACCTCTGTTCAACAGCCTTAGAGGCAGAGCACATGTTACCATCATTCTGGGCTATTGGCTCAGTGCTGACATAGAGGGACCCTGCTAAATGAATCCCCAGCACTCCTCCTGCAGCACCTTGGCGTGGTAGTGTAGAGACAGTGCAACACATTGCACAGTAGTTTAGAATAGCACTAACACACAATAAGGGTGGAGGGGTTTTCACAATGAGAACACCAGCACTGAATAGGTAAGTGAGTATTTTACCTTGTGATCACATGGTAATAATAGATCTTCCCCTCTGGGTCTCGGGCTGTCTTCCAGTTCGGAGGGAGGACGATGGTTTTGGGTTTTGGAGGAGATGGTGGCGGTAGATCCAGAAGATTGTTGGTCACCACCAGCTCTGGCTAAAAATACCCCAACGATAGCAGAGAGAGAAAGATAAGCAAAGAATGACAATATTACAAAGTGTTTAATACAAAGCAATTGGTGTGTAAGAAAATAATGGTTACCTGGGGATGTCCACGTCCATTCATAAAGCTGTTGTCCAGTGGGCCACCCTTCCCTTTCAATTAACGTAGTGAGTTTAAGACCATGACTACACTAGGAGTAAGTGCCTTATAAGCATAGGAATACTGGCATACTATACCAGCGAAGTGATCCTAGTGTGAGCACAGCTATACCAGCAAACCTGAGTGAAACAAGCTATACTGGTAAAAGCACAGACTTGTCAGTATAATTGCGTCTACACTCAGCGCTTCTGACCTCACAGTTATGTCATCCAAGGATCACACCCCAACTGACGTAGCTATACCAGCAGAAGTCTGTAGTGTAGGTATAACTTTAGGCAGCCAATAGCCTCAGAGGAATCTGTGGCATTCTGTGAGGTGGCTGACAAGAATAGCACTAACACCCTTTTCCCCTTGATAAAGGCTTAGTATACTGAATCCAGGCTGAAAACACGGCCACTACAGAATCTGATCACCTTTCCTATACAATGGGGACAGAAAAGGCTGGTAATGGGGCAGAGGTGTTTCCCTTACACAAAGCAGTGTTGAGGCCAGATCACCAAACTTAATGAAAGAGAGAAAGGACATGCCATTTTAAGATAGGTAGCTTATGACAGTACTAACGGTACAAATGCTATCGAGTGGGGGATAAGAATGGTGGATATGGAATCAACCAGCCGTCTCACAATGCCAGTCGGTAGAGCAAGGGAAGGGGTGCTGTTTGCAAAGGACTCAATAGCAGGTTTTAACTACATTTGGACAGTAAATCCACCGACTTTCTAGTTACAGTTTAGGGAAAATTGACAGGATATTGTCCTTTCCAACATAAATGGGAAACAGGGAACACCAAATGAGATATCCATCAAACCATTCTCTCTCATGGGACATGAAAAAAATTGCATTCCATAAATTGCTGGCGTGTTACAAGGCTGGACTGTAATGCTCCAGGCCTCACCTGCTGTATGGGTTGAGGCTGCCCAGCTGCTACAATAGTAGTTACTGCTGTCGGCGGCTGTACCACCACTCCCTGTGGATGCGCTGTGTAAATCTGCTGCCCTTGGATATACTGAAGACCAGGCTGTGCGTAACTCTGAAACAAAGAGAAACCGGGAAATCAGTTCCCTTATTGAAAATCCTTTGTTGCTTCTGTGATCACTGGTGGAAAAAAGAAATGGTAAAATTTGTTTTATCCCAGGATGCAACAGAGAATGGAATATACTGTTTCTGTTGTACAACTATTCTGGAGCAGGAATATGTATCAATGCAGTTTTAACTTTCTAAAAACGTTTTACAGAAATTTGATCTTTGTCCTTCAAGGGAAATATAAGTTTTTAAAAAACGTGAAATATTTTATTTCTTGGCATTCAGAACTATTATTCCCTCAGTACTAGAAGAGAGCAGCAAAGCTGAGCAAAATGGATGCAGTTATGAACATGCTTAGGTCAAGAAACAGGTCACCATGAATAAAACCTGCAATGTATTTTAAATGAGAACGGCATTTCTGAGCCGAGGACCGATGGCAGCCATCTTGCTGAAACCAGACATCAATGTCTCCCATAAAGGGCGTACATACGCTGTATGGATCTTGTCGCTACAGATACAAGAAGCTTCCAAGAAGGGATGCTTCGGATCTTTCTCCAGCATAAAATACCTGTTATGTTGAGCAAAACTCACCTCCACTACTACTTCAGATACCACACATATAACCTACGAAATACCAGTTTTCCAGCACAATATTGATACTTAAAGGAATGGCATCTTGTTCTTCAACTGGACAGAAGCTTTCAGACATTCAATTTTTTTAGTAGGACAATTGAATATAAGAATGACTACACTGGGTGAGACCAATGGACCGTCTAGCCCAGTATCCTGTCTTCGGATAGCAGCCAGTGTCACATGCTTCACTGGGAATGAACAGAAAAGGGCAATTATCAAGTGACTGATCCCCAGTTGTTCAGGCAGTCTTCTGGCAGTTAGAGGTGCAGGGACAGCTAGAGCATGGGAGTGCATCCCTGAGTATCTTGGCTAATAACTTCAGAGAAATATGTCCTTCAGTGGCTAATTCTTTTTTAAATGCAGTTCTACTTTTGGCCTTCAAAACAATCCCTGGCAACAAATTCCACAGGTTGACTGTGCATTGTGTGAAGAAGTACATCCTTATAGTTTTTTTAAACCTGCTGCCTATCAATTTCATTGGGTGACTCCTAGCTCTTGTGTTACGTGAACGGGTAAATAACACTTCCTTATTCACTTCCTCTTCACCATTCATGATTTTATAGACATTGAAGAGGGTCTAATCTATACTTGTAGACTGAGAAGGCTCTATGCAAAAGTTTAAGAACCTCAGTAAAAAGACTCAGACATACTGGTATCAAGCAAAGCGTAATCGGGCAACAAAAATATCCTGGGACACAATATTAAAAAAAAACAAACACCTGAAATAATCATCAAATATTCAGAAATCCTTCATTCTCCTGCACTAATTACTTTTGGGTAAATATTGTCCATTACAGAGCTGGGTGAAATCTGCACTTGTCCACTGAGAAGATGAACAATTGGTTCAAAACGAAATAGTGGATCAGTTCTGAATAAAACAAAGATTCCTTAGACTAGCAGATTACTTGAGTACTGTACACGAACTGAACCCACAAGGGCTAACATGACCCATGGATGTATAAACTGGGGAATACTGCACTGGAGCAGAGGTGTTAGATTGCTTCTGTATTTGGTAATGGTGAGACCACTACTGGAATACTGCAGCCAAGTCCAGTATTCAGAATTCAAGAATGATGTTGGTAAATTAAAGAGGGTTCGGAAAAGAGCCCTGCAAAGATTAAGGGACTGGAAAACATGCCTTACAGTTAAGGATTCTGGGTTTTCCAGTTTATTAATTTAATTTTTGGGTGGGATTTTAAGAAATTGAGTTTTATGCAGATGTCCAAAAATCGGATTTTTTCAGGGCTCTCTCTTGGTATATACTGTAATGAGTAATCTCTTTGTAACATTCCTTGGTGTGCTTTAACGAAGTAGTGATTCAACCTGCACAATGTTAAAGCACACTAGGGAATCTTTAGTATGCACCAGCAGCAAGGTCTAGATGGACCAATTAATGCTCAACAAAACTTGTCCACTTTAGAAACCACACCCATAGAATCTGCATTACTGCTCTGTATAGACAAGCCCTTTGATGGGCAAGTAATCACTGGCCATCTTTCTGGTGTTTATTCAATAAAGACCAATTTTGGAAAGGGAGAGAGAGAAAATTGGGGGTGTTTATCAGCTAAAATCTAAAATCAGAAGCCCTACCCATAACAACAGACTGAAGGAGCTCAGTCTATTTAAGTTATCAAAGAGAAGATTCAGGGGTGACTGATCACAGTTTAAGTACCTACACACGAGGAATAGAAATTTGGGATGAGGGCTCTTTGGTCTAGCAGACAAAGGCATAACAAAATCCATTAGCTGGAAGTTGAAGCTAGATAAATTTAAACTCAAAAAAGATGTACATCATTAACAGTGAAGGTAATTAACCAACAGAACACTATACCAAGGTACTTTCTCCATCATGGAGTTTTTAAATCAAGATTGGATGTTCTTCTAAAAGTTATGTTCTAGTTCAAATAGGAATGAATTCAGGGGAATCCTAGGACTTGTGTTATGCAGGAAGTCTGACCAAATGTTCACAACAGACCCTTCTAGCCTCATAATCTATGCATATATATATTTGTCTCTCCCACTGTAGACTTTGGTGACTGACCTGTCTGTGTTACGGATATTTCTGCATTAAGCTTTCAGTTTTGGTCGCACAGCGGCAGCAATATTCTTTAAACACAGGCTATGAACCGACTATTTTTAAGTTGTTTTTACACAGAAATGATTCGTGAATGAAGATATTTATGTCATCCTTAGATGCACTTGCGTGACTTCATAATCACTGTATTTTTCAATATTAGCAGCAATTAAGACTACTTTCCATTTATTTCCTAGGAGGTCAAAGTACCCAAAAACTAATGAAGTCTCATCACTGCTTTAAAATACTGTGTGTATTTTATCTCTTGGTAAACTGAGGTACAGAAATGTGAAGTGACTTGTTCAAGGCCAATGATAAAGCAATACTGTGGAGTAGAGGATTCAGGACTCCTGGCTCCCAATCTCCTACATCTAATCATGATCCCACCAATAATCATGCTACACATCTGTGTATTTAAGGGCAGTATCATAGCCTAGATCTGACTGTGATTGGCACTAAAGAAATGATGCTAGAGAATCAGCCCATGAAGTAAACCCAACAAGAACCTGTGGAAATGGAAGATTATGTGGAACTCAGAAGATCTGTTAGTTTATAATCAACAACATAAGGCTGATGACTGAAATCCTGTTTATCTTTTTATGCCTTCTTCCTTGAACTGATGGTCAAGAAAATGAGTTTTTTGTTCTTTCCTTACTATGTATGTTCCTATTTGAATATTAAGACGCATGTTTGCTGATACCTATAGTAGAGGGATACATTTTTATGCTCTTGGTGAGTTTTCCCTTCCATCGTAACAGATACACTTTATCTCTTTATTATATTTGAAAATGTAAAATAGTTTTTAGATTTGAGAGTGGATTTAGTGCTTGTAAAAGGAGCAAGACTGATTCTGCAGGCATCTCACAATGCTCAATCCTGACCTAATGGGATTACCTCTAGTTATGAATGTCTGTGGGGAGACTGAGCTTCTGCCCTCCCCGTCTCCATGGCCCAATCAGTCCTTGGTTGATCTGTTGAGAACGCCAACAGGGAGCACTTAGTGGTAGCAGTTTTTTGTGACACCTGTCCACTAGGAACTGCACTGACTATTCAACTCATTTCAGACAGGCCACCAAACAAGTGGTAAGTACCAACATCAGATAAATGGTGGTAATCCTTGATCTGTGCTGAATTCAAACCAGTGACCTACAAATGAAAGAACATTTGGCCTACTAGCAATCCTTTGAGCCATCCAGTTACCCAGGTGCTGCATTTGAAGGACCTCTGAAGCAGCAACGCAGCTGTTACCTAAGATCAAATTAATCTTTATTAATAGAGGTAATACAAAGGAGAGGGAGCCCAAGCTCGATTTTCAGAGTGCCAGATGGGGTTTAACCAAATTGGTCAGGGAACCGAAAGGGAATGAGTATGGAATACTACATTTTTTGTAGTCATTTCAAGATCATCTGGTCTCAAGATTAAAAAAAACAAACGAAACTCCTCACACTACTGATGGATTGCAGTAAATTGCATAGAATCAGTACCATAGAGATCTAGTATTATCAAAAACTCCTCCCTCTTAACCCTCTATCGTGGTCAGCAGACTCCCTGAAGGGATAGATTTCATTGTACAGTTATCCCTACAGTCTTCTATTTCAGAATAGCAGTAACACTTTCTAGGGTGCACAGGTACTACATGCCATATATTTACAGAGAACGTCAGAGCCCTTGGCCACATTTTTAAAAATCCCATCCCAGGTTAGGAAAGTGAAATGACTGCACACCTCCATGTTTTACTGCTTACATAACATACTACGTAAGAGTATAACCCCTTACCCAGGAGTATCTGTTCACAAATGACAGATAACATTAACAATAGAAAAAGTAATGGATAAAACGTACATAGAGTAGGCAAAATCTCTCTCCAACTGCTAAGCACTCAGTCCTAATGACTAAGAGATACTTCACTGTGCATATTAAAGAGAAAATCTTAATAAACTGAGAGAAAAGCATGCCTTACTCAGACCCCACAAAGTAGATCTGCATGATTAAATTGCACCAATGCTCCAGACTCACCAGATGCTAGAATTAGAAGCTTTAGCTATAGAAAATATGTCTACCAGCTAGCAATCTAACTCCTTTCACTGTCTGATGTTTATTGACGAGCCGTATTTGAAGAGCTCAAAATGCATTTTCTAATATAGAGTTACCTGTACAATTGGTGGAGTCGTTTGAGAATAAGGTGATGTCACGCCATAAACAGTCTGACATGTCTGTCCCGGGTAATAGATGGCTGGCTGCGACTGGGCCGGAGAGTACTGCTGTTGCACAGCTACAGTCTGCTGATTGGAATCCCATACTCCGTAACTCTGCCCCTGCACTGGACCCGGGGCAGGCACTGGCAAGACAGCTACATTCGGTTCCTGATGGACTACGGTGTCACTTTGTGCTACGTACTGAGGAGCGGAGACCTCCATCGTTGTTGCTACATGTTGCACTACCGGTACCGGCTGAGGAGTAGTCAGGGCTGGTTCGACTGTGTGCCCAACCAAAGTCTGGGGATGTTCATAAGCTGCAGGAGAGCACATGGGATCCAGGCTTGGAGTGGGTAGTAGCACCTTCCCAGCATTGGGATTGCTGGGATCCACATAAGCCTGCATGGGATAGCCAGGGGGATAGCCAATAAAGCTGTGGTGGGGCGCACTGTAGCCCATGGAATCGTATGGAAGTGGGGAAGTCATCCCTAGGGTCTGTAATTGCTGCTGCTGTTTCTGAGCCTCCCGCTGAGCTACTTCCTGTTCAAACAGCTTCCTGCGTTCTTCTGTGGACAGCTTGTTGCGATCCTTGAGCCGTACTTTCTTCTTAGAAGAAGCTGGGGTGTCATACCTGAAAAAGAGAACCGTTTAGTAACTTCTGCTCCAGAGTTCTACATATAATAGTGGCACCCTCGGATACTATTTATAGATAAAGGCCTGTCAAAAAATGCATTGTAAACCAAAAGGAGAGGGAAGTAGGAGTCATAACAGAACATTTATGGCTCCAAATTGAACCTTGGAACACATGATTCTTCGCTCTAGAGTGAATTTTAAATTTCTTTAAAGGAAGAGATAGTCTGAAAGAGTGCACAAAAAAAAAAAAGAAAAGAAAAACAAACACTGGGTTTGGACATTTTCTCCATCTCAGACACAGACTCATATACTCCGCATGTATGTGCAAGACATTTGCATATATATATACACACACACACACACACACACACACACACAGCATTTACTTCTGTAAAAAGACCATTCAAAATAATGCAAAAGATCTTGTTTGTATCATCACAAGCAGATCTAATCCTGAAACTTAACTTTTTGGTGGAGGAAAAAAACCAAAGCCAAACCAAAACCACACTATCAAAAGAACCCCAACCAAAGTATACAGTACCACACCAGATTTAAAAAAAAAAAAATCCAGTGAACGTTGATTCAGACCAGCAAACAGCTATGGCTCAGGTGTTCCCTTTCTGGGCTCCCTCAAGCTGCATTTGTGTAAGTAAAAGTTCACGTAACTTGTTATATATCAGGTAAATGTAACGTGCTATGCAGTAAAAGAGAGATTCCTAATCACTTTCATAGCATGGTCCATGTCTTAATCACTTGGTCTCATCTCTTCCCATTAACATAACATCTCTGTGGTCACTACAGTAATGACCTTGATGGAGAAGTAATATTAGGAAAAGAATATTTTTAGGTTTTTTAATGCACTTTTAACAACTGGAACATGAAGACAGAACCTTGTGACCAGCCAGCTTTTTGCGAGCCAACAGTGGTCCACACCACAGCTGAGTAGCATTTGCTGTGTTGCAAAATAGTACATAAGCAAAAGGAGTTTGGGCAAATGATATTTCCAGTGGGAACCTAAACCTTAGAATTCCCTGACTATTGTATGTTTGCTCTGGCAAGTCTGAATTGTGAATTAAGAGGTTGACATTGAGTAGCATCCAAAAATATTAAGGAACCTCATGTCACTGCTCTCCCACTCCTGTAATGTTCATTCCACTGGAGATTTCCCTCTTCACAGCTGCACCGTGGTTCTGGTCTGTCGGAGCATTTAAGGATTTTAGTAGAGCAACACGTGTAATTATGCTGTCTCTGGGTAACATATGTTTTATGTGCATTTATGCCCTCAAGTTCAGTCAACACAAGCCAAGAGAAACTGGGCTGGATAATCTAAACAACATCTACTGCATTATAACTTTTCCTAGTGGTCAACAAGATAGCAGTTAACATTACACTGGTATTTCCATCATAGCTCCCTTTTCATAGGCTCATAAAAGTCTCAAAATTTATCTGTTTTGGCAGATATTTTCCATGCTTCGTGAGTCTCAATATTTTGGTAAAGAGAATGAAATGGATTCACTGAGCTGGAGCTACGCAAGGGTGAAAAAACATTCAAACTTCTCCCGCAAGAAGTTTCAGACTTCTGTGCATGCATAACTCAGTAACTTACATTCAACCACTGAGACCTTCTGGAACACTGACTATTTCTGAATACTAGTCTCTATCTGAATTTGCAGATGTTATTTAAGAACAATGGATTTATAAACAAGTGATTTCCATTTATAAACAAGTGACTTCCATTTAGTGCTATTTACTGGACCACAGATTTGTCTAAGAAAGTGTGCTTAGATTTTACTTATTTATTTAAATGGGGGTGATATTTTTCTTCCTGAAACACAAAACAGCTGAAGAGATTTTCCCAGGGTAAAAAAATAATCAACTTTGGTCAGACACGAAGTATGGAAAATTCAAGATCAAAAGGTGGATATTTTGGAAAGTTATGAGTGTGTGAAAACAGAGGTTTCAAGTGAAAATGCTTTGCAACTTTAACTATAGTGGGTTCTACAAGGCATCCAACATATTCTTAATATACATCAACTTTTTCATCATTCAGGCAGTTTACGTATCAAGAGCACACTGCAACAAATACATTAATTAAGATGCCCATTTGTTTCTTCTGTCTGATTCAAATGCCGTCTGAGTATTGATTTATATGAATCTTGTTGACAGTAAGAATCCAATTTAAATAATTAAAGGAAATGTCAGTATTTTTCTGCACTTGTCCAAAGAACTTACATTAAGAGCCAACTCACACCAAGGAATAAATACTAAAAAAGCAAGTGACTCAATGGTGAAATTAAGCATGTGTCATTTTAGTTCCTCCATTCACCCAAGAGCCCATCTCATCTAGGAGAATCTCCACTCCAGAGCAGCAGCAAGGGCAAAGAAGATGCCAAGGGCATGCCAGCATACCTCCAAATCCCCTAATGCCCTGAGAACATCATCTCCCCTCGGATGTCATCTGTTCTCCTCAGAGCTCCTCCACGATAAGGATTTCATCCTCTTTTTGGAGCTAAGTACTATCCGAAGTGCCACAGCTACAGACTGATTGGCCCATATTACGAGATTAATTAAGAGTCAAATGAATGATTATCACAGGCTGCCTCTATGGGCAGTGACTCCCTCATTCTCCAAGCTTCATTCTTGCCATGCTACATTTTGGATATTTTCCTCTTATACCAAGTCACTGCTTACACAAAGAGAGGGTGCAGCTGCAGGGAGATGGGAAGAACATGCAATGAAAGGCTGGCCTGACCTCTAGCATCAGAGGCCACTCAAGCTTGATCATTTACTATTCAATATTTTCTGTTTTTCTCATCTTCCTCTTGCTGTAACAAGAACTTTCCTGCCATGAAGTTTACTTTGTCTCATGTTTCTTGTGCTTCTTGCCATTCTCTCTCTCTCTCTCTCATATATATATATATATATATATATATATATATATTATATATATATATTAGTAATTCATCCATCTCTACAGCTGCCTCCATCCAGGCTTTTGGATTTGGATTTATATTTCATTTTTTATGCTGGCCTTTCAAACTTGCTTAGTAGAGAATAACATGAGGACAATGGAATGCTGTGTTACTTGAAAAATGCAATGTTTTGTAATCAATTATTCCTTAACTCAGTCACTTTCAGATCTCACTTAAAGGGACAGTGTCAATGTGAACTTTTGTAAACTGACCAATTAAAAAAAAATCAGATTCTGTTTTTAAATAGTCCTATTGACCTTTGTAAGGATCTTTATAGCACAAGATAGACTGAATTAACGGACATATCGTGGACACAATGAAGCAATGATACACAAAGTGCTGTTAAGTACACAAAGTAAAACACAAAAACCTCAAAAATATTTGTTCACAAGCTTTTCAGTTATGCTAATCTTAGGTCTTTCTAGTAGCTGTAATAGGTGAAACATTTTCACACTTGTGATGTTCAAATTGACTGTGCTCCTTTAACCTAATACTCTGAGCAGCTGTAAAATCACATCTCTCTTGGCTTTTCTGAAATCCATCCTGTAGACCTTGATCGGCTAGCTACTGGCTTTAACAAGGATATGTGCTACATTTTAACTAGTAAGAACAAGAGTTCTGTCCTGACCCCAAGAATCCCACATACCTAAATGAGACATTTATTACCTCTGCTGCCTTTCATCAGCTCCAAGTATCACTTATTCATAATTACTGACTCCTGGTTTTCTGTGAACAGCTCGACCCACTCTTCTTCACTTACCCAACCCGCTCCACCAGTTGCTACATCTGCCTCCCCAGTCTTCAACTTTGGCTCACCCTGAACACCAGTATCTCTGCTCTCTGAGCAGGGGTCATTTTGTTTCCTTTAGTCGCTACACAATGCCACACTCACACACAGCACTTTAAAAAGGACCATCCCGATTACATCAGTGGCTAGACAGGGCAGTTTAAGGATTTAAAGGATATTCTGCAGTGTGATGTGACATTGTTAATGTACAGAGATATAGCTCATGCTCAATGCTCGGGACATAAATTTAACAAATGGACAAAAGTAACTGGACTTTTCTCCTTCCAAACACGGCGTTGTTGGCTGACTTTCCAGAAGGAATTTATGATGTTAAATGTGGAACAATTATTAAATTTCAGTAAATTGCCACATTGTTCCCAACTCTTTTGTCCTCCCACCCCATTTATATCCATTGTGTTGTATTAATGACATCAGAATAAAAAAAAGAGTGCATGTATCCTTACTTTAAAGTTGCAAGCTGTTTATCTGAAGGCAAAAGACAGGAGTGATTGGACCACAGGACTAGATGCTGAAAGGATCTCAAGTTCTAATCTTAACTTCTGCATGGTCTGTGACAAATCACTCTTGGACTTAGGGTTGAAGCACAGGGTCCTCGTTTGGCATATCTGAGTTCAATTCGTAGTTCTGTCAGATTTCTTGTGTGATTCTGACCAAGTCACAACCTCTCTTTTCCTTAGTTTCCCACCTGGAAAATGGGGATAACCCCTTTTTCCTCCCACCCTTAGTCCATCTTGTCTATTTAGACTGTGAATTCCTCTGGGCAAGGACTGTCTCTTACTCTGTGTATGTACTGCACCTAACACAACGGACTCTGGATCTTGATTAGGGCCGCTTGCTGCTAATGTAATACAAACAAAACAATCACTTCTGAATTGTTTTTGTGCATTTGGTACATAGTTAATTTCACTGTTTCCAATATGTAGCTAGCCAGTTCCACTGTTCATCTGGATGTTTCACACAAAATACTTTAAAAACAGATAATTGTGATTAAAAAACCACAAAAATTTGCACTGGGTCTTAGCTTCAGTTACTACACCTGCCCATTTTAAACTAATTTAAAAAACTGATCAGATATCAAGTTGATGGCTTCTCCAGCCTCTTATTTTTCGAGTTTAGCTATCTGTAATATGGAGATACTGCTTACCCTCCTCAAAGGGCATTTTTGAAGGGTTAATTAGATAATCATCTGAGAAGAACTTTAAAGATGAGACGTGCTACACAAGTTGTATGCAACACAGGAATAGCAGCACTTCACTAACCTCTCGTGTGCTGGCAAAGCTAAGGTGTGAAGTAGCTGTGCAGGGCAGACAGACAACAGACTGCTCAGCAAGAAGAACCATGATGTGGAGCTGTCTAATGGTTTTTATAAGTTGTAAGAGTCATTTTCCTTGAGCAAATAAAGCCTGATGAAGCTTGCTGGGGAAGAAGGGGAAGGAAGGGTAATGAGAGAAACACAGCTGCCTGTTGATGTGATTATTTCGTTGGGATTTTTTTTTTTTTGCTGGACAGCCATTGGATAATTTCCATTTTCAGTATATAAAAGGTGCTTTTGAGGATTTTCTACATATCCATGGAAGTTATTTCATTTTTGGCTTTGCACTTTTAGTATCTGTGGTATGCACACAGGGTCCTACTGCAAAGCAATTTAAAATTAAATAGAGTATTTCCTCGGTAGGCTGAGGGAAAATCTTCAGGGTCCATTTTGGGATCCTCTTGTTTCCCCTCTAAAGCTTCCCACCTTCAGGGTAATTTTTGGATGAAGACTGGATACAGCATCCATCACCAAAACACCACCAGCACAATTCATTCCCAAGAAGGAGTTGATGGGAAGACCTAAGGGTATTTGAGATGGTCTGGTCAGCTCTTCTCAACTGCAGCCTCACAACTACAAGCAACAGTAGCTGAAGCAAACTCCATTTGAAGAAGTCATCTAGAGATAAAAGACTCGCTTCCGAGTGCATTACCAATAATCACATGGCATATTCAATTAGCACTGGCATCCTTAATGGAAACGGTACAGTAAGACAACTTGCCTGTCATCCGGCCTCTTGGTTCCTCGCTCATAGGCCGAAGATGGTGGGGACAATGACTCTCTCCGTTTCTTCTTCTCTTTACTCTGGCTCTGCCTCTCAGGGTCTCTCTCTCTGCTCTGGTTTGGATTCTTTGGGGTAGCAGTTTGGTCCCTATGACCGACTGCATCTCTCCCACGATCTCCTATTAAGCAAGACAGATAAAAGGAAGCAATCTTTACATTTCAGTAGATTTCTGCTGTCACCTGTAGCAGTATGTGTAATTTTTGGTCCATTCACTCAAATGAAATGCAGGATGCCCCATATCAGAATTATACTGTCGTTATGGCTTATTTCTTTGTAATCCCTTATTTTTAGTGACTTCTCTCTTTTTTGGGGCATTACCTAATGGATAGAAATGGATCATACTTATTCTTAGACCTCATGGGAATTCCCCCTCCTCCTCCAATGACAATGATTTAATCAGAGTGAAAAATGATGTCATCAGATCTTAACATAAGTTGTTAGATGCATTTTTTGCACTTGAAAATTTTGGCTATAAAAACTTGGTATGTATATAGTTCTCAACACGGATTACATATTTCATTAGACTTGAATAGCACCTGGTTAGGAGTTTTTAAATAAGGGGAAAATACACTGTGCTTGTGGTAAAGCTTGGTGGGAATTGCATCATTTTACCTCCAGATACTCAACCCAGGTGACAAAGTGCATTGGCTGAGGGTGCCTTTATATCAATCCCGAGGGACATGTGTTGACACTACGTCCTCTTTCATATACTGTTTGAATGTAATTACTTCTGTAAAACTTCCATAAGCAAGAAACCAGTCCTAATCAGTCTTTAGACATGTTGACACAATACAACGTATTCTTTCAACTTTTTGGCACTCTATAGCTCTTACAATCTTTAATTTTTTACAATGAATTTGCACACCCTGAGTTATAGCATTGACAAGTTACTGTCGCCATCAAGGAACTGTCACATTAATTATAAGAGACTTGCAATGTGACAGGTCATGATATTTTGCACTGTTCTCAGTGATTCTTCAGTGGTCTCCAAAGCATCCACCGGCTGCGTGCAAAACTGCTAGTGTCACACTGATAGAGCATCTGTCAATCTGCAAGGAGTGATGCTTTCTGCCAACACAATATAAGATGCTTTTCACAATGGACAGAGGGTTTTTTTTTTTTTTTTTTTTTTTTTTTTAAAGACCAACTAAATCCCGCCCCCAACACTTACTTGTACCCTTAGTTAAGGGTGCATCTTTTGGGGGAGACGGGAAAGGGAGGGGAGTGAAGAAATGGAGGGTTGGAGAGAAATTAAGCACAATCAAAATTACAGAGATACCAAACACGCAGAAGGAAAGAACTGCCACATGACCTAGAGAATAAGGACTGTTGACAACATGGGGACACTGGGCCACATAAAAGAAGAGCCTCCTACCAGCTGGGAAGAGAAATAATTTTAAAGAATCAGAATTTAGGACCACTGAAGCCCATCCAGTAATTTCTACATCTGGCCCACAACTTCTGTCTGAACTATAAACAAACAGCAGGGATACAAAGTGCCGATTTCACAATCAGTTATATCTGTTGCATTAGGAGAATTTTTTAACAGTGTCCTATTTCATTTGATCTCTTTAATAGCATCTTAATATTCATGTCTCATGAACAACTGCCAGATGGAAAGGCATAGAATGGGGACAGAGAAGTAGAGAAGATGCTTCAAGAGAGGACTGTGATTTTAAAAAATGGCCCACATTTTGAGAGTCACTCCACAAGAGAAGTCTGAAGTGAATGTATTATCACTGCATGAGTGCACATATAACATACCACTGTGCTGTTCTGTATTAATAGCTAAGCAGAAGTAATTCATTGAAAGCTCATATCTGAGTCATTGCAAAGCTAAAAATTTGCAAGGACTTGGGTTGTGCAAATGTCTAATACATCCAACACACCTCAGGAGTACCATTAATTCTTCAGGGGGCATCAGCATATTTTGTAGCAGAAAAACTGCATTTGGCTATGTTGCTAGCACAAGTCAATTAATTTGTCCAAGATCTCCCAATCAATGTATGTTGTAGCATGAATTGTTGTTCGTGAAGAGCAGTGGAGTCGCTCTTTCTGCAGTGCTTGAGAACAACCCCTTTAGCTCCAATCTTTTAAGTCAGAAAAGATAAAATGTCTTTTTTCCCTGCAAATGGGCAACATAACGGTGCCTGAAGCACATTAGCCACTTTCCACAGACACTCCCATGTCATGGAGCACTAGATGTAATTTAACATCTCGTTTTAATGAATTTTGCTCCTGTGTGGCTGTGCATAGATTAAAAAGTAACAAGCACTACATACCAGTTCTGAATCCCTCCTCTCCTCACGATACAGCATGCAACAGGTGCAAACACACCTGCTTTTAGGCAGCCACTGTCTGGGCTAAAGTTACAAATAAGTGATTTGGTGACAGAGGACAGAACTGGCAAACCCAGAGGTGTGCACTGCTTCTGTTTCTTCTTTATATCGAACTCCACCATACAGGGAGATCCTTGGAGCTAAGTACAACAGAGCTACTGACATGGAAATTGAGCTTGGAAAAATGTTCTAAACCTGAGCTTTTAGCCAGGTGACAGTACCATTCCCAAAGTTGGTTTAAACACTTTTTGGGCCCACTCACATTGGTCAGCTGACTGGTGGTTTTAAGTTGGTTCAGCAGATATGACTTGAGACCTGGTGTGTACAATACCTGGAGCTCGGGATTCGCAAAAGCAAGGCTATTCAGCTAAGGGGAGATGCATTGCATGGAGTCCTATACCAATAGGCACAGAAAGAAGCCTTGGAGTTTAAAGCCCCCTCTCCATGTACTGATAAATCTCTGTACATCCCACTCTGTATTTCCTTACTGTGATTGGATTATGTATCAGCTGTAGAGAGGAACACTGGCCTCATGGTTAAGGCACTGGGTTGGGATTCAGGACATACTGTAATACAAAGAAGTGATTGTGTGTGTGCACATGCGCGGATGCATAGATAAAGTGCCTCTCTGATAAGCATTCAGCTTCAGACACAAGGAAAATGAATCATCTCTGAAGGAAATTACAATTTCAGCTGCTGCTTGAAAGGTGTCCTTGACTACATACCACTACTCTCCTTTTCTGCTTGACTCTTCTTTGGGATTCGATACACCTCCTGCAAAACAAGCCAGAAGATTAATCAGATTTTCAGCTGACCCTGAGGATGCTGACATTTACACTTGACCTATTACTCTAACAAAAACATTAAGTCTCACAACTTTGTAAACAGAATAAAAAGGTCCAGGTCTCTGAAAGTGCAGATACAGTTGTAAAACCATGGCATTGTGGTGGGTCCTATTTATTTTCTCTCAATAAACTTGTATATCATATTTGTTCAGTTTACACAACCATGCCAAGTGCTATAGTCACTCTGTGTCAGCAATCCAAATATGTCAGCAGGGGATTCAAGCCAGCAGGATCAAAAATCGCCCTCTTTCCAGTTTACTATAAATCTATTAAGTTGGAGATGCACTGAAATAAAATCAAAGGATGACTTTTCCAATGGTAAACAACCTCTGATCTGAATTGGGTCACACTCTTTCTGCCTTTTATTTTATTTGTTTGCAGTGTTGGCCCCAGCACGAGAGAGACAAGGTCAGTGAGATAATGTTGATGGAAGAGACAGAGGGCTTGTCTACACCTGAAACACTCCAGCGGCACAGATGAACCACTGTAGTGCTTCAGTATAGACACTACTGTCGGAATGGCATAAGTAATCCACCTCCCCGAGAGGCAGCAGCTAGGCCGAGGGAAGAATTCCTCCATTGACCTAGTCTTGTCTACACCAGGGGTTAGGTCGGCTTAGCAACTCCGCTCAGGGGTGTGGATTTTTCACTCAGAGAAACAAAGCTTGGTTAACGTCACTTTTTAGTGTAGAGCAGGCCAAGGCAAGCTTTTGAGCTAAGCAGAGCTCAGTCTTCAAGTCTGGGAAAGGCTACTCAAGTGTCACAGCTAACTACGACGTGGAACAGACTGGTAAACATCGAAGTTAACATGTTGCAAGGGACCATTCAAAATGAACTGGGCCATTAACACCTCTGCAGTCATAAGAGACAAGAGTCATGTAAAGAGACATAAAACGAGTATTTTTATTGAGTCCATGATATTCATGACTGGTCTACACTAAACCATTAGGTCAGTTTAACTATACCAGTCAGGGATGTGAAAAATCTTTGAGCAGCATAGTTAAAGTGAGCTAAGTCAGCTCTTAAATTCTCATGAATTATTTCCCTGAGCCCCTTCTGCTCCCTTACCACCACACAAAATGCTATAAAAACTCCAGGGCCTACCCAAGGGGGAGGGGGAGAGAAAGGGGCTCTGGGCTTCAGCTGCTGGGCTGGGGGAAGAGCCTGTGGCTTTTGCCCTGCAGCGGGTTGGAGGTCCCCACACTTTTTACTCCATACCCTCCCTTACCAGTGTCTGCATCCCCCCATCCTCCCCAGATGGGGCTGGGGACGGGGCAACGGTCAGGGCCAGGGGCTGCAGCTGGGAGCACAGCCTCTGTTGGGGTCTGTGGTCAGGACCAGAGTCTGTGGTGGGCCCTGGCAGTCGGGCCCTGAGGCCAATACCAGAGCTGAGCAGGGCTGGGCCGTGCTCCCTCCCCAAACGTTCCTCCGCACCCCCCTCCCCAGGAGGGTGTGCCCCACAATTTGAGGACCTCTGGGCTAGGGGCTTCTGTACTTATGGGAGACAGACCACTAGCTCTCAGCTTCAACTGCCGGGAGGGGGTCCCCTGTAGGGAGAAAGGGGGGTGTGTGCATTGGCAGTCGGGACTTCAGCCCCGCGGGGGGGGAGGGCACACCAGGGCTCGGAAATATTTACTGGAGTTCCTCTCCAGACTGCTCCGGCTGAATTTAAGTCCTGCCTAAGTCCCTGTTATAGACAGTGATAGGTCAACGGAAGAATTGTTCCACTGACCTAGCTAGCACTTCTTGGGGAGGTGGATTAACTGGGCTGATGGGAGAATCCCTCCCGTCCATTTAGGCAGTGTCTACACGGAGCCGCTACAGCTGTAGCGTTTTAAGTGTAGACAAGCCCCCAGTATGAAGTTAAGCTGCTAGGCTCATCTTTTGAAGATGTCGTGCAAGTTTGCTTTGAGGACAAGGACTGACAGGTCAGTTATGGTGTAATGGTTTTGTGAAAAAAGTGTTCACCCTGTCTTTTAGGATTTTTCTATCATGCAAACACCCTATGAGAGTTCATTCAAGAGCTCATCATCAGAAGCAAGCTCCCCACAGACCAGGCCACGCCAACTCAAAGCAGCACAAGATATGCCAGCTCTCACAGACTGATGACGAGACGCAATTTCTGAGTAAAATTACGGCCATGTCTACATTAGCGAGTTTACAGCAGCACAGCTGAACTGATGCCACTGTGAGATCACTTGTATAGCCACTCTATGCTGACGGGACAGCTCTCCCATCAGTGTCTTTTTCACACCGCTAAGTGATTTAAGTTTTGCCGGGATAAGTGGTAGTGTACTCCTGGCCTTTGTCTCACTCATGTTCTCTCGACAGAAACCTGAAATGTCAGGATTTTTTCAGCTTGTGTCCGGCGGGGGGGAGAGGGGAGAGGCTGAGGCAGAGGAGAGGGAAATCCTGACGTTTGAGGGTTCTAAAAGCGAGGCCTAATTTTACTTGGAAATCCTGTCATCTTCACCCCAGGCGTGGCAGGGGCTCCCGCTGTCAACTTTGCCCCAGGATGGCTGCTCTCCTGCCAGCTTGGGAAGTGGGAGACAGAACCCCTCTGCAGCCCGTCCAGATCTGGGGAGGGTGAAGAACCCAAAGAGGAGCAGAGAAGAGGCTGCAGGGAGACTGAATTATGGCCTGGAGGCTGCAGGTGGGCTGAAGCGAGTAGGGCAGGGGCTGATGGGGCTTGGGGTGGGGGGAGGGCTGGATTGATGGTGGGTTCTGAGCAGATGGAGTGAGTGCTGGGAGGGGGAACGGAGGTCAGTGGATGGCGATGGGATGATGGGGCAGTGCTTCATTTGTAATGGAAGGTGTCGGATCTGAAGCAATTTTTTTTACTTTCGTAACTGATGTGACGAGTGCAAAGGTGCTGGGGCTATGAACTGACAAGCCTAGAGGAGCCGAGGTTCAGCCCTGGCACAAATTAAGCACTGGATAGGGATGCTGAACTGATGGGGTGGTGATGATGGGGGCTGGAGGACTGAACTGAAGGGAGGTTGAATTGAAGGGGGTTGGGTGGGGACAGAACTGATGGGGAACTGGGGGACAGGATTAACGGCTGGGCAGGAGACAGGGAGAGAGTTCCTGCAGCAGGACCCAAAATCACCTTGTACATGGGAGTGGCAACACTGCTTGTCACATGCACAGACCCTGGGGATCAGCAAGGAGAGCCCCAAAATCAAGAGACTGACCTAAAAAACACAACAATAACCCTAACCCTAACCCTTAAAACATCACGACTGTCAGGGGTCCAACATGATTTGTAATCTCCTGAAGTTGGCAATACCGCAGCACTAGACCCTGCTGTAACAACAGATAGAAAACCTGCAGACATATCTACATCGCTATGACGATCAATCTCTCCCCCAGCAGTACACCTCTCAAAATCCATGGTTCTTACACATGCCTATCACAACATGTAGTGTACCTCACATCCAGTGCATCAAATGCCCCACGCCAGCTATGAGGGTAAAACCAGACAATCAGTATTCTCTCGAATGAACTCATACAGAAAAAGGGTGACAAAAACACGCTTTCATCTGTGGGCGAACCCTTTTCACAAAATGATCACTCTGTATGATCTCTCAGTCCTCGTCCTAAAAGGAAACCCACACGTCATCTTCCAAAGATAAGTCTGGGAGCCTAAAGTAATCACTTAGCTAGATACTAAAAATCATGGACTCAGTAGGGATATTAGTTTTATGTCTCTTTACAGCAATCTGTAACCCAACTAACCCTCTTTTGTCCTATGTCTGCAGAGGTGTTAATGGCCCAGTCCGTTTTGAATAGTCCCTTACAACATGTATTAACTCTTATGCTTAATCTAAATTTAGCTGTGACACTCTTTCTCAGGCCTACACTAGAAAATTAGGTTGGTTTAACTATGTCAGTCAGGGGTGTGAAAAATCCACCACCTTTGAGAAACACTCTTAAACTGACCTAAATCACCATGTAGACAGCACTAGGTCTCTTTGCAGGTGGATTACCTATGCCAACAGAAGAACCCCTCCTGTTGGCATAGGTAATCTCTACACTGAAGTGCTACAATGGCGCACCTGTATTGCTGTAGTATTTTAAGTGTAGACAAGCCCATACTTGAAGAAGAGCTGTGTGCAACTTGAAAGCTTCTCTCCCTTCCACCAAACAGAAGTTGGTCCAACAAAAGGTATTGACCAGGTCTACACTACAGACCTGTATCAGTATAACTTGCGCTCAGTGGTGTGAAAAATCCACACCCCTGAGCAACAGTTATACCAACCTAACCCACCGTGTAGACAGCGCTATGTCAGTGGGTGAGCTTCTCCCATCAATATTGCTACCATCTCTCGTTGGATTAGTGGTGTCCTCACTAAACGGCTGCAACTGCATTGGTGCAGCTGTGCTGCTGTAGATGAAGACAAACATATTATTCTACCCACCTTGACTCTCTCATTTTATTGTCAATAATCATGTCCCTGCAATCTGAATTAAGTACAATGGATTATGCAGATCCCAGTACAGATTCCAGTTCAGTCTTCAGTAAGTGTATTGGCTCTGGAGGGCTAACAGTTAGAATACTTGTTAGAGACTTATCAGGAAAGCATTCCTATGTAGAAAAGGTGCTTAAGCACATGCTTAATTGCCTTCCTGGCCCATGGAGCCATGTGCGTGTAACTGGAACTGAACATGTTTATCCGACCCTCTCATAGCAAACAGTTTCAGCACATCCACAAAGTTGGATTTTCCAGGAAAGTGTATCAACTGTGCATGGTCACACCTTTCATGTTACACAACTGTGGTTCAATCAGCACACTCCAGGAAATACAGGTAGCTATCCCTACGGCTTCAGCTGCTGGCACAAAGTTTGTGGGTGTTTCTCAAGAGACATATTTTAGGATCTGGGATTTCTTATGCCGCTCCCACAAGCCAACAGCCTCGTTGGACATAGCAAAGAAAGGAAACCTGCTTCGTGATTCAGATTGCTATATTTGCCAGCTCTGAGACTTTCATACTTGACTGCCTAGGCATTGAACAGGGTGGCAATGCTAACAAGTTAATATCCAAGAAGGCAACCTCACCCGTAGAAACTGATCTCTCTGTATTGCTGACCTGAACTGTGAGATGACACTCCGGGCCAAGCCTGGTTTTACCTCACTGGTAGAATAATATCGTGATCATCTACTGCAACGGGAATTGGATGAAAAGCTTTGGATGACTAAGTACACGCTGAGCATTCCTTTTGGATGGAGCTAGCCCTGAGGCTTGGCTAAGACCACACACTGGGTGAAGAGAACTGATTCAGCACTGTGGAGGTCGACTACCAACACACTCTACTGCTCCTTGGCCTTTATGTAGAGCACAGGGAACACAATCGGCAGGCAACATTGTTTAACTGTTCACACTTCTACCATAAAGTGGATGAAGTAATATCTTTTATTGGACCAACTTCTGTGGGTGAGAGACAAGCTTTTGAGCTACACAGGGCTCTTCTTCAGGTCTGGGAAACTTACTCAGTGTCACAGTTAAATACAAGGTAGAACAGACTGTTCAGCATAATTAGTGCTTATTATGCTAGGTAGTAATACTTATGCTAAACAATCTGAAGAAGAGCTCTCTGCAGCTTGAAAGCTGGCTTCTCTCACCCACAGAACTTGGTCCAATAAAAGATATTACTCTCCCACTTTGTGTCTCTAATATTCCGGGACCGACACGGCTACTACACCACTGCATACTTCTACCACAATAAGGTTATGTCTACATCATTGCCGGTATAACTTACGTCACTCAGCGGTGTGAAAAAAAAAAGACTCCCGAGTGACAAGTTACATCAACAGATGTGCCGGTGCGGACAGCATTATATCGGCAGGAGAGCGTCTTCACCAACAGTTACCGCTGCTTGTTGGAAGTGGTTTAATGATGGGAGAGCTCTCCCCCACCAGCATAGAGTGGCTACACCAGAGATCTTACAGCAGCGCAGCTGCATCAGTATAGCTGTGCTGCTGTAAACTCTGTAGTGTAAACCTGGACAAAGTTTCATTGTCTTGCTTGATGACACTTACAAAAGTCCCTGAGATAATGGAGGGTTTGAAACAGCTTGAGGGGCTTTTCCCCCCTTGTTCTAGAGTTATGAATGAAGCTCACTTTCCCCTACATGAGGAATTATGATGAGTAAAGTGACGTGTCATATTTTTGACTACTGCCACATTAAGACAAAAATGAATAATGAGGATTTCACAGTGGGGGTACTGGGAAAGTTTAACATTTCTTGCTTTTACTCTACTGTGCACTCCATACCTGCTTCGCAGATTTAAAATAAATTCATTTTCCTATCAATGTTATTCTTCTGTGGCAAAACGTGCTTGTCTTTGGCATTTCTAGCCCAGGTGAAGCGGGCCACCTTGTTTTGGTAACTCCCCTTGTACCTGACCATGCCAGAACATTTTTATACAGCAGACGGATGGTCCTGTGTTTAGGGCACCAGGCTGGGACTCAGGAGACGAACGTTCAATTCTCTGCTCCACCACAAACTTCTTCTATGGTCTTAAGACAGTCCATCAGTCTCTCTGTGTCTTCACTCCCCATCTGTACAATGGTGATAGGAGAACTTTCCTACCTCACAGGGGGTGTGTGAGGAGAAATCTATTAGAGCTTGTCTACTCTACATGGCTCCATCGATGCAAGGTACGCATCATATTGACTTTTTATAATTCTCCTTGCTACTTTAACTATTTATCCAACACTGGTTTAGAAAGGGGTTCGTGGCATACAAAGAGCCTCTCACCCACAGCCATTTCACCAGGGTTTGTGATCTTATCAGACCTCAAGCTAATCAAGACTGGGCCTGGCCAGTACTTGGATAGCAGTGCCATAGGAAGTGGGGCTGGGGATTCATGCTTCTCTCGGAGGCATGAACCAAGGTCACAGTCAGGGCCCCCACATGGGGGGGGAGGGTACACTTTACCAGGGCCCAGAGGCCCTGGGGAGCCTGGCCCAGGCTGCGACCCCCATGGGTATGTGTGAGGGAGGGGGCCCGTGTTACAAGTTTGTACTGGGCCCAAAAAAATTATACTTGGGTCCCGCACAGCGTAACACTAAGGCTTTTGTACCACTGGATCGCCATCTTTCAGATGAGACATAAAACAGAGGCCCACTTGTGGTCATTAAAAAAACCTGTGGCTTTATATTTTTTACAATGGGAGATGTGTTAAGGCCTGGGATTCTGGCCAAATTTCATCTCACGTATTTGCGTTCTGTATGCATACATTTTCCCCTGTTCCAGATGACTTGGTATTTTTCTTCACTTCCTGGCCTACGCTATTGTGCGGCGTTCACTGTGTGCTGTTACTTGATTCCACGCCCAGAGCAAGTTTCATTGGTAGGTCAAGTGAAACAATATACATTATCTACTTCAGAGATGTCGAGGTTAATGTCTGTAGAGTGATTTTTGAGGTCTCTGAATTAAAGGTGCTACAGCACCACGGAGTATTATTAAAGGTGCTATGTAAGCATTTACTTCATACTTTGCACTTGATAAACTCTGTATAAACAATTATATTAAAATAAGTCCCTTTCTCTTCCTCTGAGGAATCCAGACAAATCCTAAGTGATGCATTTATGATCTCCCACAATAACTTCCACAATAACATTGCTATGTTTGTAATGTCAGACTAAGACCACTGCAGGAACAAAGGGGGGAAAGCCAGTTTAGGAGAGAGGACACAGAACAAACTGATTGTGTGTGTGCATTTTACTCATCTTGAATACAAGTTACACACACATGCACATTTTTTTAAATTTTAAAATCTCTGGGGTAAGGATGGTCTCATCTCTTGTGGATAATACATAGTACATTGCAGGTCCTACCAGAATACTAATTTATATTTTTGGTGTCAACAGGTTGATCCATGGCCCTTTTATGCTTAGCCTGACTTTCATCTAATGAGTACATCACTGTTATATCAGAGGAGTTAATGTAATAGCAGCAACCTTTCTATGTTTGAGCAGTTAAAATGTCTATATTTTCTTATCCATGACCTAGATCTGTGCGTTATATTTTCGGCCCTGAGCTTGTGAATATGAACACACATTTAGTTTTACTTACGTGAGAAGTTAATTAAGGTTAATGGGACTACTTACGTGATCAAAGTTAAGCACATGCATAAGTGTTGGCAGGACTAGAGACTTAGATTGCAATAGTGATTAGTGACCTAAGTGTTCTTGTCAAGTGCCTCTGGATATGTTTAGTAATGATTATTTAAGTGAAATGTTAACCAATTGTATAGCACTATGGATTGCGAAACATCTTTCATAAGCACCTACGGGTTTTAAATTGTATTTTAAATTTAAATGTGTTTGTGCTTATTGCACTCATTACTTGTAACAGAACATGCATCTCATGATAACGATACTATAATATGTGTAACATCTGATTAAAATCACACAATTTGTATATGATGAATCAGTTTGTGGTGCTGCATTCTGGATCAGTGATGTTTTCTTTATAATTTTCTTCTGTTGTTATTTTAGTTTCAGTTCAGACCAAGACCCTGCTGCTACCTACTGGGCTAACTGGAATAGTTAATGGAGAGCATCTC
Source organism: Emydura macquarii macquarii (assembly GCF_026122565.2). NCBI lineage: Eukaryota > Metazoa > Chordata > Testudines > Chelidae > Emydura > Emydura macquarii. The sequence goes on from NW_027133217.1 coordinate 6,610,339, forward strand.
CAATCCATGCCCTTTCCAGAATGATCAAGGTTAGTTAACAAGAATACACACTAATTTAATATTCTCTGTAGAAATGCAATATGTGATGAGTTAGCCATTTATTGTCTGAGTAATACTGAAAATCAGGTGAAAAGATACAATAATATTGGATACTGACAAAGAAAACTGATCCATCAGGAAGCAACAGAGGCAGAATGTGATGGGGGATGATTCTGCCATAACTGCATGGGCTATAAATGACTGCAAATTCAAGGCACCCTTAAAGCAACTGCACCCCTCTATTAAAAATGCCTCCATAAAACATTTCCTCTTTCAGGTCCACAAATGCTAAGTCACGTCAATAAAACGTGGTCACCATCACAATCATCCAAAAGAGATTAGGTTAGCATCATCTGCTTGGGCTCCCCGTTGTTTTGTATTTGATTTTTGTTTATTTAGGGCTAGATTCTGCAAATGGATCAACCCAGATATCCAGGCGGAACCTCACTGAAGTCAAAAGAAATCTGAACAGCACGAAGTTCCTAATCCTAAAATTGTCAGCTCCTCTGAACAGGGTCTTCCCCTTCGGTGCTGTACAGACACTGACTGTACTGCCAGCTATTCAGTAATCACGTCCCAATCAAAACACTGCAGTAGTAAAGAAAACCTTTTGATTCCAAAGGCAGGAAAAACTAAACTTATAGCTAATAACGTGACAGCTACAAAAAAATAATATGATGAAGCTTTTCTGCTACTGTGATTGATTGAGTGCTGGCCATTTCCTTTGTATATTTCTGTAACTCAGCTGCACTTAATCATTAAAAAAGATCATCTCTGCTTAGACTGGGCCTTCAAATTCTCAACTAAGGCAGTTTCATTTTTTAAAAGTTCAATACAAGATTTAATTTAAAGGGAGGCTCCACTACTCAGCTCAGCAGAGAATGTTCAGTGTTCAGAGAATGAGCACTTGTCACCATGAATAAAAATAAGTTAATGTGCTTCAAAAGATTTTAAAATTTTATTATACATTTCCCCATTTAGAGCTGGGGCAACCATCTCACTCGAAAGTGATGTCATTTGAGATGCTGTCAGTGGGTTTCTGAATGGAGAGATTAAACTAACTTCCAACCTGCTTTAACAGTTTAGGGTCAGAAGCAAAACTAATAAATACTTCAACAAAATGTTTATTTTTAAAATACTAAATATCAAAGATTTTATTATTTAAAGCTGGTTAGAAATTGATTTACAATCTTTTCCACTGGGCTTCCCAGTGTCACAAAATGACATCACTTTTGGCAAGGTATTTATCTCCAGCACTAGACTTAGAAAACCCAATAGCCATTAAAAACCACATTTTCACGATTTTATTGATGGGGAAAATTGCTTTTTGTCCTACTCGGCTGAGTGCACATATTTCCTTTCAATGAGTTAAATCAATGTTTAAGAAATCCAACAGAAAAAGCAACTCACTCTGCTTAAAGTGAAATCTTGCAGCACATTAGTACAAGAGTACCTGTAATTAAACAAGTACTATTGAAGATCCAAAAATGCAGAGTATGTTTGTTTTAGTTAGTTTTACTTGTTTGGTTTTAGTGATAGCCTCTCTTTTTAGAGGAAAAAATAATCTTGATTTTTGCTTTTAAACAGAGCTTATAGTAGAGCTTGAAACAGTTATTTCAAATATTTTTTGCTGATGCTTGATTTACTGATTTATTGGCTTCGATACAATTTCTGAAGTAAGAATCCTATTTAAAATGTTCCCATTTGAATTGTAAATGGGGAAAACTAAACATTTTGTTTAAAGTAATTGTGTTTTAAAGAGATAAGGTTTCATTTTGTAATCTATTAAAATTCAAGGTAGACTAGTTGTGGGACTCTGGATATATTTAAAGTCTTAGGCCTGGTCTACACTAAGAAATTAGGTTGGTATAACTATATTGCTTCGGGATGCGACAAATCCACACCAGAGTGATGCAGTTTAATAAGCCTAGACAGCCTAGTGCTGTCTATACAGGGAACGGGAAAATTCTCCCATTGACCTAGCTACTGCCTCTCAGGGAGGTGGGTTACCTATGCCGAAGGGAGAGCCCCTCCTATTTGCATAAGTAGCATCTTCACGTTTTAAATTTAGGCAAGCCCGTAGCCTTTTCATTATCCATATTTGGATTCTAAACACCTGTTACTCACACACACAGCAGCAAATAAATGTTTCAATATGCACCATTAAAGACATAAATGTTTATGTCTAGTTTATGACAACTACCTGTCTCTGAAAGATAATGTCAAGAGAGGAAGGATGATCATTGTCTAAGGCAATGAACTGTAACTCAGGAAATAAGAAAACATTTATTGTAGCTTCTGTTCCTGCCTCTGCCACAGACTTCATGAGTGAATTTGGAAAAGCCACTTCACTTCATGGAGCCTTAGGGCTTGTCTTCACTGCAACAGTTAGCTTACCCCAGTTATTCCACCAGAGCTAGGTGCTTGAGTGAGGCCAGATCTACACTAGGCTTATATCGGTATAAACTACATGCCCAGGGGTGTGAAAAATCCACACCCCTTGAGCAACATAGTTATACCGACCTAACCCTCGGTGTAGACCGCACTATGTCGGTGGGAGGGTTTCTCCTGTCAACATATCTATCGCCGCTCGTGGAGATGGATTAGCTACACTGAAGGGAGAGGCTCTCCCTTCGGTGTACGAACATCTTCACTTAAAAAGCTGCATTAGCACCGCTGCAGCATTTAAGTGTAGACCTGCCCTGAGTGGGTGATCACACTGTGAAACAACACTGGCGCTACACAGTGATTTGATTAGCAACACAGAGCGATTAGATTAGCTGCTGAAGAGTTCGAACTCCAGCTAATACCTCCCAACTACATTACTAGCTCCAGTGTTAGTGGCACTCAAGCTTCAACCTGCATCCTGACGGGGCTAGCTAGCCCAAATTTAGTGCACAACTTCACTTGATCTAGAGATTTTTGTGTGGGCATGGGAATCACTTCAGGGCAAAACTCAAGTTATACCTCCAGCTCGCAATGCAATAAAGACGAGCCCTTAGAGTTCCTTATGTGTAGCATGGGGCTAGTATTACTTCAACTTCTCTATACAAGTGGTTAGGATAAAGTCAATGACATTTGTGATGTTCACCTAGTACAATGATAAGAGCCAGGGAAAAGTCTAAATACTTTTTTGTATGCTCTTATTCATGCATTGTTATGCATCTGTGGACCAAAAAACCTATGTTGAGTTTATGACTAGGTCTATAGAAAATATATTAACACTCCACTCAGGAAAAGAAATCAAAGGGAACTTCCTGTGGTAAGAAAATGACTAAACTGCTAATAAGTCTGTCCTAGCCAGTTTTTTGCACCATGGAGAGAGCTAATGTCCTTTGAAAAAGTTAACAAAGGTTGAGAAGAACATCTGAAACGGCCCATATCCAACATGAAGAAATCACAAGATTGCACAGAAGAAATTCTTTAAGTAGATCAGAAGCAGGAAGCTTGTGAGGGAATCGGTAGGACTGGTGGCCACCAGGGCATAAAGGGAGCAACTAAGAAGGATAAATGCCCTCTATCTCCATTACCAAGGACACTGGGTGGTGGCAATGCCAGGCCTACTCTCCTATGTCCCTTCATGCTGGAGGGCGTGTTAGGCTTAAGGACACTGTTTATGTAGATCCATTGGCAGCAACTGGAGCAGCAGCTGCGAAATAGCTATAATGCAGCTGTGTGCACTACCAATAATTTCCACATATCCCTCCACGCCCCCACCACCTTGTTGCCCAGAGGAAGCCCATTTCTTTGGGTCACATATAGGGAAGGGTTACTCTATATCGTATAGCAAAAACAACAAGAGTCCTGTAGCACCTTAAAGACTAACAAATTTCTGCGGGCATAAGCTTTCGTGGGCTGCAACCCACTTCGTCAGATGCATGAAGTGGAAATCACAGAGAGGAGGTATATATATACATCCAAGGGTAAGAAACAACAATGGGGAGGGCAAGTGCTAACAAAGTGAATTCAGTTAGAATAGATGAGGCCTATTCACAACCATTGATCAGAAGGTGAGAGTGTGTGAACAGTGACAATTACTCCAGTACTCAAAACGAACCACTTAGTGTAGCTAAAACTGAAACAGCCTAAAATTAAGAGTGAAGATGTAGGTCACATTCTAGGAACTGGATTCCCCATGCCTCACAAACCATTAAGCCAATTAGATCATGGAATTTGCCAAGGGAGGTTAGTGAAACATGGTTACTAGAGGTCTTCTAGAGCTACATAGACTATGACAAGAACAAGGGTTTAGCTAACAAAAAATAGCACCAATAAATCTGCAACAAATTAAGGGAATATGGTGTCATGCAGTATATTGTCAGCTTGTACAATTTACTGTTGCAGGCCATGATGTATCCAAGTTCTAGAACTACACTTTAAAACAGATGGATTCTTTATGACCATTAAAAATATTTTCAGCTTTGCAGACTAAAATAAAAGTAATCTAGCCGTATGCTTCAAGGCCTGAGAAGGTCTATTTGCAGGGGACAGGAACTTGCTTGCCCTCCCCATACACAGCATAGCACCACTGACTAGGCGGCACACCTTCCCCTGAAGTAAAAGATATTGGCCCCCATTATAGGGGGAATAGCAAACTTGAAGGTTCAATGGTCAAATCTGATATGACAAATCCTATATGCCTATTTAACAACTTAAAAGTTTAACACAGAAGACAACCCTGAACCAGGGCATGGTGATGAACTAGATGCTCCAGAGGCTTCTTCCCAGGTCTGTGTGTCATGGTCAAATCAGAGTGGTCCAGCAAGCAGAAACATGTTATATAAAGGGATGAATCAAAATAATTCTATGAAAACCACATGGTGATCAAATGAGATGCAAACCAGATAGGATGCCAGTGAAAGGCTGATTTTATTTTTTGAAACTGAATGTCTAACTTGCACATACATAACAACTGAATCAATATAAGTGCCATAACAATGTCCAAACACTTTTGCACCCTCTTTCAGAACAATTTATGTTTAACAGGATACATAAAAAAATTAAATAGAAAAAAATATTAACCTTAAAGCTCTCCTTTAAACTAAAGAAAAAGCAAGAGTTAAGACTGCCAGTCTGTCCCTAAATCACCCTGTTGGATCTAGGTAAGGCAGCGTATTTGAGATTATTCTGCAGTTTAAGGAAGGAATATTAAGCTTAATGGAATTTCCTTTTAATGTCTTGCTAATGTAGAGTAATTTTTTTTCCATTTAGCAGGACAGAATGTAATGAAGAAAGGAGAATGGACAACTAACAATTAAGAAAATGAATACGAAGGTAGTAAAGTTACAGTACAAAAGGGAAAGAGGGTAGAACTCAACAAACCAGAGAAGATGGCTGGTCTAGGGTAATGAACACAGATGAGCAAATGTTACTATATGGGGAGAACGGTAAAAAGGTAATCATGCATCCACACAGGTAGCTCAGCATGCTAGAAGACTGCAGCAGAATAACTGCTCATTTGACTCTCTATTTTGAGCTTTTTCCATCTTTTGACTATGAAACATCTCTGTATTTGGAACTCATCAATAAAATTAGGTACAACTACAAATGCCTACAAATCCATTGCACTGCAGTTTGTACCGCTACAGAATCACATGAACACTTCTCTGGAACTTATATCATTTGGCAAGGTTTGCAAATTAAGGGGGGAAATTACCAGCTGCTTGGATTTTTTAATGATCTGTCTATGCATAATTACAAGCTCGAGAATAAGAAGCAACTTAAGTTTAGTCAACAATATTTGGCCACTACTTCCTGCTCTTCAGTGCCAAAACAGAGTTAGCAGATGCCCTCCAGAGGAACACAATAAAATGCAGGAAATAATACATGCACATAATTTCCCTAACCTAAATGAGATGCACAGCATTGCATTTATCATTTCTATTTCTGTTCCTCTCTTCTGCCTATTGTTTCTCCTCTTCCTTTCTACCTCGTTTTGCTTATTCTCTAAGCCTCTTTCACCAAAAATGTTGGTTTCTTTTACAGCCACTGAACTGAATCTAGTTGCAGTTGTGTTCTCTTCTCTCCCATCTTCCCTTCTTGGTTGTGTATCCTTTCTCCATCCCATTCATAATAACCATCCTTTCTCCATCCCCCCAATTCCACTTTCCTGTTCCCTGCTTATCCATCTTTTGTGCTGCTCCCTTTTCCTGGCACAGCTCTCCCCTTTCTCTCTAGTCATTCTGGGGACATCATGAGCTACAAAGCAACACTTACGTTGCAAGAGCTACAAAGAGAGTGAGGGGAAAGGACTACGCAAAAAGGTGCGGGCAGTGAAGACTACATAAATCTTAATATGGATGAGTTAAATTACCCACTAAGCAGCAACTATATTTTCATATGTATTATATGTAACTTTTTTTTAAATTTGAGTTTGGAATTTGTATAAGGTGCAAGACAGCCATTCTTGGAGACTGAGTCTGGTTATCTACAGAACAGGTACGGCCTTGGGAATTGTACTGTAAAGCTTCTCAACACTGCCCTACCGATGTGTCTCAGCTATGACTTGGAAAGACCATTTCCAGGCGCAAAAGGATAGGTTCAATCTGCATGGGCCATTCAATCCTTCCCTTCTCTGCTTAGGCTGTTGACAATCATGCCATTTGTGATATTTTTTAAATGGACGGCGGGTTTTTATGCTGAAACTGGGAAGTATACTGCAATAGAGACCAAATCCATCTCACCTAGGCCAAACAGCTAGGACAATTACTTAAATCACTGCTGACCTCAGAAGTATCTTAATCTGTGACCCAGAGTTCAAGGCTAACGGAAGCTTTACTAATCCCATGAGATACCCAGTTCAGAAAAGTACTCAGAAAGGTACTATAAAAAATGAGTAAGCTGTAATTTAAGTGCATGCTTTAGGAAGCCTAATTAATAGTCGTAACCTAATGCTTTTGACTTCTCATCAAGAAGGTTATGAGATCATCTGCACACCCAAAAGTATTGTGAAGAAAGATGCCAAAAACTTAGTGCCACCAGCCCCAGAGAAGTGCATCTATGATGCTAACTTGGAGGAGTGTTTTATTGCAACACCACAAATTGAGTTGCCATTGCCAATTCGGTTAAAGTCACTACATTCTCTCTGGAAAGCCTTTTGAGATTTGTATGAAAGAAACTACATAAAGTAAATTGAAACTCACATTTTTAATACTTTGGGCTGTTGAGTTCAAGCCCAGGCAGGGGCAGTCTCAGGTACACGGCTAGGAACCCTCAACAGCTGGACTGCCCTCAATCTATCAGCACTGTTAAAATGATGTACTAAACTTAAAGTAACTTTACGTTTCATAAGCTAAAGATTGAAGAAGAAGAACAAGATCAAAAGAACCTGTTGAGGAAAGCTCAGCACTTTCCTGTAGAATTACTGTGATCCTCCTAACACCAGTTTTTGCCAAGTGTCAAGGAGTGTGAAAATACCCCACAAATTAGGGCTAATGGTCAAGAATACCAGCCACCTCAGATGACACTAGGTGAAAAACTCTGGAATCATTAGCCATCACACCATACGTATTCATAATAAATGTCACTAGGTATTCAGTCCCACAGGAGCCTTACCTGTTTCATTTGAATCCTGTTGTATAGTTGCACATCCAGGTTCTTGCACAGGCTAAAGAGCATATAAATATTGCTTTTAACCACCACCTGCTACCTGCTGTGTGTTTAGCAACCCTTACAGTTTAGAGTACGTTTTCAGCATGGGGAGAAGCTTGCACCACTTCCTCTTTCAACAGGAACTGTGTGCAAAAAGCCTATGCTGAAAATTTACCCCACTGGATATTGTGAATGTGTGTGTTGCAGTGAGGTATGTATTATCAGCCAATATTCCTCATGGATTCAGGAGTCAAAATGTACAAGGCCTTGCAACCCAAGGCAGCTGTCCTGTGTATAGAAGTATATAAAAAGATAGCTCACTTAATCCTTTCATGCCAGGAGTAGGGATTTTCCCGGAGCGACGTCCTTTGCCGGCAATGGACGCACCAAAATAACGTCGGCATCAATGAGTTAACCACCTCTGTCCTCTTTTCACCTATTATATTTCTCATGCATCATCCAGCTTCCCAACCATCTTCCTGTTTCTTCACAGTATGCACGCTATGTTCTCTCCCTTCTTCAGCACGGAGTTGAAAATGGAGTTGAGAAAAGGAGACACATGGTCAGCTGGTGATGTTAACAAGCTCCTTGCTGCCCTGAGAAGCTAGATGGAAATGGTTGAAATTACAAGGGGGTCATCATCAAGATCGGGGAGGACATAGCTTAAGTTACGAGATTTCACAACCTCCCACCCACCCCCTCCAATGACACTATTATTGCAGATGACTCAAGTTCCACAACTCAATGTAAAATCAGCTTTAAAGAGCTTGGAAGCACCTGAAAATTCACCTTACTGTCCTCCTGCTTTGGTGATGTGGAAAAAATTGATGGGATGACACACCTAGTTCCCACAGAAAATCTAAAAGATCAGGAGACAGGATAACCTTAGATCTAAAATACTGTGCTCTATTAGGTGCCTCAATGTCCCTCCTGTAGCCTAAAAGTCTTAAGATTTATCAACCATTTCAGGGCTGTAGTATCTTGGCCTGACCAGTTAGCCCAAAAGACAATATGCAATATTTTAACAGGTGAATGTCGGACAGAAGCAGTTAACTCTTTTAGTGCCATGATAACATACAGGACTGAATACATCCAGAGGGTCATCACAGTTCCCCAAGAATACTTAGCAGGATAAAAAGGTTTTCATAGACTTAAGGCTTGATTCTGATTTCAGATGCATGGTATGTTATAATTCAAGTACCACAAAACCAGCTCTTGTAGCAAATATACCCATGTACCAAAGATCAGAACTTTAAACCCTATTACATAAGGTTATTAGTATCCTCAGAATTATATCAAGTACGTTGCACTAGGGCAGACCCAATAGGGAGGAAGTGAATCCATATCTCAAATGGCTACTTTGATGGCTAATGATTCCATAGCTGACCACAGGCCTGAGCCAGTGGATTTAAGTGGCTGAAGTCAGGGCTACTCCAAATTCAACAGAAACTGCAAGTGTGCTGGGAGTCAGCACCTGGTGTTAAAATGACACTGTCAGGTCAAATTTGGACCCAAATTAAGATCTTACAAAATAAGGTTTTATAAATTTAACACCATTAGAACCCAAGATTTTCCTTAAACACTTCAACAGAATCGGTTTTTTAAAAACAATTATTCCCCTGCAGTGTTTGCAACCCAAACACTACCGCATGAAATCCTGAAAATGAAAGTGGCTAAAGACAGAGCATAAACAAAAGGGAAGCTGAGTAGTCCAGGACTGTCCAAAGAAAGAAAAATTCAAGAACAACCAACATGAATTGAAGAATAAGTAAGGGTGGGTTTTTTTTAAACTTTTCATTTTTACTAATACATGGTATTAATAGCATAAGGAGATGTTTTGGTTTATATACATTTAACCTGACAGTGTCCCTTTAAGTGAAGAAATCCTGAATCCTTGATTAATTACACAAATTGCAGACTGAAGCTGTTAGATACACTGAGTTAAAAAAGGGGGAAAAATACATTCAACCTTATTTGCATAGATGAGCATATCTTAGTGCATTATGTGTAACTTACGAAGGTCACATCTTTTCTCCTATTAGGTTTACAACATCATAATTCTAGTCAAAACTCTGTAAATGCACACAAATTACAGATTCTTTTGAGTAATACAAAGGTAAGAAGAGTAAGAATTTCTCTTTCCTACCAAAAATGGATAATTTTATGATCTTTAAGGTTGGTGGCTATGGAGGCTAACACAGAGACACAGGAAACATGGTTTCATGAATTCAGGGCCTAAACTGATCTCCAGCAAAGGCCAGGACGGAAAATTCCCATTCATGTACAGCACTGCCCAATGAGATGCATTATCAATTCTCTTTACTAGACTCTTCTGAAGCATCAAGAATTGATCATTTTAAGGAGCAAAATATTAGCCTCAAAGACCTTACAGCCTTATAGTGTGTCGGCTGATAGGAATTTACACTGCAAGAGTGCGTCTAATAATTAAAGATGGGCAAACTCTTTCTTAAAATGAAGGCTACCTGTACCTTAACTGACTGAACCAAGCCTAAACTCTTTTGGAAGCATAAGAAAATTGTGGTAAGGACTTCATTCCCCATCTCTCCCACAAGGAAGCAAATGGGACAGGTCAAAAAAAGAGTCCCTCACCATTATTTCCTTTTGTTAGCCTGGCTGGGGAGTTTGAGGGACAAGTGTGTACCTAAGCCTTGCAATCTTCCATTTAGCACCTGCACTGTTCAGGAGCAACTCTTTCACTCCGGTGCAGTGGCCTGTAGCGCCTCTGCTGGGTAACATTTTAATGTCAATTTCAAATTTAAAAATTAAACCTTTCCATTCCTGCAAGAAACGCTTATTTTACGGGGATGGTGGTTGGGTGAAGGTTTTCAATATACCATTGAGATCTCTAGGACAGATGATCGAGTGTTTTAAATTTTCAAGTGGCAGATTGTTTGGACTCACAGGGTCCCACTGTGCCACAGTAGGCTGCTTGCTGAAGAGATTCATTACTAGAGTAGATCTCTCAGTTGCTCAAACAAGAGGTCAGCCTGATGCTGGAAGAAGGAAGCAGCCTGCAGCCACAATCTCCCTCACTTCCAAAGACAACACCGCAGGTAAGGAACAGGGACTGGGTAGAATGTCTGGAAGATCACAGCCCCTGCTGCCCATTGGCAGGCTTCAAAGGTTCAGATTAGCATCCAAATTTTTGGATGTTAGCTGATCTGAACATAAAACTCCAAGTCTTTTGGAAGTTAACTCAACAATAGCAATGTCAACAGGACTGAATGTTGCCAGAAGACAACAGTCTTCTAATGCTACATAAAATTGCAGATGAAAAGCAAACAAGCCACACAGTCTTGAGATACTTGAATTTAAATCTATATCAGACATTTGGTATAACATTCAGACGTACAGTGAGGCTGTTGAGCCAGAATTGCTCACTGCCCTATCATTGCCCTGCTATTTTCTGATTGGTTTAGAAAACAGGCCTGCATGTCAGCACCAGCCACGCAAAGACCAAATCATCAATAAACAGCTCTAAAAAATAAACTAAACTGAACTGGATGAATAAACCATCTTCTCAGTGGTCAAGCTGAACTGATGGATCTTTGATCAGTGAATAACGCATGGGCATCTAGCAATCTAGCATAAATTCCATGTGGTGTAATTTGCAACATAGGGAATTCATAGAAAAGTACCTGGAGGCGTGCTTTTAGGCTGAAATTCCTCACTTAGGAAAGGTGTTCCTACTTGTTTGGCAAAACACATTTGCGAACAAGGCATCAACTCAATCTTATTTACGTTCAACTGCAAACAGCTACGTTTTTCCTTTATAATACAATGGTCATAGCTTCAGTGAGCTACTATTACTCTTACCTTTAGGTCTTTCCAGCTGTCTAGAAGCTTGGTAGCCAAGTCACTCATATCCACTATTTTGTCAGTCTGTTCTTGACTCCTCTCGCTCTCCACGTCAGACACACCCTCCTCTTCATCTTGAGATGGCGTTTCCATTGCAATGGGCTCTTCCAGCTTTGGGCCGTTGCTCTCTTTGGCCTCTGCTTCAGGCTCAACCTCCAGCTCGGTAGCCTGAGGTTTGCTGCTGTCCACTGGAGCTTTGATTTCCTGCTGCTGCTGCTCCTCCTCCTCTGCCATCTCTGCAGGAGCACTGACCAGCTGGTCTAGGTCTTCTTTGCCCTCCTTTCCCTCCAGCTCACTGATGGTATCAGAGATTGCACTGTCCATGCTATTTTCACTTATAATTTTGAGTCTTCGAAAGACAAGCTTCTTCGGGGTTTCTGTGTCGCCTTCTGTGCTCTGCTTGATGGAAGGATCTGGCGTGTTGAGTGGTGTATGAGCCCGTGATGTGTTCTCACTGGAATAACCATCCCCCTCACTGAGCTGTGGGACAGCAGTCTTGGTCTGAGACCAGCGCTGGATAATTGGAAGCACTTTGCTCTCCTCCAACATGTTTTTATTAGGTATAGGCAAGAGCTCCAGAGTCTTCATAATCTGGTTACAAACACAAAACCACAGCTGTTATATTTAAAACCGTCACTTTGCACTAGATTTTTGTTTTTTGTTTTCTGGGGTTTTTTTAAATCTCTCTGACTTGGCAGTAGCAATTTCTTCCAGGAGGAGCTGAGTTCTTTAATATTTTCCACAGTCACATTCATACTGACACAAGTTAGTAGAGATGCATTTGCTGTAGGGGCTGAACTGTGGTAATGAACTTTTGAGATTATTATGGACACAAAATAAATATATGGGTGGAAAAAAACTGACTAAATGTGTTCAGCTAGCAGCTGGAATGAGTCCAAAGGGCTTAGACACTTATAGCTGACCATGCATATCTTGAGTTTGCATATGAACAAACCCAACCTAGAATAGCTCATATAAAGATGTGTTGACTATTTAAATGATTAACCTTTTAATTTAGCTTTGGTTTAGATATCACTTTTATATGGTTAAGTTGATCTCCCTCTAAATTGGCTTTGATTGCACACTAACATTGTGGATCCAATTTCCTTCTTTGTAAATGTTGCGATGATTATTTTATTTATAACTATATTAATGGAAGACATTAATAGAAACCACAATAGATAAACCGAGAGAGATCAACTGTTGGAGCATTTGAACTTATTAACAGCAATATTGGGAGATTTTTCCCCCCCCACAGTGTTTAAAACATCCACTGGATGTCATAGGAATTAGACCCATTGGCTGAGGGAAGACCCTGATATTCTCATGGATGGAATGTGACAACTGCCAATATGCGTGTAATCACTGTTTGTGACTTTAAACTAGACTGGACAAGGCACTAGAGAAATGTACTGTGGACAACAATCCTGTGTTAGCCAAAAGAGAGACTGGATGGCTTTACATTTCCATCTACAACCACCATGATTTTATGATCACGTAGCTTTCTGAAGCCTACAGAAAATAAAGCAAAATACTACTATGGAAATGTGCATGCTTTTGTTGCTAGCTTAAAAAAAAAAAAAAGCTAAATTTTAAAGAAAGCTAAAAAATTTAAGAAGTGTTCCTAGCTAGATTGTATCATGATACATATACATGCAAAAAATGTTTTAAAAATTAGAGACTTTATTTACTGTACGATTTCATCTTCAGGGATTAAGTAAAATAAAAATCATTCCACATACCATCTTTATAAAGAAGAATTATATTCCCACTCCTGGTTTTATGTTCCTAGCACCTAAGTGGCAGGAACTCCTATTGTTTTAGTCTTCTGAAGTCACGAAACCAACTCATGAGAAGAGAGCAATTTCTGATCTAAGGCCCCTTGTGCCTCTAACCATCAGTTCATTTTTCCAAGTAAATGACAAAACAAAAGAATTTTTAAAAACCCAGTGCCACAAACAATGCACACTGGATCTATTATAAGTGATATGCCTTCTGAGAAAAGGAAGTACAATTAAGTGTATGAAGAAGCTAGTGGCTGTTGGGCAGAAAGACAGGCATGAATCATTCCTGCAAGAAAGCTCTTCACAAGTGGACAGGTGAAAACTGAGAATTCCTTGGACAGGCAGTCATGTGGCTGCCAGAAGGACTTTAAACAAGGGCGAGATAAAGTTCAGGTTTCAAGGAGAGTAGAAGAAGAAAAACACTTCCACTTCAAGGTGCACTGTAGATCGTTTGTGAAATATTAAGACACATTGTGTCTCATTTGACACAGTTGATCTAGGTCTGAACAGTCCCAACATCCAGGCAACTACATGGAGTGAGTCTGAATGTCTAAGTTGAGAACCTGATCCCACTCCAAATTGAAAAAGGAAGGACTGAGATCACGGAACGGGGCAGGCCTGAGGTCTACTCTGAACTCTCTCCGCTCCAGACATAACACAACTCAGCTTCTCTGTCCAGAATTCAAGATCACCACAGATGTGAGAGTCCCACAGTCAGTCATATCTCAGGAGCTAAAAACAGAAACTGCTACACGGGTTCCCCACTCCTTCAATTTGAAGACTTCCTCAGCAGCAAGGGCACCAGAGGACACATGGTACATGTACTTGTGCTCCACTACTTAAGAAACTGGCAAGCTAGCAATATGGGTGTTACCATCCATTCTGTTCCATCCATCCAAAAGAAGATGGTGCAATGGCAGAAGGGAATTCTTAAACTAAGCCTATAGTCTCTGCTTTGGAGTCCATGAAGGCTTATAAAGAGAGTAGCTTAGATACTCCAAAGAGGATGGTTGTCACAGTAGGAATTTTGGTCTTTCTCCCCACTCCCAGTGGATTCAGCCTTAGAGAGGTCTTTCATGTAACCCATACAACCTGCTGAGGAGTCGCTCTTCATAGAGAAAGCTCAGGCTGATGCATTAAGATGGGTGGGGAAGGGACATTGACTCAGCAGATGTCAGTTACAGTTGCATCAAAGCTATTGGCACTGAAAACATCAACAGCATCAGATTAAGTACTGATGCTGACCATGCTTAATCTTTTGGGATCTGTACAGGATCCTGATGGGCCGATAAGCTCAGAATGTGCACTGTGCTAGCACAAAACTTTTGACAGCCCAGGAGATTAGCACATCTCACCCACACTGAGGCACTGCCACAGTTCATTTAGTAAAGCCATACAAAGTATCATGCTGTGGCTAAGACCCAAGAGTCTGGCCCAGCAGAACAGATGTTTTTTAAGACTAATAAAGCTAGATCCTTGTCAAAATAAGGACAGATGAGGCATGGACAATGGAGTCAACTGGTCTCCCCACCCCATAAAACATTACCATACTTATAGCAGACCTGCCTTTTTGCCCCCTTATAACTCCAACTGCAGAGTCCCTAGCCATTTTGAAAGTGTCCAAATGCCACTACAGGGACTATCTTATTAGGCCTATACCAATAGACGCTTGATGACCAGCTGGGTTACCAGATTCTGGAAATGTTCATCCCGACTCGTAAGACATACTAAAATACTAGAGAGAAATCATAGCCTGTTGCAAGACAGCAGCCAATGCTCACATCTACCATAACCGGCATCTTATAAACATGATCTGGGCTGCTTCTCAGATATTGCTGTTAAAAAAAAAAAAAAAAGATGTTGTGAAGAGGTACAAAAGAAAAGTAATCCCCAGCTGCAAGAACCTTTAGATCAGGGGTGGCCAACCCGTGGCTCACGAGCCGCATGCAGTTCTTTGCATGCGAGTCTTTGCTCTGCGCATTGAATGGGGCGCCAAAGTGAAATTAACAAGTTGCCCCCTAAATGGAGCAGCGGGAGTTTTCGGGGGAGGGTAAGAGACACTGAAAAGTGAAATTGACAAGCTGCCACCGAAATTGACGGAGTAGCACAAATTGGCTCTTTGCGGTATCTATAGCTATTTTTTGGCTCTTTGTCTCTGACTGGTTGGCCACCCCTGCTTTAGATTTCACCTCTAGGCAGCGTATTTTTTTAAAAAATAAACAGATTGGAAGAAAAGGGTACCATTCAAGAAGAAAATCTGAGAAAAATAATCCAAGGGTTCTAAACAACACTGCAGCACAGTTTCTTTCAACTAACAGCAGTGGTATAAGAGAGCTCCTCTATGAGCAGCTAGGAAAAATGAACTGAAGTTTAGTAGAAGTAAGGACCATTTATTATAGATGTTTTTTGAACTCAAAAGCTTTTGGAATTTCTGCTGTCACATGCTGGCCCCAAGAATGGGGAAAAGATGGTTACTAACCTTTCTGCAATTGTTGTTCTTCGAGATGTATTGCTCATGTCCATTCCCATGTAGGTATGCACCCGCTGCAGGCACCTTTGCTGGAAGCTTTTTCCTAGTGGTACATGCTGGATCGGCTATGGTGCCCGCTGGAGTGGTGCCCTCATGGTGCAGTATATAGGCCATTGCTGCCCCCCCGCTCCTCCAGTTCCTTCTTGCTCGCTACTCAGACAGAGTGGCAAGTAGGCGGGATTTGGAATGCACATGAGCAACACATTTCAAAGAACAGTTATGGAAAGGTTAGCAACCATCTTCTTCTTTGTGTACTTGCTCATGTCCATTCCCATGTAGCTGATTCCCAAGCCAGGAGCTAGGTAGTGGGGTCGGAGTTCCATGCTAATTAATACAGACTGTAAGACTGCTTGACCTAAGCACGGTCACTTCTCACCTGTTGTGTGATGGCACAGTGAGTAGTAAATGGACGAATGGATGACTAGTCACTACCCTGCTAGGACTGGAACTGTGCCACAAATGCCACTGATGAAGCTTGCGACCTCATGGAATGTGCTGTCAAGTGAGGAGGTGGGACTTTCACCAGACCATAGCACTTAGTATGCATGATGTGATCCATGAGGCAATCCTCTGGGCAGAATATGGACCCCCTTTCATTCTTTCTGCAATGGCCACGAAGAGTTGAGTGGTTTTCCGAAAGAGCCTGGTCCTTTCTATGCAGAATGCTAAAGAACTCCTAACATCCAGTGAGTGAAGCCTTTGTTCCTCCCTGTTAGCATGTAGCTTCGGGCAAAAGACCGGGAGGAAAACGTCCTGGTTACTGTAGAAATATCAGATCATCTTTGGTAGAAAGACTGGATGTGGTTGAAGTCTCACCTTGTCCTTAAAGAAGACCATAGACGGTAATTCAGAGGTGAGGAGCCTAATCTTCAAGACCCTCCTAGCCGAGGTGATGGCAACCAGAAAGACTACTTTATCCGAGAGGTGGAGCAAAGAACATGTTGCCATAGACTTGAATGGGGGCCCCGTAAGCCTTGACAGCACCAAGTTGAGGTCCCAAGGTAGCAGGGGTTGATGCACTTGGGGGTACAACCGCTTTAGACCCTTCAAAAACCAAGAGCAAGTTGGGTTTGCGAATACCGTTTGGTCAGAGACTGGTGAATCGAAGTCTGAAATTGCGGCCAGATGAACTCATGGACGATACCGTTAGGCCTTCGTTTGAATAGCAGATAGTCCAAGAAAGGGGTACGGGTATCTCACTTAGTCAGACCCCTTTCTGTGAAGCCCACAATGAGAATCTCTTCCATTCTGCCAGATAGGCCGATCTAGTTGACAGTTTCCTGCTATCCATGAGAACCATCTGGACAAGGGTAGAACAATCTCACTCTGCCTCACTCAGCCATGGAGCTTCCAAGCTGTCAGATGCCGAGATGTGAGGTTTGGGTGAAGCAGGTGGCCATGTTCCTGCAAGATCAGGTCCAGAAGAATTGATAGTCTGA
Source organism: Emydura macquarii macquarii (assembly GCF_026122565.2). Lineage (NCBI taxonomy): Eukaryota > Metazoa > Chordata > Testudines > Chelidae > Emydura > Emydura macquarii. Next base: position 6,627,600 of record NW_027133217.1, read on the forward strand.
TGGGTTCGTCCTCTGACAGGTGCAGAAGCGCCAAGAACCAATGTTGCCACGGCCATGCCAGGACTATAAGGATCATCCTCGCCTTGTCCCTCCTGACTTTGAGTAATACTCTGTGGATCAGAGCAGTGGGAGGAAACGCATAAACCAGACTTCCTCCTCAGGGAACGAAAAAGGCATCTGTGAGATATCCTGGGCTGTCTCCTAGATATGAACAGAAGTGGGACACTTTCTGTTGACCCTGGTGGTGAACAAGTCTACTTGGGGAAATCCCCACTTCTGGAAAATAACAGTTAGGACATCCAGACAAATGGATCACTTGTGATGGTTGACGAAGGACCTGCTCAAGTGGTTTGCCAGTTTGTTCTGTGAGCCTAGTAGATAAAAGGCCTCCAGGTGAATAGATTGGGTATGCAGTAATCCCACAAGCTCACTGCCTCCTGGCATAAGGGTGAGGGGCAGGCTCCTCCTTGTCTATTTATGTAGAACAATTCCATGGTGTTGTCTGTGAGCACGGATATGCATCTGCCCCAGAGGTGGGGTTGAAATGCTTGGCATGCTAAGCAGACTGCTCTTAGCTCTCTGACATGGATATGAAGAGTCAGTTCTTCTGGTGCCCATTGGCCCCATGTTCTGAGGGCCTCTGCCCCACATCTGAGGCGTCGGCGAGGAACAACATCAACGGAACTGGTTTCAGAAACGGGATGCCCCTACACACTCCTGGTTGAACGACCACTGCAAAGTGAGCATCACCATTGCTGAGGCTGTAACCACCTTGTCCAAGGGGTGACGGCTTGGCATATATACTGATGCCAACCATATTTGAAGGGGTCTGAATTTGAGATGAGCATGCTGTACCACATAGATACAGGAGGCCATGTGACTTTAGGCAATTCCTCACTGTGGTGACAGGAAATGCCCTTACACCTTTTATGAAGGCTTTGATGGCTCTGAAACGACTCTCCGGGAGATAGACTCCTGCCTGGGTCGAGTCGAGGACTGCCCCTATAAATTCCATCCTCTATACTGGGAAGAATGCGGACTTCTGTTGGTTTAATCAGAGGCCCCACATTCGAGAAAGTGGATTGAGCTAGTTTCACACGCCTTTCTACCAGCCCCCTGGAGTGGCCCATGATCAGACAATCGTCCAGGTATGGGTAGACTTGCACCCCTGCTTTCCTTAGGGAAGCCGCCACCACTGACATGCACTTGGTAAATATGTTCGGCACTGCCGACAGGCCAAAGGGTAGCACTGTGATTTGATAGTGGTTGTGATCTATGGTAAACCAGAGGAACTTCCTGTGGCGCCAGACTATCGCTATATGGAAGTCTGTGTCCTTTAAGTTGAGGTGGCGCACCAGTCCCCTGGATCTAGAGAAGGGATGATTGAGGACGGGGAGACTATGCGGAACTTCAGCTTCTTCATGAATTTGTTGAGGTTTAGTATGGGTCTTAGATCCCTGTTGGATTTTGGGATCAGGAGGTAACGAGAATAGAAACCCGTGTCTCTTAGGTCCATTGGAACTTCTTCCATTGCTTCTATCCTTAAGAGGGACTGCACCTCCTGGGTTAGGAGTCCCTCATGAGAAGGGTCCCTGAAGAGGGAAAGGGAGGGGAAATGGAAAGAAGAAGAGATAAATTGGAGACTGCATCCCATTTTCACCATGCGGAGCACCCAGTGATCCAATGTGATGTTGACCAATGCTTGATAAAAGTGGGATAGACTATCTCTGAACTGTGGGAAAAGATCCAGTATTTGGACTGGTGCAGCGTCCTCGCCCACACCTTCAAAAAGTTTTGTCTAGGCCCTGACATTTGTTTTGGGGTCTGAAGAGGAGTGGTGCAGCTGACTTCTATTAAAGTCTCTGTTACACCGATTCCCAAAGTCCTGCCTTTGTTGTGGGAGGTGGAAGTGGCCCAGAGGCTGGGGTTTGAAGCATCTCTGGGCTGGGACAGCATGAGGAGGTCCAAGCATTTTAAGGTGGCCAGAATCTCCTCTAGGCTGTGCAGATGTGCATCCGTTTGATCAGAAAATAAGGAACTCCCTTCAAATGGTAGGTCTTGTACCATCCTAGAATCAAAGAAGATTAGGGCTGGAATGGACCTCAGGAGGTCATCTAGTCCAACCCCCTGCTTATAGGGAAGGCCAGATGACTGGAGCCAAGAGCTGCACCTCATCACCAATCGCTGCAGCCCTGGGATCAGCTGCCACATCCGCAGGGTCCAAGGAGACCTAGAGGGAAGCCTTGACTATAGCTCTGCTCTCCTCCACCAACACCGCGAACTCCGCCCTTGATTCTGACAGGAAGAGATGCTTAAACTTAGACAGCCATCCAAGAATTAATTTCATAGCCACGGCTCAAAAGAGGGCCTGGGGGGTTGGATATTCTTAACTGGAGGCCCCCTGTGGAATAAGCTTCTCTCTCGAATAGGTCCAATTTCTTGGCCTCTTTAGCCTTGGGAAATGGGCCCTGTTGTCATTGCCTCTCCCACTCATTAGCTGTGGCCACCACCAGTGAGCCTTGGGGAGAGGGGATCAATGACCAGTACTCATACCCCTTGGGAGGGACAAAATACTTTCTCTCCACTCGTTTCGCTGTGGGCTGGAGGGATGTGAGGGTCTGCCATAGTGACTTTACTGGCTTTGAGATGGCCTCATCAAAGGGTAACGCCATCTTGGATGAACCAGGTGTTGTCAAAGTATCAACCAACGCCGGGGCAGAGTCCTCAATTTCCTCCACCTTCAGGCCGAGGTTCTGGGCCATCCTTTTCAAGAGCTCCTGATGAGCCTTGTAATTGTCCTATTAGGGGCTATGTCTCTCCCTGCCACCGCCTCATCTGGGGAGGATGACAAAGTGCCGCAGGTCTCCATCCCTACCACTCCCAGTATTGAGCCCCTCTCTAACGGGGGCAGAGGGTACGATGTCACCATCGAGTGGGCAGAGTATGACAGACCCATGTGGGAGCTTTGAAAGGCCTGGACATCCACAGAGCCCATATTGGCCACTGAGTCAGCATCTGCCACTGGGGTCTATGTTGGAACTGCAGGCCCCCAAGATGCTGCCTCATGCTTCTGGCCCAATCGGTATTTGCTCCACCGTGATCCCTGCTTGGGATGCTGAGCCCGAGTTAGCCCAACGAGACCAAAGCGGTGTTGTGCCCCTGGGCACTGTGACCCGGCACCGCAACGGAAAGCGGTGCCTTCAACCAGAGCATCACCATGACTATGAGCGGTACTGTGATCTGGAGCATTATGGTGACCATGATTTGTGCTGGGACTCCGGCCGGTGGTGAGATTGTGTCCTACGCTGTGTGGGTAAATGCTGTTGCGGTGTTGAGGCTTTCGAGTCCGGGCAAGATGGGGGACAGTGCCTCAACATCATTGCCAGCTTGCCCACTGCGGTGGTCGGTCTCTGTGGGGTGATCTTGTGTTGTTGGGCTGCACCTTGTGAGCCCCAACCTGGGGAAAACGAAGGTACTAGGAGAGTTAAGAGACTCCTTGCTGCCTCATAAGCCTCTGGCATTGATGAGCACATGCTGCCAGAGACAAAGCCCCTTCCTGGCTCACCCTCAGCGGGGAGTCCATATGCGCCGGACTCAATGGTACCCTTGGTGGGCCAGAATCGAAGGCACTAGCTGGCTGCCTGCCACCTGACAGGGAACAATTGACTGTCTCGCCCTCTCCATGCTCTTCCTCATCAGAGAGCATCCCCGGTCCGACTTCTTTTTCTTGGCACTGGTGATGCCAGACACTCCCTACCTCTTTGTAGCTTCCCGATCAATACTGGTGTGCTCCTCACTAAGCAGGTGCTTGGCACTGGGTCCGGCTGACACTCTGATGCTGGGTGAAGTGCAGCCTCCATTAGGAGCAACTTCAGTCTACTGTCCCTGTCCTTTTTAGTCCTGGATCTGAAGTTTTTGCAAATTCGTCACTTCACTGGGATGTCACCCTGTCCCAGGCACTTCAGGCAGCTATCACACGGGTCACTCACCAGAATCTTGTTAGGACAGGTAGGAAACTGCTTGAAGCCTGGGAACGAGGTATACCCCAGTGCCCCAGGGTGGGTAAAGCCCAGCAGGGTGGGGAGAGTTTAAGCACTCCACTAATCTAAACTACGTTATCTATTTACACTTGAACGCTAACTATTTACAATCGATTGCAGGCACAACCAATGAAGTACTGCTTGCAGAGCAAGAGAACAGCATTCCAGTGACCATCACTGATGGAAAGAAAGAAATGAGAGGACAGTGGGGTGGTAATGACCTATATACTGCGCCATAATGGTGCCACGCCAGGGAGCACCAGACCCGGCATGTACCTCTAAGAAAAAGCTTCCAGCAACGGTGCACGTGGCGTGCGCACACCCACACGGGAATGAACACGAGCAAGCAATCCAAGAATAGTTCTTCTGGAGAAAGAATTTGGTTATGTTTTGGCTACAAGTGTCTCCATTAATAAAGTAAGCACCAAAGTGATTTCTGTATGTGATGCAAAGGTGATTAAAAGTACATATATACTAGAAGAGAAAAATTTCAATACTTGATACTATCAGAGCAAACTCGGATCCTCCAGCCAGTCCGCCCACCTCCTGACTAGACAGTAATGGCAGTGCCCTTTTTTAAAGCTTAACACTTCACTTAACTTTAAGGACAAACCACAAAAGCAAATTTCTTCCACATATTTCAAGCTTTCTGTGGATAAACTAATGTACTTAAAGAAAAAAGTAATGGGTTTATCTATACTTTATGTCAAGGTATAGTACCACACGATTTTCATTAACACTTTATGTATTGTACTTCACTGTCTGTGGACTTTTAACCACCAGAAAAACTTATCAAGGATCATAGTGGACTGATAAAAAATCTGCTCTAGGAATTTTTGGGGAAGTTCTCTAGCCTGGGTTATACAGGAGGTCAGACTAGATGGCCACAATGGTTCCTTCTGGCCTTGGAATCAGTACATCATATTTTTGTTCATACATACATAATCCTGCTCCCTCCTCTGAGCAATTACTACAGTTGCTGTGAAACCTTCATGCACAAATAGAATGACCTGGCAATCCTAAGGCAATTACTGACCTCTAATTGGAGCTTGAGGTTGTTTGCGGTGTTTCCCCTTCCATCGCCCAGCTCAGCCATCCAGATCCAGAGGAGAGACAAGCCATGACATTCCAGGAAGGACTTCAGGCAGGATTGCGAGTGTGTGTTCTAGATGAGACAAAGTTACAGAGAATCCATAGATACAGTCAGCAACTTCCTCAGGCTAAAATCGAGTTTCCACATGCTGCCATGGCTAACTTCTGAACTAGGTGCATGTTACTGACAAAACTCAATGCTACTAAAAATGCACACAAAGCAGAGAGCCAAGCCTAGACATGGGCCAATATCTATCAGCGTCACAAAAAGTCTAAAGTAACTTTTACAGAATAAAAACTTAACAGAAGGTTAAAGTGAGCAGATAACTTGCAGTAACTAATGATCTTTTCCACTAAACCAGAGGCAAAAATTGGGGACAGTCTTAGCATGGGATTGCAAATAAATTCATTCTAAGATGTCCAGGTTATCCCTCTACATTACTGTTTCCTTTTAAATTTTATTTTAATCAGACATTTTAGTAAAATTATTCCCATCTCAGCAAAATTAATCTCTGCTTTTGGATGATTTTGTCAAAATGATCGTTTTAAGTTAACACCTAGAAAGGACCATGCACGTCACCTTTCTAATCCTCCAAAAGGCAAAACATTATGGGTAAAGGCTTGGAGCTACAAAGGGTCTAGAAATTCTTTAAGTATGGCTGCAAACTTTCCCCTTTGCCTCACAAAATATAATCATTTTTCCCCCCAGTTTATGCATTGGCACAACTGTAAAACCCATTTTCTCCCTCTTCCTTCATAGCCTTTAAGCACATTGTTTAAAAATACTTCACATAATTTTACTTCAGTCCCCCTTTGATAGGGTTGGGATCTCCTCACCTGTATGAGTTTGAGGCAGGTGAGTTTCTGCTCCAAAGTTTCAATCCGAACCATCAACCGGGATAAACTGAGAACTTGGTTCTTGTCTGAAAGCCCCTCTCCATTCTCCAGCAGCGCTTCCAACTCCCCATCCACCTACCATGTCAAAGGAAAATGATTATACAACTCACATGATTCTACAGAACACCCCATCAGACTCACAAGGTACCACTCCACCAGCTATTAAGAGAATTTATTCTACAGCTTTGAGATTTCAGAAGAACTCTCTCCATGATCAAATCTCATATACTGAAAGAAAGAAAAAAAATCTAGTTTTAGGTATACTTGATTTCATTTGTAGGTTTATTTGTTTTTTTTGTTTTTTTATTTGCTGCCTCACAGTTCTCCTTTTGTAGTCATTCCATTAATAAAGACTTTGAATACAACATGTAAATACCTGACACACTGTGCTTCTCTCTCAAGTTAGTTGTTTATACCAGAAAAATGGGGTTGGGGGAGAGAGAGGGGGTTGGAAAATCTGATTGCCTTCCTGAGAGCAAAAACGTGTGCAACATAGGGGAATCTTCCATCTGGACATGAAGCTTCAGCTTCCACAACACATTCCTATCTTATTTACAGCCTATGTCCTTAGTTGTGTGCATTTATAACACGTGCAGAATGTACTGCAAACAGGCATGCACAGGAATAAAAATTTGACTGCTTTTGGAGTGGGCACATGCTGTGCCCCAGCAGAGCTGTCAGCTTTTCCCACCCTGGCGCCTGGAGTTCTGTGCTCCTGCTGATTATTGAGGGGCCTGTGCACCTGCCCCTTGTGCACACCCCTGTCTGCAAAGGAAACTCCAGATGTATTATTTACCAAGATATTCTGGTTTCAAATTTACCTGTTTTCATACATTACAACAGGAAATGTTATTTAAAACACTGCTAGGGCTGCATCAGTAAAAGTTTATATTACATTTATAATCCCACACACAGAGGTTTGTCTATATCCAAGATATACACTGGGGCAGCAACAAGCAAATGTTCACTCTAAAGTTCATATGAATAGAAAAAAATTACTTGGGAGAAATAATTCAAGCTCTAATGTAGCAGTAAAGAATGGTTACTTACCTTCATAACTGTTGTTCTTCAAGATGTGTTGCTCATGTCCATTCTCAAATTAGGTGGGTGGGCGCCACATGCACTTCCCCAGTGGTATCCGTAGAGCGGACTCTAGCGCTCTCTGCAGTGGTGTGGCTCATGCGCCAGCATACAGAGCGCTGCCGGCCCCACTCCCTCTCAGTTCCTTCTGACTGGAACTCTGACATGAGAGAAGGAGTTGTAGAATGGATCTCAGCAATATCTCAAAGAACAACAATTACAAAGGTAAGTAACCTTTCTTCGAGGACTTGCTCAAGTCCATTCTCAAATTTGGTGACATACCAGCAGTAACCCTGGAGGCGGGCATGAGTTCACAGACTTGCTGACTGTAACACAGCTCTGCCAAAGCCGGCATCGTCCCAGGTCTGCTGCATAATGGCATAGTGAGCTGCGAAGGTGTGTACCGAAGCCCAGGTAGCTGCCTGACCTATGTCCTGGATAGGGAGCTGGGCCAGGAAGGCTGCTGAAGATGCCTGCGCTCTGGTCGAATGAGCCACGAGCAATACCGGAGGAGCGACTCCCGCCTGCTCGTAGCAGTTACAGATGCAAGCCGTAATCCAGGATGATATCCTCGGAGATGATACCGGCTGTCCTTTCATCCACTCCGCCACTGAAACGAAGAGCCGCATAGACCTGGGGAAGGCCTTAGTCCTATCGATGTAGAAGGCTAAAGCCCCCGACATCAAGAGCGTGGAGCCTCCTTTCCTCATTAGAGCCGTGGGGCTTTGGATAGAAGACTGGAAGGATGATAGATTGGTTCATATGGAAATATGAAATCACCTTTGGCAGGAAAGCTAGATGAGGACTTAGCTGGACCTTGTCTTTGTGAAAGATTGTGTAAGGGGGCACAGAAGTCAAGGCCCTTAGCTCTGAAACTCATTTAGCTGATGTAATAGCCACCAGAAATGCCACCGTCCAGGACAAGTGCAGCAGAGAGCAGGAGGCTAGGGGCTCAAATGGCCCAGTGAGCCTAGACAAGACAAAGTTAAGGTCCCACTAGGGAATTGGGTCCTGCACCAGCAGACAGACGCTCCAGCCCGTTGAGGAATCTGTGCATCATCTCACTAGAGAACACCGTCCTACCCTGTATCTGTGGATGGAAGGCCGAGGTAGCTGCCAAATGCACCTTGATCAAACAGAATGCCAACTCTTCTTGGTTCAGATGGAGCAAGTTATCTAAGATGACCTGGATGGGTGCTTCAGACGGGGAAACATCACAAAGAGCTGCCCAGCAGGAAAAATGTTTCCACTTTGCTAGGTAAGAGTATAGTGGAAGGTTTCCTACTTTCCAACAGGACTTTCTGGACTTGATCTGAGCAAGCACATTCCTCCAAGCTTAACCACGGAGCAGCCATGCTGTTGGGTACAGGGAGGCCAGATCTGGGTGAAGTAACCAGCCCTGGTCTTGGGAGAGAAGTTCTGGCCATAATGGGAGTGTCCAAGGGCAGGCGATCAATAGATTGAGCAGCAGCCTGAACCAGTGTTGGCGGAGCGATGCTGGGGCCACCAGAATGACTCGCACCTTGTCCCTCTTGATCTTTATGATGACCTTGTGAATCAACAGTATTGGTGGAAAGACATACATAAGACTATACATCCATGGGAGAAGGAAGGTGTCAGTTAGGGAGCATTTGTCCCAACCTTGTAGGGAGCAGAACTGTTCACACTTCTTGTTCTGCTTGTTGGCGAATAGGTCTGCTTGGGGAGTACCCCCCTTTTGGAAGATTTCTGCAGCCACATCCCAGTGTAAAGACCACTCGTGGCAAGCGAAGAAGGACCTGCTGAGGTGATCTGCTAAGGAATTGCTGACCCTTTGCAGGTGAACAGCTTCCAGGATAACTTTGTGAGCTACACACAAGTTCCACAGATGAACGGCCTCTTGGCAAAGTGCGGGGGATCTGGGCCACCTTGTCTGTTGATGTAGTACATTGAAGCCGTGTTGTCCGTCAGCACTTGGACCACAGCCGCACAGCTGTGGAAGAAACACTTTGCAGGCCAGCCGAATTGCTCCAAGTTCTCCGATGTTCATGTGCAGTGCTAACTTGTCCCTGGACCAGAGGCCATGTGCCTGGAGGGGACCCAGGTGAGCTCCCCACCTGAGATCTGAAGCATCCAATACGAGCATCAGCATTGGCTGCAGGGGCACAAAGGGCACTCCTTCAAGCACATGGTGCGGTACTGTCAACCACAAAAGGTAGGTAAGTATCGGAGGGGGAATTGTGAGGACTACGTCTGGGTGGTGTCTGGATTGTGAATGCACCATCGCCGACCACAGTTGCAGAGGTCTGAGGCGCAATCTGGCATTCCAGATCACATAGGTGCAGGCTACCATCTGACCCAGGAGTTTGAAACACACCATTACTGTGGCGATCAGGTGGGCTGACACTTGGGTAATAAGATCCAACATGGCCCGGAACTTGGCATCTGGCAATAGTATTCTGGCCTGGTTGGAGTCTAGGATCACACCTATGAATTTTGCCCTCTGGACTAGTATAAATGTCAACTTTTGTGTGTTTATCAACAGGCCCAACATTTGGACGGGTGGACTGGACAATCTCAATGCTGTGCTGGACTCGCATCTTTTATTGGCCCTTGATGAGCCAGTCATCCAAGTAAGGGAAGACCTGTATATCCTGCCTCCTTAGGTGGGCTGCAACCAGCACCATGCATTCGGTGAACATACGTGGTCCAGTAGAGAGGCCAAAGGGGAGCACCTTAAACTGGTAGTGTTGATTGCTGACCGTGAAACGCAGAAATTTCCTGTGGCCTTGGAAGATGGAAATATGCATCTTTTAAATTGACGGCAGCGTAGCAGTCGCCTGGATCCAGAGAGGGAATTATAGAAGCTAGCGAGACCATATGGAACTTCAACTTCTTGAGGTATCTGTTGAGTCCCCCCCTCAGGTCTAGAATGGGCCTTAAGCCCCTTTTCGCCTTCAGCATTAGAAAGTACCGGGAATAAAACCCTTTCCCACTCCCTTCTTGACAAACAGTTTCTACTGCTCCCACCTGTAACAGGGCTTGTACCTCCCTTGGCAAGAAGTTGCTCTTGAGAGGGGTCCATGAAGAGAGACGAGGAGGATGGGTGGGGTAAAAGTGAAGTAAATTGAAAGGTATGTATGCTAATCAAAAACAAGTCCACTAGGTTGAGAGAAGAAGCAACTTGTGAAGCAAGGGCGTTCCAGCACCATCAGAGGTGGTAAGAAGGAACTGAGAGGGAGCGGGGCCGGCAGTGCCATATATACTGGCGCATGTGCGTGACACTGCAGGGGGCGCTAGAGCCGGCCACACAAATACCACTAGGGGAAAAGTTTCCGGCACCAGTGTATGTGGCGCGCACACACACACAATTTGAGAATGAACATGAGCAAGCACTCAAAGAAGAATGATCATTTTAAGTCCACTTTACAAGTGATGAAGTGTGGGATTTGACCCAGGAAGTGTTTTCAAGCAGATAGAATATTGAAGCCTTGGCTTGCTGTATACCAGCGGCTCTCAATCTATTTACCATTGTGGGCCGCATATGCAGCTCTTTGTGTTATATGGGCCGCATCCACACAATATATATACTACCTATATGGCCCTGAGGATGTCACATGGGCTGCAGCTGTGTGCTGACTGAGCCACAAGTGGCCCATGGGTTGAGAACCACTACTCTACACTAAAGGCAGCTATGTCCATAGTGGAAAGCTCTCAAGGAAATTTGAAACATAGGAAGAGAGCAGTCTTGTCTTAAACCCATTTATTGCATTCTCTCATCCAAGATGAGAAGATCTGGATGTCAAGATCAAAGAACTTTCTGTTGTCAAGATTAAAAAACTTTCATTTTTAATGATGCTTTATTTAATGCAGAGAATTGTAACATCCTGTGTATACCTAAAAATGCTGGAGAGAAGCACCACATCATTCAAATGTAACATATAATCTGTTTTTAGGAAGACAAGCAGGAAAACACTTATCTGGAGAAATGTAAAAATATAAGAGGTCAATTTTAAGAAGGTTAACTCCCTGACCACCCAAACAGAGATATGGTCAATAAAAATGAAGCTGTTAGCTTCGGAAGGCAGTCCTCCTCCAAAAGGATAGGTAAATGTAAAAGCAGTTTCCAAGGAGGGTAATTAACATTCCCACAAGTCAAAAACCAGCTTCATTTTACAGGCAGTGAAAGGAATCCTTCTAATTTCTTAAAGGAAACCTGTAATCAGAGGTAAATGTCTTTTTGTGTTTTGTTTTGTTTTTTTTAAATATTGTGCTTTTCATGAACGTTTCCTGTGAAGCATGTCATTGCAACTGTAAGTCCAGCACTACAACTCAATCAAAAGATTAGATTCAGATAAATATCTTGATCAACGTCATTCAGAGGAAATGGTAGAAGGCCTGATGAAAGCTAGGAAAGGCTCTAGTCCTATATTAATTAAATGGATTACATGGAGCAGCAAATATAACAACTAAAACGGATGTCAAAGCAGATATAATGCATGTTCATGTGACTCCCTTGCAACCCTTGCCTCTAAGCCAAGGTCAATGCAAGTTCAATTCTAACATCACAGCTTCAGGGCTCACTGCAAGAAAACAAGGAATGGCTGCACTGGTTTAACACCTCAACCAAAAGATAGCACTTACACCAATGCAGTCGTTTCCTGCTTTCCTGCAGTGGGTGAGCCCTGACGCTTTAGTGTGATATTTGAACTTGCAATCGCCTTGGCCTAGAAGCAATGAAGCTTGCAAAGGAGTCACATGAACATGCATCATATATATAAGAAAATCATTCTAGTCTGTGCTGGCCTTAAGTGTGATGCATGTCTTCGGTTTTTTTGTTGTTTTTTTTTTTAAACACACACACACACACACACACACACACACACACACACACACACACACACACACACACACACACACACACACACACACACACACACACACACACACACACACACGTAAAATATGCTTGCCGCTGGCAATATTCTGAGCAAACCTGTGTATCACACTAACCCTTTTTGATCCAAGCAGAGGACTTTCCCCTTCTTAAGGTTGCCTTTGGAGACTTCAGTAAAGATCATCACCTTCCTTGGATTACCCTTTATGGAAAGTAGATTGTACAAAACAAACACGGGTGGGTTCACACTTACCGAGTCTTTCTTACGAGAGCGTTCCTTTTTCATTTTTCCTCCTGCTGCTCTGATGCTGACCCTGTTCTCTCCTCCAAGGTAACCCCGGCAGTTAGCTGAACCACAGAAGCATTTCTGAGCCTCTTTGCTGTTCAAGGGACATGATGGACACGTGAAGTTAGTTTGCAGAGGTTAGTGACAGATTAATGGCATTCACAGCAGGGTTGTTTTCCTAACTACCAAATGCATTTTAATCTTACAGTCAAGGAAGAACAATTACTGTGTTGTACAATCACTTCTTATCCTTTCTTCTTTCCACTCAGCTGTTATTTTGAATGACCATTGAAGAGTTATTGGAAAATTCTGAACTAACAAACATTTTTATGACAATTCTGTTTGTCATGTGATTCAAATGTAATTTTTGTATTTTTTTCTCCTCCATTTTGTTTTAAAAAACTAAGAACTGCTGCATGGAACAAATAACCCAAATGGTTGCTAAACAGAATGTGTCACACCGTTTCCCTCCTGCACATGAGGATTATAAACTGCTTCGCATGGCAGGCCCTGTCAGTTCTGGCTGATGCAATCTCTCCCAAACTCAAACCTCTTCTATTTCTTTATGCTGAGTGTATCCCCAAATCTCCTTAGCAGGAAGTTAGGCAAACACTTATGGAAACTCAACTCTAGGCTCTGTGTCAAGATCTAACATCCAGAAAGCAAGAGTTCATTCATTTCCCTGGCTGTATTTAGCTAACTATAGTGCTTCTGTTTTTCTACCCGCTTCCTAGATTGTGAGGTCACAGAAGCAGAGTCTGCCTTTGTTTTACTCCTTTGCACACTGCTTAGCACAACTGGAACCTGGTCCTTTATTACAGCCGTGCTTGCAAGCCCTGATATAAACACAACAGCTGTATCATTGGTTGAGACACTACAAAGTTAAGGTTGTCATGGCAGTGCCATTCTAAAATCCACTCTGCAAAATAACTTTCTCAGTGAAGATGAAAGCGTCTCATGCATGGTCTCACACAAAAGGGGCAGGAGAAAAGAAAGGTTTCTTTAGGAATTCATATTTTCAGACTCTTGGTATTTAGATAACTCAAAAATTAACATGTTAAAACTTCAAATTGCATGTAACGGTGACAGTTTGGGGGTTTGTCTGGGTCCCCAGTTTGAATTTGTAAAATCCATGTTGTAATTTCAGCTTCTATTTTGAGGGTAACCTTGTTTATGTCCTCCACCATACACTGTAACAGTCATGCTGGATTGCATTATCACTCATGTTACAGACCCTGGTGCCTGAATGTGACATATATCAAGGGGTTATCAACTTTGAATGACAATGGGCTTGCTAAAACAATGGGCTTGCTAAAAAAGAGGACCTAAAGGAAGCTGCTTTTCCCAGATTGGGGGGGAGGGAGGGGAGAGAAGGAGCAGGCTGAGACTTTAGCCACAGGATTAGGGCTCTGAAGCCAGCCAGTGAATCACCTGACAGAGGAATCAAACTAATTAAGGGCAGGGTCTGCTCCAGACCCTCTCCCCCACTGGGGAACATCACCAGGAAGCAGAAGGACTGCACGAGGAAGAGCCCCACCTCTCACACACTGGGCCTAAGGACACACAGAAGGGCTGAGCATATAGCTGTTTTTGCATAGAACTGTAAACCTCTTGTGCTGCCTGTACGTAAAGTGTGTACGTGTTAAAAGATTCCTTTGCAAAGCCTCAGTTCTACTTTAGTTACCGCATGTCCCTGAAGAGTTAAGGTACACACCAGAGTGCCCATGAGGGTGGTTCTGGGGAGAGTATGCATAGACCTCTGAGGAGGAGATCTGAGGGATTCAGCACTAGTCTTGGGGCCCAAGGCAGCAGAATGGTGACTGTCCACCAGGGAGACTCAATTGGGGCTGTAACAGCATGTCCTGAATAAATACTAATACTCTGGAATAGTTTGAAATAATTTGCATATGAAATAAGGTTATGGACTTTTAGAAAGTGCAGTACATTTATTTCCTTAACTTCAGGAACACTTCCCTATGTATAATACTTCACACACTCATCAATACAATATACGTAGCTGCAAGCGACTGCAGAAGGTTAAGATATTTGTTACGTGCCAAAGCAAGTTCATGTGTCTTCATAATGGTTTGTATTCCTCACACAAATGCTTAACATTTTCCTATCATAGCAAGCCTCCTATATTTTCATCTGGGACAGCAGTTTCTAAAAGTAAGTCAGTGGTACATTAAACAAATACTAGTTCAGATATGCAAATGTATCCTGGGAGTTCCAGTATGTTGGATCAAAAGTGAAAAGCAGTGGCAATGCTCGAAGACTAACTGCCCCCGTAGGCAAACAGGCTTCACACGGTCTGATTTCAGAAGCTGGGCAAGGTTTGTGCTCCGTTGCCACTTGGAACGGGTGACCACATGAGAATATTTGAAGTTTTGGAACAGATGATTTGTTTTAGATTAACTAGCCACTCTCTAGCTCTCAAATTTTGAGTAGACAGTGACTTCTGATGTGGAATGGTGTCTGTAGGAGTGGACCATTCCACCCAAACCATACAAAAAAAGGGAAGAGACTATGTATGAAACAAATGGCACGATGTTTTAAACCACATTAGTAGGAATACTTAATTACATATAAATTGTTCTACGATTCAACTCTGTTTAAGTTAGAGGGTGCCTCATTCAGGTGTCAGATACCACACTCAGCATAATGCAGAGGCATCACAATATGAAGCAGGGAGAAAGAAGGAGCTCGCTGTAAGCCTAGGGCAATTACTGGAATAGTACATCCAATTTTCCAAGTTAGAGGACTGACTTTCAGATAAAAGTAACAACTAGGGCACTGAGGGACTGATCTACAAGAAAAGACAGAATTAAACAGGTATGCTGTAGATTGTCTAAGCATCAAATGGGGTCGGGGGTAATAGAGTGACTGAGTGAGGAGACGAGAGAGTACAAAGGGAGGAGAAAAATGCTATTTGTCTACAAATATTTGCAAAATTGTAAAATACTAAGGGGTGCAAGAGTGGAAAACGGGAATTATATAAATCAGGAGTGCAGCTAGGGATCGCTACCAAGGGGATGAAATTAGGAAAAGGAACATACAAGATCAATAACTGGAAAACTCCCATATTATGGACGGTAGGACAGTCTCCCAAGGGAAAGGTGGAAGCCCCCAAACTTGGGATATTTAAAAGCAGATTGAAAAAAATCCCATAAAATCTACAATAGAGGAATAACCCTGTATTAGAAGGGACATTGACTAGATTGTCCAATTAGCCTTTTTCATCCCTAACCTCCAATTCGATTTTCACAGACATTTGGATTGTGGATTAGGTATGGTTTTCACTGGTCAGTCTTGCAGCACTATTTCTTAATTGCATCAGCACTCAGGGAGATCCACTGGTAATAACACTGAAGCAGGCAAGTAGAGAAAATACCTACCCATATCTCTGGAACTGGTAATCGAATGTTAGCTCTGAGCCTGACGGAACTAGTTTGGTGGTGAAAAAGCCAACCCTTAGCTGTCCATTCACAGTCCACTAGGGCAGGAAAAAAAAAAACAGAAGATGACATTGGTTATTGCAATATTCAGGCTTGACCCCAGTTTCTATATTAAATTAAGGAACCCTGGCAAGCGACATTGCTAATCCTCCAAGAGACAGAAAACATCTCTGAAGGATCTTACAATCTCAAACTGAAGTGTCTGCATTACCCAATTTCCAAGGTATACATTTACTTTTGAAGATTGAATGATAGAGATACAAAGGTCAATGACAAATGAATTTTCCCACTCTGAATCTGTAAAAACTCTCAAACAAAATTGAAAACAAAGCAGTAGTAGGTTTCCTTTGAAGCTCACCTTTTGTGTCTCACAGTTTGGTTCACAGCTGTGGTTCATGAAACGGGAGCAGTTTCCTTTCTGGGTTGCATCTATTATCTGAAAGAAAAAATGAATTATAGCAAAAACCACTCTCTTCTTCTCCTCCTCTGTGCTATGGTAGAAGCAAAATGCAGGATGTGTATGTTTCAAGGTGAAGGTGAAAATTTCAATAAGAATTTTAATAATTCTTTCCTGTTTCGTGCATCAGCCTCAATAGCTTTGGAGAGAAAAGGTTTTGTAGTAAAAAATGTGTACGAGTAAACAAGCCACTATTATCTGATTTACATTGCTATACATAGTATTAATAAAACAGTATACAGCATAGTTCTTCAGTGTTCTGGGGGTATTATTTTTTTAAAAACTTTAAAATTATTTCCCATTCACCCAGTCCCCAGCAAAGTCGACATCAGGAAATCTGAAATGTTTTGTAGCACAGATCATATTTTAATACAAAAATTGTCTCATGGGCCACCTTGCCCTCCCATTCACAAATGGGAAGACTATCCCCCTGCACCCCTCTCCTCCCCTCCCAAATTCATATCCATACAGCAACCCCATGGCCAACTACAGAAATTGCTTACATGGAAAAGGAAAATATTTAATGTATTTTTACAAACATGGGCCCCCCTCAGTGCCTTAGGGCCCATGAATTGAGGCATGCAATCTTGCTTAGGTTTATAATTATTCCAGATCCATGCAGTTAGGTAATTAACTCCAACAGCAAGAATCTACAGAAGACAACTCATGAAGAACTATTGGTATAAATAGCTTAAATTAGCTATAAATAGTCAGTAACACTACTTGGTATAGCTCATGTCAGGTGAAAGTGGCTAAATCAAAAACAGGGATTCAGGAATTTGAGGAAAAAATTGCTATTTGTGCATGGCACATTCAAATTGAGTCAGCATTGTATTTACCTAGTGCTGTACACACCCACAAGTGTGATATGCAGCTTCTGTGACCAAATCATTACCACTTACCTCATCGTTTTTCAATGCCATGAAGTAGTAGTGAATGTTTTTGTTTCGGGCATACTCTTTCACTCGGGCTTTGAACTCCTTGTGATCCAGCACCTCTCCACAGTATTCGAGCACAAACGTGTTACTGCAAGACCCCAGAAGGAAAAACATCATTATCTGCTTAGGAGCAAACCAAATTAAATACCAAGGAAGAAAGCTATTATTGTTGAGACAAGCTTACGGAACATGAGGACGACAGACTGCTAGAGCTGTCAATATGGCTTAGATTTTTGTACTTAACTGTTTTAAGTGATTTATACCTTGGCCAATTACAATTTTTTTTAAATTGTAAATTACAGTGATAAATTTAAAGCAATGTGCAAGGCACTTCAGACAAGAATACAAGATCCTTGCTAAGTAGAGTCTACCACGTAAATGCATTATATTTTACTGCTGCCCTGCTATTGTTCTCCAGGGCTTTCTCCAATTTGGCTTTAAATGTTTCAGCCTTTCTTCACTTCCCTGAGCTAGTAAGCTGCACAGTCGAGAAGATTTTCCTGATATTTGTCTTAATTTTTCTTTTCTTAATGTCACCCTACTAATACTTGTTACCCTCTCTCATCACATCCTAAACAATTTCTTTCACGCCCTAGGGTTTTATACCCTACAAATACCTGAGGGCAGATCTAGGGGGGGCAGCAGGGAGGAAGTGGACAACAAGGACAAGTATAGAACTCTGCACTTAGGACCGAAGAATCCCATGCACAGCTACAGACTGGGGACCGACGGGCAAAGGACCTGGGGGTTACAGTGGACAAGAAGCTGGATATGAGTCAGCAGTGTGCCCTGGTTGCCAAGAAGGCTAATAGCATATTGGGCTGCATTAGTAGGAACATTGCCAGCAACTGGAGGGAAATGATTATTCCCCTCTATTCGGCACTGGTGAGGCCTCATTTGGAGTACTGCATCCAGTTTTGGGCCCCCCACTACAGGAAGGATGTGGACAAGTTGGAGAGAGTCCAGCGGAGGGCAACGAAAACGATTAGGGAGCTGGAGTACCTGACTTATGAGGAAAGGCTTAGCTAACTAGGCTTGTTTAGTCTGCAGAAGAGAAAAGTGAGTGGGGATTTGATAGCAGCCTTTAACTACCTGAAAGGGGGTTCCAGGGAGGATGGAGCTAGGCTGTTCTCAGTGGTGGCAGATGACAGAACAAGGAGCAATGGCCTCAAGTTGCAGTGGGGGAGGTCTAGGTTGGATATTAGGAAAACCTTTTTCATTAGGAGGGTGGCGAAGCACTGGAATGGGTTACTTAGGGAGGTGGTGGAATCTCCATCTTTCGAGGTTTTTAAGGTGTGGCTTGACAAAACCCTGGCTGGGATGATTTAGTCGGGGTTGGTCCTGCTTTGGGCAGGAGGTTGGACTAGATACCTCCTGAGGTCCCTTCCAACCCTAATCTTCTATGATTCTATAAGTGATGGTACCCTCTTGAACTCCACTTGAACTGAACGTTTCTCACTTATAACACCGAAATGTGTATCCTCTGCACCCCATTTTCCCTGAACTCCTGTAATCTGTAGTCTAGGCCACCTATATCCCAACCCATGTGTCTGTTGCCCATCTCTTCTAAGATCCTGGATTCATAAGTCAGGCTCCTCTATTCCATCTTCCCTGACCCATTTATCCAATAAACCAGGCCCCTGGTACCTCAGAAAGCCTCAATTCCTGTATTCCACAACTGAGATCACCTAGACCCCATTACAAGATTCTCTCCTGGGGTAGCTTGGTTTTTCCCTGGCTCTGTCTTGTGGTGGGTGCAATGAGGCAGAACCCAGGCCCCCGGGAATTTGGTAGGAATAATTTTCAGGTGAGCGCTCTATTGCTCCAGCTGGCTCCTTTCCCTGGCTTTTACAGTCCTGATGGCCCTTTCTGTTGGTCTTTTACACTTCAGCAGAATGCTGATCTCAGTACCACTGACTTTAGGATGGGCAGTGGTGCTTCCATCAGGGCATCAGAGCAGAGATCACAGTGATGAGGAAAATCACCACTGACCTAAATGAGTGCCAGTTTTTAATCAGTGCACCTATGTACCTAACCAGGATAATCTGAATGTCTGACTCTGCTCTGAGTCAGGTGTTCATCAGGCCATCAGAGAAGTCTAAAAATCAGATACACTGAAGAATTTAGCCATTCTCAAACTCACCCTTATTAAAGCTGTTGTGCAAGTGAGAGGAGTATAATGGCAGTAGATTATGACTACTCTCAATAATCAGTAAGTAAGATACCATAGCTTTGAAAAACTGGTTATTTACGTGTACCATGGTCTTTCACCGCAGAGGTTGCCAGTTAAACATATTGTATTTTAAGCATATTACATTTTAAGCATTATTGTGCTTCATTTCTGAAGGACTGCTTCACATTAAAACTGTCCCTCCATCTTCCTCATGCAGAAACTCATATAATTGACAGGACAGCAATATTTCTGGCTGCTACAAGACCAAATGTGTCCTCCTGTAAAAAGTTAGCAAAGAACTTCTGTTGGGTTCCTAGCCTGCTTCAACAGAAGCAAAAAAATCAGAATTTCCAAAGGAACAGACTAAAAACTCCAGAGTAACAGAAAATCATTGCATAGCAAAATACAAGACAGAGTCCTCAAACTTTCCATAGTCACATGTACTTGAGACAAAACAGACTTAGTGCTTCCCTTTCATGGCCTTTTGAATTGCAAATTTCAGAGCCTGATGCAATTGCCAATGCACAACACTTGTTCTTCAGCACAACAAAGTGTGCAATTACAAAAGGCTTTGTGGAAAGAAAATTTAACTACCACATTTTATAGAGAGAAACACTAATTTTCTCTTTGGATTCTGAAATGATATGAAATATATTTAGAGGGGAAAATGATGCTGTCGAAACCAAATAAGCAGTCAGGAAAATTCATCCAAGTATTTAAGGCACAGAATTTACCTTTAAGGCCATTACAACTTAACCTCTCCCTACTTACCCACTTTTGTCTTCAATGAAGCCTCCCCTGCCTCCATTGCTTCATTAACTATGCCAGCTTTCACTGTCCATTTTGTCTGCTTCCCCCATAAGCATCCTTACAACTTCTTCCAAACTGCCCTTTTTGCATTGAATACCTGCCCTAAACTAGTCTATCTAGACACTATCCTGTCCTCCCCTCAATGCCCCTCCACAATTCCTTTCTACCATGCATGTGGGAAACTACCAACCCATAGGTGGGTAGAGGGCCAGCAGGGACTTCTCAGATATGTCCTAAGAAAACGTAATTGACCTGAAACCACGGTGCGCATTTCACTTGTATAAAAGCATATTTCTCTCATTACTGTTATCCTGGTCTTTCTTCTGGAGTATTATATTTGTTACACCCAGGTGTTATATCTTTGAATAAAAGCTCTTCAGGGCAAGGACTATAACTCTGTACAGCATCTAACACAATGGGGCTCCAATATTAATTGGGGGTCTTGAGACACTATTATAATATATCTGTATTACATTCGTGCCTGTAGGCCCTAACAAAGAAGGGAGCCCTTTTGTGCTAGGCACTGTACAAACACATGAACCCAGTGCCCTTGCCCCAAAGAGCTTTCAAACTTAGAACAGTAACAAAGTGAGGAAGGGAGAGGGATACAGTCAAATACACCTAAGTTTACAACTTATTTTTTTTACAAATATATGGCATACCAGCAATATGCCCATCTGCCCCATCATTAAATGGTTGATTTCTCAAAAGCAGTATGGCAGAGCTAGGTCTGGAGGGAAGATATGAACGATATAATATGACTGTGGCCATACAGATCAATTCAGCAAGGGAGAAGGCAAAAATGTCTTCCATGTTACGGGCCTCAGCCCAAGGATTGTGGTGTAGTCACAGTCAGAAATTTAAAGGGAATAGAGAGGGTTTCAGTGGACAGAACAGGAGTTCAGTTTTAGCCACCTTAAGTTTAAGTTGATGGCATGACATCGGGAAATGTCAAACAGGCTGGAGGGAGGAGACAAGTAAGAGTGGAAAGTAAGACCTGTGAATCGTCAGTGTAAGAATGGTAGTTAAAAGCAGGTGAGCACAAGGGATTACCCAGAGACTGGCTGAAAAGGGAAAGATGGGAGAGGACTAAGGACCGATTCCTGTGAGACCCCCACACAAATAAGGAGTGGGAGGAGGAAGAACCAACAAAGGCAGCCAAAGTAGTGATCAGAGGAGAGGAGAAATAGTAGGAAACAGTCACAAAAACAGAACACAAGATTTCAAGAAAGGGCATGTGACAAACAGTGGTAGAAATAGAGGCCACTGAGGGCAAGAATGGAGCATTGGCTGTAGCATCTAGCTAGGATAAGATTATAACAATGGTGAGAGTAGTTTTGGTACAATGGAGAGGACTGGACGCAGACTAGACAGGATCCAATACTAGAATAGAGAAATGTGTTAACAGTTATAAGAGGTATAGTCAATGAGCTTAGAGATGAAGGAGAGGTGAGTATGTGGGGCCAAAGTTGTTTCAAGATGGGGGAAATTTAGCTGGTTGACTATAAGTAATGAAACTGAGTGAATGCAGGCAATTTATTTTGCACTTGTTGAGAAACAACTCAATTTTAGGTCATTTGAAGAGGAAAGTCTTACGATGGGAGATCTTTGGCAGCTCTGAGCCCCCAGCCTTTCTTCTCAGTCAGAATCACTTCAACATCTGCGTGCTGTTTCCTCTGGAACCGTCTGTTGGAACAGTAGTCCCCATTTGGGCACCTGGAAGAACTAAGTAGAGGAAACAGAACAATCAGCTCCCACTGGGTTGGCAGTGGCAACAAAAGCAGCTTGGGAAATGCTAGGAAGTACATGAACCAATCAATAATAAAGTCAATGCAAAACCCACAAACATGTTTCACTGTAAGAAGAGTAGAGTAACCACCTGACAGCCAATATTTAATTCTGAACAGTTTATTTAGACTAAGGTTGTTTTTTTTTAAAGTGAGAACCAGTGTTACTGTGCTATATGATTAAACCAACGTATTGGCCACGTCCCTGTATATTTGTATATGGCTTCTTCCTGGGAGATTGCTCCCTTCCCTGCCTCTAGAGCTTGGGCTGACCAGAGATTCAGGGTCTTAGATAGTACAGGGTTCATATCATTCATCCATCTTCTCCCATCTTACTTAGTAAAAATCATTATGTCTCCACTTATCAGGAGGCAAATCTGATTGCCAGTCAGCTGTCAATGCAACTCCTTTTACCCAGTTCTTCATCCCCTGCCAGCAGAAAACATGGGGCAGCAGTTGTCTCGGCACTCCTGCTAGCAAGAGGACTCAAGATAAAGGGGAAGGAAAGAGCCTGGTAAAAGCCTGGAGGAGAGAGTAGAGGTAAGCAAAGGAGAAAAAAAGAAAAACAAGGCAGCTGCATGGAAAGCTACACCTCCCCCATTCCTGCCTCCCTCAATCTTAGGCTGCAGCATCTATGACACTCCAGCATTGAGCCTCCTGAGCATACACTTCAGTGCTTTTGTGATAGGCTCAGAGACTAATATGAGACTACTACATTCATTCACAAGACCTAAGGTAGGATTTAAACTCTGATCTCCAAATGAGAAAGAGTTACATATTAATGTATGGGTCACTGCAAATGGAAACACAAAGACAACCTGTTGTCTTCTGATACTCAGTGCCCGGGAGAAAGCTAAGCTTTGGCATCTCACCAAACAGCACTCACCATTCTATCATGAGCAGGCGATTGAGACAATCTTCACCACAAGCTACCTCCCCTTGAGCTCTCTCTTCTTTGGAAAGAGGAGGACATTCACACTGCATTCGCTTGATATCACGGTGGGATTTGTTCCTCTTCCTGCAGGGCATGCCAGTGATCAGAGGTTAAGTCAGTATTACAACATTCCCATAGAGACAAAAATCACTCAGTCTAAAATTAACTCAACCATTTTCATTTGCTACTGGACTAAAATGGATTTACTCTTTAGAAGTCACTGTTCAACTATTTAATTTATGTCAACAAGATAAGAGCAGCCACATAATTTTTGGTGAATTCATGACCAGAGAAGATATTATTCAGCAAAGCCTGCCAAAATATTAATGCAATTTATGTATTTTCCACCTCCTTTTAATGCATACAATCCCATTTTAATTTCATTGCAGCTACACTGGGTAATAGTAAAACTCTAGCTTAATTTTTTCACTGCAGAAAAATAATACAATTTTCAAAGGAATAGCTCTTAAAATCTTTATAGAAACTGGCCTGACCTAGGCTGGCACAAATCACAGGCAGAGACCATTCTAAGTCGCCACAGTTTATGGAGAAGAGATGTGTGGGGAAATCTTCAGAAATACTGTACATGCATTTCAAGGGGGTCAGGGGGAGTGGGAGAGGGGAGGAATGCTTTCTGTCCTGGGTTCATGCTACCCTTCAGCAGCCTAGAAAACCAGAGAGCAGAGCTGGGAATCAAAATTTGTGTTTCTCACATCACAGTGCAAGATGTACACTTTGTAGGGCGCTAATCATAAGTTGTTTCATAAATGGGGCCTTTTTTTTTTTGTTGTTGTCCTGAAAGGGATAAGACTTAGAGAACTTGACTGAGGTATTCAAACCTATGAAGATCATGATCAATTCCTACTTATTACCCTGTCCAATTGTATGAGAACAAAGAATCAATTGAAGAAAATAAAGGCCATTACATTTAAAAGAAATTAAGTATTACTTCACAAACCATACAGTAAACCTGTGAAATTCACTGCTCTAGGGAGACTGAGTTAAATACCAAAGCTAGATTTCAAAGGGGCAAAATTATTAATGTTTACGTGTAACCCCTTAGCATAAATTAACTATAATCAAATCTCATTCAGAGTTTAAGTTCATTGTCACGAGTGTCAAGATGTTACTTTTATACACATTCCTTTACAGCACCAGACAACTGAGTAGGTACAATTCTGAGGGGGAAGAGTTGTCTTGCTCTGAAGCATCATGTTATTAGCCACTCCTAGAACTTGGAAACCAGAATTTGCAATTCACTGATCAGATACAATAAAATAAATCCAGTATTCTTCTGCAACAGGAAATAAAATTTACATATAGTTGTTACCTTTTAAAATTTCAGATTGCAGTTCTGTGAGTGTTAAAGTGATACTTAAGTTGTTCTTTATTTACAAATGGTTACATATGTAACTGGACCATTTAGAACACCCACTGATGGTGCAAAACCTCTCTTCCTGTAGTGAATATAGCCATTCACCTGTCTTGAGAAAAAAAATCTGTTGCCTGGGGCCACAGGCAAATGGATATGTCAAGCCCTGAAGTGAAGCTGCTATATGCTCCAGGCCCATGTATGTTCACATGAAGTTCAGATGAATAGTGTATAACAAAGTGAGAAGCAAAATTAAAACCATTCTTACAAACTGCCATGGGTACACTGATATGTATGACAATAATAAGTGTTAACTAGCGTGGACCTGAGCAGCCTCAAATGCACCCAGGATTTTCAATCTTCAGCTTATCAGACTATTCAACAGGAAAGACAACCTTTTTATTTTTTTAAGTACTGCATGTGAAAATTAAACTGGCATAGCCAATTAATATTAGTAGGAGCTAAATTCCTCCAAGCACTTAGGACTGTCATAAGCCTTCATAGGATGTTTCTATAGACTAACTGCATATGAATCTAGGATTCAGCTGGCCCTAACTACCCTTCTCTCTCTACTCTCCTCATGGCTAATCCTTCCTTTTCTCAAAAAAAAAAAAACCTTTTTAGGTGGTGGAAATGTGATATTCCCTCTTCCTCACCACTCTACTACTGCTCGGAGAATGGCTGATGAGGCATATAGAAAGATATCACAATCAAATTATAAACTGAAATGTAAACTATTGGAAGCAAACAAATTGAAAATTCATCAGTTACCTTTCTGTTAAATACACATTTTCCTCAATAAGGTCAAAGTAACACGGCATTTTTCCTTGCTTGGAACACTCCTTCCAGCGTTGCGGGTCTCTGAAGTCTTCCATGATGCACAGTGGGCGAACCAGTGCTGAACCCTGAGGCAAGGAGTCTGACTGTTCCCCCTCACCCTCAGTTTTCACTTTCTTTCTCTCTCTTGGGTCTCCATCACTCTCAGAGTCACTCTCCAATTCTTGCCTTCTTTTCTTTGGTGGTCCTCGCTCTTTCACATCATTTTTCCCCCAAATTTTTGCCTGCTCTTTTTTCTCATTTACAACTGTTGGTTCCTTTGCTGAATTACTGCTTATCTCATGTGCCTGCACAGACCCCTTTTCTTTATGACTGAGTGTGAGACATTTATTTGACTGGCTAGGAAAGTGAACTTTGCAATCATTGTCCCAATTGTCATCCTGTTCATACTCTTCGTGGTCCTCTGTTAGGGAGTCTGGTACCTGCCCTTGTATTCGTTCATAATTCATTCCAGAGGACCTACTACTAGACCTTGGGTCCCAATACCCATTGCCTTGCCAGTAATTTTGTGAGCCCCTGTATGGCCCTGAACCCTGCTGGTAAACAGAACCTGAGTACATTCCATAGCTGCTGTCGGGCTGCTGATATGTGCTACTGGGTTTCTCTGGTTGAGAGAAGTCCCATCCCAGGCTACCCAAGTCCTCTGGGGTTGAATGAAAACCATCCAATCTGGAGAAGTCTCCTGTGCCAGACTGATTAATGAACCCAGCCTTTCCCTGCCTACTGTCTGGCTTGGAAGAGTTTGTCTGGTGCCTTGATTTATTTTCAGCGCTTTCAAAGTTCTCAGAAAGACAAAATTGCTGCTCGTCTTGCGGTCTACCAACCGGTCTAGCTATGGACATCAACTCTTTCAATGTCATTCTTTCATCTGGATTTGGTTTGCCGTTAGAATCTGATGTTAAATCTGTCTGACTTGTGCTATCAACTCCATCACTCTGAGGCTGGGAAATATCAGGCTGCAGGTCTTCAGTTTCCTTTCTACTGAGCTCAGTAGATGTCGCTGGACTCTTGTCTATCCCCCTAGAAGGAGAACACTTGCTCTCAACGTGTGGACCATGTTTATTTGCTGTATTCTCTGATCTTTCTTCATAGTAAAGTTTGCTGGACTGTGGCCTATCATCCTCCCAATTATCAGAGTAACCTCTATTACCTTGGCTGCTCCGAGATGAACAAGGACTACTGTCTTCCATACTTAGAGTGGAATTCTTTGGAACCACCACAACTGACTGAAGACGGTTCCTTGGAACACTGTCATCAGAATCCGAATCCTCTGTATCACTTTCTTCACTATCCTGCTCACTTTCACTTTCTGCCGTATCAGAATAATCATCATTCTGAGCAAAAATGAATTCAGAAGTATTGCCACTACTATCACATGTGGCGGCCTGAGTTACAGTTTCTGTTTCTTCTGCAGTCACAATGACATCACAAGATGGGAAAAAAGCTTCTGAAAAAGGAGAAACCACCAATGACTCATTTTCTTCATTCATGTCAACTGAGACATCCACTGACTCGCCCTTCAAATCATCAAACCTGGTTCTTTCAGTGAAGACAGTAGAACTTTCCTCAGCTGGTTCCTCTCTTTCCACATGTTCCTCTGGTACTTCTAAATAATATGAATGTTCATTTTTAAATGATGGTTTTCCTTTTTCTAAAGCAGGATCAATATGCTGGGCATCTAATTCAAGTATCACTTCAGTTTCAGAATGTTGCAAGCATTCTTCACTTTTATTCTGCATGGCTCTGTCCAATTTGGAAGCAAGGTTTTCCTCTAATTGTTGTGCAATAATTTCATTGTCTAATTTGATTTCCAGAGAGCACTCTTCTTGGGAAGAATCTCTGCTTGAACTATCTACAGTTAGGCTCAGCTCATGGTAGGGATTAATATCACATAGTTCATCTTCACATGCAGACTTTGCTGAATTTTGATCCTCCGTGTTCTCATAATCACATGTAACCGTTTGTGGCTCTACATGAATGTCCATTAAAGTTTCTTGGGTAACCTTTATATCTGTGGGTTCGACTTCAATTTCAACTTCTGAATGATACAAAGGACTAGTATCATCTAAAATGTAGCAAGAGTCTGAATCTTTGGTTCTGTTATAAGGAGTTGCCAGATCATCCAACTTTTTAACTAATATTTCAGAATGATCTACATTCATAGCAGGAGAAGATATAACTTCATCTTGCTCTGAAGGAACTGGAGCCTCTGTTTCTTTAAACAAACTATTGAATTCATTGGACTGTATGTGAGAATCACCCTGATCTTGTTCTTTAGATTTATATACACTTTGAAATCCATTAGATGGCAACACATAAAATTTACTACTTTTTATTAGCGGTGATACCTCTGATCTACCTATACTATCATCAGAAGACATTGCAACATCCTCTATTTTGGAGGCACAGTAAGTTGCCAAGTCATCAGACCTATCCTCTGGGGACCCATTTATATTCAGTTCCATGGGACAGTAAGTTCTTAATTGATCAAGTTTTACCTTTATTAAATTTTCTGGTTCCTTAATACTGTCATGGCAATCATTTCCTATAAGTTCAGACTTCAAATTAGGAGAACCATCTTTTGACTCATCTAGCTTTTTAAAAGTAGGTGAATCATTTAATTGAGTGAATGGAGAAACCATCTTTTCCCTTTCAAACTTTTTTATAATAGTCATTCTTAACTCACTGCTTTTTAGACAAGATGTCTCTGAATCTAAAGAATTAGAGTGCTGTTTGATTTCTTCAACTGATTCTGTACAACAGAAAGAACTTTTAGACTTATCAGACTTTGGCGCAGAGGTCTTTGTAGGGGTGTACTTATAACGGGAAGAGTTCACATTACTATCAGGTTTAGAATGGGATGTCCCCCTTCGATATCCAAGCTCATTAAGGGGAGAACACCTTTTTGATACTTCACTTTCCGAAGCCCTCTTTGAGTCTCTGTCTGATTTTGAAGACTTTCCTCTCCTCTCTGTTTCAGCATAAGACAACTCTGTTTTGCTGTCCCGGTCTGATTTAGAGTAGGAAGAAGTTCTAGAATCCCTGTACGATGAGGAATGAGATGATGTACGCCTTGAGTCGCTAGACCTGGAATGGGTCCTTCTATACTCATCTTCTGAATCTGAACTTTCTCTTGTCCTATTATCCACATAAGAACGAGAATACCGTGTCCTCTCTCTGTAAGGGGAGCTTCTATGGTATCTTCGGTCAGATTCATAGTAATGAGAACGTTCTGATCTTGAATACGATGAGCTGGTTCTAGAACCTCGGTCAGATCTAGAACGAGAATGAGACCTGCTCCGTCTTCTCTCCCTGTCTGATCTAGAACGGGAGGATGTATACCTAGAGTCCCTCTCTGTTTTTGAGTAGCTAGAATGTTTTTCATCTCTGTCTGATTTAGATCGTGAGGAGGATTTCACCAAATCTTCACTTTTGAGAGAAGTTGAGCTCTTTTTTGGATCTCTTTCCTTTTCTGTGCTTGTTGATATTTTTAATTCATGTGATCTCTGACTTGAAGAAGTCCTTATAGAATCTTCATCTGATTCAGAACCCAATAACGTGCCATCAGATTGAGAGAACTTCCTCTTAGAACCCTGCTTTTTGGAACACAGAGAGAGACTTTTTGAGCTGTCTAAAATTTCTTCCTCCTTCCCAATATGGGAATCTTCCTGCTGTGGAGTTATTTCCATTTGCTCAGACATATTTTGAATTACATGTTCTTCAGAACTATTAGATGCAGAATCCTGTTTAATGTCCAGTTCTAAAGTTTCTTTCACTATTGCATTTGATGGCTCCTCTGAAGTATGGACTTCTGATTCTACAGGTGGTGGCAAAAGTGGTGCAGCTATCGCTGATACTGGTATTGGTGGTTGGAGCAAAGCTACAACTGTTAGCACTGGTGCTGGTGGAGATGCTATTTGTGAGAGTGGTGGAGGTGGTGTCAATGGCAATTCTGCTGCTGCTGCCACTTCCGCTGTTACTGGTGCTAAAGCTGCTGGCAGTGGCTTTGCTGTTACACTAAGCAGATGCTTCTTAAAATGGATCTTGCCCAATTCCACCTTAGTTTTTGGTGGTGAAGATTCTTCTGTTGAACCAGAGGTATCCCCAAGATCCATTTTAATTTTGGGGGTGAAGTCAGTTTGAAGGGATGCAGCTGGGGAGTTCTGAGTTTCATTTTGTTTTTCATTTCCAAGAGCAGTCAGAAATCTATTCTGCAAGGTTTTCTTTGTTAAACTAAAGCTGAAAGACACCTTCTGTCTTCCTTGCTCCTCAAGGTTAACTTTTGTTTTGGTGCCTTTGGGCAAAAAGCGGCTGGAAGCAACACCTTTGAACACTGGGCCTTTGACAAAACCAGCTTTCTGCACATTTTCAGTCTTGCCCTGCAATAAAAAAGATAAGCAATTAAAGGAATTGCTTTTTAAACTAACTACAAACTGCATACATTAGCAAACAATAACCCTTCACCTCATGAATTTTTAGTGATCAGAAAAATAAAAACTGATAAGCTTCACTGAAGCCATAGATAGTACGGCCACACTACATTCCAGAACTGGGTCTCTTCTGTACAGAATTAATTCTGTAGTAATTTTGAAGTTTGAACAAAATGTCCTTTATGACCTAGACAGGACCCAATCAAAATTGTAATCCATTTCTCTTAGAGGTAAATGATATAATATATTAAACTATTTCAACAGTAGCACAGTTCCCTGTTCTGACTTCAGAAAAACTGACAAAATATACTGGATTTCCAAGATTATGTCCATTTATTTTCACTTTCTAGAAGACTTTGTATTATGATAAAATAATTTTTCAGATCAAGTAAAATTGCAAGTGAAATTTCTGACAAACTCACAAAAGTTAGTTTTCTCCAATGGACTCAGCTCACTAGAAATTACCAATGAGTGGTGTGAGTGTGTTAACAAATGGAATTGCTTTAATGTAACTGCCTTCAAGAGGTTCCATTAATAGTCAGTCATCAATGATGATGTCATCTGCAGGCCAAGCTACTATAATAGTGTACTTGGATCTAACGCTGAAGCCCATCTGCACAATAGAGCTGTCTAACTTGTGATTCTGGATAGAATCACAATATGGTGCTAGTGTCTCTCCACCAAATCCATTGGTTTTCAGATGCAATTCAAGTCTTGGGACAACTGACCTAACTGTCCGAGACTTGGTTATGTGAGCGATTACCTGTGTCTTCTAAGTTAAAATTGGGATGCTCTTGTGATGAAAGAATAGAAGTCACAGACTGGCAATAAAACTTTACCAATAAAGAGCCTCTTCCCCCTTTGGAATTCATTTTCCTTATCAGTCCATTAGAACCTGAAATCAGCAGCTTCCAGTGCATGAACCAAAGTGGGCTTCTCTGATTTGGTTTTTGGACATCCATTTTTAAACTTAGGGTTTATCTACACACAAAAATTGTATCCCTTTAACTATACTGGTATACTAACAATACAACTCCCTAATATGGATGCAATTACATTGGTATAAAGAAGGGCTTATGCCAATATAGTTTATTCCCATAAATCCAAATTAGATATTGTCCTGGTATAACTATTTCATTAAAATAATTACACCCTTAACCGAAATAGTTATACCAGTACAAAAACTGTGTAGACCAGACCTTCGTTCCATAACTATTCTATGAACACTATTCCATTCTTGGCAACAGCAATTGTTTCTAGCACTCTATTGTGAATCACAGACTTACTTTGTTATTGTTTAACTTTTGTGAAACAGGACTAGTTGCTAAGGCTAGAGGCACTATTGTAAATAATTAAATAGACTTCAGTGCAATTGATGCACCATCACCTTTCGCCTACTTCCTATACACAGTGGCCAGTTTTCATAAATATAAAATATCCTCCATGGTATTTTTACAAATAGCAAAATGCAGTAGGTCTAAATTAAAGACTAGGACCTGGATTTTCAGACACTACTAGTAATTTTGGGTGCCCAACCTGTGACACTGTAAAGCGGCTTGATTTTCAGGAAAGGTAGAAGGCACTCCACTTTCTGAAAATCAAGCTCCTTTAAGGTATCTTAAATTTGGGCACCCAAAAATTGAGACCCAACAGCACTAGTCATTTTTTAAAATTTAGACCCACATGCCTGTTCAACTACAAGATACAATATTAGAGAATGTGTGGTCTCATGATCATCTTTCGGAAGGATACTCTAATAAAGACATATAGAAAATGTTAGCAGATCTTTTCCTTAGGATATGCATGCAATGTTCCTTTTCTTCTCTTATAGGTGATGTGCAAGAAACTTTATAAAGATTAACTACAGGCTTACATGTCAAATTTTCCCCCAAGCATATATGGTGAATTTGCCCCATAAATAATTTCAAACCACTATTTTCTTCTTTCAGTTCTGCCAGAGTCACAAATTATCAGCTCCTGGTCTGTGAGGATCCCCAGAAAGTGGAATGCTAATGACATCACAATGATGTACCTACACCAGAGCATGGGATTAGCCTACAAAGAGTCAGGCAAACAGTGTTTGTGAGTTTGCAAACTATTCCATATGCTGTGTTTAAAAAATAATCAAAGTTATTTTTAAGTTACTTAATATCCCCATGAAACAAGAAAATATTTACAAAGTTTTGCCCTCAATGTTTGTATTTCATGCCCCACTGTAAGTGTAGAATGTCTGGTTTCCTTGTCTGGGACTGCCTCCATTTTGTTTCTAATTACATTTATATTGTATAGCTGAATCCTACGGGTAAAATTAGAGACCATACAAAACAACAAAATTCTAGATTCTTCTTGGACTATACCGTCTATGAATTTTATTTACTGAAACAATTTCATACAGTTAGGGAAAGGCTTAAACCAAAATCTTAAGATAAAAAACTTTTGAACTTTGGGAGCGAGGGGTTTGGAATCTGAACCCAGACCTGAATCCTGTGGTTTGGGTTGATTTATACATGAAACAAGGTGCTAGACTTGCAAAACTAGAAAAGCAACATGTAAACTACATCTTGCTCCCTCAGTTTATAATAATTTTTTTGATATAAAAATCTGGATTTGAGGTGCTCCAGCCACCTCACAAGCTTGCTCTTTCAAGATTTTTTTTTCCCTTCAGAAAATACACAAGGTTAAATAATGTGAAAGCCAAATTTTTAAAAAGTTACAGAAACATACAAATTCTGTGAGCCATAAAAGTTAAATTCCATGTAGAAAACACTTAAAACAAAGGGATGCATCTTGCATTAATGTTTTACAGAAAACATTTGCATTTGCCCCCAGAACATTGCTCTGTGTATTTTGCAAACATGCCAAAATTGGTAAAAGTTCAGTCTGCCTAGCCTGTCTTGTAGTCTGATTAACTGCTGGAGGCGTAAAATGAATTAAGAAATATCCCTGCTGGCCTGGGAACTTACAGAATAGGTTTCAACTTGAAAAGGATTCCCCTTTGTCCACAACACTCACGCAATTAAAACACACCAGAAAGAAGAATTTCTTGAATCTGAAGTCCTTAAAGAATCTCGTAATTATGGAACGCAAGCTTGACTAGAACGCAGTCAATAGAATTAGACATTCAGAGGTTCAAAGCCTTCTGTTATTCTGTAAACACAGGTAGTTGTGTGGATGGTTATAACGTGTGTGTAAGCCAAGCTCTTCAGTACATTTCTCAAGACAGTACCATTGGACTTGAGGGGCCACAGAATAATTTTTTTAATCTGGCTAATTCTGATGCCTTTGACGCCAATACTGTCTGATCAGGTTCTCTTTATATTTGTTGCATCTATTTTTCCTTTTTTTCAGGCACTCTAATGCAGAACAAACAATTAATGCTTTAACCTCTTCCCACAGTTCTGCTAAACATTTCTCAAAAGGCGAAAAGTTAATTAGGATGCACTTACCTCGTTTTCTTCTTCTCTATTGCAATCCAGCCGAGAAAGCATGCAAAAGAAAACACAGAAAGAAAGTGTAAATACCTTGTGGAAACAAGAGATTTAGTGATCGTCTTTAAATTAAGAAAAAAACCTACAAGCCAGATCCTGAAACCTTTACTCACATTTAGCAGCACTTTACTCTCCCAGAAGTCCCACTGCAATATAGGAGTCTACTTACAGAGTAAGGGTACCAAAGTCTGTCCCCACAAACACTAACTTTCTTAGCATGCAGCTAATCATATATGCCAACTAACCCCTAAAGAAGAATCTTTCCGTTTTTAAAAGATCAGTAATTTTCATAGCTTCAATATTCAAGGACACTGACCAGGTAAACCTTGTTAAAACACAGCTAATTAAGCTAATGCCCTTTTTCTGATGCTTTAAGAATTAATAAACTCCCTGTTTCAATGAGTAAGAGCACATAATGGCAGGTTTCCAGCTATGAAATCATGAAAAATAAACTTGAAATAAATCAGTTTTTGCAGATGCCTTTTAATAATATTATGAAAAGATCACAGCACCCGTCCTTTTCCAAAGAGTTCCCACTCCATCACTACCAAAAATAACATTTACAATAACTTTTTTTTTTTTTTTTTTTTTAAATAGCTTGCTATTATTTTCCAGGGAACCAAGAGAAATATCTGCATTATATGTTTATGGACTCCAATACTTTATTTTATGTGGCACTTCAATACCAAGGGCATAGGTACTTTAAACACACTAATCTCTCAAGCACTAAATGATTTCAAATTATAAACTAATTCTGACTAACCTCGCAGCATTCAACTAAGTGCAAAACTCATTTCTGACTTATCTTTCCTTCATTAAGTTCTTCAGACAGATATACCACATGCAAAAATAAGTTATTTCTTCTACAAGCAGAAAAGAAGATTAAGATTTCTATTGCTATTTGTTTTTAAATACTTTGGAGATGCTCAAATACTGCATTGATGGGGCCATGTAAGCACCTATATGGATAGATATAAAAATCTCAGATATCTCTATCACCAGAGGTTATTGTTAAAGTTCAGTTTATACATAAAACGAGGCATTAATCTTCATCAGTTATGTCCTTCCTCAGTCATTTGTTGTTTTTAAATTCTCCAAACATTATGGTGCGCACACGTGTATGCGCGCACGTATACCTTATAAACAAAACATGATTTCCCAGCTAATTGTGTAAGATTGGTGATATTTTTCTCTCTCTGTGTAGGAAAAGAAACAACTCCAGGCCTTGTTTACATTAGATTCAGACCAATAATTCACCATCGATGCAGCTCAGCCAGTAGCAGAACTGGTTGAAGAGCTCGTGCAGAGAGGGCCCAAACATTTTACCACTGTGTCATCCAATCCTGAGGCTTCCTGTGAAGCATCAATATTTGGAGCAGAAAGTCAGCTTTCACTTTCTGTACAGAGCATGCAGCAGCTCCAACAGATGAGAGCGAAGCACTGATTGGACCCTTCCCCTCCTAAATAAATGTCACTACACAGTTAGGAACAAGCTAGAGTTAAAAACAATCACCATAGTTAATATGCTATCACCTCTCTGAAAAATGCACATCCTACTCAGACAGCACCATTCATAAACTATTTTTACAATAGCAATAATAGGCTTTGTGTTTATGAAGGAAACATAACCTGTGAGTGTAAACAACCTATGGGCTTCACAAAGGATGAAAATATGATTTAATGAGGTCATGAAAGACTTAAGTTCTCTGTATGCTATTTACGTGCAAGAAGCCTGAAGCCCTTAAAAAAATAAAAACCCACCATTTTAACATAGATTAATAGATTCCACGGCCAAAGAGACCTCTGTGGTCATTTAGTCTGACTTCTTGTATAACACAGGCCAGAGAACAACTGCAAAAAGTTATTAGAGCATATCTTTTAGAAAAAACATCAAATCTTGATTTAAAAATTATCAGTGATGGAGAATACAACATGACCCTTGGAAAATTATTCACTGTTAAAAATTTACACTTTATTTCAAGTCTGAATTTTATACCTTTCTCTGTTGGACTGAAGAGTCCATTATTAAAATTGTTCCCCATTTAGGGTCACCCCTTAACCTTCTCTTTGACAAGCTAAACAGATTGAGCTCCTTGAGTCTACCACTAGAAAGCATTTTTTTAAAATCCTTTAATCATTCTTGCGGCTCTTCTCTGAACCCTCTCCAATTTATCAACATCCTTCTTGAGTTAGTGTTTAAAAGCAGGTTTCATTTTCAAGTCCACAGACAGTGAAATCCAGTAACAGACCACCACCATCCTGGAGTCACATACTTCACATATTAAAAGGAAGTGCTTATGGGGCCAGAAACTCACAATGAGATTAGATATAGCTGACTGTCAACATATGAGCATTCAATTCTATAAATACATGCTAATTAGAGAGCCTCTTATGGATCAACAGTGTTCCCATACAGTAAGTAGTGTCAGAGCCATGAAGTGTAGGCAGGTGGTTCCAGAATCAAGTTATATTAAGTGTTTCCCCATAAGTCACATATTTAAAAATAAAACCAGGGGAGGCAGTTATATATCAAAGCATTACATCTAAAAAAATGTATTATCTATATACAGGTAACACTCAGGAGATATTTTTCCGTTACTGCAATCTTCTAGCAGCCAAAAAGAATTAGCCAATGTTTTAAAGCCGGCAATGTCATGCAAAGCAAAATCCAACTAAAACAACAGCATATACATATATAACTTCTATTACCTGAGGATCTCCAAGTGATTATAAACATTAAGGATAAAGATTTCAAAGCACCTAAGCCACTTCCCATTTTCAAATGACTTGGGCAGTTAGGAATGATAAAAATGCTTGAATGTGACTTAGGGTACCTCTATATCGTAATCACAGGATGAGACAGCTCAAGCTGACAGACCCAAGCTATAAATCTAGCTAGCTCGGGTACCAGAGCAGTGCAGCTGCAGCAGTGCATGCTTCAGTGTGGGCAATATAAGCCCGCCTGGAACCTTAATTATTCAAATGACTCAAAGGGCTAGCCTGAACCATAGCTTGAACTGCCGCGGATTCACTGCTCCGGGACCCAAGCTAGCTAGGGTGCATCAGCATGAGCTGCAATCACACCCTGAGTTGGACTTTGCAAAGTGAATTAAAACTAATAGTAAAAGGTTCTATAGCCAAATAAAGAAGAAAAGAAGAAGTGGGACCACTAAGCACTGAGGATGTGGTGGAGTTTGAAGATTATCCAGGCATGGCCCAATATTTAAATAGTTTGCCTCAGTTTTTAATGAGGCTAATTAACAGCATAGGGGTAATGGGAGGGCGGCTAATGGCAATGAGGATATGGAGGTAGAAATTACCACATCCAAGTTGGAAGTCAATCTCAAAGAGTTTAATGGGACTATATTGGGGGGCCCAGATAATCTCCA
Organism: Emydura macquarii macquarii; assembly: GCF_026122565.2. Lineage (NCBI taxonomy): Eukaryota > Metazoa > Chordata > Testudines > Chelidae > Emydura > Emydura macquarii. The sequence goes on from NW_027133217.1 coordinate 6,663,941, forward strand.
TCCAAGAATATTAAAGTAAGTGGCACATGAAATTAGAAGCCCTATAAGCAAGGATTTTTAATGACTCTGTAAACTCGGGGATTGTACCCTATGACTAGAGAATTGCTAATATAGTTCCTATCTTTAAGACAGGGGGGAAATGTGATCCAGGAAACTACAGGCCTGTTAGTTTGACCTCAATTGTATACAAAGCCTTGGAACAAATTTTGAAAGAAAGTAATGAAGGACATAGAGGTGAACGATAACTGGGATAAAATACAACATGGTTTTATAGAAGATAGATCATGCCAGACCAACCTGAGCTCCTTCTTTGAGAAGGTAACTCATTTTTTAGACAAACGAAATGCAGTAGAGCTAAGCTCCCTAGATTTCAGTAAGGCATTTGACACAGTTCCTCATGAGAAATTATTAGTTAAATTAGAGAGGATGGGGATTAATATGAGAATTGAAAGGTGGATAAGGAACAGTTAAAGGGGAGAAAATAACAGGTCATACTGAACTGTCAGTACTGTCAAGCTGGAAGGAGGTTACTAGTGGAGTTCCTCGGGGGACTGATCTTGGGACCATTTTTATTATTGACCTTGGCACAAAAAGTAAATGCAGATGACAAAGTTTGGAGGTATAGCCAATATGAAGAGGACCGGAATATCAGATAACATCTGGATGACCTTGTAAACGGGAGTGATAGGAATGGGATGAACTTTAATAGTGCAAAGTCATGCATTTAGGGAATAACAAGAATTTTTGCTATAAACTGGAGACATCAGTTGGAAGCGACAGAGGAGGAGAAAGGTCTGGGTGCATGGGTTGATCACAGGATGACTATGAGCTGTCAATGTGATGTGGCCATGAAAAAGGTCTAATGCAATCCTAGGCCAAGTATTTCCAGTAGAAACAGGGACGTGTTAGTACCATTAAACCAGGCACTGGTGAGACCTCATCTGGAATACTGTGTGCAATTCTGGTCTCTCATGTTTAAGAAAAATGAATTCAAACTGGAACAGGTGCAGAGAAGGGCTACTAGGATGATCTGAGGAATGGGAAACCTGCCTTATGAGAGGAGACTCAAGGAACTTGGCTTGTTTAGCCTAACCAAAAGAAGGCTGAAGGGAAATATGATCACTCACCATAAATACATCAGAGGAATAAATACCAGGGAGGAAGAGGAATTATTTACATTAAGTGCTAATATGGACACAAGAACAAATGGATAGAAACCGGCCATCAACAAGTTTAGGCTTGAAATTAAGGGACGCTTTCTAACCATCAGAGAAGTGAAGTTCTGGAACAGCCTTCTAAGGGGAACAGTGGGGGCAAAAAAAGAAACCTACTGAGCTTGATAAATGTATGGAATGTATGGAATGGATGGTATGGTGGGACTGCCTACAATGGTATGTAATCCATTGGCAACTGCCAGTAGCAAAAATCCCCAATGGCCAGAGACTAGACACCAGATGAGGAGGGCTCTGAGTTACTACAAAAAATTGCATCTGCCTGCTGGGTCTTGCCCATATAATCAGGATCTAACTGATCACCATATTTGGGATCAGGAAGGAATTTTTCCCCTGAGGCAGAGGAAGGTTTTTCCTTCTAGGTTTAAACTACTGTATATAGTGAATTCTCTGTAACTTGAAGTTTTTAAACCATGATTTGAGGCCGTCAGTAACTCAGCCAGCGTTTAGGTGTCTATTTCCTGAGTGGATTGGTTTGGCTCTGTGGCCTGCAATGTGCCCAAGGTCAGACTAGATGATCACAATGGTCCCTTTTGACCTTGAAGGCTATGAGTCATACATGGGAAAGTTGATTAGTAAGAAAAGACTCAGGTGGTTTAGGCATGTCAAGCGAATGCCAGATTACAGGATCCTGAAGAGCATGCTGTACTCAAGCTCGTGAACGGTCTAGAAAGAGGCAGGCCACTGTGAAGATTTCAGGATGCTTGCAAAGATGACTTAGTATGCTTTGGAATCTTTCTATGGATGACTGGGAAAGGAGTGCAGAATGCTGCACTGGTTGGTGGAGTCAGCTTGAAGATGGAGGGAAACGCTGCAAGGTGAATTGGATCAACCAATTGGATCAACTTTGTGATGACCAGCATCAGAAGAGGAAGGAATCTGTTGCTTGGATTCAGAGCATTGCTAGTGTGTGGGTGTGCCTACATGTGGATGGGACGGTCACTCGCGTATCAGACTCAGCAGCCATCAAATACATCGGTGTATACACGATGCTCTAAAGAGCGACGGTGCCATTGAATTGATCTGAAAAATTTAATTCAATCTGGAGGGAGACAATAAGAAATATCTTCTCCTTTGCATAGTACTTCAGTCAGTAGCAGAGAACTCAACTTGCTGCACAAAGCACCTTCTCCAGAACCTAGCATTAGCTACAGCTTTATTCTGACCAGGATTGCATCAGTTTCACCCTGATGCTACTGCTTTCCTGAAGGATACTTTTAAGAAGGGGGAGAGGTGACACATGATATCAACAATTGCAAGTTAAATTTAAAACCCTCTTCTCTGTTGCATATCAAAAATATACATGGGCTTCTAACAGTTACCAGCTGCAAAATCTGTTTATAAGATTCTTACTACACGGGATTTAAAGTCATTTGAAAATTCCACATTGCTACATGTTAAGTATGAGCATTTAGTCAACTGTACGGAAGAGGAACAAGCACAACAAAAAGGTAATAATCTGATGACTTCTTGGTACCACAACATAATTAGAGTGGTTTAGTGATGGCATATTAACCAACTATGTTTCTAGCAACTTGCGTAAAGAGTTCCTGGTTTGCATTTTATTAATCTTCAGATATAAAAGAAAGCATGTTTCTATTTAAATCATACACTGTTTTCCTTTGCTTTGAGACCTCTTGGTAGTTTATTTTTGTAAGGTTTTTTACCGGAGAAAGAGGATTTTAAAAACCTACAGTAGAAGACACCTATGAACCGGTGAATGGAACTCTTGATAGATGCAATTCACCCAGTCGTACTACCCTTTATTTGCCTACTGCACTCCTATATAAAATACTACAAGTGTTAATTAAAAAAAACCAGATTTTTATGCTAAACCAAATTAAAATAAAGAACCATATTTCACAATTCTGACAGCCTGCCAGAGTTATATTACAGTGAAATGTACTTTTATTCAGTTAGGTGGCAGTGAGATTTGTAAATGTACATCTACACACAAGCACCATGAGTCTGACTAACACTGACTAAGGAGTAAATATAAATCCTAACTACTACACAGTGTGGAACATTTTAGTCATGCCAAGCTGTCATGGGCATGTTAATACAAAAGAAAGGTTTATCGACGTATAGCATCTCAGGCATTTCTAAGGTGTTTATCAACTTGGTGTGAAAGCTTTTTTGCCTCTACTGTATATCACCTCCCAATTGTTCTTTACATTAAAGCTTTGTCTACACCAGACAATATTACCAAAAAATTCCTCCTAGCGATAGTACCAGTAACAGAACCAGGTACTGATGACTTCCAGCATTTTTATCACTTCATTAAACCTGCAGAGTTCTGAGAGTGCAAAACATATACTTTTCCCATATGATCCCACTGAATTTTTTTAATTTGCAGAAGACATGTGAAATTAGAAACTTCAAATTTGACTTGTTTTATACTATCCTCATTGAGAAAGAAAGGATCCAAGTTTGAAGAAAAATTGTTCGGTACATATATAAAATTATGAATTGACATTTTAGCACATGCGTGTTTTTCCTTTTCAATTTCTTTCTGATGCACAAATCTAGATCAATTTGAGAACTAGCCTGCTGACGTGATTTAGAAGTGCTTTTTTCCTTTAAAAAAAGATATTTAATCCAAAAGCTATCATCAATATGACAGCACAGTTTCATAATCAAGAACTCGATATTCAACTTCCAAAAGTTCAAGTTTATTCCACAAAGTTATCTTGGTCACTGTATATATATTTTAGTGCTGATTAAACAGTAATAATATTTGAGCTATACTTAAATGGCCTGAGTTCCAGAGTCCTGACCACCTAAAGCTACCATTGACTGGATTTGGAAGGATAGAAGATTAACTCTTCTGAAAATGTGGCAGAATTATAGCTGGGATAAAACTCTAAAAGGTGACATGCATAAATTTCACATCCAAAAGTTCATCTACTCTAAGGATTTGCACCAGTGCAGCTATGCCAGTGCAAAAAAACACAGGATAGACAATGCCTAGATTTATTTATTTTTATTTTTTTTAGCATGTATTTAGCTCCAAGGATGAACAAACACTTAACAGAAAAATGTGTCTCTTACTAAATGTTCAGTATCTTTTAACATTTCAGTGTGTAAGGTCACAACAAACATGCCAGACGCAAAGAATTCCTCCCTCAAATTCTACAAAGACCATCCTTGGCATTCAAGGTAAAAAAAACAAAAAAACCCAAACATTTATTTATTTATTTTTTTTAAAAGACGACTTTCAGGACTTTTATACAATCAGAAAAAAACAAAGACCGAGACCAAATTTTAAAAATCCTTCATAGAATTACTTTAATGTTTGGCACTTCCTAACTTTTGGGGACTTTATTTCTGAGCCTGAATGCATAAATATTAGATTTTTCATCTAACGATGTTAAAGCATTAATACAAAAGAAGCAAGTTAGATTTATAGTTCATCAGATAAGAATCCCTAATTTAAATTTGAGAATTTTGCAAGGAGAAGGATAATTTCATATCTTGTGTTGTATTAATCCCCATTTCATCCTTTTTAATTACAATTTATCTGCTGCTGGTTTGTCAGTTAGGCTTCAGCTCTATGTTTATATTTAACAATATTTTATGGAAATGCAACCCACTGTTAACTGTGTTAAACATCCCTCTCAATGCCTAATCCAAAGCGGACAAGCACAAGAGTTACAGAGGCTCATGCTCTGAACTCTGTCATGGGTGCATTTCCCCATCATAACCAAGATGATGGTCATTATAAAAGAAAAAGGTGCCCTTTCACATCAATAACAGCACAAGCTAGGCTACCATCCAAGGCTTTTCCTCCTTCCAGAGCATCCTCTTTAATTACTCATTATAACCCTTTCACTGTGTCAAGTTTCATAAGTTCTCTCTCTTTGCTATGTGGCTTCTAGAGGAGGAAAATAAATTCAAACCAGTAAATAATGCAACATCAAAACAGAAGTCTTCAGCCCCAAGAAAAAATACTTGCACTTTTTCTGCTATTCTTGGCTACTCAGTCATCCATCACAATCAAGACTGAAGTGTTAACAATATTGTTCTGGGACACAGAAGTGGAAGAAAAGAGATCACAAGGGTTTTTTCCTGCAGATTTACAGTCTTCACTATACAAGAAAGGTATACTGCAAATAATGGGGGAATACTGCAATTTTTGAGCACTTCTTCACAAGCACTTTATAAAAAATTAAATGTGATCATAAATAGCATTTCACACTACAGTATTCATAACCTTGGACCCTAATCTGAGCAACAAAAATACAACCTTCCCCATACTACCTATCAGCTGACAATTTTGACCTCATGGGATCACTTCTAATAAGGGGGAGCGAAAAGTATAGTTCACTCTTAACACCCATTCACGCTTTGGTCTGGCTGATGTGATTGCCAACCGAAATGCCTATTAGTGCCATTAGACATGGTAAGTTTTGTGATATGAATAGCTGTACATTGGGAAATGAGAACCCTGCAATTTCACCTACACCAGAGGTACTTTAAGTGGACCACAGGCCAAATCCAGACTGTCAGATGGTTTTGAATGGACCCCAAATCTTTATTATTATTTTATTTGGACCTTGACCTAGAAACGTAGTCCTTGACAAAAATATTTGACTACACCTATTTTAGACCATGGAATCACCATCGTCCAGCACACTTGTCAGTCGTTATAGTCCTAGGCTGAATCTGAACCAACAATATAGACATGAAAGAATCTCTATTTTATTGCCCAATTCAACCCATCCAATTTCCATAACATTTATTTTCAGTATAAAAGTTAAAGTTATAGAATCTGTATCAGGCAAGCAATATATTTTACATGATACTGAAGCAACTACAGAGCTGCTGGACATCATAAATGAAAGGGGATTCATGCTTAGAAACTACACACAATTCACAATTTTAAATTTTTATTTCTGTCACTCAGTTACTGGCCAATGTAATTGATAGTAAAAAAAAACCCCGAAAACCAAAAGTTTAGAAATCTGAAGTTTTATCATGTATTTTGTTAATTAATCCCTAATGTGCCTAGAGATATAAAAATAATACAAATTAGTGCCAGTTTCTATGACTAAATTTAATAAATGTTGTGCTAAATTACTGTGAGCAATTTTGTAGGTAATAACTTTACACTTCTGGTCCACAAGAATGTCCTTGACATTACAACTGGATTATATCACTGTGGGAAAAGCAGGGAAGAAACAGACAACTCCCCCTCCAACAACTAGCAAAGAACAGGAGGGTTATGACATACACAAAAAGAAAGTATAGATAGAAATAGTGGCAACCCCCCTACTTAAAAGAAACAACCACTTAAATTCAAGTCCGTTTCAAAATGGAGACAGAAATACTCCTATCCCTGAGTCAATACACTCCCTCCAACCCATCTTCACGCTCTACCATGATCATGTTTATGGTTATATAACAGATGTTCCTATTTTAAAAGTGTTTCTTCTTCATTGCTTTTATTAAAGGCCCCCCGCACCAAACAGGGATAACTGACTGTAAGCCAGGAAAACAGCATAATTGACTGTACCCACATCAAACCAAACAGGGTCTTACATAGGGAACAACAGATGCTTCTTCTGGAGGAGATACCTTGTTCGGCACAAAGCAATCCCTGATCACATGAAGGAGAAAGGCATCAGAAACAACTTGTTGAAGCCATGAAGTTGTATTATGAGGCCGGGGAGGCTTATTGCCTCCCCATCTCTAAAGGGGTCATAATTTGCTAATACCATGAACTAGGGATGTAAAATATTAAACCGTTATCTGATAAGTATTAGTCTTACCATTAAGATTAATACTTATCGGTTAACCGGCAGCGCAGGCTCTCGGTCTCCATGCTGATGGTGTCGGGCCATGGGGCAGACGGCCACGAGTGCTGCCAGGGGAAGCAGAGGCCCTGGTGTAGGCACTGCAGAGCGCCCTGCTGTGGAACACCTGGGAGTATGGGTCCAAGATTGGGGTCCCCCCGCAGAGCCGGGTTGGGGGCAGGGTGTAGGGGAGACACAAAATTATATTGATTAAACCGTTAAGCGACATAATTTTAGTAGTTTAAACAGTTACCTTTTTAAAACAAAATTTACATCCCTACCATGAACAGTGACCTAAAATAACCATGTGCAGTAGGAACTAAAGTGCCATGTTCTGTATTTTCAAGACACTGGAGTACATAAAACTACCTTTAAAATCACTCATCTTCCTCAGCGCTTTGTGGTAGTGTTCTGGAAGTTGAAATTGGGGGAATGGGGTTAGCGTCTAGGGGGGCAGGGATGAAGACGATGCAGCAGTATGGGCAAAATATAACCTGCGCCCGGATTTGTGTTTTTATAGTGACTATCCATTTCTATTGAATCCTGATGTGTGTTTTTTCCCCACTTTTTCCTCTCATTTATTCTGGTTTACACAACTGAGTCCGAGGGTCCACATCAACCTACCCTCCTTCAAAGAACACCTTTTTAAAAGGAGAAACCTCACTACAACTGAGCACTGTATCTAAGCTGATATTCCTGGGCAAATAAAATAAAGAGCAGAACTTTTCTAGTGAAAGCCCCTAGCTGAGGATACTTTAACAACTATTGTTTATATGGCACTATAGGTGTGCATACTTTTTTCTGATTTAGAAAAAGTAAATACTCCCCCTTGATTGCAACACTTTGTTGTCAAGTTGCTGTACCAGTCCCGTCTCCTAGCTACAGTAAACTCAAAGTACAACAGTCCTCACTAACACACCTGTATCAACTAGTCATAACTACAAACCTGTGATAAGCACTTTCATAACAACAAAATACCTGCTTCCCAAGGAAGTTATTAATAGAGATTTTAGACAAGGGACTTTTCCTAATTGTCTACACTGGAAATCTGCCTGGTTAGAACCATATGTGCCCTATCACTGATGTACTGGTACCAGCACAAACACCTAGGATAGACAAGACAAACAGTTGTAAACTATAATTGCACTACTGCAGTTTATCTCAGTGTTACACAGTGGTAAGATCCACTGGTGCAAACACCTGTCCACACAGAGTTTCGACTGGTGCAGATATACCAGGGGCCAGTCATCAATGGCAGTAATCAGGGCAAATGTCAAGTGTAGACAGGACTTTAGTTTCAACCCTGCCTTCTCCTTTCCTCGCTTAATTTGGCTCTAACATTCAGAGCTGGAAACGAAGATCTGTTGCTCAACATACATTTTGGTAAAGAACAGATGTAGAGCACTTTGAAGGAAAGTATTATCTAAATACTTAACTTATACAGTACTTCACGTTTTCAGGATGTTTTACTTCATGTTTTAGCCAGGCCTATAATAATCCTACATCAGTGCTCAGTGGCATCATGCATTGTCACTGGTATGTCAGTGTAGAATGTCTTACGAGTGCTGAGCTACTGGCAAAGATTACCCCAGCAATCCCCAGAGTTAACGTTTCTCTCTTAATCCACAAAAAGCTGAATTTTGCATACTGAGAAAGAGGCAGACCAATTCTGAATGATACAGTCCATTCAAATGCTAGACATTTAAATGATTAGGAACCAAAATTGATGCATCTTGCAATTCAGACATGCACAGTATCTATACATGGGCAGGAGCCATTAAAAATAGATCCAATAGGCATCAAAGCACAATATGGAAAAATTATAGCTATATAAATTTAAAATCAGTTCTTCCCAGCTAGAGGGAATATAGGCTTGATCCTGGCATGAGCAAAAATGCCTGTTCTTGGACAACTGGCATCTTCAAAGCTGTGGTAACAGAAAGAACTTTACCCTAGCAACCATTAAAATGGTGCCTCTGGTTCCAGAGGAGGTGTGTCAGAAAAAAAGAGTTGTGGGGTGGGTGATGATGATTGCCATGATGAAGGGCTGAGCTGATTTGGTAGAAAGCAGTTGAAGCCTGAGGAGAGGACGAAAAATGGATACACGGAGAAAAGGCCATATTATGAAAAGCATTTGCTTTTCTGCTGCTACTCTGAGGAGACACACAAAGAGAAAGTAGGTCAGAGAAAGCAGGCACATGTGAAAAACTGTAGACATTTTCCCCAAAGCTAAATGTATTAGCTGCTATTTATACATTTTTATATTAAAAATATTACCATTTTAAAGCAGCTAGGATAGTTTGCTTTGGGAAGCAGAGATTCAGTCAGAATTATAACACCAGTTTTCAGTGGCTTCTAATAGAGAACACAGGTGCCCACTACTTCCCCTTAAAGAACCTAGAATCTCCTTGGACTGCTCAAGATAATTCTGCACAATTCACCCTTCTTCCCCCTTTTGTTCAGCACCAGAACATGTCTAAATAAGAAACCAAATGAGTGCTTAAGTTTTAAACCATGACAGGAATCATCATAAGCAATGCTGTTGTCATGGCAGCCATGCACAGGATTACTGACTGAACACTGCAAGTAAATTAATGACTGCATGCACAATGACAAAACAAAGGTGGAGAACGAAAAAGACATCAACACAGTCCAACTGAGACAGCGTGTAAAGGCAAGAAAAAGAGGTTAAAATAAATTATTTTAAAAATCAGGATTAGTTAGCCACAAATACACAACAGCATCTTAAATGAAGGTCTAATCTGGTAATATTTCAGACATCTCATGCTTAGTCCAGAACTTCCTTGGAATGACCCCTCCTATCTTCCTCTAGATATCACAGGAATTTTTATTTGTAGCTGTTTGCAAGTGTAAGAGTTAGGGACTCACCATTCCCACTGCCTTTACTGATTTGTCAAATGCCAATGATTATTTTAAATTTCATCTCACTTCCTGTAAACCCTGGTGTCAAACTCCTGCCTCCCCATACCTGCATCATAAAACATCACGCATGGTAATGAAATACCATCTGATGACTGCAAGGTATCAGAAGAACCACTGAAAATTAATCTTTCAGCTCCAACATCTTCACTTTTCAGTGTGTTTGCATTGCTTCCCCAGTCTACCATATAACCCATGGTAGGTTTTAGGTGCCTCATGGCAGAGACCTTACCTTTTCCATATTGTAATGCGTTGTGTACACTTACAGCACTACAAACAAATAATCCATAGCTAGCTATTAGGCGTCATGAGTACACCTGCAGGTAAGACAGAAAAGGATATAGTAGAACTTGACTGAAGCCACAGAAGCTTAAGAAAAGCTGGGATAAGAGGTAAGGCCCCCTAACAGTTCTGTAACGGGTTAAGAGATAGAAATCAAAAGATAAGAATAAAATGGTCAGTTTTCACAATGGAGAGAGATAAAGCATGGGGTCCCCCAAAGATCTGTACTGGGACCAGTGCTGTTCAACATATTCATAAATGTTCTGGAAAAAGGGGTAAACACTGAAGTGGCAAAATTTGCAAATGGTACAAAGTTACTCAAGATCATTTAATCAAAACTGAGTTTGAAGAGTTACAAAGGGATCTAAATAAACTGGGTGACTGGGCAACAAAATGACATGAAATTCAATGTTGATAAATACAAAGTAATGCACATTGGAAAAAATAATCCCAACTACATACAAACTGATGGGATCTAAATTTGCTGCTAACACTCAAGAAAGAGATCTTGGATTCATCATGGGTAGTTCTCTGAAAACATCTGCTCAATATACAACAGCAGTCAAAAAATTTAACAGAAGGTTAGGATCCATTAGGAAAGGGATAACTAGTAAAACAGAAAATATCATGATGCCACTATGTAAATCCATGGTTCGCATACCCCCTGAATACTGCATACAGTTCTGATCACCCCATCCAAAAAAAGATACATCAGAATTGGAAATAGTTGCAGAGAAGAGCAATGGAAATTATTAGGAATATGAGGAAAATTAAAAGCACTGGAATGGTTCAGTTTAGAAAGAGATGAATAAGGGGGGATACGATAGAGAGCTATAAAATCATAAATGGAATGGAGAAAGTATTATTTTCCCCTTCATGTAACACAAGAACCAGGGGTCACCCAATGAAATTAATAGGCAGCAGATTTAAAACAAATGAAAGGAAGTACTTCACACAACACAGAGTCAACCTGTGGAACTCATTGACAGGGGATTTTGTGAAAGCCAAAAGTATAACTGTGTTCAAAAAAGAATCAGATCAGTTAATGGAGGACATGTCCATCAATGGCTATTAGTCAAGATGGTCAGGATGCAAATCCATGCTCCGGGTGTCCCTAATGCTCCAACTGCCAGAAGCTGGGACTGGAAAACATGAAATGGATCACTTGAAATTGCCTTGTTCTGTTTATTCCCTCTGAAGCATCTGGCACTGTCCACTATGAGAGACAGGATACTGGCTTAGATGTACCACTAGTCTGAACAAGTATAGCTGTTCTTATGTTAACCATTCCCTGATGATACACTGAAGTGACTGTTTAAATCTTTCCCTTTGGGGTATAAAGTCACAAGATAAAGTGTTATAAAATCAAGTGCAACTTTAAAAAGACAGTGACTCCTAATCAAAGTAACGTGGTACAGTACTTATAAAGGTATGGTAAACTCATGACTTCCCTAGTACTTTTTCACTCTGCCCTTTAAAATAATTTTTAAATTCCTTGGCAGCTTGAAATTAAAAACTACATCCTATAGCTAAGGCCTGGACTGGGATTCAAGAAATTTTGGTTCAATTCCCAGCCCTGCCACAGACACCATGTGTGACCTTGGGCAACTCACTCAATCCCCCTACCCCAGTTCCCAATATTATGCTTATATGTTCTATCCCTTTCTCTCATCCTTTGTCTTATCTATTTATAACAAAAGATCTTCAGGACTGGAGCGGTCTCTTACTATTTCTATGTACAGCACCCAGCACAATGAAGCCCTCATGTTGGTTTAGGCCTCAAGGCACTACTTTAATACAAATAAAAAAGATTTCCTCCACTGTGCACACTCAGTTTATTGCTATAGGGTTAATCCTGAGTGCTGAGCTTTTTTTAATTTTTGTTTAGAGTATATCGTACAAAAGAATTAAAAATAAGGCCATGAAGAATTACCTGAATTTTGCAACAATAACTAAAGACAAAAATTAAGTCAAATGTTGATCTCGGAAAGAATTGTAAGTGTCATTTATGTCCTTTTCTTTGGTACAAAATATTTTTGAAAGCTCATTTAATCTCCTGTTTGTGCAAAGAATCACTTGAAATACCATCAGAAGGGGGTTGATAAATACTTTTCATAATGTATGCTCTACTTTTTCCTCTGATTAATTTTAAGAATTAAAAAAATAAAAAGTTACCGAAGGGCAGAATGGCTTTCCTCAAAATTATGACGCTATACGAGAATCTTATATCAGACATAAACCTACGAGAGCTCAGGAAAGTTACCAAGGAAAACCCTCATGGCCACAAAACTGACATGTAACTAGAGGAAGTAACACAATCCTAAAGGAAAAACAAAACATTATACCACAAAAGGCAATGATTATGCAAACCAAAGATTACCTTCCACACCTGGATATGCAAGGAACTTCTCCAAAACACTCTTGTGAAGACTTACATTGCTAGTAATATGGAGTTTTCCCCTCGAGTTTCATTGATGAACAAACGATAGCTATTTGTAAAACACCTCCAGTGTTTTATCCAAGTGTCTGAGCTGCCACCAACTGGCCTTTTGCTCACAACTTCTTCCATTATACAACTTACACGATAGTTACATGCAATCACCACAGCTCTACATAAGCAAGTACGTGGGTAATGTGTTGATACCTCTTCCTGGTATGGAGGCAAAAGGTGTTCAAGAAACATGCTTCTTTTGCCCCTGCCCCTCTCCTACACAGAATAAAATAAAAACGGGAACCTCCAGACAAAAGGAGAGTTTAGAGCTGAAACAGGTTGTACTAAAAGTTTGGTCTGCTAGTGTAGACTGAGCCAAATTGTGTTAAAACCAGGTTTTAAAAAATGTTCTCAATACAATGAAACAAGAGCAATACCAATAAACAATCAATTTTTTAAAAGCATGCTCTAAACCAGGGCTGTACCTCCAACTGGTTTCTTAACCTGTGATAACTCTTTTTGGCCCCAACTATATTAGCAGTTTTCTAAAATATTCCCTGTTAGCAATGGTGGGAACAACAGTAGATGAGGTACCACAAGTCACAGTGGCTAAAACCATAGCAGATGTTTGACACTAAGGTTCCCTCACCACTGTTACCAGTAAAGATGCACCAATGGAATGATGGGAAGTTCTCTGAAAAATAGTAAGAACACAGCAACAGCAGTCAGGCAGACCATGCTGTAACTGAGTTTGGCCATCACCAGATCAAGGAATGATTGCCCTGTGTAGAGAGACTTTTTACTAACTGGAAGGAAAAATATATTTGTCTGTGTCACTCGAAGAACAGTCATTTTAATGCTCTTAAACTAAGAAATGAGATTAGTCATATTTAAATTAACTTTGTTAAGAGATTCAAAAATGGATTCAAGATGAACATTTCTGGGCAGGATCTTTCAGATTTCCCGAGTTCCATAAGCAGTTAGGATTTACATTGTGAATTTGAGGGGTGAATATACATACAAACACCCTGCCACCCAAAGCAGGTTCTTTTCAAACTGGCCTTTGAAACACAGAATCATCAATGGCAATATTTTAAAACTCTTTGGCACTAATGACTTTAGAGAGAATGTTTATAATTGTGCAAGGAAAAAAAGGATTTTGGCCATTACATGTAACAAACCTCAAAAACCCTGCCAAGCAAACGTATTGACTAGACCAGCCCAATAATAATAATGTGCAGCTCAGATGTATCACCTGCAATTTGTATTCCTCTCTGTCTTGAAGACAACAGTTGGTTCTCCCTGCATGGCTCTGTCTAGTGGAAAGGTTCTACTATATACACTTGCAACTTCCTCTGAGGGCTGGACAAGTATCCCTCGGGATTCATTGAGCCAACATGTTTAGCCTCCTTTCCCAATGCTTCTTTACTGTTCTGAAGGTTCTCCAGCAGCCAATCCATGCTTAACACATTAAAGATATTTATTTAGGAGGTCAAAACTGTGTCTAGGAAACCTTTAAAGTGACAGGCAAGAAATGAGATTCATAGTTAAAGGCTAACAAGCTGTCTAACCATGAAAAATCATGGAGCCGAAGAAGAGCTGTGTAGCTCAAAAGCTTCTTTTACCAACAGAAGTTGGTCCAATACAACATATTACCTCATACACCACCACCCCCAATCAGTCTGATTGGCTGTCCATTTATTGGAATTTCCTGGCCTAATACATAGACTCGTAGAATATTAGGGATGGAAGGGACCCTAGGAGGTCATCCAGTCCAACCCCCTGATCAAAGCAGGACCGACTCCAACTAAATCATCCCAGCCAGGGATTTGTCAAACTGCACCTTAAGACCATCTAAGGATAGAGATTTCACCACCTCCCTATGTAACCTATTCCAGTGCTTCACTACCCTCCTAGTGAAAAAGTTTTTCCTAATATCCAACCTAGACCTCCCCCACTGCAACTTGAGACCATTACTTGAGACCATTAATTAGATTATTCCTATGCTTGTTCTGCTATCTGCCACCACTGAGAACAGCCTAGGTCCATCCTCCCCGGAACCACCTTCAGGTAATTGAAGGCCACTATCAAATCTCCCCTCTCTTCTCCTCTTCTGCAGCCTAAACAAGCCCACTTCCCTCAGCCTCTCCTCGTAAGTCATGTGCTCCAGCCCCCTAATCATTTCCATTGCCCTCCTCTGGACTCTCTCCAATTTGTCCACATCCTTCCTGTAGTCAGAGCCCAAGACTGGACACAATATTCCAAATATGGCCTCACCAATAACAAACAGAGGGGAATAATCACTTCCCTTGATCTGCTGGCAATGCTCCTACTAATGCAGCCCTATATGCCGTTAGCCTTCTTGACAACAAGGGCACACTGTTGAGTCATATCCAGCTTCTTTGTCCACTGTAACCCCTAGGTCTTTTTCTGCAGAACTGCTGCCTAGCCAGTGCATTGGATTCTTCCGTCCTAAGTGCAGAACTCTGACTTATCCTTGTTGAACCTATTCCGATTTCTTTTGGCCCAATCCTCCAGTTTTTCTAGATCACTCTCTATCCTTTCCCTACCCTCCAGTGTATCTATCACTTCCCCCAGCTTAGTGTCATCTGTAAACTTACTGAGGGAGCAATCCACTCCATCCTCCAGATCATTAATGAAGATGTTGAACAAAACCCGTCCCAGGATCAACTCCTGGGGCATTCCGCTTGTTACCAGCTGCCAACTAGACATTGAGCTGTTGATCACTACCCATTGAGCCCAATCATATAGTCAGCTTTCTATCCATTTTATAGTCCATTCATCCAACCCCTATTTCTTTAACTCGCTGGCAAGAATATTGTGGGAGACTGTATCAAACCTTTCCCACCTGTCATACTCCCATCACTCCCACCTGTCATACTTCCCTCTCTGGCCCAACGAGACGACATTTACTTTAACAAATACAGTTTGCATGCATGACTTCATCTCTAATAAAAGACAGAAATTTTGTATGTGTATAAAACTACAAGACAAAACAAATGCTACCAAACTGTAAAAAATGGTCAAGAACAAAAGATGAAGGAAAAATCCAGATTGTTCAAAATAGACTAAGCACTGATATATCAAGATTTAAACTTACACTACACGTGGTTAGTTTTAGACACACAATGTTTATCATGAAAGTTGGTAACCAACCTCTTTTTCCCCATTATTTCCTCCCAAAAGGGAAAGAAATAAAGACTCTATTAATCCTGTCCTCTGCCTTCCAACCAAAACAGGTACTTTTCATATATATTCCAAGAAATATTTTCATTGTATTTTTCAGTACTCAGAGTTCCACAGATTGCCTTATAAATTATTTTACATATATATACACACACACACACACACACACACACACACACTTTAGAAAAAATTTGCCAATAGTTTAATGCTGTTATATAGATCAAGAAGAGATTTTTACGCATGCTCTGGTCTGACCCCCATGAGTATATGGATAATTTAAGATCTCATTAAGTAACCTTATCTCAAGTCTGAGCATGTTTAGTTCTCAAAGCCTAGCTGTAGTAGGTTTTCCATTCATACCCCAAATAAGTCTTGATGTTTTCCTGTGTGTGTCTTCCAACAGATACATGTCCTCAAAGTCAGAAATCAGTATTCCCTTTGGTATTCTAGATATGGCCTCAAGCATCTTCCACAGAAGAATCCTTAGTCCCTTCTTTTATAATCCAGTGCATTCAAACATCATTTGCTTTCCTTACAGCATCATACTGGGCTCCATCTTCAATACTTACTAACACACTTAGGGTCTTTCTACATTCCGGTTCTAGCGTCTTTAAGACGCTCACCAGCTACTACCTCAGACTCCTTTTGCCACTTATCTTCTCAGATCCTTCTGCAAATCTGTATTTCCACAGTATTTATGACTGTTCCAATGTAGCCATCTGCAAGTTTAGATACAATACATGTACTTGGTTCGACAGATCAAAGTGAGATTAGCCACTATACAGAGCCCTGAGGGACACTACTTACTCTTTTGCTGCCATTTATAAACTCTGTACCACGCCAGCCAGATTTTTACCCAAGTCACTGCTTCAGTACAGAATCCAAAGTCCTTGTTTTACATGGTCGTTTCTTATGGGATAAATTAAGTTTAAGCTTAAATTACAAAACTTGCCCAGTGAGCAACAGCAGGCATCTTGAAAGTCACTCTTCCCTCCCCTTCAACATAAGGAGTACAAATTCTAAAATAATCTAACACTCCAGACATCACTTTTTAAACAATTGGGTTGTTTGAATTAAACTACTTGGTAAAGCCCACCACTGCAGGATAGGGGAGAACAAAGTTATTGACAACAAAGAGAAACTGTACACTCTGGGAAAACATACGAAGTGTATTATTGCCCTCAAACAGGTACAGTTCTCAGCAGCATTATAGCTGGTTGCTACGGCACTGACCAACAGAAGTTGATTGCAGGTGGGCAAACTACAGTAGCAGCAGAAACTTAACATATCCTGTTTTTATACAAACGTAACAAATAAAGGAAGTGAAAATGAAAACAGGCTAAACAGTGGTCTTCAAAATTTTCTGCAAGGTATCAGCACTGCTATTAAAGCCTATTATAATTGCAAGTGCTTACCACTTTCATTGCCACTCTTTTTCTACTCAGAACTGTCAACTTCTCCTTTTCAATTGCAAACCCTTGTCTGTTTAGTCTCAGGCCAAATGGGATATTTTGGACAAAAAATAGCAAAATCCATTAGATATTTATGAGTAAACTAGATGGGAAAAGGTTATACTTCTACTCCAAACTTAAAAAAAAAAAAAAACCAAAAAAACAAATAGCTCAAGTAATTGAACTAGACAAAGTTTCATATGTGATCAATTCTCAGTGAGTCCCATCAGCACACATTGAAAATTAACAAGATACGAACCATTAAAACGGGCTTTGCCCATGCATAGTAAAAGTAATGCCTATGGAATTATAAGAACAGGTTGTGTAACTGTTCAGTGTACCCAGTAGATACTGAGTATCGCTCCGTAACTAACAGATTAGTCAACTTTAATACCTGTGAGGCTGATCAAACGGAAGTTGCACATTTCCACTGGCGCAACTAAGATCATTTTTTCCCCTCTAAATTAAGCATAATTAAATGCAAACAACCTAATTTTAATGCGGCATTAAGTTTACACATATGCCCAAACAAGTCAGAAAATTAGTTACACTTCTCATTGCATTAATTCAGCCCTGTTGCAGAGAGAGCACTTTTCGTTACTAGTTAGGGTGCTACATTAATATCTTATAAAACAGATATGTACAGTATATATACACACACATCAATGCATACAGTAACTACGTCAGCCACTTAAGAGTTCAGCCTTTATACTTTTGAAGTCGAACTTATTACTGACATGTTAGACCTATAGTCCTAGGAAGTATTTAATATTAAAGAATAAAAATACTATGCTAGCTGTTTCTATCCACAATGGGATAGGACTTCACATTATAATAAAGCCTGGCAGAAAAAGTTGTGGAGCCACACATTTCTGGTATACTGTACATTTGAAGCTTGAACTGAAGAGAAACCACTGAGTTTCTTTAAGGGATACAAGTAAGAGATGTTAAAGCCCATGAATTGAAAGGCTTTTTTACCTGTTTCAGATTTTAGTATTTATATCATAATGATGTGTCCAGGTAATGCAGAGGCTTGAAAACACTGTTCATGCTACAAAACCTAGCAACAGCTAGACTATACTAGCAACTTTAACTTTTGCTTTTGTCATTTTTCATCCATCCATAATATTTACAGTAATTAAAAAGAAAAAAGTGTTATTGACTTTGTCATGAATTTATCATGGAGCAGTTACAAATTACAATGTTAATGCAAATACACAAATCACTACAAATATTAAACATCATTCAGTGTTCAACATAATTATTTTGAAGTGCTCAAAAACTGCTACATTTGGAGGACACCCTTTTAAAAAAATAATCAAGCTGAACACCTAATTATGCAAGTATGCTCTGGATGCTACTTCACCTATCTCTTCCATTCCCCTCCTTCCTCTTTCTAGAGCTATCACATGTCAAAGGGACACTACCAACCTAGGTTACTTCTGTCTATTGTCACCACACACCTGGAATTACTATAACTTTGTGCATTTGACAGCACTTCGTATACAGTCAGTTTCCCTGTTTGTAAGTATCTTTCACACCAAAACCAGAAAATAAAGTAGTATGCATGCTTTGGTCTCAAGAGACCATAGCTATGTGCCCCTAAGAGTTAAAAAATTTGCCCAATTGGTTTTATGGCAACCGTGGCAGTTGCTGAAGAGACCACTTGAGAGAGAATCTCTGCTGCATGTGTCGCATTTAAAGGTGGTGTTCCGACCCTTTGGGTTCTGCCTTCTGCGAGCTCTTTTCTCCTTTGCTAAGCTGGACTGCTTCCTCTCATAGCTTTGGAGACCTTTGCTGAGATCTTGTTTCCAAAGGCTGTGGTCCTGAGTGTGATCTTCCCAGTTATCCATATCCATGTCCGTTTCTTTGAAGTCTCGCTTGCACACATCCTTGAAATGCAATTTTGGGTGTCCTTTAGGTCTGCTTCCAGATGCCAATTGGCTATACAGGATATCTGTTTGGATGGACCCATCATTCATTCACCACACATGTCCAAGCCAGCGGTGGTGTCTCTGTTAAAGGAGTGTTTGCATGCTTACTCACTTGACCATCCCAGTGTTGGTGACTCTGTCCCTAGGAGATTCCAAAAATTCAACAAAGACAACACAATGAAAGCTGTTGAGCCTTTTTTCCTAATGAGAGTATAAGGTCCATGTCTTGCTCCCATACAAAAGTATGCTGATAACACATGCACAGTACACACAGATCTTTGTGTGTTCTGTCAGTTTGTTTTGCCATACTCTTTTACGCAGTCTAGATATTGTTGTGGCAGCTTTTCTGATGTGGATGTGGCGTTCCGTTTCAAGTAAGTTGTCTGCGATAGTGGACCCCAGGTATGTGAACGCTTTCACCACTTCAAGTTCATAATTATTAATGTTGATGGAGGGTGCTTCTTCAACTCCTTGGCACATTATGTTAGTCTTTTTTAAGCTTATAGTAAGCCCAAAGTCTTGGCAAGAATCTTTAGAAGACCCTTCTAAAAGTAGGGGAGCAATTGTAAAGCTACAAAACTTGGCAAGGGAACACAGGAGTGAAACTCAGTGTAATTTAGACTCTAAGTTAACTTAATTTCAGGTTGACTGCGTCCCTTCAAAACATTGCATGCAGCATGGGCAGGATAGATTTGCAACGTTTCTGAGACATAAGCAGATGGACAAAGAAAAGTGTCACAGGAGAGATGAATCAGGTGGAAGCTGTATAAGAAACAAAGGGAGAAATAGAACAGGCAGAAGAGGGGAAAAAGGGCAGAGAAAGATATCCCCCTCTACCTGCCAAAAAAAACTGAAGGAGCGAATGGATTCAAAGTTAGATACCCAAGAACAGAAAAGGGAAAAGAATTATTAATGCAGGAAAGAAAAGGCCAGCTCTGACTTGTGAAGAATAGACTTAATTTTCTTTCTTTGAAAAATAAAGTTGGAGAACACGAACTTTGAAAAAGAAAAATTAGGTTAGAGCATGACAGAACATAGGTTATACAGTACCATTTTGTACAGCATAAACTTATTGCCCTATTGCAAGTGCGAAGTGATCAGCAAATGACCTCATGGAATTCCAGTCAACTAGCTCTCTACCAAAACCAAGAGAATAGGATTAATTTTTGTAAAAGCCAGAACAGGTTTTCCAGTTAGAGAACCACAATACCTGAAGAATTTAAGCTATACAGGCTGATTTCATAAAGTACAGCTTTAGTTGGGAACTTACCAGACAGCTACCACATGAATAGTCTGCAGATAATTAATGAATTCTTCAAATAATTTAACCTGCTTATATTAACAAGTCAGTAAGCTATTTTCCCTACAATTAGGTACTGTGCACTGTTCTGTTCTATATTACCTCAAAATATGTTCAAACTGGGTAGGACAATTATATCTAATTTTAAATTACAGGTCTGATCTTGCAAACATTTAATATTGGGTGCAGCCTCTACTGCTGTGAGTAGCCCCATTGAAGCAAGCACTACACCAGGTAGTAAATGTATGAAGGGTCAGACACTATGCAAGTACTATTCTCCCCACAGACACAGGCATAATTTTCAAACTGGGATGCTTAAAGCTAAAGCACCTAAAACCCATATTTAGGGATCAAAATAAAGGTGGCTTGATTTTCAGATAGGCTGAACATCTACTAGTTTCACTAACTTCAGCTGGACCTGTGGTGTTCCACATCTCTGAAAGTTAGGCCACTTCTTAACATGGTTAAATATAGATTGAGGTGCCTAACTTTAGGCATCCAAGTTTGAAAGTTTTGGCTTTAAGTAATTACATGCAAAAATGGAAAAAAAATGCACTGAACTTAACAGATTCCTCATTAACCCTTCAACTGGTATGACTAGCCATGAGGGCTTAATTTGTAATAAAAGAGGTGCTGGGACTCAAGCAATTTGTTTACTTTCATAACTGACACAACAAGCTCAGAGGTGCCGGGACTACAAATTGCCAAGCCTAGAGGTGCCAAGGCTCAACCCTAGCAAGTCCTGGCACAAATTAAGCACTGCTAGACACCTCATCAGTTATGCAATTACAAGAGTCACAGTATATATTTCAGGAGCACAAGAGAACTGCATTGAACTTAGCAAGCATTTGGGGGACAGGAGGGAAGGGTCAAGTCTATCATTACTCATTGTGTATCCCTTCCTTGACTGAAAAATATCTTGAAAATAGGAATGATGTACCAAAGTAGTCTCGTCCAATACAATTTGTGTCTGCAGAAATGTATGTCTCAAGGTTTTGAAAACAAAATAGTTGTCCTAATATTATAGACTGCATATATACAGATTCTGGAGATAGAAAACAGTAGGTACATTAGTTGTATAGTTTAACAGAAATGCTACATACATTTGAAAATATACTGCACCTCGAATGCTTTCATTCTTTAAGACTGACTTGCCTGACAGAATAAAAAAAGACTTAAAATCATACACAGATCTCCAATTATAAGCAGTGTAAAAGGAAATCTAGGCATTGACAGCTTTCTGCCTGGTTTCAATTTATTTATTGAACAATGTTAAGATGTTTTAATAAAAAGATTTATACAAACTTGCACCTGCAACCTACAAATTATCCATTTTTATGGACATTAAGCTCAAAATCTAAGCTGTACCTACATCATATAAATCAATTTTTCTTTAAATAATGTAATCAAGAACTTTATTGGTGAGGCAAATGACAGTGCAGTAAGTAATATCAAGAATGTAGTTTAAAAAAATTCACACCACAACAGCCAAGTTTCCTCCTTCACTTTCATGCCATGTGAGACCATCATTAGTCTCTTTATTAAGGAAGAGTGATCAAAGGGAGATGCAGGTGTAAAATAAGTCTTTTTCAGTTGCATTAATGTCTCCCTGATGCATTATAACACTATAATTGGGGGGAACTACCCTTCTGATTTAATTACAGCCACCTACAATGTGTTTGCCAGGAGTTTCCATCTTGTGTTGAGGGTACTAAGCTACTCATAATTTTCCCTTGGGGTAGAGAAAATAGAATCCAACTGCCAACAAGAAAAGAGTCATCAAATCCCAAAGTGACACTACCCACTAGAGTACTAAATTGCCCAGGAGTCTTTATAACAGCAACAAGTTTTGAAAAATGATAAAATCATGGCAACTACTACAAAGTTCAAATTTTAGACTTTAAGCATTTCCTTAAAATATTTTTAAAATCTATTAATTTTGAATACGACTGTTTTAGGCCCTGATTCTGTAGGGCACTGATTTTCAAACTGTGGGGCATAACCCCCCTGGAGGTTACACTGAGGTTACCAGGTGGTTGCCAGGACCTGACCAGTTAAAAATTAACCATTACCCAACACACCCAGCGCTGTGCTGCGATTCTGCTGCCAGCCAGTTTCCATGGGAACCATGCACCCGCCCAAGAACTCCACCTTTCTCCACTCTCAAAGACTCACCCTTCCTGCCCCTGTAGCTGCACTGGGAATCAACGTGACTGTGGCACCACATACATCCTGGCCCCGCAACAAAGGCCTCACACCTGGCGTGTGCACATGCATGCACAGAGGGGGAAGAACCACTGTACAAGAGTGCAGCTCTGTGCAGATGGGATTCCAAACAGGATGCATGAGCCTCATACATGTGCTGATCATTTGGGGATTCCCCCCACAACACCCGTGGGTCCCAAAGTCTGCACCATCCATATTCCCCTCTTTCCCCTACATCGAGGGGGGCATGTGTGGGACATGAATCTCCAAAGAGAGGGCGCAGTAAAAACAAGTTTGGGAGCTTATGCTGTAGAATGATCCATGAAGGCAGACCTTTATCCCTGGGTGGATAGTGTTGCCCAGCTAGGTCAGGGGCCTCAGGCAGTAAAGCTGAAGAAGACAAAGTCAAGCTACAACCTGCAGCAGAGAGCAAAATAAGAAACAAGTACAGATTTCAGCCTTACACCATTCAAATGTGTTCATTCATACTGCTTTTCTGTTCAGCCAATTTTTGGGTGGTGTAGTCTAGTTTCCAGGAATAATAAATGGTTTACAAAAATCTAAAGTAAACTACAAAATTCTTAAGAGTAATTTGTCTCACACTGAGCAAATATTTAGTGCCACAAAAGTGCCATCTTTAATCTGGCACATTTAAGATTTTTTTGCATTTTCAATGCAATTTACGGGGTATTTTACTGGGTATTTTCAACCCAATTTACTGTGTATTTTAATACATACATAATCTGAACTGAAACAAACAATTTCTTCTTTAAGAAAATAGTTTGTCCAGCATTTACTTGCACCAGCAGCAGAACTATATACTCCCTAGTGACGTTACTCACATACAGATTACATTTCCTCCCCCTTCAGCCTATTTACGTACAAAACACACAAAAATATCTAACTTCTCAAATATCACTGCTAAGTCAAAGTCAATACTATGCAATCTACAGGAGAAAACCAGGCAGAGTTATAATGAATGTGACACTGAAACTGGACACAAAAATTAGGAAAGGCTGTCTATAGAGCAGTTATCCAGACATACTGCAAGCTCTATTACATAAAACGGCAACATGAATTGGCTTTATTATACTGTGAGCTTAAGAAAAATTGTAAGTTTTACTGTTGAGGGGAACAGGTACCATAACAAATAAGCAGATGAACATATAAATGCATTTTAATTCCTTACAGGAAAACTCAAGTAATAGGCATCATCACTGTACACCCAAGTTCAATATCTTGCTACTTCCCAATATAACATCCAACCATGTGATTAAACAGTTCCCTTCAGTCTAATATATCTAGTGCAAAATTCACTCAGCAATAATCCCATTAAGAAAAACAACTGCACTAGGTACAAGTCTATTGATTTATTGGTCTCCAGTTAAGTGTTCAAGTCAACGAGCCATTACCATCATTCTCCAAAACACTACTGTTTAGATATACATTTCAGACATTAAAAGTTACAAAATCTTGCTTTTTCAAAATCTGAAAATGTATCCCCTCTTCCTTTTCAGAGCAACTAAACCTAAACAGTACAAGAAATCCAACAATGTTCAGCCAGGTCATTAACTGCACTAGCTAAAAACAGGGATAAGTAACACGTATTTCATTTAATCTCCCAGACAAAGGGGGATGAACAGAAATTCTGGGGGAACAGTGTTAGAAATCTGTTATTGACAAGTCTGCATGTAGGCTGATAGTTTGTACCCTGCAAAGGGTACCATATTTGGAGGAAGCCATCTTCTACAGCAGCATAAAATATCCTGCAGCTATCATGGTTTGTTTTTAACCTGCATCCTCAACATGACAGTCAGCTGTGCTTTGAAAATACTCAACTAGCTACTGGAACATCCTATGCACTGCATTTTTAAGAATGTGACATTTGAGAGAGAAGAAGGAGGTTATTAAAGACACAGCATTCCTGCCTCTAAAGAAGATGACATAACTGATCTACTTTATAAAGTATATTGCACCTTTTGCTTTATAGAAAGACATGTGTCTGCATAAGATGTAACACTTGCCTTAACAAACTGGGAAACACTGATCAGATGTATAAGAGCAAGGTTCCAGGATCTAGTGTGCACACGGGTGATTGGGAAAGACAGCTCATTCTATGAATTCTTTACATGATCACACTTCAAAAGACTTCTAACATAAAACTTTTGTCTGCTGAAGATTTTTCAAAATCTCAACCAAATCTAAATTTATTAAGGGATAACAAACCCGTTATGATGAAATATTAAAGAAATTTTTGTAACTAAAAGTTGTTAAATAAAGTCAGTGTGAATTTTTAATATCAGATTTATGATATGTTTAGAGATTGTTGTAAGTGACTGGTGACTATGAGAGATAATAGGATTTTAAACATGTATGAGCTTAATATGAGCTACTTATTTTAATACTGAAATGACCCGGAATGTCAGAAACTACACCAACTATTATGACTATCTCTTATGAATAAGCACTTCTACATACATCTATTCATCATGTGCTAGAAGAAAGAAAAGACCTGTTGACCTAGGCTTAATAAAACAGAACCTGAATTCAAACTGAACTCCTTGGTGTTTTACTAATTTTAGAAGCATCAGATGTAAGCATCATTCCACAAAGCATCAATATGGGTGATACACAAATCCCATCTGCTCTCCTTGAACATTACAGATTTTGTAGCATTTTGCTTAAAAGGTTAGCACTGTTGTCCAAAATTTCCCTTTTTACGCTTCACACCCATCCATCTATTGCATTGGGAGGGTCTACATGCCAGTTGTCTGCCTCCTTCTATCCCAGAAGTGACTGCATTTCAGTGATGCTGCATGTATAAAGCTTATGAAGCACTCTGGGATCTTTCAGGATGCAAGGCATGCTGTAAACAAAAAACATTATTCAGGACCAGCAGCTAATTGTTAGACTGTGGAGGAAGAGGAGGAAAAACACTATTAGCTACTGAACCACCTTCTCCAAGAGGCGATGAAACCAGCAGCCCTGACATGCTGATTGTTGTGTGTGTATGTTTTGGTGAAAATCCCTGGCAGAGAGAAAAACAAACAAACATCAGCCATTAGCCTGTCCCCTCCTCATGCTTGTATCTCAATGGCCATTTCCCGTTAGCGAGAATATAGGGCAGGGGCACAACACGGCTGTATTTCAACCTCCACATATATTTTCCTGGGAATGCCATGTTCCCCAGCCTGGCCGGAGCCGGACTCCCCACCTGTTACCCATCCATAGGGGAGCTGGGGACAGTTCACAGAGCAGAAGACAGGGAGAGGAGCCTTTTAATCACCCACACACACAAAAAGTGTGGAGAAAGCGCCTCCTTGGGCGAGCTGGATGTGGCAGGGAGAGTGACCTCCTCTAGCCCGCCACCCCAAAAACTCCTGGGGGTGGCAGGGAGAATGACCCCTTAACCCCCCCACCCCACCCATACACCCGGGGGCTGACAGGAAGCGTGACCACCCTCAGCCTAGCCCCACAAACAGACCCCTGGAGGGTGGCAGGGAGAGGGACCCATGTATACCCCCCCCCCCCCCAAATATACACTCCCGGGGGCTGACAGGGGAAATGACCCGCCCTGCCCCCCACAGACCTCGGGCAGAGCCTGCCCGTCGCTGTGGGCACCTCCCCGCCCCGCCCCCACGCTGCCCCTCTCCCCGCGCCTCCCAGCCCTCGCTTCCCTGGGCCGAGCTCTCACTCGAGGCCGGGGATGCGCGGCCTAGCCCTCCCGCCCGCCCGCCGGCTCCAGCAGGCCCGCAAGCCCCACTCGCACCTGCCCGCGCCTCCTCCCGCCCCAGCACCCGCCGCCTCGGGCCGCCCCCTTCCCGCCCCAGGCCCTTCGACCCGGCGGGGGCCCTTCCCCGGGGGCTACGGCCCGCTCAGGGCACCATTTTGCCTGCCTCCCGCCGGGGGGGTGGGGTGGTTAACCCCCCCTTGGCAGGCCGGTTCGGGGGGGGGGGGGCAGGCCTGCGGTACTGGGCGCCCCTCCCCCCCGCAGGCCTGAGGTACTGGGCGCCCCCCCCCCCGCAGGCCGGGGAAATTCGACACTTACTCAGGGGTGGGATGTTCCGGATCGTAGAAATCCCCCATCTTCGGCCTGCCCCTCCTCAGCGGCGCGGATCCCAGCAGCCCCCGCCCCGCATCGACGGAGGGGGGGCGTGAGACCAAGGCCCCCCCTCCGGCTCCTCACGCACCGAGCAGGGGCGGGGGGCAGCCCCCAAGCTTCGCCCCACGCCGGGGAGACCCTGGGCCCAGCCGGGGGGGGGGGGTGGCGGTGTGTGCGCGCTGGTCCTGGCCCGGCGGCCTGCTTCACATCCTCCTCTTCCTCCCCGGGGGCTGCAGACAATGTCCCGCCGCGGCGGCGGCGACCGGCTGAGGGGGGGGGGGGGTTGTTCCTGGCGGTGTCTCGGTCACCCCCTTTCCGCCGCCGACCTCGCCTCAGCAGCGGGGACCGGCCGCTGCCCAGGCCGCGGGGCTCCCCTCCATCCCGCGGCGGGGAGACGCCGAGGTAGACCGAGCGATGCCCGCTCCGAAAGCGACCGCCTAGCGGGGGGCAGGCGGCGTCCTCCACAGATCCAGGCCCCCCCCCCCCCCCACAAAAAAGCAGCCCCCCCCCTCGCTCTTCTTCCCCCGCTGAAATAATCCAGCCGAGCGATCCCCAAAAATAAATAAATAAATTAAATCAAATCCCTCCTGAAACCGGCCCTCGGTCACTGTAAATCCTCAAGTTTTCCGAGGCGGACCGACGCGTCTCTCCCCCCGTGGCTGATTCGGTTTCGGCTCCGCTTCTTGCTCCAGGCAGTCCGATTCCCGG
Source organism: Emydura macquarii macquarii (assembly GCF_026122565.2). Lineage (NCBI taxonomy): Eukaryota > Metazoa > Chordata > Testudines > Chelidae > Emydura > Emydura macquarii. Next base: position 6,691,528 of record NW_027133217.1, read on the forward strand.
GGAGGGGGTTCGCAGCCCCTTCGCGAGGCGGTTCGGGGGGGGGGCGCCGAAAGTGGGTTCGATGGTCACAGCTCTCCCCTCCCCCTGGCACTGTATTTTTCCTCTTCAGCGGCGGCTGAGCCCAGAGAGGCTGCTTCTTCCTCGCTCCCTCCTCCTGCTGCTCTCTCTGAAACACAAACGGAAACAGTAACTCATCTACTTCCTACTAAGAGAGTCACAGCAAACACAGAGAGCCAGAGAAACAGCGACAAGGCCCCAAAAGCAAGCAACTGCCATCCATGCAAGCGAAGGGGGAGGCTGCTGCTGCTGCTGGCTCCTTCTCTGCAAGGTAAAAAAAAATCATTGCATGTAGTGGACACAAACATGGAGCTGGAAGCTCAGTATTAAAGGAGACCTTTCTGTTTTGGAGGTTTGGGGCTTTCATTGAAGATCGATCGGGTTTCTCTTCCCCATTAGTAGTTTGCAGCCTTCCCCCTCTTCCCCCATTTGGGAACTAGCAGAATTTCCCCCTCAAATTACCTGTTCCATGGATATCAACATCCAGTAATTTCCCCAGCCTGAGGACTGTATTTTTGTGCCCTGCTTTTTCTTCTAAAGAGTTTCTAAGAATTTGCATGATTTGCTAAACATATTACAGCACATTATTTACCTCAAACCACAGCTTTGATACTTTTACATGGTTTCCTGCCTGTCCTGTAGCCATTTCACAGCTACCCGCCAGTTTACAGGGATAAGTAGACTAGTGCATTTTAAGGTTATGATACTACAAGTCACTCCATGTGAGTGGATTCATTTGAAGTCAGCAGACATGGTAGTCCTCCCATGAGGAGTCAGTGACACCACAGGGGACACTGTCAGGTTAAAAATCATATTTTTATCAGGCATTGTAGCCGTGTTTGTCCCAGGATACTAGAGAGACAAGGTGGGGAGGTAATATCTTTTATTGGACCAACTTGTCTTGGTGAGAGAGACAAGCTTTCAGAGCTCTGTGTAAGCTCAAAAGCTTGTCTCTTTCACCAAGAGAAGTTAGTCCAATAAAAGATACTACCCCACTCATCTTCTCTCTCTAATATTTTTATCAAGGACATTTCTTTACCTATGTTAGCATCTTAGCTTCTTATTAATACAAAAATATTTTGTACTTACATAAGGCTTCATGTTCAAAATGATTACAAATATTAATTAATCCTCAGCACACTACTGAGAGGCGCATTTTTTCCAATTTTACAGACAGGAAAGTTGAGGCAGAGAGGTTCAATGACATGTCAGAATCTAAGGCCAGAAGGGACCATTATGCTCATGTAGTCTGATGTCCTGCCTATCGCAAGCTATAGAATTTCACCCCCTAATTCCTGCCTCAAGACTATAACTTCTAGTTGAGCTGGACACATAAGACCATGAAGCTAGTGAGAAAGCCAAAAGTAGAATTCAAAATTTCCTGATCTCTGGCATGAACCATATCTGTCTCTGATTCTTAAAACAGAAAGAATTTAAATTAGAGCCCTACCCCACAATGAGCTCCACATATCAAGATTGGATGTTTTTCTAAAAGATATGCTCTAGCACAACTGGGAGTTATGGGCTTGATGGAGGAACCACTTGGTGAAATTCTATGGCCTGGACAAAATGGAGATCAGATTAGGTTATCATAATTGTCCCTTCTTGACTTAAATTCTGTGAAGCTATGAATGAATGGAGAGACTCTTGTTCCCTGACATAACCCCATTGCATCTCCATGGAGCCTGTTACAGAATCAAGGCCTTATTTTTCACCATTTAGGTTTGTTTAGGTTTTGCATTTTACTTGCTTGGATAATAAAAGCAGATTAGTCATTTTTGCTTTCTGGTTCTCCTGCAGTTGCACAGCAACCCCAATGTTTATATTATAGTTTATATTGTAGACGCTGCAATACAAGGTTTAAAATCCAAACATGCCATGATCCAAACAAGCTGATCCAGATAAGCAGATCTCTGCACCTGCATGAAGTCCCACTGATGTCAACAGGACTTCAGGTGGCCCAAAGGTCCATGCATTGGAACAGTTTACAGGGTCCGGGCCAAACAGTTTTCACTGAAGTCCAAACAAAATAATTAAAACATTTCTATTAATTAATTTTTGTGAAAAAAATCAATAATTAATTCTTGACCCTAAAGTACCTAATAGTATCGTAAGAAGTTACAAAATTAGAACATAAGAACATCCATACTGGGTCAGAGGAATGGTCCATCTAGCCCAGTATCCTGTCTTCCAACAGCAACCAATGCCAGGAGCTTCAGAGGGATGAACAGAACAGGTAATCATCAAGTGATTAAGACTCCAATTCTGCAATTACGTCCATGTGGTTGCAGGTGCAAGGACCTAGCTCACACACAGCTGACTGCTGAATTGGGACCTTAATCTTGAAAAGTGATTTTGAGAGGCATATGAAGAGAATCTCTGAAAAGGAGTTATTGTTACTGAAAAGATATTGTGTATTCACATGTACAAGCTACCATTAAATGGGATGTTAGCCATCTCAGTTTTTAAAACCTGAAGCAGAGATTTGTTGATGATGAAATACTAGGTAAGATGCAAAGTGGAGTCTTGCAAGTAAGATAGACACCCACAGCTGATCGATAAGCATACACAAAATTTTGGTATTGCAACTGAAAAATGTCATTATTAGACTTTCACTAAACTGAAGTGCTGGATAATTTTCTTTGATTTTATGCTTCGTTTTTTACGATGACAATACAATAAAGCCTGCTGCTTAGGCACAATAAAATCATTGTATTCATCAATGATTACTTTAAAAACAGCAACAAACAACAAATGCTATTTAGTCAATATAAAAGGGAAAGGACGGTTACCTCTGGATGTGTCACGGAAGGGATACTGCCATAATAATCAATTAATTGTTTAGTAACATCATCATTCTCAGTACTGTACAGACACAAACAAAGCCTAATGAGTTTATAGGGCAAAGCCCTAAGCCCGCACTTTGTTCTGTGCAGGCGTACCGGTGTCTGTGTGGACTTGCATTGACTTCAGTGGGTCTCCACTTGAGTGCAAAGGATCACCTGTGTGTAACAAATTGCAGGATTGTGGCCTAAGGCCCTGATCCCATGAACACTTACACATATGCTTAACTTTTACACATGTAGGCCCCAGTTCTGCAAACACTTGCACATGTTTAACTTTATTACAGTGAGTCTTAGGCCCTTCCCTGCAGCGAGTTCTGCATGGAAGACCCATGCGTGCACCTTGTTTTAAGTGGAGATTCACCACACAAAACTCATGGCAGCATTAGGGCGTAATTCATACAGGTAAACACGTGAATTTGTGCAGGATTGGGGTCGAAGGCATTTGTCAATGGTACAAAGAACCCATGTGGAGAATTCACTGTGTTGAGGCCTAAAAGATAGATACAGAGAAGACAGTATGTCCTGGGAAAGCCTGAGGAAGACATTTAACTATTATTAATAAAAAATATTAGAAAAAGCAATTTATTAAAGGTAGACATATCTTTACTTCTGCTTTAACATTTGAAATTCTTAGAACAAAAAGCTTTTCAAATCTCATCTTGCTCTACTTTCCCTTTCGTTTTTACTTTCTTTCCCTTGTGCGTTTGCATTTTCTAGTACTAATATTATTTAGGCCAAGAAATGTTTAAATTACAATGTTGTTGGCTGAAATTTAAAATTGCTTGAAGAGTTTTTTTTAAAAAAAACAACCTCCAAATCTGCACTTTGCTCAAGCTGAAAGCACTGCAGCATACCATGTGATGTTTAATACAACACATAATCTGTTAGGTTTGCTTGTTAGACAACATGCAGTGGTGTCCATTGTTAGTCATTAATTGGCTATTGAGTAAAAGTTAATTAAATAATCCAGAAATAAATGACTTAATATGCTATTGTGTGGGGACTGTTGGTATCTAGATAATACATGGCAGAGTATGGTCTGTTAGGGATAGCAGTCAAAAAGAATAATTAAGCAGTGAAAGTAATTGTAACACACACAGAAATAGTTTACAAGCTCAGCCCAGCTACAATGGGTTGGCTAGAGAGAGTTTTACATATTAGTTTACCAGTTACGAGGTCATCTCAGGGAAGATCCAAGTAACATATAAGAAGCAACAAGGTCTTAATCTCCTATACACTTATGCACATGAGTAACTATCCATATGGGCAACCCCAATGAACTGATAGTACACATGTGTAGTCCCACACTCATGCATGATCAGGGCCCAAATCATCCACCCAATAGGCAACTTAATTGAGTATATCTGCTCTGATGTCTAGCAACTTAAACATCAGCAACGATATTTGCTACATTAGAGCAGAGCTGAAAAGAGTCCTAGATACAGGTTTTGTTAAGAAGCAGGAGCAAGCAAAGTGTGATCAAGGACAGTGGGTGTGGCCCTTAAAATTACTTTAGGCTGCCTATGTTGTCTACACCTGGGGGAAAGAGTTCCCAGTAGATTACACTGTGTTTGGGCCTATCCAGTGCAAATGTTTTATACTAAATATATTTTACCTTTGAGGGTCTCTTCAATCAGGTTTGTGAGTGTGATGAGTTTTTAAGTCCCCCGTTGCTGGTTATGGGGGCATGAAAGTAACCCCCACTTTTAATGTTTTTGGTTTTTTTAAATAAACCCATATAATAGAATTTCTCAATCCTCTTACCTGGTGAAGCCTTCCCTCAGCGTATAGCCTATTGCTGTGCTAATACAGCTGAGTCTTTGATTTCCCTAGAGGGAGGGAGGCTGGCTGCTCTCCCCTTTTATTGGAGCTGACAACAAGCCGAGGGAAGTGACCACCTGTGTTCCGCCCAGGGTCTGCCTCCAATAGCTGTGGTGTGAGAAAAAGGAAGTCTGAGGTAACCCAGCAGTTTCACTTTGGCTGAACAGTAAAAGACTTAGGTATTGCTTCTTTGATGGAGGCTTAGCCACAAGAAAAGATTCTCTACATCATTATTTTCTGTGATAATTTAAGTATTATCTTTGACTTGTGTGGTATTACTAATAAAGCTTTCCTTTACAAGTTAGTCATATTTTGAAAATTGACTCTTGAAAAAGGAACTGTGGGCTTCATTATTTACTGTCCCAACAATTTCTAGATCAAATGTATTTGATTTACAAATGAAAAGTTGTTTCTTCAGTTAGTTTGAAATACCCAGCCTGGAATCTGCTAGTTAATCTGTTTTTCTGTGGTCTGTGTAACATCATGACCAGGCCCCCCTATTAGGAGCTACTTGTGTGCTTAAAGTTAAGCACATGTGTAAATGTTTACAGGACTGGAATGTAAGGCAGCTGCTCAAATACATGATTTGATGATTATCGCTGGCATTTGTTGAGTTATTTGGTAAATCACTTTTTTTTAGTATTTGGTCATCTTTATAGCTGCTATAATATCAGTAATTGACTTAATAAATAACATTTGTCAATATCTGACAATACTTTTATTCCTATTCAACCAACAGCAATCATTAGGACCTTCATCCTGTAAAAGTGTAGACTCTAGTCCTGCAAACCATTAAGCCAGTACACAACTGAAATTATTGTTGTAACTGTGGCTGGGCTATCACTAGAACTTCATTAGCTGTTCCTTTGATAACCCAACTTTTTAATATTTTAGGCACCAGTCCTCCAATGAAATCTGTCCATGTGAAGTCCCATTGACTTCAAAGGGGATTTGCGTGGGTGTCAGGAATCAGCTCATACGGTTATCCTAGGGCTCTGTACCTGAAAGCCTCTAGGTGCCTTATCAAAAATGAATTACAGTAGAATCTCTGAGTTACAACGCCTCAGGAGTGGAGGTTGTTTGTAACTCTGGAATGTTCATAACTCTGAACAAAATGTTATGGTTGTTATTTCAAAAGTTTATGGTTGACCATTGACTTAATACAGCTTTGAAACTTTACTATGCAGAAGAAAAAAGCTGCTTTCCCTTTATTTTTTTAGTTTATATTTAACACCGTATTGTACTGTATTTGCCTTTTATTTTATTTTATTTTTTTGGTCTCTGCTGCTGCCTGATTGCATACTTCTGGTTCCAAATGAGGTGTATGGTTGACTGGTCCATTTGTAACTCTGGTGTGGTAACTCTGAGGTTCTACTGTAAACAATATTCACTAAATGCAACATCTCCCAGACAAACTATTGAGGAACAGCTAGCAGCAAGGCTATTGTCCTAATTGTACTCTGTAGTCATTAGAATTATTAGACAGATTTTTAGAGAACTTCAGAACCATGTGTTCTTGCATAATAGGAGCTGTATTGCCAACCCCAGACATTTAGAAATCATGAGTCAAACCTCAATCATGAGATTGGCTTAAAAATCCCTCTGGAATGTTTAAAAATCATGATTTTTTTTTTTAAATAAGAGATTTTAGATTCTCTGTATTTGCCTTCTGTGTTTTTAGTCCTTAGGTTACACTTCAGTCACATTTTCAAGCTCTTTTCTGCAGCCATGAAAGCTGAGGGTCTCATATATTCACATGACTCCGGATGCAAGGGCTTTAAGATTAACACCAATTGTCATGTTTATCACTTGCAATAAAATAAGGAGCGTTGGTGACGTGTGGGAGATAGCAATTGTTACTGTTGTGTCCAGTTGCTTGTACTCCTGGTTTAATACTGGACTCCATACAGAAGAGTTTGATGAATCAGAGGTTAAATATTTACCAAGATCTGTCTGGTGAATATTTTATATTCCCTTTTATGCTTTAAAATGCTCATTGTGCTTTTTCTCGTAAAGCCATATTCTGACCTGTTACCACTGTCTGTGTAACTTCATTGAATTCATTGTGGATTTACACCTGGTTAGTTGATTGACATCAGACGCTGGACATGTATTCTATCTGCCGCAGTGGTTCTGTGTCTCTCTTTAGATGCCTTCATTGCCTCACCTGGTTTCTCTCTTTGTTTCCAGAGCCTGGTCCATTTTCTCTTTTTATATAAAACTCTATCAATAAAAAACTGAATACAGAATTTTAAAATGTATTCTTCAGATGATGACATTTTGTTCTCATGTTTCTCCTGTCAATCTCTTGTGCATATGGAAAAATGGTGCAGGAAGATTTTGTGTGCTAAATAAACATAATATTGGCATTCGTATTTAACTACAAGATATAGATTTAGTTTTTTTAAAAAGTCATGTTTACTGCCGAATTTCCTAGTGTGGCTCATCTGTTAAGCCCTGATCCTGCAAACACTTATGCACATGCTTAATTCAGTATTGCCAACAGCAAGTGTTAAAAAATCATGAGTCAGGTCCCAAAAAAATCACGAGATTAGGAAAAAAATAAGTTTGGAGGTTTTCTTGAAATGCCTTCTGGTTTTTGAGCTTTTAAGTTTCACTTTTTCAAATTTTTCTCCACAATCAAGAGCTAAAAAATTCTTAACCAAAAAAAAAAAAAAAAAAAAAAGCTCAGATTTTCTTGTATTCCCAAGAACCGGGGCCTTAAGAAAAGCACCAAATGTCCTGAGACTCATAACATCATGAGAGGTGGCAACACTGCTGACTATTGCTAGCCTAAAGTGTGGCACTGGGGGACTAAGTACAGACAGAAGTTAGCTATTAGTTAGTACTATTTGGTCAGCACCAAGAATGTGTGTGGTGCTGCCTAGCACACAGACGGAAGAAACGCCTGCTCCAAGGACCTTGTAGTCTTAGGCATTAATCCTGCTAACACTTATGCACCTGCTTAACTTTAAGCTCGTGAAGAGTCTAAGCGTTGTCTCATGCTCAGGCTCTTCACAACCGTCAGGTTGAAATGTGGTGTCATGTGACATACCAATGGTGCTAGGGTAGTTGCCCCGTGGGGGAAAATGGCAAATTAAAGCAGACACACAAACCATGTATGTGGCAATGATATCAACAGAGCCAGACTATTTGAAACTTGTGACGTGCTTAGAATGGAAGGTCCTTGGGCCCTGAAAGTGGCCGTTGCTGCTTTGCTTTGGTATATGTTTTACCGGTATTTCTGAAGCGTATTTAGTCTCAGTACTCATGTCTGTATATGCCCTTTTTAAAAACACACCTGGCCTGTAGTGCTGACAAAGGCAGCCAGAGAGACAGCCTTGGAAACTGAAGCTCTCTGTCTCTCACAGAGCAGGTATCCCATAGGACAGATGTGAGGGGGCATGCCCACACTTCAATAGAGAGGAGGCTAGTGAACTCTTATGGGCTTAGCCAAGGCTATCCAGACACACCTGTAAGATTTGCTATGCTTGGAAGGAGGAAGCTTAAAAAGGGAAAGCCTGCCACAGGAAAGGGGGTGACTAGAGGAAGACAAGAAGTGATTAGGGCAGAGGCCTTGGAGAAGTGACCTACAGGGATAGAGGAAGATATTTGCATACCTTACTGCCCCTGAGACTTCATGGGCCAGGTATAGGGGGGAGTGACCAAAAGGAGATACTGGAGACAGACCCTAACGCTGATCAAGGACACTAGAGCCCACAGATAAGCGGAACCCCAAAGAGGTGACTGAGAGACTGCACCTTGGTCTTCTTTTACTCTGATTCTCCCTCTCCCAGGGGAAGTAAACGTTTTATTCTGGAGAATCCCTTCTATGCCACAAGCAGGGAAGGACTCTGTAAGCAGCCCAAATTGTGATCTAGTGGGGTCTCAGGAGGGACTTCACACACCTCAAGTGGTGGAGAATGCAGGCATAACTATACTTGATACAAGGGTGTTGTGAGCTTCGCCGCTCTGAACAAGATGGAACCTGAGCAGTGGTGTAAATGCCTAGTGGACATGCAACAGCAACAAGGGGCTCAGCAATGCCATTTCCAGCAGTAATTGCTGCTGCAGCAGGTTACCCAACAGTAAGTTCAAACCACTCAACAGCAACAGGTGCTGAGGGAACTGAAGACCCAGCTGCAAGAGTTACCCAAGGAAATGATCCAACAGATAGTGTCGGCCCTACACCCCCATTGAGTCCCAGTGGATCATGCTTCCGCTGATGTGGGTCCCCCACCCGAACCTGGGAAGCGAAACAAGATGGGGCCCAGTGATGATCCTGAGATCTTTTTAGTTACATTTTAGAGGGTGGCACTAGCGTCTCTGTGGCCCTCGGAGCAGTGGACTTTGATTTTTAGCTCCCTACTTGATTGGTCCAGCACAGGCAGGCCTACTGTAACCTGGACTTAGAGGAGGCTAAGAACTATAAACAAGTAAAGTCTGCCATTTTGGACTATTTGGACATTTCTGAGATAACCCACTTAGCAACGTTTTAGATCCAAGACCTACCCCAAGGAAGCCAGACCCTGGGTAGTAGTGCAGCATTTGAGGATATACCATTGGAAGTGGCTCCATCCAGAAAAAACATCTGGGGCCCAAGTGGCTGGGGCAATTCTGACCAAACAATTATAAGCGTATTACCAGACTGGGTATTATGGCACTGCCTTTGGACATTGTCAGATGTGGTGTGGCTAATGGAGGACTTTCTGGAAGCTGAAGGATTGCTAGAGGATGGACAGGAGATGTCAAGCCAGCAGCACCCACTCTGAGTAGCCCAAATTCGAGGATGTTGTTTCAGAAGGTTAGAAAGCCCCTTAGACGATGGGAAATCCAAGGGGGTCGGGTTCGCACACACCACTACCCAGTGGGACTGCCAGGCACCTCAAACAACTGAAGTAAGATCTGCAGAACAGGGTCTGGCCACTCTTCCACGACTGAGTTCACCCCCAGCCCCATATAGGAAAAGTACAGGCAGCACCAGGCAGATAATTTGCTGCCCCTGTGGGCGGGCAGGCCACATAAAAAAAGAATGCCCTTTTATGGAATGTGGATAGGCCCAGGACTGGCCAGCAGAAACCCATGTACGAAAAAGGACTCCTCCCTACGTTGATGGTACTAGTGATAGTCCAAGAGTCCTTGAACAGCTGCAGTCAGACCGTGGTCCAAGCCTCCCTACTAGGAGAGGATGCGCCCATAGAAAGTCGGTCCACCTACAGTGTTTACATGGCGATGTGAAAACATACCCCGCCAGCATCTCTGACTGACAGTGGGGATGCCTACCGAGGTGATAGCAGTAACTCTAGCTGAAAGATTGGCCTACCCCATAATCACAGGTCAGGACTGGCCTTTCTTTTTTTTTGTGGGTAAGTCATTAACAAACATGTCTGTCCAGGGAACAGGGATCCGGATCAATCCTTACAGCAGGCTCCCCAGAGCGTGGTAAATCTTGGGGAAGCTGTAGACCCTGAGGAGAGAGCATCCTGACCAATATGGTCATCAATGCTTGAAGGGAAATAAGAGACAATCAGTCTGGACCTGGACGCTCTCCTATGGGGTGAGAATTTAGAGCAGGAACAGAGAAATGATCCTACGCTGAGCCGTGCATATGACCAGCCGACCTCTTTAAATGGGGAAGTAACAGAAACTCCAACGGGTCAAGCAATATCCACACTTCGTGCTTGAGGAAAAAGCACCTTGCTTAAATCAAAAGGGATCAACAAACTGCAATAGGAAAGACACAGCTGCTGGTGCTGCACAAGTATCACTGGACAGTTTGCAGTTCGTGCACGACATCCCATGCACTGGACACCTGGGAAGATAGATGGCACTGTCATGGGTACTTGCTCAGTTCTACTGGCCGGGTGTGCATCAGGAGGTGAGGGAATATCGTGACTCCTGTCCGGAGTGCTAGCTAGCTAGCCATGAAGGGACACTGAAGGCACCTGTGGTCCCTCTGCCCTTGACTGAGATGCCATTTGAAAGAATCTCTGGAAAGACACGGTCAGGTCCCTGGAAAGGACTGCACTAGGGCACTGGTACATAGTAGTAGTTGTCAGCTAAGCAGTCAGGTATCTGGAGGCTGTTCCCCTTCATGCTGTGAAAGCCACAACGATAGCACCAGAGCTCCTGGAGCTCTTCTCACATGTGGGATTTGCCCACAAAATACTAATGGACTCACTTCACCTCGCTGTTGATGTGCAAATTAGGCTCCCTTCTGAAAGCCACGTCTCTGCAAACCTCGGTGTACCAGCCGCAGACAGATGGGTTGCAGAGCGATTGAATGAGATTCTGAAAGAAATGTTGAGACGCTTTGTTAGTAACGACCCCAAGCACTGGAACCAGCTACTCCCGCCACTCCTCTTTTCCCTAAGGAAGGTCCCACAGCACAGGCCTCTACAGGGTTCTGTCCCTTCAAGTTACTGTATGGCCACCAACCACGGGGAATTCTTGGACTTGTTACGAGAGGGCAGGAAGAACAGGGCATGGGTTCCTTAAGTGCAACCCAATACGTCTTACAATTAAGGGAATGACTCAGGAACATAGGGCTATTTGCCAGAGAGAATTTGAGAAAGGCCCAACATGCTCAGGAACAAAATTATAATTAAGGGGCACAACTACAGACTTTCCGCCTGGGTGACTGGATCCTTTCACTGCTTCCCTCAGCTGAGTCAAAATTAATGGCCCCGGGGCAGGGCCTATTTGTAGTTGTTAGACAGGCCCAGTGGAGTATGAGACAAAAATGCCGGGTAGAAAGAGGGAAACTAAAATTTATCATGTGAATCTTCTGAAACTTTGGAAGACACAAGAGGCCCTGCTGATAATTCCCTCCCCTACGGAGCCCAAATTAGGGCCCAAGTACTCAGCGGCCAAGAATGGACACCAGCGCCTGGGGGAGGAGGGACAGGCTTCTGCACAGAAGAAGCAACTCCTCCAGTTAACCAATGACTTTGCAACTGTGTTCTCCGTTGGAGCGTGCAGTTCGTGAGGGGGCACACCCTCGCTCTGAGAGAAGAGGCTTGCGAGCTCATATGGACCCAGCCAGCACTAACCAGACACGCCTACAAGGCTTGCTCTGCCATGGAGGGAGGAAAAGGGATGTCTAGGGGAAGATGGCTGTGCCTTAGAGACAGCTGGCTACAGGGATAGATCAGCAAAGAGGAAAACAGTTGCAGACTTGCTGTCCCTGAGACTTCGTGAACCAGGTATAAAATAGGGGTGACCAAAAGAAGAATCCGGAGGCAAACCCTAACCCTGATCAAGGACATTAGTCTGCAGATAAGCCAAAACCCACACGGGTGACCAAAGAACTACTTCAGAGCTTGACCACCTTTCTCTTTTTTTCTTTTACTCTGATTCTGCTCCTCCCAGTGGAGGGAGAGGGGAGGGAACCTTTTTGTTTGGAAAATCTGTTGTATGTCACAAGCTGGTGAGGACTCTGCGAGCAGCCCAGATTGTGGTCTAATGGAGACTCAAGGGGCCCCTCACCCACCACAACATGACCACGATTGGCATTTGAAAGACACTGGCAGTGTGCTTCAACAATGTTCTGAAGGGAGCATCAGATGGGGTAAGAGTACTTCAGGCTCCTTGGCCCATTTGGTGTTAGGCAATTCAGCTGACCTCTGCCAACAAGTACCCAGTGGGGGTTTTTTGCACCTGTGGATACCAGTCCACTGGAACTGTAGTGAAGCCACCAAGTTACAGCATATAGACAATTGAACCACCATCAGATGAGGGTAATTATTGGTCACTACATATTTGGATTTTTTGCTTTCAGTGGCTGTTTGATGTTGAAGTGGCTTTTTACTTGTTAAGCATGGTACTTTTTATAGATTAATACACCCTGCCAGATTTAGTAAGAATCTTAAGAGGCCACAGCTGAGTTGTAAGCACAAAATTAGATCAATTTTGTATTTTTTTTAAATGCAGTAACTCAAAGCCCCAAAGGGATATTTAGGACTGTTTGTAAAGAAGCTTTTCCCAGATCTTAACTGTAAAGATGCAGTGTGGATTGAATTTTTACAGCAAAATTATAAACCTTTGGAAATGGATTATTATAAAAAGAAAAGCTGATTTACAGGCTATTAACTGTAATGGTTGTAGTGAGCAAATAACACTATTATAATGTGATTGTGCCACAATACACTAAATTAAGCTTAATAGCTTTGACTAATTAATGTGCCCAAAGATGATGTGAATATCCAGTTTCTTGACTTTCCTTATATTCAGTTACAATTTAGATTAACCTCTCAGTGATTGGAAATAGAAGAGAAAAAAAAAAACAAGTCGTTTCGGAGGCTAGACTGGTTTAAAGAGTGAGGAAAAACTTAGGGTGATGTCCCTCTTAAGTGAAGATGGAGAAACATTGGCATAGAAGGTCCTCTGGCGGTTGGAAGTGCCAATTGGTCCAAGAAGAAACGAACAGCAAACTGGGGTGATATTGGACACTTGTTGCCATTGGTGAATGGAAGTGTAACTAGCGACATCCCCCTGCTCCCCCTTCATCTCTCAGAGGCAGGAGAGCATAGTCTCCTTCTCAAAAGCGGAGGGGAATGAGGAGTAAATTGACAGTGGGAGTTCAGACAAAAGTATAATGAATTGCAGTTAAAATAACATTGATGGAGAAAACAAAGGTGATGGTTTTGTCTGTTTGGGATAGGAAGTGTTAGGATAATGTAACTGAGTATTTATTATAGCGAGAATCAGCGTAGCTGCAAGTTTAATGTGTGCACTTCGTAAAATGGGTTATTTAATCAAAGCTTGGTGGGTGGCATTTTAAAAAATACACCCAGCCTTGGCCTATTTCTGCTCCCGATTAAACCAATGGGAGTTTTACCACTGACTTCAGTGGCAGCAGATTGGGGCCAACACTGAATGCAGCTGAAAATCCTTTGCTAGAAGGGCAAGCTGACTTCCACGGTTTTATGTGAGTTAACCTGGGGAATATATAACCTGAGTGGTATTCTAAAGATGACCTATGGAGGGAGATAAAATGGGGTTGTGCCCTCGTTTTATTTATTTTTTTATTTTAATACTTCTTTTAATGTATAGAGAAGACTTGGAAGGGTTTTGTTAATTTTTGGTTCCTGCTAGGTTTTTTGTTTTTTTTTAACCTTAGAACTGTCTGCTGGAAGACACTTTGGAGGGCCAGAGAACTGGAGTTGCAGGTTTTTTAGTTCTTAATAGAAGGGGTGTTAAATCTTCAACAAAGGGATCTTTTCTCTCTGATATTAGGCAGAAAGAATGCAAGCCAAAATAGAGAAAGAACAGGTTAAAGAATACATCTTTAGATAAGTTAGGTGTATTCAAGTTAGCAGAACCTGGCAAAATTCACCCTAGGGTACTTAAGGAACTAGCTGAAACAATCTCAGAACTATTAGTGATTATCTGCAAGAACTAGTGGTGTCTGTCTTGGGTCTGGAACTCTTCAATGTTTTTATTAATTTGAATAATGAAGTGCAGAGTATACTTATGAAATTTGCAGATGACACCAAGCTGGGAAGGGTTACAAGCACTTCAGAGAGAGGATTAGAATTCAAAATGACCCTGATAAATTAGAGACTTTGTCTGAAATCAACAAGGTGAAATTCAGTAAAGAAAGTGCCAAGTACTGCACTTCAGAAAGAAAAATCAAATGTACATCTACGAAATGGGGAATAAGCGGCTAAGTGGGAGTACTGCTGAAAAGGAACTGGAGGTTTATAGTGGATCACAAATTGAATATGAGGCAACAATGGGCTAGAGTTGCAAAAAAGAGCTAATATTCTGCGGTGTGTTAACAGGAGTGTCATGTGGCAGATATGGGAGGTAATTGTCCTGCTGCGCTTGGCATCAGTGAGGCCTCAGCTGGTGTACTGTGTCCAGTTGTGGATGCCACACTTGAGGAAAGATGTGGACAAATTGGAGAGAGCCCAGAGGAGAACAATCAAAATGATCAAAGATTTAAAAAATCTGACCTGTGAGGAAAAGTTAAAAAACTGGGTATGTTTAGTCTTGAGAAATGACGATTGAGGGGGGACCTGAGGACACTGTTCACATTATATTAAGGACCACTATAAAAAGGACAGTGATCAATTGTTCTCCAAGTCCACTGAAGGTAGGATAAGAAACAATCCGCTTAATCTGCAGCCAGGGAGATTTAGGTTAGATGTTAGGAAGAACATTCTAGCTGTAAGGATAGTTAAGCTCTGGAACAGGCTTCCAAGGGAGGTTTTGGAATCCCCGTCATTAGAGGCTTTTTAAGAACCGGTTAGACAAATACCTGTCAGGGATGGTCGATTTGTCTCAGTGCAAGGAGCTGGACTAGAGGACCTCTTAAGGTCCCATCCAGCCCTATATTTTTGAGATTCTATGATTAATTTATGCATTGGTGTTACCACAAACACAATTGTTTTAAACAATCTTATTAAAAATCCCTTTCACTCTCATTTGCTCAGCTTTCACTTTCTTGGTTCTTGCAATCTCAGAATTGTACTGCTTGTCCAATTGTCCTTATTCTTCCAGGAAAAAACAAAAAACAGTCAAGAGCTACATTGTTTTAATGTAAAAGCAGATAGAAGGATGGATGAGGTAATCTCTCTTAATGGACCAACTTCTGTCGGTAAGAGACAAGTTTTCAAGCTGACACAGAGCTCTTCTTCAAGTCAGCAAGCACCAGTGTAAAACTGGTAAAAGCAAGCAGACTTAAAATTTTAGTCTTTTCTTGTACATCATAAGGAAACAAAAAGAGGAACAACACCTTCTCCTCCTCTCCCTCCTCCTCCTCCCCCCCCCCTCCCCAGATCCCCTGTAAGCGCCTGCAGGAGGCTCATGTTATCCACAATCATAAACAATCGTTTTTCGTGTCAAATAGAAATATTCCAAGTGCCACTCTCTCCCTCTTCTTTATGCTTAGGCTGTAATCTTGTCTCCTTTGCATTTGTCCCATTGACTCCTCCTCCAGCCATCTCTTGAATCCACTACCTTTATCTGACCAGGATAAAGGGGACTATGAAGGCATTGTCAAGAAAAGGTTTGACTTTCATCACACTTTGATATATGAAGAAAAGGTCAAGGCCCTGAGAGAGCTGTTCATGCACAAAGGTGTCCTTAAGTCAATTGAGGTTTTGATTATGCCATTCTCAAAAGGCCCATGGTCAGCATGGACACAGCACATCAGCTTTTCCAGGTTGAAAGGAAAAAGATCTCTTCCTGTGTGTTGTGTTTAGTATCTAGTGAGAGAAATAAAAATACCAGAACCCTGAGTCACGGGTCCCATTCTCCTAACTTTTCAAAATGACATCCAAAAGAAACCACTTGTGTCTTAGCTGAACCACATGCTACAGTGTTTCTTCCTCAGGCTTCTGGAGAACAGAGGTCTGATGGGTCCACTTGTTTCCAATGATCCTCCTTATGAGAGGAGATAAACCTCTTATTGGTTCTCTTCAGCAAGCCCCATTCACAGTGAAGATAGTCACTTGCCCTGACTAACCAGGTCAGTAATGAAACTCCGATCTCATTTTTGCATGGGACATGATGGAAAGGCAGCCTCCTCTTCGGGACTGTGCTCAAAGATACTCAAGGCAAAATTATGATCACTATTCATTATGAAACCTTCAGATTCCTTGGGCCACATCTTGTGACCTTTGTACAATCTGGCACCTTCCAAAGGCCAATGAGTGTGCTCCAGCTTAGATACTGGGCCAGGGTTTTCCTTGTGTTTAAAGACTTTTCCTATCGACTCCTGAAGAGCTGGTGCACTCTTTCACATTGTGATTAACATATATTAGAGGGGGCATGTAGGAAAACATTTGCTTGACTTGTTAATTATTACTGTTTGATCAGCCACTCTTGACATCCTGTGGAATGAGAAA
The DNA here is from genome assembly GCF_026122565.2 of Emydura macquarii macquarii. Lineage (NCBI taxonomy): Eukaryota > Metazoa > Chordata > Testudines > Chelidae > Emydura > Emydura macquarii. Next base: position 6,708,107 of record NW_027133217.1, read on the forward strand.
CTGAGAGCTACAGCGGGCAGAACTGGATGGCTACCCTCCTATGAGAGATACTGCAGGAGCTGGAAAGCACTGAGCCGAGTGAGGTGGTAATGAAGCAGTGTGTCTGTGTGTCCTGATACAACATGAAGAATCCACAGCTCCATTGTTTATGGAGCATTGACAGGGTGCTTGGAGTAAACAATGCCAGTAAACTGGAGAGAAGATAGGTGTGTAAATGGCCTAGTGTAACTTGTACCAATGGGATGGACATTCAGTGGGGATGCAAGATTAGTGTAATTGACGTGCTAAGGGATCAGAGCAGGAAAAGAATTTAACAAAATAATTTAGTATAAGGGAGGTCCCAAATAAGTTCCACTATCTCCATCTCTAACACTCTGAGAGCCAGATTCAGTCCTGGGTAAGCTGCTGCATCTGCCTTTGAGAACTGCTTCTACCAAGAACTGAATTTAGTAACCAAAGAATTTCAAATCTGCATAAATTATACTAATTTGCAATCCCCACTGAACATCAAACCTGCGCTAGTCCTAGACTACTACTATTATTTATTAGTGGTGATACCACGCTGCCTAGGAGCCTAGTTGTAGACCAGCCTCCCATTGTGCTAGGCACTGTACAAACACAGAACAATAAGGTTGGCCCTACCCCAAAGATCTTCGTCTAAATATAAGACAAGAGACAACAGATGGCGACCGACAGGGAAATACAAGGAAGCAATGAGACCGTATTGATCAGCATGATGGGTTATGTACTCGATACACCAGCAGCCTGACCCTTCAAGTGTTTTGTAGACATCACAGCAAAGGAGAGGCTTGGGGAGGTGTTTGAAGAAGGGTAACGAATTAGTTTTGCAAATATTTATGGGGAGTTCCTCCCACATGGGAGGGGCAACACTGAAGAAAGCTTGCTTGAAAGGTGCTTGTTTGAAGACCAAACAAGTGGGTGATGGAGGCTGGCATCCTGGGCTGACTGGAGGCAGGAGATGACCTCTTGATAGCAAATGGGAGATAGGCCTTTCATGGTCTATCCCCACCTGACCTATCACTTGCACCTGTTTGTTGACCAATTTACATGACCACTTCTCTCACTACGTACTGTGCCTGAAGGCCTCTCTGCAAGGGGCTTACAATGGAAACAGAAGGACTGGAAGAGTTTAGGGTGGAGGCATTATAGCATCATGTGCAGGCAAACCTCTTCTCCTCAATTAAGCCTCTATGCAGATTCATTTTGTCACATCTGTGTAACAACTGTCACTTATCAGTGCTGGTTGCTTAACAAGTGTTGTAAAGAGAATCTGCCGGTGTCATCCCTGGAGTAACTTTACTGACACATTTGGCCCAGTTTTTCTAATATTGTTGCAACCGGCATATTTGCATAGTTCATTACCCCAGTCTGAAATGTAATAATTAAGTTACCATGAACCTTAATGGCTTAACACTTAGCATTCATATTCTGCTTTAATGTGTTCAGAGCACTGTACTGACATTAATTAAATATGCCAGGTTCACAGACGTTGACAGCTCACTGATTATGCTCTTCCCACTGAAGACAGAATTCTTTCTAGTTTTGGCTGCCCCAATTCTGTTTCTGATCCTTCTCCCATTGAAGTTAATGGCAAAACAGCCCTCTATTTGACTTTCAGTGAGCAGATATGCTAACCAGCTGGTACTCAGGAGGCCCTCGGTCATTTGATGGAACACTGCCCAGGCAGGGCCAAATCTCACCACCTAGTTTTTCTACCAGAGCCCCAATCCTGCAAAGACTCACCCATGTGCTTTAAACACTGCAGGTAATCCCACTGATTTTAATGGCAGTATTCAAAGTGCATACAGTGAAGCACACATGTAAGTCTTTGCAATGTCAGGACACAGCTCTGGAAGGGGCCAAATGGCAGGAGAACTGATGTAGGTGGGTCTTATTTATGTGAGGGTCCAGCTGCCCAGCATCGAAAAGGAGGACTAGGAAAGGTATGGCTGATGGGAAGTGCCAGTCTCAGGGTATGTCTGCCCTACAAGCGCTCTTGGGGCACAGCTGTAGCACTGCAGCTCCGCCATTGTAGCACTGTAGCTATCAAATACCACAAGCTTCCCTATCATGGGCAAAGATAAACTCAGCAAAGACTGGAGGCGTTGGAAGATAGAAGAGAACTAGCTGCAGTGATTACTTCTCACAACTGGCAAACAATCTTACCTCTAACTTGTGACTAGGCTCAGCTGTTAGATTATATCTGGGGAACTTCCCTTTACAAGAGGGTTTTCTCTTTTTCCTTTGCGTAGTATAGCAAAAGCAGCCTGACAGCGTGACCTGGTGATTGATTTCAAAGGGAGTAATAAAGTGAAATACCTATTCAGCTGCTTTTTAGATATGACCGTGAATCAGTCACTTTATCTCCCTGTGTGATTCAGCTGGAAAGTGGAGTTTAAAAAAACCTACCTGGATACCAGATGTTCTAGCTGAACAAAAGCTTTCCTAGGTGGATACATGTGCTGAAAATGTTTACAGGTATTTTGCAGAAGGTAATTTAAACGTACCTCTCCATCCTAGTAGGGCTTTTTTCAAGAGTCAGATAAAGGAGAACTGGGAGTTCTAATTGGACTTTTGAAACACCTTGGATAAATTGCATCCATAGAGGCTATTATATAAACTAAGTAGAGTCCTGGGAGTGAGAGGTGAAGTACTGTCATGGATCAGTCACTAGTTAAAACGTAGGTGCCTGAATGTGGTCATGTACTGAACACTGCATGGTTGGTCATGTAGTGCTGGCTCTGGTCCTTGTTTCCAGCTACTTGATTGCATGAAATGGCAGCTAAAAACACATTAAATACCTTCCTAATATTCCTTTTCCAGGGAAGCAATTGCCATAGCTGCTCCAGGGCTGTCATTAGATTACTAATAGGACATAAGACCGTGCCCTTTATGATGTGCACCACACTGTGGAGAGAGTTTGAGAGTCCCTGGTAAGATGATCAGTGATAGAAAATGGACCATTTATTCCTATTCTTTATCTAGCCATTTGCTAGTCTTGAACCAGCAAAGCTCTTAAGCACGTGCTTAACTTTAAGCATATGAGTAATCCCATCAAAGTCAATCAGACTTACAGCAAAACTTAACTTTAGGTTCTGACCTATATGAATAACAAGAAAATCTGCAGTTACATTAGGATAAACACCTACAAGGGCTATTAAACCCTAGTATTTCAGCACATAAGCTGACCTCTTACTGTCTAGAGTTGGGCAGATACTCCTTCCTTTGGCGTGTAAGGCCCTGATCCAAAACCCTTTGAAGAGTCCCATTAATGCACACATCCATAGACTCTTTTTTTCAAAGTGTTTAGAGTAGCGGGAAACAAATTAGTCCGGTCCAATTTCTGCAAAGAGGAAACACATTTATTTAATCATCATGTCACCATCTCAGCTTAATACTGAATAGCTGTAATTAACCTAATGCAATTGAGAGGAGGGAGATGAGGAGAAAATGCCAATGGCCGTTTACTCATGAGTCATGCTAAGTACTGAGATGCTGTCACTCATGCAGTGACTTTTAAAACAGAGCTGACAGCGAAGATGGCTTCAGAATGCCTCTGAGACTGAAACAGGTGTTCCTTCGGTTTGTTCAAATGACAGGTTTGTACAATTTGAGTGTGGTGCATCTGAGCCTATTTCTCTCCTAGTTTCTTTGGGGGGTTATTTTTAGACTCAAACTCTCTGTAGGGCATAAACGTCCAGGCCCATCAGGTACAGTGTTGCTTCTTGAGAAAGTATTACATGAACTGGAGTAGCAGAAAGAGCTTGTGGCTTTTCTCATAGCTATGGAAGTTTTGAACTGAAGTAATGAGTGAGTGGAAGGCAGTTTCCTGTTCTGTTCTCCATTTCATATCACGGCTGGAAAAAAAAATTCTTTGCTTTCAGATCTTTAAAAGGGTGTTGTCAAGAAGCGGAAGCCTCAGGGCAGCAAAACAAATCATGCCAAGCATGGAATTCTGCCGCTCCACCGTTCTGGAGTGGTTCGGTTGGTGGTGACATAGGCAGAAGCAACGAACCCTAGCTCCTGCCCTGCATCTGAGTTCTCCGGTCTTACTCTACTTCATTGAGTCACAGAATCCCACACCTGTTCCTTCTGCCTAAATGCCAAACAATGAACTGTTGATAAATGACTGGAAAGGCCAAAGAATGTAGGAGACGTGAACTAGGTTCTCAGCAAGAGAACCATTTCTGACTGTCTCATGTTCACAGGATTCTGTCATCCAAGATGCTCTGAGACGTCTGTTACTCACAAGTCTTCAATGTCGAGAAGCACAGAAGGAGCTTTCTCAACAGCAGTCATCGTACTGAAGAGGGAGGAAATCTCTCCCCTGGCTATTCTTCATCAGATGTTGCCTCCAATGTCTTTTATTCCTAATCCTATTTCTTTCATGAGTAAAACTTTGACTGAAGCAAGAATGAAGGCAGGGCCCTCATATTTTCCTCCTTTTCTTAAGATAAGCACACCAGCTGCATCATGTCAGAAAGCTTCTGTTGTTAGCCTGCCACTCAAGGTCAAGCTATCTTGGCTCATGCAGCCTCTAATAATATTTTCCTTAATGTCTTGGGACACAAACTGTGAAGGCCTGATGGGCATTGCTGAGGGTTTTAGCTCAATCTTCCTATTTTCTTCATCTGAAGTGATGGTAGGATGCCCCAGACTGGCAAAGGATGAGAATTCTGATGGATCTGAAATGGAGGGATATCCCAGAGGAAGAACCAGAGTCATCTCATTTACTGGGAGAGGATTTGTGGTTCCTATGTAGGAATATCACAAGCATTCTTAGACTTAAAACCTTCACCTACCTGTTTCCTCTGGGGAGCTTGCCTTCATCTTGGCAGAGAAGGAGTCTGACTTGATCCCCCATCTCTTTCTGTCAATGCACTCAGCAGCACCGGGGCAATGCCTGAAATTGCATTGTCCTCGCTACCAACTTAGCTAAGTTATATCAGCACCTCGCTGCTGAAGCAAGACTCTGCCCTTCATCCCTAAGGTATATTCAGCAGTGAGTGACCTCCCCTTTGAAGGGCTTGCTGCTCTCAGAAACCTATTGGAAAAGAAATCAGGTCCTGAGCAGAATGACAGGGAAAACTTGTGGCCTCCTTGGTGAAAGTTTCTCATGCGTCGTGCCTTGGAACCTTGACCCTTTGTGATCTGGTCTCTTATCTTCATGTCCTATCTGGAGCAAAGTTCTCTGCAAATCTATACCTGCAGTACGGTCGCTCTCACAGTTGTAAGGCGTACCTGCTGGACGTGCTCTTGAATGCCAGTTAAACTCATGGTTAATGTCTTGAGCAAAATTGGAAATGGATAACTTTTATTCTGAAATAAGCGTCCACATGCACCGAAATAACCACGTGTGTGAATTAAAATTGATAGAGGCCTTGTCTTCACTATGGAAAAAAAGGTGTATTTTTAACTCCACTTAGCTAACATGAGGTGACATCCTAGTGAAGACAAGGCAGATTGTAGTTTTCACAGGAGTTAGCAGGTCGAGTTAAATTGTCCTCCCCTCAATCTGCTAACTCGTGTGGAAATTTTTCTTAATGAAGCCAGGACCAGATTTATTTCAATGCATGGCTTGTGTGTTTTGTGTGCGTGCCCTAAGCACCTGATAAGCAAAAACACTCATTGCTACAGGATTCTAAATCTACCCCTGCCTTCCCCAAATGCCTCTGCAGGCTTAATTCAACACCCATTGAATAATACTGTGTAAAACCTCAGCACAAGTTATCTGTACCCGCAGAATGCAGAAACTATGCTGGCAAATTGATTCTCATTACACTTCCCTGGTGTATTCCAAAGGTTGTCCCATTGCTTGTAAAAATCAGGAGCAATATTTCTTTACTATTTTGTCTGTCTCCCCTCTTTCCCGCCCCCCCCCCTTTTTTTCCTCAAATTTTTCTAGAATGGGAGAATTTATGAACATAAGAACAGCCATACTGGATCAGACCAATGGTTCATCTAGGCAAGTATCCTGTATTCCAACAGTGGCTGGTGCTCAGTCCTACAAGGGATTGAATGGAACAGTGCAGTTATCAAGTGATCCATCCCCTGTCATCCAGTCCTAACTTCTGGCAGTCAGAGGCTGAGGGACACGCAGAACATGGGGTTGCTTCCCTGACCATCTTGGCCGATAACCATTGATGAACCCATTCTCCATGAATTTACCTAATTCTTTTTTGCACCCTGTTATATTTTTGCCCTTCACAACATCCTCTGGCAACAAGTTCCACAGGTTGACTGGGTGTTGTGTGAAGAAGTACTTACTTTTGTTTGTTTTTAAACCTGCTGTCTATTAATTTCATTGGGTGGCCCCTGTTTCATGCGTTATGTGAAGGGGTTCGTTTCTGGACTTTTGCTTCATTTGCTTTGGACTTAAGTATTTTGAATAGTTTTGTATCCTCATCATAGGTAGTACATTCCTACTGCTGATTATTCAAGTATGGCATTTCTGTCCAGAGAGGTTCTCCTCTGTGGTACTATTCAATATAAGATGTTTACTATATTTGGTTCTATGCTTTCTTTCACATAGCCCCTCCCCAGCAGCATGTCCTACTCTCCTTCCTATATATTTTTACCCTGTTACTAGCATGTCACGCTGACAATCATTGTGCGCCTAGTGGATTGGCACATGAAGAGGAGCCTCTCTCAAGTTGACGGATGAAAGCTAATCCCCTGGCAGATCACTGCCACTATTGACTTCAAGGTCTGCATCTTGAATCTGGTCCTCCTTATGAACTTGTGCAGGTGTGTTAAGTCCAACACTGCTCTATCCACAACAGATCACTTGGGTACCAGAAACAGGATTGAGTAATGGCTGGAAAACATCTTCTCCACCTCAGGAACTCTCTGAACCATACCTATTTGCAAAAGATTATCTATGGCCTTCTGCCTGTTCTGCCTCTGCTGTGGAATTGAGGATAGTGGAGAAGGGAGGAAAGGATGACTCGGACTGTTTGAAAAGTCTAACATACCTTTGTCGAACTGCATCCAGGACCGATCTACCCACCACCGAGAGGCCATTGGTCCTTGCATTTTAATAGCCTCCCCCCCCAGATGTTGCCGTCTCCTAACTGCAGTCAGGGCTGCTTCTGGTGTTGGAATTTGCATTGCGGAAAGATGGTGTCTCCCGTTTCCGTGCTTAGACTTGTTTCAGCTGCTCTTGCTGTATCTTCCCTTCTGTGCTGAGAGAAGTAGGCACACAAAGGATGCATAGGTGTCACAAAGCAGGGCCTGCAGCGGAGGTGGTCTCCACGCAGCCTAATCAGTCCAGCTGGCCTGCAGCCACTGCCTGATTAGCCACGCAACCGCAGCAGCTTGCTGGCTTCTTGACCTCTGTGCCCACCGCTGTGCTGGCTCCTGCACTGCCGGGTCTCTGTCACTTTGAGCCTTTCATTGTCTGATACCCTGCTTGCTCCAGTTCCTGTCCTCTGGCTGTGACCCTTAGCTCTGGCTCCTGACTGCGGACTCCGGCTCAACCACTTGGCTCTGGTATCCAGTTCCTGACCTCTGGTTTTGCCTCCAGCTCTGGCAACTGACTGTGGCTCTCTGTCCAGCCACTAGGCCTGCTGCCCTCTCCCGCCATTAGGCTAGACCGCCTTCATCCCAGTGGGCTGACACTTAGGCCTGAACTAAAGCTGGCTATTTCTTTTCCCAGTTGGGCTTCCCAAAGGGCTGACCCAGACCTTGTTCAAGCAGGCAGAGTAAACTAGTCTGAAATACGTGGTGGGGGGAGGGAGCCCCTTACTGCCTACTTGCTCCTCCATTTCTGGGCTCTTCTCCCTCTCCGCCCTCCAAGGCTGGCTGACGGAGGTTGGCCGACCCTCAGCGAGCAGGGTTGAGTTGGCCTGGTAGCCATGGCATGGCCGACCACAGCTTAAGCGAGGTCTGGGGAGCGTAGGCGTGTTTGTGCCCTTTCCTGTGAACCTTTCTCTTGCTCCGATTGCCGGCGAGGCGTTCGGCCAGAGAGGCCTGCCCAGACGTGCTACGCCGGAAGCTGCTGCAGCCTAGGACCTCACATCAGGAGGGCTTCCAGCAAGAACAGCCCAGTACTGCTTTGAATCCTTTTTTGGGTGGGTTTTGTCTCCTTGTTTCCTGAAGCAGGAGGCCTGGGAAAGGCCTCCTGCCGCTGCTGGGGGGGGAGATACATGAGGAGGAGTCCAGTGAACTTCTTCTGTTAACAGGCCTTCCCCCTCCCCCTCCCTTGCCCTTTTGAGCGTGGATGGAAGACCTGTAAAGGAACACTGCAGCCACTGCTTGAGGCTCACAAGATGGTGGCCTCTGAGGGGATGGCGCTTTGGCCCCCAAATTTAGGAGTTTTCAGCCCTAGAGGGAATTTCTTCCTGAGGTGGAGATTCCCTTCTCCTCTCGATGCAGAATTCTTGATTTCCTAAGGGATCAAGACCAAACTGTCCAGCAGGGAAGGCGGGGGTGGGAGGAATGAGGAGATCTGCACTTGCAGCATGCGTGTCCCCCCCTGCAGCGGTCTTAGATCCCACTCCTTGCTCCGGCTGTGCTGGAGTTGGCCATTCCTGCTCGTGGTTTCCCCACGCCACGCCACTGTCCTCTGGTGCAAGCGCCTCCAGTGGTTGGATGGCTCTCTTCATTTTTCCCCTTGTCCTTCGAGACAGCCACAGCCCAGTTGTCAGACTCTCCACAGGTTGGGGGCAGAGGGGACTCCTGGGTCAGAAGGGAGCCGAAGTGACTCCCTGCCCAGTCCCAACGGATGAGAAGGCTGGAGTGCACAAGGCACCAACTTCTCCTTCTGCATCCTCTGGCCGAGGTACAGAGTGGGAGGAACAGGGCCTTGGTCTCCTCTTTAGACCTTTCTCCACCATCTCCAGACACAAGAGACACAGCCTCTTCAAGCCCCCCCTTTTTTTAGGGTGACCAAGATGTCCAAATGAGACCAAATGTTATCCCCATGACTAATGAACGGATGTTCTGTCCGTCGCAGTAGGTGCTGCTGGATTCCACCACCCTGACAGTAGCTATCGGAGACGGAACAAAACCGAGGGGGACTCTGGAAGGTGGAGGCTGCTCTCTCATCAGCTGTCTGGTCAGCTTTGATTCTGCCCCTACCGCTACAGACAGGCGGTGACCCACTCTGAGGAACTGTGGCTCTGGCCCCGAGAGAGAATTTTAAAATGATGATTTCCTATTCATTTTAGAGTTTACTCGATAGCAAATGTTGATTCCTCCTCTGCCACCCCATCCCTATGTTTCCAATGGAGCATAAAGTCAGTCTGAGTTGCTGTTAATGACACAGTCATTAGCCAAACTTATTTTACTGCCAGAATTCCCCCTCCTTCCCCGCCAAAGCGCTGAGGCCCCCACAACCATGGCTGAAGTCAGTGGCATACCTGTGAAACGCCGGTCCTTTTTGCCTTTATAATGCATAAAATATATTGTTTGCTCCTCATTGGCTGTAAATTGATGCAGCTCCATTTCCACTGGATCCAGTGGAACCACCTCTGTTTACACCACCTGAGGATCTGGCCTAGTCCCTTTCTTTTGGCCCCACCCCATCATTTAGTGTCCCACACAATTCTCTGTTTGCTGGTTAATTGCTCCTGCAGAATAAGCACAAAACACTGTGCTCCGGTAAGGTCTGTGCACCTGGTAGTTTGTGTGTGTTGTTTAGTTCCCGGCAGCAATGCATTGGATTATAACACATTCACGACAGGTCAGACGTTGACCCTTGAAGGTATTTACCTCCGACATCTTTTCGTATTTCCGCTCCTAGGGCAATGTCTGCTGTGTGGCTCCAGGTTGGCCAATGTGGCAATCAGATTGGACAGGCGTGGTGGCAGATCCTGAGCAGTGAGCATGTGCCGCATGCAGAGGCTGATCGGTATGGTAACTGTACTTCTAAGGAGGGACGCACTTTTAAGCTACTCAAGAGCCCCTGCCTGCTATGGCTTGGAGTTAAACGGGTGAAGTGGTCCATCCCTGTGCTTAACAGCGGGCAATTGCAGCTGGCAGTCCTATTGCAAGACCTCAGACAGTCTGTGCGGCGTACTCCTTGTTTGATAGCTTTGATAACAATAAGATCATTGTTCAATTCACTTTCCACAGACCATTTTAAGCAGACGCACGCTGCAAGATGGGGCAGAGGGATTAATGCTGTTGATCAAAACCTTTCCTTGCTGGCTTCAGATCAAAGGCAGGGATCCCCCCCCCCCCCACCCCCCACCAGCATGTTTAAGCCACGGGAAGGGCATGTAAAACCCTGGGTTTAGATTCCAATACAAATATGAAAAATGTAATGACATCTACCCGTGGATGGAGATACCCCGGGAGCTGTACTGAGATGTAATAGCTGCCGAGAAGAGAGAGATGGAGAAGGGCTAGTAGGTCATCCAGCCCATCTTCCAAGGGCAGGGCAGGACTGTTCCTTGAATTCAGGAAGGATTGGCTGTGGCGATACACTTGTAGTGTATTTCCCCACTTGCCTTCAGGACTGGATTGCTCTTGAACTCCTGTACTGAGCAGCCTGCTAGCCGGAGTCCAAAGCAGGCTGCAGGGAAGACAGCTTCCTATACACATAGCTCATGTCCGTTTCAGATACCCGTTCTGCTCCCCGGATGGAAAGCTGAACGCGATCTGCGTGGACAGCGAACCCAAAGTGGTGAGGCAGCTGCAGAAGCAAGTCAAGAGAGGGTAAGAGAGCAGTGGCTCGTATCCTTCATTTGAAACCCAGGCCGAGTTCACGGTGCACAGCTGCCCTGGAAATAGGCGCCCTACGCAATAAGTAACTGGTACACTAAATAAATCAGATAAGTAGTCCCTGGTGCAATACTCCCCCAAGCTCCCTGACTGCACTGACTTACTCCCCCTGGGCCTTTCCTGCCCCCGTGGGGATTGTGTGTGCCTGGTGGGAACAGAGAGGATGCAAGGAACTGGGTAAGAGCTCAGGCTCCTGGCTTCTTCCAGCCAGACATACACACCTCATGCTTCCTTGGAACGAGAGGCCGAGGGGAATCTGTTTGCTTCCCCCTGCCCCCAAGAAAATTTTCTACGCTCCTGTGACACTCTGTGTCTGAAAAGAACACTCCAAAAACTCCACAATCACCCATGTCCTGTAATTATGATACGTTCTGTACAAAGTATTGTTTTAAAAGTCTTGATCTGCTAAACATTCATATCCTGTTGGATTGTACGTGCTGCCATCGTATGTGAAGTGATAGCATGCTGTAAATGCTACCAGAACATGCTGCAAGGTGGGGAAACTCCCATAAACAGCCTTTCAGGCACAACAGTGGAGTGGCCAGACAGAGTTAATGGCTCCTTCTCATAGAATCCTAGAAGATTAGAGTTGAGGGGACCTCAGGAGGTCACCTAGTCCAACCCCCTGCTCCAAGCAGGACCAATCCCAACTAAATCATCCCAGCCAGGGCTTTGTCAAGCCAGGCCTTAAAAACCTCTAAGGATGGAGATTCCACCACCTCCCTAGGTAACCCATTCCAGTGCTTCACCACCCTCCTAGGGAAAAAGCTTCTCCTAATATCCAACCTAGACCTCCCCCACTGCAACTTGAGACCATTGCTCCTTGTTCTGCCATCTGCCACCACTGAGAACAGCCTAGCTCCATCCTCCCTGGAACCCCCTTCTGGTGGTTGAAGGCCACTGTCAAATCCCCCCGTCACTCTTCTCTTCTGCAGATTAAATAAGCCTAATTTCCCTCAGCTTTTCCTCAGAAGTCATGTGCTCCAGCCCTCTAATCATTTGTGTTGCCCTCCTCTGGACTCTCTCCAATTTGTCTTCATTCTTTCTGTAGTGGGGGGCCCAAAACTGGACACAATACTCCAAATGGAGCTTCACCAGTGCTGAATAGAGGGGAATAATCACTTGCCTCAATCTGCTGGCAATACTTCGACTAATGCAGCCCAATATGCTATTAGCCTTCTTGGCAACCAGGCACACTGTTGACTCATCTCCAGTTTCTTATCCACTGTAACCCCCAGATCCTTTTCTGCCTAGCCCGTCGGGCCCCAGTCTGTAGCAGTGCATGGGATTCTTCTGTCCTAAGTGCAGGGCTCTGCACTTGTTCTTGTCAAACCTCATCTGATTTCTTTTGGCCCAATCCTCCAATGTGTCTAGGTCTCACTAACTGACAAGTCTCCCCTATTCAAGAATAGATTCCACTAACAGGAATTGTGTACAGTGAAGGCTTTGCTGTAGGAAGCACGTTCACAGTGGGGCTGGGCTGACCAATGAGGATAACCACACAGGTCACAAGCCCAATTGTTTTAACAAGCTGAAACTGACTATAAGAGGGGGAGCATGACATCCTCATGTCTTCACTCCCCCACAACTCGACGCCTGAAGAAACGGCTAAAAGACAAAGAACTTTGAACAGGTAGGGGGAGTCCCGGCTGGGGAAAGCAGACTCTGTCTGTGAATGAAGGATTGGCAGCCTGAATGTACCATCTCTCAGGGTGAGAGAGTTTTTAGATTGAAATCCTGTTTGTGTGTAGAACTTAGACTACAGTTTTATGTTTATTTCATTTTGGTAACTACTTTTAATCTCTTTACACGTCCCACTTACAATCACGTCTGTAGGTAATTAACTTGTTTAAAGTTTTATCTCAACCTGTGTGGTCTCAGATTGGGGTGTCTAGAAATCTTAGCTCAGTAACAAAAGCTGTTGCATGTCTTCCCCACAATGAGGGGGGAGCAGACTTATATAACTTGGGGGATAGACTCCTTTTGGTGCAGTTCTTACCTCCCCAGTTTGTAATTGGCTGGTGCCTCTCTATTGCTGGTTCATGAGTGGCCAAGCAAGGCGCTTGTATAACTCAGCTGGATGTGTGTCTGCCTGCAGATGTCTGTGTAAGGCCTTGTCTACACTAGCTCCCTTATGCCAGCAAATGTTTTGTCACTCAAGATTGTGAAAAACACGCCCACCGCGAGCAACGTAAGTTTTGCCGGCAGAAGTGCTTGTGAGGACAGCGCTATGTCGGCGGAAGACTCTCTCCCACCGACATAGCTACTGTCGCTCATTTAGCTGCTTTTATGATGTTGGTGGGAGAGATCTCGCCCATCAACATCATGCGGCTACACAAATGCTCTGACAGCAATACAGCTGTACCGATGCAGCTGTCAGTCTTAAGTGTAGCCCAGCCCCACATGTAGCTAGCTGACAGCATCAGAGTCAGAGGCGACCCAGGTGAACATTCATGTGACCTAGCAGGGTGTGGTGCTCTGCAGGTGATAACAGCGCATGGAGGGGGCTTGTTGCTGGTCGCTAGCAAGGCGCTGTGAGGGGCAGCCCAGGCTGGAGAGTGAAGAGGGCCTGGCATGCCCTGTTTTCAGGTTGCACCCTGGGGGACCCCATCACAGCTCCGCCTTGTCAAGCTGGTAAAACTGCCGAAGAGTCGTGTGTGAAATGCTCCGTGTGCTTGTCCTCTGCACTGACTAGATCTTATCTCCTCTCCCAGCTCTTTCAGAGAGTCCAACCTGATCGTGGGGAAGCGAGGAAGAGGCAACAATTGGGCTTACGGTAAGATCCATCTCTCTGAATTCACCCGACATGAACTGTTTCTGGGGGTGTGGAACATGGCCATCCAGGTGTGAAAAAATATATTTTTAGGACAACTCTTAGCCACCTGCTTCCTGAAGAAAGGCGGCTCCTCCCTCCCAAACTACACTGCTGGGGTGTGCATGCACCATTACCCTCTGCTGGAAGCATGCCAAGGAAGGCTACCCCTCTCTCGTTATAGCTGCCTCAAGTCTAGTGGCTGCTTTACAGATTAGCCTGCCAGTGTGCAGAGACCACAGCCTGTCATGCTGAGTGACTAGTATTGTCTCATTGCTTCCTTGTACTCCCACGTCCACCTGTCTGCATTGATCTGTCGTCTCTTGTCTTACACAGTAGAACCCCATTTATCTGAGCCTCCATTATCCAGCTCTCTGGATTAACCGCACCACCAGAGCACACACAGGAACGGTTTCTCAACTTTTCTTGTTGCCATTGCCCATCCCAACACTACAGCCTGACATTACATGCGTCAGCCCTGGGCAGTGGGGCTTGGGCTTCAGCTGGAACCCCGTCGCCTGGGGCTGACGCATGTAACTTAGCTTCGCGGGGCTCTCCTGATTAGCTGAATTTTTGATTATCTGATCTGGCCCCAGTCCCAATTAGATCCGATACACGGGGTTGAAGTTGTAAGCTCCTTTTGTCGGGGACTTTGTGTTTGTATGGCGCCTCCCACAATGACTGGAGCTCTCCTGCATGTTACGAGATTAAGACTGTAAAAGCCTTAATACTATTGCTAGATAATGGGAATTCTCCTTTAGTCCAACTACTGGAGGCCTCTGATAAAATGACAGTCAGCCCACATCCTCCAACAGCATGATGATCCTCAACCGATACCAATTAGCCCTGCTCCAGCGATGTCCAGGTGTCTATTACGAACATGTCGCTTTCCCTAGTCTTTAGCGTGTAGCATTGTTTGGCTTTAATGATGTCACAGATCCTCAGGGTCCGGTCTATGCTCCAGCCTGTAACCAGTCCCTTGGGAGTGGCCCCTTTAGTGCACGGCGCCCCAAGGACCCACACAGTTCCACGGCCTCCAGGACTCCAAAACTGAGCCTTCGAGGGCCAGCAAACCATGTCTCTCCCCATGGCATCCTGCAGCAAAGCCAGCCTCCTGCTGTAGGCTTGTCCTCTGCTCCTTCAGGGTGCAATGCTCCCAGTGAGTGTTTGCAGGAACACCAGGCAACCTTTTTCAAAAGCAGCTAACAAGGTACTAGCCACCTGGCCTGCGGACTCGGAAAGCCCGTAAGTTAGCTGTGTTCAGACTGAGCCGAATCAGGGCTCTTGGCCAGGCAAGCTGCTGCAGGATCCATTTTTGCTCTGTCTCTGTTTTGTCTTCGTTTCCTGGTGTGCCTGTGGTATCTCTGAGCTCAGCGCTTCACGCTGCCACCTGACACCCTTTTCCCCTTTGTTCTGCCACTCGGGAGAACTTTGCTCTGCTTCCCTGAGGGGTGAGGGGAGAATCTGCTTCTTCTTGGCCATGGTCGCTAGAGGTGTGACTGTCCCAGCCGCTGGGGTTTCCATTCTCTCTTCAGATTCTCCGTTCACCTGTGCAGATTTTATTCAGTTTATGATGACTCTGGTTTCCAACCAGGCTGCTGGGTCAACCCTCCTCACTTCCCTTTACACACAGGGCATAGCAATGCAGAACCCAAAGGGAAACTGAGGCACACACAGGCATTGAGAATATTTCCAACACACCCACATCCATCACAAATAATAAAAAGGCCTTTTTCGGCCCACAGACCAAGCAGCACTTCCTCCACCTCCTCAGTTCTGTCTCTTGAGCTGCGTGGATGTGGTAGAGCAGATGCTCTTGGTGTATGCACATGGGATACGGATTTGCCATCCTAGGAGGTCGTTGGAGCTGGAACTCCTGAACATGTGGCAATAAATCCATCCGCTCTCACGGCGTGTCACTTGGTGCATGGCAATAGGGGTGGGAGGCAAGGGCGGCTTTAGGCTCCCCTGATCCTGGGGCCGGTGCACCCCTGGGTGTAAATTCCTGGCATAAATCACGGTAGTCTGAAGTGGTCTGTGTGCTCTATCTGACCTTCACTCATCCTGCATTGGAAGCAGCTGTTCTGCGCTGAGATTAGTTTACACATGGTGACACGCAGAAGGATTCAGATACAGACAATGTGCCCCTCATGCGGAGATGAATGAGGTGTTAAAGGCTAGAATTACAGACTTCATTTAAAAAAAAAAAAAAAAGACACCTTTTAAGTCATGTGACCCTGAAGTGTGGCTCTGTCTGAGCCCTCAGGATTGAGATGATCTAACCTTGGCCTCTAAGCGATGTAATGTTGACAGGATACCACAGCCTGCACTCAGCCAGCGAGGAGAACCTGCTACAACGGACGATGGAGAGTCTGCGGAAGGAGGTCGAGTGCAGAGACTGCTATTGTGGGACGGTGCTTTTTCATAGCCTCAGCGGTGGCACAGGAGCTGGTATGTAGGGACTTTGCTCTTGCTATTGGTTTTATGTGGAAGATGCTCAGATACTTCATTGATGGAGGGCTGGCTAGATGTTGTGATGGGAAAACAAGAGAAGTTATTTCTTCAGTACGTCCTCCTGGTTTTTTTCACATTTCCTCCCTGTTAACCGTAAAAACTTCCTTCCAGCCAGAAGCCTGCTTGCCTCAGTTGCAATCCAGGGGAGAAGGCAGATAACTGTGAATCAAGTTATATTTGCCATCAGATTTTCAATGTTGTTCCTGTGCTGTTTCACTGTGACTTCGTTTGCGGTGTGTTTGGTACACTGTAGCTTTTCATGTAAATAGTTTCCAAAGGACTCTGACGTCTAGAGTAATCCGCAGCACTACAAGCTGATGCTGCGTATGTGTACCTAAGATTGCAGAAGAAAAATGGAATGATATTATAATGCATAACTTGAGAAATATTCGGTAAACACTAACCTAATCAGGCAAGCAATCAGAGTTAAGATTGCACCTGCAACCGTGTCACTTTCTAAATGAACCAGGCAACGTTAACATTTTTACCATAGATTATTGATGGATTTCTAAGGTTTTTTATTGACAGAAAAAATATTGAGGGGGGGCGGGAATCTGTTCTATAATGTGGGACTACTTGGTTAGAAACCATCAGAATGGCCTATCTCCTTATGAGTCGTGTGCAGCATTTGCAAAAGGTCCAGTGAAGTAGGCAGCAGCTCTCGTAGAGCCTGCCTCGTTTGCAAAGAGCTTTACCTCCATTTTTTTTCTCGGCACAGCTCAGTGAGTTTGACAGCTGGGCACAGCTTAGTCTGCTGTAGCGGAACACTTTGTGAGCTGTGCTAAGGGATGATGTCTCAAGATTTATTTATTTATTTTTTTTATAATGAAGGTGTATTCCCACTCTCCTCTCCCTCAAAAAGTGGCTGGACCCTTATTGGTCAAACTTACCAGAAAAATTCACGGTCAGGGAGAGAACAATCCTGGAAGATTTCAGCAGGAGAGTTGCAAGTTTTATTTATACACACACCCACAAGTGAAAACAGAGGGTCACGCTGGAAATGCGTATGACACTTTTACTATAACTGCTGCTAATATACTAATCCACGGCCAGCTCTTAACTAGCACCATGCAGTTAGCACCTCCCAGTGGCCACCGGTGGGTGTATTATTTACATTATTGTAGCACGTAGAGATCCCAGTCCAAACCTGGGCCCCCCTGGGCTTGGCACTGTATATACACGTTAAACAAGGCAAACGAAGGGTGAGCAGGGAAACTGAGGCACAGAGAGCTGAACTGAGTCGTCCAAGGTCAGAGAGCGGGTCAGTGGCTGAGTTGGGAATAGCACCCGGGGGTCCCCGTCAGGTGCCCTGCCCACTGGAACACACTGCCTCTCAGGCATGGATGGATGAGAACAGCATCTCGATTTCCAGGGCTCCGCGCCCTAGGGCAGGCGGCTCAGGTTTATAAACACCGTTTGGGGCTCTTTCCCATGAAGGCCTCGGTTCCCGGCTGTGTGAAGCAATCCGAGATGAGTACTCCCTGGGTCACATCCTGGCGGTGACCGTAGCCCCGCACCAGGCTGGCGAGAGCGCCCTGCAGCACTACAACGCCTTGCTGTGCCTCTCGTGGCTCCAGAGGTACGCTAAAAGGGGGCTGTGGGCGTTGGGCAGCGAATCACGGTGTGGCATGAGGATGCGAGACGGACGCTGATCACCGTTCACTCAGGTGGGTCTTGTAGTGCGGCAGTTCCCCCGGTGTGGAGCAAAAGCTGTATCCCCGTTCCCAAGGAGCTGACAGGTTTTATAGTCTGTGTTCTCAGATTATCGCCTCGTGTGGAATAACTGCCAGGAAGAGTCCCTGCTTTTCTTGGCAGGTGCTTCGGATGCCTGGATATCACGACTGGGCCCTGGGCGGTCTGACCTAGTGGGTGGAGCAGCAGTGGGGAGCCAGGCGGCAGGAGGGGCCTGGATGCCAGGAGATCAGAGGCTGAGACGGGCCAGGGGACGTACTGGGAGTGAGGGTCAGGAGACCAGGAGGTCAGAGTCAGGCAGTGCGAGCAGGTAGCGCAGGGCAGGCCGTTCTAAGCAGGGGAAAACCCAGTTCCACACACGACCTCCTGTTCCTCTGCTTGGTTTAAAGAGAAGCAGGGAACTAGTCAGAAGCCTCAGGGTTTTGCCAGCCCGATCCCAGCCCTGGAGTCCTCTGCCAATGCTGATCTTCGAGGTTGTGGCAAGGGCTCGCGGCTCCCTGGATGGCAGGTTGGAACGTACTGGCCCCTAAGAGCCCTGGGGTGGTGGTGGCATGTGTGAGGCACTGGTCTGGCACTTAGGACAGCTGGGTTCAGTGCCCATGTCTCCCACAGACTGCCTGGGTGGCCTGGGGCAGAGCGTGCAGTCTCTCGATCACACCACCTTTCTCCAGCCCTTGGTCTTGCCTCTCTAGATTCCAAGCAGGGGCTGCCTCTCCCGGTGTGTTCGCACAACAAGGCCCTCATCCTGGCTGGGACCTGGAAGCACTCCTCTAACACAACTAGGGGCGATAAAAAATGAAGCCGGTTTCATGCCCAGGCTCCCCTGATGTCCTAACCGCTCATGCTGGAGGTGCTTACTCGGTCCTTACCCAGGCAGAACTTCCACTCACTTCAGTGCGGATTAGACCCCGACTCACTCGGCAGAAACAGCGACTCCCTTTTGTGTCTGCCTAGACATGTCGACGGCGTCCTCCTGATCCAGAACGATGAGGTGCTGAGGAGAGCAGCAGCTCTGCTCGCGGAGACAGCGCAGGTGTCTGACGTGCAGCCCCAGGTCTCCCTCGCCGCCATGAATGCCTACATCGCTTCCTGCCTGGCGGGGCTGCTTTACCCACTCAAGGCTTTCACGACGGGAAGGTGAGCCAAGCACAGGGATTTCTCTTCATCCCGACAGCTGCTGGCGCTCGGCAGGGGACACTAGACGCACCGCAGTCCTCAGCAGAGCTTGTGCCAGGATTCACCATCTGAGAATCTGGCCCAAAACTCTAGTCCAGGGAAAGCTTTAGTTGAATTCTGGAGGCAAAAATTCCTGAGTGCAGTTCCCAGTTTTTGCATTGTTAAAATATTTCCGGTGTGGAACTGAGAGGCCCCAGGGGCACATCGAAATGAACATAGAAAGCAAAAGCAGCATGCATGAGACCTTTACATCCAAAGACCTTAATTATGAAACTCTGCAATGGCTCGCTGGATATTACAGGATCACCGGCTTGCCACATTCTCTCTGGACACTGAGAAGCCAGCAGATGCTAGCAAGGTTGTCGGTGTCTGACTCGGGGGAGTAAAGAGCAGTGGAGACGTATCTCACTGAACCTCCCTAGCTGCTCACGTATCCCCATGGTGACGGCGGTAGGTGACGGCATCTCTCTTGCTTTTCAGTGGGATCAGCATGGGGCTGGAACCCTGGGAGCTGCTGAGGTCTGTCTGCCCCGTGCCGGCAATGAAATTCCTTCGCGTAGCTCAGGCTCGCAGGAGGTAGGAACGGGGCCTCTCCACCACTTGGAGGGAGATTCTGAGCCCCTCAGATGAGTCTTACATTTTCGCTCTTATGGTCCAGCTCACTGCGTGGCCCTCTGTCTAATTTGAGAGACCAATACAAGACTCCGGGGGAATCTTAAACCTGATGGTGGGCCACATTGCAAGTACAGGAGCCTGCACGGGGGGTTTAAATGGAGCCCGGGATACTCTGACATTCTTGTGACATCCCAGTAGGCCAACCCGGCCTGTGAGGATCAGGGGCCGCTTCTGAGGGACTACAGGAGGGAGATTGTAAGTGGCTCATTGGCTGACTGACTGAGACGCACACACACATGCAGTCCCAATTTTATCATGACTCTTGTGATGGCTGGTGTTTTTCCTTAAAGCACCATCTCCAGGAAACCTGTTGTTTTGAGACTCTTAGGTTCCATGCTTAGAAATGGTGAGTTTCTAGACCTCATCATTATGGAGAAAAGCTTGAAAATGTGAGCCTTACGGGCTCAGAAACCAGCAGGCAAAGAAAAAGGGCCAGTGTTGATTCTTTGTTCAGCTTTAAACTCATGAGATTTTTTTTTTTTTATCTCATGATTTTTGGGGGAGCCTGATGGCTTGTCTACAGCTCCTGCGCCCTGCAGCGCGTCTGGTGAAGGCGCTCTGTGGCGATCGGGGAGAGCTGTACTGTCAGCCCCCCTGCGAGAGGCGGCAGCTATGGGAAGTTCTCCCGCCGATACAGCGGTGTCCACACCGGCGCTTATGTCGGTGTAAGTTATGTCGCTCAGGGGTGGCTTATTCACACCTCTGTGCGACATGAATTATGGGTTGCCAACCTAGCCGGACCCACAACTCGCTTGGGGCTGGTGCGGCTGTGGATGCGCTGCTGTCCTGCTAATGCAGCTTGGCAGAAAATGCCTCTCATCACTCAAGGAATCAAAGCAGCAATGACTTGAACCTGGTCCTCACCTGGTCTCTTCTCCTCCCCGTCTCATTGTCGTGAGGTGTGAATTTCAGAGCCCAGGGGGACCCGTTTCATTTCTGATGTGCTCAGCCCCCTTTTATCTCCCCTTTCCTTTGGAAATTAACTGCAAAAACACAGTTTGATGCAAAGTTCTTATTCACGTGATTGCACAAGTGCACTCCACTCTTTGGTGTCCGCGCACGCAGCGTACGGCCACCGGAGATGGTCTCCCTCAGTGGTACCCGTTGGGCAGCTTGACGGACTGTGTGAGACCCATGCGACGTGGGCGAGTAAACGGCACACCCAGTGTCGCTGCTGCATTCCGATGCTGTGGTGTTCCTGTAACATGGCACCGATGCAGCTGTTTGTGCGTTTCTCAGTGGAGGGCTGTCCATGGGCTTACCTTAGTCAAACAGAGCTCAGCCCTGCCCCCTGGATTTTAGTGAAACCGACGCGTTCGTTTTCACTGTAGCGCCTGGTGAACTTGGTTTGTTTCTCATTTCCCCAGGGGGACAGTCTTTTGGGACAGCCTGGCCTCTTCTGTTGTGCACTCGTTGCCCCGGGAGTCTCACGCAGGACAGTCCGTATCCTTTCTCTACAAGCACCGCATCTTCCAAATGTGCCTGACTGCGGGACCCAGGTGGAGGAAGGAGAGAGACCATCAACCACCCAGACAAGTTTCATTTTCCTTGCCTCTCACTCGGGCCATTGGAAAGCCCTGTAGCAGTGGTCCATGCATCTTGGCCGGGGCAGGGAGAAAAGGGAAGAGAAAGCCATACCAGTCGTCTTCTAGTATAGTCCTTGCAACTTTCAAGAGGATAGACAGGGTCAAGATTGCACATTCCAAAACTTCCTGACTAAACCCAGGGATGTCCCATCTCTCTGTTGCCCCGCCCCCCCCCCCTTTAAATACGGCTGGATGCGTCTAGATGTAAATGCAGTCCGGGATGGACACCCAGATGGCTGCCTGGGGGCTGGTCTCTCTTTAAAAGTCTGATCTACTGAGGAGGTAGAGTTGTTGTGAAGGCCGCTCAGAATATTGTGCCTGAGCTTGTCCTGCCGAGACCTGTTATTTGTATTAGGGGCACCGGCTAAACGCCCCAGCCAAGAGTGGGGACCTCTTGTGCCCCGCGCTGTACAAACCCGGAGCAGGAGCCAGCCCCTGCCCTGCGAGGCAACGATCTAACTAGACAAGACACACCCAGGGTGGGCGGAAAGGGGTTTTATTATCCCCATTGCACAGCTGGCACTTGCTGGTCTGTATACGCTCTTCACCCCATCCCACTGGAGAAGGCTCTTCTAAAGCCTTTATAAAAACCTTAAAGGCCCCCCACTGTTCTTCCCCGTTGTAACTTCCCTGCCACCACCACCTCCGTCAGGCCTCAGGGCACGGCTGTCCCCCGTCCAGCAGTGGGACACGAATAGGGAGTCCCTGCCCATGCTTGGGATTTTGCAGTAATGTTCCTCACTAAGCCCAAGTGTCAGGGTCACTGCAGCGTGCTGTGAGCCACTCCCTCTCCTCCTCTGCCGGCCCAAGGAGCCAAGCAGGGCCAGGGGCCCGTTTCTACGGGTTTTATTCACCTACCTGCCGTGCCGCATTAAAACGGTGTCTGATTCAGCTCCGACGAAAGCTAGATGAGTGAGCCATTTCTCCGGGGAGTGTGATGGAGTGGGGTGTGATGCAGGGGCTAGCGCTAAGCTGGCCTCTCGTCAGTCTCAGAGGTATTTACAGCAGTCGTGCCTAGGCCCCAAGCACAGCCACTGGGAGTGGAGTTGACATCGGACCCCAAGGATCTCCTGAACTAGATTTGAGAAGAATAATAAGCCCTAGCTTTTATACAGCACTTTTCACCTATCAGTCACTGCCCTGCCTGGTTAAGGGCTTGAATCACTGTCCCCATTGTACAGCTGGGAAAACTGAGGCACAGAAAGGGGAAAGTGACTTGCCCAAGGTCACCAGCAGAGCCAGGACTAGGACCCACTCTCCTGAGTCCTAGTCCTCTGCTCTAGCCGCTAGGCCCTACGTGGGTCCATTGGCTTCCCCTTCCCCCCACAACTCGATTTGTGACCAAAATGCCCAGTAGATTGAAATCCCAGCCTTGGCAGCTCTAGGATGGGAGGTGTTGAAGATGGGAAATGAGAGAACGTGTCCCCAGCAGCTGGGGGAAAGCGCTGAAGGTCATTCCTGGATCTGCCTTGCCCTTTGTCCTTAGTTTGCCTTGTCTGCAGCATTACAGCACCTCTATGCTCGCAGTAGCCCGCAGCTACCAAGAGGACACCTTTCTTCTGTCCCGTGACTCGGTCCTGAGGAAGTTGAAGCAGGCCTACCGCTGTGTTCCTTGGAACCCCTTCCCGCTCCGCTGCTGGACTGGTCAGTCTTACTTGCAGAGAGCTGCTGAGGACGCGGGGCAGGCTGGGTCCCACTTTTCCAGCTCTTTCACTGCCACTGCCAGCCTTTGAGAAATGCAGCCAGTCTGCAAAAGCCAGACCAGCACGTCACACGTTCCTTGTGCTCAGGAGAGGTTTTCTTCACTTGGGAGAGAAGGTCGCAGGCCTGGGCAGTGTCTGAAAATCGGCCCAGCCATCCCCAAATCCATTAAGCTCACTGCTGGCCTCGTCTAAGTACTTCCACCTCCCCCACCGCTGTAGCATCTGAGCCCCTCACAAACACGTGAGTTTATTTATTTAGCCACCTCCTGCCAGACACACAATGAAGGCTCGTTAGCTCCACTTTACAGAAAGGGACGTGAGACCCAGAGAACTTAAGGGCCTGGCCCAGGGTCTCACAGGAAGTCTGTAGCAGAGCCAGAAACTGAGCCCAGGTTTCTGAGGTCCCAGGCCTTAACTACACGACCGTCCTTTCTGTTGGTACATGAAGAACCAATCAATGGAGCTGCCTCCCCTTCAGGGCTGAATTCCGGTTGAGGTCACTGTGGCATGTCGGCCGTTTGCCCAGGCAGAGTCGGCAGCAGGGCTTCTTGCTGCAGCAACCGCTGACTCCGTGTGTTCATTTATTGACCGTAGCACGTGGGACGGTCACGGACCAGCAGCTCGTTGTGCTAGGGTCGGTGCAAACGCCGACCACGCCTCCGCGGGGGTGGGGAGCACACACTTCTTTCCACAGACGTAGTGGTCATTCGACTGCTCATGCAGACGCACAGAGCAGTAACTGCGGGGAAGGGAGGGAACGGAAAGCTGCACCCACCTTCGCGTGGTACATTAGCCAAGCGTCTGCAGTAGGCACAGAGCAGCCAGTCCCCCACTCGACACTTCTCGAAGCACTTGTCCAACAGCTGCCGAGGAGCAGTGAGCAGCGGTTGGTTAAACCTGTTCAGGTTGAGTGTCCTCGCTCCGAGTGTCCTGGCCCGGTGGCGGTGCGAGTGGAGGGGTGTTTAAGGGGCCAGTTTACCCCGTAGCTTTCACTGGAGGATCTCAGCTACTTAAAACCCGTTCATGAAGCCTCAGAACACGCCAGTGAGGTAAGTATTATCCCCACTTCACACAGGAGGCGTAGATGAGGGGCTGGCACCAGTCCCAGCGTGTGGCAGCGGGAGAGGGGCGGCTACTTCAGGGAAGCGGGAAGAGCCCCTACAAGATTTCCCACGTAGGCATTATTGGAAGCGAGGCCCTCGCAGCTCTGCACTTCACCGCACGCTCAACGTTGTGTTTAGCGCTCACCAGCGCGGGGTAGAGCGGACCGTTAGGGGAGCGAGGTTAGAGGTTTAGAGAGCACGCAGAGGGCTTTCCCCAGCAGGGCGGGAGGGAGGTGCCATATGTCCTTTTCCCCCCATCTTCTCTTCTACACCCTCCCGTGTGGGGAACAGTTGGCTTGCGAAGGGTTGATGCTTGTGGGTGAAAAGATGACTTTTCGTCCCCAGACTCCCTCAACGTCGTGGAGCCGGGATGTCCCAGCCACTCGCTGACTGTCTGCGCCAACCACAGCAGCTCAGCCGAACTCCTGCAGCAGGTGGTGGGCAGAGCCCAGGCGATGTACGAGACCAAGGCCTACCTCCACTGGTACTGGAGATACGGCTGCGAGGAGGAGGATTTCCAGCAGGCCTTTGAGACGCTCCGCTCCGTGGCCGACGATTACAGCCGCCTGGGCGAATAACAGGGTCTGTGCTGGCACTTCCAGGCTGCTGGGTGTCCGACGTCCAGCTGAGAGCCTGGCACCCTCCAGGAAAGCCTGCGGAGGTCTCTGGGAAAGGGGCGGTTCTGCGTTCAGGGGGATGCTGCCGGAAATCAATACCGGGCCGTGTCACACTAGGCCAAGAACAGCATCGCTTTTCAGCTGCTGGCGTGAGTGTGTGCAAAATACACGGGGGGGCTTGATCGTCTCTGGGATGATAGGCCCATGCAGGGGTGACGGGGAGAGCAAGATCCCCTTTACGAGCTACCCAGACGCTGGGTCCAGGAACAAGGGGGTGCACCAATGGGGAGGCGGGGGAGGGGGGGAAGGGCTCCCCCCTGCACAGTGCCAGCCAGCACAGCTGCGCCAGCAGCGGCAGGGGTAGAAATTTGCTGTTGGGCTGGATCAAGAGCCGTTGTTGTGCCCTGGTGCAAAGGGGAGTCATCGATGAATCAGGCCTGTGCTGCTGGGGGACACGCTACGCTCCTCCCAGCGCCAGGGCCCGGGCCAAAGCCGCAAAGTGACCCTAACTCCCATACCAGCGGGAGCCACCTCGCCTGGGCAGCGCTCGCTCACTGGGGGAGCGTGGCCCACGGCTCTCAGAGCGCGGCGAGGGTGTGGGTCCTTCTCCTTAGCTTCCAGCTATAGCCAAACTCTGCTACTTTACAGACGGGAGGAGCTGCCTTGCGTGACGAAGGGAACAGGGTTTTGCCCCTAATCTGGTCCCTGGGCTACCAGAGAGGCAGCTAAAGCAAGGAGCAGACAGGTTACACAGCAGAGATGGAGCGGGTAGTTAGGGGACTGAACCAAACCTTGAGCAGATTTATTCAGGGAGAAGCCTGCATTAGTAAAGACCTGCCTCATCTCCACTATCAGCACAGCTCCGGCATTCACAGCAGGGTGCACTTGGGCCTGTAGCCAGGATCTCGGATGTTCCTTAACCAGGCTAAAACCTTGGCCGTGTTGCATAGGCAAGGTTTGGGGGCTGGCGGGGCAAAGCCCATCCCTCCATCTGGGCCGCGGGGAGCACTTGTGCTGCAGATTTCCTGAGCACCCCAGCTGTCAGTGAGCACTGAGCTGAGAGCCGGCTGTAGAAGAGGGGTTCTTGGCCTGCGGATAGCTAGCTAGAGGGGAGGCGGCCCCCATAACACAGAGCTGCTCATGCAGCCCCCAGGGGTAAATCGGTTGAGAACCAGCTGTACCAAGAAACAACCATGCACAGGGGCAGAAGGCTGTTGTGCAAAGCTCTGACCCAACATGCTGCCTGACAGCTGCCTTGTAATAGCTGAAGGCCCCCTCCCCCCGCATTACGAGGTGGTTAGGTTTTGTCTCTTTCCTCTCCCGTAACATGGGGCTCCCAAGATCAAGAGGAAGGGGATCAAGGGAAGAGCCTGTGGCTGCCTTTCTCCATTCCTGCACGAGGTGGAGCCAGGGCTTTTAGCACACGTCTACACTGCCCACTAACCCCGGGCTCTCACCCAGGTCTGAGCCCAAGCCCCACTTTCCTCTACACATAAATCAGTCTGACACGGGTCAGCAAGCTCAAATCCTGGGACCCTGCTGGGGGAGGGTGTGCGTGAGTCGGTGCCTGAGTCCTCCTGTGACGTGGGTCCAAGCCCTGTCATTACTGTGGATGCGGCTGAAGCCACAGAGCTGAGTCAGAAGGGCTGTGTGGTGCAGGATGGATGAATTAGCACAGCTGAGACACCGGCTCCAGCAACTGTAAACCCAGGCCTACAATGCAGTGTGGCTGCTCCAGCACAGACTTGGAAAAACCGAGCCTACAGGCCCAGGTCCCACGCACCAGTGCTCACTGTGCAGTGTAGACAGACCCCCAGAGCTCCTTTGTGTCATTCTGGTCCCTTTACCTGGAAGCAAGCGGTGAGATTCTGACACTTCAGAAGCTCCTAATTCTCTGGGTTCTCCAAAGGAGGCCGTCCCACCAGGGGGGGCCTGGCCTGGACACGCCAGCTATTTCTAATGATGAAACCAACGAGAAAGATGACAACCCTTCAGGCCTTTTCACCCGAAGAAGCAAAGAGCGCAAGCTCTGTTTTCTTCCCTCTGCATGTCCCCTGTAGCACGTACACGCCTGCGCTGCGTTTTTTAGAGTCAGGGGGACAGGTTCTCCTAGTTAAATGAACTAGCGTGTATGGCATCTTCCTCTCGGGCCGATGCTGCCTCTACTTGCGTTCTAGTGTACCGAAACAAGCTGGCACTATCCCTTTTATTTGTGGATAAGTCTATCATGGAAATCAATGGTGACAGGTTTTTTAGGTCAATGTGTTCATTTCCTTGTAGAGAACCTGTGCACGTGGTGCTGTCCTGAATCTGCTATATGGCATGGAGCCCTGCCGGGAGTTTGTTCTTCTCTGTAGCTGGCATGAGTCCAGGTTTCTTTTGCATTTGCTGGAGGGCGGCCATGGCTCTTAAGTACTTGTGCTGATAACAGAAAGCAAGATCTAGTTATTAAAATGGCTTCAGTTCTTCAGGGATACAGTTAAGACACAGAGATGGTCATTGGAGCCGGCACAAAATTATCTTCACCGGCTTCACCCTGATCTGGAACAGCTGGGAACTGCCAGAGCCCCACCCAGTTCAGTAACCCATCTGGAACACGGGCAAGTCCCACCTGTTTCACAAGAAGGTGCAAGAAACCCACGAGTGGCAGTTATGGGATAACCTGTCCCCAGGCCACGTTTTCTCCTAACCCCCATCAGCTGAAGGTGGGGTTGGCGCTGTCTGGTTTAGAATCCTTACTGCGGTAAGCCAGGCCAGTATGACGACTGGAACGTGGTAGCCGCCACCCACACGTCCTTTGTGGCCAGAGGTGCCTCGGCTGTGCTCTGCCCCCGGTTTCCCCCTCTTCAGGGCTCCTTAAACTCCACCCAGCCTCTCAGCCAACCCCAGCCCTTCTTGGGGTCTGGTTTCTTTACTAACACAAAGTTGTAAAATGCAGCCACAAAACGAAATCTTTCATCCAGCCTTACCTTGGGCACACCCCCTCCTCCCTGAGGTCCTGCCTGAACAGCTGGAGCAAATGCAGGGCTGGGCCTGCCTTCTCTGACCCCTGCATGAGCCCCTCTCTCCCTGCAGCTTCATTCTGCGATTCCCTTTCCAGCTCTGTCCTCACTCAACTCCCTCTGATCCTTTATAGCCCCGGGACAGCCCCCGCCTCCTGCTTTTGGTTAACTGGGAGCCCGTCCTCTGGGACAGGGGAGCTGGCCCTATTTAAATCATGGGGGGACAGCCACCCTGTGACAATTATCCACAGAGATGTCCAGTCCTTTTTTGAATCCTGCTAAGCTCTTGGCCTCAGTGCTATCCTGTGGCAGTCAGTTCCACAGGTTAATTGTGCTCGGTGTAATAATTAGTGATATTCTTAAGCATCTAGTATTGTGTGTGCTCTGTAGGTACTAAGCAGGTGGGTCTGGTCGCAGGGCCCGTCTTCACTGCCTTAGCCATCCTGGGGAAAACGTCATCCCAGTGGCAGTGCTCAGTGATTGACTACAAGCTCTGGCCCACCTGATTATGGCAGGCAGCACATTTTCACTGTGTTTCCTAGTTGCTCCCAGCAGAGCTGAATATGCAGCATTTCCCTGCTGAGCCAGAGAGCAGCTAGATCCCGAATCCCTTCCTGGGCTTTGTTGAAAGTCATGGCGAGAATCGTCTTCCACGGTAACAAGCTCAGAGGACCCTACTGCCTGGTGCTCCCAGCCCCTGCCCGGCCTGGGAGGGGAAGTGCTGAGTGTTTGTGGGGAGACTCCCACCTGGTAGGGCCAGAGCATTAGAGACCAAGCCACACTGGCCGGATCCTCAGCTGGGGTAAATCAGTGTAGCGCCACTGACGTCCGAGCCATTTACAGCGGCTGGCTGGGCTGCATAACTACACAGGTGCCTTTTCAGAGGGCGTTGCTGGAGCCCCGTCCTGCCCACCGGGGTCACGTACTCCGCAGGGAACAGCCCCGCCCCCGTTTGCACTCCCAGCAGACGCTGCCAGGCCCTGGCAGCCGTGCGGCTGGGCACCGACGCTCACTACCTTCTGATCCGTCTTCATTTTGGCGTTGTGGAAAGAGGTGGAATCTGGACAGCCTGGCAGCACTTCCCCCTGCAGCCGGCCAAACCGCTCCTGCTCGTCTTCATCCTGGGAGGAAAAGCAAGATACAGTCAGTGCTTGGAATGAAAGAGGTGCTGGGCTCAAGCAGTTTTTAACTTTCACGTCCGATGCGGCAAGACCAGAGGTGCTGGGGGCTCTGAACAGCCAGGCCCAGAGATGCTGCCGAGGTTCTGAACTGCCAGCCTAGAGATGCCAGGGCTCAACCCTGGCACAAATTAAGCACTGGATAGAGCCCAACTGTCACAGGGTGTCTGGCCCCTTTAAGGGGATTCGGGCCAGCCCCGCCCGTGCGGCAATGAACTGGATCCCAGCCTAAGGGGGTGGGATTCAGGGGTCAGGTGTTAGCATGGAGAACATCTGAGCCTCCGAATGAAAAGGCTCAGGAAAAATACAGTCAGAGACCCTGTGATAGGAACCCAGGGAGTAGGTTCTGCTCCTGGAAAGCCCTGAGATGGGGCTGGGGAGAATCAGGGAGGTCCCTGGGAGAAGCCGTCAGAGTTTCCGGGAATGGGAGGCAGTGGGGAAACCTGCTGAGAAGCAGGGCCTGCGGGAGACTGCCCAGGGCAGCTGTGCTCAGCCGAAGGAGCCAGGAAGGAGGGGCAGAACAATCGTTTTTAGGACATTTCCTTGGATTCTGTAGTTGGACTTTGGTTGCCCTGGAAAGGGACCGAGCTCTATGTGTGGTCTGATCAGAGGGCTGAGTTGCCCAGTGTAGTACTGCTACAGAAACAGATCAGCTGACAAAAGGGGGGGGCAGTGTGGGAAAAGTCCCTGCAATGCTGCGTCCTGACCCGAGGGGGCGCTCTGCTGGAGAATGACGCTAACCCTAGATGAACAAGGAAGCATTGGACAGGAGGCTGCAGATCTATCTGAGACTGCAAATGAAAGCGTCGATTCTCTTATCAATGAAGGGCAATCTAGAGCCTTCGCCTGTGTTACTACACTCAGACAGGATGATCGTGGGTGCCATGAAAGAGGCTAGAGAGACGTGGACTGGAGACTAGCGCTTGTCCCCTTTCAGTGCCTGGGGTATACGAGTAACCCCAGGCAGTGTACAGGTAGCCGGTCAGCACCTGTAGATGCTGACAGGAGGTTCCATCAT
This sequence comes from Emydura macquarii macquarii, assembly GCF_026122565.2. Lineage (NCBI taxonomy): Eukaryota > Metazoa > Chordata > Testudines > Chelidae > Emydura > Emydura macquarii. The sequence continues at coordinate 6,737,932 of NW_027133217.1, forward strand.
TTCTCTTTTATTACTGGCTGGCCACACCAGCAGATGTAGGCAAGGTGCACCTCTGCATCTTCTCAGGGCTATGCCCTATGGATATCTACATCCAGGACAACTGTTCTCCAGTGCAGGCCAGGCAAACTACATGGAGCTTCTGGGAGCAGAAGAAGGACTAATCTGCAGATCAAAGTCTGATGCCACCTCTGCATGGTTGGTTTTGACTCACTGGAGCTGGCGGACATATCCCCCTATGCATTTATCTGAAGAGCGCTCTCAGTCAATGCCTGCCCTCTAAACTCGCCCCCCCCCCCCCCCAGCACTTCTCCAGCACGCCAGCATGGAGGGGTTCAGGAAGACAAAGAGAAACGTGCATTTGAAGTTTACACAACTTGTTTAAAATCTGACAATGGTTGGGAGTGTGTTGGTGTCAGGCTAGAAGGTGGGCTCAATATTCTGATTTTTCATAAATGGCTCGGAGAACGTGGAAGTCAAGTTTATGAACAATTTAAAGGTGAGAGGGGTCAGAAACTGGGGGGAATGGGCTTAACTCTACAGATTGAATGTCAGAGGGTGATTGGCTCTTTAAGAGGAAACGGGGGAGGCCAGTGCACTTGCAACGGATTACCTGCTGCCCAGTCGGGCTAAAGGGAAAGCACCTGGACCTTGTCAAGAGGGAGAAAGCAGCAGGGGTAAGGGGCTGCCTGCTAAACCCTGCAGGCGCAAAGGTAGGGAGAATGTTTGGGGGAAAAAGGAAGATGCTGAGCCTGATAAGAAGTACCTGAAGTCCTGGGCTAGAGAAGAAGCTTGTCTCCAGGAAGCGAGCCCTGAGAACGGGGGAACAAGGAGAATTGTAAGGAGAAGGAGAGATTTCTAGTGTCGCTGGACGCTCGGTGTAGAACAAGGTGAATTCTCCTGTTTGCGGGAGGGCTGAAGTGACACTGTACCAATCAAGAAACCAGGGTTGGGCATAAATGCAGATAAGCCTGGTGCGATCTGAATCCGGAAACCGTAATTTGTAGGGGAAACAGGCATATAGGGTGCTGCAGAAGCATGCTTGCCCAGAAGGGGGTGCTACAGGGCAGGCACAGATCCACTGGATCAATGGGTTGGAATCAGTAAATTAAGATTCAATACAGACAAACACATAATGGTTCAAATTAGGAAGGAATGATCAAATACACCAGTATTAGCCAAAGGGTACGGGCCGGGTGGTGCTCCCACAGAGACAGCGCTGGGGCTTGCTGTGGATGATAACGCTGAATAGAAAACAATAATGCAATGCCTTGCAAAAGGAAAAGCAAATCAACGGCAGCACTGGGTTGTATTAATAGGGGCATCCTTGTGATGTAAAGCTGCAGCATCAAAAGTCGGAGCTGCAGGCACATCTTATGCATCTTTTGGGCTAGAATCTAAAGGAAGACAAGTAGTCTGGGGCTGGAAACCACTCAGGAAGAGCCTGTGTGTGGAAAGGGTTTGACTCAAAGGTGGGAGTTCAGAACTAGAAAACACACCTCAAGCGGGCATTTGGGGGACCAGACTTGCTGAGACGGTAAACAACAGCACAGGAGAAGCCAGGACATCTCAACTGCTGACTCTAGGCTGCGTGACCTTAGCTGGCCCTCTCCTTTAAGAGGTGTTGGAAGAGAAGCCCGGAGACTGTCTTCCGGGTGAACCAAGATTAGGTGAAATGAGGTTGGTCCAACTTCTGAGTCCTAGGATTAGGCAGGGTTATATTACTGCTGTTTAACAGAAGTTAATTTTGATGTCTCTTCCTGTATATGTGACCAGTGAAATCCTAGTCCCATTCACTTAGTGGAAGTTTTGCCATTGACTTACCCTGAGTGGTTATCCCGTGTTCTCTTGTGTACAGAGTTCACACCTATTTGTTTTGAATCTCCCCTGATCCTTATCTAAGTATTTGTCTGTAGTTTAATGATAACTTTAATAACTAACCTGTTACATTTGCCCTCACTTCATACCTGCTCTTTATACCCTGAAGGGTGGAGTAATTCAATAGGCATCTACCAATGTTGCCCTTGAAAAAAACACTGTCTTTTTAGAGCGTTTTGGGAGGTAACTCTTAACTCTGAGTTTTATATTCAAAATAAGGGAACATTTGGTGGCAAAATAATTCTTTTCCAGCTTGTCTTCTAAAAAAGTAAACCCACCAGATCCCCTTGCCATGTCAGCGTCTGCAGGGGTTAAGCAGGGATAATGCAAATGTGTTATACAAAGTAACTCCACCCTTCTCAGTACTGCTTGGGTCTCAGTGTCATGCTACACTCCACGTTTCAGTGGAGCTGTATGTGTATAGAATGAGAAGCGTCTGTCTTGAGCTTGTCTGGGATCGAAGGCAGCGGGTCAATGTCAAATAACATTACAGTTTTGAATCCCACATTTTAAAAAACAGAAAAAGCCCGGAGAGAGCTCAGAGAAGAGCAACACAAATGAGAAAAGGGTTGGTGAATGAGAACAGTGCGGCGAACTCCCCATCTTCAGGCAGGGGGAAAGGTCAGAGATTGCATCTCTCTACAGCTGTCTGGCTAAGTGGCAATGGCCTGAAGGTGGAGATGTGACAATGTAGTTGATCATAGAGACTGGGGGAAAAAAAATCCATTACTCCCTGTGCTTCTTGGCAATTCGTCTGGTTATTGACATGAAGTGGATGGTCGTGCACTTGATCAACATATGTTGTGTTAGTGTGGCCACGAACAAAAGAAAAACAATACCACAAAAACAAGACGTGCTGATAGCTGCCGGCTGGCATCCCAGTGCTACACTCACTGACCCCAAACAGGGCCATGGCTGCAAATCTCCCTCCTACCCCCACAGGACTGGTAATGCTTGTGATGACAGTATGACACAAAACTGTCAAGCAGGGAAGGCAGGACTCCCCAGCACAACTCACCAGACACAGGACTCTGTTCATGGGAATCATGCCAGGTCTGATGTTGCCTCCGGGCTTTATAGCTTCCTGCACATCCTCAGGGATGAGGAAGGACTCATTGTACCAGATTTCAAATTCTGTAAGACAAAGCGGGGGACAATAACCAGGGTTGTGGCAATAAAGGGAGCCAGGCTTGTATTTTTCCTGGCACTCCGCACAATGACTAGACAGGCACCACCACAGCAGTCTGAATTGATACAATAGTTAGAGTGACTCCATCCGTTAAAATATGCTGTCTAGGGGCTGGGCATATTCCTCCACCTTTCAATGGGAAGCAGGCACTAAAAACAGTCTCTGGCTCCTGAATGTGCAGACTAGAACAATCTGAGTGGACTCTAGAGGTCACTCTTGCGACACTGTGCTAGAGCGGAAAACCTTTTTCAATCTGACATTTAGAAACGTGGAAGAAGCAGTTTTAAGCAGTTGGCACATTTTTTTTAGTTAGACTTCGCCTCCAGGGAACATTTACAGAATAGGAGCGACAATGGTGATTAACAAAATCACATTACAGGGGGGCTGGGACTCGGGTCCCTGAATTGTAGAGGCTTCCAATTCTGCAGGTGCAAATGATGTCATTTATATATCTGCCCACCTGTTCTGGGAGCACACTGCGGAGCGTAGAGACCTGGTGCTATTGAATGCGCTAGCCGAAGTGCATGTCATTTCCAAACCTCTGGTGTGCAACGTGAGTACCTGAGATTAGTCTGTTACGGCACTGGTCCACCAGATGCTGACAGTACTGGACTTCCGCTTTCAGGTCCCGCAATTCGTCAAAATCAGACCTGTACTGTTTCTTCAGATCCTTCAGTTTCATGACCAGTAAAAACTCCTCCTCGTCAATTATGGTCTGTCCTTCCTCAGTCACATACTCCCCTGCAGGGTGGGGGAAGGACATGACGGGGTCTCATGAGTGGAAGGAGAGTGCGAAAGAACAAGGATCATTCATGGAGGGACATACCACACAACTGGATCATACCACGAACAGGACCCCCACATGGGGGCGGTGGGGAAGGATACACTTTACCAGGGTCCAGAGGCCCTGGGGGGGGGCAGCCTGGGCTGCAACCCCCATTACCATGAGGAAAAAAATGTTCATGGCTCATGAGATTGTATGTATGGGATGAGGGATTGTGGTATGTGTGTGGGAGGGGGCTTGTGTTACAAGTTTGTACTGGACCTGAAAAAGTTATGCTTGGGCCCTGACCACACAGACATGGAGGATCAGACCACACAACCACACAGACATGGAGGGTCCTACCACACAACTGGATCACACCACACAACCACACAGACATGGAGGATTATACCACACAACTGGATCATACCACACAGACATGGAGGGTCCTACCACACAACTGGATCATATCACACAACCACACAGATATGGAGGATCCTACCACACAAGTGACATTTCCTTAAATACACTGTTCTACTCCCAGTGGCATGGGGGTGGAGTAGCTACTGATCTCCTGAACTAGCCCAGATGTCAGTACAGGACTAAGAGTGGGTTGAGCGGGTGGCCCTGGTGACTCTTGCATGACACACCATGTGAAGCGATCATTTAGGGTTTGCACACACTGTTCCTTCTGCAAAACTCTCATGGATGTCACTGAGAACAGGACTGGATTGTTAAGGCAAGACATGGGAGATAAACTGGTCATCACCTCAGAGACCCTTAGCATTCAGCTACCTCCCACATTCAAAACCTCTCCTTGTTCATAGCTTCAGAGACTCATAGAAATGTAGGGCTGGAAAGGACCTCCGGAGGTCATCAAGTCCAGCCCGTGAGCTGAGGCACCATCAAATAAATCTAAACCATCTTTAACAGCATTTGTCCAACCTGTTCATAAAAACCACCAATGACGGGGATTCCACAGCCTGCCTTGGAAGTCTATTTCAGAGCTGGAGTATCCTTACAGTTAGAAAGTTCTTCCTAACATCTAACCTAACTCTCCCTTGCTGCAGATTAAACCTGTTACTTCTCGCCCTACCTTCAGTGGCCATGGAGAACAATTGATCACCGTCTTCTTTGTAACAGCCCTTCACCTATTTGAAGACTGTTATCACGTCCCCCCTCAAATTAAACATGTCCAGTTTGTTTAAACCTTTCCTCATAGGTTGGAATTTTTTAAATCTTTTCTCATTTTCGTTGCCCTCCTCTGGACTCTCTCCAATTTGTCCACATCTTTCCTGAGTGTGGCTCCCACAGCTGGACACAGCACTCCAGCTGAGGCCTCATCGGTGCCGAGTAGAGCCGGACAATCACTTCCTGTGTCTGACATATGACACAATACATCCCGGAAGGATATTAGCCGTTTTCACAGCTGCATCACATTGCTGATTCATGTTCAATGTGTGATCCACTATAACCCTGGATCCTTTTCCGCACTATTACTGCCTAACCAGTTATTCCCCATTTTGTGTTGTCCATTTGATTTTTCCTTCCTCGGTGTAATACTTTGAAATTACCTTTACTGGATTTCATCTCGTCGATTTCAGACTAATGCTCTAACTTGTCAAGGTTGTTTTGAATTCTAATCTTGTCCTCCAAAGTGCTTGCAATCCCTTCCAGCTTGGTGTCATCCGCAAATGTTATAAGCCATACTCTCCACTCCATTATCCAAGTCATCAATGAAAATACTGAATAGTACCAGACTGAGGACTGACCACTGCGGGATCCCACTAGATATGCCCTCCCATTTGACAAGTGAACCATTGATAACTACTCTTTAAGTATAATCTTTCAACCCGTTGCACACCCACTTTATAGTAATTTCATCTTGACACATTTCCCTAATTTGTTTTTGAGAATGTCATGTGGGACTGTGTTAAAAGCCTTACTAAAATCACAATATATATCACATCTACTGTTTCCCTGCAATCACTAGGCCAGTAACCCTGTCAAAGAAGGAAATTAGGTTTGTTTGGCATGATTTGTTCTTGACTGGCTATTCCTTATAACCCTATCATCCTCTAGGTGTTTACAGACTGATGGTTTAATAATTTATTTCAGTATCTTTCTAGGTATCAAAGTAAGGCTAACTGGTCCATAACTGCCTGGGTCCTCTTTGTTCCCCTTTTTCAAGACAGGTACTATGTTTGCCCTTCTCCAGTACTCTGGGACCTCACCAGACCACCATGGGTCCCAAAGATAAATCACTGACGGTTCCGAGACTGCTTCAACTAGTTCCTTACATACCCTAGGATGAATTTCATCAGGCCCTGCTGACCTGAACATGCCCAACTTAGCTAAATATTCTTTAACCTGTTCTTTTCCAACTTTGGCTTGCGTTCCTTCCCCCTTGTTGTTTATATTAATTGTGTTGAGTATCTGGTCCCATTAACCTTTTTAGTAAAAGCTGAAGCAAAATAGATATTAAACACCTTAGGCTTCTTGATGACATCAGTTCTTAGCTTTCCTTCCCTGCTACGTAGAGGACCCACATTTTCCTTCAACTTTCTCTTCTTCCTACTGTCGTTAAAGAACTTCTTATTTCCTTTTATGTCTGTTGCTGGGTGTAAGTCATTTGTAACTTAGCCTTTCTGATTGTCTCCCTACATGCTTGTGCTAGTCTTCTGTGTTCCTCCTCACCGGTGTGTCCATATTTCCACTTTCTGTAGGATTCCTTTTTGATTTTCAGTTCATTGAAGGGCTCCTGAGGGAGCTATCATGGCCTCTTACTATTCTTCCTGTCTTCCCTTTGCATCAGCAGAGTTTGCAGTTGTGTCTCTGTTTGCCTCTAATCATTTTATTTTAGTGATTTCCAGTTTCCAGAATAAACCTTCCAGTTTGTAGATATGAAAGACAAGAGTCAAGACCCAAACTAAGGGACTGATCTTATGAGGTGCTAAAAACCCTCGTTTCATAATGACTTCAGGAGGAGCAGAGTTTGCTCATTAGCTAGCCAGCAGAGCTCGGCACTTTGCAGAACTGGACCCTACGTGAAGATGTTCCTGGTAGAAGAGTTGCTATAATGATTGGGCAAAAAATCTCTCTGTATGTACAGAGGTGAAAACCAGGAGCTTCAGAGTCGTGTTGGGCCCGATTCTGACACCCTCACTCACACTGAGCCACACCTCACTCCGCAAGCGCGACTTCAGTGCAGAGACCCCAATGAGATGAGGTGGAGCAGGATGTGCCCTCGCTGTGAGGTTATCAGAATCCGGTGCACAGGAAATAAGCTTCCCGTCTTCATTTCTTAGTGGGCCTGCTTTCTGCCTGGCACTCCCTTTACAATCAGAAAAGCCCTTCTGATCCCCCTGGATCCCTTTGGCTGGCGTTCACTCACTTTACAATCAGAAAAGCCCTTCTGATCCCCCTGGATCCCTTCGGCTGGCGTTCACTCACTCTGCTCGTTTGCTGTCCTTGCTGCTACACCGAATGCCTGGACTGTTATGGGTATAAAATCTCAAGCACGTCGTTGCACTGACTTAGTTTGTTCCGTATCTTATCTACATGAATGGAGGTGCTTTTTCTCTTCTCTTGTCTGGAGCGTTGCCTGACCAATTCTTAAAGCATCGGCATGACAAAAGCCAGCTGAGCCATGAGCACTTACAAGCTCTGGATATGAGAAGAGACACAGAAGTGCAGTCACAGCTTCAGTATAAATCACTGGGGCCCTGATACCTCTGGGAAAAAGAACGTAGGCCAGGATGGGGGAAGCACTGACTGTCCACCATGAGCCCCAAATCTTTTTCAATCAGCTGAACAAAAACTCCTAATGTGACTCTGTGGCCAAAAGAGCTCATGCATAAAAGGGGAATCTCAAGTAGCAGCAAAGAGGTGATTTTACCTCTGTATTTGGCACTGGTGTGATTGCTGCTGGACTCCTGTGTCCAGTTCTGGTGCCCACAAGTCAAGAAGGATGTTGATAAATTAGAGAGGTTCACAGAAGAGCCACGAGAATGATTACAGGATTAGAATTCAGCCTAGCAGAGCAAGGTCTAGTGATCCAATGGCTGGAAGCTGAAGCTAGACAAACAGACTGAAAATAAGGTGTACATTTTTAATGAGGAGAGTAATTAACCGCTGGAACAGTTCACCAAGGGTCGGGGTGGATGCTTCATCACTGGCAATTTTTCATTCAAGATTGGATGTTTTTCTAACAGATCTGCTCTAGGAATGATTTTGGGGCAGGTCTCTGGCCTGTGCTATACAGGAGGTAGATTATCATAATGGTCCCCTCTGGACTTTGAATCTATGAACCTGCATGACAGCTGCAAGGGCAGCAGCACGCACGCGAGCAATCAGCTGCAGGGTCAGCGCTTGAAAGATTTGACCCATCTTAGAATTTGGTGCCTTTTAGAGTTTTCTTTCCCTGGTTTTTGTTCGAGAGCATTTAATGCCTGAGGCATTCTCACGCAAATGGAGAATGTGGTGTTTCATATGGCAGGGACTGATCCAGACCCATCAAACCAAATAGCATGATGTGTACCCAGAAACAGAATCACCATTACTCTCAGAGAGAAACCCTGCAACTAATGGATTTTACGCTACATTGACCTAATTCTCCATTGCATTACACCCACCTTATGCTAGAGCAACTCTGCTGAAGAACATATGGAGAATTAGACCCTGGCTATGTCTTTGATGTGTTCAGTCTGGCTGAAATCCACGTCAGCCACAGAAAGCCTGAGTGCCTGGGCTCCATGTGGTTGAACTGCAAGGGGGTGAGGCAGTGGAACCAGATGCAGAGCCCAAGGCCGGGTTGCAGAGCTACAGCATACACTCCTTTGGCTGCTACTCCAGCCTGCGGCACAGCAGTGGTGTCATGTAATGTGTCTCAACCGTTACAGCTCGAGAAAGGAAACAGGCTTTCCCTTTTCCCTGCTGTCCGATCCATTCTGTCTGCCACTTACCCTGCTCCTCCCTCTCCTTCTTCTGAGCCCTGAGAGCCTGTTTGGTGATGTCCATCTCCTCTTTTATTAGGTTGAGTCGGTGGGTGATCTCACTCGCTTTCTTCTTTCTGTCGCTGAGGATGGCTTTGTTTTCCTTAAAGATCCGGTTGATCTCACTTCCTCGCTCGTTTTTAAACTCCTCAAATGCTACCGGCTTAGCGGGAGGGGAACTACACCAGGGTTCAGAGAAGGAGAAAATACAGGAGGAGACAACTGGTCCAGCTTCAGGTTTACTTATTGCACCTAAGTGGACTGATAGTCAATGTCTGTAAATTACATCCCATGGGGCCCTTTCAGAACCTATCTGCACTTGTAACATCATGGTCCTCTCACTGTGCTGACCTTCGTTCCTCCTTCTCTCCTTGGATGGCTTGGTTTACACTAGCAACTTATGTTGGCATAACTCCATCGTTCAGAGACGTGGAAAATCCACCCCCTGAGAGAGGCAGGTATATCGACCGAGCTCCCGGTGCAGACAGCGCTATGTCAATGGGAGGACTTCTCCTGTCGAATAGCTACTGCCTCTTGCAGAGGTGAGGTGCCTGTATTGATGGGAGAAGCCCTCCCATTGGCACAAGTTGCATCTTCACTGAAGCACTGCAACGGTGCAGCCTTTTAAGTGTAGACAAGCCCGACCACTCCAAGAAGGAAGAGTTGCTTACACAGAAGCAAATTCTCTAGAAGCTGCCTGAGTTGAATCTTCCCAGAAAGTTAGATCTTACTGATCCAAACTTCTGAGGCTTGCTGCCTCCGAGGCCAGCCTGGGAACCCAGGGGAGGAGAAAATACTTAATTTCAGAAGGTGCTCAGCAAACGTCTATGAAGGTGCTGGTATTCTCTATGGATCTATGCCTTTGGGCAAACCTCCTACAGTACTGCAATGGAGTCATGCCCTTAGGTGAACCTCCCATGGTATCCCCTCGGGAGCCACGCCTTGGGACTATCCTCCCACGGTATCTCCTAGGGAGCTATGCCCTTGGGCTAACCTATAGAAGGGTGAGGAGTGTGAGTCTATAGAAATAAAGTCACCTTCAGAGAACTGGGCTGACACAGGCAAGTCATTCATCTCTTACCTTAAAGTAGATTACCCTGTATTGATCCCCTAGAAATAGAGACTATAAAGCTAGACAGATGCCTGTATCAGCTGGCATCCTGCACGACCCTGCCCATGCCTTCATATCCCCACCATTAGAATGGTGATCATACATCCTTAGCTGACGAGGGAGATGTGAGGCTTAATTAGTTAATGAGTGTTAAGCGTTTGCGAATATAAAGCCCCAACGCATTCCCAGCTGTTACTGGCCAAGGGTAACCATTTAATAGTTCAGAACAAAATCTGAGGGCTGCCACCACTTTCTGTAAAACAGGTCTAATGGGATAGCTCCCTTTGCAGGCAGCAGGGAAATGTTTTCGATAGCAAAGAGCAGAGGCAAGGCGGATGCCAGCTGCAATGGCTGGAATTTGCCGATCAGCTCGCTTGGAAGCTAGTGGGAGCTGGACCCAGAGGGAGGATGGAGTGTCGATCCCCGGTTGGCAAGGGGGCCGTATCCAAGAGATCTCAAATCAGGAGCCAAACCAGACTGAACTCATGGGATGTATTACTGCACTGAAATGCACACACGAGCCCCTCACCGTGTGTGAGCGTGGTGCCCCATTACGGCACCGCTGCAAACAACAAGGTGTCAGAGCAGGAAACCTACATCAAAATATCATGGCGTGAGGAGAGCTAATGCTAGACTTCCCTTTTGCTAAACGGAAATGACGTCCTCAGCTTTGGCCCTGTCCCCTCTGCCCCGTCACAGACCAAGCCCCCTCAGACCCAGCTCAGCGACTGGAAGCACTTGGGCTGGCTTTGCAACCTGCATGACTCCACCCGATTAGCTTTGCAAATGGGAAGTGCCCCAGGAAGTTGAAAGGCTACCTGGGTCTGTGGGAGTCTTCCTTGGGCACTGACTCTGAGCGATGTGTTTCGATACTGGCTGCATCCTGCTCTCGTATTAGTCCCTCCTTCACATCCAGATCCTTTGTGGACGTTACCAGCTGACTCCTTGATGGGGAAACAGAGTCCAGATCTTTCCCCAAAACAGGGCTTCCATATCCTTCCTTCCTGGTAGTGGGGCTAAGAGGAAAGAGATGGTTAACTTTCTACATGTAACAAAACACTGGTACTAAAAACTACACTGCAGAACCCAGGTCTGATTCAAGAACTAGAGGTCTGAGCCTGCTCCACTGAAGTTAATGGTGAAAGTTCTGCCAACAATTGGGCAGGAGCAGGCCGTAGATCTCTACTGTCACAGCTCCCTACTTCCAAAACCAGAGGAACATCTCTGAATATAAAATACTGTCGGAATACCAGCACAGGCAGGATCAACTTCTTGCACAGGTTACACGGACTGCCCCTGTCCTGGCTAAGGCGCATTGATTAAGAGATTGAATATACCAGCGTCCGCTTGGAGCAAGCAGCAGACAGTGGACCAGTGTTCATCCTCAGTGGAGCCCACGGGCAGAGTCCAGAAGAGTTGGCTTAGCCCCAGGTTCAGTTTAAGGAAGAAGAGGGGAAAGTGTCCTTCAACTGGCCTCCATGAACATCAGTGTTCACCAAGAAGCAGCCAGTGTGAGATGAAAGAGATGACAATGGAAGCTACGTTTTCGTGTGGAGAAGCACTCTGGCATCGACCAGGGCAGCACGTCCTGGACCCAAAAATGTGCAGGGGAGATCCCCACTACTCTGTGCCTCTTCTCTGCATGTGGTCATGGGGAACAACTGCAGGGAAAAACCAGCCAGAGACTCCAGCCACCAGGAGCAGCAGCAGCTAAAGCAGGGACCTCTGGATATTCAGAGAACTTTCTACAGTTCTGTCTGGACTGTCCTTGTCCTGCACTGACAGGCTGTTTGCTACAACCCTGCCGCTAGTCTCTGCAGCTCAGCTTCACTCCAGACTGCTCCTCTTACCCGCTCCTGTCCGACCCTGTCCCTCTCACCTCCTTCCCTTCCCATTTCACTTATCCCCTTCTACCGAAACCAAACCAACAACAACAACATCGTGGCACTAACATGCCATTTGCTGCCATCACATTGGTCACTCTGCTGGTGTGTTCTATCCCTTCCCCACCCTACATCTGTCCGGTCTAGTTAGGCTGTAAACTCTTTGGTGGAGGAACTGCCTACTGCTCTGTGGGTGTACAGCACCTAGCACAGCCCCGGTTTTATTTTGTCCTTAGGCGCTACCATAATAAGATAATTAATAATTCACAATAATTGGCAGTAAATCTGGCACATATCAGACTCCCACAAGACCAAACTGACTGAGTCTGACGCTGACTGTGCAAAGACACACGCTGAGGATCAGGTTTGGTCCTTTCCATGCAGCAGCCCGATCCTAGTAGGCCGGGACTTCCTCATTGAAACAAACACAGAATATCACAGGAGCTTTTGGGGCTGTTTCTCCATGGCCTTCTCCCTGGGGTAGCTACGTACCCCTGTGGGTGTAAAGCAGCCCCTAAATCCCTGATTATTGAAAGGGATGTGACCTGTCACTGCTATCAGGAAGGTTTTCAGGAGTGGAGAGAAACACCTGATTAAAGGAGCAGGAACGGCTGCTTTACATGTCAACTCACCTAAGCTGCTCTTTGACTTTCTTGGCTTTAGCTTTTTTCCCGCCGTGTTTGGATAGAGGCGCAACTCCAATTCCAAAGCCCTGTCCATCCACTTCCCCCACCAGATGGCCTTCTGCGTCCACCAGGCCTGCCTGAAAAGAGGGCAGGCTCGAGATGTGAGTACGGAAGTATTAGCCCTGCAGATGTCCAGTCTGTGAGAACTAAATAGTCTGCTCAGCGGGGTTAGTCTGTGCAGCTCCTTAATCTAAATCCAGATTAGTTAGTCCTGCTTTGAGCAGGGGGTTGGACTAGATGACCTCCTGAGGTCCCTTCCAACTCTCATCTTCTAGGATTCACCTCATGGCAGGTTGGGGAAAAAATTATTTTAAAGGTGAACTGAGAAGCAAAAAGGTCCGTGGAGTTACTTTCAGATTCCTGTGCTGAATGCTCCCACGAGCCAGGTTTGGAGGAAGTAAGGGCTACATCACAGAAATAGGTTTAACTAACTTGTAAAACTTCTTCCCCGTGCCTTTATTAAATCCTGTTGTATTCTCTGTTTCTTTGCTGATATGCCAGAATGCATTATTCTGACACATCACAAATGCCAGAGATCTCACTGGAATCATGGTGTCACTGATAATAGCAGAGAATGATGCACTCTGGGTTATCTTCATTCAGCAAAGGAGGAGTTTGCAAGAAGGTTTCATAAGTAAAATCTTATCTCTGTCAGTGCCTCAACAGCATGGCTAAATGGCCCATTCAGCACTGAAATCTGCTTAACTCACATTTCATTTGTGTTTTCCAGGTCAGCTTTAAATTAAAGCCTTGAAAGGGGTCTGCCTGGAGACGGCAGGTTTGTGTTATAATAATACTTCACATTTCTATTGTGCCTTTCTTCCCAGGATCTCAAAGCGCCTGTAGTTAAACCCCACCACAACTCTACAAGGTAGGTTAATTATTCTTATACCCATGTTATAAGTGAATAAACTGAGGCTTAGTCTAAGCATGGAAGTGATCAGCTCAGAAGGTGAAAGTTTCAGAAAGTTAGGACCAACTAAAAACAAGCTGGTAATGAAAAATAGCTTGCATCCTAAACTACATAAGGAAATCCACATCTGCCTTTAAGGTTAGGGTAAGGTTCCTTTATGCTGCTCCAACGGTGCTAAGGGACTATAGCAGGGGCAGAGGATCTAGCCCTGTATTTTATGACAGACAGACAGACATGCATGCAGGCATATTTGATGTAATAGTTCTTGTATATTTTCCTTTTCTCTATTTTATAAACCACCCTGCTAAAATACTGGGCCAGATTCTCCGCTGATGGAAACTGGTGCCGCTCTATTGACTTGGAGCAGTTCTATTCGTCTGTCATGCCCATCACCGTGGTAGCGCAGAGCCTCAGATTTCAAGCAGTGTGGGAAGAATTTGGGGCAGCGTCTCATCCCAAAGCCCTACCTTCTGAGCCACCGCAATGGCTGCAAAGTCATTTTTGTCTATCAGCGTGTATTTGCTTCGGAGTCTGGATTCCACTTCCTGCTCCTGTTGGCTGGGAGAGATAACAGCCCTTTTCGCTGTGCTCTAGGGCAAATTTCATACAGCCCCGAGCCTGTAACTGTGCCACACTTCAGCAGAAAGCTGTGCCTGATGTCACCCCACATCTACCTCTGCCCTCCTTTCCTCCCACGCCCCCGCCCGCTTCCTACATTCTTCCCGAGCCACTCTCCTTCGTGCACCTCTTGTCACCTTCCTCGGTTTTCTTCTTCCCATCTTTCTCCACGCTGTCCCTCGGACCTGGCAAATCTCTTCTGTTAAGACACTTATACTTTTCACTGGCTTTTAAAATACTTTAGGGAGCCTTTTTTATGGCCCAAATAACACGACTCCACAATATTTCAGTCCTGGAGAGTGGAACCACCATGGGAAGACCTGATCTTTGTGCTTTATTTTAGCCCCATAAAAGGATTCCCCAAGGAAAAAAACACCGACACAAATACCAAGAGATCTGGAGCCATGTGGGTTCCTGTAGAACTGGAATGCCCACCCTGCCACGCACCACAGGCACTTGTGTTTGAACAAGCCACTTCCCTCCTCACAGCCCAAATCTCCCTGAAGTGACACCATGTTAGTTTTGTAACTGTGGTATCTGACCCCTCCTGGCCGGACAACACAGCACACTTAACCAATTAATGGAGCCCACCATCCAAGGACCAACCTCATGATGTATAGGTACCAGTGGGTTAGCCAGGAGCAGCTTTCCCTGAACAAGCTGGGCTGAGCTTTTCACAACTACAAGTTATTCTCTGCGTATTTTACAGTGACATCACCAGCAGTGTCATGACACCGTGCTGTGATGTCACAGACTGAAGCTTGGTGGACGGTTTCTAAATCTCCGTGTCCAATGCACACACCCTGGCTGCAACATCTTACCTCAAAATCACTTTGAACTGGTTAAATACCTCTTGGATTTGCCTGATGTTTATTATCTGAGGAAGAGAGATGTACAATGGAGATAGAATGGGAGGCAGGCAGTGAGCTGTGGTCACGTTCACTGTGTAACAGTTAAAAACTTGCTCTATAAGTCTGGTTCAAATACTACAGAATCCCAGCACCCCCCTCTTCAACCTCAGGATACAGGTAACTCATTCTCTCCTGCACTGAGAGAATCAGGCCCCATGTGACCATGAACATCACTCGTCATTCATGCTTCTTAAGTGGGCTTTAAGAACAGAGGAATCTATCTGCCAGGCTGATGCAGGTTCCAGCTGTGCAAGTATCCTGTACGACCCCACAGGTCAGGAATGATTAGCCAAAAACATCCTACAAATTACACATGAGGCAGCTTCCAACCCTCCAGGCTCTGCTGCTCTCTCCCCGCTCACACGCCGCTGAGTCCTGCACCTCACCATCTTTAATGCAGAACTATTATCCCCATTTCACAGACGGACTAAGGCCCAGATCCATCAATAGAACTTAGGAGCCTAAATACCTTTGAGGATCTGGGCCTAAGGTACTTACTTAAGGTCATACACAGAGGGACAAAGCAGGGACTTGAACTTAGATCTCCCAAGTCAGTGGCACATGCCCTTGCCACTGGAGCAGCCTTCCTCTCCAAGAAGTCTTGAAGTGCATTCTCCCCACTCCCAGAGAGGCATCCTTCCTTCTCAAAGATTCCCAGATTTCATGAAGGACATCTTTCCCCATAACCCTGCTTCTACTCAGGTTGACCATACCTGACCCTAAAAGACTCCCTGGATTTCACAGAAGCCAACTCTCCTCAACCCCCATCAGTCGGAGGAAAATGTTCTGGCACATACGGCCTGGGAGGATGAGACCAAAGCAAAGAGTAGCTAGATGGGGCTGGAGTGCCCCAGAAGGTCCCCTCTCCCAAAAAAGGTGGAACTCTTTTTAGAGGGATACTTTGTGAACACATCTGACATGGTTCTAGCCAGATGCAGAATTTTGATGCTGTCTCTTTCAGGAAGCTCAGAGCAGAATGTCCCACTAAGTTTTAAGGCCAGGGTGGAAGTGTCGAAGCCTCCTATTAACTTAAGGGGAGGTGGGAATGAGAGACGGGAAGCATCCAGTTTCCTTGCAAATAACAGAGAAGTGTATAAAAAATTAGTGCCACCCTTAATTCTAAATTCAGTGTTCCTCCACAACTAACTTCAGTCCCTCTAGCTGAAAGAGGCTGGCATCCAGCCTGATATAACCAGCTGAACGAGTTGTACAAGCCCCAGTTTGTTAGGTAGCTACTCACATCAATGTCCTCTATGGCTCCTTCTAGGTACCTGCGGACTTGAGAGTTAATCTCTGCTATCTGGATTTCATTCAGAGGGTCATAAGTCACCAGAGAGCGGTTGACCTAGGAATGAAAGGGTGGACAAGTGAACTGCAACAATTTACAATATGTGTGGCAAATGCTAGCCTGATGATCACCCAGTCGTGCTCTGCCTTGCCATGGCAGCAGGTTTAATTCTTAGACTTGGCTTCTCATCCTGCAGACTGGCTGGGCGCTAGACTCTGGAGTTGGCTGGGAGTGGTGCCCTGCCTCTGCCTTCTGGATAAACTCAGGAGAGGCACTGATCAGTTTGAATGGCAAGGCCGTCTATCATCCAGGACTCGGGGGGTTAATGACGATGACATGGAAGCGTGTGGAATGGGAAATTAACAAGAGGAAAAACGGGTGGGGAGTGGGGACCTCTCAGAACACTGTCTAAACTCATGGGACTCCACTGGGGACAGAGTGGGAATGCAAAATCTTGACAGGCGCTGATACAACTGATCCCACTGATAAATTCAAAGCACACATTAAGAGCCCCAGCAAGATGGCTTAGGGATCAGAGAAAGCATAGTCAGCGATTAACGGCTGCAGCCTGCTCCTTACCAAACTGTCATGCATGGCTAGTTCCTTTTTCAGAAAAGCAATCTCCTTCTCCAGATTCTTAACCATCCGCTAGCAGGAAAACAAAAAGATGCCACGTGACCAAGTGCTATTAGAGAATGAACGATCCAAAGCCGCTTCAGACTGGCTGCCGGCATGAGCGCAGTTTGTGGGGCAACAGGCGGGACGTTGTGCTCCCCCAACTGCCAGCCTCGGGCAGGTGTGGAATTTGCCCCACCCCATTAGCCTGACTGGAGCGGCACCCCCCAAATATAGAAGTCAGACTACACCGACGGCTGCTGGGTAACATCACGGCTGGGTACCAACTCACAGAGAACTCACTGCTGGGCTTACATCGCTCCAATGGTGAGGAGTGATCTGGAAATCACTTTGCCTTAGTGTAGCTTCCAGTAGGACAGTCTTTGCTGTGTCTTGGAGCCACCCCCTGTAAAGTCACTTTAAGCTTTCACAGGGAAAACTCTCTGTTTATCTACTCAGTGCATCACCAGTCTGATGCCCCACGTGCTCTTTCTGGATTACACGGCATTATTTTGAAGAAGGCACAGAGCCCCAGTGCTGCTTTCACTGAAGTCAAGGGCCACTTCACCACTGACTTTAACAGGAATGCTTTACGCAAGCAGATTCACACTGCAGACTTGAGACTTGCATGTCTCCTTTAGCTGGAATATTTTAAAGCACTGGCTATTGGGTGCCAACCTGCCCTTTGTGCCTTGGGAAGCTCCCAGTTAGCATCCAGATGTAATAATCTCATTAAATACATTCCAGTTCTTTTCCACTCAGCTCACCTCACAGGAAAAGAAAGGAAGCTGAAGGGGAAAAGACAGTTTGTTGCACAGTCTCTTCTGAAAACTCTTGGAGGAAGCTGCTCTATATGGTTCTCTGCTTCCACCTACTGTAGACAGACACATTAAATTGGACAGTACAGGACAGCAAGGGGTTATCTCCTGCCACGGATGCTGTGGACCAGTGGTTACCATGGTGCAGGTGGTCCAAGGACCACCACTAGTTCATTGAGCGCTTGCTCGGGGTGTGAGGAGATCACAAGATGCTAACTCCGCTCCCTGTTTTAAAGTGCATTAAAAGAAGCTAAAATATATTGATTACTTTTCTAATGTTACTTTTCTATGTGAACAATTGCTGTAGTTGTTGCAGGGATGTTGTGTGACCAGCTGTGGAAAGGGAGGTGGTCTGCAGGGTCTCAGATAGGACCAGAGATGATCCTCTCAGTGGGACAAGAGTGTCCATGAGATAGTTTCTCTATTAAGTTGTGATACACATGATGAAGAAGCTTAGGAAGTGGTGTTTTAATTTTTCATGGACATGAAAAAAACAAATCTTCCTTCCACTTCCTCTGCAAAATATACATACCTCTGGGTCATATTTCTCATTGATGGCTGGCTCTGTTGTGACCCATTTCATTCTGGTAGCAAAACGGAGAGAGGACAGCTGAAAAACATTGCATTTTGCTATCAAGCAGGAAGCGAGTTTGGGACACCAGACCAGACTCAAAACCTTTGCAATTTTAATACTATAAGATCCCAGGAGCTAGAGATGGAAAAGCTGTGTCATTGTAGGCCATCATTCTACGCCATCCCCATTCCAGGAGTAGATCTTCTAGTGCCCGGTTGCTCCCAGATGATTATTCCTCTTGAGATGATGACTTTAGATATGACATTCCCCACCCCAAAGAATTTACCTTTTGTTATATGTGTGTACTGCCCCTAGCGCAGTGGTGCCACTGCAACACAAATAATAATGGCCAATAGCAGAGACGATTATACGACAGGTCACTGAGTCTCAAAAAGTGGCTGTTAGTTACCTCCTTCCCTGCAGTACTTTACAAAAGTGTTTTGTTTGGCCCACTTTTAAATGACTCAAGCAATGAGGCTACCACCAACTTCCTGTGGAGAACTGTTCCAAAGCCTAAGGGATCTTACCATGAGGAGGTTATTCCTGGTACTAACATACCAAATTGTTTGTGTAGTTGCTACCGAGGGCCAAATTCACCCCTGATGTAAAGGGGGCTAGCTAGGGCCCGATGGAAATCACGATTTCACTGACTGAGGGGAAATCACAAAATCAGCCCAATACTGTGATTTTTCCAACAGCGGGGAGATGGAAATAGGCATCTGTGTGTGGCTCACAGCACGTGGCAGCATCCTGGTGGAACAGCAGTTGGGGGGGGATTTGGATTTTTATGAGGCACGGCACCCAGGGCCACTGCCGCTTGGAACATGAGCAACCGCGGCCTCAGCAGGGAGGTGGAAGCAGGCATCTGTGCATGCCAGTCTCATGCTCAGTGTGGCTCATAGTTCATGTTCCAAGCAGTGGCCGCACTGGCTACTGAGCCTCACATAAAAGTCCCCCCAAACAGCTGCTCTGACATGACACCAGCGTGTGCCAGGCGTCACACTGAGCGTAAGACTGGTGCACAAATGCCTGCTTCTTCCTCCCCACCGAGGCCGCAGCTGTTCATGTTCCAAGTGGTGGCAGTGCTGGCTACTGTGCCTCACATAAAACCGACCGTGAAGCCCCTGCCCCCCACTATCAGCTGCATTGAGCACAAGACGGACGTACACAGATGCTCACTTCTGCCTCCCCACTGTTGGAAAAGTTGAAGCACTTTGTGAGGGACTCAGCTGCCATGCATATTCCATGAAAATCAATACTTTATGCGTGACACTGCCATGAATTTTCAAATAAAGACCTCCGATTATCACAGGCCTTAAGTATAACTATTGACTTCATTGTGCGCTGTACAGTTCCAAACCCATGGTTGGAAAGGAGCAGATAATAACAATAAAGAATGAAACCATGCCTGCTTAGATCCAGGCTGAATTTGGTTTTGCATGTTTATCTATATGAGTCTCATTTTCTCCTTGGAAGATTAGACTCCTCAATGGATGGCTTATGTGGCACAAAGTGGCCTGAACAGACTGAAGAAACCAGCCCCAGAGCATTCCTAGCATGCCGCATTTATAATGCAAGATGCAATGTCAAGTGATTTTGTTGAATTAGGCATGATACTTCCCTTGGACCTCATACTAAGGCCCTGTGGATGCTACAGTTTAATCATGGTTATTGCTAGCATGATTTTGACTATAGTGCGGACAGGACCAAAATGTCTTTAAAGCAGGCCTTGATGAAGGACATCATTTCTGAAGGAACCCTCTCCACTTACAGTTTCCTCTATCTGAGCAGCTTCACCATAGATATTTGCCACCAGGACAGTATTGCAGTTTCCTCCTAAAAAAGATAGCAAGGAAGAGGAATGTGACTTTCTCTATGTTGGGTTCCTTTCTGGAGAATTTTACATTCTGTTGTGAGTGAAGAATGAAAGACACAGCAAGACTACAATGAACATAGCGAGTTTGTCATTTTTCCTTCAAGGAAACAGGAAGGATTACCAGTGGTCATCATGAAAGATAATGACCATAAGCATGGTGGTTTGGAATGAGTCAAGGGAACAGCCAATGTTATGTCTCCAGCCTGCTGAGTTAGTAATAAGGATAAGGCAATGCTTGGAGTGGGTAAAAACTGAAAGGTGGGATTTTAAAATGCTCAGTGTTGGTCTAGCTTTCATCCAATGAAATCAGTGGGAGGAGCAGTCTTGGGCCAATGCTGAGCTATGAAATTCCACCCTAAATTTGTATGATTTCAGTTCCTTACTGCCGATGTCTGCAGCCTGTCTTCAGTCGCTTTCTCGATTCCAACTGTGTCGGACAGTGTTGTTAAAGTGCAGACCTGTCCTACAGACTCCAGAGATCATATAGTTTTTGGGTGTGTCATGTGTGCCCAGGCCCTGATCACTCTCGGCTCCTGCAGGACTCAGTGAGAGTTGATAGCACTTGCAGGATCAGAACGTTGAAAGGACTGTGGTGTGTTTTTCAAGTATTTTCAGCAGAGAAAAGTTTAGCAAAGTTTCCACTGGCTTGCTCAGTGTAAGGCTTGTGTGTACGTATGCCTGATCATATAATCATAGCAGATTAGGGTTGGAAGGGACCTCAGGAGGTCATCTAATCCAACCCCCTGCTCAAAGCAGGACCAACCCCAACTAAATCATCCCAGCCAGGGCTTTGTCAAACTGCACCTTAAAAACCTCTAAAGATGGAGATTCCACCACCTCCCTAGGTAACCCATTCCAGTGCTTCACCACGCTTCTAGTGAAAAACTTTTTCCTAATATCCAACCTAGACCTCCCCCACTGCAACTTGAAACCATTGCTCCTTGTTCTGTCATCTGACACCACTGAGAACAGCCTAGCTCCATCCTCCCTGGAACCCCCCTTCAGGCAGTTGAACCCCCTTTCAGGTGGTTGGTGTTTCATTAGGGTAAGAAAAACAGATGTCTGTTGAGTAACAACCACTGCTAAATTTTCATATGTTAGACTATTAACTTGTCTGCACAGTGATTTAGCGCATGGCCAGCCAGGACATAAATCTATAGTGCACTAGCTTGCCGCGACCTAACTGACTTTACGGTCAATGCTACAGCGCTCCGTACATTCAGCAGTGCACACTGACACACTGCTGGTTGACACAGTTGCACGTCACTGAAATGGTAAGTGAGTGATCTGGAAACCACTTTGCCTTGGTTTAGCTTGTTTGAAATGGTGGTAGGCCAACACACACTATGGAACTTTTCGTGTGCTGTAACAGGGCCAGTTGGTGCACAGCAAGTCAGTGCACTGTAGATTCACACCCTGGCTGGCCATGCACTAAAACACTGTGTAGAGAAGCCATCAGATTGACTGAGCGTGTTTGGTCACAGCTTGATCTCCCCATGAGAACTGAAACCAAGATATTTTCTCATCCATGTACACAGAGCTACTCCAATTCCAGATCCTTACCTAATGAATCCTTAAGGGCATGGGTGAGCTTGCTTTGCCGGAAGGGGACGTGGTCCCTCTTACGATCAGCCAGGGCAATGATAGCTTGCTCAAGGAACGACAAAGATTTGTTGATATATGTGGCTTCTTTCAGAACCTGCCCTTCGGACTGTAACAAAGAGCAAAGGTAAAGAGCGTATGTTTCTGGGTGAACAGCAGAATAGAGTGTATACCTCACTGGGCTGACAGCTCTGATTGAAGTGGAGGATAAAGGAGATGCAGAATCCAACACAGACTGAGTAACTATGAGATACTAGATCATGCAGCGCTTTCTGCGGTTTGAGAGCAAGTTCTTTGGGGCTGTCATTTTGCGGTAACAAGTCTGCCAGAACGTTGGCTTTCCTTGTTCTGAAAGGGGAAATCCTTTCTTTGTCACAAGGCTGCCTGGGGATTTCTTGTTTGACACAACACAGTATATCATATGGGAGTGGTGAAGTTTAATTTGTCCCCTATTGTTTCACAAAAGTGATTGCATCAGTCTACACGCTATCACCAGAATCAGAAGGATTTTTGCTGTCAGTGCCATTGTGGAATGAAACTGAATTACAAAGAGGTCCCAGTAAAGCCTAGACCAAGCAATGACATTGTTGGAAGGAATGATCGAGCAGGAGATAGCTGCAAGGAGGATGGTGTTTTGCATGCTTGGATTTCACATTACAGCTACTGAAGATAACCGAGTGTCCTCTGATGCCTTCATGGGGTTGAGATTTGTCATGGTTCCTCCTATCTATTGACCATGGGTTTGATTCTTATGTCAAGCATAGATTTTGAAAAATCTACAGATTCTCATGTGTAATTGTAGTACGGGATTGCTGACACATGATTAGGGACGAACAACTGAAGGGTAGGATCTAACACAGAGTCAAGCCCCTTCTCTTGTCCTGATACCAGATTCACAGAAACAAGCTAGAATAAAATTCACTTGGCTAATGTGGAAATATAAATTACGTTCACTACCAGCCTTCTTTAGAGGTAGAAGTTCAATGTGGCATAAAGGGAATTCAGTTTTGCTGTTTCCATTAACAGTAGTGGGAAAGTCCACATGCATCACTTTAACAGTTGGACCCATCTCCTACAGAGAGCAAACATTTTTTCCCCATCTGCTTACCCCAGTCTTCCCCAGTCTCTCTGAACCCGCCAGATCCACTAGGTTAATTTTTGAAGCAATGTATTTGGCGTCTGACAAAATTCTGGAATGAGACTGGGGAAAAAAATAAACTATATTTAACATTACAGACAAGTAAAGTACAGTATACATTTAAGTTCTAAAGACCCCTAGATTTCTGAGCCCCCCGGAAGCCTGTCAGGGAACTTACCTCAATATAGATAGTGAATATGCAATGAGACCTGGATGAATTTTTATTCAGCGTATGTTCACCTATTATTCTGTTGGTCTCACCCTGGAAATGAAGTCAAAATTGAGGGCATTATTTTTATACCTAAATTTTAGGAGAATAAATATGAAAGGAAGACGATAAAGTCACAGTTAAATAAATCAGGCTTGTATTGTTAATATGCAGAGATAACAATAGAATTGTTCACTTATCCACAGCTTTCTATCTGAAGAGCTCCCCCTATCTGCCTGACCATTGTAAGCATTTCTAGCATGGCTCTCAAAGCACATTACAAATATTCCACTCCATTAAGGCAGGTAAGGGATCACTACTTATCTGTCAAACTGCTTCTCTGCAGATTCCATATCACCCGGATTCCCACCCTTGGGGCTCAGGTTTCTAGTGTGAAAGGGGCCAGAGCTCCCCTAGCTCTTAAAGAACGTGGACTTTTGAGGAACAGGCAGGCAAGACTCATTATAAGACAGTGCATCCATCAGTGCTTCCTTCAGTTCCTTAATAAGCAGGAAGCAAAGATTTTCCCTAAATGCACCAGACATCCAAACATTACTTATATGATAGGAAGGGACCACAAGAAAATAAGTCAGTCATTGAAAATGATGCTTTGACTGTCTGTGAGGGCTGCAGTTCCGACAGGGAGCATCACAGTGGAGCACGGTGAGAAAGGAACTGAAGCGGTAAGTTCTAGAGGGCACCACTAAGGTAGCTGTAATTAGTTTCAAAAGGGGGCCGGGCCAGCCTGCTTGTGTCTTGACGTCTTTGAGAGCTAGAGGAGTTCCAGCCGGCCTCACGATAAGGAATCAAGACCCAAAACCAGCAGCCCAGTCAAGTTGGTTCCTTTAAGGCAATGTTCTTATCCCTGTTTTACAGATGAAGAAATGGAAGCACAGAGATCAAAGGGCAGATTTTTCAAAACTCAGCCTCCCTTCTTGTACCCACAATTTGCAGACATAAATAACTGGGGGTGCAGTTTAGATCACTCTGACATCTACGTGCCTAGTTATGTCCATAAATTGCTCTCGCATTTCTCCTGACTTCCAGGTCCTGTCTTTAGCCACCACACCTTCGTCTCCCAGAAATTGAGACTGGTAGTTCCTAGTAACCCAGCTGACTACCCAGGCCTGAGCTTTTTGAGGACACCTGATAATAGTCTCAGCCATTCGAAAGAAAAAAACAAAACAAAACAAAAAAGGGTTTTAATGGCTTCAGTCAGTTCTTGGTGAAAAGTGCTTCCTAGACACGGAGCTAACTATTTATTCAACAGTGGCGTACCGTGGGTCTCCAGTGCCCGGGGGCCAAGCCTACATTTGCAACCCCCCCCATCTCACTGTCACTGGCAAGTTTCTTCACTTGGTATGGGAGAGTGCTGACTCCATCAGGATAGCTGGCAAGCATTTTTTCAAAAATGACACCACAGTTCAGACAATGATTCTGCTAACTAGGGAGCCCTTATAGACTATCCTTTGCACTTTGTTTAAGCTGCTCCTTGACTTCCTGAATGTGATTACCAGCTAACTGAAAACCAGACACTTTTGCACCCCCAATCCTGGACTGCTCTAGGGCTGGAGAGTCCCGCAGCATAATTTAGACAACCGTGGGGACCAGTCTGAAGTTACAGCAGCCTCCCTGCAGAGCTGCCTGGAATCTCCACATCACCCTGTGATGCAGCCCCATCCCTGACACACCCCTTCCACCTCCAGCCTCACCCCAGCATAGCCCATACACCAGGACTTGTAAGGGGATTCTCGAAGGGCAGCCTTCTGCTGTCTTCCACAGTACCTGGATCAGGGAAATCCTCCCTGGCAGGAACCAGGGCTATTACCCCGGGGTTGGAGAGGAAGTGAGCAACGGCACCATTTAGGGGAGCCCCTCTCCCTCGAGTTTTGTACTGGAGGTTTGATTGCTGAGCATGTCCTAGCCCCAGGCAACCTGAGTGTGGAACGTGAGTTCTGCAGAGGAGAGGGGCTGCTCCCAGCTTGTGCCCCTGGGACAGAGAGTCAGTATTTTGTTTACAGAGGCAGGGTGATTAAGATTAGAAAGGGTTTGTGATTAGATTAAGGATCTGGATGTTATTAGATGAGTCTATAGACAGGAATACCTCTGGGGGGGGGAGGGGGGGTGTTGAAGTGAGAACACAGGAGACTCAGAAAAAATACAGCCACACCTTCTGAGCCAAAGCTACATTGAGAAAAGAGGGAGATGTGAGAGCTGTGAGTGGAGGTGCTGATAGCAATAGAAGTTTTGCCTGAATAAGGACTGGAAGATTTGACCCTCCAACTTTTTTTCAAGAGGAAGAGCTGCCAAGAGCTCCTGCACCTATTTATTTTCCTTTCCTGCCTGCAATCGCCTTGATATATCTCAGAAGATTCAGGTTTTTTCTCAGCTTTAAGGTGTGGAATTTTCTTGGTGTTTGGTTTTAAATATTCTCCTGTGAGAACTGCAACTCAGTCACTGTAGTGTTGTGTTTAAGAGCCTTCTGGAAAGTAACTACCGTTTAAACAGAAGTGAAAGCATTGTTGCCAACTCTCATGATTTTGTCATGAGTCTCATGATAATTATTAGCAAAACAGCGAGAGTCCTGTGGCACCTTAAAGACTAACACATTTATTTGGGTGTAAGCTTTCGTGGGCAGAAACCCACTTCATTGGATGTTGCATCTGACGAAGTGGGTTTCTGCCCACGAAAGCTTATGCCCAAATAAATTTGTTAGTCTTTAAGGTGCCACAGAACTCTCGCTGTTTTGCTAAAAACAGACTAACATGGCTACCCCCTCTGGAACTCATGATAATTCTTATTTTCCTTAAAGCCCCAGCTCCTGAAGTCAAGTGGCCATGTGATGATTTCAGCCTCCATTCTTAAAGGAAAAGTAAGTTTGTAGCTCTTAGGGCTGTGGAGAGAGCTTCAAAATGTGACCGCAATGCACCCTAAAGCTCAAAAAGCAGAAGGCAAATAAAGAGAACACCAGATTTATTATTTTTACAAAATCTCATGGTTTTTAAGACAATCTTATGATTTTTGGTGAGCCTGACTCATGATTTTTGATTATTTGGGGTTGGCAACACTGAAAGTGACTTGAAAGTGTCAGTTTCATTCCTGCTTGAAGTCAGTTTCTAGTAGTCTATTATTTGTAGTATGGTAACACCCCCTATAAACCCAGGCAGGTGCAGTATAAACTCACAGGGCTTGCCTTAGTAGGATGCTTCAAAAAGTTAAATGATCTATTCCAAGCTTGGTAAACTGCAAAAAGTAAGTAGCCTAAATGATAGAAAGTAATCAAGATTTTCCTACCACTGTTTCAATTACCATATTCAAGAGTTTGTAACAAAGTAAGAATATACATTAAAATTTTAAACCTAACCTGTGTTCCTTAAGTGACTTTACACAAGATGTCAGAACATGTTAGTATTAGAGCTGAGCGGATCTAATATTTATTTAATTTTCTTTCCTTATATAGGAATTAGATACAGTGCTCCTGTCAGCTAATTTCTAAGTTATCAGCAAAAAAACCTAGTTTTCAGGTGCCTAAGTAGCCCCTGAAATCATCATTAAAGTTATCCCTTCAGCCTACCAAAATCTGAAATGGCGCCCCTGGAAGTGAGGATCTCACCCCAAGAGTCATGACTTCCTATCTCCTGCTGTAACCCCTAGACAACCCTCCTTCCCTCAGCTAAGTGAACAAAAATAAACATAAAAAATGAGGATGAGAAATAATAGTGAGTCATTGTTTTTTCTTGCCTCAAACAGGAGATTTAAAGCATCTTCCTCATGGCTAGCTAGATGCACAGATAAACCCTTCACAAAAACACCCTGTGGGTACTCCACTACAGTCATCTGAGTGTCACCGGACATGTCATGTGGCGTAGTGGACAGGAGGTCGAAGAGAGTCTCGTTGTAGATTTCCAGGTAGGACATTCGGACAGTGATGGACTGATTGATGCGTTCTTCAATTGCCCTAAACACCTGCACAGATCATACGCTTGTCAATGACAGTCTGAGTTCACAAACAAGGTTACTGTCTATTTGTGGCTTTTCAGGATGCGAATCATTATAAATTGGTCAGCAAGTGTGTGGCAAACTCTCAGCAGGACTGCAGTCACAGTGGCTCTATTAAGATTTTCAAAATTATTGAAAATTATTGAAAATATTTGACCTTTAAAGGGACACAGTTAAGGGTAGGAAGCCTAAAACAAGAGTTTTCTGTGTCCTCTCTAAACACTTAATAAAGGACATTCCATTTACTGGCTGAATTGCTTTTTTCTAACTGCATGAATAGCATTTACTCCAACACCAAGAAATATAAATAATAAGAAATTATTCAGGCAGGAGTTAAGGACAATATAACAATGAGCTAATGAGATCAGCTGTTTGATGCTGGAACTAGTTCTTTTTTATGCTTGGAAAGCACCTCGCACAGTGTGGGAGCTACTGAAAACAAATATATATTCTGTGTAAATGATCTTGTAGCCCATGTTTGAGAGGGTGGGTAGGTCAACAAAATTCTTAAGGCTGGGAGGATAACAGAGGATATGACAGATGTACTAATTTCTCCTTCGTCTCTTCCTTTCTA
This sequence comes from Emydura macquarii macquarii, assembly GCF_026122565.2. Taxonomy (NCBI): domain Eukaryota; kingdom Metazoa; phylum Chordata; order Testudines; family Chelidae; genus Emydura; species Emydura macquarii. Next base: position 6,765,567 of record NW_027133217.1, read on the forward strand.
ATTCAAATCTTTAGTACCTGTTGTATAGCTCGGGGTATGATTCCTCTATGCTTGTAATTTTCAGTTGCTCCTGTCATGGTGTATGTTTTACCAGCTCCTGTTTGCCCATAGCACATTACAGTGCCTAGAAAAGTTTCAAAGCACAAGAATAAATTACGTAGAACTCATTCATTTCTCCAGCATACCATCAAAGAGACCTCATCCTCAGATGGGGAGCCCCACTATTTCTTAAAATAACACAAGTATCAATTAAAAAAATTACCATTATAGCCATCCAGAGCTTGGGACACCAAGTCTCTAGCTACTGCATCATAAACTGCATCCTGTGAGGCATTGTGAAGAACACCATCCAATTTAAAGGACCAATCCGTTTGCTTGTTATTGACAACTCCTTTCTTAACATCTCTCCTGATGTAAATATCTATGCTCTAAAAAGACAGAGATGAAGAATGTTGATGTGCTACAACAAGAGAGATCAGACCAAGTTCATCCCTGGTGTAACTGCAGCAGAGTTACTGCTCACTTCTGCTACCATAACTTAAATCAGAGTCCAGATCCACTATGCTCCTGATGTCTCTTGTTCCTTTACCTTGTTGTCTGGCCCATACTTGATCATGTCTTGAGGAAAATTAGCTGTTGGCTTGACTCGCACAAATGCATGGACTTTCCTTTCTTTTGCACTCATTGTAACTAAAAGAAAGGGGGGGAAGGAAAATTAGGTTTACAAGAAAATACTGTGTTCCCTAAAATACCACTTAAAGGGTATCATTAGGAAAAGGCAGTCTGAAGTGTCATCAATTTTTAAAATAAACCATTTATAACTGTTAAGCTGCAGTTTCTAACTATGACTTATTAAGAGGAATTATAGTCTAAGCAGGAAGATTTTTTAAGTGCTGTTATAGTCAGAACAGTGAACGTGTAAAAACAGAACATGCAAAAACCTTCTTACTCATTACAATTTCTTCTTGTGCATCTGAGTCCCAGCTATTTACTGACATAAACAAGCTTCTCTTCCTGCTAGTCCTGCAGAACAATACAGATACAGGAAAATGAGATGGATTCTATTCTGCCTCATGCATCATCAATGCAATTCTCAGCTAACAGCGAGATTCTGCTCTCTGATACAAATCTGTCATTGACACAGTTACTCCAGCTTTACAGCGGTGTAACAGAGTGCAGAATTTGGCCCTAGGTTCTTTCAGCAAACTTTTGATCATTTGTGAATTGAGAGGCAGAGACAGACCAGCTTGATTTTCAGATCCCAGGGTGAATATGTGGTGCTGATAGCTGAAAAAATAATCTTTTCACCTGTAAACAGAGCAAATCTGGAAGTCACTGGGAGAGTATAAATGCAAAGACCCAGCCACATAATTCTTACAGTAACAGGAGGATGTGTTAAACACGTAGTGCTACAGCAGTAACACTTTAGCCACAAACTTTTAATTAAAATATTTTACATCAGACATAGGATTTTGTGATCCATGGACAAAAGCTACGACATTATTTATTTATTATTATTATTTCACTATGACACCCAGATTCTCTGATAAAGACCATGGCCACTTTGTGCAAAGCACTATACAGACAAAGAGATAAATGTGGTCCTGCCCTAAAGAGACTGCAATCTGACAGCTTCCTTAACTTGTGCATCAATTAGCATGGCTAAAAGATAGGAAACAAAGGATAGGAATAAATTATCGGTTTTCAAAATGCAGAGAGGTAAATAAGGTGTCCCCCAGGGGTCTCTACTGAGACCAGTAATGTTCAACATATTCATAAACGATCTTGAAAATGGTGAGGTCGCAAAAATTGCAGATGATACAAAACTACTCAAGATAGTTAAGCCCAAAGCAGACTGCGAAGAGTTACAAAGGGATCTCACAAAACTGAGTGACTGGGCAACAAAATGGCAGATGAAATTCAAGGTTGATAAATGCAAAGTAATGCACACTGGAAAACAGAATCCCAACTATACTTATAAAATGATGGGGTCTAAATTAGTTGTTACCACTCAAAAAAGAGATCTTGGAGTAATTGTGCAACAGCAGTCAAAAAAGCTAACAAAATGCTGGGAATCATTAGGAAAGGAATAGATAATAAGACAGAAAATATTGTATTGCCTCTTTATAAATCCATGGTACGCCCACATCTTGAATACTGCATGCAGATCTGTTCCCCCATCTCAAAAAAAGATATATTGGAATTGGAAAAAGTACAGAAAAGGACAACTAAAATGATTAGGGGTAAGGAAAAGCTTCCATATGAGGAGCAATTAATAAGACTGGGACTTTTCAGTTTGGAAAAGAAATGAGTAAGGGGGGATATGATAGAGATCTATAAAATCATGACGGGTGTGGAGAAAGTAAATAAGGAAGTGTTATTTACTCCTTCTCATAACACAAAAACTAGGGGTCACCAAATTAAATTAATAGGCAGCAGGTTTAAAATGAACAAAAGGAAGTATTTCTTCGCACAATGCACGGTCAACCTGTGGAACTCCTTGCCAGATGATATTGTGAAGGCCAAGACTATAATGGGGTTCAAAAAGAACTAGATAAGTTCATGGAGAATATTCCTTCAGTGGCTATTAGCCAGGACAGGCAGGGAGTGCTGTTTGCCAGAGGCTGGGAATGGCCGATGGGATGGATCACTTGATGATTACCTGTTCTATTCATTCCCTCTGAAGCACCTGACATTGGCCACTGTTAGAAGACAGGATACTGGGTTAGATGGACCATTGGTCTAACCCAGTATGGCCGTTCTTATGTTCTTTAGATCCCAAACTCCCAACATAATCCAGATCAAAACATCTCAAGATTTCCTTCTTCATCAATACTGCAGCACAGAAAGAACTGGGTTATTAAAAACTTTACATGGCATTGACCTATGTTGATATGTCAGGCACTGTGTCTAATTTATATTGTTAGTCTAAGGCTACGGCTACACTGATGGCAGCAAAGTCGCCGTCAGATTGATTTCTCTGGATCGACTGAGCAATCAGTGAAGACCCGCTCAGTTGATCCAGAAATCGACAAACTAAGACCACCTTCAAAAGTGGCGTAGCACTGCATCGACGGGAACATGGTTCCCGTTGGCGCAGTGCAGTGAAGATGGCGCACAGAAGAGGAGCAGAGACATCGACGGGAGTTACGCAAGTTTTTTGCGTCGCTTGCGTAACAACCGTCGACTGCTGCCGAATCCCAGAGGTAAGTGTAGACAGGGTCTAATTTAGGACACAATTCTGTGAGTCTTAGATGCACAAAATTCACACAGGATTCAATGATAGTTTCACCAACTAAGGATTAGGCCCTTAGATTGGAAAATTCTCACCATCTCATCAGATTTATGATACTCACCAACTAATACAGATAATGGTTCATGTGGACACCTAGAGATGAAACAGATACACATGAATATTTAGGACTGCAGTTTTTATGTTATTATTTTAAAATGGATATAGTGCTAGAGAAAGACTGATGGCCCTGGAGAATGAAGTCCTTTCTTTATCCAAAGAACAGTTACAGTTCAGGCAGTGGTACTATAATCTTTCACAGTACCACAGCAATGGGCTTCTGCCTTGACAAGATGATTGTGAGGATAGGTGCACCGTTTCCTTAAAGCTGTAGCAAGAAGCCAGGCAGGAAGAAGGAGCTGGGGAAAGTTCTAAGCAGAAGTTCTAAGTTGAAGCAGATAAAGGGAGAGAACAGCCTTGGGGCTAAGGCAATTTTCCTTTTTCTAATAAAATTCCATGTTCAGTGTTAGAAGAAAGTGACTTTTGTGATTCTTTCCCATTGACAGAAGGTGCACAGCTATGGGTAAGAATGGGAGTTCAGCCTCCATGTCCCATGTAGTTCTTGGCCTTTCTGCTGTGGTTGTAACAAGGATGCCAATTAGTGTCAATTGAGGTGGTTGTTTTGTGAGGTGGCCACCTATCCATTGGACTGAGGTCATTCCACATAGGCCACCAAATAGCCTTCTAATTTTATCAGCCATCACTCACTCAGACAGGCGTTTAACCAGTGGCCTGGAAGTGAAAGGCTCCATAGCCCATTATCAATCTCTCAAGCCATCCAGTTAACCACATTTTTTAAATGCCTGGGATGTGGCTACAGAGACAATGCTGACACAGGACTGTGGGGACAGAGATGGCATGAGGATGCTTGGGACATGGGTACAGAGACGGAGCTGACAGAGCAGTGGCAATGTGAGATCAGGGACAGCTGGGACATTGGGGATGGAGATAGAGATGATATAGGGATGAGGATGGTGGTGACATGGAGATACAGGAGCAATGGCAATTTGAAATAGGAGATAGCTGGGATATGGAAGAGAACTGCATGATCTAGCAAGTGAGGTTGGAGAAAGTGGTGATGTGGGCTTGGCTGGGATGTGTGGATGGTGGTGGTCATACAGGGACAGTGAGATACACAGACAGCTGGGATGAGGGAACAAAAACAGTGGCAATACAGGGACTGGTGGGAAGTGGGGATGGTGGTGGTGACACGGGGATGGGAAAGGCTGGGAGGTGTGGATGGGGATGCGTGGGACACAGGAATGGGGACGGTAATGGGGACAGGGACAGCGGGAGGTGGAGACAGAGACAGTGCAGTTGAGAAGTGGGGGCAGTAACTGTGATGGCTGGGAGATGGGGATAGTGACAGGGGGATGGAGGTGGCTGGGAGGTGGGGACGGGGATGGGGACAGTGACGGGGAGGACTAGGAGGTGGGACTGGGAAGGCGATTGTTGCTAAAGGGACAGGGGGATTAAGATGCTGGAAGGTGAGGGTGGGGATGGAGATGGGGACAGGGATGGTGACAGGGGAATGGGGCTAGGGATGGGGATGGTGACGGGGCAGGAAATACAGACAGTGATGGCTGGGGAACGGGAGGGTGCTGGGGTGGGCATGGAGACGGGGGTGGAGGAAGGGCTGGTGATGGGGGAACGGAAAGGGCTAGGGTGCGGAGGTCTGGGGACAGGGATGGTGACGATGACAGGAGGATGCGGAGGCTGGGAGAGACGGGGCTGGGATCGGGCGGATGGGGGAGGGGCTGGGGACTGGTGGTGGGGAGAGCGGAGGGGGGGCCGTGCCGCACCAGGCAGGGGGTCCGGGTCCCCGGTACTGACCGAGGCAGGCCGGCCGCTCTCTCCCGCCGCCTGCTCCCGCCGCTGCCGGGCCCCCAGCGCCGCCGCCGCCGCCGGCAGCAGAGCGAAGCTGGGGCAGGTAACGGTGTACACACACGTTACCATGACTACCGCCACTTCCGGCCGCGTCCGGAAGTGCTCCGAGAGAATGCGGAAGTGCGGGGAGTCCGCTTCCGGCAGCGGGCCCCGAGGGCTCTGGTTGGTTACGGCGGCCGGGAGGGGCCAGCGCCGAGGCGAAGCGCGGGGGCGGTGTTTCCTCGTCCTCGCCTCGCTCCGAGTCCCGACTCCCGTCCCTGCGGCGAGCGCGGCGGCCGGGGGCTCGGGGAAGATGCTGGAGGCGGTGGCGGCGGCCGAGCCGGAGCTGGACCCGGAGGACCTGGTGCACTTCTCGGTGGGGGACCTGCCCAGCCGCGGCTACGGGGTGATGGGCGAGATCCGCAGGCAGGGCAAGCTCTGCGACGTGACCCTCAAGGTACCGGCCGGCGGGGGAGGGGGCGTGCCCCGGGGGGAGGGGGGCGAGGGATGGAGGGGGGAGCGGGTGGGGAGCCGGGGGGGAGGGGCGTGGGGATGAGGAGCCGTGGGGGAGGGGAGAATACAAGGTGAGGGGGGCGCAGGATAGGGTAGGGTGGGGAGCCGGGGGAGGGGACGTGCCCTGGAGGGAGGTGGGCGCGGGATGAGGAGCTGTGGGGCAGGGGGTGGGGAGCTGTGGGAGGGGACGTTATCTGGGGGGACAAGGGGGTGGGGATGGGGAGCTGTGGGGGAGGGGGCGCCCCCGGGGGAGGGTTTGTCTCTCCCTCACTCCTTCCCCCCCCCCCCCCCGCCTTGTCTAGCCCCCGCCTGGCTCCTACCCACAATCAGTGCCTTCTTTGGGTGCCTTCTTACCGCCCGCCCTTATGTGGTTTGAACCCCCGGCTTTGGGCCCTGCCCCCTTGGTGCAGAGCCAGGGAACACATCTGTCCTGGCTGGTTTCTGCTCTGGGGCGAGTGAAGCTGGGGGACGCTTTGGGTTTGGGGCTACTCCCGCTACGCCCCCCCTTGAACCTCTCCCGGCTTGGTGGGTAGATCTGTTCTGGACATGCAGACTGAGGCTGGTGCCCACCCCCGGCACCAGTGGGCGGTTTGGGTGGAGATGTATAGGACCTATAGCCACCGGCCTATAACTGTTGCTAGCCCCAGTCCCATGTGCCTTCATCCCCACAGGAGGCAGAAGTAGCAGCTCTGTGTAAATAGTTGTTCAGGCTAGTGAATGTATCCCGTACAATGAAGAGCTGAAATCCACCCCAGCCCCAGTTTGCTAATATCCACTCATGCAATATGTCTCTGGGTGGAAAGGGGCATCCAGTGAGTCATCTAGTCCTCTTCTTCTCACCCTAAATATTTGCTCAATCACTTGCCCATACTAGTCATCCTTGCATGCCAGAAGTGGCCCCATAAATAGTTTTCTGTCTCCGTTGTGCTGCCTTAGGAAATATGTGCTAGTTTGAGATGTTCACACTGCTATCAGCCTTGCAATTCTCTCTAACACAAAACTGGCTAGCACTGTTGTGAAGCAGCAAACTGGGACTGAATTCAAATGCTCATGCTAAAAATTAATATTGCTCAGGGAGCTTATGTGTTTGCTGCTTGGAGATATTATGTATTGTGTTACAGTAGCTTCTAGGTCCTACAATCAGGGATCTGTACCCACACAAAATGTAGAGGTGGTTATAATAGAGAAATACTGATTTAAATCTATAAACCAGCATAATATGTTGGCATAGCATTGACCCTTTGATGCTACAGGTGTGTGAGCTTTAGAACAGCTCTAGAAGTAGAGATTAGGTAGTGCAGGATAGATTTGTAGGCTGCTAATTCAGATGTAGCCCAGGATGGTGGTAGCACAAAATTGTTACAACTCTTTTAGTGGCCTAAGCAAAATTAGTTTTGGTTTCAATCCAGTTTGTGGTGGATGTGTCAACATCACAGATCCAAAACTGCAGTTGGCACCCTTGTTGGCACTCTCCTTCTGATTCCCAGAGGGTGGTCTCTCAAAGTCAGGGTTGACACACATTGGTGGGGCAAAGAACTGGCTTGCTGCTGCCTGAACCGTGTCTTTTATGTGGAGAAATCGAAAATCAGTCTCTAGGACTGTCAATGCATTATCTTTCAAGAGCATTAAATTCACTGTCTTAAAGAGAATAAAACAAACCCCTAAAGCCTGGAACCACTAACTATGACAAAGAAATTGCCACACTGCATCAGGCAAGTGGCCCCACTAGTCCAGTATCTGAACGTGGCCCGTAACCCATTCTTCAGAGGAAAATGCTAGAATCCCTGTAACCGTTAATTGCAGAATAGGCATTAATGGACTGAAGAGTTTGTTGTAGATGTATATACAGTGTTGCTGTTGCCATGCTCAAGGCATGTGACTAATCCAGTATGTACAAAATTTATACTATTGAATTAAACTCTAAAGCGTTCCCCAGCCTGCACAGATTTAGTCTCTTCACCCATTTCCCTCTGCTTTAAAAAAAGCTTGCATAAAATAGACTTTGTATTCCTTACACTGAGTAGTGTGAGTTGTGTACGTCTAGATGAAGAATACACAGGAATATTTAGTCAAGCAGCATTCACCAATGCATAGTCTGTGTGGTGGCCATGAACAAAGCTGTGTCTTCTAAGATGTAATGTTTGAGATAGGCTTCCTAGCCATAACCAGAGAATCCCCTCCACAACTTAGATGATCATGCTGGGAAGTTTCTTAGAGAGTGTTGACCTATTGTGTGTCAGTGTGTCTGGATATCTGATGGGGAGCCTCTCACCCCTAAGATGTTAGGAGCATCTAAAGCAGTTGCCACCTGATGTTTCTTTAACCTATTTGAAATTAGTCCAGTTCCACATTCCTTTGTGTCTAGACACTATAGCATTGCACCTGCCTAAGACAGATCACAAAATCCACCATCACAGTGGGACCCTTGGTGGTCTTTGTGGCAGAGTGAGCGGTCCTCTCAAGCTCACTTTTGATGAATATTTCAGGGGGAGGAGATGAGGTTTGAAGTGCCAGGACCTGTGAAATAGTTTTTCTGTTGATAAAGGACTTAGACGTCTAAGGCTATTTCATTAGCACTATGTTCTCTTCAAGAGTGTGTCTCAATGATATTAATCATGGTCGTGAAATATCCTACTTTTCTGCCACTTCCACTGGCTGCCATCTCACTTTTCAGCACTGCCCTGCACATTCCTTCACTGTTGAGTTGACATGGTTCTTTCTGTGCGACCCAAATCTTTCTTCCTGATCACTCAACAATACAAGATGCCTTTTCCAGCTTTATTCATTATGCAGTACTGGGTATTATGGAAGCAAATTTTATTAACTTTGAGAGTGTTTTTCAAGTAGACGTAGCAACCATTTTAATACATAGCTGACTATGAAATGTACTTTTTCACTGATCTTCTACAGAAGACTTTTTTTAACATATCGATGAAGCTTTAAATACAGTGAAATATGTTAACCACACAAGGGGCCTGCAAACTAGCTTGTCTAGCAGAGTTGATGTTTGCTAAACATCAAACAAAATTATGGAAGAAAACATGGGGATGCTTTAATCAGTGGGCTCCCTGTTGGAGGTAAACGTTTCACTATTTTTACAGTTGTTGCTTATCATGATTTCCTGACTTTAGACATAATGGAGACAAGTCCTAAAAGGTACTATCTACACACTAAAAAACATTGTGTTGCAGACAGATTTTCAACACTGGCCCAGAAGTGGTTAAAGTACTATTCCATCTTACAAGAGAAGCAGGAATGAACAATGTTGTAGCACAGATCATTTGAATAATGGTCTCTTCTCTGATGTAGATCAGTGTTTTAACCATGTGGGCAGACAATGGTTGTAAATGATTCTCCCAGCATATGGTAGCGCTTGCTGGGTGGACAGGACCTAAATGGTTTGGTAGAGTCAGCTCTACCTAAATTCCTGCTTTCTAGTAAGTAGAGATAGAAGGGATAAAATCAGTGATTAAAAATGAGTTTTATTGCCATAACAGAAAGTGGAGCTAAGTTAAATGTGATGAATAGTAAACCTGGAACACTTACTCCAAGACTAACTCATTGTAATGCAAATAATAAATAGTATCTTAACTTCTGTGTTAAAAGCTGAATTCAATATTTAACTGTAGTCTGTGGGCCTGGTTATGAATCTAGGACAATACACTACTTTCAAAGTCAATAGGAAGTTTGCACATTGTAATTCAAGTCCCTGTGTGCTAATATTTGGGATCACTTCTGTTTTTTGCTCTTCTTTCTGGCTGCTCTGCTGACTGTGTAATTCTAGAGTCAATGCCTCAATGAGATGAATAGGTAGAGGCGATGTGAGGAGTTCACAGCTTTCAGATAGTCTCTTGTCTGCTTGCATACTCAGACCTGGTCTACACTACAGTTAGGTTGATGTAAGCTGCTTTGCATCGACCTAATTATGGAAGTGTCCACACTTAAATTTGGCTCCCGCCAACATAACAGCCACACTACTCCGACTTAATAATGCCACCTCCACAAGTGGTGTAGAGTCGAGGTTGATGTAGTTAGGTAGATGCAATGTCAGTGTAGACACTGCATTGCTTACGTCAACTGTTACTAGCTTTCCGAATCCATCCCACAATGCCTCATGCTGACAGTACAAGCACTCTTGGTGAGGACATGCACCTTCAACACGAGGAGCAAAGTGTAGACACGCCCAAGCCATGGAATTACTGCAGCAGCTGTACGCCAACATAAGTTGGGTCGACTTAATTCTATAGCGTAGACATGGCCTCAGGCAGACAACACTACATCAGTTTACATTTGGCTCATGTTTAAAAGAATAACTTCACAACCACAGCGTCTAGAAACTTAATTTTAAAACGAAAGAATCTGAATGTGTCATTAAGGCCACGTAAATGGCCCAGGTATTTGATACGTCTGTTTGTCTAATGGAAAAGTGCATGATTAACTAAGAGCAGTATTCAAATAACCATTGCGAAAAGAAACCTGTAAGATAACTTTAACATTGTACCAGGCTTGCAACATTCCTCTTCCAACGTGTTTTCCCATCTGAGAATCACTGCTGCTGCAATTCAGATTGCTCAATAGACCATGGTGCTGTTTCAGAAGCAGATGGCAGCTTGTTTTAGATGCGATTATACAAAGACGTGCTGATTTGATTGGATTTGTCAAATCTCTGATTATTCTAAACTGGATTCAAGGAAGTCAGTCACTGCTCCTCGTGATCTCTGTGAAAACAACGTTTCTGGGGCAGAAGTTGAGCTGTATGTCTTGCATAAATGCACCTTGCTAGGATCTGAGATCCCCATTGAGGGGTCATGCTCTTGCATTTCTGCACCAATATAAATGCTTTGTCTGGGTGCTAAGATCAGGGCTTGAAAAGCCATCCCTTATTCCAGTCTTTCTCAAACTGTTTCAGATTGTGGATCACTTCTTAAACTAGATATCATTTTGTGGACACCTCTCCTCCCAATCCCTAATCCACCTCTTCCCTGAGGCAACTAAGTTACTTGGTTCCATGAAGAAAAATATTAGCATGTCTTTAAGGAGACAAAGGAAAATCAACTGGAGCATGGCTGCTTGGATGTACTCCCTGTTCTGTCACTGCTGTTAATTTCCTTTTCCCATATATGGGGATTTATGTTTGTTAGAACCAAATCTTTCCTAGTTACCTGCATCTCCCACTGTTCTAATCTCTTCAGATGGCTTTGTGGTTTGATTCTGTCTCTTTTTGTGGCCTTGTCTGTTAGAAATCTAGCACTGGTGTAACTAGATCAATTTTAGTTACATTGGTGCAAGTTTCTAACGGTAAAGATATGGCCTGTATTTCCCTTCCAGTGTTAGTACTGTCAGCAAAGTTGATCAGTTGAATTTACACCAGAGAAACACTGGATGCAAAGAGAGGCTGTTTTCTCTGAGTTCAGGGTATCCAGAGGCTTTTTTGACCAAATCCTAGAATAGACTACAACTACCAGTAACGTTGCTGTTTGAAAACTGACATGTTTTGCCATTGGCTGTTGCAACGTGTTTGTTCTACCCTTACCACCATGTATCTGGGTGCATCTGGTGGTTTGAGAACTAGTGCTTTGCCTTAAACCTCGTATCTGCAAATTAAGTTCAAACTAGACCTCTTGTGAGATGTAGCTGCACTGCGCAGACCAGCCAGGAGCACCACAACAGGAGCAGCTTATTTCTTGCTTTCTCAGAGCATCTCACTCCAGCCAGAACTAGGGAGTGCAGAGGTGCAGGCAAATGAACAGTGTTTGGCTCATGTACACTACGTTAGAGGCTTTGGAAAGGTTTAGGAATGACACAACTCATGTAGTTAGCCCCTCCAGCCGTAAGCAAAAGATGGTATGGCCTAGTAACTTCAGCAGCACAGCAAAACCTCTGTGATATTGAGGTCTTCTCTGCTGATAACCCACTGAGTCAGATAAGATTTAATAACTCGTTAGTTACAGTTGTGGTGTGTTCTAAACGATTTGATTTTTCTGGTGTGCGATCCTCTGGTTCTGTACAGGAAGTGGGTATGAAAACAGTTTTATTGGGTCTTCATGTGATCGTTCCCTAGAGGCTGGAGATATTGCTGTTCTAAAGTCTTTCATTTCTCAAGCTGGCGAGGGTGCTGCAGCATTGGCACGTTCCCTTCCTTCAGGCAAAGCAGTGTGGTTCTTGTCAGGGCAGTTTGTTTTGGAAGACCAGTGGAAGGAGAAAATGTGCTCTAATGGTAAAAGCAGGGGACTGGGAGCCAGTAGTATTGGACTCTAGTCCCAGCTCTGCTACTGATTTGCCTTGTGGATGAATTTAGGGATTAGAAATGCTGTACTTGTAGAGATTTTGGTTAGCTCACTGTCTGAGTTTTTCTCATCTGTAATATAGGAGGGGTAATTCTTGCTCCTCCCTCATAAATGCGTTTGAAGGTTTACTAACATCTCCAAGGCGTTTTTGAGATCCTCAAAGGAAGGGTGCTATGGAGGTGCTAAGAATTGCGGTTAACGGGAGAAATTAGCTATCTGGATGTTGTTAGAATGCATTCTTGCTTGGCCCTGCTTGGGGAGACCCAACTGACTCTTAAGTCAAACTGAAAACAGTTGAGAAGGGTTTTCATTCTTCCTAATAAGTCTTCTCTAACACACATACCTTGTTAGGATAAATGTCATCTGGACTGTTCTGCTTTCTGCAGTTGGCTTTTTTGCTTTGGTCCAAGGTTTAAATGAACCTGTGGGCTGCATTAGCAGCATGCTGGTAGCCCAGGGGCTGCACCCAATATATATAAAATGGAGCTAATCTGAGCAGCATTCATTGTTATTACAGAAATTGTCCTGCAAAAGCTACAGGTTCCAATAACTCCATCTTGATCCACGCTGAGGCAGATCAAGAGTGAGGAATAGTATGCTGGGACATGTGCTCTCTATAAACTACATCTCTTTCAGAAATGTTGCCCCTCTCCTGCTGCTTTAACTCTAGTATTAATTTCTGTTGTTGCTGTTTGTCATCTGGCCTGAAATAGTTGGAAGGCCTCATTCAGATTACTACTAATTGTGTATGACTGATTAGAATATTTGAAAATGTACAGGTCTGGCAGGATAACCTACCCTTCAGTGATCTACCTTCACTTGATGTGTAATCTTGCTAGAATAAAGCCTTTATCGGAAACTTCTCCAGATTATATTGACTACAGATAGACTTGTTGGCTCTGCTCCAGTGGTTCAGACAATCCTAATCATGGTTATCCCAAAGTCAGCTATGTCAGGGTTAGAAGGCTTTCAGAGCAACAAATGCACAGATCTAATTGTCTACAGTTGTAGAGCACACTGGAAAACAGGCTCATGAAGGTGTCAGAATTTCCCTTCATCCTTCTATGGTAGATGAATGGAATTCCATGTGTTTAATTTAAGATGAAACCTTTAAAAAAAAAAAAAAAAAAAAAGGCACCTGTGTGCTTTGTGCAAATGTTAAAGATTATTGCAACTTTTCTTAACAATGCAGATTTGTTCTAGTGTCATTGACAGAGCTTTCCCCTGTAGCCCCCAATTATCAGCTCTAGACACCTTCACAATTTAAATAACAATCAATGCAAGGATTAACCAACCTGCAGTATAACAAACACCTCCCAATAAATTTAAAACAAATCCCTAGAAAAATGAAGTTGACGTTAAGGCTTTACTATTACATTACATTGGCTTTTGCAAAATTCAGATGGTTACAGGCAAGTCTTGACTTTTTAAAGCCCTTAGAAAAAGGGCTTGGATCAAAAAATTAACACGTCTTGCAGTGCCTGACTCTGCAGACCAACATTCATGTAAATAAGGGTTTGTAGAATTGGGCCGTGGGTATGAAAGGACCAAATAAAGGGTTGACCCGAGACTGGTGTCACTATGGGACAGAATCAGTGTTGTCCGAAACTGGAGCAGGGCACTGGTGGCCCGGAACAAATTCTGAAACCTTAGGAAAAGGCACCAGAGTGCTCAGGGAACAGTCACCGTGTTTCAATTGAAACCTACTGTGGACAGGGGTGGTGAGCAAAAAGGGTGTGGCCCAGTAGAAGAACAAGAATGGCATAGAAGTTCATGGACAGCAGGAGCGTCTTTGCAGCCTGACTCGAGTGTGTTAAGGGCAGTATTTGTATGCTAGGAGATGTGGTGGCACACAATGTCCTGGTTCTCACTACCCTATTGCAGCTGAGCATGAAAAATTCTTAAGGATTTGTAGGAATTCTGCTGGCCTCACGCTTGGAAGCTAAGATCCAAGAGGAAGAATTTTGTCTGAATTCTATCTTCAGAGAAGCAGAATTATAGCAATTTCCCTTTTCCAGTTACAACTGTTCGCGATTGTAATGAGAACTTCTTTGTCTCAGCTAGGCACTCGACTCCAAAACACAGAAATGAATACTTTGTCTATTTTGCATTGAATTTAAATATGCAGCCTCACCAGAAGCAATGTACTTCTGTCCTCCTTGGGTATCTTTTTATCATTGTTTACCTGTGGCAAACAGACCTAACAGCTGAGTCCCACATTTATGGGGAACTAATGTTTTTAGGCTGTGTCTCTGCATGTTCCTGAAAGAAATTACACAGATAGTCTGCGTGCATCTTTGGAAGCAGAGACCACTTCACACAATAGCTCAACTAGCAGCAAAGTTTTTTGTCAATATAAACTTGCCTCCTTTAAACCCTCAGGGGCAGACAGGAAATGGAGCTCATGGTTTAGATCTTCCTTGGGTCTTGCAGTAGAGGTAGCGAGTAGGGAATAGTTCTCTGCATAGTTTGAATTACTCAGCAGCATTCCTTTTCACTGGCCATCCAGGAAAATGGCAAGTATGCCAGGCTGGAGGCAATCGACAGCAGTCAATTTCTTGGAAAGCTAAAGGAATGTAAGAAATTGGAGTCCAAAAAGTCCAACTGGCTCCTCTGAGTTTATAAGTACAATACCATTGTGTGTGCCATTTAAATTTCTTGTTAATGCCATTTTCCCTCTGTGTTAAAGCTATCTGTTTTCCTTACTAGTTCCAGTGGGGTATCTTTCCTGTTGTTGCTCTAGATCAGAGGCGCACAATGCTTATTGGAGGCTCTCTTGTCTTTGCAGGGGGTTTGGATTTGATCAGAGATCTTTTTCACATCTAACTACACTTATCCTACATTTAACATGGGGGGTTATTTTTATACTTAGAGATTGGCTGAATGGCGACATGTGACAATACCCTAAACTATGATGCTTTGTTATCTTCTTCCTATCTGAACCTTTGCTGTTTCCAAGCCTCTAATTTACACTAGAATTGGCTGCTTGGTCTTTTTGCCCTTTGACTTTTGCATCAGAATGGAATAGCCCCAGATGTCATAGCAAAAAGAGGTTCCAGTGTCATATTAGGTAGGTGTTGTCCTGTTAACAAAGGCTCTTAAAGATGCTTCACAAAAAAGATGAAATTTTTGCACCAATGGGTTTGATTGCTTCTCAACTATGCAGCCTGCTGATGTCATAAAAACAATAGATGTCTTTTTGTTACACCTACCGTGTTCGTCTATGAAGAAGGCTCCATTATGTGCTGGAGCTAATTAATATTTTAAACATGTGGGTGTGTAGTGGAGAATGATTTTTCATTAGTTTCCTACACATCACAATAAAGGAGCATTGCATAATTTGGAATCATCGGATTTGGTGATTCTGCATGTAGTGGGTTCCACTGAGTCATTTAAACAGTCTTTCTCCATGAAACTTCAAGGCACCTGCTAATATGGATTGTAAAATATTTCTAAAATAGTTTGTCCTTGTGTAAACTGTCACTTGCCCTTTTATTACTAACATTTTTGCTCAGGAAATGGAAGGGTTGGTGGAACTAATTGGTGCATGCAAGTGTCGTACAAGGCACTCTCCAATAGCTCTTCAAATCCTGACCAGTGTATCCTGTTTTTTCTGTTCCTGGGGCTCCCGTAAACAGTACTTCAGGTCTTGGTATTTCATTTGTGGCTGAAGACAGACTTAAATTCTAGTCTGTAAAGGTGAACGTACTAATAGGTGTAAACTCACAAGTGTGCCTGTAATTTTATGACCTCACAGATGTTACCATGGCGCAGATTAGGTCATTGCAAATGGAAGCTCCTGACTTAAAGTATGGATGAAATCTTAAAAGATCCTTGTGTCACACTGTCTGGAGTGGCTCACGACTGTGAGTGCCTACCTCAGGGCAGACTCCCGAACTGGGGTTTTATAAATAGATTTCACCGAGCCAGTAACAAAAGTGAAGCCCTGGATCACTAAAACTGTCTTACCATGTAGTCACAGACAGTCCCCTTAGACTCCCCAGTCTATCTTGCCACCCAGACAAACTGGATGTTTGATATATGATCGCATACACCAAACGTAGGTTGTTTCTGGTCTCAAGAGACCAGTCACTTACCCCAGATCAGTTGGTACCCTTGATCGTGCATCAAAGACAACACCTGTAGCCAGTCCTGTAATACATTTTCTAAAGGTTTATTAACTAGGAAAAATAAATAAGTTATTTACCGGTTAAAGCAAACGATCATATACACACAAATGAGTTCTCATCTAAATCTTGAGTGTGACAAGAGCTGTAGTGATCTGTCAATTCAAAATGTCTTTCCGTGTGGACCCAGGAGGCAGTCCTGGGAATCTCCGTCTAGCCTTGTCAGAGTTCAAACATTCAAAAAGACGGAAAATGTTTCTGTAACTTTTTTTTTCCCCCTCCATTCAGCTTCCTACCTACAGGACAAGCTTCCCTGCCCATAGCATTTTCCAGATGCGATAGGGCCATTAACCAACCCTTTGTGTTGTGATGTTCCTGGATGGCCTGTCTGATTTTGAAAGTGCTTCTGGATATGGGGATGGGGAGAGAAAATGATTCCTGTGCCTAGGTTCACAACTTCAGAAGAAACATTTTCAAAGTTATAAAGCAAAACTGACATTTTCTTATAGCATGAAATACCGACATCACAAGTGAGATGAATGCATGCAGCAGCTTCCAACCATTTTATAGTCTAAACACTGAATTCATTCTTGGAGGACTAATACCTATTTTGATAAAACAAACATACAGGTGAGCTGGCCATGTTTCCAGTTATGAGTTTGTCAGTTCTTCGCTAATGCCTGCAGCCTGGGCAAGAGCTGGCATCTGGCCTGCCTGCATCACACCTTGTTTTAGGCAAAAATCCCTGAGTTACATGGAACAAAGGACATTGGATACTGAAAATGACACATCAGGGTAGATGTTTTGAAGTAGAAGACTTCAGTTTGCCTTGTGGGCAGTTGCTCTGTAAAAATCCTGTTTCGGGAGGCTGCTATGGAAAATGCCAAATCTTTAGATTTAGCCACTTCTTACTTTCTTTGGAAACAGCTGTTTTAACTTCAGCTGAGCTGCCCATCGAATGCTTTTTTTCCTTGGATACATCCAGTCCACGGAGTGATCTGTCCAATGAACATCTATAATTTATTGGTTTGTTTAAATTTAGAACAAAAAGAAAACGTCTTTCCTCTTAGCCTGCTTTTAAACTGAGCTCAGTAAGATGCCTTGATAAAGGCTGTTCATAATGTTCAGTTAAAAAAAATCACCCTCTTGTGTTAAAGATGCCCTACAAAGTCAAAACAGAAATGGAATGACCCCGATAACATGTCTTGAACTCTCCCACTGACTGCAGGGACGTGCTTTTACTGAATCCTAAATTGAGGGGCAGAGAGTGTTATGGGTTTTTTTTTATCTTCAACGAAATCTGCTGGCACTTCTGGTTTCACTAGAGATGCTTGTGTCGGATAGGCTTTGATCTGTCCACAATTTGTATTTGATAGAGTAGAATTAGCATTAAAAATGAATTGTAAACATTTTATACACCCTGTCTTTAACATTGAAGCCAGCCAGATCATCGCATTTTTATTCTTTCAGGCAGATAACTATCATACAAATGCATGTTTATTAAGGCAAAACAAAGAGAAGAGCAGGCAGCCCTTGGAGGTGGGAGTCCTTGTTTGGATAAGATGTGACGGTCGACTGAGAGACGTCTATTGTGTGTATCGACCTTCAAAATAACTCTTTATCTTGCACATGAAAAATAAGAATCAAACTTTATCCATAGCAAGAAATTACTTAATTCTTCAAGATTGTAGCATCAAATGTCCATTGTGTAAGAGAGCGTGATTGAGCCTCCACAGATAAGACCTATGTAATTACCTTTGTGGGGGATGTATGGCATCATAATGAGCAAGTTAATTAATGCCTTATCAAAAGGATCACATATTAGGGGTTGGCCTACGTTTGGGAATAGCCCTGCTCAGCTATTGGTGATCAGCTATTTGCTGATCTAAGTGTAGACAAGGGCAAGCCAAGGTATTGAGGGTTACTGCTAAGCAGGGAGCTAACTGAGGGTTACTCTCGCTGGGAATGGAGGTTTACCTCAGTTAGCTCAGACAGTGCAAACCCTGGCTTGCCCATGTCTGTGATTGGAGTGGGGAGGAAGAGGGACAGCTCTGGAGCACTAATGGCTGAGCTGGAGCTATTCCCAAGCGTAGACTAGATCTAAAACATAGAGAACACAAGACCCTTGGGAAAAGGGGGTGGATACCTACCTGAGAGCCCAGGGGCCAGAAACCAGAGACAGGTCAGAGGCACAAAAGGATGCATGCTTTAGAAATGCAACATATTTCTTCATTATGACATGAAATGTATCTGCCTAACGTACGTTTTGCTGAGTATAAGACTGGATAACACATGCAGACCATGGCTTTTATTTTAGTCTGATTCTCTCTCTTTAATAAACCTCATTTTAATGAGAGACACAAGGGGTGAAGTCATGTCTCTTTCACCAACAGAAGTTTGGTCCAATAAAAGATTACCTCACTCATCTTGTCTCTCATATCTGGGGACCAACACTGCTACAACAACTCTGCAGACAGTTTGTTTTAATGAGACCACATGGTTCTGAGGTAGGATCATTGTGGTATATTTGTGAGGGAATTTTATTTATATGAAAGCCCTGTCTCCTGCACAGGCAAGCTTTTCCCTTACTGCAGAGGTGTGTTGGGACAGGGGAGTGGAGTTGTTGACCAGTCTTCATCCTGAAGCTTTGGGTGATCTTTTAGAGTCGAAACACTCTAGGTCCAGGCCATTGAGTGCCTCATTCAGTTGAGTTAACCCTGAAGAAGTGCCATTTTGATAAAGGCAGTGCTTTGTGGGAGCATAGGAAAAGCCAACTGACCTTAGGGAGAAGGCAGGACTAGAAATTAGAGAAAGGAGGGCCCAGTAGGTAGGGCACCAGACTTAGAAGACCTGGGTTCTCAGCCCTGCTCTGCCACAGACTTCCTGTGTGATCTTGTGCAAGATACACCCTTTGTGCTGGAGTTCCCTGCCTGTAAAGTGGAGATAATGGCAATTCTATACCTCACTGAAGATTGTGAGGTGCTCAGATACTGTGGTAATGGGGGTGCTACGGAAGTACCATAGAGAGACAAGGTTCCATCATTTTGAGATGTCATGAACACTAGAACTGCTTTGATCTCTTGCTGTCTGACGGCCCCGTATGATGGGTGCTGTTAGAATGTGTTTCAGATCAAATTATTCCTTCCTACACCGGTCTGGAGTATTTGGCTGGCAACAGCTGTTTAAACATGACAGTTGCCAGCATCCTTTGCAGTGTGTGTAGGAAGGGCACAGAACAATGCAGAGCCTCCTAAACAAGTCTGACATCTCTGATCTGGTCTGGAATCTAAACTAGCTGCACCACAACCTGGTTACCTCAGACAGCTGCACTGCTGCTGTTTCTGTCTAAATCCTTCGCCTGTAAAACTTCTGCTCAGGTCAGAGGTTCTGTTCTAAAGTCTCATGTGGTGTAACTGGCCACTGACACGGCAGTTACTGTTGAATTACAGTGCTTGTACAGTTTGTCGTGTTATAAGCAGGTTCCTTTTCTATTCTAGGAAAAGTTGTGTGGTGGAAACCTGGTCATGGGGCAGTCTTCTGCTATCAGTGTGTCACTAACGTTCTGGCAGGGCAGTGCTCTGCAGGCAGGCATGTGAAATTTGTACAGGGAATCTAGCGAAACTCAACTGAATCTAGGGCTGTCTAACTGTGGTATCACCTTACATACTGCGCAATCTGACCAGGGACGCTGTTACAAAGTGGTGGCCCGTACAGGGATTTGAATTGCCTTGTACAGTAGGTCTGGGGCTTCGAAGGGACTTTCCTTTCCAGGGGAGTATGTGACTCATGCTGGCAACATGTGGATTGCCTGTAGTGACTGGAGCAAGTATAGATGTCTGAGTCAGCTACTGTCTCTGAGCTAAGGAACCAGGTCCTGTAGCTCATTCAGTAGAGGCTCATGCTTTTGGATCCAGTGTTCACAGTGTCAGTTCTCATACGTTATCTGACCAGGAACATCATTACACATGGATGAAGAAACTGAGGCACGTACATCTTAGGTGGAGGCCTGACAGAGCTGGGAACAGCTGATCTCCTGACACCCACAACCATAAGCTTCTTCGTTGCAACTAGAAAGCAGCTTCCTTTAAGAACATTGTCTAGTTCAGTTAAATGGCAACATGCTAAAAATGCAGTAAAAGTGGCAGTGCAGAAAGGGTTAAGTGCAGCTGTATGGCATATAAAAAACCTCCTGGCAATGAAGACTTCATGCTGACTAATCTGCTGCAAACTGCAGAACAAATAAGTACAACTTTCTCTGCCTGACTGAGTTCAGGCTGCTCAGAATGGTGTTCAGAGGAAGGCTAGCTAGAAATACCCAAAAGTATTTGGTAGGGCTAAACTGAAATCTCTGTGCTGCAAATGCAGTACAGTCGGGAAGTTTATCAAGCGTATGCTGTCAGTACTTAAATATTCTGTGACTAGCGCTACGTAAACCCCGTCAACGATTAGAATGGATATATTTGGTAACATCAAATCAAATAGATTTGGATGTTTAGATCTGCAGGTTGGTGTATATCCATGAATCTTGGCTCATATGTGAAGACATTTTCTACCTATCAATGGTTCTGAAGTGAGATGGAGGAAAAATTACCCATCTATAATCCACTTCTGTGCATTTGCACGGCCCACTTCATCACTTTTGCTTTGACTTACCACTGAAGGGATAAAACGTGAGAACAAATCTTTAGTCATTGCTGCGCCTTTAAAGTGGAATTTCTGTGTCTTTGAGATTATTCTAAGAATGCAAGTCCAAGAAAAGGAATGAAAAAAAACTTGCAGATTAAACCCAGAAACTTCAGAGTTGAGAGGTAAGGTGATAGCAGCATTAGTGTCCCCTAGAGGGGCTGATAACACTGGGGAGTCATGCCTAGTAGTTATTGCAGGCAATAACCAAATGGGGTCCAAGTATGTGGTTGGATGGAAATATGTATTACTGGGTGTGGGAAAAATCATGTATGTCGCACGGCATCCTGTGACATGCTCATTGTTGCTTATGCACAAAGCAGCTGAGTTAAGGGGATAGTGGTAGCAATAGCCACTTTACTGTGGCTGCTATTTACTGCTCAATATACTAAATGTAGAGTATTAAAGAACACTGGCTTGTGCTGTTACCCCACAGGGACTGCTGGCTTTGGAGGGTCAGAGCCATCATGTTGGGTGATTGGTTTTGTTTTGTTTTGTTTTGGTTTGGTTTTTTTTAGAGATCATTTCACCAAAACCCCACGTAACTGATACTTTTTCTTGCTTTCCACCATTTCTGACTCTTGAGCTACTTTTAATACACTTCAAAATGTTGTGCAAACACTTATCTTTAACGTTCGTGTGAGGTGGGTGATAATCAACTCAGTCATACAGGTGAGGGAAACTGAGGCACAGTGGTGCAGTGACTTGACCAAAGTCATCTGTGGAAGGGTTGAGAATAGAGGCGGGCTAATCCCACATCCCAGTGCTGCACTCAGACTGTTAGATAATGGTCTCTCGCCTGAAAGCTGGCTCAGTTGCTTTCTCGTTTTCCCTCTTACTGCTCTTCATTGTGCGCTGCGTAATTCCACAGACGGATGCTTGTGATGAAATTTATTCGCCCACATGGAAGTGATTGTGCAAAAGCAAAATCTCTTCCAGCATTTAGACACCGAGCTCGGTAACTGGCCCTAATGGGAAAGTAAAAGAACATTTTCATAGTAAGAGTCTGTTATCCTTCACTAGCTTCCTGAGGTGTAGAGGCCCTTTAACTCAAAATTTCCTTCCTCTTTGTGGGATTGGCTCACCAAGCACCCTTTATGTTGATGTATTTGTGTGTTAAAATATTAATAGGCAACCTATTAATAAAATAGGTAAAGAGATTTGTTTTTTCAAGAGCCATAAGCATAGACTACAAATAATTGCATGACTCTTCCCAATTTGTTTATTGGCTGTATTTATAAGGTGCCCATCGCTGGCATCTTAAGTGCTAAGTTTGATGGTTCTTCTTTAGAGCTAGTCATCCAGTTGTCTGTGAAGTTAGGTTGCGTTAACATAACCACACAACCATTTTGCTAATGCACAGGCTGGAGTGTAAAGTGTGATGAAGGGCTGTAGAGAGAGCAGAACTGTGAGCAGATCTAGTAGAGGTGAGGAAGTGAGTCCATGTGGGATTGAAGGTAAATGCACTGATGAGCATTGGGTATAATGACCATGGCGAAGGTAGAAGGCAGAGGCTGAAATCACAAAATGTAATTCCTAAAATAAAGATGTGGTTTTAAGTTGGCGAGCAGCTAGCAATGGGTGGCTGAGAGGAAGAGAGAACTGATGGCTGATTAGCCCAGCTTTGAATTCTGTGGAATGACTGGGATCCATGACCTGTCTCTTTTCCTGTGCTTGGGCTGCCCTGAGAGCAGATGGGTGATATGAAAAATTATGATGATAGATTATTCTGGGAAAAATGTTATCTGAAACAGGCAGCTTGGTATTTCCTGTACAGAAACAGGTGGGGGAAACAGATCTGGGACTAGGGAAGTTGCACACTATTGAACCAGTGAATTGATGTAGGTAAGTTGTGATTCTAGACGCCTTGGTTACTGATCATTTAACAATTCAGAGGTGACCCCACTATTATTCTGTCTCCTTTATGAGCCAACGTGACCCTCTGCTGTGTGGCATCAGCTGGACCCTGTCATAAAGGAGACTGAAAATGTGTTCCAAAAAGACGGAGGCAGGAGGAAGGTGGACTTTGGTGCCTGTAGTTAGAGACTGGTATCCACCTCTTGGCATCTAAACAGATGTGATGTGAGTTTTCAGAGATGCTGAGCACGTGCAGCTCGCAATAACTTTAGCTGGAACTGTAGGTGCTCAGCGCCTCTATAAATGAGGCCCTTTATTTAAGTGCCTAATTCTAGACATCAAGTCGGAAGAATTTTTGTCACAGCCTTTTCAACCCCTGATTGCTAGTAAAGGTGTCAACACACTGAAGTGGCTTATCTGGGCCAATAATTACGCTAACTGTCCTTGTTCCCCTTCTGTTTGTTCATAGGTAGGGGACCACAAATTCAGCGCCCACCGGATCGTACTGGCAGCCTCCATCCCTTACTTTCATGCCATGTTTACGAATGACATGATGGAATGCAAACAGGATGAGATCGTCATGCAAGGAATGGATCCAAGGTAATTCCCTGAGACAGCCAACGGACCACACCTGATACAGCTTGTTGATGGTGTTTTTGCCAATCTCTGCAGACAAATGCAAGTGTGTGGGTTTAGAAACATGCAAGATACGTCACATTTTAAAAAAACGTATGTTGCTATTAGCATCGTAATGGTTCTGAATCTAATAGAGCTGAACGCAACTGACTCTTTTCTGCTTTTCTCTGCCCCATTTAGTGCACTAGAAGCTCTGATCAACTTTGCCTACAACGGACACCTAGCGATTGATCAGCAGAATGTGCAGTCCTTGCTGATGGGAGCAAGTTTCCTTCAGCTGCAAAATATCAAAGATGCCTGCTGTACCTTTCTCAGAGAGAGGTAAGGGTGTCCTGTATTCCGGGCCTTTGATTGCTCACTCAGAACCGTCACGTGGTGCTAATGGACCAGGGCTCTTGGATTCTGTTCTCACTCTGGAACAGGGTGGTGGAGTTGTGCTATTAGAGGGACTGTGCTATGGACCAGGTGCTAAACTGTGGTCCTTTCTTCCTGTTGCTTTTGTGGCTGGTTCAGGAGAAAGTTAAATATCCCGTGGTCCTTTACGAGAAAGGTAGAGGAGGACTCCGTATCCTGGATGCCGTAATTCCATGTCTCAGTAAAACTGGTGGCCCAATTGTGGGCAGTGGGGCAGGCTAGGAGACCTTAGATGGCCGTGAGTTACTATCTGCGAACAAGGCGACATAGTCTGATGACTTAGCCTAAAAAATGGAAGTGCTAGACTGACACATTTTACTGCGCTCAATAAAGTTTCTCTGTGCAGAATCTCTTGCTAAGGGCTCTGCAGTTCTGTTGCACCCTCTTGATCCACTTCTTGAATGTAGATATAAAACGGCTTATCGCAACTGTATATCTACTCTTAAAATGTTCCTCTGGGATTCTATGTAGGTACTTATCCTCCCCATCATGATAATATAGCGGAGTACCTCAAGTCGTGAATTTATCTGATGTAATGGGAAGAGATTGTTCCCATTTTACAGACAGAGAAACCAGACACAGATTAAATGATTTACAAAAGATATCACAGGGAGCCTGTGGAAGAGCAAGGAATTCATCCCAGGTGTTCTGAGTCCAATCCAGTGCCTTAACTGCAAGACCATCCTACTAATAAATGTCAAGATCTGCAAATCAAGGAGTTTGGTTAGTGTCTGGAAATACGCCCCATGCTGACCACTAGTAGTGTCAGGTAAACTAAGTTTTTATGTTTTACTACGCCATGTTCTTCTGCAGTTCTTCCGTTCCTCCCATGATGGTGCACCAAATATATGTAATAAATGCAACATCTAGGCCAGGTTTTTTTCCATTCTGTTTGGACATATCCTAAAATGTGTGATTCAGAGAGGAAATGTATTTTGGCCATATTTCAGATGTTTCAGTTTACAGTTCCATGTGGGCCCAAGGGTTCTCTGCTACGTGTAAAAAGCAGATATTTAACTCAAATCGTTGTTAGAACCATAACATACTTGGTTTTTCCTGGCAAAAAATAATTTCTGCATGCTGGGCTCGGGACCAAACTGAGAAAACTGGATTGCACTGGTGAAGTGCTGTGGCCAAGTTTAGAGATTCAAATCCATTTTTAGGCACCTAATAAAATCGGCCTGATTTTTCTCCCCTCCCGCCCGCCCCTCCAAAGGTTCTGAGCTTTCACAACTCCACCTAAACTTAATGGGAGCTATTTATGCTGACCGCCTTTGAATGTCGGGCCACACTTACTGAGCTCCCAGGTATATGGATTTGAGTGGGCAGTTCAGATTTTCATGTATAACAAGTACATTTGAAAATCGGTGGGCTCTGATCGCGTGTTTCAGGAATAGCAAGAACATACATGTCTAGTTCTGATTTTTACAGAAGGTTTTGATGATTTGGGGGTTTTTCTAACTTGACTTTGGGAGATTTTTGGGGTGTTTGTGATCTCCCATGTGCTATGGACAGCTATTTGTTTGAAAGGATGTAAAGTCTAAGGCTCTGTAAACCCTTTCTTGGCAGGCAATGGTTGCTTTTTCCCTTGCAGGGTCTAACTCTTTGCTTTGTGAAGTACTCTTGGTTCACTCCATTCTTAAACGTGCCACAATGCTGCTTTAAATATTTGGATCTTTATGCCTTGTAAGATCTTGGCATTGCCAGACCTTCAGAGTCCTGTACCCACACCCTCCGCGGTCATTGTTCGGCTGCTCCGCTGATGTGCGTTCAGAGCTGGTAATCTGAAGTTTGAAAGCAAGTGTGAAGATTCCCTCTGCAGAGGAACGAATCCAAAATGGCAGCTGCATTGTGCTGGATCTCTCCTGGACCCCTTCCAAAGGCTGTATAAACGCCCACCTCGGGTTTATTTCCGTTATTCAGATGTCAGGACTGAGAGGAGGAGGAGAAGTATAGAAGGGAGGTGCCCAAAGTTTGACCTTTGGGCAAAAAGCAGTTTATGGAGTCTCTGAATGGAACATGCAGCCAGCTAGCTCTTAAATATGGAGGTGTTGTCCCTGGAAACTCTCAGGATGCATGGCTCCCTCTTGATCAGAGCAGCCTCTTTACTGCTGCTCTAGTGCATGGTCTTGGCTCAAACCACTGAGTTTGCCCCACTGTGGTAGAGGTGATTTTGTGGTCCCCAGTTAGGCAAAGTTGAGGTACTTCTGTCAGCATCTGACTCTGGGCCTTGTCTAGTTGGTTTAATAGTGAAGCAAGAGTGGTACAGAATGTTTCCACGAACGGATTTCATTTGGGTTAGAATAAGAGAAGCTAACAATAACTAACAATTCTGACAGACCGTAAGACTACCTCATAGCTCTATGACCCATAAATACTGTGGAACAACCAGAATGGTCATTTCCTGTTGAATAGAGGTGCATGAATCTGATGGCAGAATTGTCCCCTTAGATGAGAGTTTCCAAAACTTCCATGGTGTGGACTTGATTTTCAGTGTTTTTAAGAAACGTCTGTGCTGGAAGCTTGCACCACACAGTTGCTTAGAGCAATACGTTTTCAGTTCTTTTTTGCTGCTTGGTTATGTCATTGCAGTGGCACCTGTTCAGCTGGTCTGATCACTAGCTCATTTCTGCAGGGATTGTTCCTGCCTTCTGGCCTTTAACTGCTAAAAGACATCCTCAATAAAACTTTACTGGCCAGGGAAACCAAGGAAGAAGAGGTGACCAACATCTCAATTTAGTAATTAGCAAAGGTGTCTGATGAAAACAAACAGGGTTTGTAAGTTTCTGAAGAGCACAGGTACCCTTGCTGTATTCAACAGGTTTCATTCCTGGGAATCTGACGTCGTACTTGTGCCTGGAATAGATGGAGCATTGTGTAGATTTTTGCACTATTACTACTCCAGCAGGTCACAGCCCTGACTTTAGGGGCCCCCACCAGGAGAGAGTGCACGTCTGTCTCTAGATCCAGTCAGTCCTTGGCACTTTGGAGAATGTCAGCAAGGAGGCTGATTGTTCTTACGGTGTAGTTCCCCGTCCTCTTAATTTGGCATGAGTCATTCTTCATGACTGTGCATATGCTGGCCAGTTGCAAACTGGTGTCTGTTGGAAGGGTCAGTTCTCTAATGTGCCCCATTCGTCATTTTCACTAGGTTACATTTGTCTTGACATTCAACCTAGTAGTTTCCTTGCTTCGGTTTCACGTTCACTGCTGCTTTGGACCACATTAAACACTTGTAAATTGTAACCCCTCTATTAAAATAATGTAATCTTTTATCCCCAAAGGCTCCACCCTAAGAACTGCCTGGGAGTACGTCAGTTTGCAGAAACAATGATGTGTGCCGTGCTGTATGACTCTGCCAACAGCTTCACACACCAGCACTTCGTGGAGGTGTCCATGTCCGAAGAGTTCCTTGCTCTTCCCTTCGAAGATGTGCTGGAGCTGGTTTCAAGGGATGAGCTGAATGTCAAGTCTGAGGAGCAGGTATGTCCACCAGCTGGTATATGGTATAGCAGAGGCAGCTTTTGCCCCCCAGCGGATTTGAAACGGTTGGGGCAGTCCCGCAGCAGACCTATGTGAGAAGCTGAACTGTTCTGTGCAATGAACAAAGCTGAGAAGATGGTCTTGTTGTGGACGGTGGGTGTATGTCCTCTGCTAGAACAGTGGTAGTCCAACTCTCATTCTTCACATAACTTGAGAATTGGGGCTCCTGTTGTCTTGGTTATCAAAACACTGTTCTGGGGGGCACCCCGTTGTTTGCGAACCATTGCACTGTGCTGAAATGTTAGCAGCAGAGAACTCTTGATGTCCTGAACTCTAGTGATTGTGCCTCTCCCTTTCATGAGTGAATTTCCGTTCTGGTGAAAGGTGCTGGGATGTCTGCCCTGGAGGGTCTCTCTAAAATAACTACAGAATGGACAATGGCTCCATCAGTGTTTCAGCCTTACTCTGGAGGAATCCCTTTGAGGGTTGAGATTCTCTATAGCATTTTGTAATGAACCTTCCTCCTGAACCTGCCAACGAGAGGGTCAGTTGGGGTGGTGGCTTATGTAACATGGAGGCCTTCCTACAAGGGACTGGACTGAACCACACTAAGTCACTTCACCCAGGCCACTAAGTAACCACCGCTGCTTTGGCCCATACCAGCAGTGATCCCTGGTTTGAACGGGAGATCTGCAGCTTAAAGGCTCTGCGGCATCTCACTGCTAGTGCTCAAGCTATTGCATTCCCTGTTGTGGTTCTGGTGGCTGACAATGGGCTTAATCCTAAAGAAAAATCAGAAAGTCCAGGTAGGTGAAAGGGGACCCTGATTAGATGGATACACATTGGGTCAGAAACGTCTTTTCTCCTTACAGCCTCTAGTTCAAATTCCAGGCATGCTCAAGTCAACCTTTCCTCCTTCTGAGGAAGGTAAACTTTACTGGAGGGTGTGTATCGTTCATAGGACTTTAAAAACAAGAGCTCCTCCCTGCTGTGTGAAGCAGTTACAATCCCATGACTCTCCTTGTGTGTGTCGGACTCTGTCCCAGTGTCCGTGGTGACAGGTTCCCGTCTCACTGTCGTGCAGCGTGCTGGCTGCTACCCTTCACCTCCGAGAGGGTTGCACTTTAGCGTGCTGCAGCATGCATTAACGTTTTGGGGTCTTCTGGATCGAAAGTTGCGTTTAAAGATGTGACCGGCTGATGGTTCTAGTGGAGAAATACTTCATTCTAGAAACCTCCAGAGAACTGAAGTGGGAGGTTCTGTCTTTTTACCGGTGTCAATGAAAGGCTTTAAAACTTTGATCTGATGATGTATGTAGCTTTCCACATTTTCTCCAACAACCAGTTGTAGTACAGGATGACCTGATATTTAGCGGCTGTGCCTGATGGTTCGTGACCTGGCTCAGAGGCGAGGTTACACCACCAGGTGGCAGCAGTAACCAGAAATGCTGGTGATGGGATCTTTACCAGAAAAACAATTTTGCTTTGAAATCTATTAGACAGCTGATTTCTTGGGAAAACTGTGTGAAGTGTTGGCCTTAAATGCCATTAATGCTGATTAGCGCTGTGGAGGCCTCAGTTCAGATTCTCGTCTGCTGCTGATCAGCCCAGCAGGATCTCTGGATGCAGTGGCAGCAGGCTGGTTAGACTCATGGGACAGCACGCCCTGACATGGAAGCTCTCTGCTGCGTGCCCAGAAGGTCAGCACACTGGGGCTATTTCAGACCAGTGGGTGGGGAATTCAGTCCAAAGCTGGGCTCTCAGGAAGAATGTCCTGTGTTATAATGGTCCCCTCTGGTGAATTCAGGAATGGCGTCGATGCCTCGATGCATTCGGAAGATGTAGGCTAAGAACGGGGAAGGAATAATATGGTGAGCTGGGTGTTAGTTGAGACGTGCTGGACATTGAGTAGCAAAATGTAAGTATCTTTGCTATAGATTCCTTGAGTAACTTCTGTTTTTCTGATCAACTGTGCACCTTGGCGAGATACTCCTTCTATTATGGTCCATCTGTTAACGTTGTCTTCATCCCTCCTTTTGTGAGCTGTTTCAGGACCGAGAAAACAAAATCTCAGGTCTCTCTCTTCCCCCAGAGCAGAGACCTAGCAAAGGATTGGTTCATCTCTCTCTTCTGGCAGGTATTTGAAGCTGTGTTAGCCTGGGTCCGGTATGGCCGAGATCAGCGGGAACCCTGCTTACCTGAGCTACTGTCCAAAATCCGACTGCCCCTGTGTCGACCTCAGTTCCTCACTGACCGTGTGCAACAAGATGACCTTGTCCGCTGCTGCCACAAATGCCGGTGAGCGATTTTTGGCTGTTCAGGAGTTGTCCGTGCTGATAGTATGCTGGATTGGCTGTCCTAGAGACTGAAATCCTCTCTCCATGGAACGGGAACGCCACATTTCGCAAGAGAGCGCTTCCCCCATGCTACCCTGCCAATGTGGCTAAACTATCATCTAGAAGGGTTAGCTCTGTAGGGTGGAGAAGAGATCATTTGACATCATTATTGGTGGCTTCCGCAGAGGTGCCAGTTAGGATGGTGTTCCCAAGACCCACCAAACTATCGTTCTGATGTTTTGGTCTTAATTTCAGGGACCTGGTGGATGAGGCAAAAGACTATCACCTAATGCCAGAACGCCGGCCCCACCTCCCGGCATTCAAAACCCGCCCCCGGTGCTGCACGTCAATCGCAGGATTGATTTATGCTGTTGGAGGACTTAATTCAGCAGGTACCTTGCATATCCACTTCCCATAACTACACCGTGACTCGGTACATCGAGTAGCAGTATCAGATTGTAACCTTCATTCTTCACCCATGAAATGTCGAGCAGTTTCTCCTGCCCTTCCCGTTTTCTACAGCCCTTTGTCGCCACTCAGACCATCCAGCCACCAAAATGCTGAAGGTGGCTGTGGTTGAGCTTCTGTCACTCTAGGAATTCTGGATGGATTTCTCAGGGATATTGTTTCCCGTTTCTGTGAAATGGCACAAACACAAACTCGTCTTTTTAAAATTACGGGGTATAGTGTAAGTGTGGAGAACCCTGAGGGCAGTAATAGAAGAAATGATTGGCAGCGTTACAAGCGTACAACAGGTAAAATAAGTGCAGCGCCCTCTGGTGTATTTCAGAGAAGCAATTCCCGTGTAGGAAAGGCCGTTTCCATCTCCATTATGAGCCTTTCTGTTGTACCTTTACCATGAGAACATGGCTGTTGCCGTGCTGGGCTTCATTCTGGGAACAAGAGCCTGTGTTAATTGTTCAGCTTCCCTTTGAGTGACTCCATGTGTCCCTAAATCAAAGCACAGCACGCTCCCCGTTATCCGAGTAGCAGGGGCACACTCATTTTATTCGGCTCATCAGGAGTTCGGATGATCAAGAAGACAGGAGCTGCCGCCGCCTCCTCTTCCTTGTTGCCTCAGCCAGGGTCTCGCTCCCATGACACAGAGGACTTGCTGAGCTGCCGCAGGGCCAGTGATACCCAATCCCTTCCGGCACAAAGTGTGGGACAGAGCAGACACCCCCACCCCCCAGCCAAGACTCTGCCTTGCCTCACTAGGACCACAGCCTTCCCTGCATCTTGTGCCTGCAGAGATGGGGTGTCACCAGCTATGCAGCAGCGCAAGGAGCCCTGTGCATCTCTGCTATCACGGCGTTGCTCGTTCACTCCCATGATGACAGCAGGACTGCAGTGGGCTCCCTGCGCTCCTTGCAGTCCTGGCCAGGGGTCTCTGCTCTATTATCTGCCTTGTCCCCCTACGTGAGATCCCCGGGATTGGGATAAAGCAGACGTTTGGCAAAGTAGGATTTTGGCTGAACTGGACTATCCTGTAGTTTGTTAGGACCCACAGTCAGCCTGCTTAAACCCCTGAAATTTACAATCCCTTTTAAAAATCGGACAGATGCCATGCAGCAGCCCACTAATGCGCGGGATCCAACGAACCCATGTATACTAACGGGCTGCCTTATGAGGCCTGGATTCCCTACCATAGGAGGGTGAAGTCAGCCAGGCTGGAATGTAATCCTGGAAGATGAGGGTTGGAAAGGACCTCAGGAGGTCACCTAGTCCCATCTCCTGCTCAAAGCCGGGCCAACCCCCACTAAATCTGCAATTCCAGGGAGTCGAATGACCCCAGAGATGCTAATTGTTAAGTCTCAAAGCCTGCAACCTGCTCTGAGGCTCCAGCCCAGGGTTTTATTGCACGGGATGGGCAGGGTGGAAGGTTTCTGCAAGCGGTTTGGAATGTGGAGACCAGTTTTGCAGGAACCCCTCCATTATTGTCAGCAATTTCCCACTGGAATTGGAGAGAGATGGGGCTGATCTGCTGATAGAGTATTCTTGCAGCTGCTGACGTCTATGTAGAAATGGGTAGGTGCAAGGGCGGAGGAGGCTACACCAACCTGGAGGCTCAAGCAGGGACCATTTAGAGGCTCTGTGACTGCTCCGTAGCCTGCAGGGCATGATACCTTCCCTGCTACCTCCTGTAGGGATGGCCTGTGCAGATCCTCAAGGCATTGGGTCCAGGTTTCGCCCTTGAAGTCCAAAGCACAAACCCTGTATCCCGTTGTCCCTCGGCACATGGACGAGCATACAGGAAAGAGGTCCATTGCTTTCTGCTTCAGCCCCTGTTCAGCAAAGATTCTGGGGGAGGGGGAAAAAACCTGCCACTTTTTTAATTTGAGTAGCAAATTTTTATGCAGGCGATTCACTGAATGTGGTGGAAGTCTTTGACCCCATTGCAAATCGCTGGGAGAAGTGCCAGCCAATGACGACGGCGCGTAGCCGAGTGGGCGTGGCTGTAGTGAATGGACTCTTGTATGCCATTGGGGGATACGATGGCCAGTTAAGACTGAGTACGGTGGAAGTTTACAACCCAGAGATGGATTCTTGGTCCAAAGTGGGCAGCATGAACAGCAAACGAAGGTATGTGGGCAATATACTCCCTTCTGTGCAAAGGGTTTGAGGGGGAAGGGGCGAAATGTTCACAGTGGCAGGGAATCACCTAGGAAGCAGTCGTGCTGAAAAGGCCTAAGGTGACGTGGGAGGTTAGACCTGAGTTTGCCGTGCAATACGCTAGGAAAAAGACCAGTCTGCACAGCTGTGGTGCAGCCGCTTTTGGAACGTTACGTTCTGTTCTGGGCATCTCTTTACCAGAATGATACAGGCTGGCTAGAGGACGTTCAGGGAATGTCCGCATGGGTGCAGAAGGATTGATTTCCAAAGAAAGACATTAAGACCTAAGGAATGACCAAGGGCGGGGACAGAACCCTATAAAAGAAGAGCGGTGTCAGTGTCTGAGGGAGACCTATTTTTGGCGGCACAAAGAAAAATAAGAAGATGAAATTGAGAAAGGGAAAACGGGCTGAATATCAGAGAGCTTGCGGGTAGATCTATAAGGATATGGGATAGATTCCCAAAGGAAGTGGTGGAAGCCACGTTGCTTGGAACCTTTAAAACTAGCCTGGATAAAGCAATGGAAAATGTGTTGTAGGGAACACTCCTCCATCAGCAGGGTGTTCCATCTCTCTGGTGCACTCATGCATCGCTGAGTGTATAGACTTCTGCAGGGAATGCATAGCCAATTCTCACACACTGCAGGGCTTGCAAGATGAGTCCTGTGTGTTTTCATGACTGAGCAGAAGGAGTTGAGGCTTTTTTCGCTGAGCAAGGAGAAGTTGGTGCAGTTCACACCAACCTAACAATTATGTTGTGGTGATACTTGGAGACGCACACTGTGTTATGTAACCAACAATGTTAAAAACCCAGCTATTAACTCACATTTCCTCACCGTCCGTCCCACCACAACAGCCTGTCCTCATCTAGCGCCTTCCAAAATTAAAAATGTTTGTGGCTTTCATTGTTTTTACTGTGGCTTCTTTTTCCTGCCGCTCGATCCCGAGCGTTGTTAAATTGTCCGCTTTTGCTAGCTGTGCCGCACGTCTTCCCCATGCCTTATTTTAATGTGGTTTCAAATGCTAAGCGCTTGGCAGGAATGTACATCATGTATTCTGCTAGCTGAAATTGTGCGTGTAACCCTGGAACTTGGTGGCATGAGTCTGGGTGGTTAACTGCTCTGTTCAAACAACTACCATCTAAAATCTCTAGAGGAGTTTGTGTCCAGCAGTGATGTCAATAGAGTGGGAAGTTACAGCTGGCCGTATACATCTAGCGAAGAATCTGACTACATTAACAGTGGGTGAAAAGAGTGAAGAACAAGCAAATCACAACAAATGAGGGGGGTTCTTTCAGAGCAACCTCTTTAATAGCAGTTAGCCTGCAAGTAAATGTTGAGCCATGTGACCTTTCACTTGGACGCTATCTCCCCCATCAGGCAGTCGGAGTTACAGGGGTGTGGCAAGTGAGCTCTGTTCATACTGGTGTGGGCCAAGGCTTTAGGTCTGGCTCCAGGGAACATCTTGAGTATAAAGTCCTGGAACCGTTTCCAGCGAGTGAGATCACCCATATCTTAATCTCTAGTTGGAAAACTCAGTTTTTCCAAAGCTACGAGGTTCCTCTTCCCACAATAAAACAACCACTTTTCTTCTGTAGTTGGTTTATTCTGCTTTTGGCACCAGTAAACAAGTTGCTGAGTTTGCTAATCCCTCTAAAAAGCATTTTGGGATGCAACCCTGCCCCAAGAATCCTGTTCAGCTTGCACCTTCCTGTAGCGTGCATCATCTGAGTGGTGTCGTTTCATCCTTATTAAAACGTCGTCCTTTTAAGCAGAGCAGTGTGGGTGTCAGTAAGAGGGTTTTTTACACAGAGCAGAGTGCTTCCGAAGGCGTGTATCCAAGTGCTTGGCTTTTGCAATCCTCCATGGTTTTCTTACTTCCAAGGCGCGTGCTGAGGGGGAGGTGGTGGGGTTTTAAGGGGAGAACATAAATGTGAAGCTGCAGGTTTAATTTCAAGGTGGAATTCCATTACCCTAAGTGAAGTATCTCATTCTTTAAGGTCTGTGTTGAGCCAAGTGATTAACCTGCCAAGTACAATGGAGGGCCGACAGCTTAATGTAGTTGGCATTGGTACAATAAAGCAATTGCTGTCTATCTTAGTGTTTTGTACTGAAGCCCATAACCATAATACCTGAGCACCTTCCACCCAAAATCAGTAGTAGCAAGAGCAAAATCCCTAGTGGACTTCCTGGAGCCTCTGGCACATCTCCTTTTTCAGGGCCAAAACTCTTGGGGTAAGGCTTGTTTTTGGGATAGGAGTTGGAAGGGGTTTGGGAACAAAAGGAGACGTTCGTATTGAGTGTCACTTAACGCAGAAAGGTCTGTTACTTCTTGAAACCACTGATAGGGCCGGACGAGTAGTTTAGCAGACCGGTAATTGGAGATTGAGCCTTTCGCTCCTAGGTTGCTTGTTTGATTCCACCAAAGTCTGCTCTTAGACCACTTTCTAATTTTGCAAAACCTCCTCCATCAGTCAGCTCTGTTGGTAGCTACAGGTGATAGGTTTAAAAGGGAGCAAAGACTAAATCTTACACTCCCGAAAGCTGGTTCTTTTCAGGTCAGGGTTGAGGCGTGTTTTCAGAAAGCTTGACAGATGCAGAGAAATCTATTTGCTAATTGGCTGCAGTTGACTTAATTCACGAACATCTCGGTGTTAGCCAGGTGCTATAGTCATAGAGGCTGAATAAGTATGTAGTTCAGTAGCAACTCCCAATTCTACAGTAAGCTATTTTATCCACCAGGGGTCAGCCAAGATATGTTGAGAAAATGTGTTTCATAATTCAGCATGTATCAGTGACCCAAAGCAATCTAACATGGTGTTCTGCATGTCGTTTCAGTGCAATGGGAACTGTAGTGCTGGATGGGCAGATCTATGTATGCGGTGGATATGATGGAAACTCATCCCTCAACTCTGTGGAGACATACTCGCCAGAAACAGACAAGTAAGAGCTTCTAAATGTACTACTGTTTCTCCAACTGTTCTGCCTATATCTTGAAGCATAAAAGTAACAGCTGAGGTGCTAATTGTAGAAAAGATGAGCTACAATATGCTGAAAAACCTTTATTTCCTGCAGAGCAGCTATGTTTGGCTTGAAACCACGTATGCTAGCCGGAGAGAAGCAAATGAAGTACAATTTTGATAAAGAGCTAAAGGTCCTTCCTTTTCAGGTTTTACAAAGCTGCTATTCAATTTTTACTGGGCTGGGTTTTTTACATGAATTTTGAACCATTCAGGAACATGAAGATCCTGATTTTATGTTCAGAAAATCCAATCCGCGATATGAAGTAGATGTGATTTGTTAATATCAAATTAGTCTAAGTGTAAATGCAAAGCTCTCTGTTCAAGGTGACCTAGTCGAAGATACGCACGTGTACATACTGTTAAGGTACAGTTCATTAAATAAACCACGGCATTCAGCTATTTTTACTTTCAATACTTCTCTGTATTGTTGCTTTTTTCCTGTCTTCCTGTTCTCCACTATTGACCCAGAAATCTGTGGAGTTAGTTTTTTGTGCCAATATTCACCCAATATTTAATTTTTGTAATAAACACTGATAAATTCCTAGGAGACTTGTTTCTTTAAACAAAATAAAATCTGAAAACGAAGGGCCTTATACAGAGTTAATAAGTGGTGAAGTGAAAAAATAGAACCTCAGTACCTTGAAAGGCTTATGGGTCACCTGAAAGTTTGGATAACCCACAGAGCAGCTCATTGAATGTGTTTTATGTGGCGCTACGTATGCTCTGCCTGTGGAAGAAAGAGACTCTTGCACTTCTGCTGTTTGCTTGTCTCTTGGCAAGGTGGACGGTAGCGACCCCCATGAGTTCGAATCGCAGCGCGGCCGGAGTCACCATATTCGAAGGCAGGATCTATGTGTCTGGAGGGCACGACGGTTTACAAATTTTCAGCAGTGTAAGTCTCAATCTCATAGCCAGTTCTGCACCACCCTGATTTCTTGTCGCTCTGTGCTGATGAAGTGGGATTAACATCACTGACCGGAGCGAGGCAAAAGGGCAAGTGGGAAAACTCACACAACTCCCTAATCTAAGCATACAGCTCCTTAGTCCTTATCTTCAGCATCACCTGTTGATCTGGTCCTGGATGATCCCTGAGCAGCAACCGCTAACTGAACCAGGCAAATACCTGCTAAGGTCTAGACTGAGAAATTGAAACTCCTGTTCACTTGTAATTTGAATGGAACCCCTTTCCAGAAATGAGACTAGTGCACCAGTTGACTCTGTTGTCACCATTACCTCCCTCTTCATTTAGTAAATCATTTTTACTTTGTTCCTGAGTGTTTCGAGCACCATTAAAAGTCCCAGGTGCCTGACTGTTACCTCTGTTTTGGCCTGTGTTGTAGGGTGTGGTTTCAGAACTCCCGGTGACCCTTTAAACAAACTTAGAGGACCATGGGAGTTGACAACGCAGGACGGAGCTGCTATTCCTAGTCTGATTCCAGTCTCAGTCCTAATTTATAGACTACTTATATTTTCTTTATTCAGAAAAGTTTGTTAGCGGGGCTCTCTTCTGCCCCACGGGGAAGAGAAGTGCAGTTTGTATCTGAATCAGTGTTGTCACCCATTAAAGGGCTCTTGGAACATTATCTTGTAAATTGGAGGGCCCAGCCTTCAGACTGGGCTGTAATATTGACTATTACCACCTTCCCTAGCAGACTAGGAAAAAATCCTGTTGTCTGGCAGCCTGGGATGCCCAGGAGCTGAACCTGGGCTAAGCTATCTGCCTGCCTGGACCGCTTCTTTGCCACATTCCTCCTTGAGCTCAGCCAGTTAGGTCCAGCACTGCCGCTCAAGAAAAGAGGTGTGTGCCTGACTCTGCATTCTGGATCGACCACAGATACATTCTGGCTGCCATGTTTTCTTGTGGAAAAACCATTTTGATATCCAAGTTGTCCTTGTACAAGTCTAGATGAAATTATTATAAGGTGAGGGTGCACAGCTTATTGAAAAACTATCCCCGCAGAGTAATTAGCGATGCTCACAGCCAACCTGGGAGGACATATCTAGTGGGGTCCCACAGGGGTCTGTCCTGGCTCTGTTGCTAGTCAATGAAGTTTTTTTATTTTTATTAATGATTTGGATAATGGGAGTAGAAAGTCTGCTTATAAAATTTGCGGATGGTGCCAAGGTGGGAGGGGATGCAAGCACTTTGCAGGACAAGATATTAGAATTCAAACTCAACTTAATACACTGGAGAATTGTCTGAAAACAACGTGATGACGTTCAATAAAGACAAGTGCAAACTACTGTACTTAGGAAGGAAAAATCAAATGAACTACAAAATGGGGAATAACTGGCTAGGCAGTTGTACTGCAGAAAAGGATCTGGGAGTCGTATGGGATCACAAATTGAATATGAGCCAACAGTGTGATATAGTTGCCAAAAAAAAAAAAAAAAAAAAAAAGGCAGATATCATTCAGGAGTGTCCTATATAAGACACAGGAGGTGATTGTTCCCTTTTGCTCAGCACTGGTGAGGCCTTAGCTGAAGGACTGTATCCAGTTTTAAGTACTACGCTTTAAGAAAGATGTGGACAAACTAGAGAGAGTGCAGAGGAGAGCAACAAAAATGATAAGATTTAGAAAACCTGCCTTAATGCTCTGAGGAAAAATTAAAAAACACGGGGCATGTTTCTTCTTGTGAAAAAGAGACTGAGGTTGGGGGGCGGGAATCTGATCAGTCCTCAGATATGTTAGATGCTGTTATAAAGAGGATGGTGATCAGTTGTCTTGTCTTCGGTGGCCATGGAGAACGAGAAGTCGTGGGCTTAATCTGCAGCAAGGGAGATTTAGGTTCCATATTAGGAAAACTTTCTAACTATAAGGATAGTTGAGCACAGGAATAGGGTCCCATTGGAGGCTGTGGAATCCCGATCGTTGGTGTTTTCAAGAAAGGTTAGCCAAACACCTGTTGGGGTGGTCTAGATTTACTTGGTCCTGCCTCTGACGTCTGGGGACTGAACTACATGACCCGCTGAGGCCCCTTCCAGCCCTACATATCTATGATTCTATAAGTCATAAGAAAGGTTAGCAAGAATGACTGAAAGCTGAAGCCAGATCAGTTCAAATTAGAAATTAGGCACATTTTTATTTTAACGAGGGGGGTTGATTAACCATTAGCTCAAACTACTGAGGGAAGTGGTGGATTCACCCTCTCCATGTCTCCAAATGAAGACAGGCTGTCTTTCTGGAAGAGGCTTTTGCCAAACGCAAGTTATTGACCTTTTATATAGGTGTAACTGGGTGAAATTTAGTGGCCAGTGTTATACAGGAGGTCAGACTAGATGAACTGATGGTCTCTGGGCCTTAAAGTCTATGAAATTGTGATAACGATGTTCTAGTCTGCCTGTAATTATCTTCAGTGAAATAGCCTTATGTAGGCTCAAGGGCAGCTTTCATTCCTTGTTTGTGTGCAACCCACAATACAGGGGTATAAATGCTAGAATCCCCTCAATATGCTGACCTTCTCTTAACTGCAGGTGGAGTACTACAACCATCACACCGCCACGTGGCACCCCGTAGCAAGCATGCTGAACAAGCGTTGTCGGCATGGCGCCGCCTCCCTGGGCAGCAAGATGTTCGTCTGTGGTGGCTACGATGGCTCCGGGTTCCTCAGCGTCGCCGAGGTCTACAGCTCCATGGCGGATCAGTGGTGCCTGATTGTCCCTATGAACACTCGACGGAGCCGTGTCTCCCTGGTAGCCAACTGCGGCCGCCTCTATGCCGTGGGTGGCTATGACGGCCAGTCCAACCTGAGCTCGGTGGAAATGTATGACCCAGAAACCAACCGCTGGACGTTCATGGCCCCTATGGTGTGTCACGAGGGAGGGGTTGGTGTGGGGTGCATACCACTCCTGACCATCTGAGAAGGCAGCATTGGTTTTATGATGTGGTATATCAAGAGGTACTTTTCAAGCTGCGCCAGTGTCATTCATGAACACAGTTAAAAAGAGTCACCCTGTGATTTTATTTTATTTATTTTTTTTTTGTGCTGAGGCGCCAAGATAGATGACTAATTCACCGTTCTGATCATGTGTGTGTGTCCCATTCCTCTACTCGGACGCTCTAGTCATTAAGAGGACCTAAGGCTGGGCAGATGCTTCCTCCTCTTAGCTTTTTCTTCAGGTACTGCATTGATCCAGATGTGGCCTACTTCTGGTTATGCTGTTGGGAAGCCATGGTGGTGTGTTGCTTTGACCCCGCATAGACGGATGTTGGCGAGATCAGTGAGAGACGGTGTGTACTCAGTATGTTCAGGGCAAATGACCCTAATGCCACGATTCAGTTTATTATTAACTACAGTAGCTAGAATACTGCAAACAGTCCTGTTAATTCGTTACCAGGCATGTTGGATTTTACCCAGTATTACAAACCAGGAGGGGCTTTCTCACCAATATTGGTTCTTAGAAGCTTGCAATTGGGTTAATCCTTGGAGATGGGTAGCCTCTTAATTTCTGAAGATCTAACCCTATGACCAATGTATTCAGTTCTTTTGAATGTAATTTACTTTGTTCTGCTTGATCAGAAAAATTGGATCTGACCATTAAGGGAAGATGACAAATGTTTTCCCCTCTCAGATTCTCCAAAAAGGTAGATAAAAATACCTCTAACGGTTCTAACAGACTGCTGAGAAAAAAACTGAATATAATCGAAACTAGCAGCAAACTTGTATTTAAATAGGAAAACTGCCAAAATGTGAATTACACAGAAACCT
The DNA here is from genome assembly GCF_026122565.2 of Emydura macquarii macquarii. NCBI lineage: Eukaryota > Metazoa > Chordata > Testudines > Chelidae > Emydura > Emydura macquarii. Next base: position 6,805,404 of record NW_027133217.1, read on the forward strand.
TTTTTAAAATTAAATTAGTTTTGAAGCTTTTTTCCTTTCACAAAACTTAGGCTTTGGTTTCCTACATATTAGAAACAGCTGGCTTGCAGCGTGATCAAGATCTGTCCTTTTGATCTTTTGAGCAAAGATGACCATGTAGCACTTCACATTTGCTTTGTTTTGGAAATCCCTGCTGTGCATTCAGATGATCTTGATTTCACAAAAACGTGTGGGTTTTGAAATATGCACTGTGCCCGCTGTGCTGCGAGCTCTTATGTCAGTTGTTTGTCTGTCTGACAGCAGTTGTTCACTTCAGAAAGCTCAAATACAGCCTGGGCCTTCACAGAGAAATAATGCATAGGGATAGACGATAAGGGTTTGTGCAAGGGACATAGCTTGGGCTAAAGGAAAATCACACATGCACAGACTTTTTAGCACAGCGGAAGATTTTATTAAATCAATGTCTAGCTTTTTCTGTTTCACTACACTGGAAAAGATCTTAACAGAGCATCAAGCAGGCCCACTGTCAGCCCCCAGCCATGCAGAAATCTTTTTACAGCCAAATAATGATAGTTGCAAACGTGTGAAATTATCAACACCCTTCACATCCATGAGAGGTGAATGCGAAAGGCTAGTAGAGACCACGCAATCGGCAGTCTGTGCCCATGTGTCCCGTCCTCCCCCTCCAATGGTGTTTTCCTGTCATGCAGCCTATACTGGCAGAAGACCAGGCGTTCTTTACCCTTTCTTCCTTGGTACTTTCCCTTTTTAAAATCCCCATCTCATCGTCAGTAACGATTGCAAATGGAAGGACACATGGATCCTTGTATTCCTACTGCAGCTGACAAAGAGGTGTTTTGGGATCCCTGGGCCTGATTCTTTGCCCTGGAGACTTGTCAGATACCTTTACGATGCCTGTTATCCTTTATAGACCTGGTGAGTGGATGACTGCCTCCAAATCCAAGTCGGTGTCTCCTACGTCACTGCCTCGTACTTCTTCAGGCACCGAGACGCGGCTTTACAATGATTCTTTATTTTGATTTATTTTGATTTTTTTGGCCTCAAGGTTACAAAACATTGCCACAGTTTTGAAGTACATCGTCCTGCAATGATTGTAAATGTGAGTGGCCAACACTCAGAGGGTGGTTGTGTACTCTAGCCCTCCAAGAACATTCCTTGGGAGAGTCACAGTGTGATTGATTTCTGTGGTTCTCCACCGGACAGATGGTGGGAATTCTCACTTCTGGGCAGGAAAAGATTCTTTGAAACCCTCTTTTGTGCTAAATTAAGAAGCAACAAAGTTTTCAAAATCAAAGTAGGTTTTTGGCCACCTCAGTCTATCTATCAGTGCAAGCGTGAAGCCAGGGCTCTGCGTTACCTTGCATCGTTAGAGCAACACATGATACGTACAGCCGATGTGCTATACAGTATCCAGGAACAACAGGATGATGGAAGGACAGTGTGGCCTAGGAGAGACCTTTGTACTCACAGACCATATTAAAATGATGCGAAATGTATTTATTAGCTCTCCGTATTTCACTTGCATGAATATGATTGTCACTAATCTAGGGCTCCCTTCTCCGCCCACTTCCTCCTGTATGATCCTTTAGTGATGAAACCATCTGCCATAGCTTCCACGGTGGCAGTCTGTGAGGACACCAACGCAGGCTTCTGATGTCGTTGCAGGCTCAGATGGGAAGAGCACTGGGCTGGGAAGGGAAGGACCCTTTATTCAAACACTAATTTCTTCCATCGTAGCAAAGGGACACAGGGAAATGATAAGTCCATTTCTATTCGTGTATAGTTTTTTGAGTTTGAAAGTTCCTCTGCAAGGACTAGTTCCTGTGAGACCTGGATCACCCTATGTGAATTTCTGTCCTATTGAAAGGGAACTGAGAGTGCTCTACACCTCTTCAAATGGGGTCCTGAGTCTGAATTTCTAGGCTTTTTTTGTTCATATCAAAAACCTCAATGCTGCTTAGGTTTTTTTACTTTGGGTGTGTAGATGGATGTCTATATATTCCGGTACCATTTATATTGTAGATGTATAATATGAGCATGTCTGGTTATAAATGTGGGTGGTTTGTCTAGGTATATATATCTATTTCCTGTCTGTATACATTTACCTACCAATGGATCATGCTTGAGGATGAAAATTCATTTGGCCTTTCCGTGCTGCTAAGACATTTTTAAACAATGGCACCAAGACTACGGTTGTTTTTGGACCATGAACTGAAAGGTGGCAGAAAAATAAAATGGTAGTTTGCCGTTAGCTGCAAGAATTTTAAACTGTGTATCTTGGTGGAGGGGGAATTTTAAGTTTATTTGATCTTGAAAGTAAAGTGTGTGGTAAGGAAGGAATTAGCGATTTCATTCTGTCCTACTCATCTTCCCAACTTGTGTTTTCCACTCTCTGCCAAGCTTCCCTTGCCGGGGTCTGACTGAATATACTTCTTTAGGGGCTCCTTGACCTGCCTTTTAACAACAGCGTTTCAGTGTCTGTCTTAGCGGGGGCATCATATGGATACAGCCAAGCTCAGCAGCTGTGAAGTCATTTAGTGTCCATCTCCGTATAGCAAACATGGTGATAATCATGGTGTTGCTCTCCTAGGAGAGAGGATAGTTTGTCCCCTGCTCATATATTGATCCATTAACCCAAATTTTTCCTTTCAGCAAGATATGTTTGCATCACCAAGTGTGTAAATATCCTGCTGGTCCATCAAAAGTTACTGGATGAGTAGAACTTTTTCAAAATCGCATTTACCCTTGTGACTCAACTTCCTTCAGTAAGGATGAACTTTACTGCCTCCATATCAGTCGAATGACTGGTAGGTGCAGTTCTAGCATTCCACTGGACCTAGAACTTGGGGTAGAGCTGCTTGTACCATGATGAGTAAATGACTGTGCCTTGTCCGTAATGAATGAGGTGTACTGAACAAGAGAGTCAAGAATGGAATTAGACTCCTTGTGTTTGGCTAATCTCCTCGCACTGCTGTAGGATAGTTCTCATGGCATCCTAGGACCATCTCCATTAGCCTGGCCGGGAATGCCTCCAGGAATGGCCATTCTATGGGCTCACTTGGCAGGGAGGTTAGAATGCTGATGATGAGCTACAAGGTTGTAGCTGACTGGGAACTGCCCGAACAAATGTCGTTTCCTGCCCATAAACGGTCAGCCTGCGGGTCATGTCGGTTACTCCAGCAGCCTGTTTGCTAATTATGGAAGCTTTGGGCATTTTCCAAGTCAGTCTTGTGCCCGTTAGATCTGTTTGCAGAAAGCAAGATTCCTAGCCCTGTTCAAAGCAGTTCCAAGGGCTAGACCAGAAGAGAACTGAATATTCTTGAAGTGTTCCAAACACACTTTTAGTAAGGTCTTAAATGTCATAGGGGTGCAGGAATCCTCATCCACTACAGCTGTGACTTATGGACAGGTAGGGACTCAAATTCAAGTCCACTTCCTCTTGGCTAGCTGAACCAACAAGCAGTAGTGAGAGAGCAGTTTGGAGGATGAGGTGGGCGGTGTTGCTAGCAGGTCTCTGCCTGCCTGCATTCCCACCTCTTGCACCCCAGGTTACTCAGCTTGCACCCAGCAGAGCAAGCTGTTTTAATATCCTGTAACCTGTGTGCTAATCCACTCTTTGCAATTTGTGTTATGGTTAACAAACAGGATCGGAGCCCCCTGTGCTAGGTGCTGTACAGGTGCCTGGTGAAAGATAGTCCCTGCCTCAGAGAGTTTATGATCTAAATGATGAGAGGATTAACTGCGGCACAGTGTCCACAAGGTCACACAGCAAGTCAGTGTCAGAGCCAGGGATAGAATCCAGGTCTGCTGACTCCCAGCACAGTGCCCTAGCCACTAGATCATACTGCTTCTTTTTCGGGTCACTTTTACAGGTGATGGGGAAGAGGAAAAAGCCTGTTTTAGGATCCCAAATCTACAGCAGAATTAAATTACAATAATACATCTTTAAAATGAAATCTTTGCAAATCAGCTCTTCCTCTTCTGGCCAAGACTTGAATTCACATTTGTTTCTTGGCCTTCTCCAGTTGACGGTCTCAGTAGTCCCAAAAGCTGTGGTAGGAGTTGCTATCCCTCTGGACTGTTGTTTGGGATAGCACCACCTGCTGCACGGGAAATGCACAACTCTGAGCTCGCAAGTCCTAACACGTAGGTAGCCCGTGTTCATCATTCTGTCCAAAATCCTGCCAAAACCTGAGAATCCCAACAACAGCTGGGCTTCAGGCAATGGGATTGACTGTAGAATCTTACGGGAGACCCAAAAGAGCCATGCTGCAAGACTGAACGCTTGCAATTGTGACTCTAGGAAATGTGCCAGCCTATGGAAAATGATCTATCAACATGGTGCCAGGGGTTCTATCACAGCTGCCCGCTTCTCAGATGGGTGCCCCTCGGATTCCACTCCTATGTGCTGCTCTTCCCGTCATGCCATGTCCTGGAGAAGCCACCGCTTGCTGAGATGGCCTAGAGAGAGACCCAGGGATTTTGGATTTTGGAACTAGCAGTTTGGCATTTTGAAGAGGCTTGCACGGTCCCTCTGTCTTCCCCTAATCCTCAAGGAGGACCTCCTTTCCCCACCTGAAGTCAGTGTCTGGCAGGATATATAGATGCCAGTCCCATGTTTACATTTGAGACGTGAAAAATTCAGAGACCCTCTTCAGCCACAGATTTCACCGCTCCTAGAAGTCTTCATTAGGCAGATGCCCTACATGGAGGGGATTGGACTGCAAACACGCTGTCGGAGCTCATCCTTTCTGACCCAAGTAGGGGCCATATGATTATGGCAGAACATGATTTCCTTCTCGTATCACTGCATGGGATACAATCCTTTTCTCCGTTCTCCTGTGCAGGGACATGAAAGTTGATGTCTCTAAATAAGTTTTCAGGAGACCTGAGATGGCACAGTTCATTGCTACAGAAGTCACAACAGTGTTTATTAAAATAAGGGGTTTTTGAGTGGTCACTGGGCAGCAAGTGTCCTGTCGGCAATGGGTGACCTATTTTTGCAGCCACTTTCCTTGCAATCAAAGATCTGTATTCTGCAGTGCATCTTCCCCTCGGAGGTGTTGGACTACCTGTGCCTAGGAGGAAAAAAGGCGAGGGGCAAACAAAAACCAGCTCTTAAAGAACATGGCTTCTGAGTATGGGAGAGAATAGTGAGCAGTTGTTTGCTCGAGCAACAAAAAGAGCTGCCACCTATTTTTTCACGGGATGTGGTGATGAGAAACATTGCTGTTTTCTTTAAAATGAAACTGTTGAGCATGATAGAGGTAAAATTTGAGCCTTCTCTCCCTAGAGTTCACTAGCATGTCATAGAGTGGTGTCAAATCAGCCAACCTCTGCTGTGCTTTGCAGCTCAGATGTCACCACCTCCTAGCCTCCCCCATCAATTGCCCCTCTCTGAGGTGTGTATATGAACGATGGTGGTTTTCTAGAGCAGCTGCTTTGACTGTATCTGACAACACAAATACAGTTTTTGGAATAATTTCGTTCTCGTTAAATTGGATTGGCACGTTCCTCCATAGGACGATTGTCTGCATCATCTTGATGCTCCCAAACGCTATGGCAAAGATCCATACCAGTTTTACAGATGGATATTAGCGAGCCTTATGAAATGGGGGAAATTACAGTCTTACATATGCTTTGGATGGCAAGCCTATGGTTTTCTTAGCCTCTTGCTGTGGGACCCAACTGTCGAGGGAATATAAATCTTCTGATATGGTCCCGGTCATGGGTAATGGCTTTCTGGACTTCCACCATTTGTCGAGGCTGTGTCTACACTGAGCTGTTTCTGAAGACCCCACACAGTGTTAGCAGTGGTGAGACGTGGTAGTGCAGAGCAGCTGCCAACATCTGTACAATGTCGATTAAACACTGCTCAGAGCAGGTCTGGACAATCCAGTGTTAAAAATGAATGTCCTGTCTGTGCCAGTGCTCACGCTATCACTGGCTGTGGTGGGATAGGAAATTCTGTGTACAGGAGGCCCCAGAGAGCTTCAGGGATACCGGCTAACGGACATCTTACTATGCAGGTGCTGGTGACCCCTCTCCGTGCTGGGAGAGGGAAAGAATAGTCAGTCCAAGCTTCTGTCTGTGAATTGCGTTAAGGTGGCTGTTAACACCTTGCTGATTTGCAAGCTCTTGAGAACAGGTCGGCAGCTGTGTATGTCAGCCCACCTCTCTTCTACACAAGGAGTTCTGAAGCTAGCCGGTCTGCATGTGCAGTTGAACAGGGTCGGGTGTTATGCCGCCTGACCGCAGTATGACATCACTTCGTTCTTCTCTGTGCTGACTGGACCAAAACATACGTAAAGCACGTTACCGAATGGCGACAGCCCTGATCTTGAAGAATTCACTTTTCATCTCCGGGGGAAACAGAGGTTTGTTATCATTAATCATGCTTATTACAGTGGTGCCTTGCAGCCTCAGTCGTTTGACCTTTTCGTGCTAGGCGCTGCACAGAGTAGGGCCTCTGTCCCAAAGACCTTACAGTTGGAGTGACTTTCCCGCGGCCGTACTGTCAGTAGCAGACCCATAGATAGTGCCTAGGTCTTCTGACTGCCAGTCTAATGTCCTGTTGACTGTAATGCCATTTGGTAAGATAGCACCAAACTCTGCTTCAGCCATCTATGCAGGCGAGTCCTGAGCTCATGTTTATAACATGATTTTCCAACAGGCCTATATAGCTGGATTCTTCAAGACCAGAGGAAAATCCCTCTGTGATGGGGAGAACTTAAAAATGGTTGATTCTGAAAAATGGGACGTAAACTGAGTTGGAATGGTGCCATTTTAACCCCGTCCATCCCTTTTGTTTCAATGCATTGTACTCTAATCACGACTGTAAATTCAAGAAAACCAAAATGCTTCATAATTTTTAAATTTGCTTTTTTAAACCAAGTACCCCGTCTCTGCCCCTGTTCCTCAGCTCCTATTTATTGGCATCGTGATAGAAATGTGAATTGCTTTGACTGTGTTTTTCGGTGCACAAAGATCCAGTTCCCATCCTGCCTGGCTAATCCTGTTCTCCCTTGTCTGTATGTGAAAAATGGCACTTTTATGGTAACTTAACCCTTTTTATATTAAAAAACGATAGAAATACATAGATTTGTCTGTCCAACCTTTGTGATATGCTGTACATGACAGTTCTGTACATCTAAATTGCAAGTGTCGTCTTAGTCCTGAAACATACTACAGCTGAGTCTATCCTGAAGTGAGGAATATATTAAACCTGACCTCCGTGTAGGGGAGGCTCAATCTGAGGGCGGCACAAGAGCTGGCCTCATCTGGGCTTCAACCGTTAAGGGAGGGTCTTTAAATATGGCAAAGTCGGCCAGCGGGTTTGGTGCCCGGAACGAGGCTGACTTGAAAATGCCGTGTGCTCCGCTCCCTGGAGCTGTCTGCCCCCCTCTCCTGGGGCACACGGTTTCCATGTGTCCAAAGAGGCACCGTAGCTGCTTCATGTCATTTGTCGTCGTCATCCCGTCCCCCCCCCCCCCCCCCCCCCCCGGTGAAAAGGTGGAGCTCCGTGTCCCCAATAACACACCCCTGCGCACGAACGTTTCCTTGGCCGTTGCACGCTGAGGAGGAGAAGCTGGTTGCTCTTGCGAAACGCCTTCTGTATCTGAAATAAACCCGGCCCTCCAGCCTTCTGCAGCTGGCAGGTCAAGCGTTGAAGCATTTAGGAGGGCGCTGGGGTGTGTGACAGCCAAGTAGCCGGTGGGAGTAGGGCCGGGATGAAGAGTCTGACGTCACTAAATAAACCAGGTACCGCAGCGGTTCCCAGGCCTTTTGGCTCGAGGGCCACAAATATGAATTTTCCAACCCTGGCGGGCCCCCAGTCTCCACCAGCAGCCCCCCTGCACCCCCACTGCAGCCTGGGGGAAGGAGTTTGGCGAGGAGGGTCTCCCCTCTCTCTGACTACAGCAGGGACCCAGCACCCAGGGACCCAGGCAGAGCGCTTTGCTTCTGCTGGAGCCGGGGAGGGGACCGCGATCTCCCATCCCCTTGACTGCAGCAAGGAGCTTGCACCAGCAACGTCCCCCGTGTGGGTACGTAGGCAGCGGCCTGAGCCTGGTTCTGCAGCCAGCGGGAGGGGAGCTGCGGGCCGTTCTGAAAGACCCCGCGGGTTGGGAACCACTGATGTACCTCCTCGTCGGTATCCGCTGCTCACTCCCTCCTTCCGGAGCCGCTTTAACGCCGGGCTGCCAGACAAGGTGGCGGTGCTGAGCCTCTGGGGCAGGTGATGGGCAGCTGCAGGAAATCAGGGATCCTTCCAGAGAGGAGCTTGTGGGATTCTGCTGGGTGGGGGGCAGACTCGCTCGGTGGATCTTGGTAATTTCGACGCAGGTGATGGTCACCGGAGGTTTTTGAAGAGCAGGTTAGACAAGCACCCGCCAGGAATGGTCTAGTTATTCCTTGGTCCTGCCTCCAGCGCAGGGGACTGGACTAGATGAACCTACCGAGACCCCATCCAGCCCTACACAGCTACGATCCTGTGTTTCGAATGCCCAGATTGTGCGGCCGTCCCCTCGGGAACGGGCGGCTCTGGTGCACCGAGCCTGGTTTCATTGCAGACATGACGCTGGTAAGATGGTTTGTGCCGGGGTCGGGATTGGCCCTCCCTTTGGATGCCGTGTTTAGTCTTTGCCCCTTTTAGGTGCAAGGTCAAAAAAAAAAATTACGAGCAGTGGTGACGGCCTCGGTGGGCGGCCGGCCTGGTCCTCCAGCATTGTGGAGTCCTCCTGGCTTTACCCTGCGCTGTGGATGCTGGAGTCCTCTAACATCTAGCCCCTCTCAGCCCTTTGAGAGCCTGAGCCAGAGATGACAGAAGCTAATTTACTTTGGCACAGGTCCTTGTAGCACTTCCATCTCCGTGTCCAGTGCAATCATTAACGAACGAACCCACCCGCAGCCCCCCGGTGAGCATGGTCTCTGTCTTTAAAGACAGGGAAACCGGCGCAGTGAACTTGCGGGACCTACTGCTGGCTCCACAGCAATCGAGTGGCAGAACGCCAGGCCCCCGGCCCTGTGCTCCGTCCACTAACCCACCCTACCTCCTCATTAGCGAGTGAAAGTTGTTTTGACTCCAGCAGAGGGGTAGAATCCTAGAAGGTGAGGGTTGGCAGGGACCTCAGGAGGTATCTAGTCCACCCCCCCTGCTCACGGCAGGACCAACCCCAACTAAATCATCCCAGCCAGGGCTTTCTCGAGCCAGGTCTTAAAATGCCAAATGCTGCTTCTCTAAACCTCCTTAAAAACTTTTTTCTCTCCCATGATTGCAAGGCATTCCTGGCAATCGCTCAGCGCAGCTTTATGTATCTGGCTCTTGTGCCGACAGAGCCAATGCTCCAGCCGTGCACTGTAGCCTCCCCCCTGCTCAGCTCTCCCGGCAGAAAGTATTCATCTGAAGAAAGCCTGGTTATTCTCTCTGGCAGTGCAGTGCAGTCAGACTTGCCCTTTGCTTTGGGCCAGCTGGGAATGTTCTCTCTTGTGGGCGGGGGGGGGACGAGCTCCACAAACTTTGCTGCATGTCAACAAACCTAGCAGAGTTTGGCCGCTAGCGTATTTTAGCCGAGGCCAGAATTATTTCCAGTTGCATAAATACGCCCATTTCAGTGCTCCTGGGCTCAGATCCTGAGAAATCGCCATCTAGCGCTCGAGTTCCGGGAAATCCATCCCAACCCTGTTTAAATACGTTGCGCCAGCCTGAAACCTGGCCCGGACAGCCCCGCTAACGCTGGGCTTTGGCTGCCTCTTGCCAAGTTGACGCAGTGAGTTCAGTGCCTCCGCTCCGTTCGCCCGGTTGTCTTTAACGCTGGCAATAAATCGCTGCGTCGGCCTAGTCCGCCCGAATCTGTGACCCAGCCGCAGCAATGGTGCTCTTCCTGGTGGCACTGCTGGTGTCTCTCGGGGTGTCTCTTGCTGCCAGTCCCCTGTTGCAGGCTCAGCTGTCTCCCCGAGATGTGGTTCGCTCTGCGATCGAGACATATAATCAGGAAAGTGGAATGCAGGCAGTGTTCCGGCTGCTGAAGCTCAAAAGCTTCCAGAAAACGGTAAGAACACAGTGGCTTTGCATTCTCCTCTCCATCGACTTTAGTCCGGAGCCGTGGGCAGGCGGGCGGGGGGCTTTTAAAGTTTATTTATAATAGCAGGAAGAACTCCAGGGCCAGAAATGAGGCAGGATTGTAAGTGCTGACGGTTCAGTGCGGAGCACTTGATAGGAAAGCCTATAAAACCAAGTCTATCTAAAGCCAGATTTCCTGCTGAATTCTCCCCCCCGGACAAGGCTTGTCCACATGGAAGTTGAACTGGTTTAACGTGAGATGTGAATTTAAACCCATGGAGTTTAACAAGTGCGTGTGGGGCGCTTGTTTCAGTTTAGTTTAAGTGGACAGGCAGCGGATTTAATTTAAATGGAAATAAACCCTCTTGAAATTGAAGTGTGTCCACATGGATTTGCACCAGTTAAACTAAATGGGTGGTAAAAATTTGTTTTTAAACTGGTGCAACTTTCCCATGGAGACAAGACCCGTTAGTAACCCCTCCTCTTTTAGCAAACAGTCTGCCCTTCTCCTCCAGCCAGGGGCTTGGAAAGCACTGGACAAAGAAGTTCGGTGTGGCTCTGCTCGGAAGAGGGGGTGAGCAAACGGCTCTGCAGCGCTCGGGGTTCGTTTTCTCCTTGACTGCAGAGCACGTGGGCCGTACGCCCCCACGTCTGCTGGAGGCTGTTGGGCCGGAAAAGCAATGGGCACAGTGCAAGATGGCTGCTGACAAGCAGCCTCCAGGGGTTCAGAATGGATTGTCTCTTAATGGGGACCCCAAAACAGCTGCTCTGGGGCCAAGGGTCCTGGGGAACGCCAAGGATTCTGGGGCAGTTGAAGGGGTGAGCTTGACCCCGAGATGTCTTTTTTTTTTTTTTTTTTGGGGGGGGGGGCAAGGAAGAAAAAACAGCAGGGGAGAGCAGGCAGCATTCTCTCTCTCACTCACTCACGCACGCACGCACGCACGCACGCACGCACACACACACGCTGTTGTGAGCACACCACACAGAGTGGGAAATGGCTGGTGGAGTTTGGAGCGGGGCTGCCAGGCAGTGGGCGGGAGTGAGGCCAGAAGAGAAGGGATGCAGTATGTGGGGAGCCATGGCAAGGGCCCCAGTGGCTGAGTTGCATCCTTAAAGGGGCAGGAAGGAGCAGAGCTGAAAGGGACAGGACAGCCAGCCAGTAGGAAGCGTTGGGAAAGCCAGGAAAGGGACCGTTCCTGGGTAGCGGGAAGACAGTGATACAAGGGGTAAAGAGGGAGAGTGAAAGGAAGGATGATGCCATTAAACAAGTGGTGAAATAACTAAAGAGTCTCTGAGCAATCCAAGAAATCCTTAGAAAAGCCTTGCTAGACGCCTGCAGGGAAAGTAAAGCACGACTGGAATGTGCGGGCGACGAGCTGCAGTAAAAGGGGAACCGGTGATTACAGCGCAACAGACGTGGGGAATAAGGAGGACCGGAGCTGGAGCAAAAGGAAGAAAACGACTGTAAAGCCAGACTCCCAGCGAGCGTATCAAGGAGCACAAGGGGAAGTGAGAGAGAGAGAGAAATAGTCAGAGCAAAGGGACCCTAAACCAGAAAGGAGGGGCGGGAAATACTCAGTTCAGAAGCTGCCCCGTTGCATCAAGAAATACAGCTTTATTTAAACTGGGACTCAACCCTGTAAATCCAGATCGCCCCAGCGGGTGACTCAAGACATAACTAAACATCCTAACCACTTTTCCTCCAAAGGCTGGGCTCCCGGAGTCTGAAAACCGAGACACTGGGAAGGGAATGTGTAACGGTGGCTTTGTGTTTTCGTGCATTGTATTTTCCAGTTCAGAATTCTGTTATTTCATGAATGTAAATTACCCATCAAGTGAGTTTAGTTAAGATAAATTCATACACAGCGGATAACACTAATTCACAGTGTAAGCGTAAGTAGTAGTTTCTGCTAAAATAACGAACTCTGATTTACCTGGGATTATTCTCCACTTCATCGATTTCTGCTGTATCCCAACGAACTGAGAGAAAACATAATTTGGCCTCCAGGTTCTCTCTATTGCTCTGATTCCAACACCCCCTCATTGGGCTCCTTGCAGCGCTCTCCTTACCAGCAATGGAGTTTTCCATCCCCCCGGCCCTGCCCCTCTGCCTGAGTTCTGAGAATCAAGCTGGAGACTCTTCCTTCTCCTAGGTGACCTGTAACAAAGATAATGCAAGTCACCATCGGCCCTCAGTGACCCCAGGGCCAATCCCATGGTCTCCATCACAGAATGAGTGACGGGGTGTGGCTGGAACGCAGGCGGCCTGACTGCCAGTCCCTTGCTCTACCTACTAGGCCACGCTGCCAGCCTAAATACAGCTGCTGGGACGTTCCAAAAGCTTGCTTACATTTTGCACGCGTTTGCTTTTGGCCTAGTCCAGCCTGGCTGACACTGTCCCTTTGTGCTAGGGAACGGCAGAGCTGTGAATGAGAGGAGACATTATAACGTGTGCAGGACAGCTTCCTTCAGCAGTTCAGTCTCCGTTACATCTCTCCTTGAACGATGCTGTTCGACGACGGGTTATTTTACTGGAGGAAACCCCAAATAAATCAACCCCCAGCCACTGGAGAATGGGAGCATTTACATGCCCAAAGGGGGCCAGTCCCACTTTGGGCAGGGTCCTAGCTGAAGCAGAATGAGCCAGGTGCCATCTGTTTCTTTCCCCATCTCTCCATATCCACCTCCTCCTCCGCAAAGTGCCAGCTGCCTGCGTCTGCCCCGCCTGATGATGGCTGAAATTCACCCTGGGCAGAGGCCCTGTGTACCATTTAAATCCTCAAAATAGGATTTAGGCAGGACCCAAGTGGCACATACGCCAGTGTGGGCTCGCAGCTCAAGGGGGAATTTCACCTGCTGTGAATGTCTTGCTGCTGCTCCCTGGTTTCTGCCACCAGTCTGTCGCTCTGCGGTGTCCTGGCCTGACCCGTGCCCTGGCGCGCACACCCCAGGACACCCGAAGGTGCCGGGGGAGCCAGGATTCAGGCAGGGATGGCTGGTGAACAAGGTGCGGGCGGGAGCTGGGCCCAAGCATAATTTTTTCGGACCCAGTACAAACTTGTAACCCGGGTCACCTCCCACACACATACCCATGAGGGTTGCAGCCAGGGCCGGGCCCCCTCCGGGCCTCGGGAAAGCGTACCCTTTGCCACGCTCCACGCGGGGGCCCTGGGCGAGGGTGGTGCATGTCGGCCGAGGGCCATCGTGTTAGGAGCGTCTGAGCGTGCACCATTCTAAATGCTCCCAGAGCTCAGCGCGTAACAGAAGCTTGACTGCACACAGGAGCTGCTCGCCCGCTAGGCATTGCTGTGTGATGCCACTGAAAGATTTGTCCTTGTGCCTGTAGGAATTCGATCGGGGCACGTGCTTCAACATCACCTTCACCGTCAAAGAGACGACCTGCCGGAAAAGCGTGGCCAGCTACCGCCTCGAGGACTGCAGATATCGGCCGAACGGGGTACGGGCGCGACTCTTCTCTTTCTCGCTGCGAGCACTGCACTACTAGCGCGTAGCTGCTACCCGCCTGGCTCAGACTACTGGTCCATCTAGTCCTGTCTCCAGCAGCGGCCAGTGCTAGCTGATTTAGAGGAAGGAGCCCAAAGCACCCTAGGGAGAAGTTGGGAGATAGCCTGCCCCCAGTGGAAGTTTCCTCCTGACCTCCAGCAGAGATTGGCGTGCGCCCTGATGCATGAGGGTTCACATCCCTTCCAAAGCTCTAGTTTGTTTTTAATACTTACTAGAACTCTGGTTATCCTCATCACCCATATAAATGTCTGATCCCTTTTTGAATTCTGCCAAGCGCTTGGCCACAGGGATATCTTGTGGCAGTGAGTTCCACAGGCCGTTGCATGTGTGGGGGGGAAACATTTCCTTGTGCTGCCTTTGAAATGTCATTGAATATCCCCTCAGTTTTTTGTTATGGGGCTGGGAGGACAGAAGTTCCCGATCATCAGCATTTGATCAAATCAGAGCTTCAGGGTGAAATTCTGGGCACAGCCCCCTGCAAACTAAACCTGCCCACGTTTCAGGGGCTCTGGTCGCAGATCAGACCTCACCATCACGCCACATCCTGAACCCATGGCGTGAGGCTGTACTGCTGTTCCTCTCCCAGCCAGCGCAGTGGTGACGGCTGCATGCCAGTGGGTGCAGTTGTTGCACATAAAACACCCCTGCGCAGCATCCTGAATGGCCACATGCTCTCTTCAAAACTTGAAAAACAGCCCTTACCTACCCCCAGGGAGGACGCATGGGCAGGCTGGTACTGCCGCAAGATGGGGGAACCAGGGCTTAGACTGCAGGGTTCAATGTGGCATGGGAACACATCTGCAATTAGCCCTCCATGCCCACGCTCTCATTTTCACCGCACGAGATGTTCTCCTCCCCAGGCTTTCTAGTCCTCCCGTTATTTTACTAAGCAAGTGAATGTCGGGCTGGAGAGTTTATGTGTACTGGGATGTTGTCTAGACGCCCCAGCCAAGAGCAGGGCCCCAGTGTGCTAGGCGCTGCACATAAACAAAGTACACTAGTCTCTGCCCCCGAAGGGGGTAAGACAGAGAAAGGATAGCAGGGGAAATGGAGCCGGGTCGGGGGTAGACTGCAGGCGAAATCCAGGCTGTCAGACACTTTTGAACAGACCCCGAAATCTTTTTATGTACTTAATATTGTCTTTAGAACTGTTTTATTATTTCCTCTGGAGTCCGGCCTTTGACTCTATCTCGACCAAGAAATTGGGACCTTGACAAAAAAAAAAGTTGACTACCCCTGCGTGCTCCAGCTGGACTCAGAACAGCCCCCACCGAGGGCTGTGGCATGGTCAGAGAATTCCACCCGTCCTGGAAGTTAAAGCTCGTGGTGTGTTTATGCTAAATGTTTCGGCCCCTCTAGTGGCTCCAAGAAGACTCTGCTTTGCAAATCAAATTGTCCCAAGCCCTGAGAGATTCTGGTTACTACGGTTACTGCAAGGAGTAAAATGATTTGAATCCTCTTAGAGGTTGTTGCAAAGTAAATGAACAATTCAGGGAAGAAAATCGTATTCCAGAAAACATTGCTCCTATTTTAATAAACGAGGAAACAGCATTTTTCCCTGACCTCGTCAGATAGTTTAAGTTCCTCAGATAAATAAAACCAACCGCAGAGCAACCGTGGCAAATCAGCTTCAAACGGGAGCTGAATTCCCAAGTGTTCTCTCAGTGAAATGGCTGCGTCAGCTGAGGCAGACGGGGTCGCTCTGGATCCCGGGGAAGAGCGCGAGATAATGGAACGTGTAGCTCGCAGCTGTTCAGTGGAATAGCGGGGTGGTAGCCCTGCCAGGGTTGAGAAGAGCAGAGTTGGATGCAGTTTTGCAGAAGGAACTTTATTCACACAAACTTGGGTCAATTGAAACACTTTGTGGATTTGTGTCAATTTCGCGAAAAACTTCCCCAAAAGTCAACGCGTTTTGATGCTAAAGGACCTTGTGTTTTGAATTGTACTTTAGTTTTGTTACGCAAGGTTAAAAACCTCCAAACAAAACTTTTCATTTGACCTGAAGCGAAATTTTTCTGACTCTTTTATTTCACCAAACATTTTTTGTAAACCTTTTGCTTTGGGACAACTTAGGAGAAAACTTCAGTTGGGCCACTGAGCTGAAACCCGGTTATCTGCACAGCTCTGCAGGCAAGCTTAATGTTTAACAGCCACTTTTTCTAATTCAGACGTAATTCTTTACGTCGATTGTGAGTCCCGCTCTTGGGGGCAGGAGCTGTCCGTAGCTATGTGTCTGTCCGGCTTCTGTCATAACAGGAGCCTGTCCTCAGTTACAGCATTCTGTGTGATCGCGTTATTTAGTGTATGTTCACCAGGAATGTTATTGTCACTGGGGGGCTCCTCTGAGTTGAAAACAGTCGCACAACAACACTTCCCTGAGGCTTGGAACCGGGTCGCCTCAGACAGCCCTTGTTGAAGTACTTCTCCTTCGCTTTCTCCCCAGGTAACCAGCGATTGTTCGGCCAACGTGTCTGTCCGTGACATCATACAAGATGCACCTTTGTCATCTGTGAAATGCGCCCAGCAGCAGGTGAGCTGGTACCAGGCCGGGTAGGAGCACTCCATGGGGGCTACGGAGCCCGTTATGCTCTGCCCCCATGACAATGAAGCTACGTTGGCGTGTGTTGTCCCCTGACCGTGCCTGGGAGGAGACAGATATAGAGCCAGCGGGTGTCAAGGAGGGAATCGTTCTGTTTTTTCCTCTGCTGGCTATTAGTCATCTCCTCTCCAGACAAGCCCAGGTGGAAGACCCACATTCTGCCCTGACTCTGCAGCTGCCGGGGGCACCAGTGGAAGTTGCTGGTGAACTCTGAGGGCAGCGCACGTCCCTTTGGGGCTGGATTGTCCCTTCTCTGCTGCAAGAGGGGAGGGAAATGCAGCAGCGAGTCACCCTGCGTTCCTCCATCCTCCTCTAACGCTCATGGCTGTTTTTGGCCTGGCTGGAGGGAGCAGAATCTTCACAGGCATGGCTGCAACCCCGGGAGGTACCAGGTCAGGGACAGAATTGATTTCAATCCAGGATTAGACAAAGGTCTGGAGAATTCTTTGCCGCTCACTCCAGCAGTGGGGCATTCATGAGCTAACTGGGTAGATGGATGGTTTGCTTGAAGCCTGTGGCTATGTCTACACTGTCGCCGCCGTCAGCTCGACTTATCTGGATCGACTGAGCGGTCAGTGCAGACCCGCTCAGTCGATCCAGAAGTCGACGTTATTAATCCACCCCCGCAAGTGGCGCAGCGCCGTGTCGATGGGAACGCCGTTCCCATCGGCGCAGTGCCGTGAAGACGGCGCGCGGAAGAGAAGCGCAGCAGTCGACGGGAATTACGTGAGTTCTTTGCGTACCTCTCGTCAGCTGCCGCCGAATCGCGGAGGTAAGTGTAGACCAAGGCTGGGAAATAGAAACCAGACCCGGGGGAGAAATATTGACCCTTCTGATCTCTTTGAATTCCAGCGGGTGAAAAAACCCAGCAAGAAACCAAAGCCCAAGGCCCAGACCGTCCCCAAAGTGACTGTAGAGTACTTCCCAGCCTCTTACTCGACCGCGGCCCTGACGGTACCAGAAGACTAAAGCACATTCTGCCTGTGGGGAAGATTCTCTGGCATCGAATTAGAAGTGGAACCTGTTCGCTTTCCTGCCATGCCATTCTCTCCTCCTAGAGACCATTCCAGAGCTGCTGAGTTCATGTTCTTCCCGGCTCGTCTCCTGGCTGGCTTTTGGCTTTGCTTTGAGGCTATGGAGAGGCAGGCCTCAAAAACCTCTTGCAAAATGGGCGCAGCCTTTTCTTTGCTTTGATGTTGCTGCTTAGCAGAGAAGAAGGAACGAAGTGCGTGGCGGAGGTGCCCCTTGCTTGCAGTCCTCAGACACATCATATCCATCCCCTCCAGTTCCCGGCCAGGCTCCCTTCCAGAGACAGCAGTTCTCCCGGGGCATCTTTTGCTTGATAGTTGCCAAAGATTTAGGCGTTTAGGTGCCAAATCTGAGCTGCTTTCCCAGGGTCTGATTTTCCCTGATTGCCTTCCGCAAACCAGGCCTGTTTAAGGTATGGGAAACTGAGTGCCCCCAAATGGCTAGACCCTTTTGAAAACCTTGGCTTTAGTTGGATTGTGAGCCCAGGAATCAAGGGGCGACCCATGCGAATGCTGGGAAAGAGATGCAGATTTATTTCCTAGCCCCAACCTGTGATGTGTGCCCGTGATCCCAAAGGTTCTGCCCCGGTCACAAGATAGGGATCGTGGTGATGGTTACTCCCATTGTAGCTCTCGTGGTCTTTATTGGCGCTTCTCTTACAGACCCAGCTCCTGGAGTCATGTGATGATGCGAGAATCTGGGCTTTCATTTTAAATACATATAAAAGCAAGTGTCTAGTGCTTGCAGTGGTAGGAAAAAGCTTGAAATGGTGATGTGCCCAGGCTCAGAAATCACAAGGCTAAGAAAAGAACTCCAAGTATATTAGCTTTAAAACCTCATGATTCGCTAAGTTAATCTCATGGTTTTTGGGACCCTGATCTATGGTTCTGGGACGCTTGGAGCTGGCAATACAGAGTCAAGGATTTCCTGGGGTACCACCCCTATATTATAAACAGAGGGGAGAAGGAAGGCAGCGTCTTGCAGTGCTGGAGGCTCTGCAGGGAAGGGACATGCTGCATGTAGGAAGGCGGAGGAGGACTAGACAGAGCCAGAAATACTTGTGTGAGAGGCGGAGCAGAAATTCATTGCAATGAGACTGAAACCACCATCTACGCTGGTTTCTCCTGGTGCGCCAGTAACGCCCCATGGCAGCCTTGCTATGCCCTGAGCCTCCTTTGGCCTGGGCTTCCCCGGCTGTCCAATAGCTTATCCCATAAAGGGCAAAAGGCCTCCAATCACGTTGAAGGGCTTAATCTTCCCCCACCCCTCACTCACTGCTCTCTACAAATGTGCCGAGTTGGTTCCCAGCTCAGTTCTCAGGCCCTGCGCCTGCTCTGAGTGGAGCGGCTGGTCCGCAAGAAGCCATGGTGAACAGCGGCCCCCAGTGCTCCGGCTGGGAACTGCCCGCCGATGGCAACTTTCCTTTTGAGCAAAATACCCAGTGTAGTGCTCATTTCAAGCCCTGCTGCTGTGCTATCGCCCGGTCCTCTGTAGAACCACGCGCCAATCCTGGAAATATGGCCTCATCCCTCCACCGCCCACTGCCCTCCACGGGCGGAATCAGTTGCATTCCCGGATCGTATCACGAAATCAGGAGTCCCCCCGCCAGAGAATGTAGTCACTGCCGGCATTGAAGAGCCGGGGTAAAACTTTCAAAAGCAAAACGTAGGCACTTAGGAATCTAACGCTTGCTACAAGTCGGTGAGATTTCGGCTCCCCTCCGGCACTGTTAAAAATCTGCCCCCGCCTGTGTGCTGTCTGATTCTGCTTTTAAGAAAATCAGGTGTCATTCACACGTGTCACCCCTTCATTCATGGAGACCGACACTTCGTTTCAATGACACACAGAGAACTTAGGTGTCTGAGTTACTTAGGTGCTCTTGGAAAATTTGCCCCCCTCTGTGTGTTGTCTGATTTAATACGTAGCAAAAAGCATTGCATGTGTTTGTGTTGGGGCCAGCTTTGTGTTGCAATAAAGCTATTCGACACGTCGTGTGCGTGAGCAGCAGCGCGCTAGGCTGTGGGCGTGGAGACTCGCACTCCCCAGCCCCTCCGTTGGTTACGCTCGCCTGCGCTCGCCTGCGCGCGCCGTCTTTTCCCTTTCTAAGAGGACGGGCTTCCTTTTCCTTGCTGCAGCGTCTGCCCTGTTCCGAGCAGCAGCTCCCTGTGCTCTGAGCCCAGCCGGGGAGCTCCTGTCCTGTCCGCTGCCGGGAGGGTGAGGGACGGAGACCAGTCCGCCCGAGTGGATTTCGGTGGCTAACAAGGGCAGGTTCCTCTTTGGGGTTCAGGTCCCTGCCCGAGCGTGTGGTCTGTCCCTCCCCCGGCTCCGGCGGCTGGGAAAGCTCAGCGCTGGGATGGAAAGACACAATGGCAAACAGAGGCTGCGTTAAAACGCCACCAGTTTATTGTAACGAGCATAACGAGCTCTATGGGAATAACGACCCTGCCTGGCTGCCATGGGCAGGCCTTCGCCCAAAGATGGTGAGCCGGGAGTCTGCTGGCCTCTTGTTCCGCCCGCGCCAGCTGCTCTCAGCTCTAATGCAGCTCCAGCCCCGGCCTCTCTCTATCAACCCAGTCTTGGCCCCCACCAGGCAGCAGGTGCTGGATTCCCTTTGTAATACCCGTTCTGATTTTCCTCCTCAGTTTTCTGACGCCGGACAGGAGTAGGCTGGAAAGAGAGAGAAGCCCATGAGTGTTTCCCAGGAGACGGGCGTCTGCTCTGGGTGTGCAGGGTTTGCTTTCACGGGGGCTCTCGATCTTCCTGCTACCTGCCCCTCTCCTCCCCGTCCATTGCAGGCTGAAGCATGTAACTCTCATTTAGATGAGGCACTTTTGGTCTCCCCCCGCCCCCCCTTTTTTAGGAAGGTCACACAACCGTCCTGCTGGGGCAGAGCAGGACTGAACCTGGGACATCTCATACGGAAAACATCTGCTTCAACTGCTTGACTGATCCTTTCCCACTAGGTGCTAGGGTGACCAGATGTCCCAGTTTTATAGGGCCAGTCCTGATATTTGACTTATATAGGCACCTATTACCCCCGGGCCGCACCTTTCTCACTCACTATCTGGTCATCTTACCCGGAGCTGAGGCACAAACCTCGGATCTGGGCCAGCCATTCGAGGGGGACAAAGACCCATTCTGTCCGAGTGAGGGCTGCCACTCTATTCTGGATCACAGCAGTGGTCCCCGTGGTGCAGTGTCCTTGACTCCGGCACCAGCTGCTTCAGATGAAGCAGCTCCTTACTGGTCCACTCTGGAATAACTTGCTCGATGGGGGGGAACCAGGGGGAAAAAATGAGGGTCCTGTAGCACGTTAAAGACTAACACATTTCATTTCTGCAGGCATACGCTTTCGTGGGCTGTAACCCACTTGGTCAGATGTAAGGAATAGAAATCAGATAGGAGGTGTATATAGACATATCCAAGGGTAAGGAACAACAATGGGGAAGGTAGATATTAGCAAAGTCCATTCAGTTAGAATAGATGAGGCCTGTTCACAACCGTTAATTAGAAGGTGAGAATGTGTGAACAGTGACAATTACTTCTTGGAATGAGAGAACCATCCCAGGTCCCGATTCAGACCCCGTCTGGTTGTGTCGAGTTGGCAAAGGAGTTCCAGCTCGGCAGTTCTGGAATGCTCCGCCTGGCACTATTACTATTTCACTGTCTGTGCAAAGGATCAGCTCAGTGGCGGCACGCAGCCCTTGTACCTGGCGAGCCAGGCCTGCTGTGGGTTTTTCACTCAGCGATTCCTGCACAAGCCGGGTAACTGGGGAGGGACCCAGAGCGCGTCGTTTAGAGAGATGGAAACACACGGTGTGATGGGAGTCCAGCACATCCCTCGCTGAGAGAGAGAGAGAGACCCTGAAAGGCCCGGTGTAAGAGCTAATATTAATTGTGCACTGATCGATGTAAAGTGAAATCCCGAGGAAGCCTGAGGAATTCAGATCCTGACCTGAACTCTGCGGGCGTTTGTACAGGCCCTGTACAACGACACCTGAATGGGACCTCTGGGTGTGACCTGCACAGTACAGAATGAGCGTTTCGACTGAAATCTACAGCACCAGGCATGTGTCGGGAAAACGCAGTGTCGTAATCGGTGCTGCTCTGGGCAAGCTGACCCTGCCTCGTGTTCATCGGAGCCGTGCGCTCTCTCAGGAATGTTCCTGGGGCAGTTATTCGTTGCACAAAGGTGAACCAGCCCAAATTCTGAGCGTGCCTGCCTTGAGTAATTCCCTTTCCCCTGCGGTTTGCTGCTGCTTCCAGCTCGCAGGGCCATCCCTAGGGTAGGGCAGATCGGGGCGACTGCCCCGGGCTCCGAGCTTTGGGGAACCCCGGTCCAGACCAGGTGGGAGGTGGGCGGCTGTCGCCAGGGTCCCGTCTTCACGCCAGGACTGGGTGGGAGGAGGGCAGTCACGTACTGAGGGGGCCAGGCCCCCGGGTGCTAGCCTGTGGGGGGAGGGGAGGGGGTTGGGCGGGCCCTTCATGATGCACAGCGGTGGAGGAAGGCGGGTGCAGCCTGCCGCCCCTCAGAGCCTCCTGCACCCCCGACCCCGCTGCCCCCGCTGCACGGCGTGAGGCCGTTCCCCCTCCCCCCCATCTCCCCAGGGCAGCTGGCGCCAGGCTGCGGGCAGGCCTTGGGGGGCCTAAATGCAGGCTTGGTACCTGGGCGCCGGAGCAGGAGCTGGGGGGGGAGCTCCCATGGCACCTCGGCTGTTGTGATCCCCGCTAGGGCCGCCACTGGAACAGTTGCGTCAGCCCCGCTCTGGGTGTCTCACCCTGGCTGGCATCCCTCCGACACGCGTGGTCCAGTGGATCACGCGCCAGCTTAGCAGTTAGCAACACGGGGTTCTGCTCCCCGCTCTGCTGCTGATCTGCCCTCCCCCAGCTCCTAAACTCTCTCCCTGTGTGTCCCCCTGGGCTGTGGGCCAGACTCTCTCCCTGCGCGAGCTCTCAGGGCTCCCCTAACACCATTCAGAACTGTGACGGTGGCGCAGTAAATTCTTTCGGATGTAGCACGGCTGATTTTCAGACCGGCCCAGCAGCCCCTTCTGTTACATCTGCTCATCCCAGCTGGTCGGAGGCCTTCTGCGCACCACCGCTGAACTCTCATCTGACGGGCTGGGGCGTGGGCCGGGAACCAACCCCTTGGACTGCTGGCTTCACGGCTGTCGGACCTCAGGAGGGGAGAATTGCTCGGCCTGACGGCATCTGAGATTTTGGGGGAGAGGGGCCGGTCTGAGGCCTGGGGCGCTGGCAGGTCTGTTATTGAGGGCCAGTCACAGAACCACCCTCGAAGGCAGCCTCTGGAAAGCCAGTCATAAATTTGCCATCGTGCCCAAACAAGGGAGCCACGCCCCCTGCACCCCTCCTGCCACTAGGAGTCAGTCCGCAGGCCCCAAGCAGCTTCATCCTTTCGGAAGGGAAGGCCGGTCCCGGGGGGTAAGTGCAATGCAGCGGGCAGTCCGGGGGGTAAGTGCACAAGGGCTGGGAGTGACAGGTCTAGGCCCGAATTCCCAGGCTCCCTGTCTGGCCTGGGGCAAGGCACTTTGTCTGGCTGTGCCTCAGCTTCCCCTCTGTAAACTGGGGCTAATGATGCCTCCTTTCCCCCACCCTCTGTCTGTCTTGGCCACTGAGCCTGTAAACTCTTCAGAGCAGGGACTGGCACTCACTCTGCGGATGTACAGCACCGAGCGCTGGGGGGGCCCTGAGGTCACTGGAGGCCTCCGGCTACAAAGGCGGCGCACATAAATAATAATAATCCTGCAGGAACAGCGGAGGGGACAATATAGCCCTTTGCTCCTCTGGTCCCATTTGCTTTGAGTTGTAGAGATGACGGAGCTGCAGCCGCCGGTTGCAAGGGTCATGCCGGGTAAAGTCATCGCTTGCCATGGGCCACCCGTGTTGCCGGCAGGCTTTTGCTTCCCAATCCCTTAGATTTCTTCCTGCAAAACCGTGCCGTGGTGGTCCTGGCCCGGCACGGACACCGTTCAGCACCTGGGCCGTGGGCGTGCGTTGTCGCCTTATCACCACTTGCAAAGCTTAGCATCTTTGCTGGTGTTTTGGGTCCCTCGCCCCCACTCCTCCAGTGCTCCTGGCCCTGGCAGAGTAAGGAGGTGATCCCTGTCCTGCATATCTGACAGTCCCCATGCGGGCCATGCAGCCCAGCCAGTGCGCAATGGCCTGCAGTGGAACTGCAGGGGGTAGGTCCCTTGGCGGGAGAGATTCCCACGCACGCACGGTGCTCTCTGGGTGCTCTCCGGCCCCAGGCCGGCGCGGGACGCTGCCGCAGGGGAGGGGTCAGTTTGCCAGCCCGAGGGGCCCGGGAAGGGAGGGGCGCAGGAGGAGTTAAGCACAGAGGGGCCGAGCAGCTGGGCGGCGCCTCACAGGTGAGGGTGGGGAGCTTGAACGTGGGGCAGGCCGACGAGCGGGCGGCTGGGCCTAGGGTGACCAGATGGGAAGTGTGACAAATCAGGATGGGAGGGGGAATAGGAGCCTATATAAGAAAAAGGCCCAAATAGCGGGACTGTCCCTATAAAACGGGGACGTCCGGTCCCCCTGGCTGCGGCGTGGACGGAGCCGCGGGAGGCAGAGGGCTGTTTGGATGGCCTGGAGCGGGGAGGAGACCAGAGAGGAGTCGCACAGGGCGTAGCAAGGGCCCAGCGGGCCCCGGTGCAAGACTAGGTCAGGGGCCCCTTCCCAGTTCCGAAATCCACCCCTTTGCAGCTGCTCCAATCCTGCCCCCCAGCTGCTCCCCATTCCCCGCCCCACAGCTCCAATCCAACCCTCTGCCCTCTAGCGCCTGTCCAGCCTGCCCCCCCCCCACTCCCAATCCTGCCCACCCCCCAGCTCTTGCCTACTTCACTTCAGCTCCCCCATGGGCCCCCCCTGCTCCTCAGATGACCTCCAGCCTCCTGCAGTCCAGCCGGAAGCGCTCCCAGCCCCGATCCCACCTCCCTCCAGGCCCCTCTAGCTCCCCTCCTGACCCTGCTTCCCTGATCCACCCCCCCCACCTTGTGTCGGGCCCCCACAAGCCTTCCCCAGCTCCCCCCAGCTGAGATCCGACCCCCCCCGGCTCCAGTGTCGCTCCCCTTCCCAGTTCCATCCCCCACCCCGACAAAGGGGCTGATGCTTGTATCTCGTGTTTCATCTCGGAGGGGGGGGCCGTGTCCCCCGTCTCTGCCTGCATTGCTCCTGCGCGTCCCCCAGTGCTGCAAAGACCCCAGGCCTTCTCCGTGTGTCCTTGCTGGCTGCTCATGCCGGGGGTCACCCCCCACCCCTTTGTCCCAGCCATCCTCTTTGCCCTGGGGGGCTGCTCTCCCCAGGGGCCCCCTCTCCATTGTGGCTCAGCGCCTGGAGGCTGGTGGTGGCAGGAACAGGGTGTGGGCTCGATCCACGAGCCCTCCACGGCCAGCAGCCCGCCGCAGCACCAGCAGAGACAGCTCCCTCCCGATCACCGAAGAGGGGCGAGTCCCGGGTACGGGGCTCTTACGGTGGCTCTGGCCGGGTTCTTTTGTCCCACTGCCCGTGTGCCTGGCTTAGCGCAGTGAACCAGCGCCCTGCTGGACTTGAAAAACCATTCCGTGCGCTGGGTTTCTGGCCCTCCTGGGCAATGAGCCGGAGAAGGGGGCAGCTCATTACCTACCAGGCCCGTGTCATTGATCGCGAGCACAGGTGTGGGGCTGATTCCTGGTCAAGTCCCCCCCCCCCCCCCCCGGCAGCGTGGAACAGCGAGGGGGTGCACACAGACGCGGGCCACACGCACGGCACTCTGGGTCTGAGAACAGCGTTTATTGTGCAGACAGGCCCTAGCAGATGCAACTGGAGTAAGGCGGTAGCTAGGCCGCGAGGAAAAGCGGGATCCCTGAAGCGGTTCTGACTCATTGCCCTATGCCATTTGCGCCTTGATTCCTGCTAAGCTTCCAGCGTGGGCGGCGCGGGCAGGTCCGCCGCGCTTGCGTTCCCCTGCTCGATCTCTGCATTAATTCCTACGGTTGAAAAAAGAAATGGCGTGGCCAGCGATCTTCGCGCCGATTCTCAGAGCGGGGATCCACCACCTGGTGACGCGAGTGGGCTGCACGGGGGGGAAAAGAAGTGTGTTAGCGTCTCCAAGGAGCCCAGGCTGGCTTCTAATGGTGTTTCTGTTCAGCTTCATCATCTGCCACTTGCCCCATCTCTGAAGGCTGGTTTTGGCCGCACTGGATTTGCCTTTGTAGGGGGGAGAGGCCTAGTCTAATGTGCTCTCTGTAGCCCTCTGGGGGGGTCTGAGTTTGAGAGCGGAGCTAGATCAAGGGGAGCTGGGAACGGCCAGGAAGGGACGGCTGCAATTCTACGTGTCGGGAGCAGCTTCTGCCATAGCAGCTGGGCGTTTGGGGAAGGAGGAAAGGTGCAGCGGTCCAGGAGCCAGCAAACAGAGCTGAAAACGGGGGAGTTAGGAGAGGGGGTGTGTGGTGTTCTGGTATTGTCGGGGTGCTCGTTGGGGGTTGTTTTGGTGGGGTTTTTTGTTGTCGTGTCTCTCGCTGACAGGAAGCCGGGGGAAAGGCCATGACAGATACAGAGGCGGCAGTGGCAGTCACTCAAGCAGCGGAAGAGACAATGAAGATGACTGGATGTGGAAGCTGCGGGATGTACACGATCCTGGAGGGGGTACCTCAAAAGAGCCTCGTCTGTATGAAGTGCCGCTGCACCGAGCTGCGGGAAGAGCAGATCCGAGGGTTGGAGAGGCAGGTGGAAACTCTGATTGAGTATAGAAGAGGGTTCGGGCAGATGATGGAGCCAAGGAAGGAGGAGGCTGAAGGGGAAAACCCAGGCCTGCAGCTGGAAGCAGGACCAAGGAACTCTGAGGGGAGAATGCGGGGTGAGGAAAGTGGCCAGTGGAAGCATGTGACTGCGGGAACCCGGCAGAGGAAAAGACAGACTAGTGACAGAGAAAAAGCTCAGAAAGAGGTTTGCGGAGTTGGAAAACAAAGATGGGGCACAGCGGGTGGTTGCTGAAGGCGGGAGGGCAAGGAAGAAGAGAAGAGCAGCTAGTCCTGTACAAAGAGTGGATGAGCCAATGGAGATAGCACCAAATCAGAGCCCCAGGAGGATACAGGAACGGTTGCAGAGGAATGCAAAGGAGAACAGTAGAGGAGACGACTTGCAGCCGGAAAGAACAGGGGAGAGGCCGGAGAATCGCACCATTACCAGGAAAAGGGAGGTCTACGTGAGTGGGGACGCCCAGCTGAGAAGAACAGACAGGCCTGGAACCAGAGCTGATCCGGAGAACAGAAGGGTGTGCTGTCTGCCGGGTGCTAAGATACGGGGTGTGGACCTGAGGCTGAAGAGGATCCTAACGGGAGCGGGAAGGAATCCACTGATTGTCCTTCGTGTGGGTACAAATGCTATAGCCAGATTCTTGCTGGAACGTATCAAAGGAGACAGTGCCAGGCTGGGGAAGACTCTCATAAGGAAATCAAGGCTCAGGTGATCTTCAGTGGGATTCTGCCAGTCCCTAGAGGAGGACAGCAAAGGCGTGACAAGATTCTGATGACCAACAGATGGCTCAGGCAGTGATGCTGTAAGGAGGCTTTGGGATGTCTGGTCACTGGGAGGCATTCATAGACAGAGGACTGTTCTCTTGGGATGGACTTCACCTGAGTAGGGGGGGAAATGCACTTCTAGGATGGAGGCTGGCACAACTGATTAAGAGAGCTTTAAACTAAGGAGCTGGGGGAGGTGGTTGGGAGATGCCCAGGTAATCTCCACACCTGATTTTAGCAATGAGAGGGAGGGAAATGAAGTAAGAAAGTGGGGAGTAGTGGGGAGCAGAATGGACATTAAGGGGAAGGGTGGTGTAGGTACCAGTCTAATAGGTGATACTGGCAGTAGAATGACTGTGTCAAATCAGGTCAGGAACGTGAGCAAAGCCAAAGAGCAAAAATGAAGATGTTTGTACACCAGTGCGAGCAGCCTGGGTAACAACATGGAGGAACTAGAGCTACTGGTAGAGGAGGTGAAACCAGATAGTCTAGGGATAACAGAAACATGGTGGAATAGTAGCCGTGACTGGTGTACAAGTATTGAAGGGTTTGTGCTGTTTAGGAAAGAAATATAAAGGCAAAGGTGGTGGAGAATCTTTGTATAGCAATGATGAGGTAGACTGTAAAGAAATTAGAAGTGATGCAATGGATAAGACAGAGTCTGTCTGGGTGAAAATCACATTGGGGAAGAAAACTACTAGAGTTTCCCCTGGGATAGTGCTTGGGGTGTGCTACAGACCACCAAGCTCTGATCTGGGCATGGATAGAGACCGCTTTAATGCTTTTAATGAAGTAAATGCTACTGGGAACTGTGATTATGGGAGACTTTAACGTCCCAGATATAGACTGGAGGACAAGTGCTAGTAGTAATAATAGGTGAGACCTCATCTGGAATACGGTGTGCAGTTCTGGTCCCCCATGTTTAAGAAAGATGAATTCAAATGGAACAGGTGCAGAGAAGGGCTACTAGGAAGATCTGTGGAATGGAAAACCTGCCCTATGCGGGAATACACAAAGAGTGTAGCTTGTTTAGCCTAACCAAAAGAAGGTTGAGGGGAGATACGATTGCTCTCTATAAATACATCAGATGGATAAATACCAGGGAGGGAGAGGAGTTATTTAAGTTCAGTGCCAATGTGGACACAAGAACTAATGGATATAAACTGGCCATCAGGAAGTTTAGACTTGAAATTAGATGCAGGTTTCTAACCATCAGAGGAGTGAAGTTCTGGAACAGCCTTCCAAGGGAGCAGTGGGGGCAAAACACCTAGCTGGCTTCAAAACTGAGCTTGATGAATTTATGGAGGGGACGGTGTGGTGGGACAGCCTAGTTTGGCAATTGACTGATCTTTGACTACTGGTGGTAGATATGCCAATGGCCTGTGAAGGGATGTTAGATGAGGGGTTTCTGAGTTATTACAGAGAATTCTTTCTCGGGTGTCTGGCTGGTGAGTCTTGCCCACATGCTCAGGGTTTAACTGATCACCATATTTGGGGTTGGGAAGGAGTTTTCCCCCAGAGAAGATTGGCAAAGGCACAGGGGTTTTTTCGCCTTCCTCTGTAGCTTGGGGCACGGCTCACTTGCTGGTGGATTCTCTGTATTTTAAAGTCTTTAAACCATGATTTGAGGACTTCAATAACTCAGTCCTAGGTCAGGGTCTATTACAGGAGTGGATGGGTGAGGTTCTGTGGCCTGCGTTGGGCAGGTCAGACTAGATGATCATATTGGTCCCTTCCGACCTTAGAGTCTATGAATCTACGAGTCTGTGTTGGGGAGGAACTGGGATTCCCCACTGGAGGGTTGATGTTCTGGGGAAACCCTTTCATATGGGGATCCAAATAACATACTACCTTCTCTACGGGCCTGAAACAAAGCCCTTTGAAGTCAAGGGAAAGACTGTCCTGGCCTTCGCTTGATTTCTTGATGCGACCCTACGACTTGGATTCAGGTTGGCCCATCCCGTTGTGGGAGAGACCGGGAAGCCAACCTGGGAACTGATGTCTGTGGTGTGAGGTTCAGGGCATCTTCTGCTGAAACCCACACTCTCATCCTGTTGGACCTGGCCACACAGCGAGAAACAGCCGCCTCGGACAGCCGCCTTCCCTGCCGTGTACTGGCCCCACGTATTGGGATGCTTTGCCTCTTTTCTCTGTTTGGCAGCTGTGGTTTGCAGGTGAATTTACCCACCTCAGAAGGAGGCATTTTCACCTGGCATTTTCACCTGGGAAAATTTTCACCTGGGAGAGATGCTGCCCCCACCCCACTCGTTCAAGGTACAAATTGGCCCCTCACTCGCCCCCAGATCCTCTGCTTGGAAAGCTCACCAGCGAAGGGGCATTTTCACCTGGGAGAGATGCTGCCCCCACCCCACTCGTTCAAGGTACAAATTGGCCCCTCACTCGCCCCCAGATCCTCTGCTTGGAAAGCTCACCAGCGAAGGGGCGACGTCACAGGTGATCGCCACCACAGGACATCCTGGCTGCATGGAGAAGTGTCCTATGCAGTCTCTCACCAGCTGCAAGGAAAGAAAAGGAGGAGACTCTTGCTCTGTGACTTTTTCTGTCTGCACTGCAGGTGGGGAGTAGGGATACCCCAGCTCGCTTGGATTTAGGGAGATCCTGAGTACAGGATAATCCGAGGGCTGGTCTACAGTGAAAACTTTTAGCGGCATAGCTACGTCTCTTGGGATAACTCCACACCCCTGATAGGTATAGCTACGCTCACCCAACCCTACGTGTAGACCACGCTAGAATTCTTCCATCAGCCTCACTCCCACCTCTTGGGGAAGTGGATTAACAACAGCGACAGGAGAACCCCGCAGGGTGCTGCTCTGAATGTCGACACTGAAGCGCTTGAGCGGCTCAGGTTCAGTCTTTCAGCTGCGCCCCCCTTGCATTTGAAGGGCAGACCTAGCCTGGGTACCACCCCGTGTCCACACGCGAGCTGCTGGCGATCCTACTTCTATTATTCGAGCTGGCTTTGATCTCGCTGAGTCAAAGCTGGCTGGAGTACATCTGCACGTGGTGCCAGGACATCTGCACGTGGTGCCGGAGTTCTGTGAGCGGGCTGAGGTCAGATCTAGAGATGCCTAGATACCTGTTTCTAGATGTAAGCGGCAATTTCCAGGCTGGGGAGAGGAGGGCCTTGTTTCTGCTAATCTGGTTTGATTTGACAGTATCTTAAATTATGCTAAATGCTGAAAGAAATAGGATGGTGCCTCTTTCAGCTGGTAGCACGCGGTGCAGTAAATCAAACCAGATCAGTTTAGCAGAAAAAACGCCCTCCTCTTCTCTTCTCCAAGTATGGCTCCGACCTGCAGTGCTAAGACACTGAATTCATGTCTTGACAGCGCCCCGTCCACAGTGGTTCCCAACCTTTCGGAGTGAAAGCCCCACTAGTTAACGCTAGGTAAAACACATGCCCCACACCCCCCTCACCGGCCATAAGCACATATAACCCCCATAAACACATATAATGCTAATAACAACAGCACTAAATTACATAAATAATAACAATAAATGACTCTTACCAAGAGCAAGAAGCTAAGCCTGCCCTGGCGCAGTTGCCACCGCCCGCCCCGTGTGGCCCTGCCTCTTCCAGTCCCTCATGGACTGAGGGTAATGGAGGTGGGCCCTGGTGAGTTGGCCGGGGCTGCTCCAGATCCCCACTGGTGTGGGGCTGCTCCTCTACACCGGCCAGAGTGGAGCTCGGGGCTGCTGCTCCCTCCGGGGGGGGCCTGCTTCTTCGCTCCGGCCGGCATGGAGCTTGGTGCGGGGAGCTAAATGACCTCAGTATTATTGAAGCCTCATGGCTTTCACCCCCTTGTAATCTTTGGTGCCCCCCAAGGGGTTGGGAACCATTGCACTAGACCACTCTGCCGATGAAGTTTGATGTGAACTTCAGTCAATAGTCGGCATAATGCACTGACTTCTTTAATGTGTTTCTGTTTGATCTTCCATGGAGCATTCCCTTTGTTCTGAAATACAGTCAGTCTGGGGAGGGCTGGAGATATTCAGGGAAGTTAGAAACTGGGAGATTGGGGTTTTTATTTTCCCAGGGGTGCTGAGCACCTGTAGCTCCTATTGACTTCAAGTGGGGCTTCAAGTGGGTGCTCAGCACCTCTGAAAGTGCAACACTTCTTTAGGGGCCTCACTCTGGATGCCAGGTGCCTAACTGAAGGCATCGGAGTTTTGGGTAATGTTGACCTACATGCCTGAAGCTGAGCACCCCCAAAAATGGAGACACTCAAAATGAGAGGCCGTTTTTGCAATTCTGGCTGTGAAATTGTTTGCTGAACCCCTTGGGAATCTGGATCCCTCCCTTTGCTTGAAACAAGCAAACAAACAAACATACATGCTAGAGGTCAGAGATGGCATAGAACTATTACACCAGCCGGTCCCTTTCCCTGTCATTTATTCTCTGCAGGAACTGTCCTGCCCAGTGTTCAGAATCCTTGATGACGGGCCTTCCATCACTTGTCTTGGGTCACAGCCTACATATTGTGCCACACATTTTTTTCTTGATCTGCAGCCTAATTTTTCCTCCTGCTGGGATTGGCGCGGCTGACAGACACGAATGAAACTGAGAACAGACCTTTCTGAGTTATGAGTAGGACGCTGACCTAAATTCATTGCTGGAACAAGCAAGAGAAACCTCCAGCCTGTGTCACTGCAGCTTCACTTCCAGCAGTGAATCTGGCCGAACAGCCTCTGTGACGACACGTTGGATCATAACATCACAATGCAAAACAAAAAAGCCTGTCAGGCTTCCACCGTAGCCCTCAGGGACTCGGTAGAACTCATTGATCATCCCAGCAGATGTGCCTTAAACAAGAGAACGCGGCAATATCTCCACACCCCCAGCTATTCCTTACCCCATTGTCTTTGAAGTCGCATTGCTCCACATTGACTTGGCCTGACGGTAGGCATGTGGTCTCCATGATGGTGAAATTCAGCTGCTGAACAGTACTTGGTGTGCTGCCCTTGACCTAAGAGAAAACCAGGAAAGGACCAAGATCACCATCTCATGGTGAGTAGTTTCACACCTGGCTCAACCACTGCATTTGTCCAGCAGCCGATGGCATGCACCAAATTCAGCCTGAGCATTTGGGACCCAACCTTGGTGCCCTTAAATGAGCGGTCCAAAGGAAACAGTTGGTATTAAGCAGGTCTGCAGGATGGACCTCTGTGTGGAAGATGGAGACAGAGGATATCCTCATGTGGATGTTCTGCAGTGAATTCACTTATCAGAATTTCCATAGTGGATCAAACCTGTGTGCCAGCCACTCTGTTATCTGGTCTCTAACGTTGCCCAGTACCAGACACTTCAGAGGAAGGTATAAAAGTCCCCCATGGGACAATTACAGAATAACCTGCCATAGGGGAAGTTTCTCCCTAACCTCAGGCAGTTAGTGGTCGGCTTAAACCCTGAAACAGGAAGGTTTTGTGCCCTTTATATGCATTGACCCCAATGTATATAACTGCCGTTGTTCCTATTCTCTATGCAAGTGTCTCATCCTCACCTCAGATGTGGTTTGGGAAATACCTTTTTAAGCAATCAATTGGCGTTTATTAGTGTATGATGAATGATGCATTCACTTTAGCTGTAGCTCTGAAGATTTGATAGGACAGCACACGGCACCGTTCAGCCAGCTCCAACGATTTCAATAACACTGTTGGTACAGTGTCTGCATGAGTGCAGCATGTCAGGCTAATCCTGTCCCACCAGCACCTCCCCCCACCACAGGCCGTGGTTAGCCCTTGAGAAATGTATTTTTATTTCACTGTCAGTTGTTTTTAGGGCAGGAAGCAATCCCTGATGTATTAAATCCTAACGAGCTGGGTTCTATTCCTGGCTCTGCTACTAGCCTGCTGGGTGACCTTGGGCAAGCCACCGCCTTGCTCTGTGCCTCAGTTTCCCCATCTGTAAAATGGCCTCCTTTGAAATGTGCTTTGAGAGCTGCTGATGCCAAGTGCTATATAACATCTGGATATGCTTATTAAGCAAAGGCTGACTAGTGGAGTGGGACCACTTGCCCTTAGGAGGTTGCTGCTGTGTTGTAAACTTGGGGGAGGTTGAAGTCTCAAATCAAGAGGATTGTCACTGTTGTTAGCATCTAGAGGCCTGATCTAAGATGGGGGGACCCATTACGGTGACCAGCTGTCCCGATTTTTATAGGGATGGTCCCGATACTTGGGGCTTTGTCTTATATAGGTGCCTATTACGCCCCCACCCCGTCCTGATTTTTCACTCTTGCTATCTGGTCTCCCTTGGACCCACTGAACTAATCGCTGTGCGCACACAGAGTGAGAAACAAACAGAGATTTCTGCCCCAGAGAGTGTGTCATCTAAATAGACAAGGCAGCCAAAGAATGGGGCAGCTAATGAAGGGAACCCTTCAGTACTCACCGTGTCAGGCTGAGGGGCTGCTATAAGGAGGCGGAAGATGTTTTTCACCGTCGGTCCTTGGTTGTAGAAGTCAATGGCCTGGGCAATGGCCTGGTCATAGGTCTGAGGGGGCGGCACGGGCAAGGCAGAGGCCAGAGTGGCCAGAAGCAGCAAGACTGCCCAGCCGCTTGCCATCCTTGGTCTTCTTTGTTTCAATGTAAGGTGGGAATGCAGTGCCCCAGCCCTTTATAGCCGCCGCCGCCTCTTCAGTTGCTTTGTGCAAGAGGGATTGTTGGCTCACCCACGCAGCTCTTCCTCAAAGCTGCGGCTTTTCCTTTCCTCCGCAGGAACTCTTCGTCAGCCAACGTGCCAGGGCCTGCAAAGAGAGGGGCTTTGAAACCTAGCTGTGTAGCTATCAGTGCAATAAGGGGAGAGAGAAGAAATAAACGAGGGGGGGGGCGGACAACAAAAAACCCCTCAGCAGCAACCAGAAAACAGACCGTCTCTCATTACCTGAGCTGCATGCATCCCAAATAATGTGGTAAGCCAGAAGACTGCGGCTACAGTGTTGAAGGTGTGTTGTTGTAGTGCTGTACCGTGGACGCTGCCTACATCGATGGAAGAGGTGTTTTCCATCCACATCGTTAAACCATCTCTCTGAGAGGTCTGATTCTTCCCTCGACCTAGCCTTGTCTCCACCAGAGGTTCGGTTTATCTAACTACGGCCCTCAGGGCGAGGAATTTTCCATAGCTCTAATTTCACCGATCTAATTTTTAAGCGTAGACCAGGCCTAAGACAAAAATGGAGAACGAAGAGAAGGGCCAATGGGAGACCAGCAAGGAAATCTGATCCCAGGGATCCATTTAAATATCGGCTCTTCTGACAGCCTACCTTTAATCAGTGCACGGATAAAGGCAGCCATGGTGCTGAGACGAACGTGTGTGGTAAAGCATTACAGTACCGCCAGCTCTGCGCGTTCACAAATCATCTCGGACCCTCCTCCCCACCCCAAATCACGAGCTCTTTCTCAAGTAATATGTTTGGAGGTGGGGGTTAGTTGCCATCTCTGGTTTGGGTGGGGAAACTACCTGGCCTTAAAGTGTGTGAGCTTTAAAAGAGCAAAATCTCGCCTTACGTACACTCGCACAAGTGTGCCCTTCCCCCCAGCTGCTCTGAAGAGACTCCGCTTTACTGAGGGGACTGCCAGTCTCTCCCTCTCAATTTCTGCCCCCGCACCCCAAGTCCTGGCTAGCCCCCCCGAACCACGTCGGGCTCATTGAAAACAGCCGGAGGGGAGCCGTCATTTTTAAGAAGGGCAGCTTCACTTCTGCATCCCCACAGGCTTCAGGGGAGATGGCGGCCATCTTGCTGGCTGTAGCCTCGTTGACCGTGGTGGGAGGTGGCGGCCATTTTGAATGAGGGAGAAATTCGCAGACCTGGCAGCCTGACGTCGTCACAAGACAGGCTGGAAAAAAAAAACCCTCTCCCCAATCGTGGGTGTCGCGATGGAACCATGATATTTGGCAGCACTGGCATTATTACCGGTGTCTTTTGTGCAGAGAGGGTGCAATTCACCCCTGTGCAGGAGGCCAGCCCCAGGGCTGTACTCCCTGTTCGCCCTACAGCGAGCTGGAGTGAGTTAAGCGGGGCGCTCAGGCCTTGCGCTGGACCCTCTGTGCAAGAGAAAGAGGATGTCTCTCTACCATGTGGCTTTGTGGGATGGGAACTGTAGAGAGGGGCCAGCCAGAGACTCTGGCCCTAGGAGCAGAAGCAGCCAAAGCCGGGGGTCTGGAGACGCAGGGAACTTCCTCCCGTGCTGGCTGGACTTTGCCCTGGGCTGATGCGCTGCTTGTTCTAACCCTCCTCAGTCTCTTCACCTCAGCTTCACTCCACACCTGCCCTTCTTTCCCCCTTCTCTGCTGCCCTGCCCCTTCACCCTCTTCCACTCCCTTATCTTTCCGCGCAGCTGATCTTCGCCGAACTAAACCGACTCAACCAAAAAAGTCCTGGTGCTAACCTGCCCTTCGCTGCCATCCCATTGGTCACTTTCTGGTGTGTTTTACCCTTTCCCCGACTCCGTGTTTTTCCATCAGTTTAAACTGTAAACTCATTCGGTGGGGCACTGTGTGTGTGCCATAATGGCTGGTCCTGAGGCGCTACCAGCGAAAACATGATTAATAAGTCATCAGGGCAAATCTCACTCAGAGAGAAATCATTATGTGCTGCAGAGAGAAAGTTTGACAGTAACCAGGATGGAGGTTAACTCTTTGGGCCTTCACCACGTCAACCAACCAGGGTTGTTAGCTTACAGGGTGACGCTGCAAATTGCCCATTTAAAGAGACGTAATTTCTTCTTGTAAGGAGGTTCCCAGTTTCCAGGAACCAGCTGCTTATTTTCGGCTGTTGCTATTGACTTCCAAGGAGTAACTTGTGGCAGTAAAAGAAATGAGGTAAGCTTCGGAGAAGTGCAGACGGAGCTGTGTTCTGTCCCTAGGAAACCAAACAAGGCCATTGGCACTTACCAGTTTGGCAGAGAGCCCCGCCATCTTTCTAGTCAGCATGTTGGTAGGCGACTTTCCTGTCCAGAACAGTGATAGGGTGCGTCCGCCAGATGTGAAGGAAATCACCCAACGCATCACACTTCCCGCGGTGGGCTTCAGGGCCTATGTGGAGCGGCCGTCTTGGTGAGAGGTGAGCATTAAAGGACTTCGTGTGAGCTGCATGAGGGATTAGACTTGAGTTCAGGATGGCTTTCCATAGCATGAGGGAGATGTGCAAATCCAGACCTCTGCTCTATGCCTCTAAATTAGGGGTGGCACCTCTGAGGCACTGTACCCTTCCCCACATCCCCCAGGCCCTGCGGAGGGTTCCCTGTACAGACCTGGGTCTTCTCTTGCGGAGGGGGTGAAATCCAAGTTGACTGGGAGGAGAGAGCAGGGATAGCTCTAATGGTGCCACCCCGCCAATGGCTAACACCAGAGCAGGGGTCCAGGGTCTCCTATAAATTCCCCAGGTTTGGGGGCAGGCCCCACTGGTTTTCTCAGAGGAATCATCATGGAGATTTCCTCAGAAAATGTTCCTTGCCCCATGGTTTTTCACACAGGAGGGGCAATCTGGATCCAGATTAAGAGTAAGATTGTAGTGAGCTATCTGAAGATGGGAAGAGGGAATTTTGCGTGCCTGGTGTTTCTATCACAGCCGCACCATTGGCATTTCGGCAGCATGCACTGAAAACTTGCAGCATCCAAGTGATGCTTTCTTCTGGCCACTTTTCAAGGGCTTTGCTGTTGTATGTTGCCAGGAAGCCTGAGTTTCCCAGTACTGAGCAGAGAGGAGATGGATTATTCAATGCATCATTTTCTTGGAAGCCTTCTAGCAACTTCCCAGCAGTCTTGGATTATAGTTACAATCAGTGGATGGAAAATTTCCAGACTGGGAGTAAGACACACAGCAGAGAGAAGGCCATGCAGTCTTGTCAGAGTTTCAGAGTAACTGCATCAGGATCCCCTCACTCCATACCCCACTCAAAGAGTGCCCAATTATGTCTCCAGCTGTCGCCCGTCTCTGGGCAGGGACCCTTGTTCTGCTCCCTTCTGCGCTGGGGTTTTAAGGCTGCACAACTCCCAGCAAGCCAGTCTGCCTACTGGTCAGCCCTGTGCTTTGCTTTCTCTGCGGGCATGAACAGTGTGTTGTCAGCAGTTACAAGTTCAGTACTGGGCAAGTCACAAGCAGTTACAGCTCTTCTAAGCAAGCGTATTTATTCGCCAGGCAAAAGGATTGCAGAGAAAACATCATAAACAATACACAGATGTAAACACACACTGGACACACCAGGAGTCGCCCAGCAGTCTTACGGGGCCCGAGTGGGCTCAAGTCTTTCCCACTCTCCTGCAAAGGTTGCGGCCCCTTGGAACAGAAGGTCCCGGTCGTTTGCTGGACCAGAAAGAAATGCCCCGAGTCTGTTTAAACACAGATTCGTCTTTATTGCCCCCCACTATTTTTGGTTGCTGGAGGTACCTCTCCCCCCGGAGTTGCATAAAATCCCCAACCCACAGTGATACATAAACTTAATACACTATGGTTCCCAAATAAATTGCATGGAGTTGCGATATCTGTCACAGCTGTCACCTTAGCAATGAAGAGAAATTCCATTGTACTATTACACAACGACACTCCATGTCCTTTTCTTTCCAGTGCTAACTGGCAAGGCAGGGGTTTTTTAGGTTCAGAAGCACAAATAAATCCCTCTTTTGTCCTTGGGATTAAGCCAAATCTGAGCTTTTGTTGGTGGGTTTCTTTCTTTCTTTTTCTTTCTTCCTTATAGGAGCCAAGAGCAAAAAAGACAGCTGTACATAGAACCAGCAGCTAGAAGGCAGAAGAGTCTCAGCTGGGTTACAGCAGTTCTTTGGCAGAGTACAGCACAGCAGTGCAGAACGGAAAGCGAAGAAAGCCATACCCCGCTACAACTACCGGGCAATTTAAGTGAGAGCCGCTAATTACCTGGTTATCGTTTAATCAGGACAGTGGCCTACTGCCCTATTCTTGCCAAAAGTGCCCTGGGCTAACTAATAACCCTGTGAGGTAGGACCAAAGGGGGTGGCATCTTGTCTGGCAGATGCCACCTCCAGCAGCACCTCACAGGGAAGAGCCCCAGCTGGTGAATGATCCCTGTTACAGGACCTGGGTTTTCCTGGGAAATCTCCTATCCGCGTCCTCTCTAATCTCCATGCCACGTAGCTTCGGACAGATAACAGGTCCCACTCGCAGAGCAACAAATGCTGCTTTGGCGTAACTGATGACATATTATGTTAATATCCTCTTGGGTCCTATCATGCACCCTCTTTCTGACCTAAACATCAATGGGATTTTGTTTTGTTTCTTGTTTATTTTAATGGCCTGGGTCGGTCTGGGCCTTGTCACACAGCCAGCTCATGTATCTTTTGGCATTTAAACAATGCAGATTTTGCTGGTGCCTGTTACAAGTGACTTCATTCATATTTTTGGTACCAAATATTGTCTTAGACACTCAGGGGTTATCTGCTACCATGTTGGGAACAGAGCTGGGTGAAATTCTTTGGACAGGTTATTTGCCAGGATCCTAGAGCCCGGTTGTATCCCGATCCCAGAAATCTACACAGCAATGAAACATACCTTTAGCCCGACCCGTGTGAGCCCGACTCAGCTGGCGTGGGCCAGCTGCAGATGTCTGATTGCTGTGTAGACGTACCCTTAATTACCAAGCCTATGGTGTGGTGCAGTGTCATTTATTGCAGTTGGCTTCTATTTCACCTCCCCTTACTCCAGCCACAGTTGTTCATGATAGCAGATCGGTGTCTATCTTGGGATAATGCATGTGGTGTTGAAAAAGGAGTAATCTGACAAATGCACTGTTTGTCGTGGGTCTTATCTCTTAAATGAACTTTTCCAGCTTGAGTTCAGTACCGTGTTTGCTTCTGAATTTGTCACCCATTGTCTGATAATAGCTTCTTTCTATTGTCATCTGTAGAGAGTTCTCTTTTATTGCTGTCAGTTGAAGTAATGAAAGAGGCCTGTATGGTTTTCCCCTCCGTTAATTTGGCAGTTGACTAGAATTCCTCTCTGTTCCTTCCTCTGATGTTCTGTAATTGTATTGACAACCCATTGCTTTAGAAATAACCTTGCAACACTGTTGCAAAGGTGTGGTTGTGTAAAAACCCTAGGTTTACTGTTGACCACCCTACTGGTAACTGCCCACAGACTTTTGTAATCCAGCTCCTTTCAATACTTCTTGGAAGAACCCCACACTGCTGCTCTTTCCGTCTTGGATAACTCGGTCCTTTTTCCTTGCGTGCCCACAAGTCACATCCAAATTAAACCCCATTCTGGGCCAGCGTCTCCCCTCGCTTGTGCTGATGTGAATCAGCAGTTAACACTAGTGAAGCCTGGTGAGAAACTGATGTATATGGTAAGGAAGAAAATTCCTGTATGGCCAGTTTATTCTATAATTGCTCATTAGAGGGTTTCTTGTGCCTTCTCTGAAACATCTGGCGCTGTCTTAGACAAGATGCCAGAGATGGTTCATTGTTTTTAGCCAGCGTGGCAGTTCCTAGGTTGCTGTAAGTGAGAGGAGAATCATGGCATCTGCTTGCCCACGTCTCTACACTGTAGTTTGTTTTCTGACTTCACCATAATTTGCTCCTTTTTAAATTTTGACGCATTTTGCTTTGTGAAGGCTTTTGGCCACCAGTGTGCACGGATGTTAGTGCAGCATGGACTAAAGCTTGCCCTTTTCCCTTTGAACTCGTGCAAGAGCTCAAGGGGATGTTGTGTCCTGGAGGGCATCTTGCCATCCCACTGTGCGCAACATGATATAGGGAATCCTGCCTACCTGTGCAAGAGAGTACAGGCATCTCTGCCCCTATGAGGATATCTACACGGCACACTCTTTACGGCAGCGTGTAGAATACGTACACTCCATGCCACCCTAGCACAGCTATAAATAGCAGTGTAGACGGAGAGATAAGCCCAAACCATAGGATATGTACCCTACGTGGCTCTTTATATGCCCAGCCGTGCCTCCCGCGTCTACAGTGCTATTTTTAGTAGTGTAGGGTCCTCGCTGCAGGGAAAGGCTCCAGTAGTGGGGAAAGGCTCTGGCAGGGGGGAGGCAGTGGAGAAAGGCTGCGGCAGCTCATCCTTGCCAGAGCCTTTCATAGCTTCATAGATTCAAAGGCCAAAAGGGACCATTGTGATGACCTATGTCATGCTGGCTGGATTGGGGAAGGGGGGGCGAGCATGTATGATATTGTTTGACATCAGTATGTCAAAATCATAATGATTCATGTGAGATATGCCATGTCAGGTACGGTTAGAAAGGCTGTAATGTGCTAAGTAAGATGATTATGTTTATGTTCATGGGTTAGATGTGTAATGGAAGCTATGGATATATTTGAGCATAAAGTTTAAATAACTGGTCTCTTTACCGGACCTACTGGCTGATTGGGGGGCCGAAGACTGAAATGCAGTAAAGGAGGCTGTGTGTATTCGTGTACTGACTTCTTGATAACCAGTGTGGGGAATCAAAAGCACAGTTTGTGACTGGTTGGGAAGTCTGGCTTCAGTGCCACCCACCAGTGCTGGGAGAATCTGCTCTCCTTTTGCAGCCTGCTCTGACCTTGGCATTTTCAGGTGGCTACCCTAGGCACAGAAGGGTCACAACCTAGTCTGACCTCCTGCATAACACAGGCCACAGAGCTTCCCCCAAAAGAATTCCTAGAGCAGATCTTTTAGAAATACATCCAGTCTTGGGGTGGAGAAAGAGAACAAGGAAGTGTTATTTACCTCTTCACATAACACAATAATCAGGGGTCACGCAATAAAATCAATAGGCAGCAGGTTTAAAACTAACATAAGGCAGTACTTCTTCACACAAAACACAGTTAACCTGTGGAACTCATTGCCAGGGGATGTCGTGAAGGCCAAAAGTATAACTGGGTTTAAAAAAAGAATTAGATACATTCATAGAAGATAGAGTCATCAATGGCTGGTAGCCATGATGGTCAGAGACACCACCCCAAATTCTGGGTGTCCCTAAACCTCCAACTGCCAGAAGCTGGGACTGGCCACCAGGGGATGGATCACTTGAAATGTTCTGTTCATTCCTTCTGAATCACCTGGCCCTGGCTGCTGTCAGAATACAGCATAGTGGGCTAAATGGACCATTGGTCTGACCCAGTAAGGCCATTCTTAGTTCTTGCATTGATTTAAAATGATCAGGGATGCAGAATCCACCATGAACCTTGGCCAATCATTCCAATGTTTAATTGCTCTCACTGTTAAAAATTTAACCTGTGGAACCTGTGGAACTCATTGTAAATATACATTATTTACAGTCTGAATTTGTCTAGCTTCAACTTCCAGCCATTGGACTGTGTTATATCTTTCTCTGCTAGACTCAAGAGCCAATTATTAAATATTTGTTCCCCATATAAGTACTTATAGACTGTGAACAAGTCACCCTTTAATTTCCTTTTGGTTAAGCTAAATAGATTGAGCACCTTGGGTCTATCACTAGAAGGCAGGTTTTCTAATCCTTTAATCATTCTCGTGGCTCTTCTCTGAACCCCTCCAATTTATCAACATCCTTCTTGCATTGTGCACACAGAACTGGACACAGGATTGCAGCAGTGGTCACACCAGTGCAAAATACAGAGCTAAAATAGCCTCTCTACTACTCAAGAGTCCCCTGTTTATGCATCCCAGGATTGCATTCGCTCTTTTGGCCACAGCGTCTGGGATGAAGGCAGACCTGACAATTCTGGAAGGGCGGTTCATCAGTCTTAGAATGCAGGTCATACTTACATTCAGCCTTATGAAAACAGATGTTGGTTGTTTGCGCACAGCTTACCAAGTGATCTAGCTCGCTCTGAATCAGTGACCTGTTCTCGTCATTATTTACCACTCCCAAATTTTTGTGTCATCTGCAAACTTTATCAGTGATGATTTCATGTTTTCTTCCAGGTCACTGATAAAAAGGTTAAATAGCGTAGGGCCAAGAACCGATCCCTTATGGGACCGCACTTGAAACAGAACCGCTCTATGGTGATGCTCCATTTGCAGTTCCATTTTGAGACCTAGCAGTTAGCCAGTTTTTAATCCATTTAACGTGTGCCGTGTTCATTTTATATTGGTCTAGTTTCTTCATCAAAATGCTGCGCAGCCCCTAGTCAAAAGCCTTACAAACGTCTAAGTCTATGACATCAACACTATTACCTTCATCCACCAAACGCATAATCCCATCCCAAAAAGGTATCGAGTTATTTTGAGAGGATCTGTTTTCCATAAACCTATGGCTGGTCTGCATTCACTCCATTACCCTCCTTTTGTTCTTTGTTGATACCCTATAGGCTGCTGACCGTGGGATGCAGTGTAGACATATCCTATAACGTGCTGGTCCACTTGTCACAGGCTGAAGGGGGGGGTGGGGTGTAGTTTGGTGGCCCGGAGGCATTGCAGGGCTCCGAGCCAGCTACAGGCCCTACGGTCTCAGATAGGCCCATGGCCGGGTGGTTAGCCCTGCCCACCAGCCGTG
The DNA here is from genome assembly GCF_026122565.2 of Emydura macquarii macquarii. Taxonomy (NCBI): domain Eukaryota; kingdom Metazoa; phylum Chordata; order Testudines; family Chelidae; genus Emydura; species Emydura macquarii. The sequence continues at coordinate 6,847,597 of NW_027133217.1, forward strand.
CTGCCGCTATCCTCTATGTTTAGCCTGCTGGCTCAGTCAGAGCTCGTGCGGGTGTGTCTTCTCGAGCTGGGAATTACACCCCTCTGGTTGCAATGTAGACGTACCCTTTGCCGTGTCCATGGGCCAGCGCAAGGCACTTCCTCCCTGCCCCCTTCTGGGGTGCCGGGTGCACCTGGGAGCGCATAAAGGAGTTCAGCACCTCCCAAGCGAGGAGCCGATCTTGCACCTGGCCAGGTTGAATTTTATTTTGTTATTATCCTGCTGGTACTTCTAATTCCTGCCGGTCCCTTTGGGATGGGGAACATTCTCAGGGCTAGCCATGCTGAGGATTACCTGGGCCCAGATAGATCTTAGCACAGGGCAGGGAACGGGACACTAGGAACACAGGAATTAGATCAGATCAGGAGTGGGTCGGCTCTCTCCAGCAATGGCCAGAACCAGCTGCCTCAGAGGACAATGCAAGAAACCCTTCAGTAGGCAGTTCTGGGGTAACCTGCCCTCAGGGAGCATCTTCTCCTACCCGCCAGGAGATAGAGGCTGGAAAAAGTTTAGCAGGAAGCAGGTCATGGAAACAAGATGCCAAGTGCACTGAGTGGCTTTCTGAGTGGCAAATTGCTGATCTTAGTCCTTCTTGAGAAGGCCGTACCTGTTGCCGGTTCATTCTACAGAAAACTCCTTGCTCTCGAGACTTTAACCAAATTCTTGTCTGGCAAGCTGCACCAAGCAGAGACAATGAACACTGGGGTGGTCTCGGCTTACTTCTCTTGTTACCCTGGAAGAAGCTATAAAAAGGCCTCAGGTAACAAGCAGAGGAGTGCAGGGAACTGGACTAGATGACCTGCGGCGGTCCCTTCCGTCCCGCATTTCTATGATTCTGTCATCTGTGTATAAACACAGGGGCGGGGGCGAATTCAGTCCTGATGAGCTGATCAAGTCACTTCAGGGGTGAATGTGTATCTGTGTTTGTAAATTTGCAGGGAGTGTCTTGAACCTTCCAGAAGCAGAACGGGCTACATCTCCAAGACGCGTCTCTGGTTAGACAGAGGAGGCAAAATCAAGTGGTGTTAATGCAGCTAAACAAAGCACTGGGCAAGTGACCACAGCATCTGTGTGCACTCTTGGTGGGCTGGAAACATCAGGCCAAGGAACATGTCAGGCAGGAGACTTAAAGGAGGTGGGGGTGAGGGAGATGGCCCAGCGGCAGCCCAGTCTAGTTCGTCGCCACGCCTGGGCATATGGTGAATGTAACTCACCGGTGGGCTGATTTTCACAGGTGATGAGCACCGGTAGCTCCCACTGACTTCAAATGAGAGTTGTGTGTACTCAGTGTACGAGCCGGTCAGTAGCCCTTGAGAGAGGTAGAGCCCTTGCGTTGCTCGCTAGTGCCCCCTCTGGGTTGTTGCGCACTAACACATGCAGTCAACCCTTCTCCCAATAATAAACATACTCTGCACAATGTTAGACTCCTCACACTTGAACGTGAGCGAGTGTGTCTTGGGGGAGAGGGAAATTTCCCCTCCTGCCAGACACAAATAAACGTATCCCCCCTTTGTGGTCACTGTTGCGTGTTCACATGGGAATAGCTGCATGGATGACGGTTCAGTCTATAGGTTTGTCGTGGTGGGAAAAAATCCCGGAGAGCGTCATTTTCCTGTTTGTCCGGGACGTTCGATTTGCATTCATGATTCACCCCGGAGCGGCAGTCCCTGCGGCTCCTTTCCCGCGGGGCTGGGTCCAGCCGCCCACTCCAGATGTTATGACCAGGCGTGCGGGGTTGCAGGTTTGGCCCAGCCACCGCTCCATCATGACTGTGCAGGGGGGAGGCCAAACCTGAACAGCCTGCAACCCAGCAGGACAGGTCACACTGTCTGCAGTGGGCTGCCGCTGGTCAGGTTGCATCACCCACAACCCCCTCCAGCCCCCTTTCCCCACCCGAGCAGGAATTAGGGTTGCAGTGGGGGGGAGGGTGCTCTAAAGGGTGGTTGGTGTCCCCCATTGGTGAGGGCATTTTTTTATTAAAAAAATCATGTGACTTTTACTAAATTTATCATGACTGCCCTGTGATTTTTGATAAAAAAACATGCCCTGGCTCATCTCCAGGACTATGGGCATCGGTTTTACCCTACCGTTGATGCTGAGGTCAGAATAGTCATCTTTTAGGTGAAAGAGCAAATTACGCAGTCCGTGTGATGTGGCTAAGCGGTGGATGAGATGGTGGTTAAGGTAACGGCCTACTAATCCATGAGGGTTTGGGTCCCCTTTCACGGGACATTAGTTCAGGGAAATCTTGTGGTGGTCAGACTATAGATGATCAGTAGCCCCTTCTGGCTGCATAATCTGTGGCTCCAAAATTATTCTCAGCTCTCCCCTACACACGGTTTTTCTTTCAGCTGCAGGTTTGTTCCCCAAATATGTCCTTGGAGGGTCGTTTTTTTTTGGTTATGCACAAAGCAGAAGTCAGTTATGCAAATCCATTGGAAGAGCTTTGCTCGTTGAACTGCTATTGCCTGGTCTTTTCTTTTTTCCGTTTTTTGTTAAACAAAACTTTCATTTGTTGCAATATCGGGAGCAAAACCTTGTTAACATCCTCCTCTAAACGACACGGTTACCAAATCCTCTCACGATCAGCGTTTGTATCCTGTCAGTAGCCTGATAGATCTGGTAGTTTTTAAGGCCAGAAGAGACCGTTAGATAATCTAGGGTCAGATTTGCAAAGATATTGATGTGCCTAAAAATGCAAATGGCTGCTTGGTGGGATTTTTGAAAAGTGCCTGGGCGTCTAACTCCCATTGCAGTATTTGCCCTTACCCTCAGTTCTGTGCTGGGCCACGGTATTTCTAAGTTTTGCTCTTCATGTTTCACTTCCAGAAATGAAAAAATTACTATTTCTACTAGGTGACAAACAGCCCATGTGCTGCCAGACAGGTATAATTCATCAAAGGTAAAACATGGAAAATAGCTGAGAACAGCTGTTCTAAACAAAAAGAGCTCTCAGCCATGTTTGTAGCTACTTCCGCCCCTTGACGCTGACTCTCAGCGTCCGGGTGACAATCCTGGAATCTTATGGGCTAGATGACCCTCATGCCACGTTCGCTCCTATGCCCACCTGGGATCAAAATCTGGTCCCGCGCGTCCGATGATCACTATGAATAGCTGACGTGATATTTTCTGTAACCACTGTGTGGAGTTTGCATGACTCAGGGAGCCTGGTATTTAGCACACTCACGCTGGGGAAAGTGAAGAGAGCACAGAGCAATGGTCTCTTGTTGGTTGGGGCTAGCGAGGAGAGAAGGCAGATTGCGTAGAAACTAGGGCCCGGTTTTCCTCTCACTTGCACTGATGTGAACTGGGAGTCAGGGGATTGCCTCAGCTGGGGAAGGAGAGCTGCAGGAGGGAGGTTGGCTCCTGTGACTGGCCCAGAAGGGAGAGGGCGGCGGGTGAGATGGGAGGCGCTGGGGAAGGCCAGGCAGATGGCTTGGAGCACGACTGGGCAGGGGGGATCCAGCCTGTGGAGAACCAGACTGGGAGGAAAGCAGCAGGAGGGAGGTTGCCGTGGAGCAGAGAGGGAGGGAAGCCGCTGGATCCCAGCGACCTCCTTTGGTTCTGAGCTTTGTGATACTTATCAAATAATCCTAGAAGATGAGGGTTGGAAGGGACCCCAGGAGGTATCTAGTCCAACCCCTGCTCAAAGCAGGACCAACCCCAACTAACTCATCCCAGCCAGGGCTTTGTAAAGCCAGGCATTAAAAACTTCTAAGGATGGAGATTCCACCACCTCCCTAGGTAACACATTCCAGTGCTTCACCACCTTCCTAGGGAAAAACGTTTTCCTAATGTCCAACCTAGACCTCCCCCACTGCAACTTAAGACCGTTGCCCCTTGTTCTGCCATCTGCCACCACTGAGAACAGCCTAGCTCCATCCTCCCTGGAACCCCCTTTCAGGTAGTTAAAGGCTGCTATCAAATCCCCCCTCATTCTTCTCTTCTGCACACTAAACAAGGCTAGTTCCATCAGCCTCTCCTAATAAGTCATGTGCTCCAAACCCCTAATCATTTTTGTTGCCCTCTGCTGGACTCTCTCCAATTTGTCCACAAGTGAAGGGCCCAAACTGGACACAATACTCCAAATGTGGCCTCACCAGTGCCGAATAGAGGGGAATAATCACTTCCCTCGATCTGCTGGCAATGCTCCTACTAATGCAGCCCAATATGTTGTTAGCCTTCTTGGCAATGAGGGCATTCTGTTGGCTCATAGTCAGTCGGTCCCCAGTCTGTAGCTGTGCATGGGATTCTTCTGTCCTAAGTGCAGGACTCTGCACTTGTCCTTGTTGAACCTCATCAGATTTCTTTTTCCCTACCCTCCAATGTGTCTAGGTCACTCTGTATCCTATTATCCTATCCCTGCCCTCCAGCGTATCTACCGCTCCCCCCAGCTTAGTGTCATCTGCAAACTTGCTGAGGGAGCAATCCACCCCATCCTCCAGATCATTAATGAAGATGTTGAACAAAACCGGTCCCAGCACTGATCCCTGGGGCACTCGGCTCGTTACCGGCTGCCAACTAGGCATCGAGCCATTGATCACTACCCATTGAGCCCGATGATCTAGCCAGCTTTCTATCCATTTTATAGTCCATGCATCCAAACCATATGTCTTTAACTTGCTGATAAGAATACTGTGGGAGACTGTATCAAAAGCTTTGCTAAAGTCAAGGTATATCACGTCCACCACTTTCCCCACATCCACAGAGCCAGTCTTCTTATCATAGAAGGCAGTCAGGTTGGTCATGGATGACTTGCAAGTTTTTGTTTGAATCAATAAAACGTTGCCCCGGAGGAGGGCCTGGAACACGCTGGGAACGGCAGTGTGTCCTTCGCGGACTGGGGAGCCAGGCTGCAGCTCGCATGCTTTAAAGTTATGTCCCCTTGCAACACGGCTGAGTTTGGCCTGGGTGTGAAAAGTTCTGAGCGGAGGTGGAGAAGGGACTGGGTTTAACCTACGCCACAGTCTCATTTCCCCTCTGTATCAGGGGCCACCAAAAGCTCAGCCAGAGCCAGGCATCCACCTTCTCGCCACGTGGTCAGAGGCTGTTCCATACGTTTCGATGTTTGTTTCGCTATTCAGAGGGTGTTCCCTTGAACTCCTTCACTTTTGCTCCGGGGCCATGGGAGCAGGCATGGGCTGAGGAGTGAATTGGAGGGCATCCTTGGTCCTGATCACCATGGGGAAGCAATTAATATTGCTTAAAAGCCCCAAGCAACCCCCGTATCTACCAGGAAGTACTCTACTGCCTCTCTGGTCGCCTTGCTTAACTGTTCCTTTCCCCAATCCTTTATCTGCCTTTTTCTATTAAGACTGCCCATCCTGAATGGAGAGAGGCTCAGGCACTCCCCTGACCCCACATGGTTCTCAATACACAACCAGCAGCCTTAGAGAGTAAGCTCTGTGGGGCAGGGACCACGTACATCTCTCTGTGTGTTTCTGTCATGGCCGCCATCATGGCCATCACTCCGGGGGTTGAGCAACTCCCATCCTCTGTGTATTGGGTGCAGCAGAGGACTTGTAACCCACACTGTTTGTTCTGTTTGTACAGCACCTAGCGCAGTTAGAGCCCTGACTGGGGTGTTGGGCCTTGCCATAGTATAAATATTAAATAATAATGCTGCCCCTTAGCTTGAGCAGTTAGCCAGTATCTGGGGCCTTGCCAGTTGTTTGTTAGAAGGAAAAACTGATGCTAGGAGTCAGGCGTTTCTTTGGGGCAAGTCTATTTATTTACAACGAATGCAGAAGTTTCTGTTTCCCTGGACACAGCAGGAACAAACAGCAAGTGTTGGTTTTCTTTCTTAGAATTTCCAGTCCTGCCTTTCCGAAAAGCCCTGTACCCGAAAGAAGCTCTCTTTCTCTTGACTTCCTCCTGAAGCCACATCCCCCCTGCATCTCTCGCTGTCTACTCACTTCCTCCCTGCTTTCTGATCCTGTCTGCTTCTGACATGCACACACGCACCTCTACCAGTCAGTAGTACATTTGCATTTGCAGTCAGTCCCAGGGAAACCTCTCCTATACTCCCTTCTCACTCAGGCCTTCCTGTGCTGTCCCTTGCTTGGGTGGTGGCTTGTATCGTTTCAGCTCTCCTGCTCCATAACGGAGCTGAATTGCTTCTCCCATTTAGCCTGCCTGGAAGGTGGCATCAGTTTCAGCGAGATCTGTGCTTGCTCATAGACCTGACACTGGCAACCACCAACACACTCCTGCATAACAATAGTAATAAATGGGCTGACTTCATTGTGGCTAATAAACTAGGCTTTCCACGCAGCTGATCCCAGTGAATAAATCCAGTTATTGCGGAGGAGGTGGGATGTTGCTGTTGTTAGAGGCAAGCGTTAGAAGAATGTGAAACAATATAAGGTGATAGACTAAATAATAATCTTGCTTTTGGCCTTGCTTTTAGTCTAAATAAATTAGGAGGCAAACAAGAAAGGATGTAAGTGAAAGCACAAGGCTGGAGTACAAGGTTTGCCTTTCGGTAATGAGAGAGGATAAGGGAACAAACCAGAGCAGGAGTTGCAATAGTAACCAAGCAGCTGGGAGGGAGAAAGGGACGCTAAGACTGTGAGAAAGTGACCACATGTAACCCCCGCTCTCTACCACTCCCATGAGATATAAAAGAGGCGAGACTAAAGACCCCAGACTCAGACCCTCCAAAATGGATCATGACCATTGGAAGGGCTGGCACCAGGAGTGGAGAGCCCACAGGTATAACTAAGCCTACCAAGAAATAGGAGACGGGAAGGGAGTTCTGTGAGTGTACAGAACTATGGTCAGGGAAAGAGGGAGTTCTATAAACATATAAAGCTATGGCTGTGGAAGGAAAGGAAACTATTCAGCATAGAGGGATAACCCTGACTGGTGTGAAGGGCTTAGGGATACGGTTCTGGAAAAGGAAGCCCAGCGGATGTGAAGGGCTATGGTTTTATGCTTGCTTGTTTAGCCCCAATAAACCCATCACATGGCCTGCAGATTGGACTCTGGACTGCTGCTTTCCGGCGAACTGTGTCTGGGAACTGAGCGGGGAAAGGCGGGGGATCGCTCACAGCAAGTCTAATTACAGTCACACAAGCTCTTTGTCTGCTTCTGGTTCAGAAAACGAGACACCTGTAGGTGTCCCCGCCACGTGCCAGTGTGACGAGAATGCCCAATTGTGGTATAACCACGGAGAACGAAGAAACCCAGCCTGTCTCACCATAATCAATTGCATCCCCAGCAAATCCACTCAAAGGGCATCAACTTTTATTTGCGTAAGGGCCATAAATGACAATGGAGGGAAATCAGGGCAGCCATGACGTCAGATTTCCAGGAACTGCTTTCTCCGGGGACTGCAGGAAAATTGAAACTGCACCAGCTGCAGCACATCATGCATATTGGTGGGTATTTCTAAAAGGCCTGGGTAGGGTGCAGCAGGGAAAGCTAAGGTGTAAACAATTATTTGAGTTGTTTATAATCAAAACAGAGATGGGCAACTTTATTTACTGTGAATTTATCTCATGCCACTGTTTATCCCTCCCCCTCCCAAGCACGCTGAGGTCAATGGGCCTACTCCTGAAGCAAGGATGGCAGAATCTGGCCTTCTCTGTTTATGCCCTGGCCTTTTCCAGACAGAGCGTCTTTCCCTCCCCTTCACCGGCAGTTTCTGTTGGCAGAGATGCCCGTGCAGGTGAAGGCAAAAATCCAGCTGGAGCGAAAACTCCAGTATTGGTTTGATTTCTGAAACCATCTCTGTAGAAACAGACTCCACAGGTTCCAGCGTGCGGGGACAGCGAGCGGTGCTGCTGGCTGAGACGGATGGGGCAGTATCATCTCCATTTCCTGCATTTAACCACAGCTTCGGGACTTCACACACCTCCCCATTCCCAGTTCTCGTGTGAGGCGAATGGCTCTACGACCCGCTAACAGTCACAGGACGTCAGGCTGGTGAGCACAAAGGCGGGGCTCTTAACCACCTGGGATTGTCGTCCTCCTAGCGCAAGGCAACCAGGAACCGCTCCATCCCTGGAGGAAGGCTGCTGTAGTCAGTGGAGTTATGCTGTATTTAATCTGGCCCTCAGGGTAGTTCTGCAGGGCGCAAACAGCGATGTGACCAGCTTTCTCCAAGCGAGGAGCGGATTTCAGATTTACACCAGGGAAAGCATGAGAAGAATGAGGCCCTAAATCTGTGTAACCAGTGGGTAAGCAAACGTTTTAACAGTTCAGTGTTCAAATACCCCCTTTATCTCCCCACCTAACGTACTTCTCCTAGAGGAGCAGAAGAGGAGAGCGAGCTGTTCTAAGCAGCACATCTCGTGTTTTTGAGTAACCCTAAAACATGTTTCCTTCCCTCCTTTTCTTAGCAAGGGCGAGTCGCTGTAAAGGGGCAGATCAAGGGTGGGCCCTGCAAGGTGGGGGACAAAGAGACTGAAACTCAACTCAACAGGGGGGGTGGCGCTCGCTGTTTCATGCCAGCTGCATTAAGGCAGGGCCCCATGAGCTGCGAGGGAGATCCCGTGTCTGTAACACGTTTGCTTCCAAACGCACGTGGCTGCACTGCCCCAAATTGACACTGGGGGGCAGCCTGCGTATCTGTCTCTGATCCCTGGAACAGCTGGGCACTGCCACCCCATCATCAATGGAGGGAGCATCACAGCACCCCTGCGAGGTAAGGTAATGTCCTCCTCGCGTCCCGGGGGGAGGGACTGAGGCACAGATAGATTCATTGACTTGCCCAAGCGCACACAGGAAGGCTCTGCTGAACTTGAACCCAGATCTCTTGAGTATTAGTCCAGCCCCTTCTCCCCACAGCACCTCTTGTTATAGACGGGAGGACCTGGCTTACGACCGCGTGCACGGGCTAAGAACTCTTAACTGCAGCAAGGGTGGGGATGAGGGGGGCCGAGACAGGCAGTCGAATACCCGGCTCCTTGCAAAGAGACACCTCAGCCTCCGGAACGTGCAGCTCCAGGGATGGATCGAACAGGAAGGCCAGGAGCTGGAACGGAGTCTCATGCCTTGCCCTTCCCTCTGTGGGTCACGTGCCTGCCAGCTGACTGCTTCACCGATCCCGGTGTCCACCCCTCTGCTCCTGAGACGCCCCGCTCTCTGTGCGCCCCAGGGCTGAAACAGTTCTGCAGGCCGCACAGCCTTGTGTGACAGCTGTTGTATCTGGAGAGGATGTATTTATGGGGGGAGAGAGGGGAAGGAAGGGCCCTTTGTTCTTTTCCTGCGTTGCCCATTGTGCGCAAGGGGGAGAAGAAGAGGGGGGGGGGTGGCGTTCTCGTGCCCTGTCTGGCTGCGGCAGAATGCTGCAGGGAGCTTCTCCCCCGATGGTCCTTTGGTGAGGGATTGCTAAGGGTACCACATGCTTGGCTGGCATCTGGTCGTTTAGGAGACAGATATTACCGCTTATGGGGTGGGGCCTCCGGGTTGGGCAAGCCCTGGTTGTCACATATGGGTCGCGCTCATCCTCCCTGGCTGAATTAACAGCTGCCCATGCAGGTCACACCTAGCCCCCCATCAAGTCTTGGTACTTCAGCATAGCCCAGTTGCTCTCCCAGTCTGGTGTCATCCTAGTCAAAGTCCCAGGTGAGAAACCCGTTCTGTGCATTGCGTTTCTGAGTGGGCGTGTTTTCCTGGGAAAGGGCGGGGCCTATAGCGTGACGTCTCCCCACCAGCACCTTCCATTGGCTAATAGCAAAGTCAGGTGACTCACCGCTCACGTTTTCCCGCCCCTTCCTGGGACACCAAGGAGAGGCAAGGCGGGAGGGCCGGGACACAGACAGAACGCGACTGCCGTACACGCCTCTGAAAATGACCGTTTGTTATATTGAGTCTGGAAGGGACAAGACTGAGCCAGATGCGCCGCTCAGACACAAGGAGCGGTAGCTGCTGAGGGGATGTTCGAGAGGTTTGCGCCCCTTTCTCCCCGGGCTGCCTCAGAAGTTCACTCGGCCCCCAGTTGTGGCGCGGGAGTTGCGGAGAGCGCGGCTGATCTTCTTCCTCAACTGCTCAACACGCCTTCCAAATCTGGACACGCGTAGAATAGAGAGAGAGAGAAGCACATTGGCAAGGGATGCCAGGGAGCCGCTCTGCGTGGAGCTCGGAGAACTCCGCTCCTCAGTCGGGCAGTCAGGGTTGAGGGGGGCAGGAAATGGAATTTGGTGCTGCCGGGCTTTCCTTTGAGAACCGTGCCGGCCCAGCCCTACTTGGTTTGCACTGCCCTGAGAGGGAGTTCTTGCGTTTCAAGGCCAGTTTTTGGCTCCTGATCCTGGGGCCAGGAAGAGCTGGGAGCCTGGAGGAGATGATACCTGCACACCAGGAATTGGGGGAGGGAAGCCTTGCCATGGCAGTTACTCCTTTGGGGAACAGAACGGCCTGAGAGGGCAGGCCAGGTCCTCAGCTGCTATTAATCTTTGCCGCGCCGCTGGCCGCCGTCGCGTTTTGCCCCTTCATCCCAGCTGGGTGTGACGCCTGCCCTCTCGACTGGAAGAGGGCGAGATGTTGTGGGTGCTGTGAGGGGTGGGGAAGGGAGGGCTGATGTTCTGGAGAAGCACTTTCAGAGTGGCCCAAAGATAAAGACCCGGCTGCTCCCCACCTCTCTGGGAAGGGCCCTGTTAGGGGGAGAGGAAAGAGCCTAGCTGGGGCGCTTTGTCTGTTGCGTGGGAAGGGGGACGTCCCTCACTGTAATCGGGGTCTTCATCCCATAACGTTCCCAAAGCCACTAGCCTGTCAGGCCTGCCTAGGGCCACCCCAGAGCCCCCTTTCCTGCCCACCCTTCAGTGACCTCCGTAGACCCTAGCATGGGACCTTTCTTTGGCACACGTGGACCCGTTTGTCCGCTGGGCCAGAGTGTGCCCCAAACGGATGCGCATGGGACCTTTCTTTGGCACACGTGGACCCGTTTGTCCGCTGGGCCAGGGGCCTCGTGGGAGTGTGCCCCAAACCTCCGCATCGCAGGTGAGCAGGACGGTGGCCGGCGGCCGCTCGGGGAAGACGTATCCTGAACAGTCTCTCACCAGCTGCCAGGGGGTTAAGGCACCGATAAGAACTCAGAAAAGCGGGTGGGCAGGAGAGGGAGAGTGGTTACGGCTCATTGAATTCATCTCTGGAGCCCTGGTGTTGGAAGCAGACCTTGCACCGCGGGGGGTGGGTCTGCTGAGATATAGAGAGTGGGGGGGGAGCGGGGGGCTAACAGCCAGAACAGCCCAGGAGGCTCCAGAGGGAGGGTCTGGCGCTTTGCTAACTTCCAAACACGGGCTGGCTTGGAAAAGGTTGTCCTCTGCGTGCTAAGTGGTTGGGGTGAGCAAGCAGGACGCTCTGGACTGCCGCTGCCTAGGTCACGGGGCTGACTCGGCAGTTCCGCAGCCAGGAGCTGCCCGCGAGCGGTTTTGTTCCTACCGCTGGTCAGGGGCGACAGGACCTTGGGTCCCTTTTGTAAACAGAGCGGAAAACAGCTGGACTCCGCCGCACCGATTCCTCACCCAAACCACCCTGCAAGACCCTGACTGCTTGGCCCAAGGGAAGAGAAGAGCAATCATCCGGCTTCCTCCAGCCTGCTCGCTGGCAGGAGAAGGGGAGCTGCTTACCCGCATGGGGCAAGGGGCCAGCTGCTGCGGGAGTTTGCTACAATAAAGGAACACAAATAACTCGTCGCCTAGAAGGTGAATGTGTCTTGTCTTATTTCCTTCTTCCGTTTCTTTAATCTCTCCTCTCCCTTTCCAGCATGTCCAGCATGTTCTGCCCATCTCCAGACCACTGCTTCGTTTGGCTTGTCCCCTTTTTTCTCTGACAACCACCACCCCCTTCCCTCTCCTTGTGCATCTCTCCCATTCTCCCCATGGTTTTGTCTCTGCTCCCTCTACCCCCTTTGGCCCAGTGCTATCTCTCTCTCTCGCCCTCAAGTTTCCCATGTGTTCCATTGTCTCTCACGTGTTCCATTGTCCTGTCCCCATCTGTAATCAATCTTAGTACATCTCCAGCACGCTACTCGCAGGAAGGAATGTGAATATTCTATTATCCCCATGTCACAGATGGGGAAACGGAGGCACTGAGTTTTTGAAGGACTTGACCAAGGACACTGAGTGGGTCAGTGGCAGAGCAGGGGAGTTTCTTGCTCTTAGTCCTAACCATCGCTCACTAGGTCATATGATCTTTCCTGCTGCTGAGCTGTTGTCCTCCTGTGGGCACAAAGTGAACTGGCAACAATCCGAGTACCATTGGTTGCTATCTGGTAACAGCACCCAATAGCTTTCTGCTCTGCAGTTGCTCTCCCTCGCTGTGCCTCGGTTTACCTCATTTACTCAGACAGCAAATAAGGATAATACTACTGACTTGCCTCACAGGGAAATTAATAGATTCTGGGGCCAGAAGTGACCCTTGTGATCATCTGGTCTGACTTCCTGCATTACACAGGCTAGAGGATTTCGCCCAGTGGTTGCTGCAGCAGACCCAGTGCCCCAGGATTGAACTAGAGCCGACCTTGGAGAAAGAGACATGTAGGTTTGATATAAAGACTCCAAGTGGTGGAGAGCCTACCACTCGGGAAGTGGTTTCGATGGTTAATTGCCCTCACCAGTAGGGATAATTCATTAATAGTTGTCAAGTGCTTTGGCAGTTCTGGATGGAGAAAATGCAACAGATGATATGTTGAATCTGATAGACTTCAATATAATACGTGTAACACAGTGCATTGAACAGTCTGTCATGTTCTATTTAACACAGTGCATTGAACAGTCTGTCATGTTCTATTTAACACTTATCAGAAATATCACTGTGTAGATAGGTGCCATGTGGATCAGTTAACGTTACTCTGAAAACTGTCACTTCCCTCTTGGGTATTTAAATTAGTAACTATAACATTTCAATAGAAACTTCTCCATGCATTGCACTGACCTATCCATAGGAAAATACTCTATTCTGTTATCGGTACCTGGAGTGAGCATGGACCGTGTTTGGAGAACTCTCTGAGATAACATTCCTTGTATAAGGTTTGGGGAACTTTGACTGAGCTGATCCTTGATCTGCAGAGTCTTTTAGGATGTGGGTGTTAAATCGGATTGAAACAATTAATCCATGCAGAAGCGGCATGGCCCAGTGGACAGGGCACTGGGCTGGGAAATCAGGAGACCAGGACTGTATTCCTGGCATTGCTGTGTCAGCTTGGACAAGTCAAGTCACTTCTGTGTTTCACCTCCCATTCTTTGTGTGTTTACACCATAAATCCTTTGGAGCAAGGACTGAGTCTCACTCCGTAGGTGTGCGCATGTGTACAGTGTCTAGCACAAAGGAGCTCTGCCCTCAGTTGGGGTTTCTAAGTCCAAATATAATGCAAATAGTAATAAACATGCACAGTTCTCCATAATGCACCTGCTTCCTTACCCCGCCCTCTTTGAAATCACACTGCCTCCGTGGCAGCTTTCTCTGACACTAGGCACACGGTCTCTTTCATGAGGAAGTGCAGCGCTGAGCGCGTTGAGAATTTCCCTCCTAAGGCGTTAAATACGAAGACAGAGGGTCTACGATACAAAGGAACAAAACAAAGTCTTTCTGGCGAGCAGCAGCATTGCAGACCTGACTGCTGCACTTGTCCAGCGGCTACAATTCACCCACAGGGTGGGCTGGGTCCCAAGCCCCCTGAAGTGACTGGGAAACTTTCCATTGATTTCCGTGGGCTTTGGATCAGGCCCAACGTCCAATAACCCAACACCTGACTTCACCCGCCCACCCAACAGGAACTACAACCTGGTGGCAACACTTTGCTCTAGTGCGTTTGAAACAATCGGGCCTGATCTTGCCCATGCGGAAATCAGTAGCCGCTGAGGGCTTTTGTTTGCACCTTGCTGGAGATGCTCAACACCCTACAGCACGGGAGACAGCCTCTCCGTAGCTCAGTGTCCATGACAGAAGTGATGTGGCGGTTGCCATGGCCACCCCCAGCATCATCAGGAGTCCCCAGCCACTCTCCACCCTTGGCCCTAGGCCTTTCAGTGTGAGCTGGGAGTGCAGCCCTGTGGCTCGAGGAGAAGCCCTTTCATGGTTCCCTTGGTGTAAGGTGGATGGGGACTGCTCAGCTACTTACTGGGGTTTTCCCAAAGGTTGCAGCGTTCCCGTGCACTTACAGGAAATTTCAGCTGTCCCGGGAGCTGGTGCGCCCAGAGAGGGGGAGCTCAGCTAGATTGGTGGGTGCCAGAGGGTTTTTCTTTATTGCTCAAATCCTGGCTGGGTTAGCACACACACACGCTGGGAGGAAGTTGCTACTGGCAGAAGAAAAGATGAAGCAATCGTCTCTTGATTCCCAAATCACAAGGTTAGGGCTTCACACTCAGCCCGGCTCTGAGTAACACCCAGGCCCAGATAACAGACTCAGGATATTTTTACTGCTGATGCCAGCAATGTAGAACCAAGGGGGATTTACACTTTCTTATTTAGATGGGCAGTCAGCTCCAAAAGTCTCCCATTACCTGTGAATGGCAGCACGGTTTTAACTGTTTAGTCTCAAACAGCACTTGAGCCATATCCTGAGCTGGGGTAAATTAGTTTCACTCTGTAGACATCAGCTGGGGGGGCTGACCCATGACATTCGCTGCTTTTCCTGCTCAAAGCCCTTTACAAAAACGAATTTGACTGAAATGTGAGATAATCTCACGAGCTGCCAGAGGAATCAGTTGTGAGACATTACAGATGGCCAGTGTTACGTGAATGGACAGCCTTGTCCCTGAACTGATGGGGATTCTTTTCATTGACCGTGTGTTTTGGATCAGGCCAAAGGTAGCTAACGTGTAACTTCTTCATTCTACTCAATCAAATGCTTCCTCTGCAGCCACCGACAAGGAATCAGCTACATAGGATGCCAAAATTTTGTCTGCCAACTGGCTCTTCGGTGTCAAATCAAGCACCGTAGCTGTAATTTTTGGACTCTCCAGTTAAATGAAATGGATTTGTAACTCCGACAAATCATCCAGGCTCTGGGAGCAGAACATTCCTGTTCTGGAGATCATAGATAACTCAGTTCATGCCAAAACTCCTTGCATTGTCAGCTCCTCCGTGAGCTCGTGAGATAGGAGCTTTGATGTTCTTTACGTCTGTTGCTTGATTTATTTCCTGCAAGAACTGAGATCTCTCTCTCTCTCTCTCTGTTGTGATTCCCTGCATGTTTATGCTTTGAAAGGTCACTCTTTTCTTCTTGTGGAGGTTGTACAATGATACAGTAATAGAGTTAGATTATTCTTATTTGTGCTATTGTTGCATCCAGTGGTTCCTAGAAAGATTGGGACCTTGGTGCTATAAATACACATAGTAAGTGACAGTCCCTGCCCTGAAGAGCTTCCAGTCTAAACAGACCAGATATTATTGCCTTCAATCTATATGTGACCCATGTTAGTACTCTATAGTTGCCCTCTAGTCCATGTGTAGCAGTTTATGCTCAAGATTTCAGAGTCAGAGAGCATGGGTCCAAAGCCCACAGAGGACTTGTTGTCCAGGGATGTTGCATCACATACAGATGGGGAGCCAAGACACAGAAAGGGGAAGTTATTTGCCCAAGGTTACACAGGGATGCTGTGGTAGAGCAGGGAATTGAACTCACAACTCCCCTTCATTACTTCAAGGCCAGCCTGCCTGGGTTGCTTCGTAGCTTTTCCTCAGAGCTCCCACAGCACTCGACAAAGTCTAGTATGACTTTCAGAGACGTTGAGCACCCGCAGCTCTCACTGACTTCACAGGGAGGGAGATTTGGGTGAAAATCAGGCCCTAGATCTAAAAAAGGGAAAGAGATCCCCAGTGTTATTCCCTGTTTGACCCAACCTTGACTGTACCCTCACGGCCACTCGTCCATGATACGGGGATTAGTTCAGTGAAATGCAGCCACCTCTGGTGCAGTGCGTGGGAGATGTTTAACAGCACATGCAATGCTACACAAAGCACCCTGGGCATACTGTGCTCATCTGTGGGGATGGAATCCAGGACCTGGAGCACCAAATTCTCCCAGCCCCCGAGCCTCTTCCTAGTGTCCTTGGGGCTGTGAGCTACCCCGGAAGGGGAGGGGTTCTGTGGAGGCCCTGCCATTGCTGGTCAGGTGCTGAGTGGGAAGCACAGCGCACTCTCCTAAGGGCAGATATAGCATGTGTGCTCCCTTAGGCACCTGATGGCTTTGGGAGGAATTCTGTCCCCCGGAGGACACCCAGGGCCCCCTGGGAGTTCTGCCTTGTATGTTATTTCTGTGTCTCATCTTTTCTGATCCTCTCTGACGTCTCTCTGTCACCGTCACACCGGCTGGCAGAGCTGTGTTCAGCGCCCAGCGTTTCACTCCTCCTTGCGGGTTTCCACACATTACTGCCATGTCTGCAGGTAGCGTGTTTCATTCGCCCCAGTGCAAAGAGCTGGTCTGTGCACCTCTGAGGATGGTGCTAAAGTGGGATGGGCGCGGTGCACTGTGCTGGTCCTCTGGACCAGAGTGAATGTCTCCCTGGGAGTATTTCCCTACCTATTTCACCGCCTGTTACTTCATCTAATCCTTTTCCTGACAGCAGCACGTGATCTTCCTCCAACGGTGAGTGCTATGGTAGATCCCCAATCTAGGCTTTCAAACCTCGAGTGAAATTTTGGAGGCTGACTAGCAAGTTAAAGGTTTAGATCTCCTGAGAATCACCACTGTTTTCCCCAGGAGCTAGATAGGCCCATGGACATAGAATCATAGAAGAGGAGAGTTGGAAGGAACTCAGGAGGTATCTAGTCCCACCCCCTGCTCAAAGCAGGACCAACCCCAACTAAATCATCCCAGCCAGGGCTTTGTCAAGTTGGGCCTTAAAAACCTCTAAGGATGGAGATTCCACCCCCTCCCTAGGTAACCCACTCCAGTGCTTCACCGCCCTCCTAGGGGAAAAGTTTTTCCTAATATCCAACCTAGACCTCCCCCACTGCAACTTGAGACCATTGCTCCTTGTTCTGTCATCTGCCACCACTGAGAACAGCCTAGCTCCATCCTCCCTGGAACCCCCTTTCAGGTAGTTGAAGGCTGCTATCAAATCCCTCCTCATTCTTCTCTTCTGCAGACTAAACAAGCCCAGTTGTCCTAGCCTCTCCTCATAACTCAATTGCGCCTTTAGTGACCAGGTTATGGGATTTTATGGGATTCCGTTTGCTGATCTGTGCGAAGGGGAGACGGGAAGGGAGCTGTGGGGTTTGCTCAAAGCTGTGCTGGGTGCTGATCTATACTGAGTGTGTTTGGTTTGGAGAAACCGTGGGGCAGCCCTCAGCTTGTTCGTTAGGGTGAAATTGACCCCACGACAGAGGGGCTGCACAGAGCCCTAAACACCATCAAGCCTTTAACTCGGGATGCTGTCAGTCCCTCCTTGCTGGAGTACATTAAATTCAGAGCAAGTCATTTCTTTCATTACTGTTATTATTCTATATATTACCGTCATGCCTAGGTACAGTCATAGACCAGGAGCCCATTGTCCTCGGCACTGTACAGCTCAGAACAGACAGACGGTCCCCCATCCCAGGGACTTACCATCTAAGTATAAGACAAGGGACAGACGGACTGGGCAGTACAAGGAAACAATGAGACCGTGCCGGGCAGTACAATAGGCAGAGGTTTCAGCACACCGCCAGCCTGACCGGTTTTGGTCAGCATCACGGCAAAGGAGAATTTGGAGGAGAGATTTGCAGGTGGATAATGATAATGGCTTTGCAGACGTTTATGGGGCCCATCTCCCAAGCCCGTGGGGCAGCCTGGGAGAAAGGACAAAGAGGCTTGTTTGAAAAGAAGTGGGCGATGGAAGCTGGCAACGTGGGCTTATCAAAGGCAAGCATCGACGGCTCGCTAGCAAATGAGAGATTTTTTGGTTTTTTAAAATTTCATCTTGAGTTTCTTTTCACCAAACCTGCTGGTCACACTCGGACCCAGTCGGACTCTGCTGAGGCCCAGTTTTTACATTAAAAAAAGTTTAAAACAAAAAAATCACAAAGTAGAACAAACATCTGCACAAGCTTCAAAATCCCTTTAAAAAGGCAAGCTACGCAGCTCATTATCGACGGTGTTATACGCCTGGGCTCTGCCCGCCAGCAGCCAGACTGGTGTAGCTATTTATATATAGGTGGCCAGGGAAGAGCCATCTGGTTTTACCTCTTACGGGGATCGACCGTGGGGAGACTTGAGAATGAAAACAAGCAGCGTAGGTTTGATGCGATGGAGAAAGGGGAGGCAGCGAAGGGATTCAAAGAGAGGGGTGACATGGTCAAAGGGACAAGCTAGGAAAATGATCTTGGCCCCAGCAGCTAATTGGATATCAGTGGGGCAGCCAGGACAGAAGGATACTGCAGTGACGCTGAGAGCTTGGCTAAGCGTTTTCGCTGCGTGGCTGGATCGGAAAGGCCATAGCTCAGAGGCAGTGTGCAGCAAGAATTGGCAAGATTTAGCATGGCCTGGATGGGAGAGCAGAGTCAAAGAGGACAGCCCTGTTGTGGGGCTGAGGGTCAGGAAGTGGGGAGGGCTGGGGGGGGAAGATGAGGAGCTCCGTTTTAGCCATGTCTAGCTCGAGCTGATGGCTAGACATCCACAAGGAGATGTCAGAGAGACAGGCCGAGATTTTAGTCTCCAGCAGAGGCTGGGCTGGGGCTGGAGCTGTCTGGAGCCGGGTGCGGTGAGCAGCTGGGGGGCTCCTGGGCAGAGCCCGGCGCAGGGAGAGCGTAGACCAGACTGGGAGGGGGATCGTGACCCCGACAGGAGGCCCAACGCTGGGGAGAAGGGCCCTGCCCCGTAGTGCCTGGGGGCATGTGGCCACCACCAGGGCAAGTGTCCGAACCGAGGCCTCCCTGCAGCTCAGCCTGGGGCCTGGGACGTGTGAGACACAGACTGTGAACGTCCCTCACGCCCCAGAGCCGCTGTGTGCGGTGCCCCTGTGCCAGGGGGCGACGCCGGCTGTTTTCCTTTCTCCTTTCTCAGCTTGTCTCTATTTGTTTTGGTATTTGATAATAATAATTTGTTTAATAACTTGTGTTGCTTTGAACTGTGTGCAACGCTTAGTGGGTCAGGGAGGCGTCCAGGGCAGGGAGGGTGCCCCAGCGTGGGGACACCCATGCCCCTGCCCTAAGTGACCATGACAAGATTGGGGGTCGAGCCACCCAGAAATCCTGGGCCCAGCCTTGTCGGGGTTACGAGCACCCTGTCACGCAGGAGAGTGGGAGGGGAGCCCTCGAGGCAGGCAGGCCTCTGGGTGAAGGGCGTGGGAGCGAGGACTCAGATCCTTTCTCTAGCCAACTCCACCGGGGTAGTGCATGGGCCAGGAAAGTTCCCCACAACAGCCGGACCATTCCCCCTCTGACACATATGTGGAGTTATTCCAGAATAGCGAGTCCACTTTACATTGACACCCTAGCTTATTCCAGAATAGCGGTCATGTGTGGAGAAGCCCCACAGCCTTCCTTCATATCCACGTCAGCACTGCTGCTTATAGTGAATTGAACGGACGGGTGAATATTGCCTGTGGATAGGCCCTTTTCCTTAACCTCTGCCTACTTGCTTTCTGAGCATCTCAGAGAAGGGGCCGTCTTCCATGTGTGTTTAGAAAGTACCTAGCCTGTAGGGGGCACCAGCAGAAATCAACCACGGATAATAACGACACAGGTGCAAATACCAGGCTGTAGGTACAGGAGCCTAGCATCAGAGGGCAGCGATTCCCCATTGCCCTGCTCTGAGTTCAAGCGGCATCGAATATACACAGGCCACCGCCCGATTCCCGCTGTCACTCGTCCAGTCTGGCTGAGGCTCAGCTTCCAGATGGCAGGGAAAAGAAGGGATTTTTAATTTAAATTGCTGAAATCGCGTGCACTGATTGTGAAACATCCCAGGACAGGGGTGAATGGGGAAGGCTGAGGCCTGTGGTCTTAATTCCATTGGGCCAGACCCTCAGCTGCTATTAATTCCCACAGCTCCAGGGGCTTTCACGGCTCTACGCTGGTTTACATCCCCTGAGGATCTGGCCTCGGACGTCCCGGTAACCAGAACTTTACTCTTCAGCTCTCAGTCCAAATCTGCGAGAGCTAATTGGCACGGGACGCCGGTTCTGATGGTGCCACTCATCAATCCCAGGGGAACGGAGAGTGCAGGGACCATGGGTTACCACACACAGAACTGCTCCCATTTTCCAGGCGTTTGTGCCCTTTGGGTCCCAGGCGATGGGGCTCCCCTGTCACCAGCAGCCTGAGGCATCTGGCCAGCAGGACGTCCCCCTGGGATTCAGCCTAGCCCGTCCCTTTCTTTATTTTATGCCACTTCTGCCCCCTCTCCCACCTATACACACGTATCCCCCTCGCTGCGTGTTAACCCCTCGGCAGGCGGCAAGCGTGTCCTCCCTCAGTCATCCCTTAGGCCAGCGATCTGTTGTTTAGCGCGTTTAATCTTTACTGGTCCCTCCATCTCCCTGGGCTGGCTGGCTGCTGCTCTCTGAACTCCTCCCCAGCTGGGCAGTCCCTTTCTGGAGGCAAGGGACCCAGCGCTGAAGGCAGAACCCTAAGGCTGGATCCTGCTGACGCTTGGGCAACGGGTCTGTTCGGGTCAGTAAACTGACTCATGAACTAAGCTTCTGGAGGACGAGAGAGCAAGTTAAGTCCCACCCAGAACCCGGAGGGAGGGACGGTTACCGCTCTGTTCTCCAGCAACATAGCTTCGCACAGACATCCCCAGTTTTGCACTGGCTCTTTTCTTCCCTTCCAGATCGTTAACGAAGTCCTTCTTAATAAGACTGAGCCTAACCCCACGCATCAACGGTCCCCGTTAGACACCTCCCCACAACCGCATACCCTATTTCTTCCTTAGCCTTTATTTACAATGGTCCAGTTCTCAGTGCACGTGGCTGTGTCCCTCCGTGCTTGCGAAAGGGGAAGTATTACGTTTTGGAGGCACCCAGCGGGTGGCGTGTAATTCCCAGGTGGCTGGGTGGGGGCTCAAGCCGGCTCTGTTGTATTGTTGAAAAGGAACCCCAAGGTATCAGACCCGGCCCTGATTTGTTGCCAGCTCCACCTGGCAGAAGGGTTCCATGTTAAGTAGCTGAGAACCTAGGTCAGAAAAGTATCTCTATTCACAGCAGCAGTCCGTCCACTTCGGTGGGACTAAATCTCTTGCCTGAAGTTAACCATGTGCTAACGTGCTTTCCTGAATCGGGGCCCTGCTTTTCCTTGAGCCGTGCATCCCTGAGATTCCTCTTGCTGGGCAGGAGGCTGATGGGTGAATGCTACCCTGAGGGCCGTCCCTGTGTCTCTGGCTGCCTTAAATCTCCTGGGCTGTGTGTGTTTTAATGACTTGGCTAGGAACAGACACGTGGAATTGAAAAACAACCCAGGGAAGAGCTGGAAAATGGGTCAGCGTTTGTGTCAGTGGATTTTTGGCTGGCCCTCTCCTAGTGCCAGAAGAAAGGGGGAGGGATGGGCCGAAGAGAAATCAGGATCCTGAGAATGACAGTCCTCGGGGCCAATGAGGAGAGGCCAGTGCTCCAGGTCAGTCGGATTGACAGGGCAGGCAGGCCAAGGAGGGAGTCAGGAGCCCGGGGGCCCGTCCTCCATGTGCACTGGAGCTGCCTGAACCAGAGCAGGGCAGAGTTAAGGGGAGAGCAGAAGGCGGAGCCGGCTGGAGGCAGAGGAGCTGGAGCTGGGATGTGCCACCAGTCGCGTGGCCGCCGACCATGGCGAGCGGCTTGAGAAAGCAAGGAGGACCTCGGAGGCCGGACTCGGAGCGGGGGACGTGACCCACATGAGGGGGGGGCGATGTGGAGGAGAAGGGTCCTGCCACCTAGAGTCTGAGGGCCACCACCAGAACAGGCATCACACCCGTGGTGCCATCACAGCACAGCCAGGGCTGGGGAGGGGGCCCGGGGAGGAACAAGCTGTGAATCCACACACACCATGACTTGGCGAAGGTTCCTGCTGCTCCTGCCCTGACGGTAAATAACAAGGGCTCAGGCATCTTCTGTGATGTTGGTAGCTCAGTTTCTATTCAGGACAGCTGTAGTGTGGCCATGGGGTTCTCCGTTCACATTTTTGCATCTCATTATGCCATCGCCCCACAGGCTATAGACAATGCAGGCTTCAGTGAGCGGTATTACAACCAGCGTGCCAGTGAACTCAGAACCCTCCACAATCAGCGTGCCAGTGAACTCTGAACCCTCCACCTGTGCAGCGGTTGGGACGTCACCTGACCTGGAACGGACATGAGCAAGCACTCGAAGAAAAACCGGTGCCCAACCTGCCGCAGCTTTGAGCTGTGCTGCTCGTGTCCGTTCCAAACCTCTGCCTGCCGCTGCGCCTCTCTCGGAGTTAGCCAGCAAGAAGGAGCTGAGGGGACAACATGGTGGCAGGCCCCTTTATACTGATGCTGTGAGCACACGGCTGTAGGGGGCACCGGAGCCTGCCCGACAGATACCACTGAAGGAAAAACTTCCCGGCGGTGGTTCTCGGGGTGAGCACACCCCGGCTTTGGAATGGACGTGAGCAACACGTCTCGAAACCCAACAGCCAAGGAAGGTTGGAAACCGTTTTATTTTTTTCCCCTTTCCTCATAGACCAGGTTTACGAAACCTTTTATCATATTGGCTTCTCCCCGCTGGTCTCCAGTTTGTACATGTGTGTTTTTTAAGTGTGGTGCCCACAGTTAGACACAGCACCCCAGCTGGGGTCTCACCAGCGCTGAGCAGAGTGGAGCAATCACCTCCTGGGTCTTACATATGACATTCCTGTTCACACGCCCCAGAATATTAGCCTTTTGCACAACAGCATCGCATCATTGGCTCCTATTCAATTTGTGATCCGCTATAACCCCCAGCTCCATTTCTGCAGTGCTGCCACCTACCTAGTCATTCCCCATTCTGTATTTATACCTGTGATTAGTCCTTCCTACTTCTTGTACTCTGCACTTCTCTTTACTGAATTTTATCTTGTCGATCTCAGAAAAGTTCTCCAATTCGTACAGGTGATTTTGAATTCTAAGCCTGTCCTCTAAAAGAGCTTGCCACCCCTCTCAGTTTGGTGTCACCTGCAAATTTTATAAGCCATACGCTCCATCCGTTATCCACCTCACTACTGAAAATATTGAATAGGACTGGACCCAAGACAGACCTGTGCAAGCCCCCACTAAATACACCCTCCTAGTTGGACCGTGAACATTCATAACTACTCTTTGAGAAGGACTTTCACCCCGTTTTGCACCCACCTTTATAGTATTTCATCTAGACCACATTTCGCTCACTTGTCCTGTGGGACTGTGTTAAAAGCTTTACTAAACTCAAGATCGAGCACATCTACTGCTTCCCCCCACCCACTGGGCCAGGAACCTGACAAAGGAAAAAATGAAGTTGCTTTGGCGTGATTTGTTCTTGACAAATCCATTTGGCCTGCCACTTCTCATGCTGTTCTACTCTAGGCACTGAGAAATGGGTTGTTTAATAGAGGTATTATTTTTGCCTTTCTGCAGTCCTCTGTAACCCACCCACCTTCCATGAGTTCTGGAAGATACTGGTTCAAAGTTCCTTCAGTTGGTTCTTTAAGTATCCTAAGAGTATAGCATCCGGCCTTGCCAACTTGAATACACTGAACTTATTTAAATAGCCATTAACCTGTTTTTCCCTGTTCTGGTTTATGTTCCTTCCCTCTTCTTCTTAAGTATCTGGTCCTAGTGAATTCATAGTGATTCCTTAGTGCAGACTGAAGTAAAATAGGCATCAAACACCTCTGCTTTCTTGGTGTGGTCTGTTATTAGCTCTCCTTCCCTCTTAAGTGATAGACCTGCACTTTACTTCATCCTACTTTTTCTCCTAATGTATTTATAGAACCTCTTCTTATAACCTTGTTATGTCCCTTGCTAGGTGTAACTTATTTTGTGTCTTAGCCTTCCCGGTTTTGTCCCTATATACTAGGGCTGTTCTTTTATACTCATCCTTAGCAATTTGTCCATGTTTCCGTGTTATCGTTTTCAGGTCACGGAAGAGCGCCTGAAGCAGCCACGTTGGCCTCTCACTAGACTTCCTAACCCTCATGACTCCAGGTTCATAGGTTTTTAAGGCTAGAGCATAGGGTGGCAGAATCAGGCTTGTTGTCAGGCCAAGCAGCTTGAGGGTTTTCAGTCTGATGGACTCTGTACCTTTAATGACCCTGCTATGGGTTTTGGTCCCTTTTGCTTTCTGTGCTGGGCAGTGGGAAGGGAGCTGTAGGGTCCTCTCTCGCTATCAACACCAAGCGGAAAGCTGTGTTAGGAGCTTGAACTCTACTGGTGAGTCTGGCTGGGAGCAGCCTGGGGGCAGCCCCAGCTTCTTCTTTAGGGAGAAATTCACCCCATGGCAGGGGGGCTGCAAAGGGACTAGAGCACCAACAAGCCTTTAACACGGGACGCCGTCTGGAGTGCGTTAAACCTCAGGGAGTGATTTCTCTGGGTGTCATGGGGCTACCTGTGTCATAGACCCAACAGGGCAGAGGGTGTGACCCACTGGCTGGCTGGGCCCTGCGGTGGATCAGGGAGGTGGAGTGAGTTCACGATGGATGTGACTGTTAACCCAATTAAGATCCTGGGAGATTAAAGCCAGGGCTTGCGTGTGCTAGTTACACCCCTTCCCTTAGGGCACCGGAGGCCAGTTGGTGCCAGCTTGTGGTGGAAGAATGAAAGTCCCCG
This sequence comes from Emydura macquarii macquarii, assembly GCF_026122565.2. Classification (NCBI taxonomy): domain Eukaryota; kingdom Metazoa; phylum Chordata; order Testudines; family Chelidae; genus Emydura; species Emydura macquarii. Next base: position 6,872,276 of record NW_027133217.1, read on the forward strand.
TTCCTAAAGCATAACTTGTCCTGGGCCCTAAAGTTTACAAAGTGAGAGTTGATTTTGGATGGCTCAAAATTTGGGTGCCCGAGTAACGAGAGTGTGAAGGGGTCTCGTTTTCAGAGGATGGGGGCTCAGCACTTTCCCAAAACCAGGCCCCTCACAAGCCATCCCCTGCTGGGCATCCGAAATTGCTAGTCACTTTCAACAAGCTGGGCCTCGGTGTCTGGACCTCAGTTGCCATGGGGCGGGGGATGGGTCTCTTTAATGAGGATAGCTTGTGACTCTTAGTCGAGGTCTTTCATTGGCCAGTAGCACAGTCAGGTGACTCCCTCAGGTTCACGTCCCGAAGCTCCTCCCACAATACGGAAGAAGCGGACAACAGTATAGGTTTGCAGAATGGCAATTTATTGTGCAGAGGAGCCCTGGTGAGCAGCACTGAAACAGCCGCTAAGCGGTAGGGAGCAGCAGATGCGCTGAAGCGGTTCAGATTCCTATAAGCCTTGCTTCCGGTGGTGCTTGCAGGGGAGGAGAAATGGAGCCACGGCTGGGTCTGGCAGAATTGGTTCGCCTTCATCTCCTCCCTGTCTGGGTCATGTTAGCCAATCAACTTGAGACCGGTAGCAACGATTTGCCAGCGATTTCGACGAACAAACCCACCAATTTTTCTCCTCCATCTACCCCAGCGGCCCCGTGTGACAACAGTAGGCTAGAAAGAAAAGAGGTCCGGGTGAGCATCTCCACGCAGACGGATACTGGCTCCTACAGCTCAGGACTATAAAATGGATAGAGAACTGGCTAGAGCATAGGGCTCAACGAGTAGTGATCAATGGTTCCATGTCTAGCTGGCAACCGGTCACAAGCGGAGTGCCCCAGGGGTCGGTCCAGGGGCCAGTTTTGTTCAACATCGTCATTAATGGGGTAGATTGCACCCTCAGCAAGTCTGCGGATGACACTAAGCTGGGGGGAGTGGTAGATACCCTGGAAGGTAGGGATAGGATACAGAAGGACCGAAACAAACTGGAGGATTGGGCCAAAAGAAATCTAATGAGGTTCAGCAAAGAAAAGTGCAGAGTCCTGCACTTAGGAAGAAAGAATCCCATGCACAGCTACAGACTGGGGACCGACGAGCTGGGCAGCAGCTCTGCAGAAAGGGACCTGGGGGTAACAGTGGATAAAAAGCTGGATATGAGTCAGCAGTGTGCCCTGGTTGTCAAGAAGGCTAATGGCATATTGGGCTGCATTAGTAGGAGCATTGCCAGCAGGTCACGGGAAGTGATTATTCCCCTCTATTCGGCATTGGTGAGGCCGCATTTAGAATATTGTGTTCAGTTTTGGGCCCCCCACTACAAAAAAGATGTAGACAAGTTGGAGAGAGTCCAGCGGAGGGCAACAAAAATGATGAGGGGGCTGGAGCACAGGACTTATGAGGAGAGGCTAAGGAAACTGGGCTTGTTTAGTCTGCAAAAGAGAAGAGTGAGGGGGATTTGATAGCGGCCTTTAACTACCTGAAAGGGGGTTCCAGGGAGGATGGAGCTAGGCTGTTCTCGGTGGTGGCAGATGACAGAACAAGGAGCAATGGTCCTGTTTTAGGCTCGCGGGGTAGGAGGCGTTTGCCAGCAGGTGAGTTGGACATGTGTCCTGGGGACGCTTCTGCTGTGTGAAACACCTGGCCAGGATCTCCGCGAGGGAAACCCTCAGCCCTGCCTCAGTCCAGCCGTGCGCAGAGAGGAGCCGACTAGGTCACTCACCTCCTCGGATGTCTCCTCGCATTTGATAATGGCGGCGGGCGGGTCCTGTTCTGTGGAGAAGAATCCAGAGCAGTCTTTGACGAGCTGCAAGGGAGAGAAAAGAGACCTCAGCCTCTCGCTGTCAGGGCGCGCTGGCAGGCGGGCCACTCGCGTGTGGAGAGCGGCTTCCCAAGGGGGTTGTGGTCAATAGTTCAGCGGGAGGCTGGGAGGCTCGGCCTGGGGCCTGGTTTGGACATCATACCGGATCAGGACCCCACTGTGCGAGGCACTGTAAACACACAGACCAGGGAGATGGTCCCTGCCCCGGGGAGCTTACAGTCCTTGTAACTCTTGCTCGTGTTCAGTGGGGCCTGACTTTGAGAGCAAAACCTATGGGTTTCTTGTTCTCCAGCTGGGTGTGGGGCAGAATCTGGCCTATAGAGAACAGCCTGTGTGTAAATGTAGATATAAACAAGGAGAGATTGAGCCAAAATCTACACTCAGTTGAGCCGCGTGAGGCTGGATATCTGGTGGGGCAGGGGATGCTTACAGAATAAGAAGCCTGGTCTTGCAGTTAAAGTGCTGGGCTGTGATTCAGGACAGCTGGGCTGAATTCTCCACTCTGCCGCTGACCTGGTACCCACCAGGGAATCAGAGATCAGAGCTCTCCCTCTCGGCCAGCCTTCACCTCTCTTCTCTATTTACATTGCCAACTCTTTCGGGCAGGGACTGGCTGACTGTGTCTATGCACCACCTGACAGCGTGGGGACCTGACCTTATTACGGACGTCAAAGGGCCAGTGTACCACAAATAATATAATACCCGCGGTTCATCCCCCTCTGCTCTGACTTCAGTGAGGGTTCCCCAGTAGAACGGTGTCCCAGCTGACAACAGCCAGCCAGGCATTAAAAACTGTGCAGTCCTATAAACGGTGGTTGGAATAATGAAAGTATATTGTTTGTGACACTGAGGTAAAGATCAGTAGGCAGGCCCTGTCTCATAGCATCCGGTCTTCCTTCAATTCTCTGCTGGAAACACACATTTTCTGTGAGGTCTGGGGAGCTGAGAGATGCTGTTGGTTAACTCAAGGTGCGGTTGTGTGATTAGTGAGATAGAAGAGCAGCTGGAGAGGTCGCTGTGCAGTGAGTATCCTTACCCCATCTTCTTTGTATTCACACTGGCTGAAGTCGCGTTTCTCTGTTATCGGGCACACTGACTCTTTAACAGTGAATGTCAGCGGCTGGATCGTTTTAGAAGACGAGTCCTAGGAAGAAATTCAGTGAAAGAACAAAATGAACATTCCTGGTGAGCAAAGAGGCCCCAGGCTCCACTTCGGCCTTGTAATTATTTTTCTTTTCTGTTACAGTGTTGCCTGGAGATCTAGATTGGTCTCAGAGCCGCACTGTGCTAGGTGCTGGTCACACACATATGTGAGTGTGCTCTACATTTCTTGCCCTAAAGAGATTCCGGTCTAAGCAGAATGTAAGTATTGACTTGTTCCAGCCTCCTGAAGTAATACGCTATTAATAATCATTCTTAGCTGTTCTCTAGGGCTTTGCGTAGTTAAAATGCTGTTCAGACATTAACCCAGGAATGTAACATCATGTGCTATGGGCTAGCTCTGGTGTCTTAATGGGACCACTTGATGATGACATGTTCTGTTCTTTCCTTCTGAAGCACCTGGCATTGGCCACTGTCGGAAGACAGGATGCTGGGCTAGATGGACCCAGTATGGTGTTTTTATAAATAATATATTATTCAGGTCCCTCAGGAAAGAATATTGCTGAGCACTCTGTTGCCACTTAATAAATCATGATAATAAGAAATTAACAGTGTTTTAAAATTAAATCTTTTTTCTCCATAGCACTAAATTTGGAATTTTCTGCACAAGGTGACCCAGGGAGCCCATTTAATTCCAAGAGTTTCTCCTCTTAAACCATTTGAAACTTTCCAATACCATATCTTTTAATGACCAGTACTCAGTATTTAGTTGGAAAGGCTCAGAACCCAGACAAAAGAAAAAAAGAAATCCAAAACCCCAGAACAGCACATGCATATATATTTTTTAAAATAATGATTTTTAAGCCAATCCCATGATTATTTCAGTGCTGACTCATTCTCTTTGAACACGTCCAGCTGGCCGCCTTTGTGCTAGGCGCTGTACAAACAGAGTGAGACAGTCTTTGCCCCCAAATTGCTCACAGTAGAACACAAATGGAAACCATTCTCTGCTTGCTGAATCTGAATGAACTGCTGGTTTCAGAGACTTCATCTGTAGTGGCACCAGGAAGCTGCAGTGTGGTGATAAGGGGAAATATCCGCATGCCTGTTAGCCTGCCCCTATTTCACCCCCTCTTTGAAACCATTTTGGCCATGCTGCTTACAGTGACTGGAGCTGACCTGTCTACAAATTCCCTGTTGTTCCCCTTCCACAGCCTCTGCCTCCCTGGGTTATGAGCAGGGACCGTCTCCCTTGAGTGTCTGCAAAGTACCTGGCCCAGAGCCGGCAGCACCAGAAATCGGTCAGGGATAATAACCGCCAGGGTGCAAATACCAGACCGGAGGTACAGGAGCCTAGCGTCAGCGGGCAGAGCTTCCCCACTGCCCTGCTCTAGGAGTTCAAGCGGCATCAGACATACGCAGGGATTCCCCAGGCCACTCACCCAGTCTGGCTGGGGCTCAGCTTCCAGGAGCCGATAGGCCAGAGTTGTGCCCGGCTGTTCGTTGTACACCCGGACTGCAGCTACAATCGCCTCCTCGTGGGTTGGCAGCGCGATTGACGATGGCGCGGGGGTTGCGGTGACCAGCCCAACGATCAGCAGGACCTTCAGGCAGGTCTCCATCCTGTGTCCCAGGGGATACAGTGCGAGCTGGGCGCGTAGCCCCGTCCCTCCCGGGGGAAGCCCTTTTATAGGCTGCCTCCTCCATGTGCGCTAGTGCCTCATTGGCTGCCTGCTTCGGCCCGCCCTGTGTCGGGGGCTGTTCGCCATTGATCTGCAGGACGTTCCCATTGGCCCGGTGGGGAGATGGGTCAGGGGAAAGGAGGAATTTTTACAATAAATTGCTGAAATTGTGTGCACCGATTGCAAAACACCCGTAGTGGTGGCGGGGCGGGGGAGACCAGGGACTTCTGCATTGGGAAAGGCCGAGGTACGTGTCTTAATTCTGTTGGGCCAGATCCTCAGCTGGTATAAGTTGCCATAGCTCCATTGGCTTTCATGGATCTCTGCTGACTTACGGCACTAGGAGACGTGTCCCCTAAAGTCCAGAGCTTTACCCATCCGCTCGCAGTCTCGAAATCACCTCACCAGCATTCCCCGAGAGCCACTCAGAGGGCACAGGGCGCTGCTTCTGGTGGTGCCCCCACTACATCCCAGAGGAACCTACAGTGCATGGAGACTGGGTACATACACACCGGACAGGCCCATGTGCTCTTCTGTGTCCCGAGCGCTGGTGCGCCCCATGTCCAATAGGAGAACCCTGTTCCAAAGCCTGAGACGCTTCCTAGAAGTCAGCCTGACCCAGCTCTTCTTAACGGTATCCCGTTGCTCCTGGCCATACGCCAGAACCCACCTTTCCTAAGGAATCCCCCTCTCCTGGGGCTAACTCCTTTGCAGGCTGCTATGTTTTTTCCTTATCCCGTATTCACAATTGGGCAGTTTTCGGTGAATGTGGCTGTGTCCCTCCCCAAGCCAATCTGAATTAATTTTGAGCGTCTCATTTTGCGAGACACTGTCTCAGGTGTGTTACCAAGAGCCAGTTGTATCACATCAGCCACTTCCTCTTCATCCACTGGTCCTGCGGTTCTGTCAAGAACAGCCATCTGTCAGATCTCTTCCTCTGTGTGATTAGAGCACTGTCTCTCTTTGTCCTCTGGGTGGGGCGCTCACAATACTTTCCCTCCCATGAAAACTACACCAGACCGTGTGGACGATATTGCTGGCTATGAAGTCCCCTTGGTCAGGAGTCTGCTGTGGGATAAGAACAGGAAGTCTCAGGATGCAGTTTTTCTTCAGCTCATTTCTTGCACACGCTGGCTGACCGTTTGGGTACAGTTTTGTAATCCAGGCAGGAGGGATTGGGTTTGTAACTGACAATTCCATCCTTCCCTGTGCGGTATTGGGTGGCAGGGTGCTCGTATCACATGCTTCTCTGTCTGTTAGTAGCTGAAATACGAGAAATTCTTGACGTGTCTTATAATGCTCCCCTGTTAACCTGTCTGTCCCTCGAGTCATCATAGGTTTTAACTGGTTTATTATCATTACATTGAATTGTTGTAACACCTTCATCACAAAACCATCCTTTCTCTAGCCCAACTTTCACGCTCAGCCCCCGCGAGTGCCTCTTGCATGTGCCTTCCTGGGATTTAGTTCAGATGCAAACTTGTGCTTGAGTCACAGTTACGATGCTGGTTAATGGAATATGGCCCCGTAGTTTGCAAAGAGCATCGAATGCTTGTATGAACTCAGCCTGGTCACATTATCCCCCCGGGCCTCAGCTTTAAATAATGATCCTTCCATGTCACCCACTCACGTTGTGTGTTGCCTGGTTTGATTGTACGTTCCCAAGGCAGGCACTGTCTCTTACTATCGTATGCAGTGTAACTAGCACTGTGGTTCCCTGATCTTGGTTGGAGCCTGTAACTCCATTGAATTCTGGTTGTTCTGAGGGTTCAGTTACAGAACTAGGTTTTCATACTGATCAGCCAAGGCACTCAGATGATAACGAGGGTCCCTGAAGGCCTGTGGGTTTATGAGCCTGCCGAGTTTTGCAGTCTCTTTCCTGAAGCTGCTTCTGTAACAAGCGGCTCCTTTCATATCTTTCAGGTGGCACAATGATTTCTGCCTGTAACTGTGCAGCAGAAGCCCGCTTCATTGAACTCCACGTATCCTGGACCTCCTGCTGACCTGAAATCTGGGGATGTCCTCTAGGTTTGCTCCACACGACTAAAAAAAAGTGACTGGCAACTTTTGCAGTATCAGTGACTAGGGCATTAATGAAAAACACGCGCATTATTACTGGGAAATTTGATGTTCTCGCTCTGGCTCAGTGCCTCCCTCTAAGAGGCGTGAGTAATTAGGACTGGCCAGAAAACAATCGTTCAGTTTCACAAAAGAAAATTGAGGCTTCAGAATTTGTTTTCCTTCCACAGTGGAATGAAATCAAGACTTCTGAAAATTTTCATCAAAAAACAAACAATAACAAAAAAGCCCAATAAACCTCATCTTCTGGGTGTTTTTCCTCCAGGTGTTCTACCTAGATTACCTTGTGCTCTTAGTTATCCCAGTCAAATGCACCTGCTTTCCTCCAAATCTCTCCCTAACCCTGTCCTGGTTCTGCATGTCAGCCCCTCCTTAATTTGCCATCCTAGCCTGGCCCAAGTAAGTCTCCTTGAAGCACTAGCCTTCTTGTTCAGTTCCTGTGCTCTGTGGGCCAGACTCAGACACACCTCCACTGGGAGCTGCTCCGCTCACAGATCTGACTGCTGAGGCATCGCAAATTGCCCCATGTGGGCGGTACAGGGGGTTTTAAGCTTCAGGATATTGACAATTGAACCAAAGTCCATTGAAGTCACTGGACAGACCCCCATTCATTTCACAAGGCTTCAGATCAGGCCCGTGCTGACTTGTGCCATTTTTGCCCACATGGTTTCAGGGATACAGACACACAATCAGGCCTTAATTTGGCTCCAGGGGGTCAGACCACAGAATAAATGGAAGATAATCAGCTGTGACGTTTACAGCTATTCCAAAACGCAACGAGGGAGCTGCCCAGCTCCTTTGAGAAACGCACTTGGAAGCCCATCATATGTGTTCCTGAAGCGTTGCTGCCAACCTTCCTAGTTTTCACACAGTCCTAGACGTTACGGCCAGCAGGGACCATTGTGGTCAGCTAGTTTGACCTGCTGCAGAACATACGACAGGCCAAAGAACCTCAGCCAATCATTTCTGCATCAAGCCTGTAACTTCTGTTTGTGTGAGAGCATCTCTTTTAGAAAGAGATCCAGTCCGGATGGAAAGCCTGCAAGTGACGGAGCACCCAGCACCTCCCCAGGTAAGTGGTTCCTGTGGTCAATTACACTCGCTGTTAAAATTGTGCACCCTATTTCTATTCTGAACATTGAGAGAGCTACAACTTTTAGACCCCAATCTTGCAATCAGCTCTGCACAGACAGTCTGCTGTGTCCACATGGACCCTGTTGAAGACAGTGGGGTTCCACACAGATGCCAGGGTCTGTCTGTCTGCACATGAGTGCGGGACTGGAGTCTCATTTACCACAAAACAGAAATGGGCTAGGAGACCCCCATTCCAGTGATCAGCCCACTGGGGACGTTACCCAACTCACTTCTGCTTTCTGCATTTGCAAAAGCAATACCAGAGCATTTGGAAAGCAAACCTGCAACTTCCATAACATTGCAGCGCTGTGTAGGGGAGGACGGGAGATCCATTGTGGATAACCTCCGTCCTTCGCTCCGGCCGTTTGAAGCAGTGGTCTCTAGTAGCAGAGTTTATCCTACATTGTACGTATCCAGCCATTGCCTAATCAACCCTCCCAGCACACTCCAGTGAAGAGGGTCTAGATAAGGGTTATAGGCCCCATTTCGGGGCACGCCTGGCACTCATGCCACTTAATTTTGCCTCGCCTGTATAATCCAGAGCCTGACCAAAGAAAGAGTCTTCACTTCTCTGTAGGACAAAGCACGGACTGTCCAGCACAAGACACCACACACACACGCGTGTCTCTAGGATTTGAGGAGTAGGGACAGAGGGCAGAAAGACCCTGGGCTTCTTGGAGTTGTGATGTGTAACTGTGCAGCACCACGTGGGCTGCGCCAGAGACGGGAACCCCAAGGCTTACGAGTTCTGCAGCTCCTGGGCTTGCATCCACCAGGCAGACAGCCGCGGGGCCACAACCCCCAGATCTTCCCGGCTCTCTGCCGCAAAACTGGAGGCCCTGGGAGCCCAAGATCTCAACAGGGCTCAGTTCCTGGCTCCACAGCATTCCCAGGTCTGGCTTGTTGATTTCACTAGGGTGAGCAGGGCATGCAGGTAAACGTGTCCCAGTCTGATCAGGGGCACAGGGGCACTGTGGAACGTCTACCGAGTAGGGTGCATGACTGCTAGCTTCCCAACCCTCCTGCTCCGCCAGTCACTCTCATGCGCCAAACTCAACGAGGTGTTCGGCCCTCAAACGACAAGGGAGCGTTGCCCCGGGTTGGAGGCCCAGGACAATCTGAGTTGCTTGACCACAGTCCTACAGCCCTAGCACAGCTTCCATTGCTTGCTTGGCTCTTCTGACCCCTGTAGCAGGACATCTTCCGGCTGGCAGAGATGACGAGGACTGCTGAGTAACCTGGCAGATGGCTCCGTTTCTGCACACCACAGCAGGTAACAAGACAACGTGTGCTTGCAGCTGTGCATAGGTAATGGGGATGGGAACAACCAGTTGTTCTTGGTGAAACGTTCCAGAAGGGTAGCCGTGTGAGTCTGTTACAGCAAAACCAACGAGGGACCTGTGGATGCATCTGACGAAGTGGGGTGCAGCCCACGAAAGCTTATGCCCACGGAAATGTGTGAGTCTTTAAGGTGCTACAGAACTCAGGTTATCCTTGAACGGCTGGGGGGGACACTTTTTCATTGCCAAGGGACGTACTTTTACACCGCCCCTCCTGTCACCAGGTGTTGTTTTGACCCAATTATCATGGTGAGAATGGAATGTAGTTAAGGGTGAAAAACCTAATGTAGGTAATTAGCATATATGATAATGAGGTCATTAGGTGAAAGCTGTTTATGGAATAGTATAAGAAGTAATTATTTAGACAAAGGGGGATGCTCCATCAACACCTGACTCCGCGGGAGGTGCTGCCGGTCGGACCAGAGGCCACTGACTCCCTGGCAGGGCCCCTGAAGAAACCAGTCCTGTATACGGCCTTCTGAGTGACTGCTCAGCTCTCTGGGCTTAGTGCATACGCTATAGTGGAGTTAGTTTTAGGCTTTGTATTCAAGGAGTATATCTATAGAAAACCTGGCACATTAAACCTCATTGATCTGCACGTCGGGCGTACCGGGTCTCACTGGTCTCCACACTGATCACCGAGTGTCCAGTATCACCAACCAGGAGTGTGTGTAGCAGTCCGAAATGGATGCACACACTGGTCAGGCCAGCTTCCTCCCTCCCCCCCACTGTCTACCCATAACGGGCACCTTCGCCAGCAGATATTTCTGCAGAAGGCAGCGTGATCGGCTGGGCCTTTACCAGGCCCCGCTTGGGCTTTTTCAGAGTCTCTTTCCCTTCTAAAGTCCTTCCCCCTTTTGGGAACCTTACTGCGGGCTTGCCGGACTCACGGGTAGAGGGACCTTCTGATTAAGGGGATGGTCACTCGTTGACTTTATGAGACTCTCTAGCGGTCCGGCTTGTTTTTGGCCGGTAGGTACGGCTAAACCCCAGGTCGGGGTTTAATCTTTGAGCTCTCTGGGGCCATCGGCTGGTGCCTTGTCCGGCGAGTCCTCGCGGGTGGCAGACGTTTACACGCCGTCTCCCGCTCAGTGACTCGATTACAAGAGCCAGTGAACTCTGAGCCACAGCCGCTCTGCTGCTGCCTGCCACCTCTCCCCAGGAGGAGCTCGCCCTTGTTGGCGTGTTTCCTTTCAGCGGCGCAGGCACTGCCCGGGGGCCTCGTTTAGGGTGACCAGAACGCCAATGTGAAAAGTCGGGCTGGGGATAGGGGCTAACAGGCGCCGATGTACGAAAACGCCCCGAATAGCGGGACTGTCCCTACAAAATCGGGACCTCTGGTCACCCTTGGCTAGTCGGGGCTGGCTGAGCCCAGAGGGGCGCGTTCGCCGTCTCCGGAGAGCATGTGCCACCGCAGGATGCACCAGTGGTCAGGAAAACCCGGGGGCACAAGCAGGTCCCGCAAGGTCAGAGCAACAAGCGAGGGCGCCCCGGCAGGGCGCTAGGACGGCACGTCCCGGGGCTGCCTGCTCCTGCTGGTGGGTCACTGTGACCACAGCAACCCCCACTTTGGCCGCTCAGCAGCATCGCTGGAGCTGAGGGGGAAGACGGCGTTTGCGTTCCCTGTCTCCATCTTTTGGGCTCTTCTCCTTGATGTTATTGTTAGCCCATCACTTCCCCAGGCCCTCATGTAATAGCCACCACCCCGACGCCCCGGGCGGTAGTCCCACAAGGCCAGATACAGAACTGCGGGGCGGGGGCAGGGCTGGACCAGCCGGGGCTCCTGGCAGAGACGGAGGGCACCCAGGACTGACACAGCTGGGACGGCTGCACGTCAGGGCTGATGTGTCCTGGTGGCGCTGGGGGAGGAAGGCCCGGGACGGAGGAGCCGAGGCACTGCAGAGCAGCAGTGAGGTGCATTGGTGAAGGTGCTGGCGGGGCTCAGGACTGGATTAGCAGGGATTGTTGCCGGTCAGGGGTCCCGTGGCAGAGCAGCGTAGGAGCAGACTGTATCCGGGGAGACCTGTGCAGAGACAGCCCCTTGCAGACAAGTTTCGTAGGCCCTGAGGACCAATAAGTGGCTGAGCAGACAGCAAACAGGTGCTCCACTCCATGTGTAACTACCCTGAACGAGCACGGGAGCTGGCTGGGAAATGCCCCGGGGGCAGCATCCGAACCAGGTTAATGGACGAGTGTACGGTCATAGACGTCACCGGGTTTTAACTGAGTCGAGGGCCAGCCGTCCAGTGGGAGGGACAAAGCGAATCAGACGACCAGACAGAAGAACGTTCATGGCGGGAGAGCCCTACACGGCACTGATGGCTTCTGTGGGACTGCAGGGATGCATAGCCCCTGGGCCGGCCCTGCATCCAGGGGTGACGTTTACCTGGCGAGGCCATGAAGGGGGTGACGTTACTGTCTATAATCTGAAGGGGGAGGCATGACACGTTTCTGTTACACGCTGTGTGTGCCTGAGCCATGCTGGGGTCGAGCAGATCAGATCAGATTAGATTAGATTAGATTACATTAGTCAGTGTGTTTCGATTGCCCGTTCTTAGCCACCACCCTGGCGTTTGTGTTTGAGAATAGCTGTAAATAGCACAGCCGAGGCTCTTCAATTCACTCTAGCGCTTGATCTGCCGGAGCCAGATTAAGACCTGAGTGGGTGTCCGTAACCCTAGAGAAGCCATGTGGGGCAAAAAGGGCACAAATCAGCAAGGGCCCGGTCTGAAGCCTGTGGAAATCAGCGGGCGGCAGCCCAGTGGCTTCATTGAGCATTAAATCAGTTCCCAAGACCCTGACGCTGCAGCTCCCCTGCGCTGCCCACATGGGGCAATTAGAGCCGTGTCTGCAGTCCGAGCTGTGAGTGGAGCAGCGCCCAGTGGCGGTCTCTCTCTCTCTCTCTCTCTCTCTCTCTCTCTCTCTGAGTTTGCCCCGCAGCGCACAGGAACTGAGCGTGCAGGGCTAGTTCTTCAGCATGACTGTGACGAGGCTGAGACGAGGCTGGTAAATTCGGAAGGGGCTGGAATTCAGGACTAGGATAGCGGGCGAGGGAGAGACGCGGAGGAAAGCAGTTGCTACCAACTGGAATAAAACCTTCGCACAGGGTGAGCGAAGTGGTATATCTGAGGACTAGTCTGCCAAGGGAAGGGGAGGGAATCCCACTGCTGAAACTAGACCGGGAAAGGCACGGAGGTGTCCGCTACCTTGTAGGGAACAACCATGCCCTGGCAGGGGGTGACAGATTAAATGTCCTAGTGCCTGGTTGAGCAAAGCCTCTCTCTTCAGGGCAGCACTTCATTGACTTCATTGACACCTAAGCATGGGATCATCCTTAAGTTCCTGTTTTATTGCTTGCCTTAACTGGGCCCTGTCCAAGTTACGTGATGACTGGGCAGCTGAGCACAGAAACCGAACTGAAGTGTTTCTTATGGATCGTTGCAAGGAAAAAGCAGCCAAGTCAAATAGATCAGCTGGTTATTTGAATTTATTCATGCAGGGCTAAGAGAGTGCCAGGAGCTGTACGGGTAGGGCGACAGAGTCCATGCTCCTGCGAGTTTACAGCCTAAACTGACAACATCCAGGTGCGGATCTGCAGGAACCTTCAGACGTGTTGGGACCTCAGTCGATTGCAACAGCATCTTTGGATGTGACTGTACGAAACCCTAACTTCTGTGAGAATGAACCCTACCCCCCCAATACAGCTGGGAGAGGCGAGTGTGTGTCTAGGACCCCTGCCAAAGGTTAAGGGGCGACTGGGAAGCCCGATGCAGTGCGAAATACTGGCTCTGTCTCATGGGACATATCAGTATCGGCTTCCTCTCCGAAGCAGGAACCGAAAGCCTGACCCAAACCCCACTGAAGTCAATGGAAAGTCGCCCTCTGGCTTTGTTGGGCTTTGGACCCGGCCCATAAACGGTGAGTGTTTTAACCATCTTCCTACGTACCTAGCCACCGAGCCACTGGCTGTGACAGAGGGGCCTGCGGCTCCCTCTTCCCAGCATTTTCCACCCCAATTCCTCATGCGGCCCGTCTGGCGTCAGAGCCCAGGGGGCTTTTGCTGGCACTGGGCACCTGGAGATTCACAGAGGCAGGCAGGAGGCCTTGGGGCGAATGTTACTCTGAGGCCCGTCCCTGTGTTGCCTGGCTGTGTTCAATCTCTCTGTTTTAATCACTGGTTGAGGGAAGGACTCCTGCCGTTTAAAACCAACCCAAGGAAGCGCCGGAATGGGGGACAGTCTTTGAAGCGTCTTTCCTGCTTGCAGAAGCGTGGGAAGCTGGCCACCGTGGGAGACAGGACGCTGGCCTATCTGGATTGGGGGCTGGAGACCGGGTGGCCCTCCCTGCATCCTTGGTATCTGAGTCTCTTACAAGCCACTCGGAAGCTACGGGGGGGGAGGCTGGAACTGTAATGGGCTGCTGAGCTGTATAATGCTGTCTAGCCACTAGACGGTCTGTGTGCCAAATACCTTATTTCATACCTTCACCAGCCCCGGCAGTGCATTAAAGGGCCTTAGGATGAACACATCTGGTGGGCATAAGGAAGCTCTGCGGCCCGTGCACATCTGGTGCAGAACACGGCATGCCGCCAGGAGCAAACGAAGAACAGAAACGGAAGCAATAAAGGTTGCAGTGAGGCGAGAGTTGCGGAAGCTGCTGTGCGGAGGCTCCGGCCTCGTCCCGTCAGGCTATTCTTGTTCCACTGCCTTTGCCTTTGCCTTTGCCTCCGCCGTGGGCGATGAGCGTGTAAGAGCCAGTCCGGGGCCTGCCGCGGCGACGCCCGCGTCTCGGGCTCCTGGATCTCCGGACGCGAGCGTGCTAGAGGGAAAGGAAGACGGGAACGTTTCCGATACCGGCTCTGCAGCACTGGCCGTCACTCGGGATTTGCTGGGGAGGAGGGGGGCTCCTGCGACGACCCGTCGCTATGTTCTCGGCGCTGCCCTGTGTTGGGGGGGTCTAAGACAGGAGGACCAGCTTGGTCCCCTGCCCCCTGGCCAGGAGCTGGGTGCTTGGGGGAGGGGATGCTATAACTCTGGGTGCCCGGCGGGGGAAGGGAAAGCTGCTGCAGCTGCAGCCCTTGGATCCCCGCCAGGGAGAGACTGTTGCTTCTCTCTTCCTGGCTGAAGGATGATCCTGCACTACGGGGCCTGTCTGGGAGAGGTGGGACCTCCCTTGCGGGACAGCCAGAGCCTCTCTCTCCAGCCGGCCATCTCTTGGTCCCAGGTGGAGACGACACGGAGGTTTCGATTCCTCATACATCCCCGTGAGGTCTGGGCCCGGCAGGTGGGATCTCCAGGATTCAGCTGCCAGGCCGAGGGGGATCTCTAGTGGCTATGCCCCACCCGAACGCGGCGAGGCGCCCATCACTGAGCGATCCTCACGGTCTCCAGCCCCCACCCAGGGAGCCACCGGGGCAGACACGGTCCCCGCCCCGTCACCAGCCCCGCCTCCACGCGGAAGGCGCTGTCACCCGAGTGCAAGACCTACCTCCTCGCTCACCGCGTCGCAGCTGATGATGATGATGACGGGCGACTCTGGCTCGGTGGAGAAGAGCCCTGAGCAGTCTCTGACCACCTGCGGGGAGAGAGAGAACGGCTCAGGGGCCGAGTGTCGGGGCGGGAGGGAGGGCGGTTCGTGAGCCGCCTCTGGAGACGTGGGGACGCACCTGGCTGATGTCCTCAGCCGAGGTCACGGCGACACATCACGCAAGAGGCGGTGTGGCCTGGTACGAGAGGGCGAGATCGGGACAGCTGCATCCCGGGGGCAGTTAAAGCCCTTGGTGGTCTGCAAACACGGCTCCACGCAGAGCAGAGGCAAGAGTCTAGCCTGAAGGTGAGCACAGCTGGATGACCCTCGGGAGGGCCATGGTAGAGAGGATACGCTGCAAGCTCTGGAATAGGCAGACGGCAGGATGGGATGGAGGAGGGATGGACCACAGGCTGCAAACCAGTATTGGCAAAAGACAGGTGTTCACTCACGCTTTGAAAATGAATTCACCCCCACCCCTGTCTGGGTGTTCATCTCCAGCCAGAGGTCTTGGGCCCGCCTCTGCATCTCTTACTCCTCCTGAGTAGTGTTTACTCCCATGAGCAGCCCCCTGTATTTCAGCACAGAGCCTGTCACGCCACCCAAAGGGCCCCAGTGATGAACGTCCTACGCCTGCCATCCCGGGGGGCTGATCAGGGACCGCGGCAGCTGGGTGTTCGACAACAGAGGGCAGCGAGCAGGTGGCGGCATCTCCCGAGATGCTCATGGCTTACCCCATTGTCTCTGAAGCCACATTCAGTCCCGCGGAGGTTCTCGGACACCAGGCACGCAGTCTCTTTAATCGTGAACTTCAGCTTCTGCCGGGGGTTCGACGTCATGTCCTGAGGCAAAAATGAAAAAGCAGATTGGGATAAACTCTGACGGGGAGCAAGCCCCCGTCTGCCCGTGTCTGCAACGGCACCCACGCTCCACGCTCCACCTTATCTCAGTGGCCACAGGCTGTGCCTGGCATCGGCCGTGTGCTACCCCAACTTCCCCCTCTGCATTTAGCCAGCAAAAGCGGCCATGCATGGGGCTGCGTCGCAGCAGTTGTGCAGCCGCTGACGGACTACAGGACTACAGAGGCACTGGTCCAACTGTAGCGAGGCAGGAGGCAAAATCCCCACGTGTCACCCAGCTGACACCAGTGGGATTCCTCCAGTTTACACCAGGGTGAGCGAGAGCAGAATTTAGCCCCGTCGTTGCAATTTACAAATAAAATGAGTATCTTGTAAACACCGGTCACAGATGACAGGTGGGGAGCAGGTGATGCTGGGTTTAAATCTCCATAAATCTGCTTCCAACTGGCTCACTAGCTCCCTATTATATGGCAGCCAGCAGAGCAGTGTCCCAGGATGTATCCTATTGAGATGTCAGTTCAGACACACGTTGGCCACTAGGGGCCAGATAGACAAACATTTTGGATGGCAACTGCTCACCTAATTTGCACACCCCGTTACCGTAAGTGGGCGTGCAACCTGGACCAATGCACACACAAATGCCCCTGCTAGTAATGCAATTACCAGTTTGCACAAGCAATCCCGTGTGCAAATTAGCCTAGCACTTGCATCTGTGTTTTGCACAACCAAGTACTTGAACACCCGGCCCTTAATTAAAAACCTCCCTCTGACTGCATAGCTCTCCACTGGGAATCTCTCTATATTTCCAGGGGAGCTATGCACTCTATATAATATTAAGGTTTACCATGAATTTTTGCCTAGAGAGAAAACAATCCCTATCTCAACAAATCCTAGGAAAGGCTGCGCTATGACCCTTCATGTGAAATGGGCCTGGGTTGGCCTTACGAGGCGGGAAGCTGTGGTGTTATAACCTGGTGCGAATATCTCAGAGCGCAGAGGGTTGGTTTTGGAATGGATTGGGAGTTGGAGTGGAGGAGCTAGGAGCCTCTAATGTGCGGGTCTAATTCTGGGGCCTGATTTCAAGGCACAGCCAATACACCGTGCCATCAAGGGAGTGAATTGGTACTTACCCAGCCGGGCTGGGGGTCTGCTTTCAGGAGCCGGAAGGCATGGTCGATGCCCGACCCTTGGTTGTAGAAATCGACGGCCAGGGCAACGGCCTCCTCATAGCTCTGCGTCCTGTGTTGAGAAGGTGACGTGGTGACTGCTGCGGCCGCAGTGACCAGCAGCAGGAGGCTCCAGTCACGGTTCTCCATCGTCGGGCCCGTCTGAGGCAGTGCCAGCAGAGTGACACCCTGTCGCCCAAAAGAGGGAAGTCCTTTTATACCTCCCGCTGCGACGGGCAGATTAATGACTCACTGTTTGTGTCCTTCGGCTCCCCGGATACTGAGGCTTTTCCTCTTGTTACAGGAAATCTCCCTTGGCCAATCTGCTGCTGGGACGTGCAAAGTAAGAAGGTCAGCGCAGACCAGGGGCCTTGCTAAATGCGCTTCTTGCTTGGCGGGGGCAAGCCGTTGCAAAGAAAGAAGGAACAAGCGGACGTGCAGCTCCCCGCAACATGTTTGATTTATTGTTACCCCCTAAGTACCAGGGCGTGGGTCGGAGAGACACACCAGTGCGGCGTGGCACCACTTCTCCCCCCACGGCCAGCGTGGTCTATGCAATCTCCTCTGGCCTTTAAAACAAAAAGTACGGCCCTACCCCTTACGCTTTGCAAAGACACCTTCCGAGTGCGCCCCCCTGGGTGTGCCCGCTCTGCCCTTCCAGATGGGCCCTCTGCAGCAGTGTCTGCCTGAGCTTGCAGAGAGCCTGAAACAACAGCATGAAAGGCGTGTCCTGCCTCGTTCAATGCAGGGCCTGTTGACGAAGGGAGGGAAAAGCGTATGAAAAGCTGGGCGTGAGTGACACTGCACTTTGGCATCACGGGTGGGTGTTGCTTAGGAGATGCCACTTTCCCCCCCCCCAAGGGAAAGAAACTGAAAGGGGCCCTGTGATGGGACACACATACCCCATCCTGGCTTTAACAGGGTTAACAAGAGGCCAATTAACCCAGCCGGCTGCAGCTGGGAGGTGGGCCAGCCCCAGGAGTCCCAGCTGGGAGAGGAGTGGGGTGGTCGGACAAAGGCAGGACGTGGGGCGCAGGAAGAAGCTCTGCAATCACTCTCCGGGCCTCGGGAGTGCAGAGATCGGGAGGGTTGAGGAAGGAGCCTAGGGGAGGCATGGGCTCAGCTGAGGCGTCTGGTAAGAGGCCAAGAGAGACCTGGAGCAGCCTCTGGGAATGGAGCTGCGTCTGGTGAGGAGCCCTGATAATGAGGCAGGGGCTGGATTTGCAGGGAGAAACCCCAGGGAGAGGTTCCACTGGGGACTGGCCGGGAGAGGAAAATCAAGCCCGAGGAAGGCAGATGTGGATTTAAGTGCATGCTTTTGATTGGGGATTTTGCTGGGGAATTCCGGGGGGAGTCCTGCCAGTCCTGGCCCTGGCAGCAGGGTGAACTTCGGGAGCCCTGCTCACAGGCGTGGTAGGGAGAAGTCTAGGGAAACGAGCAGCAAGCACTCCGGCGTAGCCCTTGATTGCATGTGTTTGGGTCCCCTACCAGCCCCTGAGAGGGTGGCGTGACGCACTGGGAAAAAGTCTCTGGGCCCAGAAACAAGGGTGGCCGAGAGGCCAGAGGGGTCAGACGCCTGTTTTTGTTGGCCTGCCTGTTACCCCAGCAGGGGGGGAGTGCTGTGACCTGGCCGGAGGGCCAAGTGACGAAAGGAGGCAGACCACTGTAGGGACAGGAGGACGTTAGAGGAGGAAAGCCAGTTAGGCCAGGCCCAGCCGCAAACTGTCTAGAGCTGCGTCAACTGTCTAGAGCTGCGTTGGGAAATGGGCAGGCAGCCGGCCTCCTGATTAGTGACCCCCTCGCTGTGGCATCAGCACGTGCAAGCCACAGATTTGCACACCCACCTTGCTCCGCCCTCCCCGCATGCAGTCCCTGGATGTGTGAGAGCAAACGAGAAGCGCGGTCATGCAAGCACAATTGCACACGGCTCTGGGCTAGACCGAAGAGCCAGATGCAACTGAACATACCTGGGGGCTGTTGCCGAGGCGGGGGCAGGTCCCAAGGCGTTATTATCGGCACTGCCCAGGCTGGGGTAAGAGGGGGATTTCCATCTGATTCTGAGAGATGCTGTCGTACCCTGGGCAGCCTTGTACCAAGGGGTTTGTGGTTAAACAAAGGTTCCCTGCCTTCCTGCCCAGATGCTTTTGTTCTAGTAATTTAGTAACAAGGGAAACGTTGTGCTTTGACATTGTTTATTCCCTGGCTCTGAGCATCCTGGACCGTCACCGTTCCTGGCCTGGCCACTGTCGTCCACAAGCACTGAGTGGGGGCGCGTGGATGAGTAAAGCAAGTACGATTCAGCTCCTGAAAATGCATTTTCTCCTCTTTGCCAGGCGTGCGTGATGCTGTGTGAAGCGGTTCATTGTGCCAGGCAGCTTTCTGTGCGTTGCACCCTCCGCTGGTGAGCTCCCAGGAGAATCGCTCTTGTCCGCCTGTTGTGAAGCCGTAACGCTGAATGGGACTGGGGGGCATTGCTCATTCCAGCGCCACGGGCTCTGATGCCGCTACCCTGGCCTACGATGGCGCTGCAGGCTGAGTTTCGGCTGCGAGAGGAAAGGGCCCCTTTATCCCAGTGCAATTGGCACCGGGGCCTGGGAAGAGCTTGGGGGGACTGGAGATGCGGGGCTACCAGCTCCTCTCCTCGCCGTCTTGGCTCAGCCCCCACTCAGGCCCTGATCCAAAGCCCCCAGGTCAGATTGGCAGAGACCCTGGGGCTTTTTTGCAGCATGGGGCACGGGTCACTCGCAGGTGTAAACTAGTGCAAATGGTGGAGTCTCTGTCACTTGACGTCTTTGAGCCAGGATTCGAGGATTGTGGTCACGCAGCCAGAGGTTCGGGGTCTGTTACAGGAGTGGGCGGGTGAGGTTCTGTGGCCTGCAATCTGCAGGTCAGACTGGATGATCACGATGGTCCCTTCTGACCTTAAAGTCGATGAAGTTGAATTAACCCTTATTTTCCCAGTATGTCCCCGCAAGCAGTCAGGAGAGAGGCTCCAGCGGGGGGCAGGGAGCTAGGGGGAAGGGGAAGGATTAAAAGACAGCAGAGATGTGTAGTTAATTAGCCAATCAAAGGGCAGGGCAGGTCTCCCATGTTCTCCAGAGCCCAGCCGTATTGTAAGCCCCGGTGCTCCACCTTTGTAATTCAGAGCGTGCTGAGCAATCTGCCAACTGCCCTCGCTTTGTGCCCTGGTCACACACGGCGGGCAGGGGGTCCCCCAGAGAATCCTAGCCGATGGGGGTGGGACGGGACCTCAGGAGGTCACCTCGTTCAACCCGCTGCTCAAAGCAGGACCAACCCCAAGTGGATCATCCCAGCCAGGGCTTATCCCACGCCGATAGCCGCTCGACTGGGTCCCTCAAGGGGTGAGCTGCTGGTGTGTATCTGACCCTTAGAGCGCGGGAAGGGAAGTGGGGAAAGACAAAGCCACACTGGAATGGGTCTGTGTGGGCTGAAGGTAACGGGCACCCTACAGCTAAATCACAGATCTGCTGCAACAGAGGTAGGAACCTGCAGTCTTGGCCCCTGCAAACACAGGCCTCTGCCGCATCAGAACAGCTCTTACTGCTCACCCGCAGGGCCTATACCGCCACCATGCCGCAACCACCGGTTGAGCTGGAGGGCCTGATTAAAAGCTCGGAGGGGCCGTATGCTGCCTGCAGGCCATAGTTTGCCCAGCCCAGGTTTATACACTAATCCCATGTGCACCTGCCCAATCATGCTCCCATTTCCGTCGGTTGCCAAGGGATCCAGCCGCTTCAGTGGAGGCAGACTGGGGCCTGAGGAGTCACAGCTATTCAGTGGGTCCCAGAGTGGCCTGGCGCTGGCCGGGGACGCTGTGTGGGATGTGAACGCGGCACGCCGGGGTAAGGGGCTTCTCTGGAAGCAATAACACAACAGGCTGTCACTCGACCAATACAAACCTGCTTGGGAGAGCAACGCCTCGTGCCTCTGCCGTACCCAACGTGGGGCTGGCTGGGAAGCACACGAGTGAGCGTGTGGTGTGAATTGTGCTCACAGAATGGGTTATCGGGAGGAAAAGAATATTAACGTAAGAAATGTCCTAAATCTCAGTCCACTGGAAGAGATCCATGGGAGCCAGTAGCTTAGGGCTGGACGTGAAGAAAGCACAGCTAGGACTAAAGAACAATGCAATATGAATCCCTCACCAAAGTGAGCTGTCATGGGATAAGAGGGAAGGTCCTCTTCTGGATCAGTGACTGGTTAAAAGATAGGAAACAAAGGGCAGGAATAAATGGTCAGTTTTCAGAATGCAGAGAGGTAAATAATAGTGTCCCCCAGGGCTCTGTACTGGGACCAGTGCTGTTCAACATCTTCATAAATGAGCTGGGAAAAGGTGGCAAAATTTGCAGATGATACAAAACTACTCAAGATAGTGAAGTCCAAAGCAGACTGTGAAGGGTTACAAAGGGATCTCACAAAACTGGGTGACTGGGTAAGAAAATGGCAGATGAAATTCAATTCTGATAAATGCAAAGTAATGCACATTGGAGAACATAATCCCAGCTGTACATATAAAATGATGGGATCTAAATTAGCTGTTACCAAGAAAGATCTTGGAGTCATTGTGGACAGTTCTCTGAAAACATCCACTCAATGTGCAACGGCAGGCAAAAAAGCTAATAGAATGTTGGGAATTTTTAGGAAAGCGACAGATAATAAGACAGAAAATATTGTATTGCCTCTTTATAAATCCATGGTATGCCCACATCTTGAATCCTGCATGCAGATCTGGTCACCCCAGCTCAAAAAAGATATATGGCAACTGCAAAAGGTACAAAAAAGGGCAACAAAAATGATTCGGGGTATGGAAAAGCTTCCATATGAGGAGAATTGAATAAAACTGGGATTTTTCAGCTTGGAAAAGAGACGACTAAGGCGGCATATGATAGCGGTCTCTAAAATCATGATGGATGTGGAGAAAGTAAATAAGGAAGTGTTATTTACTCCTTCTCATAACACAAGACCTAGGGGTTACCAACTGAAATTAACAGGCAACAGGTTTAAAATGAACAAAAGGAAGTATTTCTTCACAGAACACACAGTCAACCTGTGGAACTCCTTGCCAGAGGATGTTGTGAAGGCCAAGACTATAACAGGGTTTAAAAAAGAACTAGATAAGTTCATGGAGGATATAGGTCCGTCAATGGCTATTAGCCAGGACAGGCAGGGATTGCTGTTTGCCAGAAGCTGGGAATGGGCGACGGGATGGATCACTTGATGATGACCTGTTCTGTTCATTGCCTCTGAAACACCTGGCATTGGTCACGGTCGGAAGACAGGATAGTGGGATAGATAGACCCTTGGTCTGACCCAGTGTGGCCATTCCTATGAACATAACAATTCAATTTCTCCCCTGCCTTCGATGGGCTAGACATGCACAGCTGGAGCAGTGACAAATATTTCCAGAGTCAGTGAACTTTTCCAAGGGCATGAAAGGAAAAAAAAAAAAAAGTGGATCCCTTTGAATAAACATCCAAACCCAGCAGGCCCTCAGAAGCGACACAAGCACTGGGTTTTAACCTGCACTGCCTGCTGAAATCACTGGAGAGTTCTGATCAAAAAACTCAATGGCGCAGCATGCAGCATCTTCTGGTGGGTGTTGGTTACTTGAGCTCTCTGCGAGATCCAGGGCCAGTCGCACCAAGCAGATGTGTGTGTAACATCTGCTGCGCCTAGAAAACCCTCTTTTACACTTGCCACCACGTAGTGAACGAGTAAGTAACACAAACACAGTGACTTGTCGGGGAAGAGGTTATTTTTATTACGTGATAGTGCCCCGAAGATTCAAGCGGGGTGTGGGCTCGCTGTGCCAGCACTGTACAGACGTGTGATAAATGACAGCCTCTGTCCCGGAGCCCTGACGCTCTAAAGGACAAAGCATAATAGGAAGGTGGGACAGGCAGGCAGACCGGGGGTGGTGGAGACGGTAATAAAATGGTAATAGAATAGCTGGTGCCTAATTCTTAGCCAATGGAGAGCAGTGATCACAACTGGTCACCTGGCTGGCCAGCAGCAGGGTACAGGTTTCCGGTCTGTAAGTGCAAAGGCTGGGCCATGCTGCAGTGTAACTGGTGAAGCATGACTTGGATGATGTAAATGACGTGATCAGGCAAGCGGCACTGACAGACAGGGCTCTGCCAGCTACCGTGTACCTGCCGGTCCTGAGCTTGATTCGCCCTCCATTTGCACTCTTGTAACTCCCTAACGTCAGCGACGTTGCTCCTGATTTACACCCGAGGTAGCGGAGAGGGAGAGTCAGGCCCACTCGGCGGATTTTGGGCTCTAGGAATAAAGGCCCAGATTTTGATGCCATCTCACGGGCTGATCTGCAGAAGCAGACAGCCCGGAGAAGCGCTCTCAGAATTGCGCAACTCTTCCTCCGCTTCGGCTTTGAAAATGCATTGTAGACGTTTCTGCAGCATTGTATTGAGCACATGGTTTCGCAACCCAGGGCTGGCCAAACGACAACCCCCCACCGGCTACATGCCAAGTTCTAAATTGTGCAGCCTCCCTCTTGTTTTCTAACACAGAGAACAGCTTTACGCAAGAGTGAAAACGGAAACAGTGTGTGGAAAGAACGGACTATCGTAACCTGTTCTTGGGCGTTAGCGAATCGCTGAAGGAAAGTTCCTTCTGAAGTGGCCAGAGACCCAAGATGAAGGAAGCAGAATGATGAGCAGAACTGGGATAAATAGAAAAGAAAATACACAGAAATATTCTTTGTAGCTCTCCCCAAGATAAAGCCCTCACCCTGTCAGGTGTGGCACAAACACAGAGTCAATCTTTTCCCAAGGAGCTTCCTGTCTAAATCAGTAAGACAAAGGGGTGGTGGGGAAACAGCAGCAGAGAGCAGTGAAATGATTTAGTAAGTCACACAGCGGGTCAGCAGCTGAGCCAGGATGGGAACTTAGCCCGCCCAATGTCCTACCCAGCCGGCCGCGCTGCCGTTCGACAGTCTGGCCTGGAAAGTAACAGAGTTGTGCGTACAGGACAGCGGTGCCAGGTTCTTGTCTCTAAATGTCTGGTGACTCAGGCCTGGTCCGCACCTCGACGTTCCAGTGGTCTAGTTCCGTCTCAGGGGTGTGAGAGACCCCAGTGTAAACAGCGCTGGCTCCAGCACCTCTCAGGGAGGCGGATTAACGACAGTGATGGGAGAACCCCTCCCATTGGCGCAGGTAGCGTCTACACGGAGGCCAGGCCTGCATTACAGGCCTACATTGGTGTAACTCCGTCACTCGGGGGTGAGAAAAATCCACACCCGTGAGCTGACCTCATCCCCCTGTAGATAGCGCCATGGGGAAGTGACAGCTTCTCCCAGCGACATAGTGCCTGCCTTATCGGAGAGGTGGAAACCTCTCCCGTCTCGGCGTGCCGGCGTCTTCACTACAGTGCCCCTTGTGCGTGCAGCGCTGCATGTGAAGACAAGCCCTGGCACGCTCCGTGTTTGAAGAGTAGCCACATCCCTCCTCATTCCAGGGGCTTCTCTACACTTCAAACACTGCAGCTGCACCACTGCCGCGCTTCCTTGAAGCCTCACCCGTCGGCGTAGGCGTTCCAGCTCCCCGGGAGGTGGAAGCTCGGTTGACGGGCGCGCTGTCTGCACTGGGGCTGAGGTAGGGTTAACGGCGTTGCTCAGGGATGGTGAATTGTCCACGCCCCTGAGCAACACAGTTATACTGACCTCCCTTCCTAGTACAGACCAGGCCTAGCAAAGCAAATCCAGAGGTGGAAACCTTTGACACCTTGCCAGACCTTTCTGTCCCCAAGGACACACCTAAGAGTAACACTAGACGGAGCAAGAAAGCTCTGTTCAGTGTTTAGCTGAAGGAGACGGAGGGGAAGTAAATGGCAGATTAAATCATTAACCTTTAGTGTGCTGTTGGCAGTGTTGTTACAGCCGTGCGAGGTGGGGGAAGTAATATCTTTCATTGGATCTGCTTCTGTTGGTGAGACAGACAGGCCTGCGAGTACACAGAGCTCTTCTTCAGGTCTGGGACACGTGCTGAGTGTCACAGCTAAACACAAGAGAACAACCCGGCTGGTCCATAAGAGAGATCAGCTTGCCCGTCTTTTCTCCAGTCATAGGCTGACGCCTTCCAGCCAAACGAATGCTTCAGAACACGCGCCACCGCTTTACCCCTTCTTCTTCTGACATTGTAACACTGACGCGGTCGGTGGCAGCCCCTAAAGGCTGCAACAACGCTGTGCTCTCCTGTGCTAAGCGGCGCACAAACCTAAGATAAACGATGAGTCTGAAACGCTCCCACGCAGGTTTGGTGCCCTTTTTCTGGCCCGTGGACCCACAGCCCGTGGGCGCGTTCCAGCTGACTCTGTTTGGCGTTGGAACGGCCTCTGGCTATTCAGGATGCAAGTCCGTGTAAAATCAGATTCGCACCACGTGCTCCCTATTTCCAAAGGGCCAGCTGCAGTTTTGCTTTACAGCTAGCAGTATGATGATCCTGCTGCCCGTAACCACTATAGTTACGTTGCAAAACCTTTTCCAGTGTCAGCTATTTTCATCCGTTCGTAACAGTCAAGATTCAGTGAGGGACTGGACATTTATACCAGCATATCCAGTGATAACCTAGGTTATGGTAACCAAAGAGCTTTGGAAGGGAGATTAGACCTCCTGCTTTAAACAAATCTCTAGTGGGGTTAGAAGGAGCTGTGCCTAGCGAGGCAGATTAGCTCAGATCTGTAGGGTTTTTTACACCTTTCTCTGGTACTGGCCAAGTCAGGACACTAGGCTAAATGGACCTAGGGTTTATCCAGTCCGGCAGTTCCTGTGTTTTACAAAATCTTTACTTTTTTGGGCTTAAATTTTCCCTACTCACTCACTTCCTCCTAGGGGGGGTTGTTTTTTGAAGTTTACTCTCAAAGTTTTAAGTGGGTTAAAAAAAAATCTTTCTCCCACCAATACAAAGATTCTAACCACCGTTCCCCTCCTGGGGCTAACTCCCAAACTGGTGATCTGCGTGGGCAGCCTGGCAGCTCACAGAGTGCTTTGCTGAGTTTGAACCCATGTGCTTTCCCAGTGACACCATTCTGAACTGAGTGCATGCCACAGGAGTTTCTGTTAAACCGTGGGTCAGCCCTGAAATGGGGCTGAGTAATAACTGCATCGTCTTACTCCACTGGGCTGCTCCAGGGATGTATTTGCAGGCAGAAGCACTGGCTTTTAGGGACAAAAGTCTGTTTATCCACCCCCATCTGCTCTGGGGAGGTGCCAGAGCTCTGGAAGAGGGAACTGGGGCTATTTCGCCATGTGCCTCACCCACAGTATTGCGTACTAAGTTCCACTCAATGGCGGGGGAAATGCGAAAAGGAAAGAAACCCGGTTTGGCTCTCAGGGCACGATCCTCCACTGCCGTGCCCCCTCCGGTGAGTCATTTACACCTGCACAAAACGTCACCAAGTCAGGATCCTCTCTTCACTGCCACCATTGGTTGCGTTTTACGCCCACTTGGCCCAGGTGCAGATGATTCCACAGGAGGCTAGACCGGGGGAGTCGGGCGCTCAGATCCCAGAGGGGCTTGCAGGACTGGCAGTCAGAACCCTCCCTCCCCATCCCCTCAGTCGTCTTTCATGTAAACATGGCACATTCCAGCTGGAGTCAGAGAAAGAGGATAAACCTGGAGCCCCATGGGGCCCGTTTCAGGGTCGTTTTTCAGAGTCGAGGCTGACCCGGTCGTTACGCCCCTGAGGCACAGCCCTGAAGCCAGCGAGAGTTTTGTCACGGGGTGCGACAGAGCCCCTTAAACCAGATGCATTTGGGACAGACCAGCTGTGCTGCTGTTTGGTTACTGGCCTTACCACCTTCTTCAGAAGCTGGGTTCATATGGAAACTGAGTCATGTACACCCACGTCTGCTCCACACACTCTGAGCGGGGGGGAAGGGAGGACTGTGTGTCGTCAGCATGTCCTTTTCATGAGCTAACATGACTCCATTGAGGAGGGAGTGAGGGAACAGCCAGGAAGGAAGCATCACTTTAAGAACCATGGCTAGATTTGGAAAGAGGATGGTTAATTTGATCATTATAGATAAGGGGCTAAAATAAGGGTAAATAAATCGCATGCTTCAGGGCATAAGCAAGTTGCTGCTGAGGTCAGGAAGGAATCCCCACTCAGCACTGCGTAGCTGGCTAAGTGGCTTATGGGGAGGCATTCACCACTCTGAAGCATGGGGATAACAATCTCTATGTTCCAAAAGGAGAAGGCGCATTTCTTGGCCATGCCCATCTCAACCCAGACTACAGCTGTGCGTAGTAGGGAATGGAGGCCTGCCTTTTCGTAGGGCACCTGGGAACATCGCGCGGGGGGGTGGGAGTTATTTAGTAATCAGCATGCATTGTCTTCAGACTGCTGCAGGGCTGGTTTACAGAGCAGATCTCTGCTTTTCTGTGGGGGGAGCAGCCAAGCAAAGGTCTGTGGTTGCTGTCAGGGAAAAGGGGGTGAAATGCAGGCAATGGCAGATGCAGGAGATGCTTTACATGATCTGGGCGCTGATCCAATAGCACGGCTATCCGGGAGCCTGACCAATGTGGGTAGCAGCTGTACCGACGGTTACAGGACTAGCTGCCTCTCAGTCCTCTCGCTGAATGACTCCTCAGGGGCCAGGCCTCGTGCCCTTACCTCTCCTGGGGAGGAATCATGTGATTCTCCCACTCTTAGACTGGGCCCTGGCCTACAGCGCCCTGAGGATCACCCCTGGCTACCCCAGCAGCTCTGTCTGGGATTCGCACCTGCTGTTCTTCCCTTCAGGAGCCTGTGATTGTGGGGGATAACAGGGGCCAGATGGCCTTGTGCAACCAAAGGACCAGTTAACCTTAACAGTAGGGGCATAACATAAGAGGAAAAGGATTTTAAACCAACAAAGAGTCCATCTGATGTAAAGCCCTATCCTCCTGTGACGGGGACCTTGGCAGGCATAGCTACTCCAGACAATCTGGTCGGCTTCTCGGCAACAGCTCCCCTGGCCTCTGGACCGAGAGCGACCTTTTAATTCTTTGCAATCCTTCTACTCTGCTGGCGCCCAGCCGTGGCATATGATCTTTGTGACTGGGCTGAGCCCGGAGGTCGGATCTTCCCAGCCCACCCGCTCAGGCATTTACCGGGAGGCAGCTTATCTCAAGCTACTGTTTTACTGCCTCCTTGTTTTTCCAAACGCCTGCTATTAAACTGAACCAACATAGCCATACAGGAAGCATCTGATGACTGATCACATACAGGGTCCTAAATAATTGCAGCGCAGAGCCCCGTCCTCCATGACCCAGCTGAGCCACCACGGGAGTGGGACCAAAGGCTTTTTAAATAATAAAAACTCGCCTCTGAGGGCTGTCGTATATAACGCCATGTAGCCGGCCAATGTATTCCAGCGGCAGGGAAGTGCTGCCGGTGCTTGTGAGTTTATGCTGCCACCTTAAGGCAGCTCCGGGTAGCTACACTTTTGGGCACGTCTAAGTGCTAGTGAAGTACTTGTTCCAAGGCTTCATGCCCCAGGAGCTGAGCGGGTTACTGTGACTAATTCCGTGTGTTTCAGTAGCATTTAGCGGGTCCAGCTGAACTCAGGTGCCCCCTGTGCTAGGCACAGTACAAATGCTTCATGAGAGAAACGATTTACCCCGAAGGACTTACAAGAGAGGCAGGCAAAAGGTGGGCGCAATAGAGTGTCGTTATTCCCATTTTACAGAGGAGAACTGAGGCCCAGAGCCACTAAGTGACTTGCCCAACATCACACAGGGGGTCGGTGGCAGAGGCAGGGATTAAACCCAGCACTCCTGAGACCCGGTCCTGTGCCATAGCCACGAGGCTTTTGCCCTCTTCAGTCACTTGTTTTGTTATGTGGACACCCCAGGGGCCAGCACCCGACCTCAATCCCCTGCTGGCTGCTGGTGCAAAGATGATGCAGGATGATGCAGCGAGAGAGGATGAGCCCCCGGCTGGATCCCCCCAGGCGCCTGTGGGGTTCCTCTGACACAGCCCTGCTGCAGCAGTGGAATATAACTGAGGGTAGGTGGCCGTGGGCTTCAGGGGACGTGACCTCCCTCTCCAGTGACCTGGCTTCGCACCTACACCGCTGGAGGGCTTCTGCTTGTGGAAAGCCCAGCTCAGGGCAAATGTCTACAAACTCCCGCTTTCCTGGGGGCTCTCGGGCAGCCGGGGCGGCCTTCAGAGCGGACGGCGCTGGTCAGGCTGGTCCGAGGCTGCTCAGATTCAGTGCAACCCCTGGGAAGCTGCTACTGAAGAAGGGGGTGGGGGGTTTTACAGACCTCACGTGAGCGATGCCCTTCCCTAGCCGAGCGCCTAGAGCACGGACCCCATGTGCCTTCCTCGGGGTGAATCGTTCTCTATCTCTCACACAAGGAGTTTCCAGGCCCATGCCCAGGGAAGGGTTACGGCAGGCTCCCTTGAGATCCGGGTTCTGCTCTGCTGAATGAGTGAGCAGCAGGTGCTGTAGGGGGTGAGGGGGGGACAGAGCCTATCGCTGCCCCTACTCACACACTGGCAAAGGACCCAGGGAGGAGGCGAGGCAGCCGGGGTTCCTGGAGGCTGCCGCCCGGTGTCATTGGCCCTGGGGAAGGGGGTGCAGGCAGTCGAGTGTCTGTGGCCCGGCTGGCATGCCCGGAGGACAGGGCCAAGCGCTGAAGAGCTAAACACTCGCGGGGAAGGGCGCAGCATAGATGGATCCTGAGCCAGTGTGGCCATAGCTAGCCCTCCCCCGCTGAGCCCAGCAAAGCACGCTGCCCTTCGCCCTCTCTGCTGCCACACACAGGCAGGGCCGCACCGCCGTGCCAGGCACGTCAGGCCGTCAGAGCACACCCAGGCTGCAAGAAGGCGCCTCCAGCCACGGGGTGCACGCCCTGCCCAGAGCAACACATGGTCCCCCACCTCCCCCAGACCAAACTCCCCGGCTGGGAACCAGACATGAGGGCCGGGGGTCACCCCTTCCACCTGCACAGCAGCCCCGGGCCGTGTTCCTTACCCTCTGCTGCCCCCGGCTGGCTGCAGCCTGGCTCTTCTTGAAAGCAGGTGCGTGTTCTAAAAACTTCCATGTCTGCTCTTTGTACCGGTTTAGGAAGTCGCCTTCCTCGTCCGTAGAGCGCGCTGGCTCAGAGTTCATCTTCCCTCGGACACTGAGGCCCGAGAGATGTTCAGGGGAGTGAAGGGGTTAAAGTCTAATCACCTTGCCATGAGCAATTGCTAATCATAGAATCATGGAAGGGACCCCAGGAGGTATCTAGTCCAGCCCCCTGCTCACAGCAGGACCAACCCCAACTAAACCATCCCAGCCAGGGGTTTGTCAAGCCAGGCCTTGAAAACCTCTAAGGATGGAGATTCCACCACCTCCCTGGGTAACCCATTCCAGTGCTTCACCACCCGCCTAGTGAAAAACTTTTTCCTAATGTCCAACCTAGACCTCCCCCACTGCAACTTGAGACCGTTGCTCTTTGTTCTGTCATCTGCCACCACTGAGAACAGCCTAGCTCCGTCCTCCCTGGAACCTCCTTCAGGTAGTTAAAGGCTGCTATCAAATCCCCCTCATTCTTCTCTTCTGCAGACTAAACAAACCTAGTTCCCTCAGCCTCTCCTCATAAGTCTTGTGCTCCAGCCCCTAATCATTTTCATTGCCCTCCGCTGGACTCTTTCCAATTTGTCCACATCCTTCCTGTAGTGGGGGGCCCAAAACTGGACACAATACTCCAAATATGGCCTCACCAGTGCCGAATAGAGGGGAATAATCACTTCCCTCGATCTGCTGGCAGTGCTCCTACTAATGCAGCACAATATGCTAACGGCAACCAGGGCACACTGCTGACTCTTATCCACTGTAACCCCCAGGTCCTTTTCTGCAGAACTGCTGCCTAGCCCCTCGGTCCCCAGTCTGTAGCTGTGCATGGGATTCTTCTGTCCTAAGTGCAGGACTCTGCACTTGTCCTTGTTGAACCTCATCAGATTTTTTTGGACCAATCCTCTGTATCCTAATATCAAAGAATACCTAAGAATTTCCGCCCCAACTTCCCCACACTCAAAGGATCCCAAAGCAATTGGATGCAAAATACAAGGGGGCCTTGCTCACCCCAACTCTGTTCATCAGAGTTGTCTAGTGGCAGTTGTTTCTGGAAGCCTCAGTGGATTGTGTGTTTCAGGTGGTGGGGGGCAGGGGATGCAGCTCACAGAACTCTGGGCTCCTGCAGGAGCTGCTCTGTATCCAGGTACCTACTGCGGTGTATTGAAAACTGTATCAAAACTGCAGGTTCTCACTTTAAACTCTGAGGGGGGTTTCCCTCAGGCCAGGGGCTCTGTAGGGAAACCAGCCTAGAGCAAGGTGAGGCGAGTTGTGCCTCTCTGATTTAGGGAGCAGCCTGTTTTCTCTCTCTCTGTATTTGGCTCTTGTGTGTTAGGTTTCTGGATTCTAAGAAATAACATCATGCCACGTTGCAACTTCCAAAAAGAGCAGTTTATATTTTTGCCAATTTTCTCTGTCAGTGGTGAACATAACACCCACGAGGTCCCCATTCCCTGTAAAATCTGAGTGCCTCTCAAATGAAACTCACTCTCTGTGTACGTGTGCATGTGTGGTGTAGCTTACTGTGGCAAAGCAACATTGCAGCGATGGGGTTTGCGTTTGGTTCGGCTCACAGTGCTTCTTGGGGCAGACGGTTCCGTAATTGTTATTCGTACCACTGCACCACCTCAATGCTCCAGCGGGTAAGGTGCTGTACATCCACATAGTGGGAGACAGTCTCTGCACCAAAAAGCTTACGGTCTCACAAGCCACGGCACACAAACAGTGGAAGGAGGAACAGAAAGGGGACGGTACTTGCCCAATGTCAGTTCTGGAGCCAGGAATTGGAAGCCAGGACCACTGAGTCACAGTCCAATGCCTTCTCCACTGGAGCACACTGTCCAGTTCCTAGGAAAGGTCTGTCTCCTGCGGTCAATGGACCCTTGGTAGTGGACGGTTTCACAGTTCCAGAGGAATAAAAATAACAACAACAAAAATGAATAACACCTTTCCCGTATGTAGCCCTTTGGATCATGTGGTTGTGGCGTGACGTTAGGGGTCACGGAGGCAGAGGCATCGCAGGCCAATCCCATGGAGGGCTTTGAGTATCAGGATGGAGACCTTGCACTGGGCTCTGCATCCAGTGGAGAGCCCGTGCCGTGGGTAGTGCAGCAGGGCTGGGCGTTCGCAGCAGCAGGCAGTCTGGCTGCATGGAAGGGTGATAGCGTATGGTCCCAGCTGAAGCTCACGCATTCTGTTCCCAGCTATAACAACCAAGCCTGGAGCTCACAACTGCATGGGTCGCTGTGCTCAGATCCATCTGTTAGTACACGCTGGATTATTCTGGCCAACTTCAGGTAGTAATGGGTGGTTTTAGCTGTGATCTGGGCCTCCAAAATATCGAGGAGTCCAATAGGATCCTGAGGATCTCATATTACAATCAACTGGCAGGTGCCTTCATCCAAGGAGGACGTTATGGAGGAGAAGTTCCTCAAAGGCCTCCTGTCTTCCCATCAGCATCGCTTCTGCCTTGCCTGGGTTCCGTGTCAGCCAGCTGCCCTTCATCCAGGTGCTGATCTTTGCTAGGCATTGGGAAAGCTGGGAGATGGTCCCATTTACCTACTGCTAAATTGCTTCATCGATCCTGAGTGCCTGCAGCCTGCATCAGAACCGAGCGCCACCCCGCTGGAAAGAGCTGCCATCCTACATTGCCGAGCAGATCACACGCCTGCAGGAAGCCTTCTCAAAGAGCCTGGATCCCCCCACCATCAGGCCCGTCTGCGTTCCTTGGGTTCAGTGCGTTCACTCCTCAAGAAGCTCTGCTCGGACTAAAGAAGCCATGACCCAAGACTTGTGAATCCGACCCAGGCTCTTCCCAGCTGGTGAAAGAGAGTCAGGAACAAGCGATACTGCTCCTGACTGAAATAGCCGATGCCCCATTCGGAGACGGACTCTCCCTTCCCCCTTCACACAAGCGATAGTCCAACCCACACTGAAGAAACCCACCCGAGATGTGTTGGTTCTAGACAACTTCCACCCAGTGCCAAGCGTCCCGTTCCTGCACAGGCTCAGAGAGAAGCTAGCAACAGGCCACTGACAAGCTCATTGAACTGAAGCTAACATTCCCAACTGGACACAGTCTGGGAGTCAGGCCAGACCACAGACCTGAACCCCCTGCGGTGGCACTGATGGATGATCTGCTCCTGTCGATGGTTGGAGAACAGACTTCCATTCTCTTAGTAGGAGAACTGCCGGCAGATCGAGGGCAGTGATTATTCCCCTCTATTCGGCACTGGTGAGGCCATATTTGGAGTACTGTGTCCAGTTTTGGGCCCCCCACTACAGGAAGGATGTGGACAAATTGGAGAGAGTCCAGCGGAGGGCAACAAAAATGATGAGGGGGCTGGAGTACATGACTTACAAGGAGAGGCTGGGACAACTGGGCTTGTTTAGTCTGCAAAAGAGAAGACCGAGGGGGGATTTGATAGCGGACTTCAACTACCTGAAGGGGGGTTCCAGAGAGGATGGAGCTAGGCTGTTCTCAATGGTGGCATATGACAGAACAAGGAGCAATGGTCTCAAGTTGCAGTGGGGGAAGTCTAGGATGGATATTAGGAAAAACCTTTTCCCTAGGAGGGTGGTGAAGCACTGGAATGGGTTACCTAGGGAGGTGGTGGAATCTCCATTCTTAGAGGTTTTTAAGGTGCAGCTTGACAAAGCCCTGGCTGGGATGATTTAGTTGGGGTTAGTCCTGCTTTGAGCAGGGGTTGGACTAGATACCTCCTGAGGTCCCTTCCAACCCTCATCTTCTAGGATTCTAGGATTCTAATCTCCAGGCCTGGTTTCAATACAATGGAGGAGAAAAATTAGTGAAATGAAGCTATAGGAAGGGATAACAGAACACAAGGTAAGTGTATGGACGGCAAGGAGAAAGAAAATATAAATATTGATTGGGGTATGTGCCGTTTAAGAGAGAGGGGAATAAAGGGTAGCGTTGTACATCAATAACGCGGTAAACTGTAAAGAAACATGAAGTGACAGTATGAATAAAACAGGAGCTGTGCGAGGGAAGGACTGTAAAAGAAGTTCTGTGGGAATGATGCTATGCACCTGCTATATATCCCCAGGGCTGGACTCAGATATGGATCGAGATCCCTTCAATATTATTAGAGAGAAATATTTTTAGAAATTGTGTCATAACGGGAGACTAAATTCCTGGATATAGATTGGAGAATAAATGCTACTGACACTAGCAGGGCCCAGTTATTCCCGGATGTGATAGATGATAGTTACCTTCATCAAACTGTCATTGGACCAACAAGAGATGATGTCGTTTTAGACTTGATTTTGGTAAGTAGTGAGGACATCATAGACGAGCTGCGCATAGGAAATAACCTTGGATCAAGTGATCATGAGTTGATTCGGTTTAAATTAAAGGGAAGTATGATCACCAGGTTGTCAACTACGACTTCTGATTTCAAAAGGTCAGACTGGAAAATTAAGGGAATTCGTTAAAGAAGTCAGCTGGACTGAAGAGTTCAAGGATTTAAATGTGGAGGGTGCTTGGAATTTCTTCAAATCGACTCTACAAAAACTATCTGAAATTTGCATCCCAAGCAAGGGGAAAAAACTTGTCGGGAAAGGCTCCAGACCCAGCTGGATGAATAACCACCTCAGACAGATTATTGAGAGCAAGCAGAGATCCTACAGGCAATGAAAAAAGGGGTTGATCAACAAAGAAAAGCTACATTGTGGAGGTTAGAAAATGTAGCAATAAAGTGAGAATTGCTAAAAAATCCAGCAGCATTAGCTTCTAAAATAAATAAGAGGTTTGTTAGTTTTATAAACAAAAAGAGAATAAGGAAGGATGAGGCAGGGCCATCATGCCGTGTGGATGAGAAGCAGAAAATAAATACAAACGATGAGCCTCAGCTTTCAGTAACGATGACAATATGGAACACGTGCATGAAGGCAGGACGGCCGCTGGAAATGCGTGTCTAGAAAGGGGCATGACCACATCTGAAGTGGAAAAAAAAAACTTAATGTGTGCAAAATGGAGGGACTGGACAATTCCCATCCCAGAACACGGACAGGACTGGCACATGATTGCTAGTCGTGTGAAAGGCTCTTTCCTTCCGTGCCGGGTGATGAACCTGCTTTGCAGAGCCCGGAGCTTCCCGTGGGCTTTGCATTTATTCACTCTCATCAATAAAAGCAGCAACTGCTGAGCATGGCTCTCTGGAGGGGGGAGACGACTCCTCTCCCTGCGCTCGTCGCTCTCATTTCCAACAGCCCCGGCTTGAAGGGGCGCAGGGCAGGGTCCCGTAGGTAGCACAGAGCTCCCGGCTGCTGCAGTAACCCCGTCCCCACCCCCTCAGTGGGGGTTAGGGCTGTGACCCCAGCACAGCTGGAGCGAGGCCCAGGTCGCGGGTCTCCTCCCACCTGCCCATGGGTAGCCCTAGGCCCTGCCCTGGCCTCCACTCTGACAGCTGGGGACTAGCCTGTGTCCCCACGCCTGTGTGAGTGGCCAGTTCCCAGGTGGCCAGCCTGGCCAGAAGGAGGCAGGGTGCTGGGAACACATGGGGTCTGTGCTCATGGAGAAATGGGGTTGGATCAAGTCTTCAAGGAGACAGTGGGACAGAACAGGCATTAAAGGGTCATTTGATTAGAGTCTCCGAGTCATCTCTTTGAGCCAACATTTTCCAGTGTGCCCAGTAATTTTGACCCTATCAGTCTATAGGGTCCCATCCTGACACAGGTAGGGTCTGGGTTTCAGAAGGGCTCAGCGGGTGGCAGGGGGGGGAGGGGGCACTCAAGGTTCTCTGAAAATCAGGCTCCAGATGTCAGATGTTGGGCAATTGAAAACTGCAACAGCCAAAATCCCCGGTCACTTTGGGAATGTTTTACCTTAACGTCTTCCTGGTTGTGGGGCCACATGCCCCGTCCACTGGCTCTGAACTTTAACCCGAGCGCTGGAGAGCCCAGGATTTCAAAAGTGACTCAGGAGTTTGGGAGCCCAACTCCAGACATGTTCGAGGTACGTGATTTTCAGACACATCTCAGCACCCACAGGCGGGAACGGCTGGGCCCTGGAGGGCGGCTCAGGGGGCCACCCAACCTCACCAGTCAGTGGCGCAAATCTTGGCCTCTGGCTTTATTCGACAGAACCATTCCCACAGATATCTCAGTGCCTGTTAGCACTGCCCCGAACTGTTCCCTATAACTCGACAGGAAATGGAAGCAGCGCTGCATTAAAAACACACCCAGGTGGCAGCACCTCCTGCTCTCACAAAAGAATTTGTGTCGTTAACTCTTTACTGGCGCTGTCCTCGCCGCCTCCTCCCACCGCTGGTGCACGCACAAGGCTAGACGTACACACAGTGCGTGGGGAACCTCACGGCTCACAGGGATGTGACCGTCCCTGAGACAGGGGGTCGACACTGAGATTTTTCCCACCTCTGGTTCAGCTATGCCCGGTGGTGGTAACTGAGGGATCGTAGCAGGGATGCCGGAGGGTGCTGGTGTTTTAAGCACTGTGATGTCTAACCCTGTTCAGAGCAGGCCTGTGCAATACGGTGGATAAAAGGGCAGCGGCTGCCTGCACCTTGTCTGCACCAAAGCTCCCAGCCTGAGCTCTCACAGCTAGGGCATTTTTCTTACTATTCAGTCTCCCTTTTCCTGATTTCACCCTGCAACGCTTAGTACCAGCCCTGGGGCTATGAGTGCTGGAAATCCCACTGCTGTGACACGTTTAAAACTGGCCTGCTCAGATGGCCCGGCGCTGCCCTGTCGTGACTGTCAGGGCTGATGGCTCCGTGTGAGAGACAAAGTATCACAGACAAGAAATGGGATGGAACAGGCTGTCCAAACTCAGCTTGCCTCCCGTCTACCATCCTCCCAAACAACCGAAGGGAGGGGGCTGGCCAGGCCCAGGGTCTCTGGTCGACGTTAGGAAGTAGTTATTGCTCCAGGTTTCCATGCAGTGAGGAAACCATAACTGGCGAGATCCGTTCAGTGGCAGTTTCCGTGTATTGCACGCGAGGCATTTTCATGGGGGAGGGAGAAGGTTCCTAAGCCCCCAACGTACCTCCCCCTGTGGGAGAGGGGAAGGCCGGTTAAAAAAAAAACCTCTCGCTCCCACCAGTCACTCACAGAACCCCCAGCCCCACACCAGGCCGAGGCCCCTCTCCCAGGGAAATTTGCTGGTGGAGTCTGAGAGACCCACAAGGAGACGCAGTCTGGGGGGACGATGAGGTGTCTGTGGCTGGTGCTGCTGGTTCTGGCGCTGGCTGGAGAGGCCCTGGCTGGGCCCGACCTGCAGCAGCCGCTGGGCGTGGAGGGTCCTGGCGCGGTGGCAGCGGGTGCTGGGGCGTCAGCCCAGGAGGACGGAGCCCAACAGCAGCACCTGGTGAGTCCTGCCCTCAGCACATCCCTGCAGGGAGGTTCTTTGCTTCGTGCCCCTCCCCAGGGATCCCCAGGGCCGGGATGGGGTCTGAGACAGGGTTGCTCTGGCAGGATGCTCTGTGTGGAGCCAGGGACCCTCCGTCCCCCGTCCCCGCTGTGGGAATTACATCTCCCCACCGTGGGGATCAATGGCCACCCCAGAAATGACCCTGCCCTGTGGGAGATTCCTCACTGACCCCTGCCATGACCAGATGAACCTGATGTATGGGGCGCACCTGGCCCTGCACCCAGCCTCCCCTGCGCGCTCTTCCCTTGGGGGGCAGCTGTAGCTGGGGACGGCTGAGCCGGCAGATCAGCCGCCAGCTCCTCGTCCGCGCTGAGCGAAGGGGGTCCCTTCAGAGCAGGGAACGCGAGCCGGGCCCATGGCCAGACTCCGACTGGGGCCTGAGCGTTCGGGGGCAAGTGGCCAAGGCAAGGGATGACAGGGAGAACAGTGGGGAGGAGACGGACCAGAAAAAGCCAGGGGAATGTGAGACAGGCCCTGTGGTTTATCCTGGGCTCACTGCCTCCCAGCCTGGTGTAACCCTTCTGCCAGTCAGAGTCAGCCGCAAGAAGGGCCGGGGGTCAATATGTATTTTCAACAATACAGCATGAGCCCCCCCCAGTAAAATGGGAGAATCACACACCACCCCTTGGGCGCCTCGAGAGGCGACACTGCCCCTCTCGCTAGCACAACAGAGACTGTGCGGAGAAAAGAGACTTTTAATAAAAGGGGGAAAGTAACCCGGCATTGACTTGGGAAAACTCTGCAGCCATGAGCAAAACACCCACCCCAGGGTACGCTGGGCTGTCTCCTTTTGCCTCAGGGTCTTAAGTCCAGCAACCAGAAGTCCCTTTAATGTGCCCTTCCCCTCACAGCACCCCACTGACAGCTGTCGTCCTTATTCGGCATCAGCTGAGTTCACCTCACACCCTGGTTGGAGGGAGCGAGGGAAAGGCCCTTCCCTTGCTTCGCTGCCAGCCGTTCTGCCAGCCACTCCACTTCCTGGCTGCCCTGCCAGCCGCTCCCTGCTACGCTGGCCCCCTGCCAGCCATCACCCCTGCACCCTGTCACCTTCCGCTGCCACTTGCTTCTCTGCTCTGACCTCTGCTGGGCGGTCCCTTGAGGATCCATCCAGCTCTCAGGGGAGCACTTCATTGCTGAAGCGGGCTGAGCAGAAATCACTGCCCCACCACAAGTGATTCCAGCTCTAATGAGCCCTGAAGGAAACAAAAGACTCCCAAGGGAGCCTTAATTAGCTCTGTCTCTGAACAGTGGGCAGGGGCTGGTTAAACCATGCCTAGGACTCTTCAGCCAAGCCACATTTGCCCGCCCGCCCGCCCCCCCAGGGATACCTGTCCCCACCCCCTCTTCCTCTCCCAAGGCACTGGCATCCGAGCCCCTTGCTTAGCGGGTTCAGGTCAGCTGAGGGTGACCCCCTCAATCAGGGCAGGCTGAGCACAGTTCTGCTGCCCTTTTCTCATGCAACAAGAACGACATTTCCTCAGCCCTGCATTCCAGTGAAGCGAATCTGTCCAGTGATTTGTAACCCAGCACCAGCCAATTTGTCAAGTGATTTGGAAACACAGCATGGCTGCTGGGTGTGTTCATGTAAATACAGTCTGGTCCTGAAGCCTTTCCATCTCCCCAGCTAGCTGTCGGGGGAGAGCTCGTTCAGACCCTGCTTATGCTGGGCAGGCTGGGACCAGCACCCAGTATAACAGTCTCGGTGCTGTT
Organism: Emydura macquarii macquarii; assembly: GCF_026122565.2. Classification (NCBI taxonomy): domain Eukaryota; kingdom Metazoa; phylum Chordata; order Testudines; family Chelidae; genus Emydura; species Emydura macquarii. The sequence goes on from NW_027133217.1 coordinate 6,911,213, forward strand.
GAGGAGGATGAAGGTCTCAGGGAAGGAGAACATCAAACTGGAGCAGAGGGAAATGATCCCGTAGTTGGGACCCTCCTTCCAGATGATGCCATGGTCTCCTCTCGCACTGAGGACACCTCTCCACGGAGGGAAAGGTAATAGTAACGGGGGACTCGATCATTAGAATCATAGATAGCTGGGCTTGCGATGCCCGGGAGAACCACATGGTGTCTTGCCTGCCGGGTGCGAAGGTTGCAGATCTCCTGAGACATCTAGACAGACTTATGCGCAGTGCTGGGGAGGAGCTGGTGGTTGTGGTACATGTAGGTACCAGTGACATAGGGAAAAGTAGGAGTGAGATCCTGGAGGCCACATTTAGGCTGCGTGGTAAGAGATTGAAGTTCAGGGCCCCCACAGTAGCATTCTCTAAAAGGCTTCCAGTTCCATGCGCAGAGCCAGTTCGACAGGCAGAACTGCAGGGTCTCAATGTGTGGATGAGAGGATGGGGTAGGGAGGAGGGGTTTAGATTTATTAGGAATTGGGGAACCTTTTGAGAAAGGGGGAGCCTGTACAGAAAGGATGGGCGCCACGTAAACCAAAATGGAACCGGATTGCTGGAATGTAAAATTAAAAAGGTTGTAGAGCAGTTTTTAAACTAAGGGCTGGGGGAAAGCTGACAGCTGACATGGTTTGGACAGAGACATCCCTTAGGGGAGGATCTATTAACATGGAGAATCTCTATATCCTAGTAAGGAGGAGCAGATGCAAGGTGATAAAACATGAGTAGCATCTGATGAGAAACAATCAAATGAAAAAGAGCCCCATTCTGTTACATCACATAATGGCAGACAGCTACAAAGTGACAATTTTTTTAAATGCTCATATACAAATGCTAGGAATCTAAATGCTAAGACGGGTGAAATTGAGTGTCTGGTATGAAATGAGGATATTGATATAACAGGCATCACAGAAACTTGGTGGAATGAGGATAATCAAGGGGCATAGTAATACCAGGGTACAAAATATATTTGGGAGGCCAAAATAGATCATACTAGTGGGAGAGTGGCATTATAAGTGAAAGAAAGCATCGAGTCAAATGAAGTACAAATCTTAAATAAACCAAACTGTACCATAGAATCGCTATGGCTAGTAATTCCATGCTTGAATAATAAGAATATAGCAGTAGGGATATGCTACCCAACCGACTGCCTGACCGGGATGGTGACAGTGACAGTGACTGTGAAATGCTCAGTGAGATCAAGAGGCTATACAAATAAAAAGCTGACTAATAATGCAGGGATTTCAACTATCCCCATACTGACTGGGTACATGTCACCTCTGGACGGGATGCAGAGATAATGTTTCTTGACATCTTAAATGATGTTGGTAATAGTGACCATAACATAACATAACAAAATTAATAAAATTTAACATCCTTGTGTGGGCATGGGGACACCACAGCAGCCTACCACGGTAGCATTTAATTGCAGAAAGGGGAACTACACAAAAATGAGGAAGTTAGTTAAACAGAAATGTAAAGCTACAGTGCCAAAAGTGAAATTCCTGGAAGCAGCATGGAAACTTTTTAAATACATCAAATAGAGGCTCAATTTAAATGAAACCCCCCCAAATTAAAAAACATAATATGAGAACTAAAAAAAGTGCCACTGTGGCTAACCAACAAAGTCAAAGAAGCAGTTAGAGGCATAAAGGCATCCTCTAAAAAGTGGAATTAAAAATATAGAAAGGAGCAGAAACTCTGGCTAGTGAAGTGTAAAAATATAGTTAGGAAGGCCAAAAAAGAATCTGAAGAACAAACTAGCCAAAGACTCAAAAAGTAACAGCAAAAAAAATGTTAAGCACATCAGAAGCAGGAATCCGGCTAATCAACCAGTGGGCCCACTGGAAAATCGAGGTGCTAAAGGAGCACTCAAGAAAGACAAGACCACTGCAGAGAAACTAAATTCATTCTTTGCATCAGTCTTCACAGCTGAGGATGTGAGGGAGATTCCCAAACCTGAGCCATTCATTTTAGGTGACAAATCTGAGGAACTGTCCCAGATTGAGATGGCATTCGAGGAGGTTTTGGAACAAACTGATAAATTAAGCAATAATAAAGTCACCAGAACTAGGTGGTATTCATCCAAGAGTTCTGAAGGAACTCAGATGTAAAATTGCAGAACTACTAACTCAGGTATGTAACCTATCATTTAAATCAGCTTCTGTACCAGATGGCTGGAGGATAGTTAATGTGACACCAATTTTTACAAAAGGCCCCAGAGGCGTTCCTGGTAATTACCAGCCGGTAAGCCTAACTTCAGTACCAGAAAAATTGGTTGAAACTATAGTAAAAAACAAACTTATCAGATACATAAATGAATACGATTTGTTGGGGAAGAGCCAACATGGTTTTTGTAAAGGGAAATCATGCCTCGCCAATCTACTAGAATTCTCTGAGAGGATCAACAAGCAATGTGGACAAGGGTGATCAATGAATATAGTGTACTTAGATTTTCAGAAAGCCTTTCACAAGGTCCCTCACCAAAGGCTCTTAAGCAAAATAAACAGTTATGGGATAAGAGGGAAGGTCCTCTTCTGGATCAGTGACTGGTTAAAAGATAGGAAACAAAGGGTAGGAATAAATGGTCAGTTTTCAGAATGGAGAGAGGTAAATAGTGGTGTCCTCCAGGAATCTGTACTGGGACCAGCACAGTTCAACATATTCATAAATGATCTGGGAAAAGGCGTAAACAATAAGGTGGCAAAATTTGCGGATGACACAAAACTACTCAAGACAGTTAAGTCCAAAGCAGACTGTGAAAAGTTACAAAGGGATCTTACAAAACTGGGTGAAAGAGCAACAAAATGACAGATGAAATTCAGTGTTGATAAATGCAAAGTAATGCACATTGGAAAACATAATCCCACCTATACATTGGAAAACATAATCCCAACTATACATATAAAATTATGGCATCTAAATTAGTTGTTACCAATCCAGAAAGAGATCTTGGAGTCACTGTGGATAGTTCTCTGAAAATATCCCCTCGATGTGCAGCAGCAGTCAAAAAAGCTAACAAACAGGATGTTGGGAATCATTAGGAAAGGGACAGATAATAAGACAGAAAATATCATATTGTCTCTTTATAAATCCATGGTATGCCCACATCTTGAATACCCCGTGCAGATCTGTTCCCCCATCACAAAAAAGATATATTGGAATTGGAAAAGGTACAGAAAAGGGCAACAAATATGATTAGGGTCTGGGAAAGCATCCACATGCAGAGAGATTAATAAGACTGGGACTTTTCAGCTTGGAAAAGAGGCGACTAAGGGGAGATATGACAGAGGTCTATAAAATAATGACTGGTGTAGAGAAAGTGAAAAAGGAAGTGTTATTTACTCCTTCTCATAACACAAGAACAAGGGGTCACCAACTGAAATTAATAGGCAGCAGGTTTAAAAGGAACAAAAGGAAGTATTTCTTCACATGACGCACAGTCAACCTGTGGAACTCCTTGCCAGAGCATGTCGTGAAGGCCAAGACTATAACGGGGTTCAAAAAAGAACCAGAGAAGTTCATGGAGGATAGGTCCACCAATGGCTATTAGCCAGGACAGACAGGGACTGCTGTTTGTCAGAATCTGGGAATGGGCAACAGGGGACAGATCATTTGATGATGACCTGTTCTGTTCATTCCTTCTGAAGCACCTGGCATTGGCCACTGTTGGAAGACAGGACACCAGTATGGCCATTCTTATGTTCCCTCGTGCTAGCCTGGAGTGGGCAGCCATGGGGTGGGTTGGTGCGTGTGCTGTGGGGCCCTCCAGCTCCTCCGCCCCCAGCTCGCTGCCTCGTCTGTGTGTGTTTCAGGGAGCGAGAGTGAGACGGGCCGCATGGGCACCGAAGATCAGATTCTGGAGGCCAGGCAGCTTGACAGTTCTAATCATCAAAAAGGGAAGCCAGAGAGGCTGAACGGACGCCTCAGCTGGGGAAAGGATGGCACCTCCGCTCACTTCGCTCCTGCAGGACCCAACCGACCTCTCCTCCCCTCCCCCACCTGTGCCCCACGCCGCTGAGCTTTCGGCCAAGGTTACACGTCAGAAGTCAGCTTGCTGCTGGCTGCGGGGTCCGGGAACCCCCAGCCCCTCCCGAGTGCTGCGGGGCCGGGCCAGGCCGGGGCCATGTCGGTTGGGGACGGCTCCTTCCCTCCGAGCCGGGCGATGAACCTGCTTTGTGGAGCCCGGAGCTTCCCCTGTGTTTTCCATTTTTTTGTTCTCATCAATAAAAGCAGCAACCGCTGAGTCTGGCTCTCTGGAGCGGGGGAGACGACTCCTCTCCCAGCGCCTGTCGCCCTCATTTCTAACAGCCCCGGCTCGAAGGGACACTGGTCTGGGTCTCGTAGGTGGCACAGAGCTCCCGGCTGCTGCAGTAACCCCGTCCCCACCCCACTTAGCAGGTATTCAGGCTGTAACCTCAGCACCGCTGGAGCGCGGCCCAGGTTGCCGGCCTCCTCCCGCCTGCCCATGGGTAGCCCTAGGCCCTGCCCTGGACTCCACTCTGACAGCTGGGGCCTAGTCTGTGTCCCCACATCTGCGTGAATGGCCGGTTCCCAGGCTCCCAGCCAAGTCACAATGAGCCGTGGTACCAAGAACAGTCTGGGCTCACAGGGACGTGGGGGCTGGATCTGTTGGGAGGAGCCAGGTTGCCTGGCCTCCCAATGCTGGGTACCCCCTGTGACGTGTCCGTGCCTAGGACAGACCAACTGAAAATGCCAAGGTCAGGGCAGGCTGCAAAAGGAGAGCAGATTCTCCCAGCTCTGGTGGGTGACACTGAAGCCAGACTTCCCAACCAGCCACAAACAGTGCTTCTGATTCCCCACTCTGGTTATCATGAAGCTAAATCAAAATATACATAGCCCCCTTCACTGCATTTCAGCCTTTGACTCCCGATCAGCCACTCGGTCCAGTAAAGAGAGAAGTTATTTAAAACTCTACGCTCTTTGCCAAAAAGGTTCTCCTGATCCCCAGAAAGTCAGTCACAGCACCAGACCAGTATGAGTTTGGATCTTACCCAAAACACCACGCTGCCACGCAGTCCTTTAATAACTAAAACTAAGGGTTTATTATAAAAGGAAAGAAACAAAAGAGAACTGTTAAATGATGAAAGCAATCAGATACATACAAATGATTCAAAAGTCCATCTATATCAGGTTTTCAGTAGACTTGTGGCGTTTGCAGGCTTGTGTAGTCCCTCTGGTGCACATCCAGTACCCGGATGGGTCTCTGTCCTTTGTGTCACAGCTTCAGGTGCAGATGAGCTGATCCAGAGGTAGGTGAAGACTGAAAACAATGGATATGGTGCAGCTGCCTTTTATGGTGGATTGCCATGTCGCTCATTGCAAACACGAGCCCTCCGCACACGGCATGGAAAAGCCTCAGACTGAAGTCCGAGAGAGTCCCCTGTCCATAGGGCATGCTCGTACATGTCCTGGTGACTCAGCAGAAGTAGCCCTGGTTTCTCCCCCGGGGCTCATTGTACCTGTGAGTTTCCTTATGGGCCCTTGAGCAGGCTAGTGCTGCAGCCATCCTGTCTGGGGTGTCGCCTAGAAACACGGCCCGAGCTGAAATACAGATACTTCAAAACATATCTACAGCTTTCAATACAAATCTGACACATACACATGATCCATCTCATCAGACTTAGCAAATTCTAACCTCTGCAAGGGTACCGGGCATGGCCTGTCTTGCAGGAATTATTGTAATTTTGACATATTGATGTTAAATAATATCATAAATGGCCCCTCTAATCCAGCCAGCGTCCCATCCCCCTCCCCTGGCCTGTACTGCGAAGGGGACCCAGCTCCCCGGGGTCTCTGCAATGGGCAACAGGGCAGCAGCTGCTGGTTGGTCCACTGGGCGGTGTGTTGGCAGTGGGTGCTGGGGTGCCTGGGCCTGGGGCTGCCGCCAGGGTGGCTACAAGCAGACAGAGGCAGGCGTCCACATCCCCACAACCCCCAGCACAGGCGACGCGGGCTGGCTCCCTTGACGTCGCCCCAGGGAGACTCAGGCCTGGCTGGGCCAGGAGCGCTGCACCCCCCCTCTCGCCTGCAGGGGCCCCCTCAGCCAGTGGCATGCTGGGACATGGGGGGGCATTTCTCAGCAGGGAATCCCCCTCCTCACCCCATCCCACCACACACCCTGTGTCAGCCCCGGGGCCCTGGAGAAATTTCCTTGCTCTGAAACAACAGGGCATGGCCGGCAGGTCGGCCACCAGCGCGGCTGGTCCACTGGCCTAACCCGGTTTGGAGCCAACTGTCATTTCTTACCCGGCGGGAGGGGGCGGCCGTTTAACCACACGGGGTGTCCGTGGTGTCGTGGTGCCCACCCTGCCCGCTGCCCAGTCACACAGCAGACACCAAAGGGGCCTTGTCGGCCCCATGTTTAGAGCCCCTGACTCGTCCCCTTCCGGTGTGCTCACAGGCTTTGGCCGTTTCTAGATGTCGTAAATTGGGCAGCTGAAAACTGAAACAGACAAAACCTCCGGCCGCTTTGGCCGTTTTTGCCCTTAACGTCTTCCCGGCGGAGCGGCCACGTGCTCCATCCGCTAGCTCGGAACTTGAACTCCATCGCGGGAGAGCCAAGGCTTTCAAACGTGGCTCAGGAGTTCGGGAGCCCAACCCCAAAAGACCGTCGTGGTAGGTGATTTTCAGACCCTGCCCAGCACCCACAGGCGGGACGGCTGGGTCCTGCAGGGCGGCTCACGTTGGCCCTCAAAAACCACCAGTCAGTGTTGAAAATCTCGTCCCCTGGCTTGATTTGACAGAACCGTTCCCACTCGCACAGGTGGAACATTAGCAAAGCCCTGAGCCGTTCCCTGTAACCAGGCAGGAAATGGAAGCGGCGTTGCCTTGAACACACAGTCTGCAGCATCTCCTGCTTTGTGTG